>NC_083329.1:35217183-36588003 GCF_963455315.2 Globicephala melas | reverse complement strand
ATTTACCATTTTAACCATTTTTAAGTGTTCAGATCAGCAGCATTAGTACATTCACATTGTTGTGCAACCATCACTACTATCCATCCATCTCCAGAGCTCTTTCAACATCTCAGACTGAAACTCTGTACCCGTTTAAACAATAACTCCCCATGCCTCCTCTGCCAGCACTGCCTGTTTTTATAAAGTTTACTGGAACACGGCCATGCTTTTCTCTATACACATTGTCTCTGGCTGTTTTCATGAGACAAAGGCAGAGGACTTCCCTGGTGGCGCAGTGGTTAAGAATCCACCTGCCAATGCAGGGGACGTGGGTTTGAGCCCTAGTCCGGGAAGATCCCACATGCCACGGAGCAACTAAGCCCGTGCACCACAACTACTGAAGCCCACGTGCTCTAGGGCCCGCGAGCCACAACTACTGAGCACATGTGCCACAACTACTGAAGCCACGCGCCTACAGCCCGTGCTCCGCAACAAGAGAAGCCACCGTGATGAAAAGCCCGGGCACCGCAACGAAGAGTAGTCCCCGCTCACCGCAACTAGAGAAAGCCCACGCACAGCAACGGAGACCCAATGCAGCCAAAAAAAAAGAAGACAAAGGCAGAGTTCAGTAGTTGAAACAGAAACCATATGACCCACAAAGCCAAAAATATTTATCATCTGGACCTTTAACAGAAAACATCTGCTGACTCCTGGTGTACATCAGACCTGACCAATGGCCCCTGGACCTGTGCTCAAGTATTTCTGGGGCAATCACTATGCCCTCAAGGCAGATCGTCGTGTACATGTGTAATAGGAAATAGGAAAAAGATCTTCTTTATAGTGAACCCAAATTTGTCTCCTTATAATTTACACTTTCGCTGATGCCTACCCTCTGGAGGGACAAGCAGAGTGAAAAATTCAGATGCCTACAAAGGCAGTTTTATGGGTTGAATTGTGTCCCTCCCGAAAAAGATATGTGGAAGTCCTAATTCCCTGTATCTCAGCATGTGACATTATTTGGAAATAGGGTCTTTGTCAAGGTACTCAAGTTACATAGTTGGATACTGTCTACAGTGAAACAAAACAATACATTTCTCTCTGGACCTATATAGGTATACAAATTCACACACAAGGTCTATAGGAAAAGACCCCAGGCTGAGCATGGTGCTTAATTCTGAGGAAGGCGCTAGGAGAAGCCTTGGTAGTTGAAGCGTACTTTATTTGTAATCTCTGAATTGTTTATAATGAAAATCGAAGGTTCTGTTATCCAAGGTATTGAAAATAAATGTGGTTAGAGGGGCCCACATCTTACCTGCCTGTCTGATCACTGGTACAGAGAATCCCATCTTAGGTGAGAGTCAGACTCTAAGGTCAGAGTATAGTCTATATGTCCTGTGAACATATTTCTTAAATGGCCAAGAGATATGTATAAGTTAAGTATATATTTCTGTATAGGATTTCATATGTGTATGTACACACCTATCATACATAAAACATAGATAGTGCGTGCGTAACGGACCATCTGGCCTCAGCTGGCTCTCAACTCCTCATAAAAACTGCTTCCTGGGCTTCCCTGGTGGCGCAGTGGTTGAGAGTCTGCCTGCTGATGCAGGGGACACAGGTTCGTGCCCCGGTCCGGGAAGATCCCACATGCCGCGGAGCGGCTGGGCCCATGAGCCATGGCCGCTGAGCCTGCGCGTCTGGAGCCTGTGCTCCGCAACGGGATAGGCCACAACAGTGAGAGGCCCGCGTACCGCAAAAAAAACAAAAAAAACCTGCTTCCTCCTTGAGCAAATCCTGGAGGGTTCACACATTGAGCTCCGATGAAGTTACTGGCCTCTGCTTAGGAGCCATATAATAAAATATAATAGATCACCCTCAGTGTGGTCAGGGTCGGGCATGTGGAATAGCACATCGCCTGTCTCCCATCTGCTGCCTACTCCTAAGCACAGACCCACCCTATGGAATAAAGGGCAACTTCAGGGAGGTTTAAGGTTTAAGCTATGCTCTCTTTGTAAGGTGGGTGGGGATCTGCACTGACGTGTTAGCCATGAGAACAGGGAGCTCCAGTGTGGAGTTAAGGACACCTTCCCTGGCTCCCCCGGATCTGGAAGTAGGGGTGAAAGGGGAAAGAAAAACCACAGAGAGAGGAAAACCCACTGTTCCATTGATAGCAAAACACAGGGGAGGAAGACACACCTTCTTCCTCTAAAGGCCAATTCTTCAGAACCAAAAAGGAAATCTGTGAGGGAAGGGAGTGGAGGTGGGGGAAATCCAAGTACCTTAATGAGAAGATCTGAAAATCGTCCTAATTTAACTAGAGGGCTAGTAGCGAACTGGGCTGAGGTCACGGGAGCCAGGGCAAAAAACATTTTAATCTTTTTGGCCAGCTCCGGGATCCGTGAAAATGCTATGAAACCTGTGGGAACAAAAGGAAAATAAGAGAATTCCATCTTCTGGGACTCTTCTCTGAAAAGGCAAGGGCAGGCATGCGTGTCGCCTTCTAGTGGCAATCTGAGACCTGTGCAAGCAATGCCAGGAGGCAAAACTCCTGAAACAAGGGCCTCTGAACTCCTACGTGCAAAAACACTGAATTTGGTTAAACCAGTAAATCAAGTTTTGCTAAGTGCTTGTTTTGATTTTCAGCCTACCTATGCACTGGAAGAAATCCGGGTTGCTAGAACCAGAAGATGTTTCCCGTTCCTTTAATGATGTAAGCCAGGGAATCGAAGACTATTCCTAACAGCTCCACCGCACTGTGTCCATCCCCTACTGCCCCCCCCCCCCTTCACCAAGAGTGATGTACGAAGGTGCTCAACGCAGTCGCCAAGGACTCGAAAGGAACTTACACATTTAGAATCCTCTAGCTTTAAAATATCTTTTAGCTTCCTCTCAGGTCACTTCTTGCCTTAAACTTGACCCCAGAATGTCAATTTTGAAAGCAGTGGGGCAAAGGACACCAATGGACAAGTCATGGAAGAACGAATATAGATGCAAGAAATGCTTAAGTCCATTAGTAAGGAGGGCAATTACGTCCATGTTACTTGTTGCTTGAAGGCTCTCAAGGTGACCAAGGGGAGTGGTAGTGAGGACAAGGCAGCTTAACCACGCATAAGGAGACACTTCAAAGCATTCCTACCTTTCACATCATAGCTGTCTTCTAGGAATGTATTCTAAGAAGATTGTGTGATAGGAACACAAAGATATGAGTCATAGGAAACACTAACAGGGGAATTAAATAAATTACGGGACAGGTCTCTAGTCCCTAATCAGAGGAGCTCTTGTTTGCTCGAATTACGAGCATTTTTTAGGCGGGGGGGCGGGGGGTAGGCCACGACGCGTGGCTTGAAGGATCTCAGTTGCCTGACCAGGGATTGAACCCAGGACGAGGCAGTGAAAGCTCAAAGTCCTAACCACTAGGCCACCAGAGAACTCCTGGCAATTTTTATTTTTTTAAAACTTTGCTAACTTTTCTGTTTCTGTTTACAATGAACACATAATACTTTTATCATCAGCATAAATTAAAAATATATATGACTTTAAAAAATTATTTGTAAATAAAGTGTACTATGGCATCCTTGGAGCTAGCTTTATTCCACTTCACTTTAAAAAATCAGTGTATTTCCTTGTTTTCTTTATAAAAGTCTCTGCATTTATACAACTTCCTGTTTTCTACTCTCTCACATCCCCATATCACTTAACTAGGAAAATATGTAATACGCTGTGGTTTACATTGATTCCTTCAATCAAGGGAACCATACACCATGTTCATCTATTTATGTTTGTCTGAATTTCCAGAGAAGACTCAATATTACCAAAATTCTTTGCCCTATTCATTATTTCTGCCTGGCATTAAAAAACAAACACAAAACTCTATCTGAACATTATTTTTTTTATATTTCACTTTTAAGAAGGAACAAACTGTAATAAAACATTATATCAACCTCCCATCTTTATTTTATACATACCTATCGTGGTGCCTTGAGAATGGCCCACATAATACACTTGTTCTTGGCCAGTTTTATTCAGAATGAAGTTAATTGAAGCTGGTAGGTCATAATTTGCCATCTCATCGTAACTGTAATCCAAACAAGGAAATTTTTCATTGAGACATTGCATGCAACTACGACAGCATACAAGTGTGCTGCTGGACGAGTTATCACAAACTGAACACAGCTGGGTAAACCAGCCCTGAGCACAGGGAACTGAACGTTACCAGCGCTGCAGAAGCCTCCCTGGGCTCCTTGCTAACCATGCCTCCCCCAAATAACCACTATCCTCCTTTCTTAAACCCTAAATTAGTTTGATCCATGTGGGAACTTTTCTATGAATGGGATCAAACAGCGTGTATCATTCTGCATCCGACTTCATCTTTGCCGTCACATACAGCTGTCGGCTGGTCATTGTGTAAATACATGACACTTTATTTGTTCACTCACTGCTGATGGGCATTTGGTAGTTTCCAATTTCTCGCTATTACAAACAGTGTAACAACGAGTATATTCTTGGAGATGCCTTTGGTAGAAGCTCTCATTCCTGTGTTTCACGGCCTCGAGTAGGTTCTGGTTTTACAAATGGGGAAGCAAGCCCGAAGGAGTCATGGTGCTGACTTTCTCTAATGCGTGGTACAGAGACACAGCCCTGAACCTGTACGCATGTGTACTGACTGTAACCACCACTTGCGCTGTGCCAGGCTCTGTGTCAGCCTCTTTCCTTGTATCCTCTCCTTTAAGCCCCCAGTGACCTTATGAGAAAGGTATTTATTATCCCCACTTTACAAAAAGGCAACAGACACAGGGCTTATGCCACATGCCTAATATCATGCAGTGATCAACTGGTAGAGCCAGAAGTAAGAGAGAGAAGAGGAGAACTTCTAGAAATAAGAGGAGTGAATAGTTGCAGGACGTGTTTATGGAGGAAGGGAGAGGGTATGGTACACAATTTACACAGCGACACCCGCACCACCAGGAATGTCAAAATAACTAAAAATCCCTTATTGAATGTAACCCATAAATGTAATCATTTATTTATAATTTACCTTACTGCTATTTATTAAATTCCTAACAAGGCATAAAACCTTTCATAAACCATTAGTTTCCCATCATATGATCTTGAGTTTCCTGTCTATTTGCCTCCCCAGTGTCTATGTTGAGGGTACCAAGGGAAAAGACCCCCCCGTCATAATCAATTCAAAGATACCTGAAGGCCCAGAACTCATCTTGGTCTATGGAGAGGGTCTTGTGTTTCCGAGACCAGGTGTTTCCCCTGCTGTTCCCCATCCACACATCAAAACCCGCGTCTGCCAGAATGAAGCCCAGGCTGCTGTTGGGCAGGTTTGTGACCCAGTTACTGGAATCTGCCAGCAAGCCATGCTGCAGGAACACAACTGGTTTGGGACCTGGAAAGCAATCATGTTTAGGGGTTAGCAGCACTAAGCTTCAAAACAAACATGATATCTTGCTAATCAGAAAAGTCACAAAAGATCACAAAGCAAATAAGGAAACAGAAACAAGACTGAGGTAGCATTATCATTCCGTGGTAACTGTACTATATGTACTTGTGTGAAGGGCGCTTGGGAGCTGTATGCTTTCCTTGGGCACATTAAGACACTTCTCACACACCCAAGGTGCTCTGGGGCTGGGCCATGAGGAAGAAGACTGGACCTTAAAAGACCAGAAAGTCAGGCTAAGCAAGAAAAGACCTTGGCAACATATGGGGAGCAGTGGGGCAGGACTGCCTTGTTCCAAGAGGTGCTGCTGCTGGTCACCAGTCAGAGAGAAGGAGCGTGGGCACTGCGGTGGCCCCTGCTGGGGAAAGGAGAGTTAGAGCGAGGCAGAAGGAGAGCACGATGGGGGCCAGATTCCTTGTGCTGGTTCCAACCTGTGCCTCTTCAGACACTTAGTGAAACCTGAGGCTGTGCAGCCAACTTCACAGGGCAGAGTCCTGAGAAAGAAGGACGGGTTTCAGTGGGGGTGGGAGAACTGAGGAGGGGAGAGCAGGATAGAGAGTGGGGCAGCCAGGCCAGGACTGAGCTGGAAGGGGGGTCAGGTGCCAGTTTTCAGGGACCAGGAGTCAGCTGCCTACCTTTTCTTTCTTTTTTTTTCTTTAACATCTTTATTGGAGTATAATTGCTTTACAATGTCGTGTTACTTTCTGCTGTATCACAAAGTTAGTTTCAGCTATATGTATACATATATCCCCACATCCCCTCCCTCTTGCATCTCCCTCCCACCCTCCCTATCCCACCCGTCTAGGTGGTCACAAAGCACGGAGCTGATCTCCCTGTGCTAGGTGGCTGCTTCCCACTAGCTATCTGTTTTACATTTGGGAGTGTATATATGTCCGTGCCACTCTCTCACTTCGTCCCAGCTTACCCTTCCCCCTCCCCATGTCCTCAAGTCCATTCTCTACATCTGCGTCTTTATTCCTGTCCTACCCCTAGGTTCTTCAGAACCATTTTTTTTTAGATGCCATACATATGTGTCAGCACACGGTATTTGTTTTTCTCTGCCTACTTTTTCTAGATGGGGAATATGTCAAATTCCCCTGAAATCTCTCTGCACTTCCCTCCCTAACCCCACAGAAGGCTTCAAGGGAGAAATTTAGGAGTTGGCAAGTTGAAGATATACCAGGAAACTCTTTAAGCATCACCAACAAATAACTTCTGGATTCCCACAGGCAATTAGGAGCCACTAACACTTTCCCAGGAGATGAGCGTGAAGCCCAGGAAAGTGCAGGCGGCCAACTCAGGCATGTGCCCACCATGCATGTGTGCCCACCATGCATGTGTGCCCACCATGCACGTGTGCCAATTATGGTGGCTGAGGGGCTTCCAACAATACCTGCAAATACCCCCACTGCAGCCCGTACCTACCATTCACCCCTGCACGAGGCTTAAAACATTCCCAGACCCCTCGCCCTACACTCCATGGAAGGGTTTCCCAAAGTTCCTATATTCTCCCTGTACATTGAACTTCCATGGACTTGGCTTTGCCTAAAACAACCACTACTGCAATCCAGGTTATAAAGAGTCTCTGTTTAATAGAAAAAGAAACAAAGAAAATATGTTTAATTACTTTGGAATTTAAATAAACTGTTTACATTAAAGGGTAATCTGTGGACATCCATTAACTCTATGCCACAATCAGCTGGGTACCTACAAAATGAAAGTAACTGCACAAGGACAAAGAGAACACACCTACACACACACACACACACACACACACGCGCGCGCGCGCACAACCAGACCATGCAGACCCCAGGGTGACAGCAAAGCCATCCAGTGTGTGTCGGGGGAGGGGGGGTGGAGAAAACTCAGTGATTTGTTAAGACACCTGTCACGGGGGAAGGGAGCGGATCGAAGTCGCTTGTTTTTCTAATTCTCTTCTTGTGTGTTGGGATTCCCCCATCCCTCACTTCAAGCTGAATATGAAAAGCTCAATGAACAGACAGAAGAGGTGGCACCCAGGAAGAAAACAGTGAATCTGTTCTTGGAAAGCCAGGTGTTTCCAAATCTGGAGGATCCGGGCCAAGAACTCAAAGCATATGGCAGACCCCACGGCTTTCTCGTGGGAAATGCCAGCAGGGGAGGAAAGGGGCTGGCAGGGAAAGGCACATGCTGAGAAACGGCATCTCAGCAACCTCAGCCTCTCAGCTGCGTCCTACTCATTCATCGGAAGAGTTTTTACTGAGAATTCTACTGTATAATAAGCAGTGCACTAGAAGTCAAAAGAAATCGAGTGATTCAGAACACACGTTACATCTTGTATAAACCTGTCCTGGTACCTACTATGTGTTAGTCACTGTGTTAGATTCAGGGACACGAAAGTGGGTAAGCCATGCTCCCTCCCCCACAGAGCTCCATTCTAGTGAAGGAGACAGACACACGATTACCTTCTAGCCCAGTGTGGAAAAGGTCAGACCACCACGCAGGAAAGCCCAGAGGAAAGAGAAAAGTACTCAGCCAGGGGAGTAATATTCGAGCCGGTTCTTAAGTAAGAGACAGACTGCCCCACAAAGGGTTCGGGTGAGGAAACGGCAGCCTGGATTGGCAGAGAACTGGCACCGCATCCCAGGCCTCAGCCCGATGGGACCCCAGAGTGTACTGTAAAATGTAAACGCTCCCTACAGGAGTCTGATGCACAGGCAGCTTGGGGAACCGCTGGGAGGGCATGGTGCCTTGTCTGACCTGCGCATAGAGGGGATATGAAGGACTTCCTTCAGGGCTGCACATCCTTGCAGGTGTGGCCAGCTCCCTTTCCTCCCAGAACAAAAGGGGCCTCTAAGGAGGAAGCTGCAGAGGATACAACCCACTGGGCTTCCCATGCCCGTGATTCCATTAGACACGATGGGCCACCAACAAAGAGAAAATATTAACAAATCCCGTCCTGGGATGGAAAATGGGTGCTAAACTGCTTGTCCCTTCCCTCTGGCATTTAGCGAATGCAAAAGGGCAGCAGAATAGACAAGGGCACTGTGACGGGCCTACCCACATGTCTGCCAGCTTCTCCCACCTGCTCCTAAGAGGGGGCGAATGGGGAGAAAGGAAGGCATTATGTCATCTTTCCCATCCCGCCACCAATCAAGGATTTAAGGATTTGCAGGAAAAAGAAGTTTCTCTCTAGGAGGGTTAAACCTACTGCCATTCACACCTTCCAGTGAATTACTTTTTTTTTTTTTTTAACATCTTTATTGGGGTATAATTGCTTTACAATAGTGTGTTAGTTTCTGCTTTATAACAAAGTGAATCAGTTATACATATACATATGTTCCCATATGTCTTCCCTCTTGCGTCTCCCTCCCTCCCACCCTCCCTATCCCACCCCTCCAGGCTGTCACAAAGCACTGAGCCGATATCCCTGTGCTATGCGGCTGCTTCCCACTAGCTATCTATTTTACTACGTTTGTTAGTGTGTATATGTCCATGACTCTCTCTGTGACAGGGCGAGAGAGAGCCAGTGAATTACTTTAATCAGATTTCTTTTCATCCTGCTGAGAGAAGCCGATTGAATTAACAGCTAGCTATATTATTATGCACCCCTGTGCTCTAAGGCACTGTGCTGAAAATCCTATGAAGTTAGTACTATCTCCATTTAACAGAACAAGAAATTGTGGCTAACAGAAGTCAAGTAATTTGCACAAGATTGGATAAGAGCTAAAAAGTGGGGGAGCTGGGGTTCGAATCTACATAAGGCTAATGCCAGGGTCCATGCTCTTAGCGGTTTTGCTACGGGAAAGGCTAACAACAGAGTCATTCTACAACGTACAGCTATGGGAAAGGCTAACAACAGAGAGTCATTCCACAACATACAGAGGCCCTCAGGGAATGACAAGCCAAAGACAGAACGCTATTTTGGAGGGAGTTGGACCAAGTGCTTGGAAGAAAGGAATCTCTAGTAGATGGATGAAGGAGACAGAGAACAGGAGGCCAGGCCACGATATGCAACCTTGCCCGCTCAGGCAATTCTTCCAAGGACCAGCCTAGCCCACACACTCCAGCACCTGCAGCCTGGTCTGTCTTTGAGCAACAAACCAACAGGTCAGGACAAGGGCTGCCTTTCCTGCTGTGCCCTGCAATTAGCTTGTCCAAACTGGCTGTACGAGGGCTGGGGGCTGAGGGAAAGGCCTAAAAGTACCTTGGCCCAGAGAGGGCAAGTGACTTCTTCACAGTCACCTACGTAGTTAGCACAGAGCCAGCAAAGGAATGCAGCCCGGTGACAGGCCGCCACGGCGCTGCCTGCCTGACGGGGCCAAACGTGGGTGGAAGCCAGGAGGGGATTACTCAGCCTCCAAAAATGAATCTGCTGAGCCCACAGCCTCACAAGAGGAAGATGACCGGGTGCACGGGCAAGTTCCTCCTGCCTCCCAAGCACTGGCCTTCTCTACCAGGGCGGTGTCTGGACAGGCCTCCACCTTGCTCAAAAATGGTGTGAGACACCAGCTGAGGTCCAACAAAGAACCAAAAGAAGGAGGAAGAGAGGAGGAGATCACAAAGATCAGCGCGTTGGCATGAAATAGACTTTGGTTCTTACTGGATATGTAACCCTTTAGAATTTACTCAATCTCTCTGGAGTATCGATGTCCTTTTCTAAAGTGGGGATGGTACAATGGCTGATAAATAATAGTGACTCACAATAATAATAAATGTACAAATGTAATAAATCATTACTAGAACGCAAGCTCTGTGAAGAAAGACAACATGAAGTGGCATTCTTTAGCCGAGAAAAGGCTAATGGCAAAAGGAACTTGGCAGACGGGATTAAGGATCTTGAGATGGGGTAGCATCCAAGATTATCCGGTGGGCCCAGCGTAATCACAAGGCTCCTTCTAAGAGGGTCAGAATCAGAGAGAGACTGGAAAATGCTACCCTACTGGCTTTGAAGATGGAGGATGGGGCCAGAAGCCGAGGAATGTGGGCAGCGTCCAGATGCTGGAAAAGGCAAGTGAATGGATCTTCCCCAAGTGCCTCCAAAAGGCAGCCCTACGAACACCTTGATCTTAGGACTTCTGGCCTCCAGGAGAGTAAGGTAATAAATTTATGCTGTTTTCAGCCACTAAGTTCGTGGTAGTTTGTTACAGCAGCAGTAGGAAACTAATACATTTGGGGACGAGTTTTCACCCCCATTTTTCAGATAAGGACTCTGAGGCAGTGTGGCTAAGTAACCTGTGCAGAGTTGCACAGCCACCAATCCCAAACCAGGACCCAGAGGTGGGCAGGATGTCTCCTGGGCCTGAAGAAGAGAGAGACCTGGCTGCTTGCTAGTTTGGCAGGAGCCTGCATGACCTAAAATCTTCTAGAAAAGCTTAGAAGACGGGCTGTAAGTGGCATAAGGGCCCCCCATCTCCTTCTGCAAAGGCAGGTTCTAGACAAAATGGCAACAAGGACCTGGCTTATGGCGCACACGCATCCCTGGCACCCCATACTGAGTAATGCAAAGTCGGGATCACCCCTCACTTTAGACCTCCCTGCAGCCATCCATGGGACTGGACAAAGCCAAAGTCCAAGGGCTGGTTCAACCACGCCAAAGATAGGCTGTCGATCACCCAAAGAGCCAGGGCCCAGGGGGCTTCCTGAATCTGCCCCGACTACTTAAGACAAACTCTAGCCAGCACTGTGGCACCTGGTGGATTTGTTGTTATTATTACTATTCATCAGTAACAGCTATCTATCATGCACCACGTTCCACATGGATTACACTGTTGCCAAGAGAGCTGTTAAGATCCACCCCCATGGTACAGATGAGGTAACTGATGCCCGGAGAGAGAGGATAGGTAACCTGCTCTGAAACAATCACCTAAGCAGTGAGCCAGAATTGAAACCCAAGTCAGCCCCATTCTAAAGTCCTTGCCTGTAACCACTACTCTAAAGAAAACGTCATTCAAAAGTAAAGAGGTAGGGCTTCCCTGGTGGCGCAGTGGTTGAGAGTCCGCCTGCCGATGCAGGGGACACGGGTTCGTGCCCCAGTCCGGGAGGATCCCACATGCTGCGGAGCGGCTGGGCCCGTGAGCCATGGCCGCTGAGCCTGTGCGTCCGGAGCCTGTGCTCCGCAGCGGGAGAGGCCACAACAGTGAGAGGCCCCGTACTGAGAAAAAAATAAATAAATAAATAAAGAGGTAGGGGACGGGGGAGCGCTTATAAATATTCCGTTTGTACGTGGCCACTTCAAATCAAGCCAAGCACTATTTCCTAGAAGTGGCTACATCTCAAAATCATCTGGGGGCGCTCCACGCACATTTCTGCCCTTGGTCCTGATTTAGGGAATCAGGAAGTCCAGAGACGGAGCCTGGAAATATTTATTTTCGGCAAGCTCCCTCAGCTCTTCTGACGTAGCCCATCCATAGCTGTGCTCAAAGTGGCTTCATTGAAAGGGGAGCATGTCCAGTCCTCTGCTGCACCAGGCTGGCCCAGAGAGGAGGCCAACCAGACGCGAAGATCCCGGGTCCAGCACCCAAGAGGCCCCTGAAGGTAGCTCTAGGGCCTCCGACTCCAGAATAATCAAGAGTGGACTTTTATTTATCCACAACAGGGGACGACTGGGTGAATTTTTGTAGTCTAATTCTAATGTGAAGAATGGGCCTCAAAGACAGCCCAAAACACTGTCAACAAATAACATTAGTGGGAAGGCTCGGCCACAACACCTTATACTCACTGGAGGGAGAAATAAGGAGAGGCTTATCTCCAAAGCACTCATCACCAGGAACGTAAGCAATGGAAGCTGGTACGCAGGTTATCTAAATCAAGCACTTTGCACGCTGTCCCTTGATCAGAGACATTGCTGCAGTGCTAAGAGCCCAAGGGGCAGACATGCCATCACAAGCCATGGGAATCCTGCCTTTACTACCAACCACCAGCTACTTTATAATAAGCAAGTTAATTAACCTCTGTAACCTTGGTTTCCTCCTCTGTAACAGGGGGTAATAAGAGCCCTTACATCCAAGAGCTGTGTGACAAGTCATGTGACAGTTCACACAGAGTGCAGCACGTGGCCCAACCACAGGAAGCGTTCAGAAAGGCACGCAGACCTTGCCACTGCCCAGATCACTGCACTCACATTTCACAGTCACCCTGCTGGAAAGGGGGTGACCCGCGGCAGAAGGAAACACAATAGTGCCGTGATCACAGAGCAGGGAAGAAAAACACCCCATCCTCGGGATGCCATTCGCCCCACCAGCCGCAGTGGTGGTCACTTTGATCGCTAAGCAACCAGAAGGCAGCAATCGGTCCGTCTCATTCACTGCAGCCTCCGTGGCGCCCAATGCTGAGTCTGCCACGTGGTGCTCGCTCCAGGCAAATTTGATGAATAAAAGCAATAATGAAGGAATAAAGGAAGGAAAGAAATAAAAAAACACCCAACAGCGCATATTCACACACACAGAGATACCCACCCCACATATACCATGTGTGCTTTCCAGGGCACTGCCTTAATTAGAGTTTACTGTGTACCCAGGATGGCACTACGTCATTTAAGTTATCCTTCCTACGTTACAGACAGGGACTCTGAGGCATAGAAAAAAGAAATGATTTGCCCAAGGATGTAAATACAATTAGTATATGGTGGAACCGGGAACCATGTGATTACGTGACACCAAAGTGCTTGTTATCTCCATGCCAAACTGCCTTTCTGCTTCCCCTGCCCTTCTCTGCTACCACAGCCTGCCTTCAAACAGAGGTACGGTGCCTCTGAGCTCAGGGGGATCCTTAATTCAACGTGCTCTTGGGCAAGGAACACTAGAAAGTGCAGATGCTTTGGTCAACCCGGTCCCCAGGAGGACCAGGACTGTAGAAGCAGGTAGACTGAAGCCTTGGGCCGGAGAGATCATCGAGTAATCAGAAAAGGTTTGGGCTCTCCGAGAGCTCATGGTCTAGTGGGGAGGATCGAGGTTATAAGCATCACCCCTGACAGAATACGCTATTATTTATTGTCCTACCTGTCTTAAGTGCTATGAAGGAAACACAGAAAGAGCGATGAGAATACGTGGCCAGGGGTCAGCCTGAGCAGGTGTGAGAGCTGGGGAACTCCTCCCTGAAGCGACATTGAGGTTAGGCAGCAGGCAGGGAGGGAGTACTGGAGGAGGGAGGGGTGCCGGGCACAGCGCTCTCTTCCCTTCCACTCTGACTCTTAGCCCCAGCTCCCACCGGCCAATATGAGACAAGCTGTGCTGTGCAGCTGACGCTGCCTCGTGATGCTCCATTACGCAGAGGGTCTGAATACAGCCCCCTGCCCCGTGTACCATCAAGGTCCAAGTGAGCCTGGGAGTGAGCTCAGGGAGCTAGAGTCAACAAGCCCGGGCACTGATTAATGGCCCTACGTCTGTCCAGTGCCACTGGGAGGCGAGGAATTACATCCCAGCTGATCAAGGCCTCTGTTTAGCTTGTTAGAGCACTGCGTTTAGGAAATGGTTTCCTTAGGAACCACGTACAAGGGAAGAACAGAAAACCCAGAAATTGGTCAGAAACCTAAAACGTATAGTCAAAACCAAGGTTTTTTTTTTAAACCATAGCCTGATGCTCTTTCCCCCCGAAACCTAACTCAGAAGCCACGTTGTGAATTTTCAATTATGACTCAAAAAGTTCAATGGGCAACCCCACGGCAAAGTTCAAAAACCCTGTTTGTGCACGAAGGCAATTACTCACACTCCAGAATGAACTCACTCACCAGGCCATCAGACACATACTGCTTTTCAGACATAAATGTTCCACGGTTGGTGCTTTTTTTGATGATTGCTTTATTTTACAGTTTATTTCCTAGTTAGGCAGAAGTAAGTCGGCCTCGCTGTTACTGTTGCTATTTTATGTGTTTTAGGCAAGGCCTTTCTCTATTTCTTTGTTTTAACCAACAAATAAATACGCTATCATAGGATCAAGTTGCTCAATACTTACTACGTAAGGCCGCACACTCCAGTTCAAAGGACACTGAACCCGGAGTCAAACTGGCTGGGCCACTAACTTTTGACCTAAAGCAAATCCCCTTCCCTCTTTGAACCTAACAGTCACGCCCAGTAAAATGAGAGTGTTGCTCTAGAACCTGGGTTCCCAAACCCAAGGATTTTCCCTTGGAATCCACTAGAGAGTTATGTTAAAAATGCAAGTTCGGGCTTCTCTGGTGGCGTAGTGGTTGAGAGTCCGCCTGCCGATGCAGGGGACACGGGTTCGTGCCCTGGTCTGGGAAGATCCCACATGCCGCGGAGCGGCTGGGCCCGTGAGCCATGGCCGCTGAGCCTGAGTGTCCGGAGCCTGTGCTCCGCAACGGGAGAGGCCACAACAGTGAGAGGCCCGCGTACCGCAAAAAAAAAAATGCAAGTTCTCCAAACTGCCGGCCCAGGCAGGACTCTGAGATCCTTCTAGTGCCAGCATCCCGTGACTTTCTGAAATAAGGCTGAGCAGATTAAAATATAACCACTTCCCTATAAAGGATGGATTTCTGAATTTCAATTCCCTTATTGGAGTTAGTGCAAAGTAGGGGTAGCTCAACACTTGATAGAGAAGTTTGCTTAACATTGAGAAACAGCCCACATACACTCCACAGGTCACTAACAGTTTTCTAAATACACATTTCAAGCTTCCTAATTAGTAGAGGTCTGACCAGACAGACAAAGGATTACCTAAATCAGGGGATTCTTTAAAACAGTGTGGAATTGGTACAAAAACAGGCATATGGATCAATAGAACAGAATAGAGAGCCCCAAAATAAACCCACACACCTATGGTTAATTAATCTTTGACAAAGGAGGCAAGATTATAAAATGGGAAAAAGTCTCTTCAGCAAGTAATATTGCGAAAGCTGGACAGCTGCATGTAAATCGATGAAGTTAGAACACATCCTCACATCATACACAAAAACAAACTCAAAATGGCTTAAAGACTTAAACACAAGACATGACACCATAAAACTCCTAGAAGAGAGCATAGGCAAAACATTCTCTGACATAAATTGTACCACTGTTTTCTTACGTCAGTCTCCCAAGGCAATAGAATTAAAAACAAAAATAAACAAATGGGACCTAATCAAACTTACAAGCTTTTGCACAGCAAAGGAAACCATAAAAAAATGAAAAGACAACCTACGGAATGGGAGAGAATATTTGCAAATGATTCAATAGACAAAGGCTTAATCTCCAAAATATACAAACAGCTCATACAGCTCAACAACAACAACAAAAACAACCCAATTGAAAAATGGGCAGAAGACCTTAATAAGACATTTCTCCAAAGAAGACATACAGATGGCCAGTAGGCACATGAAAAGATGCTCAACATCGCTAATTATTAGAGAAATGCAAATCAAAACCACAATGAGGTACCACCTCACACCGGTCAGAATGCCCATCATTAAAAAGTCTACAAATAACAAGTGCTGGAGAGGGTGTGGAGAAAAGGGAACCCTCCTACACTCTTGGTGGGAATGTAAATTGGTAGAGCCACTATGGAAAACAGTATGGAGGTTCCTCAGAAAACTAAAAATAGAATTACCATATGACCCAGCAATCCCACTCCTGGGCATATACCCAGACAAAACTGTAATTCAAAAAGATACATGCACCCCTATGTTCATAGCGGCACTGTTCACAATAGCCAAAACGTGGAAACCACCTAAATGTCCATCGACAGATGAATGGATAAAGAAGATGTGGTACATATATACAATGGAATAAAAAAGAATGAAATAATGCCATTTGCAGCAACATGGATGCAACTAGAGATTATCATACTAAGTGAAGTAAGTCAGAAAGAGAAAGACAAATACCATATGATATCACTTATATGTGGAATCTAAAATATGGCACAAATGAACCTGTCTACAAAACAGAAACAGACTCACAGACATAGAGAACAGACTTGTGGTTGCCAAGGGGGAGAAGGGGAGGGAGAGGGATGGACTGGGACTTTGGGGCTGGCAGATGCAAACTATCACATTTAGAATGGATAAACAACAAGGACCTACTGTAGAGCACAGGGAACTATATTCAGTATCTTGTGATAAACCATAATGGAAAAGAATATGAAAAAAGAATGTCTATATGTGTATAACTGATTCACTTTGCTGTACAGCAGAGACTGGCACAACACTGTAAATCAACTCTACTTCAATAAAGAAAATTTTTTTAAATAAAAATAAATCAGGGGATTCTTTACTGAGTCCACACAACCTCTGCATCTTAATAAAAAATCTGTGTGTGCACAAATGTCTATTTTATTTTACTAGAGAGAGGATCCATTGCCTTCATGCACTTCAGAATCCCAATTCTGAAGACTGCCCGATATATCTCTTAATTAGGCCACCCACGCAGGCAACCTGGTGCTGCTGGTTGCTGTGAGGAACACAGAGGTGACAAAGACACAGCCTCTGCCTTCAAAGAGTGGCTGCAGGGAGGGATGGCGGGGAGAGAGAAGTACACACGTGAGTTAACCCCGAAGCAGAGGAAGAAAAACACCTCAGGAGGGGTGTTAGCAAGGCATCTGGGAGTTTGGAGGAAGTGTGTCTCCTTCATGCTCAAGCAGCATGTTAAGCTGGGTGGGGCTGGAAGGACAGAAAAAAAAAGATGTTTTTAGGAATGCATAGAAATAAAGATGGTGGGCAGAGTGAACACCAATCCAGAGGGTTGTGTCACCAGCTGAGGCCCAGGGAGAATTTAGCAAAAGGGAAATAACTCATTTGGATTTCAGCATGTGAGAGAGCAGTTCTTTGATACTTATCACAGATACAACTTCAGTTATACCATTTGCAATTTGGCTATGGTGCCAATTTAAACCTGTGCTGTTGATAAATGATAAATGTTTCTTAGATGATGGGTAAACACAGCTGGCAACCAGTGGTTCTCAAGCACTCCTCATAAACCTTGTGAAAGAGGTATTCTATCCCATTCTACAGAGGAAGTCACCGTAGACATCATAGCCCATAACTGTAATCACTAGTTTGAGGAATCATGAAGTTCTTGCACATATCCATGGTGAACTTCAAAGGTCCACTGCTGTATAAAATGAGGGTGAACAGTAAAGACAACAGCTAGGACAAAATATTAAGGAATACTGTTATCTTCATTTATGACGCTCATGAAGATTGCTGAGTGGCCATATCATATAATTATACCTGCGCTCCACGAAGCTTAATCCTGCAAAACTACATAAGACGGGTGAGAACAGGGAGGTTGGCAGAAAGGAGAGCAGTTGGCATGGGTAGAGGAGCCATGTGGCCAAGTCCTGTGATCATAAAAAACTTCCAGTGATCCCCAAGTGAGGCTCTACATACAATCAGAGGGGGTCACTGAGACAGGACTGAAAGATGCTCACCACACAGCTTTTTTTTTTTTTTTTTCCTGCGGCACATGGGCCTCTCACCGCTGTGGCCTCTCCCGTTGCGGAGCACAGGCTCCGGACACGCAGGCTCAGTGGCCATGGCTCACGGGCCCAGCCGCTCGGTAGCATGTGGGATCTTCCCGGACCGGGGCACGAACCTGTGTCCCCTGCATCGGCAGGTGGACTCTCAACCACTGCGCCACCAGGGAAGCCCTCACCACACAGCTTTAAACTAAGGTTCCACAAGGAATGTGGTACCTATAAATAAATAACGGAGGTGACATCGGCAAGATGGCAGAATAGGAGATCCCCAGCTCTAGCCCCCTCACAGAAACTCCAACTTAGCAACTATCCACATACAAGAATGCCTTTGTTAGCACCCCTGAACCCAGGGGTAAGGTTACAGCATCACAGAAGAACACAAAAACTGAGAAAAACTACATTAAGAAGGGTAAGAGGAATAGCTTCACTTCATCCTTGATAAATGAATAATGTTTTAACGTATCTTGTAATGACTTATAAATAGTACAGATGTACGGCATTATTTTCTTAAAGCATTAATTTCTTAAAAGATAAGCAGACTGAATTTCCCTATTCCTGTTTTGAAATTCTTTCTCTCTCTCAGGTTCTAAGCTTAATTTCAGATGGCCAAGTAAATGGTCATAAGAGCATAAGGTACGATGGTGGCCTGGCGAAGAGAAGAAAGGGCTGAACTGGAGCCATATAACAGGGAAGCCTAGAGAGGACCTGACAGCTCCTCCAGGATGGGAGTCAAGAGTGACTATGCAGTTTCTGGTCTAGGTCCAGGAGGACAAGGGTGTGATTAATAGAGGGGGAGTCAGGAGAGGAAGGGGCATGGATGAGCTGGGTTCCATGTTGGGTGTGAAGGATTGTGTGTATTCTTTTTGTCTATCTGGCTTAAATAAGCCAAATTAGTACCACTGACAACACTGCTCCTGAATGGGAGTGAAGGACAGTGCAGAGCCTCAGCTCCGTGCTCTGCCTTGGACCATGGAAATGCAAACCATCAGAGAAACACCTATGCAGTTTTCAGGAGAATCACAAATTCCTTTAGATAACTAAGTCACTTGTCACAGATTTCCTCCAAAACTCGTCTCTGAGCTTAGCTCACAGCAGGTGTTACATACATACCACTGATCCTCTACAGGGAGGTCTCCGGCAGAACAGAGGAAAAGGGTGGGGACTTAATGCTATCACCAGACTTGGTTTAGAGTGCATTCAGTCTGTTCCCCATTCTGAAAACCAAGGGTATCCACTGCCCCAATCCACACACCCCTGCCAATAAATGAATGAATATAGAATATACCCGTAGAACCAGAGAGTGATAAAGACTAATGGGGAACTTTGAGATCATCCCAGCCAATCGACTGTTTTTACAGATGAAGAATCCAAGGCCTACAGAGGAGAAAGCACAGAAGTATTTAGGGGCAGGCAGACTTCTCCTGATTCTTCTTCCTACCACCTGAGAGCAAATCAAAAAGGATGCTGGGCTCCCCTGGTGGCGCAGTGGTTGAGGGTCCGCCTGCCGATGCAGGGGACGCGGGTTCATGTCCCGGTCCGGGAAGATCCCACATGCCGCGGAGCGGCTAGGCCCGTGAGCCATGGCCGCTGAGCCTGCGCATCCGGAGCCTGTGCTCCGCAACGGGAGAGACCACAACAGTGAGAGGTCCGCGTACCGCAAAAAAAAAAAAAAAAAAGGATGCTCACTTCCCAGGGCATAGCACCTTCACCTGCAGTGGCTGAGATACATACCATAGGGCATCTGGCACTATATGCTTTAATTGCTGTAGGAAAGAGAAGCCTAGAGGTGGATATAGAAAAAGAAAGGAGGCACATTCTCTAAGCATGTTTTTACTGTGGTTCCCTGCATTTTTTTAACAATGGCTCACACTACTAATTATTAGTCAACTAACCACTTTTAAGAGAAATAATATCAATATCTATTTTTCTTTATATGGTATCCGAAATCTGTATACAGGGTTTACTTCTTTTTAAAAAAGGGAAGGAAATCAAGATCATATGTTCACTCTGAAATAAAATACGTTTTGTGTGTCTTGAGCAGAAGAAAAAATAGAAGCCCTTGCTGTAACTCATTGCTCATTTTGTAACATGCTTTTAAGAGGATCTGTAAATCATAAAACTCTCAAGAGTTAGAAATTAAATTTCAAAAACAGCATTGGCTGTCTTGACCAGGTAACATTACTGAAAGGCTCATTATAGCTAGAATTTATGGCAGAACAACATGGATAAATCAGATTATATTAAGAGAAAAACATATAATGATACAAAGCTCACATTAACACAGAGGGCTTTTAAGTTTGCTTTGAATAAAAATTTTCTACTCACATAAAATTTTAATTGAAGAAGAGATAGTTATCCAATTACCTTAGTCTCACCTTAATTTCCTAAGTTTCTAAAATCAGAAAATGTTCAAAGAAAAAAAATAAGCTACATCTGGAGAGATGATTGACTAAGGATCAGATCCTTATTCTGATATCTAACAAGTTCAAGTAATCTATCTAGAAATTCCTCAATCCGCATTGGAAACCACAGTTTTGCTTGAGTTATAAGAAAAAGAAAAAATATGTATATATTTTAAGCCAAAACTATAAGAATTTTCATATATTGCTTATGAGAGTAATTACCAGAACAAGACCACATGAAAAGCAATTTAACAATATCTATCAAAATCACAAATCCATATATCCTCTGACCCAAAAATTCTATTTCTGAAAACGTATCTTATAAATAAACTTGCACACATACAAGGTTACTTACAGCAGCAATATTTGTTAATCGAAGACTAGAAATAGTCTAAATGCCCATTAATAGGACACTTGTTAAATAAATCATGGTACAGTTATACAGTGGAATACTATGTATCAGCAGAGATAAATGATGAAGTGCTCTCTGTATTGTATGGAAAAATCTCCAAAATCTTAAGTAAAAAATTCAAGGAACAAAAGAATGTGCATTATAAGCCACATTTTATATTAAAAGGGAAGCAAGGAAAAAGAATAATTTATGTTTGCTTCTAAAGAGATTTTTTTAGAGATAAAGAAATTTAAAATAAAGAGATTTTGGAAAGATACATAAAAAACTGGGGAGGTGGAGAATGAGATGGGAGGGAGGTATTTCACTGTGTATCTTTTTGTTCTCTTTGATTTTTAAACTATGGGAATACATTACCTATTCAAAAAATTAAGTAATTTTCAAACAGCAAGAGCTATCTACTTAATGCTCAAACCATTTTATTAAATGAAATGCTTCCTTATAACAAAGAAAGCAGAGATTTTAGCATATCCTCAAACAAACCTGACCTTCGAACCTTTAAGCGAAATATGAAATTAGATGACTCTTGTCCTTATTTCTTTAAAAGAAGAAGTGTTTTTTTTTTAAAAGGAAGGAATTTTGCCTTTTTTTAAAAATTTTTATTTATTTATTTATGGCTGTGTTGGCTCTTCGTTTCTGTGCGAGGGCTTTCTCTAGTTGCAGCAAGTGGGGGCCACTCCTCAACGCGGTGCACGGGCCTCTCACTATCGCGGCCTCTCTTGTTGCAGAGCACAGGCTCCAGATGCGCAGGCTCAGTAACTGTGGCTCACGGGGCTAGTTGCTCCGCGGCATGTGGGATCCTCCCAGACCAGGGCTCGAACCCGTGTCCCCTGCATTGGCAGGCAGATTCTCAACCATTGCGCCACCAGGGAAGCCCGAAGAAGTGTTTTTTATACACCTTGCATAAATGTAACATGTTGAGTACTTTGGTCTAAAAAATAATCCCATTTCAATGTTTTCAAGTTAAATCTGAACTTGGTTACTGACATAAAAAAAGAACCAAATTCCAGCAATGCTGTTAAATTTTCAGAGCTTTCCTTTCTCACCATAGAAAACACCCATACCTCTGTCAGAATGGTTCTTCCTCCCGTGGGGGATTCGGTTAAGGCAAAGAATATATCCATCTTCTGTCACAACTAGGTGTTCCTCACTAGGGAATCCCCAGTGAGAGATAATTTCACTCTGTGGAGCAAAGGAGAAGACAAAGTGTCAATGACATTCTCCAGGTTTTCCTTAAGAAATGAATTGTTACTGAAATTGCAGTCTGCTCAATCTAGTAGCCAACATCCCATCGCAAAAGTAAATCCTCCCCTTGTTTTACCTCTGTGTTCTACTCACAGATGTTCAGCTAAACCATTTTAACATGTTCTACACCAAGTGTGTCTTATTTTACCATAGCTTTGGGCTTCTTTGTTTCCATCCTGGCTCCCAGGTACAAATAAACACTTCTTTCTTTCTTTTCTAAATATGCCAGGTAATACTGTAATCTACCATTTTCCTTGTTTTAAGAGACCCCATCCTGGGAAATGAAGCATAAAAAGTATTAATCTGTTTTTAACCAATGGACCAATAAAACTACACTAGAATGTCAAGGTAGAGTTGAACAAGAAAAGAAAAAATGATTGTGATAGCATACGCTATTTGTTTTTCTCTTTCTGACTTACTTCACTCTGTATGACAGACTCTAGGTCCATCCACCTCACTACAAATAACTCAACTGCGTTTCTTTTTATGGCTGAGTAATGTTCCATTGTATATATGTGCCACATCTTCTTTATCCATTCATCTGTCGATGGACGCTTAGGTTGCTTCCATGTCCTGGCTATTGTAAATAGGGGTGGGATAGGGAGGGTGGGAGGGAGACACAAGAGGGAGGAGATATGGGGATATATGTATATGTATAGCTGATTCACTTTGTTATAAAGCAGAAACGAACACACCATTGTAAAGCAATTATATTCCAATAAAGATGTTAAATAAATAAATTAATTAAATGATTGTGGTAATCATTTTACAATATATACATAGTGCAAATCATTATGTTGTACACCTTAAACTAATACAATGTTATATGTCAATTATATCTCAATAAAACTGGAGGGAAAAGAGGAAAAGTAAGGAATTATGATCAAATTCACTACTCCATAAGGAAAGATCCATGGGGCAATTAATTGTTTTTTGTTTTCTTTTTTTTTAAACTGAGGTTATAGCTGACGTACAATATTATATGTTTCAGGTGTGCAACACAGTGATTCACAATTTTTAAAGGTTAAATTCCATTTATAGTTATTATAAAATATTGGCTACATTCCCTGTGTTGTACAACATATCCTCGTTTATCTATTTTATACATAACAGTTTGTACCAATTAATCCATGGGGCAATTGTTAATTGGGAGCTCAGTGGCATATGGATAACTCAATTATCCAGAAGACTTAGTGTAAATAAGTACTCATTATTCTCTCTACCACAAACACTTGAAAGGATTTAAGTTTATCATTCTTACAGGAAAAAAATTTTTAAATAAAAATGCTTTCAATTTTAAAAAAACTTAAAAAGAAAAGATCTGGGACAAGAAATAAAATGTAACCTTAAGACCCAGATATCAGGTCATACTCTCTTGGCTGACTATAAATTTATCTCCATCTCCAAGGTTGCCTGATTCTTCAGTTGCGTCACTGCATCATCTGTTTTAAAGCTGCTGTTTTCTGTAGCAACATGTACTTTCCTGATATTTTATGCCTAAATAAGGTATCGCCAGATTTAATTGTTTACTTAAGATTAATAACTTTGAAATGTTTTCATTACTCGAGGGACTATTTTTGCTTATTTGTTCTAACAAATTTTTTTTCAGATACTTTGACTTTTGTATTGAACTATGGACATTGCTAATCCGTCCTTGTTCAGCACATTGAGTATTAACATTCTTTCAAAGTTTTGACACTTTTTTTTATTGTTGTTTAAACAAATTCAGTGAGACTTAAAAATGAAATGAATGTATAAAAATATCACTTATCTTACTAAGAAGTATATGTTTTAACAGCAAATGAGGTTTGTAAAATACACATTACCTTTTAGGTAAAGTCCAGCTAGCTGAATCTAAGATTCGGAGAACAGGAAAAACATAATGTGATATAAAGAGAATAGAGTTTGTGGCTTCGTGTAGCTACATAACTGGATTTCAGAAAATAATTAACATTGATCACAGATGCGCTTTTAAAAACAGATGACTTTGAGAAACTTACCACATTCATGTTTGTTTCAGGATCCACAGGTGCCAGCTTCCCTCTGGATACCTCGGAATGCAGGGTCCCAAGGACCAAACAGACCACCAAACACCAGAGCCACATTTTCATTCTGTATAAAACAGTCTGCTGTTACTTGTCTACACAAAGTTTTACTACACAAAATTATGTTAGTAAATAATGCTCCCATACAAAGTTCTGAACCACGTTTAGGTCAGGTAAAAGTTAGGTAAAGGGCAAATATAGAACAAATGACTCAAGCCATACCTCGAAGCAAAAATTGAGGAATTCTCTTTTACTGGGAAACCTCCCACCCGCCACCCCCAGTTAATATGTGACATTTGGAGCCCAGAACACCCACTCACCTCCTCACCAGGTGGTTAAACATAATGTTCCCAGAGAAATAGCAGAAAGAAGGACTCAGAAGAGAATAGGTTGAGAAAAAGGAAGATCCCCCAAATTCCAGAGCCTGTTAACCTCCCACCTTTTCCTAATTGTAATTTAAACACTTTTAAGTTCAGCGATATGAGTTCTTGCTCCCACTAGCTATTCACTTCCCTTCGTGCATAAAATTACACCCAAGGGAAAAAGTGTAATGAAAGAAAAGAGAGCTTGCAAGAGCAATAGAGGGAAAGAAGACCACCCCTCTTTGCTTCTGAGACCCTCCAGCCATCACCAAAGACCATCTAGTTTCTGGCAGTGATGGCACAAAATCATAGTGTAGCAAAGACCTTGAAGATGGATGTTAAAGGCAAAATGAAGTGACTCTTCCAAGGACACCCAGATGGTTAGAGGCAAAGCTGGGACAACAGCCCAGGCCTCCCACATTTTTTAAAATAAATATAATCATTCAAAAAGATGCATGAGTGTATACCCATACAAAGACTTGTGCAACAGCCAAACACTGGAAAAACCCAAATGCCCCTAATGGGTGAATGGGTCAACATGTTGTGATATATACACACTACTCAGCAATAAAAAGGAATGCACATAAAATAACATGGATGAATCTCAAAACAATTATGGTGAGTGAAAGAAGCCAGACCATATAAATAAATATGTACGATTTCATGTCTATAAAACTCTAGAAAATGCAACCTTATCTCTATTGACGTAAAGCAGATCAATGGCTGCCTGGGGAGACGAGGGCCAGGAGCTAAGCATTGCAAAGGGAAATCTTTTGGGGGTGATGAACAGGTTAATGATATTGAACGTATCACAGTTTCACATGTGTATACATATCAAAACATAAAATTGTACATTCTAAATATGCCCTGCTATTGTACGTCAGTAATACAATACAGCTGTTTTTTTTTTTTTTAATACAGCTGTTTTTAAGTCTTGGGCTTAAACTGAGTATTCCACAAGTCTTAAGAAATTGGTTCTCAGAAGA
The DNA here is from genome assembly GCF_963455315.2 of Globicephala melas. Taxonomy (NCBI): domain Eukaryota; kingdom Metazoa; phylum Chordata; class Mammalia; order Artiodactyla; family Delphinidae; genus Globicephala; species Globicephala melas. The sequence continues at coordinate 36,562,739 of NC_083329.1, read as the reverse complement.
TTGCAAAAGTGAACTGACTCCCTTCTGTCGGTGCATCTCTTGATGGTGCTACAGTGATTTCTCCCAGCAGTGGTGAACCTGGAAATTCTAGACAGGAGGGGATGTTATCTTGAGTCTCTACTGGCAAAGCAAGCCCACTGTGCTTACTCATAAGTTTGTATTTCTCTACAGTGGTTGCGAAGGGCTGTACAGTTCCGGGCTACCTTTTATTATAAATATAACCTTCCAAAAGCCCATTATTACTCGGGAATAAGGAGTATATTGAAAAGAAAAGTGAAAGTCTGTAACCACAATTTGAAACAGTGAAGCCTCTGGCAGTATCTGCGTTTCCACTCAGGCCTATCCTCTGGGACCTGGGCCAGCTGTCCACAATGGAAGCTCCAGGAAGATAACAGCTGAAGCCACTCAACTGGAAATGTCACCCAGCTGATTTTTCCTTCCAACAAAACACTAGTTTTTCAACCTACTCGTCCAGTAATTGTCATAAGGATGAGGATTGAGAAATTCAAGAGAGAAAAAGCCTCCTCCAGGATGCATGCAATGTGCTTTGCTGGGCTCTCTTAGCAATTTTTATCTCAACCCTTTTTATACTGTAACAATCCAATTAAGTACTTGTCTGTCTTCATTTTACCCCAGCCCAAGGGCAGAGCCAGCATCTGAGTCAACTCTGAACCCCCAGGACCTAGCAAAGTGTAGGTGCACAAAACAGATTTTGAAAAATGGGATTGGGGCAGTCCAGAGTTCAGTGGCTGAAGAAAAGCTCCAAAGCAGCTTGTCATTCAGCTTTCTAATAATAACACCACCACTAATAATTTCCGCTCCCATTTAATCTCCTGCTATGCTCCAGACTTCCGCAGGCAGCGTTTCCGACCTACTATGTTAATTACGCCTCCGACAACTTTCTGCAGTACCGTTAGGTCCTTTTTCCAGGAAACTGAGCCTCACCCAAGTTAAGTACTGGAAGCAAAATGCCAACTGGTTAAATAGTATCGCCAAGATATTCACCAGGACCGATGTCAAACCGTTATCGACCACACCTTGACTAACAAGTTAGAGTGGTCTGCAGGCTGCCTGGGGGAGTTAATAGGAGTAAAGAACAAGGAGGAAGGAGGTGAGGGAAGCTGGGAATCAGAAATCCTGCGTGTCGCTGCAGCCCAGAGGTGACCGCGCCTGCCCAGGAAACCCGAGGGCACCTGGGAAACAGCAGGCAAATTCAAGACAGCCCTCAATTCCTGGGTCACCGCGAGATGCCTCGGGCGATCACCTGCAGAAGAGGCATCCACAGGTGCTCCAGGTAAGACGCGCCGGAGACCAGCGCAGAGAGTCCTGCCGGCGTGCGGAGGCTCAGGGCCGGCTGGAATGAGCCTTGGAAGCGGTGCGGGGCCCTGGCCTCAGAGCCCGTGGGGGGAAGCCGAAGCTGCGGCACCCGCACCTGGCAGCGCAACGGGGCCGGCACTCACCTGAGCAATCCTCCCGGGCCGCTGTCCACAGCCGCAGTGCCAGCTCGCGGGGCTGGGTCCCCGGCTGGGACCTGGAAGAGGCGGTGACGGCTGGACGCCAGGGCCCGCTCCCGCCTCCGGCTACCAGCGCCCCCAATCAGAGCAGCCGGCCGCCGGGAAGTGCCGCGGAGACACCGCCCAGGCCTAGCGCCGCCGCCGCTTCTGAGAGGGTCCGCCGCTGAAGCGGAGCATGCGCCATGGACCAAGAGGTGCGGCGCCCTGCGGCCTCCTCCCCGGCGGAGTCGATTACCAGCTACACCTGCAGGCCGCACCCGCCCGGTCTCCTAGCGGCTGCCCCCGGCTCTGCCCCAGGGGCTCTTGCAGGGCCGCCACTCTCTGCGCCTAGCACGGAAAACATAGGCTCTACGGATGAAAAGAAATTATATGCTACGGATAAAGCTCTTAGCGGTGTGCCTGCTGCAAAGTAATCTTACTGTACATTTTATTTTTATTGCTAAGATGCCTAGCATTATTAAGACACTAGGGGTATAGTAGCCAAACAAGAGCCCTCTTCTCCTGCTTACATTCTAATGGGAAGAAACACCATGAATAAATTAAAAAATGAGGTAATGGAAAGTGCTATGAAGAGCAATAAAAAACTAAAGGGATAATGAAGGTGGGTGCTATGTTATGCACAAGGTAATCAGGAAAGGACTCTCTGATGAAGTGACACCTGAGCACAAACAAAAAGGAGGTGACTCAGAGCCATGTGGATACTGGGGAAGGAGCATTCTGAGATGAGAGAATAGCAAATGCAAAGGTCCTGAGGCAGGAATATTCTTAGTAGGTTCTAGTAAGCGAAATTTGGTCAGCGTGGCTGGAACAGAATGCACGTGGTGGAGAGTGGTAGAACATGAAGTCCTAGAGGTGCCTTGGGGGCCAATTGTAACGACTCTGCTATTTCTTCTGACCAAGATAAGAAGCCATTGGAAGGTTTTCAGGAGAAAGGCAACAAAACCTTGCCAGTCATATCATTTGTAAATATTTTTCCCCATTCCATAGGTTGTCTTTTTATTTTGTCAGTGATGTCCTTTGCTGTGCAAAAGCTTTTAAGTGTAACTAGATTCCCCCTCCCCTTTTTTTGCTTTTGTTTCCTTTGCCTTTGGAGACAGATCTAAAAATATATGTATATATTACTATGATTTATGTCAAAGAATGTTCTGCCTATGTTCTCTTCTAGGAGTTTTATGGTTTCAGGTCTTACATTTAGGTCTTCAATCCATTTTGAGTTTATTTTTGTATATGGTGTGAGGAAATGTTCTAATCTCATTGTTTTGCATATAGCTGTCCAGTTTTCCCAGCACCACTTGTTGAAGTGTCTTTTCTCCATTGTATATTTTTGCTTCCTTTGTCATAGATTAATTGGCCATAGGTGCGTGGGTTTATTTCTGGGCTCTCTATTCCATTCCCTCTTAATAGTTTAACTGCCAGCAGGCCATTTTTCACTTTGTCACAAAGAAGGGGCCAATTGAGTCCTGAAGGAAATGGGGGAGCTTGCCCTGTCAATATTGGGGCAGGGGAGGCTTCCAGGTGAAGATTCAGAGGGTGGCAGGGGTAGAGGTAAGGATGGGGAAGTCCATCATGTATGGCTACATAAATCCTTGCAAGAACTTTGGCTTTTACTGATTTGAAAATGCTTTTGTTGTTTTATTTTAACATTGCTTATTATTGAGTTTGTGGTTGTTCTGTGATACACTTACATGATATTTTAAAACAATGAAATTGTGCTTATGTCTTTAAACAATTTGTTTGCAGTGACTTCTATACCCCTTGTAACATTATAATCCACAAATTTCTGTTGGAGTTCTATAACATATTATCATTTTAAAAATGATTCATGGTTCAAAACAAAACAAAACCAGACAAATGAAAAAACAAACAAACAAAAAAACTCAGAGGAGCTATTAAAGTAGAGAGAGAGAGGGCAATTACACTTTTTGTCTGTACCATTCATTTCATTACAGAGAAGGAATCTTCCAAAGAAGAGAAGAACCAGGCTAAATCCCTGGGATCTTTAGGAGAAAAGAAGGGCTGAAAGGGAGCAGACTGAGACCTGAGTAAAGGCCACAGTGGTCAGCAGTGCTGGGTTCTCCCACAAGATCCTGGTTACCCTGTAAACCCTAGGAATATGGAAATCAGTGTCAATACTAAGTGCCAACCAATTGTAGACAGCCAGGCCAGTCTCACAATTACTCTCATAAGATCAGTCTTTCCAAGTATTGCAGAATTTATTTGCATTTTATAGAAAGCACAGATCTGAATGTAGTTAAGGAAGCAACTATAGACAGAACTAGCAGATGCAGCATTAGCTTTAAAAGATGTTCTGTACCTTTATATCTGCTGGCTTGTTCCTTTTATGTGTAGGCAACTTTCTAGAATTTCTCCTTATTCTCTACCTCCTCCTCCAACCCTTTCCCTTCCTGTGTGAGTCAGAACTGAGCTGTCAGAGCAGAAAATGAAAGCCTCTCTCCTTGCCTCAAATTTAGAAAAATATATATTTATTTTTTGTTTTTATGAAACTTTTATATGTTATCACCATCAATCATGTTGGGTACAAAAGAAGAAGGCAGCTGCCTCAAGGGAGTGGAAGAGTGACCCGGTTATGACTTGTGATGCTTGACTGTAGACACATCTTTTCTGCAAGTCCTAAAATGTCTGTTCTGCTCAGACTTGGGAAATAGTTCAACAGTTAACGAGAAGGGCCTCAATATTAGAGGACTGAGAAAGCAGGGAAAGAACTGTGTTATTATATTATGCTTTATGTTATCTTGAGTGGAAGATAGGGAGTCTATACAAATTTTTGTTTGTTTGTTTTTGTTTTTTTTGTTTTTGCGGGATGCGGGCCTCTCACTGTTGTGGCCTCTCCCGTTGCGGAGCACAGGCTCTGGACGTGCAGGCTCAGCGGCCATGGCTCACGGGCCCAGCCGCTCTGCGGCATGTGGGATCTTCCCGGACCTGGGCACGAACCCATGTCCCCTGCATCGGCAGGCAGACTCTCAACCACTGCACCACCAGGGAAGCCTTATACAAATGTTTTGACTCAAGTCTGTCTCAGCTTCTATTTCCTGTTTCTCAGTTTCTATAGAGGGCCTATCTAATGACCTCATAAATCTGTTCCAGATGAAGAGCTGTCTATAAAATGCTCTATGATTCGATGACCATGTGTGTCACAAGGTCTGTAAATTGCTCTGAAAACTGCTGTGAGAATTACTTTGATATAATTACTTATGACAGCAAGATTGCAAAACTTCAGAGAGCATTTTGATCACCCTGCAGCATGCTTTACAGATATCTCTACAGCTAATCTGTCTAAAAGAGGAAAATAAGGAATGGAGAATAGAATAATGTGCAGGTGGCCATGAACATGCAACTTAAAATATTTTAGTTTGTAACCATCAACCTTACTCCTACAGAGGATCTATTCTTATACTAGCTTCAACCTTCCTGTTCATGTGGTGTATACCCGAAACGCTCAATGTCAGCTTTTTGAAAACAGGTATCACGACTTGTATCAGTTTGGATTCTAACTAGGACACTTAAAATGGGATGATTGAGAGAGCTGACTTACGAAGGGACTATTTAACAGTTGTTGGGTAGGGGAATCACAAGACAGCACAGCAGTTAGCCATCACTAGGCCCAAAGAGATGAGATGGCTACTGGAAAACGGAAGGAAAGAGTCTCATAGAAGGCCCCTTGAAAGGAACAGTACCCTTCAGTAGACTGACATAGCACTTAGCCTCTCAGCAGGGAGAGAACCAGAGAAATAAACCCTCTACCGTCACTGTCTCTCTCCCTTCTTCTCCAAAATGCTCCCCATTGACAAAACTCAATCAGTAGCTGGAGGACACAGGAGCCTGTTAATATAGTCTATTCCATAATCCTTCCACTTCACAGGGCAGGATGGAAAAAGATGAAAAATGGAGCTAGATTGGGGAAATTCAAGATAATGTTCACATGATCTTTCTACACTCTATGCTGGCAGAGGGAAGTAGGAGGAAGGCCAGAATTGTGGTTAACAATGCGGACTCAGGGATTAGACCTCCCAAGTTCAAACCAGTATCTACAACTTGTTAGCTATGCAAACTTGGGGAAGATTTTTAACTTCTTTCTGCCTGTTTCCTCATCTGTAAAATAAAATTAGTAGTGTCTAAGACCATTTCAAAGTTTAGACAAGATAAAATGTGTAAAAGCACTTAAGAGTTATTTGTAGTGAGGTGGATGGACCTAGAGTCTGTCATACAGAGTGAAGTAAGTCAGAAAGAGAAAAACAAATACCGTATGCTAACACATATATACGGAATCTAAAAAAAAAAAAATTGGTCATGAAGAACCTAGGGGCAGGATGGGAATAAAGATGCAGACCTACTAGAGAATGGACTTGAGGATATGGGGAGGGGGAAGGGTAAGCTGGGACAAAGTGAGAGAGTGGCATGGACATATATACACTACCAAACGTAAAATCGATAGCTAGTGGGAAGCAGCCGCATAGCACAGGGAGATCAGATCGGTGCTTTGTGACCACCTAGAGGGGTGGGATAGGGAGGGTGGGAGGGAGGGAGACACAAGAGGGAAGATATATGGGGATATATGTATATGTATAGCTGATTCACTTCGTTATAAAGCAGAAACTAACACACCATTGTAAAGCAATTATACTCCAATAAAGATGTTAAAAAAAAAAAGCACTTATAATAGGTCTGGCATATAGCACTCGATAAATGTTGGTTAATTGTTTGTGGTTTTTTTTTAACATTTTTCCTTACAGTAAATTCCTTTCTATAAATTCAGTTTATTTGCTTATTATTAATGGCTTTTCGTTATCATATAGGTTCAATATAATTCCCACTTTGGTGTGTATATATCTAACACAATTCTCCTCTGCATACCTAATTTTACAAAAATGGCCTCATACTATACATATTATTTAGTTGTCTACTTTATTCCCACTTAATATTGGAAATCTTTCTATGTCATTCAACATTTTAAAAATCATTTTTAATGGTTGCATGTATGATTTTGTCATTTGGAGGTACAATAATTTACTAACAAATCCCCTTTGTTGGATGTTTAAGTTATTTCCATTTTTAAAAACCAATATCAGGGACTTCCCTGGTGGCGCAGTGGTTAAGAATCCACCTGCCAATGCCGGGGACACGGGTTCGATCCCTGGTCAGGGAAGATCCCACATGCCACGGAGCAACTAAGCTCGTGCACCACAACTACTGAGCCTGCACTAGAGAGCCCACAAGCCACAACTACTGAAGCCCGCGTGCCTAGAGCCCATGCTCCGCAACAAGAGAAGCCTCCACAACAAGAGAAGTCACCGCAATGAGAAGCCTGTGCACCACAGCGAAGAGTAGCCCCCGCTCACCGCAACTAGAGAAAGCCCGCGTGCAGCAACGAAGACCCAACGCAGCCAAATAAATAAATAAATTTATAAAAAAAACAATATCAGCTATTATGCATGGTAATTCCATTAGGATAAAGTCTTTGAAATAAAATTTATAGGTCTAACAAAGGTTCTCCTTTAAGGATTTTTCTTATTTGTTCTAATATTTTATTCTTCTTTCAACATTGTTTAAAGATGCCAACATAGGGACTTCCCTGATGGCACAGTGGTTAAGAATCCACCTGCCAATGCCAGGGACACAGGTTCGATCCCTGGTCCAGGGAGATCCCACATGCCATGGAGCAACTAAGCCCGTGCGCCACAACTACTGAGCCTGCGCTCTAGAGCCTGTGAGCCACAACTACTGATGCCCGCGCGCCTAGAGCCCGTGCTCCGCAACAAGAGAAGCCACCACAATGAGAAGCCCGTGCACTGCAACGAAGAGTAGCCCCCACTCACCGCAACTAGAGAAAGCCCACGCACAGCAACGAAGACTCAACGCAGCCAAAAATAAATAAATAAAAATAAATTAATTCAGAAAAGAAGAGATGCCAACATATTAGACAAACAAATCTTTGGTAATGTAAGTGTTAACTTCTCTGGAGACAACCATACAATCCTTTAAGATGACATGAAAGTGTGTATAAGTGAGACTGAGGTTTCTGCAGCCTAGAGGTTTCCCTCTCTTTGGGGGTAAATTTAAAGTGACATATTGGCAAGACAATAATTCAACTGTAGCTTTTTTTTTTTTAATGGGTAAGCACTTTATTTATTTATTTTGGCTGTGCTGGGTCTCAGTTGCAGCACGCGGGATCTTTAGTTGCAGTATGCGAACTCTTAGCTGCAGCATGCATGCAGATCTAGTTCCCTGACCAGGGACTGAACCCCGGCCCCCTGCATTGGTAGCGCAGAGTCTTACCCACTGGATCACCAGGGAAGTCCCTCAACCGTAGCTTTTGAAAATATTTCCTTTCCAAACGTTAACATCCGGTAAATGAACATATCCCCTGTTAGATCAAAGAACTCAACACAGGAAAAGCACAAGCATGGGTACTCCCTTCACCTCCGTGCATCATCTTAGACCTTTCTTAGACCCCAGGCTGCTCCAGGAAATTCTGGTCACCTAGAAAGACCCTTCACCTCTAGCTCATGCTAAAAGTACTCCTTATTCCGAACAAGATGAAAGATAACATTCTTCCTAAGGGAAGGCAGAAGGAGGAATCACATTTGTTAAGCATTTCCTGTAAGTGTCTTCCTAAGTACTTCACATCCAATATCTCAATAACCCCTTGCAAATATGCATAAAATTCTCTAGACTGCTCACTTCTTTATCCAAAAAAGAAGGATGTTATATCTTTCTAATTCATTTTAGGTGACTCCTGGCACAACTAAGTATCTCCCTGAAAGACAGGTAATAAGTAATATCTGATAGAGATGAGAATAAGACAAAAAGGACTCACTTGCTTTCATTTGGCTTAAAGAAAAAAAAAAGAAAGCACTCTATTATAAGCAATACTCAGACCAATGCATGATACAGTGCAAAATTTTAATACAATGTGGTTAAACACAATATTCAAGCACATGAAGGTCATCTTCTGACAGATGAACTGGGCATTTTTTCAATAGTTTCCTTAGTGTAACTTTATAAAATTCTTGCCTTCAAAAGTGTCTGGTGTCTTGATACTTGTTCAAAAGTCTGATATAAGACAACCACATCTCAACAGTGAGAGATTTAGGAGAACATCCTAATGCCCGTCTTCAGAATACATCATCAGAGAACTGATCACCATCTTCATCCCTTACTCCTTGGTATTTCCCCCAAAGTCTACCCTCTGGATTATAGGTATGCATTTTAATGTTCGGTCTTTCAGCTAATCTTTGTCCTGGGATCTTGGCTTGCATCTCCTCACAACTGTTTCTGCTCTTTCTGAAGTGCCAAATATCCTTCTAGGAAAGCAGCCGTGTAGGTGTACAGTGACATGGTAGATGTCCAGCTGCTGTGATGCCATTAAGATGCTTCTTATCCTTGTGCCTCCTTCTTCAGAGGAAACAGGAGGCCCTCTTCTTGCATAATGACAAAAGGGAATACATTTGTTTTAAGTTTTCGTGGTGAGGGCGCTGGGTTTTTGGCCCAAATTCCTAGCACTTCCATGAATGAGGCTCCTTCTGAGTTCCACTGTGAAGGCCTAGCCACAGGTACAGTACTTGTGTTTTCCTCTGAGTGATTTTTACCTTGTGATCCTTTGTAACCTATCAATAAACAGGTTGTCAGAGCTGGAGTATCTTCTGCTTCACTTGAATGTCGATGCTGAGGGAGGTACTCACTAGCTTCGGAAGAGGAAGGCGCGCAGGCCCTGCAGCTGGAAGGCCGGCTCTCTCCCGCTGAGGACTCGCTTTTGAAGTCTCTCCACCGTTCGTGAAGGGGACGAGTGGTCCCTGTTTGTGTGAGGTTGCTTTAGATGACCGGCTGTTATCTGCGGAGGAACAGCCAGGAACGGGTCATAAAATGTCGCGAATCACTGTCAGAATTCTGGGCCTTAGCCGGGTCCACATCCTTTCCCGCAGTGGCTTTTCGCCTTGGTGCACGGTCTACGGGATGAAACAGTTCGTGTTTCCTCCAAGCTCCTCACGTTGTGCAATTTGGCCACAGAGTTGAAGCCCTTTTCACTCTCGGCGGGCAGTTTGCAAGTGACCTTGTCGTTGTCAAAGCCTCGCCTAGCGCTTCAGCGCCTCCCAGAGCTCTGCCGGACTCGGCGGCCCGAGTCCCAGGAGCTGGGGCTCCAAGCGGGTACACGGGCGCGAGGCTGGAGGGCGACGTACAACTCGGTCCCCCGGCAGTCCCGCCGCTCGCACCCATCGCTGCCGAGAAAGACAAATACCGTATGCTAACACATATATATGGAATCTAAGAAAAAAAAAATGTCATGAAGAACCTAGGGGTAAGACGGGAATAAAGACACAGACCTACTAGAGAATGGACTTGAGGATATGGGGAGGGAAGGGTAAGCTGTGACGGGGTGAGAGAGTGGCATGGACATGTATACACTACCAAACGTAAAATCGATAGCTAGTGAGAAGCAGCTGCATAGCACAGGGAGATCAGCTCGGTGCTTTGTGACCACCTAGAGGGGTTGGGATAGGGAGGGTGGGAGGGAGGGAGACGCAAGAGGGAAGAGATATGGGGACATATGTATATGTATAACTGATTCACTTTGTTATAAAGCAGAAACTAACACACCATTGTAAAGCAATTATACTCCAATAAAGATGTTAAAAAAAAAAGGATGTTGATTCATTACAAAACCGCCATCTAGAAAGCCAGTCACGAGTTAAACTTCCATCAGAGATCAGTTATTGCAGGATTGGATCATATTTGGGGCACCTATTTTGCAATCTATTTCATATTTGAGAGAGGATGAATTTTAAAAAATTTCTTTACCAAAAATTGAGACTAAGTCCTAGTAATGAATCTGCAGGTCCAATTTGTGATGGCGACTGGATGTGATTACAGAGTCGCTGAGGTGTTAAGATGTGAGGACCTGGGCTTAGACTTTGGAGTCAGAATTCTTGGTCTGTCATTTGTTCGTTGTGTGGTCTCAGTGCCAATTTCTTTCTCTTTAAAGGATTGCTTAACTATGTCTATGCAAAGGGCAGATGGATCTTGGGGACAGTGGATTTTAGTCAACTTAATGAGATGGTCACTTCAGTTTAGCTGCTGTTCCTGCTTTTCATTGTTGGAGAAAATTGACCCATTCTTGGGCAGGTGGTATGCAGCTATGCAACTGGTAAATGCTGTATTATCTATTCATGTTAGTAAAGACCAATAGAAGCAGTTTGCTTCCAGCTGGCCAGACCGGAAATTCACCTTCCCTGTCTTATCTCAGGGATACAGCCCTCTGTCACTGTTTCCTTCACAGAGACTGATATTTCTTCATTTCCCAAGACATCATGCTGGTCCACTGTGATGCTGATGGTATGCTGCTGATTTGGACATGGTAAGCAGGAAGTTGCAACCATTCTAGACACCTTGGTAAGACTCATGTATATCAGTGGGTGGAAATAAGCCCCTTAACATTTCAGAGGTCTGCCACGTTAGTGACGTTTCTAGGAGTCCAGTGTCTGGGGCATGTTGACATGTACTTTCCAATGTGGAATACAAGTTGTTGCATCTGCTCCCTTCTCCTACTGATAAAGAGGTACCAAGCCTAGTGGGCCTCCTTGGAGTCTGAGACAATGTGTACCCCGTTTGAGCCTGCTACTTTGACCCATTTTCTGAATTATCCTAAAGGCTGCCAGTTTTGAGTGCCCACAGAGCAAGAGAAGGGTCTGCAACAGGTCTGAGCTGCAGGCAAGCTGCTCTGCTACTTGTGCCACATGACCCAACAGATTTGAGAGGCCCAAAGTGCCTGTGACAGATAGTGATGCTCTATGGAGCCTTTGTCAGGTGAATCACAGAACACACCTTTAGGATCTTGGAGCATAGCTATGTCATCCTCTGCGAATTACTATTCTCCTTTGAGGAACAGTGTCTGGCTTGTTCAGGACTCTTAGTAGAGATTGAATGAATACTTGACGATAGGCCATCAAGCTATATGTGATTGACTACCCATGATGAATTGGGTGTAGCCTGACCAATCAAACTATAAAGTTGGGTGTGCACAGGAGCTCTCCATCATCAAGAAGTTCTGTAGATGAAACTGAGCCCATGTAGGACCTAAAGACGCAAGGAAGTCCCACAAGCAAGATTCCCATGACCCGTATTCTTTCTACATTGCCTTTTCTCTCTCAGTCCTCACCTATGGCCTCATGGGGAGTTCCATGTGACTAGCTGACTGAGGAAGAGATTATTTGGACCAGTTTATACATGGTTCTGTATGATATGCTTGGTACCTCCCCAAAGTAGACAGCTGTAGCACTCTAGCCCCATTTAGGGGTGGTTCCAAAGGACAGTGGTTATGGGAATTTCCCCCAGTGGAAGAGCTTTGAACAGTTAACCTGCATGTTAATCTTTCCAAGAAGGAAAGATGTCCAGAATTAATGGATCTACGTTGACTGTGGCTCCTTTAACCTGGAAGCTGAAATACCTAAGTCACCACTTTGGGCTCCTTATTCCAGTAATGCAACAGGCATCAGAACTTGGGTCAATGATTGCCAGCTTCCTTTTTTTTTTTTCCCTCCCCACACCTATACTCCCCTTCCAACTCAGGTCCAAGCAGAGAAAGCCAAATACGTTTCTTAAACCAATCACATAAGATGTCCATCTCTAGTTAGTCCTCCTCCAGCTTCCCGGTGCCAGCAGCCCCCAGTCTGGGCTCCTGGAGCCTTCCCTTTCCACCTGGGAGCTTCCCACTGCTCTGTCTGCCTGGGGTCCCCGCCAAATGCAAGTGATGGTGGCGACTCCTCTGGGCACCTCTGAGTAAACAGCTGTGTGTTCTCACTGGAGTCGCCTGTGTTTATCTTACAGGGCATCGCGCCTCCCCAGCAGGTAGAAAAGAAGAAGAGCAGGGTTCCAGGGAGGCGTCGGGCCTGGCTGCGGTTTGGCTCCAGGTGAGGGAGCGCGGCCTCAACTTGGAACAGGGCCTCCTCTAGTTCCCGGGCGGGGGTTCTGGAGGCGATGCTTCTGGAGGCGTGGAGATGGGGGTCCGCGTTTCAATCCCCTAGGTCGGGAGGCCGCCCTCCCTGCTCGCGAGTCCCGGCTGCTCGCACAGCTGCGGTTCCTGCTTTGGCCGCACCTGCAGCTGCTCGCTTGGAGCGCCGCCCGCCCCCGCATCGTCTCCTGCCTCCGCATCGTCTCCTGTCCCCGCATCCTCTCCTGCCCCCGCATCCTCTCCTCCCGCTCCACGGAGCTCGTGGTCTCCATCGTCCATCTCAAGTGTAGTGAGCGCGGCTCACGTTTCATCCCTGCCTCGGCTGCTCACCACGTGAGTGAGGAGTGTCATCCCTCTGTCTTGGCTTTCAGCTTCATTCAGATTCCTCCGGCAAACCTCGATTTCTTCCTGTCGATTTGGACTTGAACTTCCTGAAGAAGCTCCCGGTGGAGCCGATCGTGGCTTTTGCCGCTGGCGGAGGCTGGGGTCTCACCTCAGGGCAGAATGTCTGGGTCTGGCACCTGTCGGGCTGCCCCTGTGGGCGAAGTTCCCTTTGGACAGAGCCGGGGCTCCACTCCCTACTGACACTGCAGGTAGACGGGTGGACTCGGGGACAGGTGGGGGCTGTGCTGGGCTTGGGCTCCTCACAGGTACTCTCCGCGGGGCGGGGCCCGGAGGCCCCCGTGGGCTGCACTTGGATTCCTGGTGCAGGCGGGGCCGGGTTAGACTGTGGCCGAAGCCGAAGCCAAGGGGGCCCCGGATCCGCACGGTTAGGCTGCCTTGGCCGTTCCGCACGGAGGCTGGCGCTTTCCCAGCGCGGGGGATACCTCCTCTGATTTGTGCCGGTGGAGAGGGCGCTGGGGGTGGGCGGCAGAGGCGGTCTTCTTCCCTTGCCGCTCGCTGGCTGTGCTGTGGCCTCCGCCCTGCGCCCTGATCCTCCGCCACATCTGCGTTCCTCCCCGGCGGAGTGTTCTCAGAGCAGCAGTTAGAGGTGGGAATGTGCTGCTTGCAGCTGGCGGGGACCCTGTGCCGTTCCTGGGGGCGGGGAAGGAGCGCTGCGGTTAGATCCGCTGAAGGCTGAGGCTTCAGGGTGACCCGGTAGCCCTCTGGCTCAGATCTCTTGTAACCCAGGAGCAGATATTGGAACATTACCTTGTCTTTCCGGCCTGTCAGTGAGTCCTGGATCTCTGTCTCCACGTGTAACCATGGACGCCATGAATTCAGTCTGCTGGGGGTTTCTGGTCGTCAGAGAGTGGCTCCATGTAGAGCTTTAGTTCCTCATATCCATGACCCACAGTAATCCACGGATCCTTCATGATTTGCTCTTACTTCTTACTGAGAATCAGAGATTTCTTAAACAGATTTTCATTCCATAAACATGCAGAAGAGAATATAATATATTCTGTCCTAGTACCTCTCTGGCAGTTCTTGAAGTTCTGTCCATCAAGAGGCAGGAATCCATCGGCCATTGTAGACAGGGTGACTTCCTGTGGTTCTTCCCTGGAAGAGTTCCTGGCAGCATGAGGGGGACCACCCCAGAAGGTGTCCAGCTTGTTGTAAAAGGTGCATTTGTTGCTGAAGCCAAAGTGTGATGTTCACATCCAAGAGCAGGTTTTCTGCCTTTAAATCTCTGTGGACAATACCCTCCTGGTGGACTCTGCTCTCAGCTGCTTTGCTTTCCTACTGCCATGAGCCACGAGGTACTCAAACACGTCTCCTCCACTAGTGTCCTCCTCTCCGCAAAGGCGGAGAGTTTCCTCAGCCTCCATCACTTCAAATACTTCACTATGTTGAGATGATCCAAACCTTCATGATTCCTGCTTTGCGGGACAGTCTCCGGAGGCTGGAGGAGTTCCACTGAGTCTCATCAATGATCTTCACGGCTCTTGCTTTCCCATCTAGGATGTGTCGGCCAACTTCACCGTAGCCCAGTCTTCCTTGCCAACCGTCTCGAGGGTCTAGAGGACACTATGTGAATCTGGGTCTCTCCTCAACAGAGACGGCTCAGAGGCCCCGCAGCACGCTGGACTCACTGCTGTGCTTGGAGTCGAGGCGTCCTAATGTCGGCTTACATCTGGGAAGAGCTGGTGAGAAGCTTGGTCCAAATCAAAGAAAATCAGTTCAAAGTTCACCCCATGAACTGGTCTTTATGACTGAATCAAAACACAATGCCAAACAAAAATGAAAATAAACTAAACTAATAAGAAAAACTGAAAAAGGAGTGATAAAAAGAATAAAGAAAAAAAAAGAATAAAAAGTAAAAATGAGAAAAAGAAAAAAGTGAGAAAAAGAAAGTAACAAATGAAATACACAAAAATGCCAAGGAGGAAACAGGGTACCTTTGGTCAAAGTCTCTCAGGTAACTGAAAAGCAGCTTCCTGAGCCAGAAGGACTGACAATTTAGGGCCAGCCAGGGACTTGGATAAGTGCTAGGAGCTCCAAAGCAATAGTTTTGCATGAGGTCATGGGAAGAAATGAATCTACCAACAAGGCTGGGGATAACCCATTGTGATTGTCTCACTTTTTGATCTCAAAACACCCTTACTCTTTTAAAAAAAATATTAAGGGCCTCAGAGAGCTTTTTGTATGGGTTATAGCAAGTGACATTACCTTATTAGAAATGGAAACCTGTAGTATGCTTCAGTGGGCTTTTCTAGTTTGGAAAGGTGTGATCATTTCTGGCTTTTGAATACCTCATAATGTCTACACTTAAAATATTCAATAGCCTTTAAAACCTGAATGATTCGGCTCAAAATAATGTCACAACTTAATTGGCATTATGATACTGTCTGAAATGTTCTGTTGCATAAGACACAGTAAAGAACATTATTAATAACTCTAAAGCTGAAGGGAAACTAGCAGGTATCATAGTCTGATTTCTTATTCACAGTCTGCCCAGTTTCTTTGGAGTACATTTCTCTTTCCACACTCTTTCTCTCTTTCTCTCTTTCCTCAGGGCTCTGTACTAACTCCTACTTCTGGCTGGACCATTCTCAGAGATCCATATGGTTTCCTCCCCAACCTCATTCAAGTCTTTGCTCCAATGTCACCTTCTCAGTGTGACCTTCCCTGATTTACCTATTTGGTCTTACAAAACCCATTGCATGTCTTATCTGCCACCCCTATTCCAAACTATGTATCATGGAAATTTTTTAAACATACAAAAAATTTTTAAAGTATCTTCCTCATGTATCTATCATCCAATATCAATAATTTGCAACATTTTTGCAATCTTAGTTTATACATAAACACTTCAGTCTGCATCTTTAAATAAATGTATTTTAGAGACACTGCTACCATGCCATTATCAAATCTAAGAAACTAACATTATCATATACCAGTATATATTCAAGTCTCCCGGTTATCTCAAAGATGTCTTGTTACAGTTGATATGTTTGACAAGGTACATATATTGCTTTATAATTTTTCCATAGCTATGTCACCACTTAAAATACTACATATTTTACATATCTGCTTCCTGTCTGTATCTCCCATTAGAATTTCAACTTTGAACAAACAGAGATTTTTGTTTTGTCCTTTGTTCTAGGTATCTTCAGCCCCTAGAATGGCTTTCACATGCAGTAGGCGTTCAATAAATGTTTGTGGAATGAATGAATGAATGGAATTGGCAACAAGGATGTGACAATCAAGGGGTATGCTGTCTAAACCTGGTCAGATCTGTTAGTTTCTATCTCTAAAACTTTGAGCAACTTTTCTGAGCCTTGGTTTTCCCATCTGTAAAGTGGGACTAATAACACCCACTTTGCAGAACTGATTGCAGGGCTGCAGTCTTGTGAGAAACAAGGAAAATATGCGTACAGTGCCTGGCATGTAGTACACCCTCAATGAGGCTACTATTTATATCTTTCATTAATTTACAGATCTTGAGATGAGATCATCCTGGATTAGGATTAGCCCTAAATCCTATGACAGTGTCCTTATGACAGAAAAGAAGACACAGGGACACACAGGTAAGAAGACATATGAAGACAGAAGCAGAGACTAGAGTAATGCAGCCACAAACCAAGTAACACAGGACCCATCAGAAGCTAGAAGAGGCAAGAATGGATTCTCCCCTACAGCCTTCAGAGGGAGTGTGGCCCTGCCAACACGTTGATTTTGGATTTCTAGCCTCCAGAACAGTGGAGAACAAATTTCTGTTGTTTGGGGATTTCTGTCTTACACCAAGTTTGGGAGTACTGTGCCTGGGCTCAACCAATCCAATGGTTTGGAGCATGTTCACCATATTTTCAACCGATTTGAAGTTCAGGCCAAACTGGTTCTCAGTCTTCATTTATCTCTCTCTCTCTCTCTCTCTCTGTCACTATTCTCAATATATCTCCCCCAACTCCCACCTCCACTCTCCTACTTTTATGATGAACTCAGAGGCACCAAAAGATCTAATGATTTATTTCTGGCTTGTTCAGAGAGTTGTGACAATGGGACAAATATCAACTGGAGGGTCTCTACTTATGTGATCTGATGCTGTACAAATACATTTTCCATCATCCTATGAAAGGTCAGGAAGGTGGGACAAATAGAAACATCAAGAGTGATTGGAGAGGGCCTGCACAGAATGGGAGAGGCAGCATGTGGAAAGGAAGGCCTCTGGAGTATGGAGTTCTGGAGTTTGGAGGATGATTTAACAAAGGCATAAGGAAAGGGCAGACAGCAGAAGCAAGAAGAACTACAACCGTGCAGCCTGTGGAACGAAAACCACATTCACAGAAAGACAGACAAGATGAAAAGGCAGAGGGCTATGTACCAGATGAAGAAACAAGATAAACCCCCAGAAAAACAACTAAATGAAGTGGAGATAGACAACCTTCCAGAAAAAGAATTCAGAATAATGATAGTGAAGATGATCAGGGACCTTGGAAAAAGAATGGAGGCAAAGATCTAGAAGATGCAACAAGTGCTTAACAAAGACCTAGAAGAATTAAAGAACAAACAAACAGAGATGAACAGTACAATAACTGAAATGAAAAATACACTAGAAGGAATCAACAGGAGAATAACTGAGGCAGAAAAATGGATAAGTGACCTGGAAGACAGAATGGTGGAATTCACTGCCATGGAACATAATAAAGAAAAAAGAATGAAAATGAAGACAGCCTAAGAAACCTCTGAGACAACATTAAGTACAACAACGTTCACATTATAGGGGTCCCAGAAGGAGAAGAGTGAGAGAAAGGACCAGAGAAAATATTTGAAGAGATTATAGTTGAAAACTTCCCTAACATGGGAAAGGAAATAGCCACCCAAGTCCAGGAAGCACAAAGAGTCCCAGGCAGGATAAACCCAAGGAGAAATATGCCCAGACACATAGTAATCAAATTGGCAAAAACTAAAGACAAGGAGAAATTATTGAAAGCAACAACGGAAAAATGACAAATAACATACAAGGGAACTCCCATAAGGTTAACAGCTGATTTCTCAGCAGAAACTCTACAGGCCAGAAGGGAGTGGCACAATATATTTAAAGTAATGAAAGGGAAGAATCTACAACCAAGATTACTCTACCTGGCAAGGATCTAATTCAGATTTGACAGAAAAATCAAAAGCTTTACAGACAAGCAAAAGCTGAGAGAATTAGGCACCATCAAACTAGCTCTACAACAAATGCTAAAGGAACTTCTCTAAGTGGGAAACACAAGAAAAGAAAAGGACCTACAAAAACAAACCCCAAACAATTAAGAAAATGGTAATAGGATCATACATATCTATAATTACCTTAAACGTGAATGGATTAAATGCTCCAACCAAAAGACACAGGCTCACTGAATGGATACCAAAACAAGACTCATATATATGCTGCCTACAAGAGACCCAGTTCAGACCTAGGGACACACAGAGACTGAGTGAGGGGATGGAAAAAGATATTCCAAGCAAATGGAAATCAGAAGAAAGCTGGGGTAGCAATACTCATATCAGATAAAATAGACTTTAAAATAAAGAATGTTACAACAGACAGGAAGGACACTACATAATGATCAAGGGATCAATCCAAGAAGAAGATATAAAAATTGTAAATATATATGCACCCAACATAGGAGCACCTCAATACATAAGGCAAATGCTAACAGCTATAAAAGAGGAAATCGACAGTAACACAATAATAATGGGGGACTTTAACACCTCACTTACAACAATGGACAGATCATCCAAACAGAAAATTAATAAGGAAACAGAAGCTTTAAATGACACAGTAGACCAGATA
Organism: Globicephala melas; assembly: GCF_963455315.2. Taxonomy (NCBI): domain Eukaryota; kingdom Metazoa; phylum Chordata; class Mammalia; order Artiodactyla; family Delphinidae; genus Globicephala; species Globicephala melas. Next base: position 36,544,042 of record NC_083329.1, on the reverse strand, counting down.
GATTTATTGATATTAATAGGACATTCCATACCAGAACAGCAGATTACACTTTCTTCTCAAGTGCACACAGAATATTCTCCAGGATAGATCACATCTTGGGTCACAAATCAAGCCTCAGTAAATTTAAGAAAATTGAAATCATATCAAGTATCTTTTCTGACCACAATGCTATGAGATTAGAAATCAATTACAGGGGAAAAAAACATAAAAAACACAAGCACATGGAGGCTAAACAGTATATTACTAAATAACCAAGAGATCACTGACGAAATCAAAGAGTAAATCAAAAAATACCTAGAGACAAAGGACAAAACACGACGATCCAAAACCTATGGGATGCAGCAAAAGCAGTTCTAAGAGGGAAGTTTACAGAAATAAAATCCTACCTAAAGAAACAACAAACATCTCAAATAAACAATCTAACTTTACACCTAAACGAACTAGAGAAAGAAGAACAAAAAAACCCCAAAGTTAGTAGAAGGAAAGAAATCATAAAGATCAGAGCAGAAATAAATGAAATAGAAACAAAGGAAACAATAGCAAAGATCAATAAAACTAAAAGCTGGTTCTTTGAGAAGATAAACAAAATTGATAAACCATTAGCCAGACTCATCAAGAAAAAGAGGGGGAGGACTCAAATCAATAAAATTAGAAATGAAAAAGAGGTTACAGTGGACACCGCAGAAATACAAAACATCCTAAGAGACTACTACAAGCAACTCTATGCCAATAAAATGGACAACCTGGAAGAAACTGACAAATTCTTAGAAAGGTATAACCTTCCAAGACTGAACCAGGAAGAAATAGAAAATATGAACAGACCAATCACAAGTAATGAAATTGAAACTGTGATTAAAAATCTTCCAGCAAACAAAAGTCCAGGACCAGATGGCTTCACAGGTGAATTCTATCAAACATTTAGAGAAGAGCTAACACCCATCCTTCTCGAACTCTTCCAAAAAATTGCAGAGGAAGGACTCCCAAACTCATTCTATGAGGCCACCATCACTCTGATACCAAAACCAGACAAAGATACTACAAAAAAAGAAAATTACAGACCAATATCACTGATGAATGTAGATGCAAAAATTCTCAACAAAATACTAGCAAACAGAATCCAACAACACATTAAAAGGATCATACACCACAATCAAGTGGGATTTATCCCAGGGATGAAAGGATTCTTCAATATATGCAAATCAATCAATGTGATACACCATATTAACAAACTGAAGAAGAAAAACCATATCATCATCTCAATAGATGCAGAAAAAGCTTTTGACAAAATTCAACACCCATTTAGGATAAAAGCTTTCCAGAATGTGGGCATAAAGGGAACCTACCTCAACACAATAAAGGCCATATATGACAAACCCACAGCAAACATCATTCTCAATAGTGAAAAACTGAAAGCATTCCTAAGATCAGGAACAAGACAAGGTTGTCCACTCTCACCACTATTATTCAATATAGTTTTGGAACCCCTAGCCATGGCAATCAGAGAAGAAAAAGAAATAAAAGGAATACAAATTGGAAAAGAAGAAATAAAACTGTCACTGTTTGCAGATGACATGATACTATACCTAGAGAATCCTAAAGATGCCACCAGAAAACTACTAGAGCTAATCAATGAATTTGGTAAAGTTGCAGGTTACAAAATTAATGCACAGAAATCTCTTGCATTCCTATACAAGAATGATGAAAAATCTGAAAGAGAAATTAAGGAAACGCTCTCATTTACCACTGCAACAAAAAGAATAAAATACCTAGGAATAATCCTACCTAGGGAGACAAAAGACCTGTATGCAGAAAACTATAAGACACTGATGAAAGAAATTAAAGATGATACAAACAGATGGAGAGATATACCATGTTCTTGGATTGGGAGAATCAACATTGTGAAAATGACTATACTACCCAAAGCAATCTACAGATTCAATGCAATCCCTATCAAATTACCAATGGCATTTTTTACAGAACTAGAACAAAAAATCTTAAAATTTGTATGGAGACACAAAAGACCCTGAATAGACAAAGCGGTCTTGAGGAAAAAACACGGAGCTGGAGGAATCAGACTCCCTGACTTCAAACTATACTACAAAGCTACAGTAATCAAGACAATATGGTACTGGCACAAAAACAGAAATATAGATCAATGGAACAGGATAGAAAGCCCAGAGATAAACCCACACACCTATGGTCAACTAATCTATAACAAAGGAGGCAAGGATATACAATGGAGACAAGACAGTCTCTTCAATAAGTGGTGCTGGGAAAACTGGACAGCTACATGTAAAAGAATGAAATTAGAACGTTCCGTAACACTATACACAAAAATAAACTCAAAATGGATTAAAAACCTAAATGTAAGACCGGACACTATAAAACTCTTAGAAGAAAACATAGGAAGAACACTCTCTGACATAAAACACAGCAAGATCTTTTTTGATCCACCTCCTAGAGTAATGGAAAGAAAAACAAAAATAAACAAATGGGACCTAATGAAACTTAAAAGTTTTTGCACAGCAAAGGAAACTACAAACAAGATGAAAAGACAACCCTCAGAATGGGAGAAAATATTTGCAAATGAATTAATGGACAAAGGATTAATCTCCAAAATATATAAACAGCTCATGCAGCTCAATATTAAAAATACAAACAACACAATCCAAAAATGGGCAGAAGACCTAAATAGACATTTCTCCAAAGAAGACATACAGATGGCCAAGAAGCACATGAAAAGCTGCTCAACATCACTAATTATCAGAAATGCAAATCAAAACTAGAATGAGGTATCACCTCACACCAGTCAGAATGGGCATCAATGGAAAATCTACAAACGACAAATGCTGGAGAGGGTGTGGAGAAAAGGGAACCCTCTTGCACTGTTGGTGGGAATGTAAATTGATACAGCCACTATGGAGAACAGTATGGAGGTTCCTTAAAAAGCTAAAAATAGAATTACCATATGACCCAGCAATCCCACTACTGGGCATATACACATGCAGGGCTTCCCTGGTGGTGCAGTGGTTGAGAGTCCACCTGCCGATGCAGGGGACACGGGTTCATGTCCCAGGAAGATCCCATATGCCGCGGAGCGGCTGGGCCCGTGAGCCATGGCCACTGAGCCTGCGCATCCGGAGCCTGTGCTCCGCAACGGGAGAGGCCACAACAGTGAGAGGCCCATGTACCACAAAAAAACAAACAAAAAAAAAAGTCACATGCACCCCCATGTTCATTGCAGCACTATTTACAATAGCCAGTTCATGGAAGCAACCTAAATGCCCATTGACAGACAAATGGATAAAGAAGAAATGGTACATATATACAATGGAATATTACTCAGCCATTAAAAAGTAACGAAATTGGGTCATCTGTAGAGACGCGGATGGATCTAGAGATTGTCATACAGAGTGAAGTAAGTCAGAAAGAGAAAAACAAATATCGTTCATTAACGCATATATGTGGAACCTAGGAAAATGGTACAGATGAACCAGTGTGCAGGGCAGAAATTGAGACACAGATGTAGAGAACAAACATACGGACAGCAAGGGGGGAAAGTGGTGGTGGGGGAGGTGGGGGTGGTGGTGAGATGAACTGGCAGATTGGGATTGACATGTATACACTAATATGTATAAAATGGATAACTAATAAGAACCTGCTGTATAAAAACATAAAATAAAAACTAAAAAAAAAGAGTGATTGGAGATAGAAATATTTCAAATAGGAGACAAATCAGTGTGTGTACATGTGTATATGCTCGTGTGTGTATGTGTGTGGGCTGATGTGTATGATTAGTGTGTGTGCGTCCAGGCAAGAGAAGCAGGATCGTGGCTTAAAAACTTAAGTGGTACTAAGCTGAGTCTGACCCCACCATGCCACTGGGGGCATTCCGGGGTTAATTGTTACTGGTGCGTCGCTGTATGGGGTGGTGCCCTTCTGGGGGCCATTTGCAGAAATGACTAGGAGTGTCTTGGATAGATTTTAAGGTAACGGAAGAGAAAATGGGAACACAGATTTGGTGTGAGGAACGTGACTCAGTGTGAAAGGGAGGGGAGGTTTGGGGAGTATTTTTCATTCTAGATCTGCCTTCCCTTCCTGCCCAGCCTAGGCTCTTACTTGTGTAGGTAAAAGTACATAAAAGCTCTTCTGTCACTACAGTTTCCATATGTGGTAACCCAGCTACATGCAGGGAGTCAAGGCAAACCTTTCTGCCAGTTCACTGGGGAGCAGGTGGGCTGGCCAAGGACACCAGGCTCAGCTTGGGCTTTGGAGAGAGCAGTGGCAGGAGTGTCACCATGGCACAGGAAGCAGGAAGAAGCCCCATGGAGATTCCATGGAGCTCCCAGACATATTTGGGAGTGGGGGGTAGACTAGGGCAGGGCTGGATTCTGCTCTTGTGGGTGGAAATGGAGCCAGGGAAACAGGGTTTTACTTCACTCTTCTGTTTCTCTCATGGAGATCCCGGTTTTGACTCCAGGCTGGAATGACCTGGGAATCACTGGTGACAGTAGGGGTATGAAACCAGTTACATTTATTGAAAGCCTGTCATTGCTGGAACTCATTGAAAACAAGCTTATTTTACAAAGCCAATGAAAAGAACTTGTAAGACTTGTTATAATTTAGTGAAATTGATCAATAAAAAGAATTTACTTTGCATAGATGTGGATAACAAACAAATGAAAAAAATCTCCAAGATTAGAACCTATTAAGGCTATCATATCCTATTTGCATCAAAAACTTGTGGTCGTATGGTCCTCCTCTCTCCCCTCAGTCTCTCTTAGCCATGTCAGGCCTGTCAGTCAGGAGGTGTCCAGTATCTGGGAGCATCTCAGCATCTCCACTCAGGTCTCCACTCACCCAGCAGCTTCTCCTGGAAGAGCAGCTGGGAATCCTGGGGATCAGGGACTCCCACTGGGTCACCTTTAATTGTGGTGAAGTGTTCTGCTTTTCAATCAAGTACTGTGGTTACCATGGGCAAGGCGCTGTGTTAGGCAGAGTGGGGAAATCTGCAGGGCTCCACACACCGCCTTCACCCTTAGGAGTGTTTGGGGAGAGTGAACACACTGAAATTAGAAAAGGAAGAGAGAAGAAAGCAACAGAAGGACAGTGTCATGTAGTGTTCATGTCCTGATGTAGTCTCATTTGTTTACTTTTGCTTTTAGTGCTTGTGCTTCTGGTGCCATATCCAAAAAAATCATTGTCAAGACGGATGTCAAGGAGCTTTCTCTGCAAGGACAATTTTAACGGACCCTGGAGGGGTGGAGGGCGCTGTCAGGTTTCCCCACTAGGGGGCGGGCTTGGCCACCTCACTGGCCCCTTGTGAGCTGGGCGGTGGTGGCCTGTCCATCTTCTTTCCCGGCAAAGGTTTCCACAGCCCCTTCAGAAGTGAGTGCTTGAAAAACACCATTTTTCTTTTGTAGTTCTTGAAAAGGACTACTCATAAAATTAAGAAAATACAGAAAACCACAAAGAAAATTTATCCACAGTCTCAGAACACTGGGATTCCACTAGCATTTTAGTGTGGAATGAGTTGACTTTTCCTTTTTAAAGTAGCAACTGGCATCTCAATTCCTTTTGTGTGTGGGGGGTTCTATTTTCTTTCTTCATGTTTTTTTTTCTTTTTTTGAGAAAAATAAACTGGTTCATTTTCTGTGTTCAGAGTGGGAGGACATCTTGTCCCTGGATACAGGAAGGAAAGAGATGGGGTGTGGGGACCGGGTGTCCTCTGACAAAAGGGATTCAGCGCTGGGAGGAAGCTGGGTGACCTGGCTTTTTTTTGGCAACAAATGCAAAATCGTTTGTTGCACTGTGTGAATGGGTATTTTAGGGGTGTTGTGCGGAGGTGTTAATTTCACATCTAGGTCAAAACAAACACCATAAACATGGAGTCTGGGAAGAAGGAACTCAGGAGGCCCTGAACACAGAAACCCACGTGGAGCTGCAGAAATCTGGAGCTTTGGGCTTCAGGCATTTGGACATCGACAGGCTGTGGTGGATTGACAGGGGTGAGTCAGCTATACCTGGAAATCTGGGGAAAGGAAAACATCTGGCTGGGTTATTGTGTCATGCTAGAAATATACCACTGGAATCATGCTGTTATTATATATATATGTATGTATCAATACACCACTACTCCTTCCAGTGACCACGGGCGACAACAGCTACCAATTCATGGGAGCTGATACTCAAGAAGAAACTTTCTGCTCATCTTGGCGTAACCATAATACCCATTCTAGAGAGGACAATCCTCTTATAATGCCTTTGATTCAAGGCTTCCCACATTTGCCTCCAACTTTTCTCTCTAGCTCTAAACAACGACATGCCATCAAATGGAATGCTCTCTGTTGCCCAATAAAGCCTTCACTGTTCTTGTGTTACTTGGTAAGTCTTTGGAAGTCTCCAGCAGTGCTCCCACCTCAATAACATTCCAGCATCCTTCAGCAAGCATCCAAGAGCTGCTTCTGCAGCAAATCTTCTAACCATTTATGCCTCAGAGAATTTTATGTGATCACTTCTTCATTTAAATCTTCACAGCACTCTGCACCTTTTAGTAAAACCCTAGCAAGTGTTTTGCCACCAAGACTTCTTCCATGGTTACTGCTTTTTGTTTCCTGTTTAAGAAACCAAGTCTGCCCCAATTTACCTAAGTATCAATCAGATCACATTTTTGACAGCCAGGAAAGAAGTCTGCTAGGAAAAATACTGTAAAGTGGGGAGCAGCGAGGAGCCTGCTAAGGAGAGGACCAGGCCACAATTGTCAGGACTTTATCGATCACTTAGTCAAAAGATTTAGCCAATGTATAGACAGAGATGGTATGTTTGGGATGTTCAATGAGATATTCCTGTAGGTCATTTGTTGTAATTACAGGAATTTGGGAGTTCCCTGGTGGCCTAGTGGTGAGGATGTGGCGCTTTCACTGCAGAGGCCCAGGTTCGATCCCTGGTCAGGGAACCATCCTGTATGTCGTGCAGCGCAGCCAAAAAATACCACAATAATAATAATAATAAATTTTTAAAAAAATAACAGAAATTTGAAGTAAAAGGAGGTAGAGTGAATAACACTATGTGCCATTTCCTCAAGATGCTCTGTGAATATGAAGAATGTATTGGGCCATAGAGCAAGGACTAACACCCTACTGCCAGTTGCTTTCATAAATATGTCTTACTGGAACATGTATTGTCTATGACTGCTTTTGTAGTGTAACAGCAGAGTTAAGGGGTTGAGACAGAGACTGTGTTGCCCACAATGCTGAAAATAGTTACTATCTGGCCCTTTAAAAATGTTAGCAATCTCTGCTAGAGAACATTATTATAGCTGTGATTACCATTCCTGGGATCCTTGAGACTCACCAGATGGTAGAAACTGCTGATGGTGTGCCAGGGACCCCTGGACAAAAGTGCAGACACCCTCTGGGGTATTTTTTGGTTATTTGAAATGTTTCAATGCTTCCTATGAGACATACTTTAATTAAATAATAACAAGAATCTAAAATAGAGCAAAGGATTGCCTCTGGTCTTGCATTCTGCTGTAAGAATATTTGCACACTTGTTGCTTTGAACTGTCTTTGTTAGAGAAGAGAGAATGGAAACCCAAGTGAAAATGAGAGACATATATGGATGTCGTCATTGCCAGTCATTTGGGGATAATTAGAGAAGGAGACAGATGATCTTGAGGGAAAGGACCATATCCACGGACATAGGATAGGTCCACAGTGCCTGATTCCAGGCAGCCTTTGGTGTGGGTCCTCTTAAAAGGGGGGATGCTCAAGTCTCTGCTCTGCTCAGTCCCCAGAAGCAGCCCACAAGTTAAAAAGAGAGACCTCTGTGTTGGACAGCTAACCAGGGCAGATCATGTCTTCATAGATTCTTAATTAGGCAATAAAGGGATTTTTTTAAAAAAATCATTTTTGACTGATGTCTGTCCCTTAGCATCCTGGATCTTGTATTCATTGACTCAAACAACAATACTGTTTATGCTACTGAAATCTGGCAAGATGAAGAAAATTTCCCCTGATCCTTGGACTGTGACAAGAGACTATGGGTAAGGATGGGGTCTGGGGCTCCCAGCAAGAACTGTCATTTCTATGTCTGATGGAAGGGAGGTGACTTCCCTGAAGATCGATGCAGAATGGTTTCATTTCTTGGTGCTGCTGCTATTATTAGCAGAGGCTTCTGGTGCTACGACTTCTGTCATCATCCCAGAAATCAAGAATGCATTGCTCAACAATGACGTTTCTTTTCCTGTACACACACAGACACACACACACACATTTGGTTGGCTGAAATGGCAGTGTATTTGCTGTGTGATACTGTGTAAGAAACTAGCTCTTTCAGTTCCTCATCTGAAAATGGGGTTATTGACCACCTACCTCCTGGGCCTGTTGTGAATATCAAATAAGATGATCCCTGTGAATGGCCTCACTTGATTAATGTAGCTTGTTGTTGCCCATAATGATAACAGTAGTAACAAATAACATTTTCAGATGCTTTCCATGTGCCAGGCAATGTTACAGGCACTTTATATGTATCTCATTTAATCCTCACAAAAGATATAAGAAATCTAAGCTCAGAAAGGCTAAACAACTTGCACAAGGTCACAAAAAGAATGTGCTAATTTCATCTGCCAATTAGTTCTCAGGTCCTGAGTCCTGGTTTTTAAGGTTTCCTTTCTTTTTCTGTGTAAATCAGGTTCCTGGCAGGAAACTGATGTTGAACTCAAGCTGAGTAATTAAAGAAAGTTGAATAAGAATTGGTTTGGGTTCAGAGATAAGAAGAGATGATGTAATACACTGGGGCTAATAACACACTAGGTTCCCAAGCCGCAAGAGAAAGAAGTTATAGGAACCTGAAAAAAGAATTGTAAACAGAAGGCCAACTGACAGCACCTGTGGGCTTCAGGAGAGGAACGTTCTGCAGGGTGGAAGCCCCAGAAGTGAATACTCGAGGATACCACTCCCTCCCTCTGAGCTCTTGTGTCTCCCTTTGGCCAAACCCACTGGGAAGCCAGAGACCATGGAGCTCCCTCTCTGACGGTGACAGTCTGGTGGGGAAGGTTGCAGAGTGGATCTGAAGGGGCAAGTGGAAACTATCGAGTCCTGACTCCATGGAGTCATAATGCTTACGTTTCTTGGTTTACAAAATGCATGCTCAAAAGCAAAAACTTAGAGGTAGAGGAGAAGGAAACACAGAGAAATAAATAAAGATAAAAAGTATTGCTAACATTTTGGTGTATACCTTCCCTAAGAGGCAAACTTAGAGAACCACCCTCACATGTCCCTATCAAATCTTCTACCTGCCTAAATCTATGCCTTCAGCCTGCCTTCCCCTCCATAGTTTGGATGAATTATCCCTAGTGTTTTAAAAAAAATGGTTGAGCATCATAATTTTGTTCTAGTTCACATCCCATTTCACCTCGTTAAAGACTTCTCTACAGCAATTATCAGCTCTTTGGTATCAGTTTTTCCATCCCTACTGCATCACTCTCATCAGCACATAAACATTCACTAATATCACCCACTTTCAAAAATAATCTCCCCTCAGCCATCTCCAGCCATAGCCACCCTACTTCCTGCCTTTACAGCGAAACTTCTCAGAGGAACTATCTCCTCACTTCTTGTTTTCTCAACTCATCCCAAAGGAGCATTTACTTCATCACTTTTGTTTGTTTGTTTGTGGTACGCGGGCCTCTCACTGTTGTGGCCTCTCCCGTTGCGGGGCACAGGCTCCGGACGCGCAGGCTCAGCGGCCATGGCTCATGGGCCCAGCCGCTCCGTGGCATGCGGGATCTTCCCGGACCGGGGCACGAACCCATGTCCCCTGCATCGGCAGGCGGACTCTCAACCACTGCGCCACCAGGGAAGCCTGGAAAGGATATTCCTTAAAAAAAAATTTTTTAATTAACTTTTATTGGAGTATGGTTGCTTTACAATGTTGTGTTAGCCTCTACTGCCCAACAAAATGAATCAGCCAGACACATACAGATATCCCCTCCCTTTTGGACTTCCCTCCCACTTAGGTTACCACAGTGCATTATGTAGAGTTCCCTGTGCTATACAGTGTGTTCCCATCAGTTGTCTATCTTATACATAGTATCAATAGTGTATATGTTTCAATCCCAGTCTTCCAATAGAATATTCTTTTTTGATTGGGGTTGACACCCTTTACGAGAAGGAGAATGCTATTTGTCAGGCTCCCCATTTCTTGTCTGGTGAATCTGTGCTATGTCTCAGAGTGTTCATCTTTCTGTTTTTTCCCCCCACAGAGAGACCACAAAGAACTCCTTGGACAGCAGCGTACGGCAACTAAAATGCCATTTCACCTGGAACTTGGTAGAGGGAGAAAATTCCTTGGATGATTTTGAAGACAGAGTGTGTAACCTGATTGAGTTTCAGAACAGCGAATTCCAAGCCACAATGTGCAACATATTGGCCTACATAAAACACTGCAGAGGCCAGCACAAGGCAGCCCTGGGATGCTTACAGCAGGCTGAAGAGTTCATCCAGCGAGAGCACGCTGACCAGGCAGAGATCAGAAGCCTGGTCACCTGGGGGAACTACGCCTGGGTCTACTACCACCTGGGAAGATTCTCAGAAGCTCAGGTTTATGTAGACGAGGTGCAACAAGTATGCCGGAAGTATTTCAGCCCCTACAGAACTGAGAGTCCTGAGATGGATTGTGAGGGAGGGTGGACACGGTTAAGGTGTGGAGGAAACCAAAATGAAAGGGCCAAGGTGTGTTTTGAGAAGGCTCTGGAAAAGAAACCCAAGAACCCAGAATTCTCCTCTGGACTGGCCATCGCGAGCTACCATCTGGATAACTGGCCACCGTCTCAGAATCCCGTTGACCCTTTGAGGCAAGCCATTCAGCTGAATCCTGACAACCAGTATGTCAAAGTCCTCCTGGCCCTGAAACTTCAAAAGATTAATAAAGAAGGTGAAGGAGAGAGGTTAGTCAAAGAAGCTTTGGAGAAAGCCCCATTGGCAACACATGTGCTTCGTGGGGCAGCAAAGCTGTATTGAAGAAAAGGTGACCTGGACCAAGCTATAGAACTCCTGAGAAAGGCTCTAAAATGCGTGCCAAACAACACCTACCTGCATCGCCACATTGGGTGCTACTATAGGGCCAAAGTCCTTGAAATACAGAAATGGGTGGGAAAAGGGAGAAGTTACAGGAACTAATAGGACACGCTCTAGGTCATTTAAAGAGAGCTGATGAGAGCGGTGGAAATTTCTTCCACATCTGCTTCTATCTCGCCTGCCTCTCCTCACAAGCCGGTCGGTATGAAGAAGCAGAGTATTACTTTCAAAAAGAATTCAGCAAAGAGCTTCCTCCTGTAGCCAAACAAGCGCTCCATCTGCGATATGGCAACTTTCAGCTGTATCAAACGAAGTGTGAAGACAAGGCCATCCACCATTTTACGACGGGTGTGAAAATAAACCAGGAGTCAAAGGAGAGAGAAAAAATGTAAAACAGACTGCAAAAATTTGCCAAAATCAAGCTCTCAAAAAACGGAGCAGATCCTAAGGCTTTGCATCTCTTGGCGTTTCTTCAGGAACTGAATGGAGAAATGCAGCCAGCAGAGAAAAACTCTGAGAGGGGTTTGGACTCTGGAAACCTCATCCCTTTAGCATCTTTAGCTGAGGAATAAGGAATCGGAATGTGGTACCCATAGGGCTACTGCTGGAAGGGAGCTGAAACCCTTCCGCCAAGTGGGTATTCAAAATATTTAACAACTGGTGTGGCATAGGCATGGACTTAGACCCTGGCCACAGTACTGGATCAGGGTTAAGGAGAAACTCTGCTAGGCAAGTGTTAACACTTGAATTGCTCAGGGAGTTCTGGGAGGGGGACCAGACTGGGGGCAGGTCCTGGGGCTCAGTAAAGGGGCTATTTCCCGATTGACCTCTTGGGAGCAGTTGGCACTGTGACATTCCCTCTGTGGGGTGATGTCTTGGGGTTTTTTTCTATGTTTCTATAAAGCAGTCAGATACCTCACACCTGTAACACTGTGGTCCTTTTTAGCAATGTTTTTTCCATCCTTGGAGTCATTTTAGATCCTGTACAGATTGGCCCTGTGATACAGTTCAACGCAGGCTGCCCCAAAATATGCCAATGGCATATTGATTATTTTGAATTTGTTGCTTGAGAAAACAGCCAGTGCAAGAAGAACACTCTGACCCTCCTCTGAAAGCAGGAAATAAATCTCCCACGTGAAAGGTACCCTCACTGTAGCAGGAGGTAGCGAGACATCCTTGTCGCCAGATAGGGAATTGAGGGCTGAGAAGGCTATGTAAACCAGGTCTGCTTAGATTCTCCACTAATTAGTCCCCAAGCCCAAGTTTCTTTGCCTTGTCAATTCCTCACAAATTTATTATTTCTTTGCCTAAAAGATATAAAAGCTGCTTGCTTTGGTCACTTCTTAGGCTGTATCTATGAGACCTCCATATGTATGAAATTAACTTAGATTTTCTCCTGTTCATTTGTCTTGTGTCAATTTAATTATTAGATCAGCCAGAGGAACCCCAAAGGGTAAGGCGAAATTTCCCCTCCCTGACACCCTGCATAGACACGAATGTGTTGTGTCCATCCAAAGGCCGGGGGACCAAAGCCTAGAGAGGGCTGGCTGTCCTCTCTCTCTACCTTCTGCCTTTTCCCCCCATCTCCTCAGAAAAGCCTCCATCTAGGATTGTCTCTACAAACTCTACAAACAACATGAGTTCAACTGTCCCATTAACTGAAGGGGGAGGAGAGTTTTTAGAAAAAGAAAGCAGAGAACAGGTCAAATCTAGAAGGAACATATCTAAAAGAAATGGGGTCAGGCAACCACAATACAAGAGTTTCAGGAGGCATGTGGAGAGATTTCACCTCCTTTCTGCCCCCCGCCCCGTAATCATAACACAGCATGTGAAGGATTAAAAAGTAGATTCTGTACAATATGCTAGAAACCAAAATAATACTTTTCTTTAAAACTTATATGGAAAAATGTCTTACCAGTAGGAATGGGGGAAGAGTAGGCAAAAGAGAAGGAGAGAAGAATGCTGGGTTGTCATTGTACATTATAATCATATGGAGAGAACTTCATTTTCTTAGCCACTATTGGGAAAATTTCTTTATAACATGAAGACTTGCTTTATTCAAAAATGCTTTGATGAGCACAGGTTCAAGATGATAGGAAAGCGGCTGGACAGAGGAATTATTTGGTGGTTAAGGACCTAGTGAAAGGTCTTAGGAAATAATAATGGAGGTTTTTTTCCCCCATTAGAAATATTGTATATTAGGTGATATAAAACGTCATTTAACCCTGAAAATCTTGAGGGAAACCACAAAAGTCATGGTACGCCTGGGGCAGTTGGGATTTTCTGGGTAAATATTGAATGGCCAGGGACAGACATCAAGGTTGGTGTGAATCAAAACAGTCAGCTGACCCAGCATGAGACCACCCGTCACCCTCTGGGTTGCAAAATGATTGCCTGTTGGAATTAATTTAAATTTACATGGTGGTTGTCAGGGGCTGGGGTGTGGGGGGGAATAGGAGAGATGTAGTTTAAGGGTATAAGCTTCCAACTGGTAGATAAATAAGACCTGGAGGTTTAATGCACAGTATAGTGAATATTTTTTGTTTTAAAAACAGCGTGGTGTGCACTTGAGATCATCAGTATACATAGTGTGAATGCCTGAAAAAGTCATCGATTTAATTAATAAATAACTTAGGTGCGATGGGACATAAAGGCGTGTTCTGTTTTTTCTGAAATTTTACTGTACCTTAAATCTTCCAGACTCAACTACTGATAAATACAATGTTACACTGAGCATGAACTGGCTCCATGTAACACGGACTGGTCTAACTTCATGACCACTGAATAGAACCACCATTTCTTCTACAGCTTTAAGAGTCCAGGGCTTCAGCTTACACCCTGACACCACCACCAAGCACCCCGTGTACATAAACACCCTGCCCCCATAGGGAAGCAGGTGGCCTGCTGCCCTTCTCTCTGCTAGATCTTGTTAACATCTTGTGCTTCCACCCACATTCTCTCTCCTCTTCTGATGTCCATTACGAGAAAGGAGGAGTATCTCCAATTCTGTGGTAGGCCCCATCCTGGAGGCAATCTAAACACACGTGGGAGAATTTTTTCTGTTAAGTGAAGAACAGAGAGAGACAGGAAGCCATGAAGTCTCTCTTGTTTCTCAAGAGGCCTCCGGTGGAAAATACAATTCATACCAGCCGCAAAGGTAAACTTATTCGATGGCACTGACTTGGACAAGTGTCCGTTGCAGGCGAAGATTTAGCTAACTTGGCCTGAGTAACTTATTATCGGATCTGGTGCCTGGGGAGAAAAACTGCGAGTGTTCTGAGTGGAGGGTAAGATGGGCAGGCATGCTGACCTTGAGAGAGGACCATCGGTGCCTGCAGAATGCTAAAGAAGGTGTACGTGACCTTGTCCTTGCATGTCATGCCACCAAAACCCTAGCTGGAACAGGAGCCCGAAACGAAAAAAGGTAGAAAGGGTAGGGAAGAGATGTATGTCACATTACACTTAATATTTATTCGAGGACTTAAAGCTAAGAGACATGATTCGAAAACAATCAAAACAATTATGTATGTAGCTCTTGTTTCCTGAAATCTCACTACCCAGAAATAACAAATGGAGCCACATTAATTGGAATGCCTTGTAATTCCCTGGCTCTTAACCTATCTCTCAGTGCATTTCCCTCCCCTCAGATACTCACCAGATAAATAACAAGCCCCCAACAGGTGTCTCCTAAGTGTGGATGAACAAGTCTGTCAGACTTATCTGATAACATCTGCTTCTTGCATGGCTCCAGCACCCACAATGTCCTCTGCCCACAAAACTGCTTCAATACAGCTCGTCATTCTCTGTATTTGATTGTCACCTGGGGAGTACTGATATCCCTGCCAAAGACATTCTCAAGTGTGTTGATGCCCATGAAGGCATGAGGAGAATTTCTCTCATCCTGCTTGGGTTCTAAGTGATACTAATTATTCCTCAGCCTCAGAGTCCTCAGCAAAAGATTCATCAGCCTCTGCCCCCAGCCCCCTTTTCCACAGAAACTTTCATCTTTCTTTCCACTTCATGTCAGCTGACTTGTACAATGTGTGTCCAGGGCGACTGGAAGCATGGACGTGTGAGAATCCTGAAGATAAACACAGATAGGGTCCCTACCATGTGCAGGGTCAACCCTGGATGCCAGTGTGGAAAATGTGGGTTCCAACTAGAGACCATGTACTCCTGTTCCCTCCCTTCCTCCACCATTTCCCCCATCAGCTCTTTTGGGGAGAAGTAACTTGCTTTGACTAATTACAAAATTTCCTTATGATTTACAGCATAGTTGCCTCCCAAGAAGGTAATCTATACCTTATTGGGAGGCCACAAAGAGGGAAACTGACTAAAATCTTCTCTGTAAAAATGGTACAGTGCCATTGGAAAAACAGTTTGGCAGCTCCTCAAATGGTTAGACACAGAAAATTACCACAGGACCCAGCCATTTTATTCCTAGGTATATACCCAAGAGAAATGGAAACGCACATTCACATAAATCTGTACATGAATGTTTATAGTAGTATTCACAGTAGCCGAAAGGTGGATCCACCCACTGATGAACTGATATATTAAATAAAGTATCTCCGTACAGTGGAATATTATTCAGCAATAAAAATAAAGTCCTTACTGATACATGCTACACCATGGATGAAATTTGAAAATATTATGCTAAATGAAAGAAGCCAGTCACAAAAGGTCACATATTGTATGATTCTATTTATACGAAATGTCCAAAGTAGGTGAATCTATAAGAGACAGAAAGTAGATTGGTGGTTGCCTAGGCCTGGGAGGGATGGAAGGACTGGAGGTGAGAGCAAAGGGGGGTAGGGCTTCTTTTTGGGGTAATGAGAATATTCTAAAATTGACTGTGGTGACGGTTGCACAGCTCTGTGAAATGCTGAAACTATTGAACTGTATAGTTTAAATGGGTGAATTGTACGGTATGTGGATTATATTTCAATATGGCTATTTAAAAAAAGAATGACTACTCTTGTTATAAATGTATATAAAGAAAGCAAGCTTTCCTTTCATCACCTTCTATTTTTAACCTCTAAGTTTGTTGGCACTGTGTTGTGCCCTTCTTATTACTAACATTTTAAGTACCATCATTACTTTTGCACCCAAGAGACATGCTGGAGAAATTCTATATTCTATTTTCTGAGTAGGGTGTGGGTATGAAAATCTGGTCCCACTTGTTTTATTTTTAAATACCCATTCTCAGGAACCATTCATCAGCAAATTGGCACAAAGGAAGAGTTTAAAAGCAGAAGAAAATGTGATTCACCATGTAAGTCTAAATGTACATGTGTACAAATTTAAGCACACTATGAATTTCTTCACACACAGAATGTTATTCAACTACCATAGGCAGCTGTTGCAAATACCATGCTAATTCATGAGTGCTGCGTAAGCCAGGAATTAGAACAAGAAAAGCAGCAAGAAATGGGCAGCTGGTGCAACTGTACTGGAAAATAACTTCATAATGTAAGATCGATTGCATTCAGGCTGAGAGGAAGGCTTTGGCCAGTTCAGTAACTTTGCCTTTTCTCTGATCTAATCACTTCCGATCATTTCCGCACTTCAAAGCAGTGTCTATCCCTAAAATCAGCACCCTCACCACACAGACATTTTTATGACACAATTTCATTTCTCTTTGAGCAAAGAAGGCAAGAGATAGAGACACATTTTCCCTGGGCTGGATGTTTAAGGTTTCAGGTCTCGCTATGCCAGGATTAAGCACCAGCTTCTCAGTAACAGAGATGCCATGTGTTCCTTAAAAAATTTACATTTTGTGTGTCTGTGGCATGTGGGACGTTTAAGGTTTCAAGTCTCGCTATGCCAGGATTAAGCACTGGATTCTCAGTAACAGAGATGCCATGTGTTCCTTCACAAATTTACATCTTGTGTGTCTGTGGTATGTGGGCCAAAAGCAGGGGCCCCTCTTACCTGGGTGACACTATAAAAGATATAAAGGGATGTCACTTTATCACTACCAGGATAACAAATAGTTAAGTCAGACAACCAACAGAATTATAGACTTTCCCAGTTGCAGGTTACTTTGGCTGGACATAACACAGTCTCTGAACTCGAAGTATCTTATGGTGCTCCCATTGTTGGGAAAAGACAAACAGGTGTCAGTTTTGTTACACAAGCATCTCTCTCTCTCACCTTCTGCAGCTTCAGAATGGAGGGAGCCTTTCTCCTACGCAACTGACGATTCTTGCATCTTCAAATCAGCCATGAGAACTATATTCCCTATATTTTCACGGATATTTACATCATAGAAAATTTTATTTAAAAAAATCTCTCAGGGTATTATCACTCCTTCAGAACTTAAAGCATAAATATGTAAATTTATCAGCTAGGCAGCTTGCCAACAATATTATATGTGTTACTATTTCCCATTTTATAGCTGGAAGAACTGAACGATTGCCTTAGACCTCAGAGATTGAAAGTGCTCAGGGTTTACCCCAGGGCTTGGCTTCTTACATTTAGCATGGGGGAAAAAAAATCAGGCTCAGTGATTTGACTCATGGATAATCCCAGAGCTAGTAAATAACACAGAGAATTAAATCCAGGTCTCAAGGTGCAAATTGTCTCCCACAAGTAAATTGACTTGACGAAGTTACTTTTTACAACATATTTCTGGAGCAGTCTTTCACAATATGTGCTCCCAGAAACCCCTACACCAGAATCTCCTACAGACTTCCTTAAAAAAGCAATTTCCTGGGACCCACCCTAGAGTTAGGGTCAGATTCCTGGGAGTGCGATTTTTTTTTTTTTTTTTGCTGTGCCCCGAGGCTTGTGGGATCTTAGTTCCCCCACCAGGGATGGAACCCACGCCCCCTGCAGTGGAAGCACAGAGTCTTAACCACTGGACCGCCAGGGAAGTCCCCAGTCATGATTTTTAAACGATTTACTTCTACTGAGTCATGACAGATTCTTAAGTTTCTTTTTCCTCCTCTTGATTTTAAATCAGTTTCACTTTCCAAATCCTCTTCGGTTTCATAAAGGCAGTCACTCAGAGATTGGGAGAAAATATCAGCTGATGCATTCTCCCTACCCCACATCCCTCTTTTATAGCCCCCTCAGTATTTACTTGAGGCAGACGTGAAAGATTTCTGAAGAGCAAATCAGCTTGGACCCCAGCTTTTCAGAACAGCAGAGAACAGATCACCATCATGAGGTCAGTGAGATACCTTGCAAGCACCCTCGATCTTGAAACCAAATTGTAAGCTGAGCTTCTTGGGTGCAGGCAAGTTCCAGAGTTGTCCTGTTGCTTGTGGACTAAACATGCCTTTACCAATATGGGTACTTTTTATTTCTGTGACTTTTTCTGGTGTGTGCACTCCGGCTCCCTAAGCTTCACGGGTGGAGCTGGGAGCCAGGAGCCGGATGTGAGGGAGGCTTGGCAGGAGTGGTTAGATCCAATCAGCTACAAAGTTTGCTGGTTCAAAGTCAGATCTAAGCAAATTACTCTTTTGAGGTTTTTTCTGTTGTTTTCTTGGAAAGAACTAAGAGGCTTTCTTCTTGTCATTTTAAAAGGAAGCATTTCTTTTCAGCAGATGTTATTAAAGATGAAATTGGTAGTAAAAAGGCAACTCATGTTGGTAATTTTGCCCTGAAAGTTTGATCACTTCAAGGTGAGAAGTGGAAAAAACAATCCTTACAGATGGACATTTTTCCCATTTCTTATAGGAAAACAAACTGGAAGCTGGGAGTTTATTTTTATTGCTGTAATGAGAACTTGTGAGCAGCAGAAAATAATTTCTCTTCAAAACATAATGACCTAATCTCTTTCCTAATACTGATCTAATTTCTAATGAAGGAAAGCAGAGCAACGGTTGCCTGGGGTTGGTGGAGGGTGAGACTGGGCTTGACGAGGAGGGTACACAGGGGATGATGCAAATAGTCTATAGAGAGATAGTGGTGGTGGTTACATGGGTATATATGTTTGTCAAAATTCATCAAACTACACTTTAAATGGGTTCATTTTATTAAATGTAAAGCATAATCTTAGTAAATTTGATTTTCAAAAATTCATATAGACCTGCTTGAGTTCTAACATCAGTTAGAGCCTCAGGAAAAAAACAGCTGAGAGAAAAGGAAAACTTTCCCATCAAACACCTGGGAAGGGATCGAGGGGTTGACTGGCTGGGGAGGGAGCACCCTAGTGACCATTCAGGGAATGAGGACAGGGCGACCCAAGGGCTCCCAAATGCTCTGCAGGCTTGTATCTGGGGATGGGGTGGATATGAGGAATTCACTGCTAAATGCCTCAGGTCACTTCCCCTATGTGATGGGCTCCCAGGCATGAGTGATGTGAATCATGTCTGCATGAGTGAGTTGACCAGAAAAACCTAGCCCTGCCCAGTGCCTTGGTAGCCAGTCTGCCTAAGAAGTTTGGCAGTGATCTGTGCTTGGGTGTGTCCAGAGCCACGGACCTGAGCAATTCTGAGGGAGGCTCTCTGGACTATGCTGGACTGAGGCCCACGTCAAGGTGCCCTGTTCCCAGAGGCTGTAGGGACAGGGGCAAGTTAGGCTGTTCCTTCTCGGCTGTGCTAAAAATTTCCAAACGGGGAAGCCACCTGGGGAAACACCTCATACCTGCTGGCTGGCTAATGAGTGCCCTCCTCTGCCCCATCCACTGAGGAAATCTGTTGGCCCCTTTGCACACTCAGAATTCACTTAAAATGATAACACTGATATGCCAGTTACCATGGCAGTAACAGTTTCCTTGTAGTTGGAAGTGCACTCTGTCCAGGGCTCTACACGCATTATCTATCATCATCCTCCCAGTAGCCCTAGGAAGGGAACGCTATTATTTTTTATTAGCTTCACTTTCTAGATGAGAAAAATGGGCCTCAGAGGGCAAATTACTTGGCCAAGAAGTCATATAGAGAGTGTGTCAGAGCAGGGTCGTTACTAAGGTGCCAAACTCCAGGGCTGGGCTTCTTCTGGGTACAAAGGCCAAACGGGTGAAATGTATTAATGCTTTTAATTATGCTCACATTAGAGAGGAGGGGCAGGGACTGGGAGGTCTGGACCCTCGGGTCCCTATTTGGAGAGGGAAGATCAGTCCTTAGAGTGCCCAGAGCCACACCTGAGATGAAGGTAAAAGTGCATCTCCCTACAGCACAGTTTCCTATCATTTGGATGGAAGAAAAAAGGAAATTTATTCCAGGCCATTTTAGAAGTGAGGAAATGAGGCTGTGATGTGATTCAAGAAATACCCCAGGGCTGGTCAAAGAGAAAACCGAAGTCCAGGCTTTCTGTGGTTATTTTCCTTTCTTCTAGATGTCTGACTCACTGTTTGATACTTACATGATCTCCTACAAGTAAATGGGAAACTGCTTTTCAAAATACCTCTAGGGACTTCCCTGGCAGTCCAGTGGTTAATACTCTTCACTTCCATTGCAGCGGGCATGAGTCCAATCCCCTGGTGGGGGAACTAAGATCCCGCATACTGTACTGCCAAAAAAAACAAAACAAAACAGAAAACAAAATACCTCCAGGACTATGCTTCTCAAATCACAATACAGGGACTTCTGCAACAGAATTTCCAGGGTGCTTGTTAAAATGCAGAGTCCGGAGCCCAAGCCCGCCCCTAGGTTGCATCTGAATCTCTGGGAGGAGGGCCTATAATGTGCATGGCATCGACAATGCCTTCTTTCAAATTCTCAAGCACAGTTGCAGAATCTGTGTAGAATGGTACTCCCAGTGGAGAATTGAGCTCAGCTCTGCATGTTCAGTTGCAGTTTCTCCTCAGCAGGAATCTTGATAGCATTCCCTCAGTTTTGTTTTCCTTTTCTATTTTATAAAAGCACAGACCTAACAGCTAGCATCCTGAGTGGAAACCTCCTCTGCATTTGCTTGCAACCCACAGCAGAAAATAAAATCTGCCTGAACCCCAGCTTTTCAGAATTGCAGGGAAACAGCCATCATGAGGTCAATGTTCCCTGGTTCTCTGATAGGAAGTTGAGAATCTCTCCCAAATCTTGTTCTTGAGTGCAACTTCCTGAATTATGCTGAGTCAGTTTTTGCTAGTAGATTAAATATGCATTTCACTAATCATCTATCTGACCTATGTTACCAATTCATGCACTTTTATTTCTGTGGCTCTTCCCGATTTACAGAGTCAGGCGCTGAGGGAGGTGCTCCCAGCAGAGCTGGCAGCTGGCAGCTGGGAAGGGATGTTGAGAGAGCCTAGGAGGGCATGCTCAGATCCCTTCAGGCAAAATCTGGTCAATGAGAGCTGGGGCCTGGAGGAAAGTTGCTGCAGGTCCCGGTCCCCCTTTTGTTTCTTATATTTGAAGGGACAAAATCAGAGCTTTGTGTGTTTTGTTATGGTTGCTGTGGTTATTTTAAAAGCACGCTTACTTCTCAGCAAACGTGCTAAGGATTAGTTCAGCACTATGAAACTTCATAATGAAGTCGCTTTTGCCTTGAAATATGCTCTGACAGGACTGGGGGATATGTCTACGTGAACCGTCTTCTTACCGACCTGCTAGACTTCCCGTGTGAACTATAAACAGGGAGTAAGTGTCACAGAGTCTCTCAAACTGCGTGGCATATTCCCTGTACCACACCCGACCTGAGTGCTCTATTAGAACGCAAATTACTAGGCCCTGCATATTTGGCTCTCATGTTTCACTCAGAACCCTTCCTGGGAAGTGAGAAAACCAAAACATGTTTATGTGTTGGGAATATGGAAAAGATGAGTTAGGAATCTACACTTCTGTGAACCCTCTCTCCACATTTCTTCTGACAGCATTAGTGGTGTACTACAATGCTGAGAGGGGGCAGAAGGAAAGAAGGGGTTTGCAGTGTTGAGGGTGATGCTGAAATCATTTTAACATTAGCAGAATTAATTTCTTTCCAGCTGCCTTTTAGACTTCACATTACCTGCCTGTTGGCACCATGAAGTAATTAGCATTTCCTCAGGGTTTTTACACCAACGTGCTTTTTGTCCTAATGACGTGACCATAGAATCCTGGGAGGCAACAGATAAAGAAGGCAAGGACACGGGGGACGGATAATATTTGAGTATTCAAAGTACTGGCTTCATTTCCATTAGATTGAATCCTCCTAAAAAATACAAATACAGTGATGAATCAAATGGAAATCTCATGGAACATAGCCTGGGTCAATTGAGATGTCACTTTACATGGGAGTTGCTAATTGAAGACACAAATATCTGATTTAGAAAACAGGGTTCAGATGTGATTTGAGTTCCCAGATTTGCTGGTTAGTGAGCCAAGTCTATAACCTCAAAATAAATTCAAACTTTAAAATTTACATTTGTCCAGCTACTGGCAATCATGAGAGACCTATGTGCTCCAAACACTTGGCTGGACATTTATTCACACCTAAGCAAAGTTAAAATGTACTGTGGAAAGGCAAAGTAAGGGAAAAACCTGTTTAGGATGTGCAAGCTAAAAATGACACAAATACCTTCATGTATCTTTTAAGTGTTTGCTTTGTGGTATGTGATATAATCTTCTCCTTTCTCTCCCTAAAATATTTTCTCCAAAAACATTCAATAAAGTTAACAACTCAATAAGCTAATAAAGTTTCTGCATGTATTTTACTGGTGAGATTTTTAAAAGATTGTATGCTTTTTGTATATTCTTTGTTTGGGTGGAAGTAGAAAAACACAGAGGCAACTTACATAGCAGTAGAAGACCTGAGGCAAGGAAGCCATGGGAATATAAACCCTACCAAGAATTTTTTTAAATATTGGGAGTGGGGGTGGATTTACTTCTACAGGCCATGGAATTAAAAGGTTGACTTATGCTACCTGATCCCTGAGAGCTGGAATTGACCAATGGCAGAGGGTAAGGGAGTTTTGAGTGGGGTCATTCAGATGATACCTGGGGAACACACAAGTAACACCCATTTCAACTTTGATACTAAACTAAGAGCAGATTTATTAGATTTAACCAGAAGAAAACTACTAGAGCAGGAATATCGTCTTTTCCTTGTAAACAAGGTCTGACTAAAGTTACAACAATATGCATGCTGAAATGTTTTATCAATTAATTGCACTGATTACCTTCTTACACAACAAAAAAATAAGATAAATTCATGGGTGGATAGAGAAATTGATGGCTGAATAGATATGTAATAAAGCAAATATGGTAAAATGTTAACTGTAGAATCTAGGTGGTGAGTGTATTAGTGTTTGTTGGAAAATTCTCTGAACTCTATGTTTAACAATGTTCATAATAAAATGTTAGGATAAAAAAGTAAAAAAAAAGAAGTATTCTAGAAGTAAATCAAAATGAGGCAAATGAACCAAAATATATGTGAGATAAAGGATAAAACCACACAGAGAAGTATTCCAAGTGGTTTTTTTAATACATTGTAATTCGACTCTACATCTTTAGAAGGTTATATCTTACGATGAAAGAACAGCAAAAAACAAAAACAAAAACAAAACCGCTAAACTCTACTCAGCAATCATTTTGAAGGTGTTCTGAGTTTGTTATTCTGAGACTGTTGTCAGTGTATTGTGGAATAGATCATATGTACGCTGGTATCACATAGAAAAGAGATATTCAATTTGGGAGGAAAAAATACACAGATGTAGGATCAATTAGGTTAAGTAAAAATCCTGTAAATTTGAATTTGTAAGATGGGAGTTCCCTTGTATGTTATTTGTTGTTTTTCCCTTGTTGCTTTCAATAATTTTTCTTTGTCTTTAATTTTTGTCAATTTGATTACTATGTGTCTCAGAGTGTTTCTCCTTGGGTTTATCCTGCCTGGGACTCTCTGTGCTTCCTGGACTTGGGTGGCTGTTTCCTTTCCCATGTTAGGGAAGTTTCTGACTATAATCTCTTCAAATATTTTCTTGGGTCGTTTCTCTCTGTCTTCTCCTTCTGCAACCCCTATAATGTGAATGTTGGTGCATTTAATGTTGTCCCAGACGTCTCTTAGGCTGTCTTCATTTCTTTTCATTCTTTTTTCTTTATTCTGTTCCATGGCAGTGAATTCCACCAACCTGTCTTCTAGGTCACTTATCCGTTCTTCTGCCTCAGTTATTCTGCTACTGATTCCTTCTAGTATATTTTTCATTTCAGTTATTGTATTGTTCGTCTCTGTTTGTTTGTTCTTTAATTCTTCTAGTGGTTGGTTAATTCGTCTAGGTCTTTGTTAAACATTTGTTGCATCTTCTCGATCTTTGCCTCCATTCTTTTTCCAAGGTCCTGGATCACCTTCACTATCATTATTCTGAATTCTTTTTCTGGAAAGTTGCCTATCTCCACTTCATTTAGTTGTTTTTCTGGGATTTTATCTTGTTCCTTCATCTGGTACATAGTCCTCTGCCTTTCATTTTGTCTATCTTTCTGTGAATGTGGTTTTCCTTTCACAGGTTGCAGGATTGTAGTTCTTCTTGCTTCTGCTGACTGTCCTCTGGTGGATGAGGCTATCTAAGAGGCTTGTGCAAGTTTCCTGATGGGAGGGACTGGTGGGGGGTAGAGCTGGGTGTTGCTCTGGTGGGCAGAGCTCAGTAAAACTTTAATCTACTTGTCTGCTGATGAATGGGGCTGAGTTCCCTCCCAGTTGGTTGTTTGGCCTGAGGTGACCCAGCACGGGAGCCTACCGGCTGTTTGGTGGGGCTAATGGCAGACTCTGGGAGGGCTCACGCCAAGGAGTACTTCCCAGAACTTCTGCTGTCCGTGTTCTTGTCCCTGCGGTGAGCCACAGCTGTCCCTGGGCTCTTCAGGAGACCCTCCAACACTAGCAGGTAGGTCTGGTTCAGTCTCCTATGGGGTCACTGCTCCTTCCCCTGGGTCCTGATGCACACACTACTTTGTGTGTGCCCTCCAAGAGTGGAGTCTCTGTTTCCCCCAGTCCTGTCAAGGTCCTGCAATCAAATCCCGCTAGCTTTCAAAGTCTGATTCTCTGGGAATTCCTCCTCCCTTGTCGGACCCCCAGGTTGGGAAGCCTGACGTGAGGCTCAGAACCTTCACTCCAGTGGGTGGACTTCGGTGGTATAATTGTTCTCCAGATTCTGAGTCACCCACCCAGCGGTTATGGGATTTTACTTTATTGTGATTGTGGCCCTCCTACCGTCTCACTGTGGCTTCCCCTTTGTCTTTGGGTGTGGGGTGTCTTTTTTGGTGAGTTCCAGTGTCCTCCTGTCGATGATTGTTCAGCAGTTAGTTGTGATTCCGGTGCTCTTGCAAGAGGGAGTGAGCGCATGTCCTTCTACTCTGCCATCTTGAACCAGTCTCCTAGGAAACTCTTACATAGCATGAAATCTGTATGCTCTAAGTGCTTTCCATAGATAGGCTTATTAATTCTCACCAAATCCTGTGTGATAAGTCTATTATTTTCCCCACTTTACAAAAGAGACTCTGAAGCACAGAGAGGCTGCATGGGTAGAAAGTGCTGGGGCCAGTGTATGAAGCCAAGCAAACTGCATTTAAAGGCCACAGGGATCTTAGAAATACAGGAACTCAAAGGAAGATCAAAGCAGGCGTGCCCTTTTCAAGGCTAAGCTCTAAATACGCAGTGTTTTGTCTAGCTTATTTCTATTGGCTGTTTGTCACCTAACAAAGAAAATCTGCTTTTGTTTTTATAGTACTAATGCTGATGAAGATCAGATCAAGGATAAACTGGAACAGTTGAGATGTCACTTTACATGGGAGTTGGTCATTGACGACACTGAAATACCTGAATTAGAAAACAGGGTCTTGGAGGAGATTGAGTTCCTAGACAACACATACAAAGTGGGAATATACAACTTACTGGCCTATGTGAAACACCTGAGAGGCCAGAATGAGGAAGCCTTGAAGAGTTTGAAAGAAGCTGAAGACTTAACCCAGCAAGAACATGCCAACCACTCAGACATGAGAAGTCTGGTTACCTGGGGCGACTATGCCTGGCTGCATTACCACATGGGCCGACATGCAGAAGCCCAGATTTACCTGGACAAGGTGAAGAACACTCGCAGGAAGCTTGCAAATTCCTCCAG
Organism: Globicephala melas; assembly: GCF_963455315.2. Lineage (NCBI taxonomy): Eukaryota > Metazoa > Chordata > Mammalia > Artiodactyla > Delphinidae > Globicephala > Globicephala melas. The sequence continues at coordinate 36,517,993 of NC_083329.1, read as the reverse complement.
CTATAGAATGGAGTGTCCTTATATGGACTGTGAGGAAGGATGGGCCTTGCTGAAATGTGGAGGAAAGAATTATGAACGGGCCAAGGTCTGCTTTGAAAAGGCTCTGGAAGTGGACCCTGAAAACCCTGAATTCAGCGCTGGGTATGCAATCACCGTCTATCGCCTGGAGAGCTTTAACAAAGCAGCAAAGCGTACTGGGGAATTTTGTCTGAATACCCTACAACAGGCTGTCAGGCTAAACCCAAAAGATGCATATCTTAAGGCTCTCCTTGCCCTGGAGCTTCAAGGTGCAGGACGAGAAGCTGAAGGAGAAAAATACATTAAAGAAGCACTGACCAACGGGTCCTCAAAGATCTATGTCTTCCGATATACTGCCACGTTTTACCGAAGAAAAGGCTCTCTGGATGAAGCTCTTCAGTTCTTAAAACTGGCCTTGAAAGCAACACCCTCCTCTGTCACGCTGCATCACCAGATGGGGCTTTGCTACAAGTCACAAATTATCCAAATAAAGAGAGCTACAAACTGGCAGCCTAAAGGACAGGATAAAGAAAACATCAACAGAATAATACAATCAGCCATATCTCATTTTGCATTTGCTGTGCAACAAAAGCCCACATTTGAGTTTGCTTACATAGACCTGGCAGAAATGTACACAGAAGCAGGTGACCACAAAAAAGCTGAAGATGCTTATCAACAGGTGTTACGCATGGAATCACTCAACCAATATATGCTGCAACAGGTACATTTCCACTATGGCCAATTTCTGGAATTTCACAAAAAATCTGAAGTTGATGCAATCAGCCATTATTTAAAAGCAGTAAAAGTAGAAATGGCATCATTAGCAAGGAATAAAAGTATCAGTTCTTTGAAGAAATTTGCTTTAAAGAAACTTCAGAGAGATGCATCCGATATAGAAAGCTTGTGCATCCTTGGGTTCACCCACAAAGTACGAGGAGAAATGAATGAAGCCCTGGAGTACTACGAGCAGGCCCTGAGGCTGGATCCTGTCTTGGAGAACTCTGTGTTTGTGACCTGTACGCACTGAAATATGGACCACTCTTACATATCATTTGATTTTACATCAACATATACTAATCATCTTTTCTGCTTGCTGCTTTCAGAAACATGTAATTCACTGCAATGATGTAATCTTTGAACAGTTACTCAAACCTGATAAAACATTGGTTGTATTGGGAAAATAGTGAAACAGACTATACAGGTCTCTGTGTGTGAAAGAGAGAGAGGAAGAGAGAGAAGAACCATTTCTCTGTGAATGTTATATAGTAGAAAAAAAAAGTTTGTTGAGTAGATTTGTAGCAAGTAAAACACTGGCCTTGACATAGAACCAACCTAAATGTCCATCGACAGATGAATGGATAAAGAAGATGTGGCACATATAAACAATGGAATATTACTCAGCCATAAAAAGAAATGAAATTGTGTTATCTGTAGTGAGGTGGATGGACCTAGAGTCTGTCATATAGAGTGAAGTAAGTATGAAAGAGAAAAACAAATACTGTATTCTAACTATATATGGACTCTAAAACAAAAAAATGATACTGATGAACCTAGTTGCAGGGCAGGAATAAAGATGTAGACATAGAGAATGGACTTGAGGACACGGGGTGGGAGGGGGAAGCTGGGGCGAAGTGAGAGTAGCATCGACATATATACACCACTGATTGTAAAATAGCTAGTGGGAAGCAGCTGCAGAGAACAGGAAGATCAGCTCGGTGCTTTGTGATGACCTAGAGGGGTGGGATACAGAGGATGGGAGGGAGGCTCAAGAGGGAGGGGATATGGGGACATGTGTATGCATATGGCTGATTCACTTTGGTGTACAACAGAAACTAACACAGTATTGTGAAGCAATTATACTCCAATAAAGATCTATTAAAAAAAAACCCACTGGACTTACGTAAAATAAAATGTTCAATTTATTCATTTTATCAATAAATAGTTTTCAGTGCTAGATACCAAAAATACTATGGTGATGTAGGGGAGGGAAAATTATTTTTCCTGTACCCATCTTAGGTTCATTGGCTTGGGCCTTAAATTAAACTGAAAAAAGACAGATTAACAAGAGAAAAACAAACAAGTTTATTAACACATGCATTGGGCATATCCAGGGGAGTACCCAGTGATGAGTAATTCAAAGGGGTGGGTTTACATAGCATCCTAACAAACAAACAATACATTTTTAGCGAAGTGATAAGGCAAAGGCAAAGAACTTTAGTTTCTAAGTGGCAAATTATAGGAAGGCAAATATATGAGGGAAACTAATGGAAGATAATAGCCTGCTTATAAGGTTTGTTATGTATATTTTTCTGTTTGTGTCTCTGGGTTGATTAGGGACTAGAGTTGTCTCAGGTGATCAACTTCTCTCCTTCCCGGTAGAGGAGGAGAGACATTTTTTTCAGGAAGACGGGGGAGAGCAGAGAGCTTTCCTTATATCTGCTTCTTTTCAACTGCCTTTAGCTCAAAATAATCCTATGGCAAGGTGGCATATTTGGGGGTGGCATATTCTGCTACCCTTCAGTGAAACAAAGCAGACATTTTCCCCAAACCTCATGCAGCTTACAATCTAGTGAGAAAGACAGTAAAACAAATACACAGTCAATTAAAGGTCAGTTTTCCCCATGAAGATGTTTGAAATTTAATTCATTGTCAAACTGTGCCAAGTAGTTTCTCTTGTTTTATGCCATTTTGTTTGAAGTGTTATTGATTCAGTCATTTGCTGGTATTGACCTTTCTCCAAAGAAGATATACAGATTACCAACAAACACATGAAAGGATGCTCAACATCACTAATCATTAGAGAAATGCAAATCAAAACTGCAGTAAGGTATCACCTCACGCCCGTCAGAATGGCCATCATCAAAAAATCTACAAACAATAAATGCTGGAGAGGGTGTGGAGAAAGGGGAACCCTCTTGCACTGTTGGTGGGAATGTAAATTGATACAGCCACTATGGAGAACAGTGTGGAGTTTCCTTAAAAAACTAAAAATAGAACTACCATATGACCCAGGAATCACACTACTGGGCATATACTCAGAGAAAACCATAATTCAAAGACACATGCACCCCAATGTTCATTGCAGGTCTATTTACAAGAGCCAGGACATGCAAGCAACCTAAGTGTCCATCGACAGATGAATGGATAAAGAAGATGTGGCACATATACACAATGGAATATTACTAAGCCATAAAAAGAAATGAAATTGAGTTATTTGTAGTGAGGCGGATGGACCTAGAGTCTGTCATACAGAGTGAAGTAAGTCAGAAAGAGAAAAACAAATACCATATTCTAACACATATATATGGAATCTAAAACAAAAAAATGGTTCTGAAGAACCTAGGGGCAGGACAGGAATAAAGACTCAGATGTAGAGAATGGACCTGAGGACATGGGGAGGGGGAAGGGTAAGCTGGGACGAAGTGAGAGAGTAGCACTGACATATATACACTACCAAATGTAAAACAGATAGCTAGTGGGAAGCAGTTGCATGGCACAGGGAGATCAGCTCGGTGCTTTGTGACCACCTAGAGGGGTGAGATAGGGAGGGTGGGTGGGAGTGAGGGAGACACAAGAGGGAAGAGATATGGGGATATATGTATATGTATAGCTGATTCACTTTGTTATAAAGCAGAAACTAACACACCATTGTAAAGCAATTATACTCTTTAACAATAAGCAATAAGCAATTATACTCTTTAACAATAAAGATGTTAAAAAAAAGAAAAAAGAAATATTAAAAGGATGCTAAAGGATCTGAGAGACCGTCTGTAGCAATCATCTTTGATTATGATATTTTATTGATAGACAATGCACAACAAATAATGTTTTTAAAAGGAAAATTAAGGAAGCAATGTTATTGTTTTTTCATTCTTGTGTGTGTCTGGGGGGGAGGATGTATTAATTTCCTGTCGTGGCTCTAATAAATTACCACAAACTTGGTGGCTTAAAACCACACTAATTTATTATCTTATGGTTCTAGAGATGAGAAGTCTGAAATTGGTTTCATTGGCCTGAAATCAAGGTGTTGGCACAAATTCCCTCCAGAGGCTCTAGGGGACAATTCTTTTGGTACCTTTTCCAGATTCTGGAGGCTGCCTGTATTTCCTGGTGCGGACCCCTAATCCACAGAAAATACAAGTCCCCAGGGAATTCCCAGAAATATTGGGCAAGGCTTTGGCTTTCTACTGAAATTCTATAGGAAATGAAGTGAGCAAAATTTATATCATTGAGGGGCAGGCATCAGAGTTACACAGAAGCAATCTTCACAATTTCCTTATCACTAAAACAAGAGATTTATTAGATTAACAAAAACATAACTTAAAGTGCTTGTGTTGGTGGGAGGAGGCTGTAAGGTACTAAAATAAGTCTAACTCACTGCCAATTCCCCGAGTCAGAAATATTAAAAGTAAATAATTATTGGATAAGTGGTCAATTCTCAACTAGGCAGTTTTTCCCAGGTATTGTTATACATCGTTTGTACCCAGAAAGCAGAGCTCATTAAAATAAATTAAAATAAAATAAATTAAAATAAATAATTAAATAAATTAAAAATAAAATAAATAAATTAAAAATTAAATAATAAATTAAAAATAAAATAAAATAAAGTAAAATAAAATAAAGTAAAATAAATAAAATAAAATAAAATAAATAAAGTAAAATAAATCTCTGGATTATGTAAGGTGTTTGTGTGAGATGTGTTTGACAACCTTCAGAGATCACATTTACTTAAGTGTGTATAACTTATAACCTAATACCACCTCTCTCTCCCATCCTTCCCAACTCTGGAAGAGATCTCTGCACTTCCCGGAGCTCAGTAAAACTAAAATGTGTGACAGCCTGGATGTTTGCAGAGGAAAACAACAAGCAGCAAATCCAGGAAAACAGATGCTCTTTGGTACTAAAGATACTATTGCCAAGCTTACAAATGAATATATCCAGGGATTACCAAGCGGTAACTGATGGCTTTAGATTGACAGCTGAATTTCAGGAGCTTGTTACTCCCATGGAAATGACTGACAGAACCTCAGTCGGTGTCCTTATTTAGAGTTCCCCCCAGGTGCCCAGCGGGGGTCTCTCATGTACCCTGAATCAAGCCAAGCCATACCTCCTGCCATTCACTACTATTATAGGTGCCCCAGCCCAAGTCCTTGCTAACTGCTGTCTACCCACCACCACTGGCTCTGCCTCCTTGAGGATCATCCTGGCCACCAATGTCTCTATTCTCACGATGCTGCTAGAGCTGGAACTGCATTGGGACTAAAAGCCTCTACCCTACAGCCTGCCCCAGCTTGAACTGCCCACCCTCAGTCTGTGTCCATAGCTCTGTATCTTGTCCCCAGCCAGACCAAATGTGATACAGGCACCTCCACTTTGAAGCCCATGCTGAAGGGAGTAGGCCTTTACTGCCATTCCCCTGGATATCAATCCTCTCACCCAGGCCATCTCTTGAACTCCAGTATCACCCCCAACTTCCCTTCATCTGTATCCACTTTCCCTCTCCTACCTAAAGTCCACCTCCTCTTTCTTTCGGGCTGTGCTGGAAGACTAATTCAAATAAATTAGGTATATACATGAGGGTATTACTTACATGATTCTCAACTGTGGGGAAGAGGGAAGAGGAGGATTTTGCCCCTCGGGACAAAAACAAAAAACAAAAAAAGTTGGATTTGGCATTATATGGAGACAATTTCATTTGTCACAACTGCAGGGTGCTACTGACATCTAGTGGAGAGATGTAAGATTGCTGCTTAAACATCCTAAACTGTCAATAGTGTCAAGGTTGAGAAACTCTGGCTTATATCTATTTCTTGGAAGAGTTATTACTTAAGTTTCAGTTTCCCAAGCAGATTTTTGATCAGCTGCCATGTTTCATGTTCTATTTCTCTTTTTCTCTAGTTGCTGTGTTTCACAGGTTGATGAGAATAAATTCAGAAGGTAATACACGATTAATTTTCCCAAGAATCCACCCAATCCAACAGTCTGTGAAAAAAAGACTGAGATTCAAATTCCATCCAGTACTTTCAGCATGTTCAACACCTACTCAACAGTCGGGTCTTTGCTTCTTCCCAATCGTGAAAGTGTATATTCCTTTAAAATTTTTATAGATGGTTTTTGTCTTTCTGAATTTGAATTCCTAAACAATATAAGATGATAACCAGGATCCTTTTTTCCCTTTTGGTTTTTATCATTGATTGTTTAGTTGCTGTCCACGCAAACCTTAATAAGCAAAGACTATCTCTTGGCCCAGATACAGCTAAAAGAAAGGAAAGGAAAGGAGTACGAACAAGGAAGAAAAAACACTACCTACGCACTGGAAATTTTTTCAAACAGAGCTCTATTAAATGTTCTACATCCTTAGGAAGGAGGAAATTCTGGGCTTATTTTTCTACCTCCAAATAAACCATTCAGTACTTTTTCTAAAATGTGGCTTCCCACTTAAACATTACAACAGACTACACACCCACTGTGTAGGTGGGTGTGTACACATCCACATTACCGCTCCGGCCTCATTTCTTAGGACGTTTTCCCTACTCTCTGCACTCCAACCACACCATCTGCGCTTGCCAAGTATGCTTGCACCTCCAGGCCTTGCACTTACCGTTCCCCCAGCCTGGAACGCTCTTCCTTAGCCCCATATCTACAGTGCTCATTCGTTCACCCCCTTCAGATCTTTGCTCAACTGTCACGTTCTCAGTGAAACCTTCCCTCACCAAGGTATTTATAACAGCAAAACACTTTGCACTCCAACCTTCTCTCTGCTTTTTTCTCCATAGCACCACCTAACAAAAAATGTTTTATATGTTCTTTATCTTTACCTCTCACACTAAAAATTATCTCCAAACAAATAGGAGAGCAATAAAATCACAAACACACAACTAACTACACTTCTGTACCTACACTGTTAGCCATGTTTGCCGTGATTCTGGGGAAGCAAGAACTGACTTTATCTACAGGCCCCTTTTTCCAGCAAAACTGAATGAAAAAGTCAGCACTTTTAAAACTAGTGACCACATAGTAAAAACTGTACATCACTGCCCATTCATTTGAAAGCAAAGTGACTAGGATGGTATAAAAGTGATAAGCTGGTGCCTTTGAAACGTTTCGATGATGAACACGTTTTCTCAAAGTTTGAGAATTATCTCCCCTCTCTGTGCACAACCAGGAACAAAATGCAGAAGACGGTGAACGGGGTAGGGCTTGCCCCTTGCCTCTTTTATTCCCAGCTATATTGACAGGGCCTTCAGCAATGTCTGGCTCTTAGGAGTTATTTAATAAAACTTGTTGAAGAAATGAATGATTGAATTCGAAGGGGACAAAATTTTTAGTGTATTGGCGTTCGCTATTTTCTGCTTAGATTCCTAATACCACCTCATCTTTATTGGGACCTTATTATAGGAAGCTCGGTTGGCAAGGGCATGGAAGGCAAGGGAACTTTCATACAATTGTGGGTGGGGGGTGTATAAACATCTTTTCAAAGCTATTCGGCAATAGCTACCAAAATGTTGAATGTATACACATTTTGGCCCCCAAGTTTCTCTAGATTTACCCAATGGAAATCATGGCACAAGTGCACGGCACTGCACCTGTGTTGGCTGAATCAAGACTTGAGTTCCAGCCTAGGACGCAGAAAGCTGTAAAGAGCATCGCCTCCACCCAACCAAAATAACGCTGAGCAATCTCCTGTCATTTTAGTTAAAACAACAACAACAACAAACAACCATCCCCAAGAAAGCTAATCTTGAGGCAAGTGGCCTCAGCGAGATAGGTGAGAGCCAATACCGAAGTCTCGAGGCCCAGCTGTAAATTCCACCCCGAACGACCCCGCGCCGCGCAAACCTCTCACTGAGACTCCTCAGCCGGCTCCGGGGCCCACTCAACTAGCTCTTCCAGAAGTTTCTGTTTTCCGGGGCTGGACTCCGCCTAGTCGGGGATCAGATTCACTTTCTAGTTTCCTCTTCCCGCTCGGGTCCTGCCTTGAACAAAGCGGACGCCCCCGCGCGCGCGCACGCGGACTAGCGCTGCGGTCATCTTGCTCGCGCGCGCGCACACGCACGGGGCCGCTCAGTCCGCGCAGCAGCCGAGCGCTGAGGGGAGAAGCGGAGAGGACCGGCGCCTCCCAAGACGGACTCAGAGCCCAGCCACCATGAGGTGAGGGCTTCTGCCCGCTTCTTCTCCCCAACTCCGTGGGGCCTTTGTGGCACACCCGCGTTTCTCGCGTATTCCATTTCCAGCGCAGCGCTGCGGCCTTTGAAGGGGCCGAGCCCGGCCGCCAGGCATCTGCGTTGGCGGCGCTCCCCGGGAGCCCCGTCCGGGCCCGGGACGGCTGAAGGCGGGCCTGCTGGGGAGGGTGGCCGAGCGGACCCTTCTTTGGAGCCCCGGGCGTCCGCGGTCGGGACTGTCGGGCCGGGGGGCGGCGGGGCTGGTGGTGCCGGGCGACGCGTCCCGCGGGCCTGTCACCTCCCTGCGGCTTTGGTCGTCGCCGGCCCCGGACCGGTGCGGGCGGCTTCTGCGTGGCCGGTCCCCGCAGGCCTCAGCGCCCGGCGTCACACGCGTCCGTTCCTGCCATTTTGCCTTGTGATTCCTGGGTCTGACTTCTCCCCCTCCTTTGTACCATGGACAGATTGCTCTAGTTCCACCCCATCCACCGTTTTATGAGGCTTTCTTTCTCGTCTCCTTGACTGGCGTGTGGTGGGTGGTCCTAGGCTGACCCATGTAATCCGGTCCCCTGCCCTGCACGTGGGTAGTTAACGCTCTCCATCGGGAAGCTGAGGAGTGGGAGATTCCGACCTTGGGCCCCTGAAGCCCGTAGAGCCCTTTGTTCTAAATCCTGACTTTGACCACCTACGAGTTGGGTGACCCAAAGCAAAGTTTCTTCAGTTCGGTGGGTCTGTTTCTTACCTGTAGAAATTGATAGCATCCATCTCTTAGGACTGTAGAAGGGGGCACATAATACTTGCAAATGTTGACTAAAAATATTTAATAAATGCCTCACTTCTACCATTTGTAAGAAGGGAGGGAGGTGGGAAGTATCAGGAAGGAGCCTGAAGAAATAGGGAAGGAAAGGCGGGTGCACAGTATGTAGATGCAGGTTGGTGTGGAAGAGGGGTGGACCCCATTGGGCACTAACTGTCTCCCAAGAAAAATGAAAGACTACTCCTTCCTGGCAAAAAACAAAAACAAAAAACACCCCCCCCACACACACAAAATTACCTGAAGATAGATGTTGCCTCTTGAGACACAATAGCCTCTCTCTGCCAGCTTCCCAAAGACAAAGTTTAAAAATTAAGTAGACATAGTTGAAAAAGTAAAACTTGTCATAAGTGTCCAGTTGTGCATAAATTCCAGAGTGTGGGCAAAGCACTTACACGGCTAACTGAATGTCCCTTGGAGATCTCACAGCCACATCATAATGCCTGGGGCAGCCCTCCGTCCTCATCGTCCTTGTGCAGAGGCAGATGTTCATTTTACTCTGTGGTTGGGCAGAGGGCTGGTAAGCCCATGTTGGATAGGGGAGACTGAAGTGGCAGAAAGTTTGGAGCCATTAGCAAGATGGGAAGAGCTAGCAGGAATTCCCTCATCTGAAATTCAGGTGCTTTTTTTTTTTTTTCATGCTAGGCTCATGCCTCTGGGCTGGAAATGCCAGAAGCTACCAGTATATAATTGCATTCACTCAACAAATATTTATTATTGAGTTTCTCTTATATGCCTGAAATCACAGATGCTGGGGACACAGAGGTGAAAAACATAAAACTGGAGTAAGGTCCTTATTCTCATTTAAATGGGGGAAATAGACAACCAAGAATGAATGAGTAAATAATCAACATAATTCAGAAAGTGATAACAGCTATAAGGAAAATAAAATAGTGCTAAGAGAGTGACCTAGAATGGAGGGGGTGATTTTAGATAGCTCTACCACAGGCGGCCTCTTGGGTAAGGAATATTTGAGCTGAGTTAAAGGAAAGAGCTAGTCATACAAAGATTTAGGAGCAGAGCTTTTTAAGTAGAGTAAAAACAACAGGTGTAAAAGGCCTTGAACTTGATATGTTCAAGATAGGAAGAAGGTCAGTATGTCTAAAACACAGTTAATGAGGAGGAGAGTAGGAGAAGACAAGGTTGGGTGGGTAGACAAGTCCAGCTCCTTTAGGGACTTGTAAGACATGGCAAAGGCTAGATTAAAATCTAAGGGTGTTGGGAAGCTATTGGGAGATTTTAAACCAGAAGATTGACGTAATCTGGTTTACATTTTTAAAAGTTTACTAATACTGTATGGGGACCAAGAGTGGAAACAGAGACCAGATTTTTGCCACAGCTCAAAGGAAAGGTAATAGTCTTTCCTATTTTCCTAGACTAGCAGTGGAAATGGAAAAAAGTGGATGGATTTGAGATGTATTTGGGTGATAGAATTAACAGGACTTCCTATTGAAGAATAGGAATCAAAGATGACTCCTAGGTTATTTGGCCTGTGGAACTAAGAGGTACCGAACAAGGTGGGGAAAACCAAGGGAGGAACAGGCTCAAGGAACCCAGATTTCTATAATTTCTATATTTACTTGAGATGCCAACTGAACTTCTAATTGAAGGTGTAAACTAAAAGTTAGATAAGTCTGGAATTCAGGGGAGAGATCAGAGATAGAAGAAATACCTTGGAAGATCATCAGCATATCTTTGGATTATGGAAAAAAAGGTATTTTAATTCCCTTACATGAATAATGATGATAATTATATCTTTGATAACTAAGATTTTTGTCCTTCCTTCAGATCACTTTTAATACATTTCCACCCAGCTCTTTTGTTATTTGAAAGAATCATTAATCACCCTCTCTGCCCCTCCACAGCGTGTCCTAGTGAGAAGCAGCTCCATCTCAAAACAGCTCCAACAATGCAGAATGCTATGACTTTAGATTGAGGGCTCGTATTTGAAACCATTGTTTTCTTATCCTGAGACCTTTAACTGTCTGACATGTCCTTTCCAATGGGCAGTTACACAACCTCTTACCTGCTCTTTAAGCCGCTCTAAAATCTCTTGTTTTCTTTTAAGTCCTTCCCAGGCAAAGTGAATTTTACATACATTAGACATATCCTATATTTTAAAGCAAACTATTCTTAAAAACAACGTCAATTTTTATGTGAAAGGGGTAGTATAGCATTATGGTTAAAAGGCATAACCTTTTGTTTAAGTCAGGCAGAACTAGGTTTGAATCTGTGCTTGGACACTTTATAGCTGTGTAACCTTGGACATGTAATTTAAACTCTGTTTCCCAGCCCTCATCCATAAAATTGTGAAAATAATAAGACACTGTTATAAAAATTAAATAAGTAAAATTCCTTGAAGGAGTGACCATATCCACTTCTTCTCCTCTTCCCATTATCTCCTCAACCCACTCCAGTAATATTTTCATCCCTACCGTTCTGTTAAAACAACAAGTTCCCCCACAACTTTACTCCTCCCCAAACAGTGATCTCTGTCCTCATTTTCTCAACCTCTTAGGATCATTGTGCACATTAAACATTTCTCTTTTTTCAAAATCAACATTTTCTTCTTTAGGCTTTCATGACACGAGATTTCTTGGTTTATCTGCTCCCCTACTGATTATTAAGATTAGAAAGGGGCAATTGAGTTGAAGTAAGATCTCAACAATGAAAAGGAGGAAGTCATAAAAGATCTGAGGGCAGAATGGTCTAAGCCAGTGCTTCTCAACCAGGGTGATTTTTGCTCCCCCAGGGGACATTTGGTGATGTCTGGAGACAGTTTCGGTTGTCACCACCGGAGGAATGCTAGTTACATCTACTGGGTCAAGGCCAGGGATGCTACTAAATATCCTGCAATGCACAGGTCAGCCCCAACTAAAAGAATTCCTCGACAATCATAACTAAAGTACACCACCACTACCACCACCACCACATAATCCCATTACTCTGATTTTTTTTTTTCTTAACACTTACTACTGTCTGGAATTATGTTGTCTGTTGATTTGTTTACATGTTTATTTTCTGTCAACCCCTTTTGTTCCCTCCTCTCCTATAATAGAATTACCATGAAGAAAAGGCCTTTTTCTATCTTGCTCATTACTGTATTCACTACAACCAGCATATTGCCTGGCACGTATGACATGAGGTGATCAATAAATGTTTCCTTCTTTTTTTCATTTATTTGGCTGCATTGGGTCTTAGTTGCGGCACACGGGATCCTCGTTGCAGCATGCGGGATCTTTCGTTGTGGCACGTGGGCTCTTTATTGCGGCGTGCGGGTTTCTCTCTAGTTGTGGTGCGTGGGCTCCAGAGTGTGCGGGCTCAGTAGCTGCGGCGTGCGGGCTTAGTTGCCCCGTGGCATGTGAGATCTTAGTTCCCCAACCAGGTATCGAACCCGTATCCCCTGCATTGGAAGGCGGATTATTAACCACTGGACCACCAGGAAAGTCCCCAATAAATGTTTCTTGATAGAAATACTATAGTTCCCGTAAACATTTATACAAATATGCATACATACATATAAGGAGGAGAGTCCTGTGCACAGCATAAAGGGAAATACACACACTGTACATTATTCATCCGATAATTAGAATATTTCCCTCTTTGAGAGAAGCCTTAAGTAGCTTTTTTTTTTCTGTAAATTTCTTTCAACCCTTAATTGTGGCCGATTGTAGATTTAGAAAGTCTTTCCTGACTGCCTCGCCACTACCATCAGCAAAACTAGGTATATTAATCAGGATTTTGTCAGTTGCAGACAGGAGAAACCCAGTTCAAACTGGCTTAAGCAAAAAGAGAGATTATTTCCTTAAAAAAGTAGAAGTCCAGGGATGGATAGGGTGATCCAGGTATTTAATCAGCACCACAAGCAATCTGTCTTTATTCCTGTCTAAGCCCTGCTTTCCTCTATGCTTGATTCTTTCTCAGGCAGGCTGTCCCCAAGAGTTTGGAAAGATGGCCACCAGCAACTCCAGCTTATATTCTACAAGCTTAAAATTTTTGGAAGAGAGTTCCAGCAAAGCCCCATTTCAGCAAAATTATATTTTAATTGGATTATCTCTGAATATATCACTGGGTCCAAGGAATGGCTGGAATATGTGTGCTTTCCTACAGACTGGAAGAAAGTGTAGACAGCCTGTCTCAGATCACATGGACTGAGAGTAGGGGGAGATGTTCCACCAAATGAAGGCCCCAGATGTCCACAACACTGGACTATGTGCCCTTCCTGAGTCACTTCCATGGAACTTTACTGGAATGCTGAGTTGTAATTGACTGTGTACTTAGTGTACTTATAAGCTCTGTATAAGCAGGGCTGTGTCTTATTCACAGTTACATCCCCAGGGTTATTCAGAACATCTTGCACATAAAAGTCTTTCGGTAATGAATAAATACTTCCTGTCCCTTCCTTTCCCCTTCAGCTTCCTAGCTTCAGAGATGAAACTAGGCCCTGCAGAGATAACACTGTGCTTCACACAAAGGGAGTTCAACAAATATTTGTGAAGTGAACATTAAGGGTAATGTTAAGTTAATAATAGGTGGTAGCCTTTATTTATGCCCACAATCCTAAAGGTCAGAAGGATATTCCACATAACATCAAAACCTACTAACCCTCCCTTTGCTTTTTCCCCATTTTCTCTAAATCTTTGTTATATCTCAAACTTATACTTCTTCCCGTCTCTTGGTGTTCCTGTTCCTTTCTGACTCTGTGTCTTTTTTTTTCTCTGTGGGGTTTCCTTTGTTTGTTTCTTTATTTCTCTGCAAAAATTATATATTCATGTGGCTTCTCTCTCCTTCAGTGTACTTATTTTTCTTATTTCTCACCTTCTCCTCTTTCCCTTCACTACTCATAATACAGAAAAGAAATTTTTATGTTGTTTATTAACTGTGTATATATCTATTATTATTAATTTTCAGAACTAGTAAATACGATATTTTAAATTCCCCTCCCTAAAAATAGGTGGTCCTTGTGGGTTAGTGACTGCCAAAAGGAACTAGATACCCTATAACATAGAAAATGCTGTCATCTCTCCAGAATTGGTTTTGCAATAAATAATGTGAATTTAATGAAATATTTTAGGACATAACTATACTAGTTTCCTCTGTGTATAGAGTTATAGAAACCTAGTGCTTTAACTGTAAGATCAAATAGATAAAATACAGTTCTTTGCTTAACAACCTGTTTAAGCTTTAAAAATTTATTATTTCCTTTATTTCTTCAAAAATTAAAAAGGATTTTATCTTTGACAGTGAAATTCCTAAGGACTCATTGAAGGCCATTCTGTTGGAGTTAGAATGTCACTTCACATGGAACTTACTTAAGGAAGACATTGATCTGTTTGATGTAGAAGATACAATTGGGCAACAGCTTGAATTTCTTACCACAAAATCCAGACTCACTCTTTATAACCTGTTGGCCTATGTGAAACACCTGAAGGGCCAAAATAAAGATGCTCTAGAGTGCTTGAAACAAGCAGAAGAAATAATACAGCGAGAACACTCGGACAAAGAAGAAGTACAAAGTCTGGTCACTTGGGGAAACTATGCCTGGGTTTATTATCACATGGACCAGCTTAAAGAAGCTCAGAAGTATATAGACAAGGTAGGGAACGTCTGCAAGAAATTGTCCAGTCCTTCTGACTACAAGTTGGAGCGTCCAGAGATTGACTGTGAGAAAGGGTGGGCACTCTTGAAATTTGGAGGAAAGTATTACCAAAAGGCTAAAGCAGCTTTTGAGAAGGCTCTGGAAGCAGAACCCGACAATCCAGAATTTAACATCGGCTATGCCATCACAGTGTATCGGCTGGATGATTCTGACAGAGAAGGGTCTATAAAGAGCTTTTCTCTGGGCCCCCTGCGGAAAGCTGTTACCCTGAACCCAGATAATTCCTATATTAAGGTTTTTCTGGCGCTGAAGCTTCAAGATGTACATGCAGAAGCCGAAGGGGAAAAGTATATTGAAGAAATCCTGGACCAAATATCATCCCAACCTTACGTTCTTCGTTATGCAGCCAAATTCTATAGGAGAAAAAATTCCTGGGACAAAGCTCTTGAACTTTTGAAAAAGGCCTTAGAGGCAACACCAACCTCTTCTTTCCTGCATCACCAAATGGGACTTTGCTATAGGGCACAAATGATCCAAATCAAGAAGGCCACTCGCAACAGACCTAAAGGAAAGGATAAACTGAAAGTTGATGAGCTGATTACATCAGCTATATTTCATTTCAAAGAAGCTGTGGAGCGAGATTCTATGTTTGCATTTGCCTACACGGACCTGGCCAACATGTATGCTGAGGGAGGCCAGTATGGCAACGCTGAAGACATTTTTCAGAAAGCTCTTCGTCTGGAGAACATAACTGATGACCACAAACATCAGATCCACTACCACTATGGCCGCTTTCAGGAATTTCACTGTAAATCAGAAAATACTGCCATCCACCATTATTTAGAAGCCTTAAAGGTCAAAGACAGGTCATCTCTGCGTACTAAACTGACAAGTGCTCTAAAGAAATTGGCTTCCAAGAGACTTGGTCACAATGATTCAGATGTGCAGAGTTTAAGTGCCCTAGGGTTTGTTTACAAGCTGGAGGGAGAAAAGAGGCAAGCTGCTGAGTACTATGAAAGGGCCCAAAAGATAGATCCAGAAAATGCAGAATTTCTTACTGCTCTCTGTGAGCTTCGACTTTCCATTTAAATACATACTCCAGGAAATTAGTTCTAAGCTTTTTTCCTCCATTTTGGTTTCTTATATTTTTCTTTATTGTTTTAATCCATTGTTCATTATAGAGCTAAGTTTTATTGAATTGTTATTTTGTATCTGGCATCATGCTAAATACTTTATATATTTAGTTATGATGAATCTTTTTTTTTAATTAAAATACAGTAATCCATTGAGAAACAGTAAAATTCCAGCTGTTGTAACTTTATAAAGTATGGTCATTATGACTTTATATCCTTTATCTCTGCTATTTATAATAATTTTCTGATTAGATTTTGTGAAGTTTTCCATATCACTTCCTTATGCTGCGAG
Organism: Globicephala melas; assembly: GCF_963455315.2. NCBI lineage: Eukaryota > Metazoa > Chordata > Mammalia > Artiodactyla > Delphinidae > Globicephala > Globicephala melas. The sequence goes on along the minus strand of NC_083329.1, from coordinate 36,501,978 downwards.
TATAATCCTACACATGCCTTTGACACCTATGTCAGGAACAGTCTTTTAAGGAGTGCAAAATTATATTAGTTAAGCACTTAACTATGTAGCTTGCAAAAGACGGAAACCTCTAGTTACAGATGTTCCAACTTTGAGGATATTTAACCATCAACATGATAGTTACCTAAAGAATCCTCTTTGTTGGAAGAAAAAAGTTTATAATAGAAGTTTGTCATCCCTGATGACTTCAATAAAAGGAGAAAATACTAGAACATGAGAAAAAAGATTTCCCCATATACAGAACTTCAGGGACCCATGAGAAATCCAAAGTATTACCTCCCAAAATATTCATTAAGTAGCTAGAAATAGTGATGAGGAAAAAAATGGATAATGGAAAGTCATTAGTTTCAAATTTTTCTAGTTCTTTTAACTAGAAGAATAAACCTAAAGTTAATCTAGATGGAATTAATTTTATTCCTTCCAATTAAAATTGCAGTATTTTTAGGTTAAAATCATTGAGATAAAAAGCGGACCAATTGAGAAGTTGGGAGAAATGATAAACAAATGGGTAAAGTAGATGCCCCTAACCTACATCCCCAGATTACCAAGATTTCAGTGATTTAGTTTTGGGTCTGGACTGGTTGGAATTCTCATCCACACAATTTCTGGCCTTTGGTTAACTGTTTTAGTATTCCAAAGTTACTTCTATGAAGCTTTTCCTTTTGTCTGAAGTTTTCAGATTGACATGTTTTCCTGTAGATCCTCTAGGAATAGTTAAGCCCTGTTTTCAGTTTTAATATCCACTTTGAAGGGTCACTGCTTAAGGGCTTTTACCCCAGAGGACTTTTTAAATCGGGATGTTGCTAAAAGTGGCTTCTTTAATGTTGTTTCCTTGATTATAGACGACACAATTATATTTACCACCACAGTGTTAGTGGAAAAATATGCCATATGATTTAATTCTCCATACCTTCAATGTAGCTCTTAAAACTACTGTAATATATACTGTATATATTCTCCATACCTCCTAAAACTACTGTGTTTTTTACTTTTTGTTACTATTTTTATTTTTTAAATTTCTATTATAGTTTTGATTATTATAGAAGTAGTGAACTCTCATTGTAAAATTTCAAACAATACTAAAGTATATGAATTTAAAAGAGCACTTCCTTCGCCCTACCCCAGTTCCACATGCCCAAGGTAAACTGTTAATAATTTGATAGGTATCCTTCCAGATATTTTTTTCTCAGCATATTCAAACATACATAAATACTGCAGTGTATCTCATGAATTAAATTTTTTTTAAGGTTCGTTTTACTTATCTCCCTGCTGGTTTTATTTATTTCGCTGATTTCACTTGTTTATTCAAGAATTAAGAACAGGCAAGGGAATGGTCTTTAAGTATTTCAGTAATTCAGGACTGAAGTCCTAACCTATCAGTGGAAGCATTTGTCCTGTTTTGCAGCAAATAGCTTATTTTGCAGCAAGTCATTTTCTCCCATTGGGAATAATGTTACGATTAAGGTTATGTTCCCAAGTAGAGACTTCATATGCAATAAAATTACAGTTGTGATATCAAAACAAAGATACAACTATACAAGCCTCTCTATTTAAACATTAGACTTTAAGGTCTATTAAGTGATTTTAAAATCCACTAGATATTAAAATATTGAAATATATAAGAAGCATAACACTAAGAAAGTATAAAATCAGCATATGAATAATACAACTATATAAGTTGAACTAAAATTAATATTTATAATAACTTTAAATTTTGTCAGTATTGTGCTTGCCTTCCTAAACTTTATTTAGAGATACTTTCATAGACTCTTCAGTTTAAAAAAGACCTCAAAATTCACCTTTATTAATTAACCATCAAAATTTGAAGGTTGAATTATCTTCCTAAACAATAATTTTTGTCTTCAGATAGTCCTTATTCTTAGAAATTTGGGACTTCCCTAGTGGTGCAGTGGTTAAGAATCCACCTGCCAATGCAGGGGACACGGGTTAGATCCCTGGTCCAGAAAGATCCCACATGCCGCGGAGCAACTAAGCCTGTGCGCCACGACTACTGAGCCTGTACTCCAGAGCCCGTGAGCCACAACTACGGAAGCCCGCACGCCTAGAGCCTGAGCTCTGCAACAAGAGAAGCCACCGCAATGAGAAACCTGCGTACCACAGCGAAGAGTAGCCCCCGCTTGCCACAACCAGAAAAAGCCCGCGCGCAGCGACGAAGACCCAATGCAGCCAAAAATAAATTTATTAAAAAAATAAAATTTGTTTCTGCCATTTAACTGAAGACTTCTAGCGTGTAGTTTACACATTTTGGTCTGTCCTTAGGGACTTCAAAGATCTAATGCTTTTTAGAGATGACATTTTGTATTAGTTAAAACTCTTAATTGCAAATCAAAAAACTCAGCTAAACTGACCTAAGCAAAAATGAAAATATAATGAATGATGTAATTTAATAGTCCAGGGGCAGCACTAATTTCAGATAAATTTGAAGGAACAAATGAATCACCAAATACATATGGCTGTTATGTGAAGTCGTGACACTGAGTTGCCAAAAACCAAATGTCTACTACACATATCTTAAAGTAATTGAAGACAATTGCCCTGTGTCCCCTGAAACTTGAGTTAAACATTCCATTTCCTTTCACCCACCGCCATAAGACATATTGCAGTCTCCTCCCCATCATGGTTATTTTGAATTCTCTTCAAATTGTCTTTATCCTTTGGCAAGGGTTTGTGCACAGGGTTTAACTTCATACCTAAAGTGAGGTTTTAGGACTCTGGTAGAATTATCCCTTATCTTTTCTATGAACTATATGTATATTAATGTAGCCAAAATAATAACATCCACTTCCTATCTACTTATGTGTAGGTTTTTCCACACATGCCGTTTTAAGGCATGCCTTACATATCCTATACCTGACCATTTGGCTTTTGAAAGTGTTTTATGTTCCTTGGTAGCATTCAGTACTTCAATTCAGATGACCCACATCTCTTAAAGAAATTGTATAAATATTTGTATATAAGATGCTATCCACTGTAAATGACAGAAAATAGAAAACCTGGCATAATCTGTCTTTAAACCAGTAAGAAACAAAAGTAAATCGTGTTTTCAAACAAGGCTTAATCATTTCAAAGCACTGTGGCCAAGACACAATCACTGTCTCTACTTCTCAGCACTGATTTATCAAATTTGGCTCCATTCTGAGAAAACTACCTTTGTGATCCTAAGATGGCTGCCACATGCACTCTTGTCTCTATGCAGTGGAAAAGAGCACATCTCTTCCCTGAACCATCTGAGAAGTCCAGGTTTGCAGTGTGATAGGACTGTCATAGGTTATGGAACCATTTTCAAATAAGTCATCATGGCCAGACAGGAAGAGACCATGTTCATTAGTTAGGCCTGAGACATAGCTGGCACAGAAAGACAGGAATGAGGAGAAAGTTAACTTCCTTAGAAGCATGGACTGCAAGGTGCAGGGATGGAATTATCGAGAAAATCGGGATTGGATACTGGCAGCCAAAAATACCAAAGTCATGTAGATTCAAATTTTGTCTTCTTCCCCATTCCATACATGTCTATAGCAAGTGAAGTATTTCAAAAAGGAGGTAGTCATTCTAGCTCTAGTCATTACTGAAGCCCCCAGTAAACTTTTTCTGTTGAGATTTCAGTCTGGTTCTCTTATCCCTCTTTATTCCTACAGATCTGTTCTCAGCATCATGGGTAGGGGGAGTGGGGTATGGAAAGTGGAGCAAGGGAAGAAGTTATACTCACATTGTAGCAACTGCTACCAACTGTAATTCAGACAACTTCAAAAAATAGGTAGAATTATGGGCTTCCCCGGTGGCGCAGTGGTTAAGAACCCGCCTGCCAATGTAGGGGACACAGGTTTGAGCCCTGGTCCAGGAAGATCCCACATGTCACGGAGCAACTAAGCCCGTGCGCCACAACTACTGAGCCTGCGCTCTAGAGCCCACGAGCCAAAACTACTGAAGCCTGCATGCCACAACTACTGAAACCTGCGTGCCTAGAGCCTGTGCTCCACAACAAAAGAAGCCACCACAATGAGAAGCCCACGCACTGCAACGAAGAGTAGCCCCTGCTCACTGCAACTAGAGAAAGCCCGCGTGCAGCAACGAAGACCCAACGCAGCTATAAATAAATAAATAAATAAATAAAATTTTTAGAAATAGGTAGAATTATGGCTGTGAATGTATCTGAAGTACCAAAGATGGCTGTGTTGACTGAAATAATGACTTATATCCAATAAAGCTGAGCAGAGGCTGAAGAAGCCATCACCAGCTTATTCACAGCTGCTGTGAGGTCTACAGGCCTTGAACTGGACTTGTCCAAATTCAAAGTGGAAAAGGTAGATGATAAAAGTGAGTATGGGATGACCTAGACATCAAAGGACAGCCAGATTACCCACGTGGTCAGCTTGTACATATATATGTACAGCTATATGTGTGTGTGTGTGTGTGTATATATATATATATATGTAATGGTAAAGGCCCATATAAAAATAACTGCTTTGCATTAATTATAAGATACTTTAATATTATACCTTATTTAACTATTTCAACACTGCAAATAAATAGAGCAACGCTCAGAAGTTAGTTAACATTATCAGAATCACACAAGCTACTTAGTTACTAAGTGGTAGCGCTAGGACCAGATCTGACCTCATTTACAGTCCACTCTCTCTGCATTGTATCAGTGGTTCATAAACCTAACCCTAAATCAGAACCACTGGTGAAGTTTTTTAAATATCAAATTCCCAGGTCCCATGAAAGACCTACTAAACTAGAACCTCCAGGGGTGGGGCCTATATATTTGTAAAGCACCCAAAGGGATTCTGAGGATCATCTAGGTAAGGAAACGACTGTAATAACTTTGGGGGGATGGTCTTGTCTGCTCTACATCCTATGCATTCCATTTGTAAGTAGAAATCCTAAGGGAAACTACATATGTTAGGTTAAAGTTAACAACAGTCCAAGTTTAGATACAACTTTTACCCTGTTATGTGGAAGCTCTCTGAATAAAAAGGTTAGGGGAAATAACAAGGAATAAGCAAGAATAATGTAGAATCAGAGGTTTGGGGAGGATCTTACCTCTCCACTCTTCTCTCCCACTTCTCTCCCAGGACCACAGCCTCCCATTCCTCTGCAATTCTCTTCTTAGCCAAAGTTCTCTGGATCACTGAGATGTGGTTTCTTTTCTGCCTTAGCTTCTTCTTTTCCTGTATCAAGCCACACATACCTATCCCACCCCAAACAAAACTCCCACCTTCTCTGGCAGTGTCTTATTTGCTAAGATAAATTTGTTAAGTGTTTCGCTGTACTTCACTTTAAGTGAATTAAAAAACAGATCTAATTACTAGGAACATGCACAGAAATGCCATGTATATATTCTATCTGCTCAGAACCTAGGGGTCCTTTATAAGTGATGAACTAGAATTCTCAATATCTCCTTTCATGATGGGCTCTAGGAAGAGAAAACAACAAAATAATGAAGGTGAGATGTGTAAGCTTTGGGAAAGCCAAATCTCATGGGAGCACACAGATGCCTCGTGGATAAACTCTGAAGGACAAGCATGGATTGATGTCACTTGGATTTAACACCAAAGACACTGAACACACTGGCCTTTCCTATTCTTCAGGAAAAGCCATTCCTGTTGAAACTTCTTCCATTCCAATTTGATAAAGGGTAAAATGGGGTGAGGAAGAAAGAGATGAATACCCAAGAGTTCAAAAGTGAGCCTATAGGTCACCTTCCTCCAAACATGTCCCTAACTCACCACCAGATTGGAGCAAAGCCCTAGGAAGGAGGGAATCCTAGTTCAGCCACATATATAGACTATAGTGTCATGTGAATAGCCATAGCTAACTCATAGCTACATAGAATATAATATGTACTAGGTGCTGTTTTAAGTGCATTACATGTATTAAACTTATAAAATCCTCACAAAATCTCTATAGATAAGCATTTTTGTTATTTCCTTTTGCATATGAGTACACTGAAATTGAGAGAGATTAAGTAAGCCCAAGGTCACGTAGCTAATAAGAGGTAGAAAGAGATTCAAACCCTGGGTATCTGGTTCTAGAATCTAACATTTAACCACTAATCAATATTTTCTAAATAGCTTTAAAATTTGTAATGAAGGATATGGGACGATAGGACCAATCTTTACAGAAACTGTAGGAGAATGCTACAGAGAATCACACAAAGCACAGACATTCTACAATCATAGGTCACCCAACACTTTCACAGAGTCCCAGAACTCCCTGGAAGGAATTGTGAAAGGGATTAAAAGCTGCTCCGAGGGCTTCCCTGGTGGCGCAGTGGTTGAGAGTCCACCTGCTGATGCAGGGGACACGGGTTCGTGCCCTGGTCCGGGAAGATCCCACATGCCGCGGAGCGGCTGGGCCCGTGAGCCGTGGCTGCTGAGCCTGCACGTCCGGAGCCTGTGCTCCGCAACGGGAGAGGCCACAACAGTGAGAGGCCCGCATACCGAAAAAAAAAAGCTGCTCTGAAACCCCTGGAGAGAATGGCCTGAGAAATCAAGGGACTCAGTCTAAGGGAGGGGCTTAAGAGTTGGATGTTAGAAATCAGAGATTTGGAATAAATTCCTCGAAAAAGGAAGCAAACCTACTTTGGAAGGTTGAAAAACCAGTAAACAATTAGAAGCCAGAATATCCCATTCTTTGCCCTTGGGAAGTAGGATATATCTCCCATGCACATACCAACCAGAATCAGAACTTTACCCAGTGTGGAGAACAACACAAGAAGGCAAGGAAGGAGGGTGCTGTAACTCATGAAACGACAAGAAGTAGTCTGGGATCACCTGCCCCTTAATATCCCCTGAGTTTGCCTTGAGCCTCCAAGCCATGGACTTTGGAAAGTAGCTCTGAGCCCCTAATTCCACTGAATACTAATTTAGTTTAAGAGGCACTTCACCTCTTCACATGATTTCCCTTTTCCATACCACCTTAACACTGGTAACCTTACACCTCAATCTCACCAAAACAAACAACAAACATAAAAACCAAACAAACACCAAAAATGAAAGCCATTTACAGGCCATTTGTATATAAAAACCCTTTATTGATAAAGTTTAGGAGAGGAGAATCCACAACTTAGTAATTTAATATTATATAATCACTTTTTTAAGGAAGAGAGCAGGAGAAAGCATAGAAGGAAAGAGAGGAGAGGAGATGGGGAGAAAGAAAGAAGGAAAGAAAGAAAAGAGAGAGATGGATTGAAGGGAAAAGAGAAAGAAAGAAGGAAACACCCTCAACCGTTTCTTGATATTCCTGCCTCTTGCCATGATTCTGGGCCTTATCTCCTTCCCTATCTCTACTCTTCTCCTGAAAAAAAAACCAATTCCACTGTTTTCCTGAAACAGAGTAATTCAGTTTTCTCTTATCCTCATATACAGCCACAGACACACTTATGCATAACCAAATTCATTTAGTTGTTTAGTTCAACAAAAGAGTCTTTCATTTTAACATGATACACTCTCTTTGAAGGCAATTGTTGCTATAAATAACATCCCTTCACAATTTCATGGGAAGTACACATTTAAAAGTAAATTCAATCACTAAATCTGTCATAATTGGTATACAGTATAACCAGCATGACATTTTATGTTTCCAAATTATACAGAATACACTCCCCTATGTCATTTGGTTTCAACATTTCTCAAAATTTGACTTCTGGTATGTGTTTGAGATTTCATCTTACACTTTAACTTAATCCTTTTTCAACTCATATCAAATCAATTAACACAATAGTAGGGGACCAAGAATGGGACCCAGGATGGCAATCTGAATTCCCAAAGAAGGCCACAGAGGGCTCAAAATATTTTTTTTCACATTAAATTTTACCTATGGTTAGCCCTAGTTAAGTCAATTAAAATTATCACTCATATTAACTTCGATATTCTACATAGAGAAGTGACCTAGGCAATGAAAATATATCCTGAAAAATACAACACAGCATCTTTATCCCTATATTTGTACTTGCAAGAGGAAGAGGATACATGTGGGATGGGTAGTGAGCAGGGACTAGGGGAGGGAAGAGAAGGGAACAACAAACTTTGTTCTAAGGCTGGCCTTGTCCAATTAAACTGTAATCGGAGGCATCACCAACTTTTGGGAAGTGGTCTAATTCCAGCAGATGGCAGCGCTGCATAACATGTAGTTATTTGAAAAACAAAACAAAACAAACAAAACAAACCAAAACAAAAACTTTCTTGAATCTCTGGACTATTTAAGAAGAAAAAACTTACAAATAATTCCTTTTTTTTTTTTTTTCGGTACGCGGGCCTCTCACTGTTGTGGCCTCTCCCGTTGCGGAGCACAGGCTCCGGACGCGCAGGCTCAGCGGCCATGGCTCACGGGCCCAGCCGCTCCGCGGCATGTGGGATCTTCCCGGACCGCGGCACGAACCCGTGTCCCCTGCATCAGCAGGCGGACTCTCAACCACTGCGCCACCAGGGAAGCCCTAAATGATTCCTTTTTAGAGTTGAGAGGTAATTGTTAAAGTATAACCCCAGGCCCTGAAAATCCCTGTTTTTAATTTAGCCAAATGCAGCCCAAAATCCCAGCAGTCCCCAAAGTTCCAGACACCTTTGTGGATCCCCTCACCAGAACATTTATTAGTGTCAGCTTGTGTTTGATTTTGCATTGGCCTTAGGAATCGACTAGAACTTCAGGTAGCCACATAAAGAGGCTTCCCCACATCCTCTTCCCTTACTCCCCAGCTTCTTCCCCTGAAAAGAGTAGAGGCTGTTTCCAACCCACTCAATTCCATACCTGAGTTCCTCGGAATCATCTCAAATTTCTCTGGCAGAGCACGAATTCTTCCTCTCCTGACGCCCAGAGAACCAACGCCCTTAGCCTCAGTCAGCGTTTAAACACCTCTTGGGATTATTCTCACCTGAGTTAGTTTCAATTTACCAATTAGGAAGTACACCTGAGATCATGGAAGGGGTGGTACGTGTATTTTGAATTCCCCACCATATATAACATGGTGCCAGATTCCAAGGAGGTGCTTAATAAATGGTTTTGGTTGATTAACTCCTCTCACCAACTCTTAAAAAAGTTAGCCAGTACGCCGTCTGATTTTCAGTCATGCCCTGTGAGTTAGAGGCCAGCCACAGTACCGGGCAAGACGCCAGTCAGGGGCTTCTGCTCCCGGCCAAATCCTGGAGCAGGGTTTTCATGTAAAGTAAAAGCAGCTTGTGTGGTCCCTGTAACTGAAACCCCATCTTTTCACGATGAGACTCCTGCGCTCCACCTTTTCCCAATATTCCAGGGCTCCTTTGCACGGGCAGTGCCTCTTGCCCAGGCCTCCCACTCAATTTGATCACAACAGAGCTATTTAATTACGTCTGTCTGGGTTCAACACAGTTGTATCATTTTTACATTCAGGCCTTAATCTAAAGTTTTAATTAATATATTTCTACCAACTCTTCTCTTTGCCACCTTTATTCCCTTTCCCAAACCTGCCCCATGATACTCAGTGCTCTGGAGCTCCTGCTATTTACGTGACACTTCTTACCAGGTGTCCTATTTAGGGCCACTGAATTGGGAACATCTAACATTTCCTATGCATTCTGGGTACAAGAGCTACTTCAAGCAAACCTGACCTTCAGTCAGCCCTACCCTTGCTGCATTATAATGCTCTTTAGCTGTTTCTTCCTTCGTTCTTTTTTTCATTTGCTCACTTATTGTTTTCACTCATTCACCAAGTGTTTATTGAGTGACTATGAATTACGCACTGGACTCAGTGGTAAGTGCCCCGGTCTGGGAGGATTCCACATGCCGCGGAGCGGCTGGGCCCGTGAGCCATGGCCGCTGAGCCTGCGCGTCCGGAGCCTGTGCTCCGCAACGGGAGAGGCCATAACAGTGAGAGGCCCGCGTACCGCAAAAAAAAAAAAAAAAAAAAAGTGCTTTGTATTTAATTTTAGACCAATCCTAGGTCCTGGACCCCTCAAAGAGGGCTCTGACACTTAAATAATTACGAGGAATAATGAAAGTAATAGTGATCACTCTCTCCCAGAATTCAGAAGCACTTTTCACTTATTTGACACCTCCTTAAGCTTCAGGTAGATAGACCACATCGGGGCTGGGAACGAAGCAGGAAGAGTTTTAGCCTGCAATTCAGACGCCCAAAGGAAGACTGCGGCAAGCAAGGGGTCCCCATCAGCTTTGTAGGTAATGATGTGGCTCTTGAATAGGTGATACTGACCACCCATACCCTCCGCTAGCATGTTCTTGCCAAGTTTAGTTATTCCTTGTTCTGTCAACATATTTCAAACAGCTTCATCAGGGGTGTAGGGAAAGGGGTAGATAAATGCTGGGGGATGGGTACATCAAGTTCATTGTACTTTTCTTTCTGGTTTTGTATATGTTTGGAAATTTTCATAATAAAATGTTTTAAACATCAATCTTTTTATCATTATTTAATATTTTTCCCAATCCTCCCACCAAATATTTCTCTGTGCTAATGGGACAAAATCCCAGTCATCTCTTACTGGTAGCTGCTCTGGCAACATGTATAAAAATGTATGGTTCAGTGGAGTTTGAAAAAAAAAGACAAACTTTGAAGCATGAGAAGAAAAACTCATATCTACCTTGAATTCACACTATTTCATTTCAATAAACAATTTCCAAATTAGACCTATTGGGACCAGGAAGATGAGTGCCAAATAGATATTACCATCTTCATCATCACTGGGCAATGGTATAGGCACTTCAGAAAGAACTCACCTCTTGACTGAGAAAGCGTGACTTTGGTAATGCGGAAGGTGGGACAAAGCATGCTGCCCAGCCTTCTCCACATCCTCCCATCCCCCCACTCCCCGCCCCGACAAATACTCCCAAAGAGGAGCCTGGATCAATAGACAGCAAATTAAGCCACTTAGCCTGGAAGTAGTGGTCTTGATAGAACCAGACTCTTGGAAAGATTCTTGGAAATTTCCAATCCAGGATCCTCCCATCTATACTGATTGGAAGACTGCAGCATAACCCAGAGGATTTCATCTGCCCAAGGAAGGGCTTATTTCCAAATGGTTTCTTGAACCCACATGAGAAGATCTGAGCAGGTGCAAAGGGAGGGAGGCAGACTCCAGCATCAGACGGCTTCCTAGTTTTACAGGAATTCACTACAGGCACTAGAGTGCAGTGACTGCAGAGTCAGAAGACGTGGGACCTAATGCCTCAGTTTCCATGTCTATTAAATGGTGATAATACAGACTGTTACAGGGATTAAATAAGACAATGCATAGGAAGTGCTTAACACGGTAGCTAACACATTGGAAGTTCTCAATAAATGGTTCTGCTTTTTGTAAATTATTTGATCGCTTACCACATCTTTATATGCCAGTTACATCCTGGCATAATCCAGACAGAGCCACTCACAATACAATCCAAACCCTTTGTGCAGGGGAAAAATGTTTTTCCAAACATGACTATCAACTCATTTTATTATGCTTTTGAAATAAGAAAATATTATCATCAATAGCCAATCTGTTAGCGAAATCACAATCTGAACAAAAGGCCAAATGGTACAGTGTATCTACAGAAGTTAGACATTTCGTTTGCTTTTCTACTCATTCAATTTCAAAGTAGAACTTGCAGTGATATAAAGAAATATTTAAGATGTAAAATCATCCCACCACAATTTTGTTCTTGATTCCACAAAACAAACACATCATTCCCATGAATTGCTCCATTTTGAAATAAACAGTATAGACAAATGGAACATAACAGTAAAATTTTGTGTCGATGACAATGGTAACCTCTAAGATCTACATTTTCCTTACTGGTTTCCTAAAAATGCCACTCCAAAAAGAAAAGTAAAATACAAATGTATGCATGTATAAAGGCAGAATATCACAAATATTTGATACAAATTTTTAAAAGCTCTGATCTCTATGCTCATTTTTCATGAGTACTTATAATACTTTAGAGAAATTACATCACAGAACCAGATAAACAAAATTTTACTGTGATCATCACTAGGAAAAAATATGTATAAGAATATTTATAACTCTTTATATTTCAAAAAATCTTTAGGCTTGAAGATTCAAGAAATGACATTTAGTGTAAAGTGCTATTCCAAACACATAAAACTTCATTTTAACTTTGACTGTTTACAGATATTTTCCAAATATTGTTTTAAAATTGCAAATGACAAAGGAAGTGTTTCACAACTAAATTCTCAAACTAAGTATAAAGATAACAGGAAACATTCCTGTTTTCTCTTTGGAAAACACCTATGAGATATTAGTTTTCTGCCATCAAATCAAGTCAGCATTTCATTCGGAAAGCAATGTATTAATATATAATTTTATATATATATATATTTAAAATCCAGTTATAGGCAAAGACTCTTGCTCAATGTGCTTAGTCAACCCTGGATCTTCCTCATGGCTGTGTTTTTTCTCTCAGCACCCCTGGCAAGGCATTTGTGAGATCTGTTGGGGGACAGTGGATTGAATGGCCTTCAGGGTCAAAATAGTTCCCTGAGGTTCAGATTTTAAATTTTTGAATAATTAAAATCCCCTTTCAATTGTATAACTTGCCCCTGTGTTACAAGTGCAACATGATTTGGGATTCAGGATTATAATTCAGAGGACTTAAAATGGTCGGAGACAGGCTGGGGGATCTGGCCTTTCTCTTCTCTCCCTATGCCCTCCCTCTTCAATCTGAAGACTTTATCCCACACCACAGGAAAGTAGGGTACTTGGGAATGAGCAAACTATAATCCAATGAGTTAAGGTATGTGATTATAAACTGTAAAACAACACACCACTAGCCTTCTTAACTTTGTCCTCCCTCTCCCCTGACCAAAGCTACAATTTGTGGGAGGGCTGTGATGCTGAGGTTAACCCCTGAAGTCTTCTCATTCAGCTGAAAAGGTCCACTAATGATTATCTATAAAGAGATGAAGAGCAGTGGACATTGGAACAAAAATTAACACAGGGAGAAAGGAATCTCAGCTTCAGAGTATCTCTAGAATAATATTTTTCAGGCCAAATTCCCAAGTCCTGTTTTGGGTAATGAACCTAAATATCTGATCTGAAAAGAAAACTTTCACCAGAGACCTGCTGATTCAAGAATTCAATTCCTGCCCAGTTGGAATGCTGCCAACATTTTTCCATTCCTAACAGGAATTGTCTACAGTTTAAATAAATGCTTTATTTCTAAAGGAAAAAAAAAGGGAAGCATTAGAGTTAACATTTCTGGTAAGATTTAGAAATCGCCCATGTGTCTTGGTGTGTTCTACTCAATTTAGAGCAAATATTATATGTGATAGCAACAGAGGTGAGCGTCTGGTTGGAGGTTAAGTGCCTCGTTTTAGGAAAAGAGCTTTCAGTGGTGGTGGAAGGTGAGGATGACAAACCTTCTTCCTAGTGGAGTTTCTCATTAGCATTTGAAACAGGTTGTTGAAGAGTACTTTAGGTTCTTCAAAAGGCAATGATTAATACAGGACCCCCTTCTCTGAACAGCATAAAGAAACCTACATGTCAATGTTTCTGTTTACCTTCTAACTGAGGAGGGAAGATGGAAGGGCAGAGAATTTGAAACAAAGCTGCGTCCAGTGTCATCTGCTTTGGTCGTGCCTTGAAATTACCTCTATTTACAGTGAATTATATCAGCTAGGTCCTAACATTCTCCATAGTGTGATGCTCACTGCCCAAAAGATGCGAGTTCAATTGTGAGTACAAATCCCAAAAGGGGATACTCTGAGCCAGTCCAGCTTGCTTTGTTATTTGCTATTTTTCCATTACAAACATATTAATAAAACGATAAATTTCCTTAGAAGGCAATACTTCTGCCAAAATAAAATCCTTCAGAAACATGTACAATACAGTGGTCCCACCTCTTTCAGCCCTGAAGATTCAGGCTCAAGGCCATTGATCATGCGGGGTTGGAACCAAGCATTGCTATAGCCACAGACTCCCCATCTTTCTGATCTAATTCTCTTGCTACAGAATAAGCCACCGATCCATTGGTCCATAGCTGCAGCTTGGGATCTGACTCTTTGGCAAGGAACTGCAGCTGGGTTTTTCTCATCTTCTTTACAAGTCTAGCAAAGCCAAGCAACACAGAACTAAATATCATTGAAAACCCACAGAGAAGAAACGCTGCAGTGTAGCTGCCAGTCGTGTCTACGAGCCATCCTGTAACAAGCAACAGAAAAATGATATTGAGTTGAAAATTCAATTATTTACCCATTTTCAAATCTAATAATTTGTCAGGATAATAACAATAGATGGCTAGCAACGCTGCTATTATTTTGGCATAAAAAGCAGATGTCCTAAAAGTATTGTGCAGCAACTGAAAAATGCATTCTATTTTCTAGGGAAACTTCTAAAATGGGTTGTTGTTATTATGTAAAGTGCTTGGAAGTGTCACACTCTTAGTATTGACACAATAAATATTAGTTATTATTATTAATCCCATGAAATACGGTAAAAAAGATAAAAACAGCATCATTCAAATTACTGATGATGGGATTCTTTCTTTATCTAGGGTGTTAAGAGAATGTAATTGTACAGAATGCTAGTAGTAGTATTCCCAGCAGCCATATACTGACTATCCTGAGTAATAGAACACGCTTCTAGATAAAGCAGAATCCAAATTTTCTGTTGGATCCAGTCATCGTACCCCATCCAGTTTGAAAATTAGAACGTTGGACCATCTTACAGTTTAAAATGCAAACTTCAGAAAGCAGAATTCTGTAATCACGGAATTTTTTTTATCTCTTTTTTTCTTTATCTTTAAAGAAAAGATAAATTTTCTTTATCTCTTATTGCAACAAATTAACCACAATATCTCTTCCGGCTCTAAATTTTGAGGAGAACCAGAGTATATGATATGCAAAATATAGGTCACAATAATCAGAGACTCAGTGGGGTAAAATTAGACCTTGGCAGGAAATTATTTTGTGATTAAAAAAGTTTTAAAAATTTTTCTTTTATATTGGAGTATGGTTGATTAACAATGTTGTGTTAGTTTCAGGTGTACAGCAAAGTGATTCAGTTATACATATACACGTGTCTATTCTTTTTCAAATTCTAAAAAGGTTTTTTAAAATTCCTCCAAACTTTACTTATATGCCAAGAAAATCCACCAGAGAAGTGTATGATTTCTCCTCTCACCTACTTCAAAACGATTAGTCTAAAGAGGCATGCAAAAATTGTTAGAAGCCCTAAGTTTCCTGCAATCCAAACTACTCTCAAATATTTTAGTTATCATGTGATTTGCTTGTACATTTTTGTAGCAGAAAACAGAAGAGATTGAGTAGAGAGTTATCTTAAAAGTAATTAAATACGAGAAGTATTAAATAGGAACTCACATGCTAATCCTCTAGTACCTGGCAATGAGTATAATGTCTGATTTGCCAAATGAAGGCCATGGTTTGAAAAAAGGATCCAGGAATCCCAATTTATGTCCTATGACTTTTTAACAGAGTTACACTGTCCCTAAAGGTTGGTAAATACAAAAAAGTGGCTGTGGAGGGAGGATGTGGGAACATTTTGGGGGCATTTTCCAAAAATGAAGCACTAAACATGTAGTCCTTTATCATGGAGTTTAAACTGACGAGGAACTTTCATCAGCAGCTGTCAAGCAGTCAGTTTCCCTTGGTTTGATGCTTTAGCAATTGCTGGAGTTTAGAAATAAGCCGAACTTTGTATTCATAATAGCAGCTAAAGCAGAAATCCTGCGTTCTTCAAAAAATTCCCTCCCTTCCTTCTAAGCAAATGTTTGACTCATATCTCTTCTGCCTATCTTCAGAGAACTTCTTCACTCTCGTTTTTAATTTAGGCAGGTAATAATCTGGACCAATTATTCTCAATCTTTAGTGTACAGGAGCATCACAAGAAAACTGGCTGAGAGTGTAGATTCCTGGAACTCACCCCCAAAGGTCCAGATCACAGAGGGAGGATCAAGGAGTCTGCATTCTAACAAGGGCCCCAGGGGATTCTGATGCAGGTGGTCCCAAGATCTCATTCTGAGACACACTGGTCTAGACCACACACCCCAGCAAGAAGGCATGGGTTCTGACCTGTCTGCTGCTATACCGACAGCGCCAAACACAGTGCTGGTGTACACAGGCAATAAAGATTTGTTGAATTACTTGTTTAATGTATGCAATAAATATTTGTTGAATTATTTAATGCATGCAATGAATATTTGTTGAATTATTTAATTATGTTTTTAATTTTTATATCATTTTTACAGTTTACAAAACATTCTAGATGCTTTATCCTGAATCCCAAATCTGTATATCCAAATCTGGCCTCCCTCAAATGCTCAGATTTCATCCTTAAACAGCACTACTGAGCATCTTATTGGGTATTTCTGATATCTGAATATGTCTAAACATTAAATTTTTAGTATTTTTCTGGCAAAGCTACTCTCTCCAGCTTCCTTATTTCTTTCAACTATGCCATTATCTCCTAAGTTATCTTGGACTTCTTTCCCTCTGTCATCCCCACATGCTAAATCCAGTTGATTTTTTTCCCCCAAATTTCCCCCTCACCCCAGAGCTCATTCTCATTTCTGCTGCAGCAGCCCTAGTTCAGGCCTTTATCAGATGGCTCTTGAACTATTAGGATAAAATCCTGTTTCTCCCCTAAGTTACCAGATCAATTGCTAGACCACGTTTTCTAAAATATACTCTTTACTATACTACCCCTTTGCACAAAAGCTGTAATACTAGCAATATTCTCTGAAGTGTATAGGGCCCCACTCCTTCGGCTGGCACTCAAGACATTCCACTATGACACCCGCACTTCATCATTTCAGCCTCACCGCCTACCGCCCCCCACTACTGGAATCCTGTTCTCCTGCCAGCCTTCCCTTTGAACGTGCCCAACTTATTTATAAGTCTGAACAGCTGCTTCATTCCATTGCTTCTATCATTAGTATGGAATGGAATCAAGATCCTAATTTGGGATTTTTTCTTTCCAAGTATGCTAAGGTCCCCCAGTTAGTGGGAAGAAGATTATAAAACAAGGATGTAGGTGAGACCATGATGTTTTGTGGCTCTGGCATCACTTTCTCTTTCACTCCTTACTTCCAATCCTCATGGGTGTGTGTGAGTTCACTGTTTTTACATCAATATGACAGAGAAGAGGTGATTGGAGGTTCTCTCTGCAAACTTACCTGCGATGGGTGGGCTCACCAAATATGGCACTGCATGGAGGAAGTACACCACGCCAAGCGCTGATGACAAAGAGGTGGTCCCCACGATTTCTGCAGTCACTACTGGGATCAGAGTCACATAGCCACCATCAAAGTAGCCAAAAGTACAAGCGAAAGGCACGAGCAGGGGGAGACTCTGAAGCATTGGGAGGCAGAGGTAGCAGAGCCCATCCATTCCGATGGCAAAGAGGTAGCAAATATACTGGTAATTCTTCAGACACCTGTGGATGTGAAGACCAAGAATGAGTGCAGTATGCACAGGTTCTATTAAAGAGCTCTAGAACTGTGCCCAGGTGGCAGTAAGCACTACAATTATTTATAGAGATGGCCTCCGCACTGTGTGTTTTCTACGTTGTCTTCCTGTCTTTCTCTTGGTATATGCAAATGCAAGAATGTATCTTCCCAGGAAGCATGGTATGGTAGAAAATAACCTGTGCTCTAAAATTAGACAGATAGAAGTTTGAATCCAATTCTACCACCTACTAACTGCCTAACTCTAACCTCAATTCCTTTAGCTATAAAATGGGGAGGCTGTCTATCTCATAGTGTTATTCAAGGATAGTTGTGAAATAACACATAGAGTGTCAGGAGACTAATATTTTCTAGATGCTTTCAGATGTGTCATCCGTTAGTCTCCAGCACATCATATATGCTCAGTAACCCAAGTGGTTATACAAAGAGGAAGTCATAATATGAAGAAACGAAGGTGATTTGCCAGAGATTATGAAGGTCTTGTATTAGGACTAAGTCGTATTTCAAGACCTCCCCAGTGGTACTTCCATGAACACTTCCCTTTGTAGATCCAAAGCCATCTATGATACCAATTATTTTAAAGACTCTGTATAATATCAGCACCAGCAATTTATGCTTTACAGATGTTTTTCTGCCCACAATTTCATTTAAGCCTCACAAAATGCTATAATGTCCATAGGCAAATATTGAACTGGCCCATTTTACAGATGAAGACCCTTGGGGATCTGAGGGTTAGGTGATTTTCTGTAGGTCACAGGGATAATAAGGGGCAGAGCCAGCACAAGAACTTAGGTCTTGGATATCTCAGACTAGAGATCCGTCTCTCAGACTTATACCAGGCTGCTTCTTGTTGAGTTATTTGATTGTAAGGATGGTTACCCTTTGCTCTCCCGCCAACTCATTAACCATTAAAAATGTGGATTTAATACTAAATATTATATTCATGATACTGGATAACGGCAGTTGGATCCTGATTAGTTCCCAAAGATATAACGTGTGAGAAGCCATAGGATGATAGCTCTTCCAGGTCATAGCTCAAGTGTGAGGAGTCCATCATTTAGGAGAATATGAGTAGTTTGCTCTCTTCGATCCAAACAGATTAGCATTAGCTGAAGAAACTACTCAGTAGATTTCTTATAACTTTGGTTTCTAAGCCTAAAATCATAATGAAACTATTTGCTCTTTGCACTGTCAAATATAAATACATGGCTACAGGGCTCCCCTGGTGGCGCAGTGGTTGAGAGTCCGCCTGCCGATGCAGGGGACACGGGTTCGTGCCCCGGTCCGGGAAGATCCCACATGCCGCGGAGCGGCTGGGCCCGTGAACCATGGCCGCTGAGCTTGCGCATCCATAGCCTGTGCTCCGCAACGGGAGAGGCCACAACAGTGAGAGGCCGGCGTACCGCAAAAAAATAAAAAATAAAAAATAAAAATAAATTAAAAAATCAATCAATAAATAAATAAATAAATAAATACGTGGCTACAGATAATGTGTTATTATTGACCTGATCCTCCTGCCTGGACTGGAGTCTGTTCCTCTCTCTATTGCCAGCCACTCTCTGGGGTGGTTCAAAAGAAACTAAAACCACAATGCCCAGACAGAAGTTGTCTCACAGGAGGACTGATTTGACTTAGAATGGAATTAAATCTGTCACCAGAACTTCGCTTCTGCCATTTATACATACCCAACATCCTAAAAAATCTAGAACAGGTGTCAGCAAACTATGGCCAAATCCAGCCCACTACTTGTTTTTTGGACTGTGAACTAAGAATGGTTTTTCCAATTTTCAATGTTTGGAAAAAATCGAAACAACAATAAAATTTTGTGAGGGAAAAATTGTATGAGAAATTAAAATTTTAATTTAAAATTAAATAAAGTCTTATTGGAACATGGCCACTCTCTTGGTCACATATTGTCTATGGCTGCTTTTGTGTTACAACAGCAGAGTTGGAGAGTTGGAATCATATGACCCACAAAGCCAAGGTGACTTCGTCTGTTTAATGTCTGTCCCTTTACAGAAAAGTTTGCTGACCTCTGACTAGAAGAACCAACAAGGGAGTTGCCTTCAGATATCAAAAACCTGTTAACATTATTCAGACCTAGGTATTCTAGAGGGTAAGGTGATGAGGGGAAACTCAAAGTTTAAAGTCCCTGGTGGGGAACCAATGGCGGTTTCATGGATTTACCTTCTGTCAGTTAGCCATCCGAACGTGATATTGCCAATAATGTCAATCACCCCAAGTATGGACATGAGAAAAGCAGCTTGCTGGTGACTCAC
Organism: Globicephala melas; assembly: GCF_963455315.2. Classification (NCBI taxonomy): domain Eukaryota; kingdom Metazoa; phylum Chordata; class Mammalia; order Artiodactyla; family Delphinidae; genus Globicephala; species Globicephala melas. The sequence goes on along the minus strand of NC_083329.1, from coordinate 36,482,230 downwards.
TCCAATACTCAGAGCATAAGGCACCATGTATACAAAGAGAGGGCTGCAGCCATAAGCCATAAATAGAACAGAGATGGCCAATACAATGAAGTCTGACATCAGTAAAAAATTGTTTTCCTGCTGCAAAGAGCCACAGAGGCAGGTCTGCACCCATTCTTTAGTCCAAGTCGAAGAGGGAGACGCCCGCTGAAAGCCTTGTGTCTCAGTTCTACAGACATGGTTCTGCTCTGAAGTTGTTTGGTCATCTTTAAGAGTAATTGGCCGCATCAAGGCGCCGCAAACACAGAGATTCAGAACGAAACCCCCAAGGATGAGTAATGCTCCCCTCCAGGAAAATTGTTCAATAAGGAGCTGAACCACAGGAGCCAGGATGAAGATGCCAATGCCGCTTCCCGACATGGAGATCCCATAAGCAAGGGCTTTCCGTCTGCTGAAATACTTTCCAACCATGGCAATAGCTGGAGAGTAACAAAGTGCAAATCCAAGACCTGGGGATAAAGAGAACTCTATGAGTGCTGGTGGCATGGCACGAACAGCCCGTGAAAGAACATTTCTCAGAATCATACTATTTGGAATAAAGAGAATCTGAATCAAATAAGCCCTTTTAAAACTGCTTTCTACACCAAGCTGAAAATGAGTCTCCCCTCACCAGTCTTCCACAATTTGCAAAGTATAGCATATATATGACTTTCTTCTTGGGAAGAAAAGCCTTAAGGGAATATGACTTAAGCAAAATAAAAGGAAGAACTTAAAAACTATTATACAAGCTCAATTTGAATTAACTAGAAAATCAGGATAACACTGACCTAAGAAATTTATTCTCCCCACCACTTCTTTTTTAATAAATTAAAATTAATTTTAATAAATTAAATTATCTCTGGATAATTTAAGTATTTTTAAATTATCTCTGGATAATTTAACTATTTTTAAATTATCCAGAGAATTACTTCAACTCTTCACTGCCCCTGAAGACACAACTCTGATAACCTGGACCACACTGGAATTTGGGTCTAAATAGCATTTGTGACCCCGTGAAAGCTCAGAGTAATCTCACATATTGGGAAACATTGTTTTATACACGAATGTAGCATGTACACGTAGCCACCTGAAAATATCCCTTAAAGTCAGCAGAACGCCTCTTCAAGATTTTCCATTTCTATTCCTTTTAAGTCGAGAAAACTTGAAGGGCTTTAAACCTGGAATTTAAATGTCAAGGAAGGAAAAGGAGAACTACCTTCAGCTCCTGTTCCCATCTACAGAGCAGAGTGAGCAATGATCCCAATTTGCCTGGACTGAGGGGTTTCCCAGATGTGAGGCTTTCAGCACCAAGACCAGGATAGTTCCTGGTAAACTGGGATGATGGGACACCCTAGCAGTCAGGCCCTTTGGATGACAGGGGACAGATACCGTTTTTAGCTGACAGAGCGAGATTTATAACCTTACTACGAGATTATATCCTGTATTGGCCTGATCATGCTACCCCTGTGGCCCAGACAAGAGTTAGTGTCACCCTCCCCTCTAAGTGATGGGGCAGAAAACTGTTACTCTAGTCCCACCAACCAAGCCCACCTTGATCCTATGCAGTCCCTGTAAGTGTGATTTATGGAATGCACATCAGTTGCTTCTCTTTCTATGGGCTTCATTTTTCTAAAGATACTTCCGTAACATCGAAAGAAAATGTGCAATGTAAGAATATTCACAGGGGCTTTCTTTTTAAAATGGTAAAACCCCATTTATTGGACAATGGTACTCGCTATAAAGTAGGGGCAACTCAGGTCAACCACAGACAGTATTTCAATGTCTTGGCAAAGATGTTGGGAGAATGATCATTGCCGAAAATTTATGTTGCTCTGGCTAATGTCACATTGCTTCTGAGTGGAGAATCTCAGCCATACACGGCTGCCCAAGGGAAAGCCAGCAGTCACTGTTGTCAAGTGGCTGAATTAAAGTGGTGACACATTTTCACTACAGTATGACAGTCCATTGCATTTCTAGCCCTTTTGTTTAACTGCTAGGTAGGCAGACATTAAGATAAATTATGCATCTTACAAAATGAATATTTTATGAATTACTGATCTGTCGGTGGGCTTGAAAACCCCTGGATAGGGTGGGGTGAGAAGGGTGGTACGAAGTGCCCTTACCTGTAAGAACTCCCAGAGTGAGGTAGAGATGCTTCAGACTGGTGGCAAATGAGCCCAGGATGAGACCAGTAGATGCAAGCAAGCCACCCAGCATGATTCCCACTTGACAGGAAAAATGGTTACTGACAACACTCCCAAGTGGAGCTTCAAAAACAATAATAAATAGGTTCAACACAAAGGCCTTGAGGGCACTGTGGAAAGGCTGTGGGTGCTGCGTTGGCAGAGCAGAGAACGATCCATCTTCAAAGCCTCGAGCCCGCCCCACTCATTCTACAGATTCGGAAACCAAGGAGAGAGGAAGTGACTTGTCCATGGTCCCACAGAGAATAAGTAGCAAAGCTGGAATTAGGATCACATCTCCTGACTGGCGTTTGACGGCTCATTCCACATCTCCATTCTATGACAGCCATGATCCCAGGATTATGTGGTGTTTTTTAAACAGTGAATCAGCTCCTTTAAACTACATGTCACTGGCACAGCGATGTGCCTTGTATGTTTCATATAGTGTTGATCATACACAATTAACAATAATTATGACAGGTAAACGGTAGAAAAGGAAAGTGGGCAACATGGCATGGCCAGCAGTGTTATGCAGGAAAAGGCCAGGCAGAGAGATCATAGACAAATTTCACAATCTGGCACTGTTTCCAGGCTTTTGGAAACCCTGTGGATGAGAAATCAAAGTCCAGAAAATCTAGGAAATGAGATGATGACATTTTGGTTGGCCTCACTCTATTTGTGGTTTAACAATGTGTCAGAATTGTGCCAACTTCCAGGCTTATAGACTAATAATTAAAGCTGGAAGAGGCCAAACAGAAATTGAAGCTTAGGGGAATATGACATACCCAAGATCACCAAGAACTATACAGTTCAGGGAACCTTACACCGAGTGCAGGGTTATTTCACCCTGTTATTCTGGCTCCTTGGGTCTCTCAGACTGATGGCAGAGATGATGGGTGAGGAATGTATGTGAATTTCTTTCTGAAGAATAATTCATGCTGACACCAGTACTCCTAGTAACAAGATCAGAAGAGCCAATTCTCTAGGTATCTGTGGAGTATAATTTTTATATCGATCAGGTTAAAATTGGGTGTGACACAAATGTACACGATAGAATCAGTCGTCAGCTTAATATCCCATCTAGTTAGAATAGTGGCTGGCTGCATATATAACCTCTGGAGAATAGGAATGAGCAAATCTCCTGAAAATATATCTAATTCTTCAGACTGATGCTGCTGTGGCTATTGGAAAGTGACAAAATGTATACTAAACTCAATGAAAAATGTTCACTTCCCTGTTCGTCATAGGACAAATATGACCCCAATGGGTGTCCCAGATGTGATTCTGCAGAATTTAAATATTCTGCATCTAACATGACCCCGCTCTTAGCTCAATGCCTCACATGGTCATTGTGACCACTGTGGTCACTGAAGGCCATTTATTCCTCTTTGAGGGATTATAAATATTCTCCAAAAGATATCAGTGAGAGAAATGAATCACCTGTATCCTCCATGAAAGATAAACACGGCTGTCTTGGCATGCTCACACAAAGGCTGTGCCTAATCATCTGACCCTGAAAACCAGGTGATCATCTTACTGGTTAAAATAAAAAACCTGAAAATATGATTTCTTGATCCCTTATGACCTTCCTGCGTTATCAGTAGCGTCTACTTAGCCATCTCATGAAACCTAGAATTGCACTCAAATTCCTCCCAACCAAGGAAATACATTTCAGCACAAATCAACCAATTCCTGATTATGTACATTTTTCTAAAAATAAATATGCATCAGTACCTAGAATGGCATAGATGACATTATTTATGATACCAAATAATATAGTATTTCTCTTTTGCCATTAAGACATGGCCTGAAGAGATAACAGTTTTCTAAAATATTCAGGAGTCACCTAAACGAAAGGATTACATGGGTCTCGTCTGCAAATAGATCATTTTGATTTGACCCGATTGCAGAAAATTTCTATGGCACTCATTTAATAACTTTGGTTGGAAAGTTTTAAAAAGAAAACTCTCAAGGTTAGTTTTTCCTTAGATCGATGAGAGATTCCATGAATCTTGAGAACACTCTGTACACCGTACGTAGCACCTGTGTGGCTCTCGATGAAAACTACAGCCATAGTGAATGTGCTTATCTCATGATTGCACCTTTCTATCCTTCTACAATACTTCCCTAAGAATGAAGATTGATGCATGAAAAACGAGCCAAATTTTGAACCCTCTGGGAAGGGATGAGAATGAAAACAAGACTTGAGACGTGATGCACACATTGTTGGCACTCATATAAGGAGATCACATTGAAACGGCTCATGGTACTTTCCAATGGCTGTTTATGTGACTGGAGAATGAGGGGACCACAGCATTCAGAAGAAAGCAAGCATATACTGTACGGTTAACTGCGTCCAAAATCAGGACAAGTACTGTGATTGCCCAGTTCCCTATCTCTATAGGTATGTGTCCAATTGACTGTATTCACTACCTGGTCCATCTGACATCAGCCAAGAATGTTAACTGCAAAAGCACATCTGGGGGAGTTTGGCTAAATGCAGGATCGTACTTTTCTTTTTAGATGGTTTTAGCCAATTTTTAATCATAGCCCTTCTACTCAGAAAAACTGGTCATCAAAGGCAGTGGAAGGTCACTGTCATGTATAGTTCAAGGGTAGCCAGTAATTATCTATCCCTGGAGATACTCACCACAGAGCATGGTCACACAGTCTACAATGGAATGGATCCAGGCTGTCTGTGCATAATCCTGAGAGAAGTATGTCTGGAAGTCCACAAAAAAAATTGAAATACATCTGAAAAAAAAAAGTGCAAACATTTTATACCAAAAAAAAAAAAAAAGAATGAACATGTATTCGATTGAGAGTTTCAAGTTTTGGTTCAATCATCTGTTCCAGTCTCCAGGGCTTTTAATTGATTTTCAATGGTACGTTGCTGGCCTGTAATAAGTGGGAAATCAGAAGCTAACCATTGAGATGTTCTAAGGGATGAGAACAAGTGTTTAGGACTTCCCTGGTGGCACAGTGGTTAAGAATCCACCTGCCAATGCACGGGACATGGGTTCGATCCCTGGTCCAAGAAGATCCCACACGCTGAGGAGCAACTAAGCGCATGAGCCACAACTACTGAGCCTGTGCTCTAGAGCCCTTGAGCCACAACTACTGAGCCCGTGTGCCGCAACTACTGAATCCCACATGCCTAGAGCCCGTGCTCTGCAACAAGAGAAGCCACCGCAGTGAGAAGCCCACGCACTGCAACCAAGAGTAGCCCCTGCTCGCCGCAACTAGAGAAAGCCTGCGCGCAGCAGTGAAGACCCAACGCAGCCAAAAATAAATTAATTAATTAATTAAAGAAAAAAAGAAACAAGTGTTCACCCACTAGAGTGGCTGCTGAAACCAAGTGGTTGCGAAGATCACTGCTGTAGGGAAGGTCTTACGGAAAAGATGACAGGTCAGACACATGGATTGTTACTCATCATACTGTTTCACTAACATCTGAAACTTCTAAGAGGTTGTTATACAAGTTAAGACTTGACAATAAAGTATTATACATCACCCAGCAATTTCACTTCTAGGTTTTAAGCAAAGTTAATAAACAGATGGTGATGATAATAATAATAGATACACATAAAAGGATATACTCCGGAGAACTATTTATAATAGCCAAATATTGTAAACAGCATATATGTCCGTCAGTAAGGGACTGGTTAAGTAACTTATAGCACATCAATAAAATGAAATATTATTAGGTATTAAAAATGATTTGCTTTGTATTTATTGATTTGGAAATAAATTCACAATATAATGCTAAGTAAAAAAGTAAGTTACAAAATAGCTCATATAGTAAGGGCTTATTTTTATAAAAATGTACTTCATGTAACTAGAAAAAGACTGAAAGCATATTAACCAAAATGTATCCGGTCATTATATGTGCATGGTGAGGTTATAAATGATTTTTTGTCTTTATTCTGCATTTTGAATTATTTTACAGCGAACCTGATTTCTTATACAATCAGAAATTTATCTGTGTGTGTGTATATACATACGTATGGGGGTGTATATACAGAGACAGAGACAGAAACAGAGACAGAAAAATTTTTATGCTGAAAAATAGCTAATTAATCAAGAAAAACAAGACATAAGTGATCCAGAAGCAATAGTTTGGAATGAACCGCACACAGATAATTCAAGACAGGAAGCTTTTAGAGCTCCGTGATAGCAGGGAAAGAAATCAGGCCTTGCAGCTTGGAGATGAGATAGGAGGATATCTGTCTCCTTGGATAGGACCACATTCCAACTCATTATGCTTCAGCAGCCCCTAATAACCTGTTATTTTACTCTCTCTTTCCTCTCCAGTTGCTGCTGGATGTAAAAGTGAGTGATGGAAAAGTTAAAGAAGGGGGAAGAGAATCAGGACTGCTGTGTTATGATGGTCCAGCTTCATGGGCATACAACCTATACAGTCGCACAGAATCTGGCACTCAGAAGCATTAAACTTGGTTCAACTCAGCTGTCACTGTCTTAAAATTCCTAATAATTTTATCTTTGAATTTGCATATTGTAAGTGAAGTCCAATGGGACAATGAAGCATGCATGTGAGCAGAGAGCTACGGATTCTTCAGTCTGCAATTCTGTGCGTTTCCATTTGCACATAGTCTTAGAGATGCCCCAGGACACAGAATTCCAGTAGACTCTTGTGTGGGAGTCCAGTAAGACTCAGACTGAGTACCAGGTAAGTGTGTTACACCTACAACTGAGTGAGCACGCGCACAGGGGAGTGAGAGAGAAAGACCATGCTTTCCTTTCAAACGAAAACTTGCTTCAAATGCAGAAGAAGGCAATGGTGTTTTAAGAAAGACAAAGGGCCGAGTATTCCTATCAGATCCTTTCTTACTCGTGTTGCTTCTCTGGATTAGCTGATCACTTAATGCTTAAAATGATGACACAGAAGGAAAGTAAAAGGTAGGGCTACCGGTAATATAAAGATGAACGGCAGATTTGTGCTACTAATTTAACATTTCCATTTTCTTTACTCAGAACAACACTAAATAGTAAATTTAAAACACCGTGAAAAACCGAGACCGCTGAAAAAAGGAAAAGCTTCCCATTTTAGTACGTTTACCGGCCCTTTTTTCCCTGCCTTTTGAACAAGTGGTCCTGCATTTTCATCTTGCACCAGGCCCTGTAATAATGTTGCTAGTCCTGGTGATAGGAAAGAGAAAAGGGACGGTATAGGGCAGCGATCACCAACCTTCTCGGCACCAGGGACCAGGGACCGGTTTCGTGAAGACAATTTTTCCACGAAGCGGGGCGGGGTGGCGTGAGGTGGGGGATGGCTCAGGAGGCAATGCGGGCGATGGGGAGCTGCCGATGAAGCTTCGCTCACTCTCGCCCTGCTCACCTCGTGCTGTGCGGCCCTGTTCCTAACAGACCGCGGGCTCGTGTCCGCAGCCCGGGGGTTGGAGACCCCTGGTATAGGGTGCTAAATTCTAAGTCCCATAAGGTACTGGGATGGAGTTTGATGTGCAGAGTACAGAGAGGGATCAACCCTCGTGGGCAGGATTAGGCAGAGTGAGCTGGGCAAACAGATATAGGCCTGACAGGCCTCAGCCAATCCCCAGGGAAATGGGCGGGCCTTTACGCACCTCCCTCCGTCAATCATTGGATATGGGCACCGCTGGAGGGGCGAGCTCTCGCGAGAGGCAGCTCTGCGCAGGTGAGGGGGACCCTGCGGACACTGACAGCTGATGTTCACCCTGCAGCTGAGGCCCTCCAGATGGCACACCTCCGTATTCACCAGAGTTCCGTTCTTGTCCTCCACACTGAGCACTGTATGGGATGATATCTATCAAAGGGACATCAAAAGTTGTCCTTCCCCTTTCACTGATTTAAGAAACCAGACAACGTGCTATAGTAGATCCGATGCTAGGTTAATAATTATATCAGAGTTTGGAGTACTGAAACATAGTCACAACGAAAATGCAGAGAACGATAACATAAACTACCCGGCTGAGTGTATAAATTTAACTTTAATTAAAATATTGCAGAACTTTTTCTAAAGCATGAGCTAACTGCAACAGACTTAGACTAGTTTTAATTCGGTACAACAATAACAGGAAACTCTACGATGTTTCTTAACATCCTAAAGATTGCTAGACTAGTACAAAAAGTCTATTATTTTCTCCTAACCACTAGGCCTTCGATTTAAGTGAATAATGATTTCTTGGATATAGCCTCAGTATCAAAATAGTTAAGTTATCCTTAGCCCAGGGTTTCTCAGTCGAAGCACTATTGACATTTCGGACCTGATAATTCTTTGTCCTGGGGGCTGTCCTGTGCGTTGCAGGATGTTAAGCAGCATCACTGGCCCCTGCTCAGAATGTCTCCAGACGCTGCCAAAGGTGCCCCCGGAGGGCAAAGTCAGCCTGTTTAGGACCACTGATCTAATCAACCATCAAATTCTGCTATCCTACCTTATACATATCTTTCAAACGCTGCCACGGAGCTCCACTGCCTTTATCATTTATCATTCATGACAACACTTCTCTCCTGGACTGCAGCCAAAACCCTCCTAACTGATTTTCCTGAATTCACACTTGGCTGCCTTCAGTATATTCTACACTCCATGGTCCAAGTGTCCTCCTCACTAGAACACAAATCAGATCCTGATGCTTCAAACTTTTTTTTTTCCCGTTGCGGAGCACAGGCTCCAGACGCGCAGGCCCAGCGGCCATGGCTCACGGGCCCAGCTGCTCCACAGCATGTGGGATCTTCCCGGACCGGGGCACGAACCCGTGTCCCCTGCATCGGCAGGCGAACTCTCAACCACTGCGCCACCAGGGAAGCTCACTTCAAACTTTTTAACATGACTTATGAGACCCTGCATAAGTTGGTCCTTCTTAGCATCTCTCCTTTCTTCCCATCTGGTGCAAGCCTCCCTCATGCTTTTAGTCTCAAGATAATAGTCAACTCCTCCAGGAAGGCTTCCTTGACTACCTGAGTCTGGGCTTGATACCTTTCTTAAGTATTTCCACTACATGCTGGACCCTTACCACACTGTGTGGCAATGTTCTTTGCATTTGTTTGTATTTTCCACTAGACTCTTGCTCTGTGACAGCAAAGACCATGTCTGTCTTATCTTGCATTGAATCCCAAATATCTAGTACCATAGCTTCCATGTATGCGGTGCTCATTAAACATTGTTCAAGGTTCAAGGTACGAAAGGAAGGAAATTAGGAGGGAAGGCAGGCTGAGAGTTGCTAGAGAAGTCACTGGAAGATAAAGAAGTGAAATGGTTGAGTAGCAACTTCAAGAACGTGAATGAGAAAGGAAGAAGAACAGATGGCATCTATGTAGGAGCACGTGGCTAGATACGGTACAGTAGAGGTGTGAAGAATCTGAGCTTATAAGCTGAGAGAAAGAATTAGTAAAAGAGAGATGCAGAAGTTGGAAATGTGGAAGAACATAGGACAACTAAGAGGAAAGCACCCCAAATGATAATAAGATATTTTGGTGTTGTAAATCATAATCTCTTCTCTCCACTAAATTGTTTTGGGGGGTTTAACATTTGTGGGACTATGTTTATTTCTTGTGACTTTTTTACCTTGTTCTGTTATTTTGTTTTCTGTTTGATGGGTTTTTTCCAACTGATTTGAATAGTCATATCAAACTGTAGGTATGTAAAATTCAGAAGTAACACCTGAGATTCTTGCCCACACATGTGAGTAGGCTTGTCAGAGGTAAAATTTAATAACCACATACATATGCTTCTTTTTTTAATATATAAATTTATTTATTTTTTTATTTTTGGCTGTGTTGGGTCTTCGTTGCTGCGTGTATGCTTTCTCTAGTTGCAGTGAGCAGGGGCTACTCTTCATTGCGGTGCGCGGGCTTCTCATTGCAGTGGCTTCTCTTGTTGTGGAGCACAGGCTCTAGGCACACGGGCTTCAGTAGTTGTGGCATGTGGGCTCAGTAGTTGTCGCTCATGGGCTCTAGAGCAAAGGCTCACTAGTTGTGGCGCATGGGCTTAGTGGCTCCGCGGCATGTGGGATCATCCCGGACCAGGGCTCGAACCCGTATCCCTTGCACTGGCAGGTGGATTCTTAACCACTGTGCCACCAGGAAAGTCCTGAAATATGATTCTTAACATAGATATTGTGTTTGGTAACAAGATGTCTTGAAGAAAAAATATGTAAGCAATGCACATTAACGAACAGAGGGAGTAAATAAATAAGAACGACTACTTTAATAGCCTGCACAACTTTAAGCTTATATAAATTTTATGTGTAAGGAAGCATCATCAGTTACAAGGTAAGAGTGAAATATGATTTTTAAATGCCCTGGATTATAAATGGTAGCATTGTCTGTAAAGCAAAAACCAGCAAGCAATATAAACGTCCATCAATAAAAATGTTTTAAATAAATTATGGAAACATCCATATGGTGAAATTTTAAGCACCTACCTTTCAGTGAGGTAGAGCCATATGTGCTGATATGGAAATATTTCCAAAAGATATTATTAAGCAAAAAAAAAGTTCAAAACAGTGTGTATAATATGATCCCATTGGTGTAAATGAAAAGAACATGCTTTATATATGGACATAAGGTTTTTAAAAAATTTTCTGGACAGATCTCAAGAAACTATTTATGAGATTAACTTTAGGCAGTGAAACAGGGATTCAGGAAGTGAGGAGAAAAAGGCTTTATCTTATATGTTTCTGTATTGTTTGAATTTTTACCTTCCAGATGTATGGTTTAACCTTTAAGCATATTATTTAAATCAAAGAGAAGGGAACACTCCCAAACTCATTTTATGAGACTAGCATTATCCTAATACCAAAACCAGAAAAGAACATTACTAGAAAAGAAAACTACAGGCCAATATTCCTGATGAGTATAGATGCAAAAATTCTGAATAAAATACTAGCAAACTGAATTGGCAGCATATTAAGAGGATCATTCACCAGGTTCAAGTGGAATTTATTCCTGGGATGCAAGGATGGTTCAACATACACAAATCAATCAATGTGACACATCATATTAATAGAATGAAAGAAATGAATTGTATGATCATCTCAATAGACACAGAAAAAGCATTTGACAAAATTCAACATCCATTTATGATAAAAACTCTTAACAAATTGGGCATGGAAGGAACATATCTCAGCATAATAAAGCCATAAGTCACAAGCCCACAGCTAATATCATGCTCAATGGTAAAAGGCTGAAAGTTTTCTTCTAAAATGAGGAACAAGACAAGGGTGGCCACTCTCATCACTCCTATTCAACATAGTCCTAGAAGTCCTAGCCTTGGCAATCAGGCAAGAAAAATTAATAAAAGGTATTAGAATTGGAAAGGAAGAAGTAAAATTGTCTCTATTTGCAGATGATATGATTTTATATATAGAAAATCCTAAAGACACAACCAAAAGGCTCTTAGATCTAATCAATGAACTCAGTAAGTTGCCGGATATAAAACTAACATACAAAAAATCAGTAGTGTTTGTATACACTAACAATAAAATTTCCAAAAAAGAAATAAAGAAATTGATCCCATTTACAATAGCCTCAAATACAGTAAGTTTAACTAAGGGCATGAAAGATCTCTATGCTGAAAACTACAAGACATCAGTGAAAGAAACTGAAGAAGACACAAATAAGTGGAAAGATATCCCATGTTTGTAGACTGGAAGAATCAACATTATTAAAATGTCAACACTATCAAAAGCCATCTATATATTCAATGCAATTCCTATCAAGAATCCAATGGCATTTTTTACAGACGTAGATAAAACACTCTTAAAATTTACATGGAACCACAAATGACCCTAAATAGCCAAAGAAATCCTAAGAAAGAGGTATCACACTTCCTGATTTCTAACTATAATATAAAGCTGTACTCATCAAAACAGTTTGGTACTGGCATAAAAACAGACACATAAACCAGTGGAACAGAACTGAGAACCCAGAAATAAACCTAAGCGTCAACTAATGTTTGAAAAGGGAGCCAAGAATATTCAATGGAGAAAAGACAGTCTCTTCAGTAAATAGTGCTGAGATAATTGGATATTTGCATGTAAAAGAATAAAACTAGACCCATATTTTAGACCACTCACAAAAATTACCTTGATATGGATTTAAGGATTAAATATAAGACCCAAAACTATGAAACTACTAGAAGAAAACATAGGAATAAAGTTCCTCAACATGGGTCTTGGTAATGGTTTTTTGGATATGTCACCTAAAACACAAGCGACAAAATAAAAAATAAACAAGCAGGACTACATCAAACTAAAAAGCTTCTGCACAGCAAAAGAAACCATCAACAAAGTGATAAGAATGGGAAAAAATATTTGCAAACCATGTATCTGATAAAGGGTTAATATCCCAAACATACAAAGAATGCACACAACTCAATAGTAAAAAAACAAATAACCCAATTTAAAAAATGAGCAAAGGACCTAAATAGACATTTCTTCAAAGAAGATATACTAAAGACCAACAGGTACATGAAAAGATGCTCAACATCACTAGTTGTTAGGGAAATGCAAGTTAAAACCACAATGAGCTATTACCTCACACGTATTAAAATAGTCATCATCAAAAAGATAAGAGATAACAAATGCTGGTATGGATGCAGAGAAAAGGGAACCCTTGTGCACTGTTGATGAGATTGTAAATTGGTACAGCCACCATAGAAAACAGTAGGGATAAAAATAGAACTACCATGTGATCCAGAAATTCCACTGTTGGGAATAGATCCAAAGACAATGAAAGCACTAACTAGAAAAGATATCTGCACCCCATGCTCATAGCAGCACGATTTTTAATAGCCAAGACATGGATGGATGAATGGATAAAGAAGGTGTGGTATGTATATACAATGGAATATTATTCAGCCAGAAAAAAAACGAGGAAATCCTACCATTTGCAACAATATGAACAGACTTTGAAGGCATTCTGCTAAGTGAAATAAGTTAGAGAGAGAAAGACAAATACTGTATAATCTTAAATATATGTGGAATCTAAAGCAACAACCAAGCGCATATAAAAAGAGATCAGACTTATGGTTACCAAGGCGGGGGGTGGGGAGGGAAAGGGAATTGGAGGAAGGTGGTCAAAAAATACAAACTTCCAGTTATAAGATAAATAAGTACTAGGGATGTCATGAACAATATGATGACTACAGCTAACAATGATGTATGATATATAGGAAAGTTGTTAAGAGAATAAATCCTAGGAGTTCTCATCGTGAAGAGAAAAGTTTTTATCTTTTTTCTTTTCTTTCCTTTTTATTGTAGTTATATGAGAAGACGGATGTTAGCTGAACCTACAGTATATGTAAATCAAATCATTATGCTTACAAACTATTATATATAAAATAGATAGACAACAAGGTCCTAATGTATAGCACATGGAACTAAATTCAATATTCTGTAATAAACCATAATGGAAAAGAATATATATATTCAGTTATATATATATATATATATATATATATATATATACACACACACACATATAAAAAAATTGAATCACTTTGCTGTACACCAGAAACTAACACAACACTGTAAATCAACTATACTTCAATAAAAAAAACATGCTGTATGCCTTAAAATTATATAGCGATGAATGTCAATTAGTTCTCCATAAAACTGGAAAAAGAATTAACTGCCCAATAGGCACTGATCCTCTGAACTGACAAGTCACCGTGCAGGCTGCTTTCCTCGTCTCTGTCTCCAGTTCTCTTGGTTGCTTCCTGGTGTGTCACCCTTTTCTCCTCTGAGCCTATTGTGCTCAGGATCCTCCTCTCAGCCTCTCCCAGGGACCTCTGAAAACAGGCCTTTGCTGCCAGCCACAATCCTCTTTTCTGGTTCCCAGCTGCCCTTCTTATAGAAGCACTAAGCTCACTTCCAGAACTTTCCTCTCATGGGAATGATGAAAGCTTCCACATGTAAGAACAAAGATGAAAGAGATGCCTTTTAACTCTATGACCTCCTCACTCCCAGAACATAAGATCCATAATCCAGATGGGAGAAAAATCAGACTCAACCATCATATTATTTTAAACAAATCTACAGTTTATTTTGACACATAATCAACGAATCCTTATTGTAGCAAAAACAAACATCCTGCTTCTTTCCTGCATTATCTATTTGTTATGGGGGGTACATCGATGCTTTTATTTATTTTTATTTTTTATTTTTGTGGTACTCGGGCCTCTCAACTGTTGTGGCCTCTCCCGTCGTGGAGCACAGGCTCCGGACGCGCAGGCTCAGCGGCCATGGCTCACGGGCCCAGCCGCTCCGCGGCATGTGGGATCTTCCCGGACCGGGGCACGAACCCGCGTCCCCTGCATCGGCTGGCTGACTCTCAACCACTACGCCACCAGGGAAGCCCGATGCTTTTATTGATGATGCTATCAAGTGAAGATATGTAGTGCAAATCAGTTTCTTTGGCTGCCAAGGGAGTGTTGCCAGAGAAGAGCAACAGAGTTCAATTAGAATGAAGGCACCTCTAGAGGAGAGAGCGAGCACATGCAGATTTCAAGTGTGGCTTTATTCCAAATGTAAATGAGATGAATGAACCTCAGTGTACACACGTTTAACTTAAGTATAGTCAAGGCTATGCCCTTGGGTAAAAGGAAAAGAGGAAACACGACCAAATGAGATGAGAGAATCCCTGTATTTATGCTCTTTCTGCCCTTCAACCTAGAAATCAGCCTCCACTACCACAGCCAAGTGCAAAATGAAGCAAAAGAATTTAAACTCTAGGCTTTAAGCTTCCAACGGCTCAGTATTCTGGTGAGCCGAGATGTTTTCAAGGACTATTTTGAGCTTATATATTTGTCCTTTGTGAGATGAGCTGCTTAGGAAAAGAAATGTCTGGCAGAGCCATAATATTTAGCTGAAAAATGTCCTAACACTCCAGGTTTATGTGGCAGAGATTATAGGAGACCACTACCCAGGACTTTTAAGTGTCAGGAAATCACATTCCTTGCAAAGAAAAAGATATCCGATCAGTCAAAGGAAACACACACACATGCACAAAACATATATTTACACATATATTTTCACAATGACAGGTTCAGAACTAGAACGAAGCCGACTTAGAAAAAAAGACAAGCCAGGTCATCTGATAATAAATCGAGAAGAAAGTCCCACCTACCTGGTTACTGCCCGGGTGCAGATGGTAACAAGGAAACAGCCAGCCACAATCATCCAACCCCATCCTCCATCCGGTGGGGAGGTAGACCGAGCTCTATTTACTTTTGCCATGGTTTCAGTTCTTTTTTCTTCTTTTCCAAGTTACTCCAACAGCCCAGTTATGATCTTGGAAGGGTCTGCTGTCCAGTGATTTCCTGTTGGCATTCAAGACTGGTATAGAATGCTACCTGGAACATGGGTTACTGGCCATCTAAAACCAAAAATCAGGACATAGTTGTATTTTATTGCCATATCCAAAGACACTTTTTCACTTGGTAAAAATGATTATTACTTTCCTGTTAAATATGATTATTTGTTAACTGTGAATACTGGCCTAGTGCAAAGACCATTAGTTGTCCTTGGAACCTCTCCCCCTTCTTCTTTTTTTAATAACAGATCTTCTCAACTTTTAGCCAAATCCATGATGACAGTTTGGATACCATACCTTGAAGGTAGATGTGGCAACGTGGTTTGGTCTAGACTAAAGGGATATGAGCAAAATATTACATGCCACTGCGGGTTCCTCAGCTCAAAGGCAAAGGCACTTTCTTAAGACTTCCGCCACCTCCTTTCCCATAGACTGGAATGTGGATGTGGGGATGAGACAGTTCCAACCACACAGGCCCAGACATCGCCCAAGGGGCTGGCAGAGCTACAGGACAGAAGGAGCCTGGGTCCTCAAACGACTCTGTGGGGAAGAGGTGCCTCTCCAGCTCCCGACTTCACACACCCCTCACTGTTACACCAAAGTTAAATAAGCCTCAGCTTTATTTGAGGCTCTCCATTCTGGAGTCTTTCTGTTACAACAGCTTAGGCTATGTCTTAATTATTATACTGAATGATTCTGACAGTAAGTGCGTTGGCCTTTCTGACCAAGAATGCTATAATTCTTAGATGGAAAAAATTGAAGCAAGAAGAGAATGAAAAATAAGTGAAACAGAATAGAAAGCCCAGAAGCTATCACATAATAATTCAATACAACTAAATAAGGAAGCAAAGAGGGATGGGGAAAAAAAGGATTATTTGCTACCTCCCATTACAACTCTCCATTTAATTCCTTTTTTAAAAAAATAAACTTATTTATTTTTGGCTGCACTGGGTCTTCTTTGCTGTGTGCGGGCTTTCTCTAGTTGCGGTGAGCGGGGGCTACTCTTCGTTGCGGTGCGTGTGCTTCTCATTGCAGTGGAGCATGCGCTCCAGGGCACGTGGGCTTCAGTAGTTGTGGTGCATGGGCTCAGTAGTTGTGGCTCGCGGGCTCTAGAGCGCAAGCTCAGTAGTTGTGGTGCATGGGCTTAGTTGATCCATGGCATGTGGGATCTTCCTGGACCAGGGCTCGAACCCATGTCCCCTGCATTGGCAGGTGGACTCTCAACCACTGCGCCACCAGGGAAGTCCCTCCATTTATTTCTTAACCTTCTAGATAGATCAGAGTTAAATGTAAAAAAGAAGTCATTTAGAATCTAGGAGAAAACATATGCAAATAATTATCTAACCTCTGGATGGGAAGAGGACTCCCTGAGATGTAAAGTAATGTTAACAAACCAAGGGAAAATTTTGTTGATTTGTCTAAATTAAAACTTAACATGTCTATATACCAAAACATGTAATAAATAAGACCAAAAGGTAAACCATAGACTTGGGGGAAAAAAAAAGCAACACATGATTCAGAGAAGTAATATCTGCAACATTAGTTCATTCAACTACCAACACTTATGGAGGATCTAATGTGTGTTAGGCATTATTCTGGACACCGAGGATTCAGTGATAAGCAAGACACACACAGCTCCTTGTGGTAGACAGTTTCTAAGCTACCCCTACGGTCTCACATCCTGTTGTTCTTGTCCTTGTGTAATCCCTTCCATTGAGTGTGGGTGGGACCTGTGACTTGCTTCTAACCAGAATATGGCACAAGTGATGACACATGACTCCCATGATTAGGTCATGCTGATTAAGACTCAGCCTTGCTAGTCGACTCACTCTCCTGCTGGCCTTGAAGAAGCAGGCTGCCGTGCTGCACACTGCCATGGAGAAGGCCACGTGGCAGGGAACTATGGGTAGCCAGTAGGAGCTGAGGACAGCCTCAAAAGCTAAAGTGACAGCAAAAAGCTAAACCTCTCAGTCCTACAACAGAAGGAAATGAATTCTGCCAACATGCCAAGTGAGCTTGGAAGCAGACTTTTTCCCTAGTTGAGCCTCCAGTTGAGAACACACTCTGGCTGACACTTTGATTGCAGCTTTGTGAGACCCTGAGCCAAGCCAGCCAGGCCCAGCTAAGCGCGGCCTGAATGTGGTCCCACAAGAACTGTGAGATCAAGTGTTTCTTACGGTATACTTCGGCATGTCAATCAAGCTTCTTAATTACAGTTAGGGATGAATTTTTTAAGAGACTAAATCAGAGTTTTAACAGGTGATTTTTCCACTGGATTGAGCCAATCACCCAATTTGGGGTACAATTTTATAATGATCACCAGAAGAAATTTTAAATAATATTGATTAAACGAAACATCAGGGACTTCCCTGGTGGTCCAGTGGCTAAGACTCTGTGCTCCCAATGCAGGGGGCCCAGGTTTGATCCCTGGCCAGGGAATTAGATCCCGCATGCTGCAACTAAGAGTTTGCGTGCTGCAACTAAGACCCAGCACAGCCAAATAAATACATAAATAAAATGAATATTAAAGAAAAAAAAAAGATCTGCTCTTTATAAATAAATAAATAAAACATCATTTCAAATATGACTAAGCATGCATTGTTTGGTGACCACAGACCACGCACCACCTGGTAAATCATGGACAAAAAAAACTGTCTAATAAAGAAAAATTTACTTTAAAACCATGACTTTCTCAAGAAAATGGCTCCTGTGTGCCGCAACTAAGACCCAGCGCAGCATGAATGAATGAATGGATAAATAGATAAATATTAGAAATACAACAAGGGATGCAAAGTTGAAAAAATTAAAAAAATAAAAGACCCCAGAGAGCTACTTTGCCCCTTCTGCTGTATGATGTCACAGTAAAAGCATGGCATCTATGAACCAGGCAGTGGGTTCCCACCAGACACTGAATGTGCCAGCTCCTTGATCTTGGACTTCCCAGCCTCTAGAACTATGAGAACTAAAGGTCTGTTTAAGCCACCCAGGCTGTGAGATTTTCGTTATAGCAGCCTGTACCAGCTAAGATATCTAAAACCACAGATTTCCAAGTCGTCTTGAAAAACTGAGAGCGCTAAAGATACTGGTCTGGCATTCCTTCTTGGTAGCCATCAGTTGGAGTCAAGTATGACACCCTTCCTTTGGATAACGCCTGTACAGACCATTCAGCCCGCCCCTGACCTCCTGTACTGTCCAATCCCTGTGCCGTTTCACTCATGTACAACACCTGCCTGACTCCTTTAGGCAATAAGATCTTCCACTTCTGCCTATACTGTGTTGCCATAAATCAAAGTTTCTTGAACAGCCATACGTGAGTCATGTTTATGGCATGCTTGACGCCTAGCACTCCGGCAATTGCAATAGGACTAGCACTGGTGATTCTACCAGCGCCCGCGGACAAACACACACAATGTCATAACTCACTGATTGGACACAAACACGTGTCACGAAATGATAGGATCGGTTGTACAAGTGAAAAAGCCAAAGCTTAGAAAGCTGACTATAGTCCTAGCCTCTTCAGAGTTTTTTCTGTTAGAATAGTCCCCAAGGTTAAATTGTCTTCAATGTAAGATTATAAAGCCATCTACCCATACGTGGACAGTGTGAGACCGTCCTCGGTCTGTGCTGCCCAGTGCTGTTGAAAAATTCTGAGACAGGCAGTGCTATGCAACAGCCCTTTGGAAAGCAACACAGGGCAACGGATCAAGGATTAGAAAGTTATTCATATTCTTTGAAGAGTAATTTCAGTTCTGGGAAGTTATCCTAAGAAAACAATTTAAGAGAAGCTGAACACTACTGGCAAAATAAATAATAGCTGTGCTATGAATAACGTAAAACCGAAACAACCTAAATGCTCAACAACTGGGAAATGTCTAGAGAATTATGATACGTCAAACAAATGGGATGATAGACAATCCTTTAAAATTATAAAGAAGAAGAAAATACTGTAATATGTGAAAACATTTATGATGCAATGCTAAAGCAAAAAGGGGACTCTAAAATTGTGTGTACAATGTGAGGGAAGCTATGTAAAACTTCTATAAAAGATGTATACTTGTAACTCAGAAAGAATGGGGAGAACATGCAAAAAGAAATTTAGGTGGGATGGTATAATTAAGATTCATTTTCGGGCTTCCCTGGTGGCACAGTGGTTGAGAGTCCGCCTGCCGATGCAGGGGACGCGGGTTCGTGCCCTGGTCCGGGCGGATCCCATGTGCCGCGGAGCGGCTGGGCCCGTGAGCTGTGGCCGCTGAGCCTGCGCGTCCGGAGCCTGTGCTCCGCAACGGGAGGGGCCACAGCAGTGAGAGGCCCGCGTACCGAAAAAAAAAAAAAAAATTCATTTTCAAAATTGCATTCTATTCTGAAGAATACTATAATGGTGGATACATGACATTATACATTTGTCAAAGCTCAGAACTGTAGAACACGAAAAGTGAACCCAAATGCAAACTATGGACTTTAGTTAATAATGTATCAATATTTGTCCATCAATTGTAACAAATGTACCACACTAAGCTAAGACGTTAATGACAGAGGAAATTGGTGGGGGAAGGAGAAAGGGTACACAGGAACTCTTTGTACTTTCTGCTCAATTTTTCTGTAAACCTAAAATTTCTTTAAAAAATAAAGTCCATCAATTAAAATAAAATAAAATAAAATCGCATTCAATACCATTTTATATATAATTTTCTGAAATAAATATTTCAGGTTACTCCTGCAGTGTAAATAATGAGCACAAAAATCTCTTTTGTATGGTTTCTCCAGGACTAAAAATAACCATATTATTTACTGACGCTGCACATTGAAAATTAGGTGGGGCTTCCCTGGTGGCGCAGTGGTTGAGAGTCCGCCTGCCGATGCTGCCGATGCAGGGGACACGGGTTCGTGCCCCGGTCCGGGAAGATCCCACATGCCGCGGAGCGGCTGGGCCCGTGAGCCATGGCCGCTGAGCCTGCGCGTCCAGAGCCTGTGCTCCGCAGCGGGAGAGGCCACAACAGTGAGAGGTCCGCGTACCGCAAAAAAAAAAAAAAAAGAAAATTAGGTGATTATCCCATAGAAGACACAGGGAAGGTAACAAGCCTTTGGCAAAATAAAATGTTCTGTTTCTTTAAAAGATATTTAACATCATTAATTTTTACCTTGCCTCCGTTATCCCCAGATGATTCCATTTTTATTTGTTTCACTTAGACAACCTCCTTTGGCATTCCCACAACTTATAAGTTCAGAACTGATTGGTGAGGGTCTCTCAAAAAAACATAATTGCATAAATCCAAATAAAAATTGTTAAGTAACAGCATAGTGAGCACAGGTATGTTGTAAGTTAGAGTCAAGCTGGGTAAACCACAGAACAAGGAACATCCTCACACGGTTCCAGGGTGGGGAGAAAGGACTTCTCTGAAAGCATCAGTATGCGAGACTGTTACTAATAATTCCTCATGAATAGTCGCCCTTGAGCCTCACAAGCCTCAGAGATGGGCACGATTTCCCCCCTTTCCACGATGAGGAAGCTGAAGCGCTCAGAAGTAAAGGGACTCGCCTGACAACACTGTATCTGAGGCAAAATAGGGATAAGTAGCTCTGGTGGATTTTGGACAGTATACTTGCCCATCTGCCCTCCAGATTTCAAAATTGTCGTTGGGCATTTCTGTCAACAAGCCATGGTACAGCTTAAGCACTCATTCATGTGCGTGACCACGACCAAAGGAAGCAGGGGGTGGGGTGGGGTGGGGTAGCAGGGGAGGTTTAACCACCAGCTTAACTCAGGGGTGTATGGCTGCTCACAAAACATGTGAGTTTCTTTCAAAACAGGTCATGTAATAGATTTATATGTATTCCGAAGAGATGCACAGGTTAAACAAGGCTAACCTAGTTTCCCGGAGACTTTGGAGCAGCCTGTGGTCCCCTTAGAATATCAGCCTGAGCCTCTTGTAAATAATCAACCCACCTGATATGACACAAATATAATGGAAAAGTTTCACTGAGTTAAGAGAATACCTACAACTATAAGCAAAGAAAGTACATTTCCATCATGCAATTCTTCATTTTAGTAAGCAGCCTTCCGTTTATTTTATTTTGACATCCAACCACTAAAATATAATTGCATTCTGCATCTCATTTTGGCTTCAGGAAAAAAAATTTTTGAAACCAAAGAGGCTCTATATTAGGATGTTCCTCTAAGGTTACTCCTTAAACAGTACAGGTTGGGATATATTTTCAATTTCACTTTGTCCTCTTTGCTTTCAAAAACGTAATCATGTGTAAAAAATTCTTGCTAACAGTCGATCACCTTCCAGTAAGGCACTCCATTTGTAGGGCAAATCTTTCACATTGCCCTCAGTATAGTTTTCTGACGTGATCCCTTCTATCAGAAAATCTACACACTTCTTACAGTTAGTATGCAGTTGGAGAAAAGGCGCTTATTTGGGTGGGCTCCCAACACTGTCTTTCCATTGTTCTTTCCTTCCTTGATCCTTTCTGCTTATTTCCAGTGCCTTAACCTTTAGCAGTATCCTTACTTTTTACATTGGTTTGCAGACAAAAGGGAAGTAGAGGTGTGTGGCAGAAAGATACCAAGAGTGGGATTCAAGACTACTGGGTCCAAGTGACACTACTTAGTCGTCTGATCCTGCGTGAATCACTTCCTCTCTGCCACTATTCCCTAATCTGTAAAAACAGGGCATCAAATTACTGATGTCTAAACTTTAAACCAGTTGGCTGATTGCTAAGTATCTCTTCCCCAATATCTAAGATACCTGGTAGACTATGCTTATTGTTTATTTCTCTGTGGAACAAGGAAAAGGGTCCCATCCAGAATAAATCCATTTATAAGTAAGAAGTCACAGTATTGTGTTGTAGAGGAAGTTCTCACCACACAGAAAGGGAGAGCAGAAGCCTACACCAAGAGAGGAAGGGGAAATTTTTCTTAAAGGAAGGGTGATGAGCTGCCCAGATATCTCAGGGACCACGTCTCCCACTCCCTACAGCCTTGACCAGGGGTAGGTATGTGATAGAGAGAAGACATAGGAACCTGAGCAGTTGAGGGGGAAGCTGCAGTAAGAAGGCCCGTGCTGTGTGTCCCATGGGTAACAATGGGAAGACACTGCTTCACTGGGTGCCTTTGGCCTGTGATGTGTCTGGGCAGAGAGAGAGAAAGCCAAGAGAGTGTCCACCGACTGTCCCTCACCGCCAATCTGGCGCAGGAGTGATCTGAGGCTCTCTCATGTTCTCAGTAGAAGACAGCTAAGAGATGAGAGGCAGGGCTGGGGCCAAGGGGAAAGTGACTCCGTGGCCAATAACCTGAGCCTAATGGAAATCATGGCTGATCCTCAAGAACTACAACAAAAAAGGTGAGGAATTTCCCCACGTGCTGGACAGTCAGAGAGTACAAACTACAAGTTCCACCAGCAGCAGATATGTCATCACAGTACACAGTGAGGAGAGAAGCCACTACCTAGAGACCACCAAGATGAGTTTCATCAGCAGGATGCCCAGTGACCAATACTAGGGACAGTTCTGCTTAGGCCAATGAGAATTCACGGATCTGCATGCCAACCACCTCCGCCACTGTTACCATGAGGTCACATGAATTCTCCCCTAAACAAACCACTCATACAGGAGAGGGAGGAATGAACACAGTACAGGGGAGAAATGACCTTTATACAGAAATCAACCTTCAATTGGGCTGCTTATTGATTCAAAAAAGACTGAGCTAAATGAAAGACATTACTTTAACCTTGCAAAACCTGCTAGAAACTTTTTACATTGAGGTATAATTTACATACAATAAAACACACCCATTTTAAGTCTACATTTTGATGACTTTTGACAAATGTACACACTCATGTAAAACCACCACAATCAAGATATAGAACATTTTCATCACCCCAAACATTCCCTCACGCTCCTTTGCAGTCAATCTCCACCAACCTCAGCATTGCGTTACCACTGGTTTGCTTTCTGTTGATGTAGATGAGTTTTGCCAGTCAAGAATGTCGTAAATATAGAATCACACAATATGGACTATTTTGCTTCTGGCTTCTTTCACTTATGACAATTTTTTAAAATAAATTTATTTATTTATTTTTGGCTGCATTGGGTCTTGGCTGCTGCACAAGGGTTTTCTCTACTTGCAGTGAGCGGGGACCGCTCTTCGTTGCGGTGCTCGGGCTTCTCACTGCGGTGGCTTCAGTAGTTGTGGCATACGGGCTCAATAGTTGTGGCACACGGGCTCAGTAGTTGTGGCACGGGCTCTAGGTGCGCAGGCTGAGTAGTTGTGGCACGCAGGCTCAGTAGTTGTAGCGCACGGGCTTAGTTGTTCCACGGCACGTGGGATCTTCCCGGACCGGGGCTCGAACCCGTGTCCCCTGCATTGGCAGGCAGATTCTTAACCACTGCACCACCAAGGAAGCCCGTATGATGATGTTTTGAGATTCATCCAGGTTGCTGTGCATACCTGTACTCGATTCCTTTTTACTGCTAAATAGTAATCTGTTTTATGGATATATTACAATTTATTTATCTGTTGATGGACATTAGGATTGTTTCTGATTTTTGACCATTATGAATAAAGCTTATGTGAATATCTCTATACAAGTCTTTTATGGACATAGGTTTCCACTTTCTTGAGTAAATACCTAGGAATGAAATTACTGTGTCATATTGTAAGTGTATATTTAACTTTAGAAGATCAACATGGCTGTATGATATTACTGTAACACATTAGAGCTCCAGTGTGTAATGGAGTCTCATTGTAATTTTAATTTGTACTTTCCTTACTACTAATGATGTTAACCGTTTTTTCATGTTTTATTAGCTATTCATATATCTTCTTTTGTGAAGGCTCTGTTCAAATATCATGCCATTTTTAATTGGGTTGTTTATCTTATTATTGAGATACAAGAATTCTTTGTATATCCTCGATACAAGTCTTTTGTAGATATATGTATTGCAAATATTTTCTCCTATTCTGTGGTTTGCCCATTCATTTCCCAATGGTGCATCTTGAAGAGCAGAAACTATTAATTTTGGTGAACTGAAATTTATTATTTTTCCTTTTTAGTCAATTGTATTTCTATACATTAGTAGTTGTTGCTGAAACTCAGCCTCTGTTCACCGGTGCCGAACAGAAATGCAGAGACAGAGTTTTGGGTGAAGCAGAAAAGAATAGCTTTTTATTGCTTTGCCAGGCAAAGGGGGCCACAGTGCGCTAATGCCCTCAAAACTGGGTGTCCCGCCCTAGAGGAGGTAGCGAGGAGTCTTATAGTGTTCAAGGAGCAGGGCGTGATCAGCACGTGGATAATTCTTGGATTGGTTGGTGTCAAGATGAAATTTCAAGCATCATCAACCTTCTGGTTTCAACCAGTCTAGGGTCTATGTTCTTGCAGTCAGCAGTTTTCATCTGGTGGGGGTCTGCTTCCTATAAAATCACCTTAGCAATGTGTGTCAGGCCTTATCTGTAGCTTTCAGGGAAAGCTACAGTTCCCCAGCCCAACAGCTATTCTTTGTTTCTACATCTTCACATTTCCCAATCATTAACTCTTGAGTCAGACTTTTACTTCAAAAGACAAGGACACAGGGGCTTGTACACAATTTCATAGTGAACAAATAGAAAGTGGAATTTAAAAATACCACTTTACATTAGGCATTTTCAAAAGCCATGAGATGCCTAGGAATACTTTTAACATAATATGTGCATTATTTGGACATTCAAAACTATAAAATAGTGCTGAGAGAAATTTATAAAGGCTTGAGAGAAAGGGAGAGCGAGCGAGCAAGCATGTTCATTCCATGGAACACTGAGAAGATGTCATATCTACCCAAGTTGATTGTTTCAATGAAATGCCAAACAAAGTCCAACAGCCTTTTTTTTTAAAATAGAAACTGACAAGCTGATTCTAAAACTCATATGGAAATGCAAAGAACCTAGAAAATCCAAAATCATTTTCAAAAGATAGAACAAAAGTTGAAGGCTTATACTAACTGATTTCAAAGACTTGTTCTAAAACCAAAGTAATCAAGAGTGATATCGGTATATTAGATTAGTGGAACAGAATAGAGAGTTTAGAAATAGACCCACACGTTTATTCGTATGGGAAGAAAACGACTCTCTAGTGTCACCTCACACCATACACAAAACCTAACTCGAAATAGCATATCTAAACATAAACGCAAAAACTATAAAAAAAAAAAACTTCTGGAAGAAAACATAGGAGAAAATCTTCATAATTGGGGGACAGGCAAAGGTGTTTTAGACAGGACATAAAAAGCAAAATGAACTCCCCCCTCTTGCCTTCATAGAGGCTTTGAAGAGGTTTAGATTTATTATAGCAACAAAGAAGCTGTTATTTTTTTCACATCTGTGTCATCATATGAGCAAATCTCGACCCTACCACAACTTACTAGAGAAGATTTCCAAATGGACTCTACTATTGCCTCTACAGTGGGAAAGTACTCTTTAACGATACACCGTTTGTACCCCTTAGGGTGTCCCATTTGAAGCTCTTTATTGAGATACTCACTCCTGTCTCCGTAGAAACAAGAGGGAAACTGAGAGATACTATTTCTGATAATGGAAACTCAGTGTCCTCAGCTACGACCTGTTGGCCGAGGACCGTCTGGGCCCATATTCAGCCCATATATATGTCCGTTATCTGTAGCCAAATATCAGCCTCATTCCCAGCCCATCGTCCCACTCCCACCTATCCCATGATACTATATGTTCCTTGCAACCCACGGAAAAAATCGAGCTTTAGTATCTTCTTACATGCTGTTTTCTTTACCTTCAAATTCCTTCCTTCGCCACTTTCCCACCTGAATTATCATTTCTGCTTCAACTGCTTCCACCCCATCTCCATCCTCAAAGTAGTTATCTTCCTGTTACAGACTCTTGGAGCTCTCTGTACCTACCCCTCCTGGCCCTTATCAGATGCACTTTTGTTATCTATTTAACGTCTCTCTCTACCACTGGCCTGTTTAACTCCACAGAACAGAAACAACCTTAAGTCATCCTTGTCTCTTCCCCCAATTCTCTCCACCATCTCTAAACCCCAACACACACACACACACACAATGCCTGATGCAGAGTAAGAGCTCTATCAGTGTCTAATAAATGAATGAAATAAGCTCTGCCTTCACCAGAAAGAACCCCAGCAAGTCATAAAAAATAAATTAAAAGCATTAATAACAGTCACTAGTTTTAACATGGTAATTCAATTGAAAGAAACGGGAAAAGAACTTCATCTTCGTCAGAAAGGTCTAATCTTCAGACATCAGGCAAGAAAATCAACCATTCCAGCTAGAAAATGAAGAATATTCAGCACAACCGGCTTCCCTCTAAAGGACGCTCACTCAGGAGCAAAGCAGTCTTGTCACAGAGGAACCAGCCAGTACTTAGAGCTCAAGTCTCTGACTCCTGGGCCAGTGAAGCCACACAGCAATAATAGTAACGACAGTTACTATTTGGGGGCACTTAATCCACCAGGCTCTGGATTCACTATTATACATATGTTATCTCATTTTATCTTTTTTTTTTTTTGTCTAAATGTTTTCATTGGAAACAAATAGTTGCACCAAGCAAGAGCTTACTTTCCCCACTCCAAATTAAAACAGAGCACGATAGGGGCAAACATCATTTGGCAGGACGGTTCCAATATGTGGACATCCTTCTTTCTACTCACTGTGGTTGGGGTAACTTTATTCGTAAGCAGTCACTCTTAGACACAATATTAACCCCAAAGTGTTAATGTCACTCAAAAGGAAGTGGCCTTAATTTCATGTGTGGGGCAGTATGTTCTATAAATGCCAAAAGGTGGGAGAAGCACAAACACAACCCACTCTTTAAAAAAACGAAATAATTCAAAGTAGAATTTTTCCATCCCCCCTTTCTCCTGTCATAAAAAGTAGCGCTGGGCTCTGACACCCAGATTTGGTTTTTATCCTGGTCATTTACAAAGTGTTCCCCCATATGACTTGCATCATTAGGGTTATGAATGATAGTTCATTCACTCTGAAGAAAGTATCTACTCCTTTCTCCTCTTCTCGCCTCTATGCTCATGTTCCTTGGGGCGGCTGCTATCTGAGGGTCTCTTAGAGCCATCGTGCTGTTTGGCTTCTTCCAAAAATGTGTCCAAACCAAAAGGATCCTCCTCAAACTGGACTGGTCCTTCTCGGCCTCTGTCTACGGTCTGAACCAGAAAACTCCTTATTGGGAACAAATCTGTGAGTCTTTATTCTGGCTTCTAGGTCATCACTAACCATGTCCTTGTCCAGATTTTGACTGGGCCTGTAAATATTCTGGGCCATATCTTTACCACCTCTCCAGGCTTGATCATAAACATTGTAAATTTCATCTTCCCCATCTGCAAAACCACTCTCCGTACCCTTGGATTGGTTGAAGAGCCTTTGGTCATCCTGAACTTCATTGGAAGTCCGAGGATTGGGCACACCAAGAACAATGACTTCACTGATATCTCGATTTTCATCTGCAGTTTCAACCTATTATCTGGAGCTGCCCTGGAGAGATTCCGGTCGTGCTGTCTCTCTTTTCGCCTGTCACGCCGGATTTCATCCCTCTCACATGCCTCTCCATTCTCTTTTTCCACATGGGTTTTGATCCCAGCTCTTCTCTCCCCCTGGCTTTCTGGGCCATTTCTCTAAGTTTCTCTTCATGTTTCTCCTTTTCTTTTTTGAGCCATCTTTCTCTCTACTTGAGCTCACATTTCCACAGCTTCACGAGCCTTCCAATCAGCAATATAGAGGGCTTCGGCCAGTTTTGCAAAATTTTTATTGATGTGAACTGTCTGCAGTCCTCTTCCATCAGCCGCCAGACGTTTATCTAATGGAACTGTATAACCCTTTGCATTTTTCCAGTTTGAAACACAGGGAGGAATCTTCCACTCTTGTTGTTCCTTCACGGTCATCTTTCGGCTAGGAGAGTGCATGACAGGTGCAGGAGAAGGTGGTCCCCGGGGAATCTTCTTATTAATCTTGAACCTTGGCGGCTCCATCGGATCTTTCTGCATTTCCACAATTTGAATAACTCTCTGTTTAGCTCCAGAGTTGAAAGCCACTCCTTGTTGAGATGGTGTGTATTGGATATACCGAGGAGCGGCCAGTTTATCAGCTGCTGCTCGGACTGGCATGGCTGCAGCAACCTTCTGTGATAAAGGATTTTTCTAAGGTTACCCTTGTCTTTTTTCTCTTTAATGGCTTCTTCATCAGGTCTTTGCAGGTCTGGGTCATCTGCATTCATGACTTCTTTGGGAACCATGTCAGTGTACTTGCTATAAATGACCTTGTCTTTTGACTGTCCCTGTCGAGCAGTTGCATCATACTTAATTTTTCCTTCAGCATGCACCTGAGTGGCCAGTGTATTTGACATTTTTTTTCTCTTGTCCCATATTCAGGGGATACTGGGCCACATGGATCGCTGGAAAAGCACCTCCACCTCCAAAGTCCTCTAATAACCGAGGTATCCAGCCTTTCCGGTACCCGCATGGGGGAGGTTCTCTTTGGGAGGAGACCAGTGAGGTCTGTCGTGATCTCTGGGATCTTGCCTTTTCTTCAGCCTCAAGCTGGTCCTGGGATAGCTGAGTAGGCACAAGTAAAAAGCTGGTGAGCACCATCTTCTTCCGCCTCCTCTCCTCATTTTATCTTTATCCCAGCCCTGTGGAGGAGGTATTATAATTTCCGTTTTACAGATAAAGAATGCTCTAACTATCCAAGATTTAGCCTCGGCCTGAGTTCAAAGCTTGTGGTCTTAATCTCTGCATCCCGTTGCTCTCCACTGGCCTCCAAGCTCCCTCCTGGTGGAAGCCATGATTATGTTTGATCTTGTGTCTCCAGCACCCAGAACAGTGCCTGGCATATATTTGCTAAATGCTACGGTGAAATACAAACCTCTTGGGAAAGAGAAAGATATCTTGCTTCCCAGCCCCTGGATATTTTATTACACCCTCTTACCAATGATTAAATGTCTGCTTCTACCCGCCCGGGACTCAAGGGCCCACTGAACACCCTGGCCTAGGGGATGTGCAGTGAAGGGCCATCTTCCAGGTCTGCCATGAGGGAATTCCAGCACTTCTGCACGGCCTTTATAACAGTGGAGAAAAGTATCCCAGCTGAGCCTTACAGACTTCTATCCAGGGGCAAACTCAAGCCCCCAAAACAACTGAAAGTCGGGGAGAAGTTAAAGAAACCCCTTCTCTCTCTGCTTGGGCTTAGATTGTCTCTGGCTCAGGGACCCAACTTTTTTTCCACTTGAAGTCTCTGGGTCTTAGGGATGCCTTCTAATGCATATGGACTTATTTATTTTTGTTGCCCAATGATATTACACATACGTTGTGAAAAAAATATATTGTTCTTGGGACTTCCCTGGTGGCGCAGTGGTTAAGAATTCACCTGCCAGTGCAGAGGCACGGGTTCGATCCCTGGTCCGGGAAGATCCCACATGCTGCGGAGCAACTAAGTTCGTGCACCACAACTACTGGGCCTGCGCGTCTAAAGCCGGTGCTCCACAACAAGAGAAGCCACCGCAACGAGAAGCCTGCGCACCGCTCTCTGCAACTAGCGAAAGCCCACGTGCAGCAACAAAGACCCAACACAGCCAAAATAAAAAAAAAAAATTTTTTTTAATATATTGTTCTTAAGTGCAGAAATACTTTGCTTTTTTTTTTTTTTTGCTTTTCTTTTCCTTTCTGCTTCTCTCTGCTTAGTCCTCAGACAGATTCTGGTAACGGGGGAGTAAATAATTACCGACTTCAACCAGAAATTTTTGGATGTCTGTCAGGACCTTTTGGCACTAAACTGAAACACTAACCTTTGCTAATAAAGCTGCCGACGTTTCTACATGGTCTATGAGACTTTGAGGACAGGAATACTTTACATAAGACGTAGAATAAGCAGCAGGGTGATTTATATGGCATTTGGTTTACAGAAAAGGAGAAAAAGGTACAATTTTTGATTCACAAGAGGCAGAGAGTAGAAAGCAAGTTTCTTTCTCACCCTGTCAGTTCCTAATCCAGAGTCGCTGATTCTAGGCAACAACAGAAAAATGCTTACTCCTGAGTCCAATAGTTTGTTGACAGTGCAATTCAAAACAAGGAGCTTGCCCCCAGTAACCATTTTCTGCAAAAATACAGTTCTTTTCTCTCCTATCTGGAAATACAAGTAAAAGCAGTGATAGGCCTGAGCTGTAGCTAGCTCTCTTTGATAAAAAATACAACATGTAGTTGAATATTCCAGCACTTAGCACAATGTCTGGTATAAAACTGGTGCTCAATATTTGTGGGGTTCAGGGAAGAAATTTTTGTGTCTAACTCAGTGACCTTGCAGAACTCTTTAATTCTAATTTTACACTAAACAGCATATGGAATCATTAAATCAGATGACGTTATATCAGAGGCTTCTTGGCTACAGAGGAGAAACTTGGAGCTTGAGATGCATTTCACAGATTCGTTTTGTTAGTTGACAGAGAACCTTTTATGGAAGAACAGTGCTGCCTGTCTCTACAACATTTTCCTTACTCTGTCATCACTGCTCCCGCCATGTTGTTGACACGGAAGGGGAACCGAGTGAAATATTTCAGTTGGCTGGAAGTTAACCCCTCAAGTCACGGGTGTTCTAGAGAACTTGTGTTTCAAAGAGAGTGCAGGCAGGGATTCCCTGGCAGTCCAAAGGTTAGGACTCTGTGCTTCCACTGCTGGGGGCCTGGGCTCAATCCCTACTCCGGGAACTAAGAGCCCACAAGCCGCGTGGGGCGGCGAAAGATAATAAATAAATAAATAAATAAATAAATAAATAAATATAAAAGAGAGTGCAAGCAGAAAAACTCAGGTCTGCACTCAGAGTGTGAGCTCCCTGTGAGCAGGGACCCTTAATGCTTCAGTGCCTAGGATGGTTCCTGGAAAAAAATGGCACTCAGTAAATATTTAGTAAACGAACACCCCCAAATCTTGAGTTATGGATGTTTTCTCAAGTCACGTGGGAAGGGTGCCCAGGGAGCTTGAGGAATGGGGGCAAGAAATTATCCATTCTTTCTTTGTTCTTTTTAGCCACTGTCAAACCAGATTAACTAGCCTTCCCATTATCTGGGTAACAGAGGCCTAAGTGAATATATCTCAATGAGATACCCTGAGAACACGGGGGCAGGGCCAGGTCCTGACACCAGACAGGGCCAAACCTGGAAACAGAACTTCACTGCCAGGCTGGCTGTCTCTTCTTGCTTTGACCGAGTGGCTAAAAATGAACGTGGGCTGCTGAGAGGCTCACCTACAGGGCCTGGCCCTCGGCCCATGTCTGCCCCATACTGCACAGGCCATCAAATTCCACAGGCCCTTAGAGATGTTTATTTTTGCACTCTGTAGACTCTGCTCGCTGCTGGAGCCACGGCAGGTCACACAAAGGACAAGGTGTTGCCAAGCTGAGAATGTGGGGTGCTCCTCAGTGCAAGACCCAGGACCAGGGCTTCCCTGGTGGCGCAGTGGTTGAGGGTCCGCCTGCTGATGCAGGGGGTGCGGGTTCGTGCCCCGGTCCGGGAGGATCCCACATGCCGCGGAGCGGCTGGGCCCGTGAGCCATGGCCTCTGAGCCTGCGCGTCCGGAGCCTGTGCTCCGCAACGGGAGACGCCACAACAGTGAGAGGCTGGCGTACGGCAAAAAAAAAAAAAAAAGACCCAGGACCTTAATTTCTCCCCAGAAATGAAAGTTAGGAGCGCTTTTTACAAAAGTTCCTTTAACAGGTAGGTGGTTGTCTTTGTCTCTGTCTTTATTGAAATAGTTAGGAATGAACCAGTTCATCCCACTTCCTTCTAGATTTGGACCCACAGAAAAGTCTGATGAACAAAGGCCTTGGAAGTAGTTTCCAACCCTTTTTCATGTGAGGTCCCTCCATACATCGTAAAGTATTTGCTTAGCCAAGCAAGGCAATAGCCATGTTTTTAGAATACGTTATCTGTTGATCGATAAAATATGTAAAGGCAACAGTTAAAATGAATTTCATGGCATTTTCAAATATATTTTGTTTTATTTGATGAATCACTCAGACATTTACAACCAGCTGAAAAATTGTGGTAACTGTGTAAGATATTTTTCTGTCCACTGACAGGATGCCGTCATGTACGTGTGGATTTGCCCACCTTCTACTAATTCTGTCATCTCCTCCCAGGTCTGACACCCCCAGATTAGAAGCCCCTCTCTGTTTATTAAGGGTAAGCCTAGTGCCTTGAAGAACATCAATTCCTTCTGGTTTATGAGGCATATTATTTGTTCAAGGTCCCAGAAGGAACTGGGAAACTGGGTAGACTTCAACAAAGATATTATTTATAAAGGTGTGAACAAGTGTTCATAAAATCTAACAAAGGTCAGTAGAGTCCTCTGGGGCCAGTAACACTAGCACTTCTAGACCTGACAGGCAAAGGGAGAGAGCAGTTACTGGAACCTTCTACAGAGTCACTGGGTAAAGGAAAGCAGCCAGTCCATAAGGATCTGACAGTAAAAGAACCAAGGAAAAAAATGCACCAGCCTCACACTCTTCCTGCCTTCTAAGTCCCATCAGTGGCTGAACCAAACAGGAACCAAGTTGATGTAGCCTATAAGTGTCAGCCTTCCAGGGCAGAGAAGTGGGTGGAAATGGGATGAACAGTGAACTTGGAGGTGCAAATGGAAACTGTCCTGCACACCAGGGTAACCTGTAAGCTTGCCCTGTAGTGCACTAGGGCTATGGTTAAAAACGAGATCAAGGGGCTTCCCTGGTGGCACAGTGGTTGAGAGTCCGTCTGCCGATGCAGGGAACACGGGTTCGTGCCCCGGTCCAGGAAGATCCCACATGCCGCGGAGCGGCTGGGCCCGTGAGCCATGGCCGCTGAGCCTGCGTGTCCGGAGCCTGTGCTCCGCAACGGGAGAGGCCACAACAGTGAGAGGCCCGCGTACCGCAAAAAAAAAAAAAAAAAAACGAGATCAACTCCTGAGCCAATCAGTGCTGGGCCTTGCCTTTAAATTAGATCAAGCCACTCAAGGTTACCGACTCAAATCTTCTGGTGTATTTCAAACACAAAACTCAATTTGTGGAACCAACCTCCTCTTTTGCTGCTCATACTAAAATGCTCCCTTAGTTTCAGCCAGCGATCACCTTTAAAAGGACAGCTCCAAAATCTGCATCTCTGCTACCGATCTTCCTCCGGAGTTGAAAACTCCGATTTCCAACAGCCTGTAAGTTACCCCAAAGTCACATGCCTACAAAGCACTGGCTGGTCTATCCTGGAAACACATTTTATTTTCATGCTTTCACCATTTTCCAACTAGGTATGCTAGAACACTCTGAGTCTTTTGACTCTCCTCCCCAACCCTCAGAATAAGTGAGTCCAACTCATACCACTTCCTCTGGTGTCCCTCTCACACCTGCCCTCCCTTTTTAGTTTCCCATGACCTTGTACCTGAACGAAGGCAGAGCCTGTCCCAGCTGGCCTCGCTAATCCTGACTCCACCACTTAGTGGCTCTGTTTAGACTTTCCTGCGCTTACTAATTATGACTCTTATATAGTGTCTCAGGGACTCAGTTTCCTCATCTGTAGGGTAGAGCCATGCACAGTACCTACAACTAGGGACAAAGACCTCCTTTCCATTGATTCCACGGGGCAGAAACCCCAGTGGAGCTATTAGCACCCCTGGTGTTTCCCTACTCACCTACTCTTCTCTGCAGGAGGAGAGGTTGGTTATCTGATTCATAGGTTTGGGAGAAACAGATGCACATGCTCAGCTTTTGGTTTTTCTTTTTTTTTTTCAGCTTGGGATCTGCCTGTGAGTAGAGAGGGCTCATCCTACTCAGCTCTTCCACCCTGTACATGAAACAGGGGTACGTGCCCTTCAAAGGAGGCCTGTGGTTGTTTGAGGGCTTCCAAGGACGGTGACTGGGTAAGTCCATCTTTTATGTACCCAGAGTGCTGCAGCCCTTCCTGGCTGGTACTCCTAAGCCTCATTCCCC
This sequence comes from Globicephala melas, assembly GCF_963455315.2. Taxonomy (NCBI): domain Eukaryota; kingdom Metazoa; phylum Chordata; class Mammalia; order Artiodactyla; family Delphinidae; genus Globicephala; species Globicephala melas. The sequence continues at coordinate 36,447,743 of NC_083329.1, read as the reverse complement.
TCTTATCAGCATTATCAGCACATAAGGCAGCATTTTAGTCTTTGATTCCTGTTTCTACCTCTAAATTGGTATTGAACTTGTGAGAAGACAGGTGGTTTTTATTGATCCAATTTTTTTTTTTTTCGGTACGCAGGCCTCTCAGTGTTGTGGCCTCTCCCGTTGCAGAGCACAGGCTCCGGACGCGCAGGCTCAGCGGCCATGGCTCACGGGCCCAGCCGCTCCGCAGCATGTGGGATCTTCCCGGATCGGGGCACGAACCCGTGTTCCCTGCATCGGCAGGTGGACTCTCAACCACTGCGCCACCATGGAAGCCCTTTATTGATCCTTTTGATCCCAATTCCTACCTCATGGAGTTGTTAAGAAAATGAAATGAGGTAATCCATATTATATCACAAAGCGTAGGATCTGCCCGAAGTACGCATTCAAATAAATGTTAGCTCTTCTTACTGTCGTGGCTATTGTTGTTATAGATTGCTTCCATGAGTCTTAGGAAAGGGATAGGAATTTTAAATTTCAATATCCTATGATTATCATAATACTTTATATCAAGATAGTGTGGAGAATAACAGCTATAAAGCGATTATATAACTTTAATTTGTAAAATAAAAGTTATAAAGCAGAACCTTCTAAACAGCAGAAGAAAAGCTATCACCATTTCCTCTCCAAAGACTTCACATGGAGGCATTCACATGTGTTCTGAGGCTGGGTGTGAAAGCTGTTCTGAAAGCACATTTCTCTGAGGAGGCTTCCAAGAGGCCCTTAGGCCACGATGCAGCTGTAAACAGTAACATAACATGGCTCAGAAAAAACAAGTTTTAAGAAGAAAAAAGAAACCCACATTCCTCTGACAGGATACTCCTCTCTGAAAGAGTTCCAGAGGTCTCCCCTGCCCTCAGTTATACTACTGCTCTTTGAGGCCTTTAAGATTGCTACAAATATGAATGCTGCATTACATTTTGAAGCACATAAACCAGTGCACTTGGCCTGGGGTCAGACATGCCTGCCTTTGAAACCCAGTGCTCACAACTAATAGCTGTATGAACCTGACATGCGACTTAGCTTCCTGAGTCTGTCTCCTGCTCTGTATATTGAAGTTAATAGTTCCCCTTTGTTAGGGCTTTAATGAGGATTAAAGGGCAAATATGTGTAAAAGCTCTGACACCTATGAAAATATTCACATAATAACATACATTAACTCCCTTCCCTGTTATACCAGCTGATACATTTTTCATCTTCTTTTGTATCTTTCAATAATTTTCCAAATTAAAAAGTGAAGCAAGGGCTTCCCTGGTGGCGCAGTGGTTGAGAGTCCGCCTGCCGATGCAGGGGACACGGGTTGGTGCCCCGGTCCGGGAGGATCCCACATGCCGTGGAGCGGCTGGGCCCGTGAGCCATGGCCGCTGAGCCTGCATGTCTGGAGCCTGTGCTCCGCAACGGGAGAGGCCACAACATTGAGAAGCCTGCGTACCACAAAAAGAAAATGAAAAAAAAAACGTGAAGCAAAAAAAAAAAAAAAAAGCAAAGCAATTATACAAGATATATAGTAGCATACAGGAGGCACTCAAAAAATACTTACCTAAGTTAAACATATACCAGTTACTAGTTCAAACAGTGACATGGTTAGCAAATTATTAGTAAATAAGTATCTTTATCATACCTGAAAGCACCCATATTTCTTGTCTTAGAGTATCCAAAGGAAAAAAGGGAGAGACCCAGAGACTTTATCTTTCTATGTCAAGTTTCCCTTATGATATTGGGACAAGACAAAAGAACTAAATAATTGAATGAGGGAGAGTGGCAGAGAGAAAATGATGGGGAAAACAATAAATCCAAGAAATACTATGCACTTTGAACATTTAAACTAATTTTTACTTCTTTGCAGTATTTAGTTGGTTCTTTCTTTTGAATTGCACACTGAAATTCTTTGCAGGCAAATATCTGTATATCGAATATCTGTGTCCATGTTCTCTTCCCTTTTTAGTGACTTTTCCTAAGTAGTACATGTCCCAACCATGGATCATTATAAAGCCTTTACGAATGATGGTTATGAGGACTGTAGCAGCACCCAAAAAATGCCTGTGTTGGGCTAACTCATAGTCAGAACACAAAATGTACAAGCTATGAGTACAACTACAGAAAATACATGTGCACAAGGACAAAATGAGAAGGGAATGCAGAAAGAAAATAGTTGTGTGAGGAAAGTAAGATTATAAATGGTCTCTTCCTGTATTTTCTGAACTTCTTGGAATAATCTCATACCCTTCTTATAAAAAGTAATAAAACCACTTTTACATAGTTGTATCTAAGTGTATTCTTACTGCTTTCTTTCCCATTCAACATCGATTCATATATGCTTTTTTGCATATTTGACAGAGTTGACATTTGACATTTTATATCTTTACCATGGTTGAGTTTGCCCTCTTCTTTTAAACTTGTCAAAATTTTATCCTCTTGGAATACTTAGGAGGGCTTTACTTTGGGACCACTCTCTTATACTTGGATCAAAGGTCACCCCTCACTTCTTTTCTTCCTAACAGGCTGAAAACAAGAATCTATCTGTGGAAAGAGAAAATTTACAATCATTTTTTAAGGCTGTCTAAGGAAACAATCCAATTAGCAGAGTTTAGTTCTGTTTTTTTTTTTCCCAAAAAAGTGAATGTGTGTGTTGTGTATGTGTAAAATAAAGAAATTTATTCCAGCATGCTCTTTCACTATAATTTTCAAAATTGTTTTTCTCTTAAAAAGTGATGAAATATTTGATGAGTAACTAATAGGAAGTGAAAAAGTCCACTTTAGGGCAACTGTACTAGACAGAATGAGAATGTGATGTTCTTTCTCGTGGCATTTTAGGCTCACGCAAAGATATCATTCCCTTTCCTTTGAAAAACTTCTTGAGAGAATGCTGATAATGACAAAACTGTCTTTGCTGGGGGCTAGTAGAAGAATGAGTTCCTTAATATTTTCAGGGTAAAAATAAATAAATGCTTGATTTATATTGAAATAATTTTAGGATCTTAGAATGAGAATAGAAAATAAACATTTTGATTTCTGCAAAATAATTAATTGCCTATAAGATTGAAAAGTACAGTTTCATCTGTAATTAACCGTTCAAGTCTTATATCCATACTCCTCACTTAAAAGAGAATGTCAAATAATACAAATTTATTTGATTTCTTGTTTCTCAAGAATGCAATCAATTAAGAACACAGCAAAAAAAGGCTGATGAATGGCTGAAGTCTACATTCCAAAGGCCAGTGTATTTTTACTGTGTATTCTATGCTAACAAGGTTGTTTTAATGGGTTTCAAGCCCTCCAATGATAAGCTATAATCACAGTGCAGTGCAAAAAGGTATCACAGACAAATCTGTAACCAAGTGTGAGGAGATCATTGTTAAGAGTCTAATGGCAATAGAATCGACCAAGAAAAAAAGAAAAGAGAAAAAGAAAAGACCCAGAAAATTCAATGGCTTGGAGTCATTTTGTATACAAGGAAATACATCAACATGTCTTAATTCAGAGCTTCCCAACTGCTGAACAGTGCTACAGGTGTGATATGGGTCTGTATTAGTCAGCTTGGGCTGCATAACAAAATACCACTGACTGAGTGGCTTAAACAACAGACATTTATTTCTCATAGTTCTGGTGGCTAGAAGCCCATGATCAAGGTTCTGACAAATTTGGTTTCTGGTGAGAGCTTTCTTCCTGGCTTGTAAATGGCTACCTTCTTGCTGTGTCCTCACACGGCCTTTCCTTGCCACGTGTGTGTATTGGGGGGGGGGGGGGGAGTTGACCAGAAATAGAGAGAGGTGGGGGGAGCTCTTTGGTATCTCTTCTCATAAGGACACTAATCCTATCAGAAAGGGCCCCACATTTATGACTTCATTTAACCTTAATCACTTCCTTAGAAGCCCCATCTTCAAATGGGTAACAGCCACACTGGTGGTCAGGGCTTCCATATATGAATTTGATGAGGGACACAAGCATTCAGCCCATAACAGGATCCCTCAGCTGGGCAGAACCTTGAGTTGGCCAGAGCCCAGGCCAGGAACAGTCTCATGGTTTACCCCAATTTGGCTGAGAAAGATCATGATTTTTGAGGTCTGGCTCCATGAGAGAGGTTGGGAAGCACTGCTTTTAATGGACCCTGAATGCATCACTGCACTGACGACCACTATGATAATAAATCTCAGTGACCCCTTAGAATGAAGAAAAATTACAATAATAATTAATGCTTCAATAACATTCACTATGTGCCACACCTGCTCTCAGTGTTTCTTTACACATATTAACTCATTTAACACAACAGCCCTCTGATATATGAAGTATTGTAACACCAGGCTCGAGAGAAAGTCCTTTGTCATCAGACTGCCTGAGTCCACATCTCAGCTTCTGCACTTTTAGCTCTGTAACCTTGGTCAGGTTACTAACTCTCTCTGAACCTGTTTCCTCTTCTATAAAATGGGGATGAATATACAAGTGTACAATTCCAAAAAGTTCTGAAATTTTTTTCCAAAATTTTTCCATAGGTTGGCAATGTACTCATTTTGTGGCTAGACCCAAACACTCATAGTTTTAATATATCTTTCCGAGTGGGATATTCTTATGTTTTAGTGCAAAATCATTTGTGGTTGGTTGATCACAGGGTGCTCTCCCCAGCCCTGTTGGGGGGTTACATATATATATTCTATATACCACAACAAAACACTTTGTCCTAAGGATTTCTGAAAAGGTTTCAACTCACAGCTGTGAGAATTTAGTTAACTAACATACTTAGAACAGTGCCTGGCACATGTGGTAAGTGATATACTAGTATTAATTATTATTGCTGTTGTTCTTATTATTACTGCCATTCTCTAGATGAAGAAACTGGGGCAGAGAGAGATCAAGCAGTCTGTCCAAGCCACAGCCAGCATGTGGCACAGCTGAAAGTGAACCCAGACAATCTGGCTCCTAAGACTGTGGTCTTAACCACTGCACTATACCCTCTCTACAAATTACATACGTTTCATTTCTGTTCAGTCATGTTCAATGTTCCATGTTTAAGAAATATCACTCAGCCATAAAAAAGAATGAAATAATGCCATTTGCAGCAACATGGATGGACCTAGAGATTTTCATACTAAGTGAACTAAGTCAGACAGAGAAAGACAAATATATGATAACACATATGTGGAATCTAAAAAAGTGATATAAATAAACTTACTTATAAAACAGAAACAGACCCACAGACTTAGAAAACAAACTTAGGGTTACCAAAGGGGGAAGGTGGGAGGGAGGGATAAATTAGGAGTTTGGGATTAACAGATACATACTACTATATATAAAATAGATAATCAGCAAGGACCTACTTTATAGCACAGGGAAGTATACCCAATATTAAATGGGAAAAGAATCTGAAAAAAGATAGATATATGTATATGTATAACTGAATCACTGTGCTGTACGCCTGAAACTAACAGGACATTGTAAATCAACTATACTCCAATATGAAATAAAATTTTGTAAAAGGCAATGTTTTAATAAAATATTTTTAGAAATTTTGTCCAGCTCAGCTTCAAGGGAATTCGGCTCCATCATTCAGAATGATCCAAGAGCAGACCCTGGGGGAGGGGGCCTGCAGCCATGTCAGTTCTGTAAGATCTGCACCTCCCTGGCCCAGCTCACCGAACAGAAGTCCACATCTGATCCCAAGGAGCCAACCACAGGCTGAACCAAACTCTGAGATTCTACGTCTTCGCAACTGGGAATGGGAAAATGAAGTGACTGAGTCAGGCTGGAGCTGGGAGGTGCTAGGAGGCAAGCTGGGGAGCCATGCTCTGCCACGTTCATACCCACAGGATCTGAGGACCAGCAGCGGAAGGTAGCAGTTCTGTGCAGACCAGTGGTTCTCAACCAGGGACAATGTGGTCCCCCAGGGGACATTCGGCAATGTCTAGACACATATTTTGCTGTCACAGCCAGAGTGCTTTTTTAAGCATCTGGTGGACAAAGGTCAAGGATGCTGCTTCACCCTACAGTGCACAGGACAGCTCTGCAAAAAAAAAAAAGAGTATTATCTGGCCCAAAGAGTCAATCATGACAAGGCTGAAAAACGCTGGTATAGACTCAGAGCAAGCAACCATGTGGCACACAGAGAGGGTGAGATAGAGGAGTTAATTGCTTTAGCTCCAGTGGCTCCCCAGGCCCTGATTGCAGCTGCTCAGAAAACCTAACAGCTCTTCCTGCCCCAAGTTTCCCTGAACTACTTTATGGCCCGTGTTCTTCCTGTCCATGTAACATTCCATAAAAGTTCCCCTCTACCTTGCAACAGTTTAATGAGTTGATGTTACCTGCAACCAAAGATACCAGAGACAGGTTTGGGGGAGAGCAACTCAGGATGGTGGGAACAGTGTTTCAGGCAGAAGGAACAGTATATGTAAAGGCGCAGAGATTGAGAAGGCAGGTGCAGAAACACAGAGGGAAAAATGAAGAACAATGCAGGTGAGAGGAAAAACATGAGTCAGGGCACAAAAACAGCCATAAGCATGGTGTGTTTCCATGCAGAAAGGAGAGTGGTCTGACTAGATCAGCAGGTGTGTGCCGGGGAAATGAAAGAAATTAATCTCAGTGGAAACAGCTTTGAAAGAGGCATCAGACTATACAACTGTAATACAGGCCTGCATATCAGTGACTGTTCTAGGCCTAATTCATCCTTTGAATGGATAAAAGAAGAAAAGCACGTTTGGGAATGTATACTCCCTTAGCAAGCCATCTCTACTTGGTAAAAACATTGCCCTCTCAGTAAAAAGAAAAAAAAAAAAGCAACAAAGAGCATTTTCCCAATATGTGAAATAAACTAAAGCAGAGACAGAAATCTCTAGCATTCATGGCAATCAGCCAAAAGAGTTTTTAATCAGTAAGCTCCTCGGTTCCCCATTCTGTACTCCAGGGAAGATGCAGGGTGGGTGGGCAGCGATCTCACTGCCTGGAACTCAGAAGGGTCTGCGGTTGTATGTAAAAGCCTCATATGGTTTACTTATTTTTTAAAAAAAACTTTTGCCTTCCCCTTCACCTCAGTCAAGGAAGGAGATTTAGGATTCATAAAAGCATCACTAAGTCTTTCTGGGGAAGAAAAAACAAACAAGAGAGTCAAACACACATGTCGATTATGCAACGGTGACATGTAATAGAAATAAGTCTAGCAACAAAAAGAGAAAAGGAAATGAATGTTATTAAAACTGAGGCCTCCTCAATGCCTTGTTTCTCTTTTTTCTTCCTTGCTTTCTAACGTGGATAATGTGATTCCCTGAGGAAAAGCTGCTTTTGTAGTCAGCAGGTCAAAGGTCTTAGATCCGAAAACAGTGTATACACAATGTTCCAGAAGAGGTGTGTGTGGCTTCCTGTTACTGAATCGACCCCTGCAGGTCAAAAGACACTCAAAGATGAAATTTGGATCTATGGGATGAAACGTATACCCTTTCACTGCCAACGGGAAGTGCTTCAGACACTGGTGGATGGCCACCAGGAAACTTTTCACAGCTGGCTGGGAAGGAGGCCTGGGCGCTGTGGGATCTGTACAAAGGGTCAGATTCCTCTGAGTGAGCACAGCCATCCTGGGGAAAGGCAACAAGGCTCCTCTAACGGGAAATAACATCTGACTGACCAATTGGGTGTTTAAAGGAAATGCCCAGGATGGTGTGGCAAAAAGATCTACTCAACATTTTAATTCCATAGGTGAATGTCATCATCACAACAGCAGCCACTTTTTCAGCATTTACCTGTGGGCCAGGGCTTGTGCTCAGGGAGTTACACACATTAATTATAATCATTCAGAAAGGGATCTGGGTATCTGCCCTTCAGCATCGGTGCAGCTCGGCACCATGGTACCACAATTTTGCACAGCAGAATTGCACTTTCCTTTCTGAATTAATGCTATGTCTATAAAAGTGCTTACAAGGGCTTGGGAACCAAACCTTCACCCCTAAATTGGCAGGCTATGGGACGGGTTCAGTAAGGCTTTGAAAATAAGCTGGCTTTCATTAGTTGGGTCATTGCAATGCCTGCCCCTGGGATAGCAGCAGTAGCAACAAACCAACAACAGGGACAGTTCCCCACCAAAGGATGCTTTAGACATCTAAAGACGCTTTTTCCCTCAGCAGTTTGGGGGATTTTCAAAGGACCACCTCCCTCTGTAAAAGAAGTTGGGAGGAATGATGACCAGGATGCAGAAAGCTCACGGTGAACTAAGATACAAACTATACGCAGAGATATCAAGAGCTGGTTGCGCTTATTCCGCACAATGTTAGGACAAGTAGAAGTTCTGATGCGACAAGAGTCAAAATGGGAACTTACATGTCAGGAAAGTGACTAGGGAGTGGCTTACATCCCTGTTAGCACAAGATATTGTATGGCCTCTTGAAAGGTGTCTTTTGAGAAGAAAGGGTGATTGAACTTTTTACTTTTAAATAATAATCTCTAGAAAATGTGGGTATATTTTAATGGCATTATATAGCGAAAAAGCCTTTGAAATTACCCCGGTATTGTTTTCAAAGCCAGGTTATTTAAATAAGGAATCCATGCTCACCATTTTGCAGACATAGTATTTTGACCCCAAAAGTACTGCTTAAATTGATAATCAATAATGCACACCAGACTTGGTTCCCAGTGACCTTTGATGTTTCCAAAAATTATATTCACCTTCCTGGAGATCAGCCATTATTGAGGATATTCCAAAGAATAAGCTAAAAGTTTAAACTAGTTTTGAAAAATCAGGCTCTAAAATATCATGAACAATGATAGCTTGACCTTAAAAATTCCTAAGGATACTTTTAAAAGGGTAATATCATTTAGATATATATTTCACACTATATTTTTGAAACAATATTCTACTACATGTATTTATACCTGTGACTATATAATAAGGTCTGTTATTTCAGATATGATGAAAAAAAGGTGTAAAACTTATTGTTGACTCATCCCTAAAGATATCAGTCCCATGTCCTTCTATGATCATAAAAGTCAATATAACTGCTGGTCATCATCAAAGAGAAAGTGGAATAAACTGGAAAATATAATTCCCCTTGTACCAAACATCAGTATCCATAATGCTACATATAATTCTGTTCACTTGCAAATAAAAAATACATATATAACACTCTCAGAAGAGTCAGAAATAGACGACTAATATGTCTCAAGATACGAAGTGTCTTCATATGAAAAGGAATTAAAAAGTAGGGTGTTTCTTCAATTGGCAGAGAAGTCGATCAAAGGGTGATGGGCTTGAAGATTACAAAATCCTGATGAGTACATCTGGTGAACCTAGATTAGCAACAAATCTCAGAACTTGCTGGCAACACCTGAAGCCTGGAAGAGATTGGGTTGACTTATACGTAAAACAGTATTCTCTGATTCTCAAATATTCCAACAATCCTCTACCACCTGCATGTCCAACGATTCAGTTCATTTCTGACACTATCATCCTGGAGTTGGCATCAAATCCCACAAGTTACAAGGCTCAGCCCACAAGACTGCCCCCGCCAGTCTCAGGTCCTAGGGCACCTGCACCTCTGGCCGACCAACTAGAAACTGGGCTTTCCACCAGCCCCTCCTCAGGCTATAAAATTTGCTGGAATGGCTCACAGAACTCCAGAAAACAAAAACACTTTAGTTACATTTACTGGTTTATTATAAAAGATACAAAGGAACAGCCAGATAGAAAGGTACGTGGGGCGAGGTCCAGAAGGGTCCTGAGTTGGGAGCTTCTGCTGGTGGAGTTAGTGTGTGCCACCCTCCCAGCAAGTGGATGTCAAGTTTACCAACCTAGAAGATTTCTGAAGCTCTTGTTCAAGACCGTTTTTTTTTTAAATGTTTGTCTTTTATGTTTTTATTTTTATTAATATTTATTTATCTGGTTGCACCGGGTCTTAGTTGTGGCAGCCCCTTTATAAAGCTAAATCTCCAGCCCCACTTCTTTCCTCTCCCAGGAGATCAGGGAGTAGGGCTGAAAGCTCCACCCCTCTAATCACTTAGTCCTGCTGGAGACCAGCCCCGCCCTGAGGCTATCAAGCCCCGCCCCCATTACTTCATTAGCATAAACTCAGGTGTGCTCCAAAAGTGCTGCTTATGAATAACAAAAGACACTCCAGTCACTGAGGAAATCCCAAGGGTTTTCAGGGTGCCTTGCCAGTAACCATAGACAAAGATCAAATATATATATTTTTTTACTGTAACTCAAGAATGTTCAGTTCAACTTTCAACTGAAATAATGAGATAAAATGAATACGAAATTCTATTGTGATGGGCCAGATGACCATCTTCAGAATTTACACCAAAAAATCTCATTTCACAGCTCTTGGGCTCCTCGCCTAGCTTTGAAAATAGAAAAGGGCTGGGAGAACGGAGTTAAAAAGACGATTATTTTAAGACAATTTCTTTAGAGATGGGGGATGCCCCCACCCCACCTCAAGCTTAGAAAAAGGAGGAAATCAGGGCCTAGGTGGGACTCTGTTTGAAAACTCAGTGGAGGGGACTCCAGGCCCAGGGGATCAGAAGAAAGGCTGGCAAATGGCATTGACCCTGGCACAAAGGAGAATTGCACCCTCCTGGGAATAGTAACTGCATGCCCCCTTCCCCATGGAGTCTCCAGGGATGCAGGAAAGTTTCCCACAGGCCAGTCGCAGACTTTGCCATGGAAAGAGCTGCCTGGAGCCATTATAGTCCCACCCAAGAGGGCCTCCCGGCAGGGGAAATGGTCCTCTAAGGAACAGCAAGGGTCCATAACCACCAGAGGACCAAGAGCTGAGGGGGTTGGAACCAGCCAGAGGAGAAGTACTACATGCCTCACAGGGGCTGGGCCTAGAAAGTATGAATGAAAAAATAAAGTAATAGAATAGAATAGAATAAAATGTAGAATAGAATAGAATAAAGATGAAATCATCCCCTAGATAAAGAGTGTACATACCAAGTAAGATTGTACCCTAGTTTCCTAATCTCCTCTCCTACTGAGCCAGCAAGCCCTAGAGGAGTTAAAAAAATTTTTTTACAACAAGTTGGGCGAAAGGAAACTTTAGGCTGGACACCTTACCCATCCTCAGATCATGTGCTTTGGAAACCTACGTGCTTCTGGAAAGGCCTGGCTAGTTAGAGGCACAGTGATTCATTCAGAGACTTATGAACCAAACTAGACCAGTAAGAGTCAGCCTTGCAGCATTTGCTGGAACTACTGGGAAGGAGCGCCTTCTTTGCATGGGACTCCAAGCCGAAGAATGGATACATAGAGCTGCTGGTAGCCATTTCTGTCTCCACTGGGAGAGACCCCACCTAAAACGAAGTCAACCCAGGAAAGAGAAGGAGTGAGAGAAATACATAGTTCTGAAATTGTATCAACATCTGAATCAGCTTTAACTAAATCCTACCCTCGGAACTCTCTGTTCAGTGAATAAATGAATTAGCTTTTTGCCAAGTTGAATTTGATTTCTGTCACTTGCACCCGAGCTCCTGACTAATTTTTTGAAGCATTGTTATTCTGGTCTTATACATATGGCTCAGAGCTTATGTTATTGTCCAAGATCATGTAGTAATAAGTGGCTAAACCAGGATGCGAACTCAAAGCTGTCAAATCCTCCATCCGTAGCTCTTTTCAGTTCCTCAGTTTGGCTCCCCATCCCTTAAAGTTATCCTACCAGTGTTTTATAGGCCTAAACAAACACATTTTTATCCCTTTTTGCACAGATACTCAAATAATCAGATGAGCCAGCAGTAATCAGAAGCAGTAGGACTGGGACAGTGAGTGTGTAACATGTAGCAGTTAAACGAAGGGTTCTCACTAAAGTAATTTTGTCAAAGCAGACTAGTACCAAATCAATCTCCAGTTCCTCTAATGCTAAAAGTTCTGGAAGCCTAGGAAATTGAAGTATTGTGAGCCACAGGAACACAGTAGAAATAAAGAAAATCCAAGTAACCGTACTGGCTCCATTCCTGTTGGTAGACTGATTCAATCGCCCACACACTATTTTCTCTTTTCTTGAAGAACTGTGATACAGCGATACTTAGGTTCAAGTTTTTCAGCTATCTAATATGGAAGTCTGCCAGGATTATTAAATAAAGCAAATGTTTTAAATCCAACAAAGAAATCAATCAGCCAAGGATCAAAGAGGATATAGAGCTAGTTCATTAACAAAGACATATGTTCTAGCTCACACTGTTGATAAGAGTATTAATTGGTTCAATTTTCTGGAGTGATATTTTGCAACATCTATCAAAAGTTTAAATGAACTTAACTTCTGACCCAATACTTCTACATTTATTTAGGAATCTGTCATATATGCTCAGATATGTTTGGATAAGGGTGCATTAGCATTATTTATAACTGAAATAAGTTTCTATTTGCAGGGAATCAGCTGGATAAATTGTGGTACATTCAGACTGCGATTTATTATAGATTGAACACACACGTTTATCTCTGCTGTCTCCTAAAATGCCACTGATGGTAAAGGAATAAAAAAGAAATAAGCCACAAAGATAAAGAGAGCAGGAAAGATGATGATAGCAGATAAGAAATGTGAACCAAATATTGGAAGCTGGGAAATAAATGAACAGATGGTATAGGACTTAGCCAAACGGAGAACGCTGAAACCTAAGCTGACAGGGAAGGAATACAATAAGGAGTAAGCTGACTGTAGAATCGCAGAAAGACTCAGGGATGGAGGAACAGAGGACTTCTAGAGGCAGCGAATGTGGTTAAAAATAGTATGGATGGAAAGTCTTTAAAAGTTCTCCTCCCCCCGGCACCTGCCCCAGAATCAGATAATGCCACTTGCAGCAACATGGATGGACCTAGAGATGATCATACTAAGTGAAGTAGGTCAGAAGGAGAAAGACAAACACCATATGATATCACTTACATGTGGAATCTAAAATATGACACAAATGAACTTATCTACGAAACAGAAACAGACTCACAGACATAGAGGACAGACTTGTGGCTTCCAAGGGGGAGGTGGGGGGTGGACTGGGAGTTTGGGATGAGCAGATGCCAACTATTTTATATATAGGATGGATAAACAACAAGGCCCTACTGTATAGCACAGGGAACTACATTCACTATCCTGTGATAAACCATAATGGAAAAGAATGTGAAAAAGAATATATATGTAGACACACACATATAGGTAACTGAATCACTTTGCAGTACGGCAGAAATTAAGACGACGTTGTAAATCAACCATACTTCAATAAAATTTTTTAAATAATTCACCCCCCACATCCTGAGACAATTAGCCTCTCCATCTCCACTGGGGGGAGAATGGTGTGTACTCTGTGGAAATGCTACACGCTATGTTATTGGGAACAGCAGATACAGTTGGGGTGCAGGGGGAAGGCGAGGCGCCATATGAAAACAAGGGGATTAAATGAAAACCATACTGAAAGGTGAGATACCCTGTCCCCAAACCCAGGTCTCACTGGACTCCCAGAACACTACCAGCCAAGCTTGTGACCTCAGGGCAAAAGACCGAGATGTATCTTTGGAGAAACCGACCAAACTGAGGGCAAAGGTGCTAACCCTTGGGAGATGCAGGAACTAATCTAACAAAACTGCTGGATCCAGAGCTCCTCCTTCATAATGCAGCTTGCCAATTCACCAATTCTTCCATCCAATCAGCTTTTTAGCATCTCGCTCTTAAATGAATAGACAACCACAGATCGCCAGATAATTAAAAGACTCTAATATAAAAGCTCAGATAGAGGGAATCAGGAGGGGAAGGGCGTGGGGGAAATGAACTCAGAGGAAACAAGGACAAAGACAATTCAGGGCATGAAAGAGAAGGACAAGGTCAGGAAAGAAAAAATTTTTTTTTAAACTTTAGTTGATATCTTCAAAAAGATAGAGAAAAGATAATGCACAAGTCAAACAAGAAATGGAGGCTATAAGAAAGAAACATTCAGGAACCAAAAAAGAACTCTTGGAATTAAAAACATGATAGTGGAAATTTAAAATTTAATGGAAGGATTGGAAGATAATGTTTAAGAAATACCCCAGAAAGCAGACAAAAAACACAAAAATATAGAATATTAGAGCGAAAGAATAAGAAACTGCATTGGTTCAGAAGATCAAACATTCAAATAATAGGTATCCCCCAAACAGAGGAAACAGAAAGAAATACATGATGAAAGAAACATGACAGAAACGTTCCACATCTGAGTGTCCAACAAAATTAATGAAAAACCCCACAGCTCCCAATCTCACACCATTTACAAAAATCAATTTCGGGTGTATTATATAACAAAATATGAGAAACAAAATGATTAAGCTTTAAGAATATAATATCTTCATGAGCTGGAGGTAGGGAAAGAATTCTAAAACAGAGCTCAAAAAGCCCTTAATCATGATGGGAAGAACCCTGATACATTTGATTGCATTAAAATTAATAACTTGTGTTTATCAAAAGATATGATTAAAAGAGTAAAAAGACAAGACAGAAAGTGGAAGAATATATCTACAACATATATAACCTAAAACGGTTCCTATCAAGAATATAAAAGACACCCCTATTAATCAATATGATTAATAGGACAATCCAATAGAAAAAGGACCTGGACAGGCAATCCATGCAAATGGAAATCCAATGGTCAATGAGTACATGGAAAGATGCTCAACTTTATTTGCAAGCAGATATACAAATTAAAAACACAAGATAGGTGTGAGCCCTAACGTAAGCTATGAACTTTAGTTAATCATAATCATCATAATAATGTATCAATACTAGTTCATCAATTGTATCAAATATTCCACACCAATGCAAGATGTTACTAATAGGGGAAATCATGGAAGGGCAGAGAAAGAGTATATGGAAACTCTATACTTTCTCTTCAGTTTTTTTGTAAACCTAAAACTGCTCTAAGAAATAAAGTCTACTAATTAAACACACACACACACACACACACACACACCCCACATGATGAGATACCACCATACATGCATCACGTTAACAAAAAAAATTAAAAGTTTGGCGATATCAAGTGTTGGCAAAGATGCAGAGCAATGAGAACTCTCGTACACTATTGGTGGAAGTGTAAATTGGTACAAATATTGTTGAAAACCACTTGGCATTATTTAATAAAGTTAAAGAGAGGACTTCCACATGACCTCTCCTAAGTATATACCAACAGAAATGCATATACAAATGTATGAGAGCACATGTATGAGAGTGTTTATGCAGGCATCTCTGGTAAAAACCCCAAACTGGAAAACCCCTAATGTCTATCAATATTAGTAATTCGAACAAAGGAATACCATGTTGCAATTAAAATGAAAGAACCACAGCTACATGCACCTATACAGATGAATCTCAGAAACCTAATAATAAGTGAAAGGAACAAGTCCCAAAGTAATATGAACAGTGGTATTCTATCCTCAAAAATTTTATAAAACTAAATTGTATTATTTAGAGACATACAAAAGCGAAGTCCACAATACATAGGACAGTGGTTATCAGGTTGGGGGGAAGGAAACGTAATCAAAGAGATCCAGCGCACAGGAAGTTGGGCTGGAGGCAGAGTGTCTTCTAAGATATTGGCAATGTTCTATTCCTTAATCTAGGTGGAGTTACATAGAAGAAAAAAAAGAAAAAAAGAGCAAAACACTTTGAAAATGTAACTAGCCCCTCTGGTTTTTTAACTTCTGGTCTCCAGATCAGTCATTCTCACAGCAGCCAAGTCAGAACATCAGTAAGCAAAGTTCTAGGGCAAGAAGGGACTAGCTCCTTCAAATACGTTCATAGAACTCTGTGAACTGTTCTATTCTCCCTCCGCCGTCATAAAGGGTCCTTCAGAGAGCTCTCTGGTTGAACCAACTTTGTAAAGTGAGGGTAGCTGGCAATGATGAGGGCACCAACAAGACTCTGACACCAACAAGACTCGGACAGTTAAAAGCAAAAGGATATGATCAACTCTAAGCAAAAGTTTTCTTAGTGATTTCAGGATTTATTACGCAAGTGGCAAGAAATTTAGGAACTGTCTTTAACCTGATTGGTGGCATTAAGATATTTGAAAGAAAAAATGTATATATAGAAAAAAAGAGTGGCATTGAGCATAGATAAATGGGCAAAAGGAATAAAATATTATAAATAAATAATATAAATAAGTAAATAACATAAAATACAAGAGAACAGGGACTGTGCATAGGTCCACTTTGATACTGTACTGGGAACTAGGGGTTATGATCAATCCATTACAATGAAAAAAGTGTTCTGAAACAAAAAAAAAAGTATAAATTACAGCCTCACCCACCTTCATGGAGCCCAGGGATTCAGAAAGAGCTGAGAAAGGCATGGTTCTAAGCTTACAACTCCCCTCTACCTGCTGGACAGGAAGTAAACTCCTTTTATGGTTGCAGCTGCATGTCAGGGAGGTTGAGCACTGAATCCTCAGGAAGTTCTGACACTTTGTGAGCCGGGGAGGGAGTGAAACTAAGGGAGAGGAGGCTTGCACGCCTCTACCTCCAATCTGCGCTTTAGTTGAAGAATACCCACGCTCTGTGTCTGCTCAGAATTAATGTGTTCGGTCATGCGCCCTGTTGATAAACACTTTCCCCATGGGTCAAGGAAAATATCAAGCTTCTTTAGTTTTATTTATTTATTCTTAAAGAATACACGTAGAAACAGAAGAAGAATACAGAAGTTAACATATAGTATTATGGGGCTTCCCTGGTGGCGCAGTGGTTGAGAGTCCGCTTGCCGATGCGGGGGACGCGGGTTCGTGCCCCGGTCCGGGAGGATCCCACATGCCGCGGAGCGGCTGGGCCCGTGAGCCATGGCCGCTGAGCCTGCGCGTCCGGAGCCTGTGCTCCGCAACGGGAGAGGCCACAACAGTGAGAGGCCCGCGTACCGCAAAAAAAAAAAACCAAACAAACAAACAAAAAAAACATATAGTATTATGTTATAATACTATATGTTAACATATAGTATTAACATATAGTATTCATAGCAATAAGAAATGTATATTATTCTTATATCGAACTACAGTATGTTGCATTTTTTTGTATCAAATTTCTGAAAACTCTGGGACTTCCTTGGTGGTCCAGTGATAAAGAATCCGCCTTCCAATGCAGGGGACGCAGGTTGGATCCCTGGTCGGGGAACTAAGATCCCACATGCCACAGGGCACCTAAGCCCACGCACCACAACTACTGAGCTTGCCCGCCTCGACGAGAGGGCCCGCGTGCCACAAACTACAGAGCCCACACACTCTGGAGCCAATGTGTCACGACTAGAGAAAGAAAACCCACAAGCCACAACTAGAGAGAAGCCCGTGTGCTGCAACTAGAGAGAAACCGAGCAGACCGCATGCTGTAATGAAAAGATCCTGCATGCCTCAACAAAGATCCCGTATGCCACAACTAAGACCCGACGCAGCCAAAAAAAAAATAAGGAAAATAAATAAATTAAATAAATAAATATTTTTTTAAAATCTTCTGAAAACTCAAAGACCAGGTCTTTTCAGTGGAGGTAGAAAAGTATAAAGGTGAATAGGGGTAACTGAAAAGCACAGGGGGAAAATTCCACGTGGTGCAGGGAAAAGAGCACTGAATTAGGGTCTCAGGAACCAAGGTTCCTCTACATGCACACAGCTGGTTAGAGGCAGAATGGAGTTAAATTTGGATCTCCTGACTCCTAATCTAGCACACATCCTATTACATGCTATTGCTACCCTGTGTACAGCTACTGATTGAAGGATTAGCAGTGAGTAGACATCAGAAAGAAAAGACCCACCGACAGACGCATGGATAAAGAAGATGTGGTACATATATACAATGGAATATCACTCAGCCATAAAACGGAATGAAACTGGGTCATTTGCAGAGACATGGATGGACCTAGAGACTGTCATACAGAGTGAAGCAAGTCAGAAAGAGAAAAACCAATATTGTATATTAATGCATATATGTGGAATCTAGAAAAATGGTACAGATGAACCTGTTTGCAAGGCAGAAATAGAGACACAGACGTAGAGAACAAACGTATGGACACCAAGGGGGGAAATGGGGGTGGGATGAATTGGGAGATTGGGGTTGACTTATATACACTAACTAATATGTATAAAATAGATAACTAATGAGAAACTGCTGTATAGCACAGGGAACTCCACTGCACAGTAGAAACTAACACAACATTGTAAAACAACTGTACCCCGATTTAAAAAAGAAAAAAAAGAACAGAGAGAGAAAGAGAAAGAAAACCCAAAATGATTTCATTAAAAACATGTTTCTCTTAATTAAAGAAGACCTTTTTGGGACTTCCCTGGTGTCACAGTGGTTAAGAATCCGCCTGCCAATGCAGGGGACACGGGTACGAGCCCTGGTCCGGGAAGATCCCACATGCCACGGAGCAACGAAGCCTGTGCGCCACAACCACTGAGCCTGCGCTCTAGAGACCACGAGCCACAGCTACTGAGCCCATGTGCCACAGCTACTGAAGCCCGTGTGCCTAGAGCCTGTGCTCTGCAACAAAGAGAAGCTACCACAATGAGAAGCCTGCACACTGCAACAAGGAGTAGCCCCCACTTGCTGCAACTAGAGAAAGCCTGCACGCAGCAACGAAGACCCAACGCAGCCAAAGTAAATAAATTAATTAATTAAATAACTTTATTAAAAAAAAAAAGAAGAAGACCCTTTCTAGTAAGATATAAACTAACATTTTCCTATTGAGGTCAGAATTATATTTTATGTATGCATGTAAACTACATATTTATTTTCCCCACAGATTACATAAGATAAAGCTAAAAGTAAGTACAATTTTTATTTTATCTACTTCTGTACTATTTGAAAATTTAATAAGAAACAAGTACTACTGTTACACCCAGTAAAAATATAGTGATATTTCTAGTTCAATTGACTGAGATTAATTACATTAGCTATGAGCTCTCATTTACATACGACTGGCTGAAGTATAATTCCTGACAAGGGGAGTTGTTCCAGATATACAGTTACAGTTACGTGAACAAAACAATTTGTAAAACTATGTATGATCTACCACATTTTTATCAAATACACATAATACGTAAAATATCTACAAAACATCTGGAACATTGCATAAAATGGAACAAAGGAGAATGTTAATTCAGGTAAAATCAATCCACTTCCTATGGTGAAGGCCACAAAAGTTGGCCTTAAAATTTCTAGACATAACCAATAAAGGAAAACCCAGCCAGATACATGATTTGTAATGTCCATAAGGTAATGACAAAACAGCTGGACTAAAGCCAGACAATTTTTCCTAACAGTAATAATAGTGTGCTTACACAGTGCCTACCATATGCCTGGGCACCATTCATTTAATCTTTTCTACAATGACCCAAGTGAGGGCTAAAACTGCTAGCGCCATTGTACAGATGGGGAAATGGAGGCACACAGAAATTAATGAATGACTCACCCAAGGTCACACAGGTGTTTAGACCCTGCCTGGAGTGCTGGCTCCAGAGTCCCCACAAATTCCATTTGAGGCTGGAATTCAGACAGAGCGACCTTTAGCTGCTACAGTATCTCTCCTCAGTCCCTCATAGGGAACACCGTGTGATGTACGACTAACACCCTCAAGAGCATTCTTACAGCAGGCACCATGCCACAGTTTGGAGGGCTTTTTAGATTGGACCATAAATGCACAGTTGGATGGAAGGCAGCACTATTTATTGGACCACCTCATTCCCCTCCTTAAAACACTCCAATGGTTTCTCCATTGCCCTGAGAATACCACCTATCCTCCTTATAACATACAAGGCCTTGAAGGGCCATCTTCATACCTTCAAATGTCACCTCTTACCACTCTTCCCCTCAGTCATGCTGAAGCAGCTTCCCACGTCTTCTGTCTATTCTCTGAACATGCTAAACTCATTTCTGCCTCAGGGCCTTTGCACTTGCTCTTGCTTCCCTGGAATACCCCTCCACCCCCATGGTCTTTACAAAAATGGCTCTTTCTTGTCATTCAGACCTCAGGTCAAATGTCTCTTTCTAAGAGAGCCCTTCCACATCGTAACAATGCATGATACCCCCTGTCCCCACAACCTCTAAATTAGACTGTTTCAATTTCTTCATAGCACAGTTATCACTATCTGAAGCTGTCTCATTCATTAATTTGTTTACTGTTTGTCTTCACTACAAAACCATAAGCTCTATGAGGGAGGGAATCTTTTTTTTTTTAACATCTCTATTGGAGTATAATAGCTTTACAATGGTGTATTAGTTTCTGCTGTATAACAAAATGAATCAGCTATACATATACATATGTCCCCATATCTCTTCCCTCTTGCGTCTCCCTACCTCCCACCCTCCCTATCCCACCCTTCTAGGTGGTCACAAAGCACCGGGGCGGGGGTGGGGGTGGGGAATCTTGCTTATCTTATTTACTGCTGGATTCTCAGCACCTAGAACATACCTAACATATAACAGGTCCTGAGTAAACAAACATTTATTGAAATTGAAAAATTAATTGAAGACAATGTGATCCTTACCGTGTTGCTTTTCATTTCAGTTATTTAGGCTGGCTACTCACACAGCCCAGATCCTCAACTGCTTGAAAGCCCTGCTTCAGTTAGGGCGGTGTAGGGAGCACACAGCCTGCACAACCACCATTTCATGCTGGAATTCGGGCCAGAGTGATGCCCCCAGAAATATTCCTGGTCCAGCTGCAAACTAGAGGTCACTTGCATTCACCAGCTGGTGGGCAACGCTCCTGAGCAGAAGTAAGCCACTTGCCCAGGAGTTTGCAGCATTTCAGAGCCTCACACTGGAGAGCTATCCAAAATGTGCCAAGTGCCTGGAGCCCTTGGGATTAGAGAAGCAAATAAACATCAGTCATCTCGGCCATACATCCGCCAGGCATCGATACAGTTGATACCACTCCCATAAGGAGTGTGCATTGAAGTTTCCAGCTGCCAAATCACACTGGCTGCCGCATACTGAGACCAACACAACACTTGTAAGTGTTAATTTGGCAGAGGACAAAGAAGTCCCTGACTTCGTATCAACTAGGCCTCCATCTGTCCAAAGAAGCCAGCAGTCAGCTTTCTCTTATCCCTTCATCAATGATTGAAAAGATGAGAAGCAACAGTGATGGGCAAAGCTTGTAGGAAACACGTGCTCTACCCAAGATCAAAACCACAAGTGGAGGTCAGGTCAGGGGGTTCCTATTTGGTAATAAGGACCTTGTCAAAACAGACACGTGCTTAGTTCATTTCTCTCTGATGAACGTTCTCAAAAGCAGCCCCATGTCATTCAAAACAGCAGGCATGAAGAAGGATGAAGCCGCACTCTCTTGCTATAACAAATCTTAAAAAATGATAACCTATCAAATGATTTGTTTCTCACATAACTGACTTATACCTTTTTTTTGTATTATTTTCCCTTGACATTAAATATACCTTACTAAAGTGGTAGGTCCTTGACTAGCCTCATTACATAAACATAACCTTGTTTTATTTGAGAAAGGTTTTAAAATAAGGTGGTCAAAATGTGCTTCAGCAAAAAGAAAACTCACCAACAATTAATGTAGTGCCACCTAATCCATGGTTGTTATCTCATTCCCACTTAGAATTATAAAAGGTCCCTGTAAACTCCCATTAACCTGAGAAGAACCTCTCTTCATGGCTCTGTGCCTTCTCCAAGTGGAAGCACAGAGTGATTAAGTAGATGAAACATGAAGTGATTTCACACCCAGAGGGTAGACAGAGAAGGGCGCGTCCGGAAGTGCTTGGAGCATGCGCATTTCTAAATGTGTGTAAAGAAGTAGAGACACGAACAGGTGAGTCATGGGCAGTGACCCGTAAAGGCCACGGGGCCATGTGGGCTGGAGGAGGTGTCACTGCAAAGTCACTGGAGAAGACAAGCCCCAGATCAGATGGAAAGAGGCTTGCAGCGGAGTTTGCAATTGTCCTCATATGATTTGGACCACTAAGGCCTGTGCTGGGCCGGGGCTTCGGTGATGGAAGCGAACGGCAGCCCTTGGAAGAGGCTTTGGAGGAAAACGAGGCCACGTGCCCAAAGGGTGGAAAGGAGGGAGGAAGGCAACAGAAAGCCAAACCCCAAAGTCATTGACTGCTTCTTTTTTGAGAAGTTTGGGAGAAAACCGAGCACAAGAAATGTTGAGATGAAATGAACAAGGATGTCTTATCCAGATGTAGTGTGATTAAGAAGTGGAATCACTCTTGTGCCTCCCAGACACACAATCTGTCCTCAGCGTCACCTGCTTCCAGCTCTATGAGGCCCCAAATTTAGTCATCGCATCTTACCACTGTTTCTTATATCCACACAAAACCAGCACAAGTCCTAACAGCTCAAGTTGGGACAATTCCAACAGTCTCTCTGACTTTACTGCAAATTCTTGGCCCTCAGACTAGGCAGCCAGAATCATCTTGTCAGGAGAAAACAAACCAAAAATTAAAAAATCTCCCATAAGAGGTCACTGATAATTGATTAAAAGAGTCAATCACGTGTAAAGAGGCCCTTAACTAGTGCCTTTCCTTATCACCTGTCCCCTGGTTCATCACTCTCTCTATCCCTAAAAAAAAACCGCAAAAAACAAAAACATACTTTTAACCCACCTTTTACCCTGTAGGTGATCAAATATAGTAACTGGAAAAAAAAAGCAATAAATTATATTACTGTAAACTGGACAAGCCTGATTTTCATAAAGGTAGTAGTAATTTGCTCCATGAAAGGATTCCTTTCAACTCTTGAATTGGTACATAATGCAATCTTTACTGCTTTTTAAGCTGACATAGACACTTGCTATGAGCCATAAAGCTCTTTGGAAAATTACAAAATACATAATTTCACAGAACAGGAAGAAAGCAGCCTTCCCTTTCATTTGTGATCAACCCAGATGACCAGTCAAAACCTTGCCAAGTAAACATACCTAAAAAGGAGATTTCTTTGTGTTAAAAATCAAAATGAGGGAGGAAGATGAGCTTGGGCACCAGAAAACCACATGCTGAGGCCTGGTTATGACAATGTCTGTAATCTAATCCACTACCAAGAAGCTCTGTTTCTGCTTCACTGGGCAGAGGAATGTGTGGCAGCCGGGCCTCCAGCACTGGAGCATCTGTGGACGGCCTCCGTCCATGGACAGTGGCAATGCGACAGGGGCAGCATCAGGTCCAAAGTCAGCAAGTAGGGGGACTCACGTGAAGTCTTCACAGTCAAGGGCAAACGGGAGGTACTGTCAACCTCTGAATTCATACAGCTTGATTCTGAGTTTCAAGCTTTTTTTTTTTTTTTTTTTTTTTTTTGCGGTACGCGGGCCTCTCACTGTTGTGGCCTCTCCCGTTGCGGAGCACAGGCTCCGGACGCGCAGGCTCAGTGGCCATGGCTCACGGGCCCAGCCGCTCCGCGGCATGTGGGATCTTCCCGGAGCGGGGCACGAACCCGTGTCCCCTGCATCGGCAGGCGGACTCTCAACCACTGTGCCACCAGGGAAGCCCTCAAGCATTTTTAATTACACATATTATACATGCTTAATGTGGAAAAAGAAGAGAATAGAGCAAGAAGACAATAATAAAAATCAGCTACATCCTGCCAACTAATAGGCACTGTTTTTATTTGGAATAAATCCTTTGAGTTTTTTTATATTATATATGTATGTAAACACATTTTTAAAAAACAAGACTGAGAATTCACACCCATTACCATAGCTATTATTGAAAACAAAAACAAAAAAGTTAGCAAGTGTTAGTAAGGATGTGGAGAAACTGGAATCCTTGTGTATTGCTGGTGGGAATGTACAAGAGCGCAGCAACTATGGAAAACAGGATGATGGTTCCTCAAAAAATTAAAAATATATAGAATTACCATATGATCCAGCAATTCCACTTTTGAGTATATACCCCAAATAAATGAAAACAGGGACTTGAACAGATATTTGTACATCCACGTTCATAGCAGTATTATTCACAATAGCCAAAAGATAGAAGCAACCCAAGTGTCCAGATGAATGGATAAACAAAATGTGGCATATGTACACACTGAAATACTATTCAGCCTTAAAGAGGAAATTCTGACCCATGGTACATCTCAGATGGACCTTGAAGACATTATATGAAGTGAGATAAGCCAGTCACAGAGGTACAAATACTGTGTGATTCCACTTATGTGAGGTACCTAGAGTGGTCAAATTCATAGAGACAAAATGAGAATGGTGGTTGCCAAGGGCTGGGGGAGGGAGAATGGGGAGTTATTGTTTAATGGGTATGGAGTTTCAGTTTGAGATGATAAAAAATGTTCTGGAGGGACTTCCCTGGTGGCGCAGTGGTTAAGAGTCCACCTGTCAATGCAGGGCACACAGGTTCAAGCCCTGGTCCGGGCAGATCCCACATGCCATGTAGCAACTAAGCCCGTGTGCCACAACTACTGAGCCCGCATGCCACAACTACTGAAGCCCATATGCCTAGAGCCCATGCTCTGCAATAAGAGAAGCCACGGCGGCGAGAAGCCCACGCACCGCAACGAAGACCCAATGCAGCCAAAAATAAATTAGTTAATTAATAAAAAAAAATGTCCTGGAGATAGATGGTGATGATAGTTGCACAACAGTGTGAATGTACTTTAATGTCACAGAACTATACTCTTCTTTGTTTACTGAAGTATAGTCGATTTACAAAGTTGTGCTAGTTTTGGGTGTACAGCAAAGTGATTCAGTTTTATACACACACACACACACACACACACATATATACATATATATATATTCTTTTTCAGAGTCTTTAGAACTATACTCTTAAAAATGGCTAAAATGGTAAATTTTACATTTTGTATTTTTTACCAAAATTAAAAAAAAAAAACACCATGATGATCCTATCTGTAATTTGCTGTTTTCGCTTCATTTGATACCATGGCTGTTAATAAAGGTACCCTGTCTGATCATTTAGACGTGACTGCAAAGTATTTTACTGTATGAATGTACCACAATTGAGTTTACCAATCCTCTACTGTTGGACAGTTAGGCTGCCTCTGATTTTTCTCTCCCCAAAAGACGCTGTATGATTCAATCATGTGACATATCAGGTCACACTACATTCCTGATGATCTTTCTTTTGGACTCATTAAGCTCATTCACAAATATTCTGAAAATCTTGCACTTCAGTCAGCAAAATTTCCACACCATTAAAAAATATTTATTAACTACTTGTCCCTGTAATATATTAATAATTAATAACAAAGATAATGATTAATACTTAATTTTAAATATTTATTCAGTACTTGTACATTTTTTTTTTTTTTTTGGCCGCATCGCACGGCACGCAGGATCTTAGTTCCCCGACCAGGGATTGAACCCATGGCCCCTGCAGTGGAAGTGCGGAGTCCTAACCACTGGACCGCCAGGGAAGTCCCAGTACTTGTACACTTTCAAACTTACTACGGAGGACAAAAGTTAGAAATGTTACTAACTGAACATGACACCATGGGCAAGATTCAAAATACTTAACAAGAGGTGGATAAATGTGCCAATCACTCAGAGGAGAGGTCAGCTGAACAATGGGTCAGCCAGACCAGTTAACCCTGACTAACCCCAAAGAAACCATTTAACCAGGAGTATGGAGTAATAGGGGAGTTCTAAAGCAAAAGTTTCTGAACAGACCCTATCTTTTGTTGGTCGCCCAAAGGAGAAGGAGCATAATTGGGAAAAGAGGAGCCAGACTCTGGATTGGTAAAGTTCAAAACCCCTATGGGACCTGGAAGTGGACCCAGAGGTTCTGTCGGATAAACTGGTCTAGAGCCTAGGAGAGAGATCTGGTGTGCAGATCAAATATACACTTGGAGGTCAGAGCACACAGTTGATCACAAAGACCTTTAAAAGCAGGACTTTCAGACTCTGTGGGTGTCCCCTGTTAATGGCAGAGTCAATTCAGCACGTCTGGAGGGAGCCTAAGATTCGCATTTCTGATAAGCTGCTGAGTGAGGCCTATGCTGGTCCCCAGACTACGAAATGAGAAACAAGGTGTCCTGAGGGTGGGTAGAAAAGGAGAGAGAGGGGGACTTCGAAGAACCCTGATCTTTAGGAGAGGAGGCTGCAACGAAATTGAGAAAGGTAAAAAGAAGTCCAAGAGAGCCTGGGGTCACTGAGGTCAAAGAAGAAAGGAACAATACTGCAGCCCTGCTGAAGAGGTACTGAGCCTGTTGTAGTCCACTCGGGTTGTCACAACAAAATACCACAGACTGGGTGGCTGAAACAGCAAACATTTATTCTCCCACAGTTCTGGAGTCTGGAAGTCCAAGATCAGGGTGCCAGGCTGCTCGGTTTCTGGTGCGAGCTCTCTGCCTGGCTTGCAGAGAGCTGCCTTCTTGCTATGCGCTCACATGGCCTCTCCTTGGTGTGTATATGGAGAGAGAGGTATTTCTCTCTCTTCTTCTTCTTAAAAGGAAACTAATCCTGTCACGGGGTTCCACCCTCATGACCTCATCTAAACCTAATACCTCCCAAAGGCCCTACCTTCTATTTTTTTTTTAATTAATTAATTTATTTATTTATTTTTGGCTGCGTTGGGTCTTCGTTGCTGTGAGCGGGCTTTCTCTAGTTGCAGCGAGCGGGGGCAACTCTTTGTTGTGGTGCGCGGGCTTCTCATTGTTGTGGTTTCTCTTGTTGCAGAGCATGAGCTCTAGGCGTGCGGGCTTCAGTAGTTGTGGCATGTGGGCTCAGTAGTTGTGGCTCGCGGGCTTAGTTGCTCCACAGCATGTGGGATCTTCCCGGACCAGGGCTCGAACCTGTGTCCCCTGCATTGGCAGGCGGATTCTTAACAACTGTGCCACCAGGGAAGTCCCGGCCCTACCTTCTAATACTATCACACTGGGGGTTAGGGCTTCAACATATGAATTGGGGGGGGCACACAAACATTGCATCCCTAAAAGTGCCCACTGGGGCCTCCCTGGTGGCGCAGTGGTTGAGAGTCCTCCTGCCAATGCAGGGGACACGGGTTCATGCCTTGGTCTGGGAAGATCCCACATGCCGTGGAGTGGCTGGGCCCGTGAGCCATGGCCGCTGAGCCTGCGCATCTGGAGCCTGTGCTCCGCAATGCGAGAGGCCACAACAGTGAGAGGCCCGCGTACCGCTAAAAAACAAAACAACAACAAAAAAAGTGCCCCCTGGACTTTGTGTAAATGTAAAGATACCCAGTAGGTGTTTGGCAGCAACCTCATTGGATGATGTGATTACTTGAGGCACAGATTCATTATGACAACCCAAGACCGCTGCTGTAATACTCATGACCTGTCAGCACTCTCAGGCTCCCCCAGGCTGAGAACGCTGAGCCCCTGGCTTGGCAGAATTGCTGTGTCCCGGCTCAGTGCAGCACCCTCGACATAGAGGAGAAGGCTGGAGCTCCTGGGTGCACATGCCAGGAAGCTCCTGAAACAGGAGTCTAGGCCACAAACGTTCACATCTCTAATACCTATTAATTTGCTAAAAACAGTCCCCCTGGGCACTACAGACTTAACAGAACAGTCAGAGTCAGAAGGCTCGAATCCCTGCCGGCAGCCTGCATTTTCTCTCTCTGAAACTATCAATTTTGCTTTACTTTACAGGCCCAGCAGAAGTTCTATTTGTGGAAATTGAAAATAAGTGCAGTCACAAATGCTTCTTATCCCCATATTCCCACAAGAAGCTCAAAGAAAAGGCACATGGTTTCCCAGGTCCAAGCTCCCAGGCTTGTTATTCTAGTGACCTCATCACTCACTCTGCAGAAAGCCCTGCAGAAAACCAGGCCTGCAAGAGCCCTGCTCCCCATAGAATGGCTTCCTGGGGGAGTTCCCAGCTCAGCTCACAGCTCTCTGGCCCCGGCCATGGGATCCACCGACTAGGGCGGTCATAAACTGCACTCAGCCATCATTAGTTAACCTCGGAAAGTCATCACAATCGATACGATGAGAGATGGGATTTTCCACAATGCTTTACTTTCAATTAAAATTAAAATTAAATAAACCAGGTGCTGCCTTGTAGAGCCAATAATATTTTATAATTGTGGTTATTTGGCAAATTAAGGCAAAAGACCAAGCAGAATGCCAAAATGAAGCTACCTTG
This sequence comes from Globicephala melas, assembly GCF_963455315.2. Classification (NCBI taxonomy): domain Eukaryota; kingdom Metazoa; phylum Chordata; class Mammalia; order Artiodactyla; family Delphinidae; genus Globicephala; species Globicephala melas. The sequence continues at coordinate 36,419,706 of NC_083329.1, read as the reverse complement.
ACTTATAATTACAACGGTCTCGCTTATCCAGACATATTAGCTAGCTATGTGACAAAGGGCTAAAAGCTAACAAAATTGAAATCTGTGCAATTTATTCACAGGAACACATCCATGCATCTGATTCATTTATTTATACTCTAGAGATAATTCTAACTGGCCTAATTATTTGTTTTTCAAGGCAGCAACAAATTAGAATGTAAACTCCAGGGCAGGGATTTTTGTCTGTTTTGTTCACTGATATATCCCTGACACCAAGAACAGAACTCAAGTATCTGATGGATGGTGAGAGAATGAACCTTTACATGTTCTCCTCAATTTTACAGCCCAGACCCACCCTATTATGTCACAACTCAGCTACTTCACACTTGAGCCCCAAAGACCTTTGATTTTGCAACCCCTGGTTTAAGTGCTATGACAGACCATTGGCTTGTAAATGGATATTCTAAGCAACTGATACAATTTCTTGTATGAATAAAAATATTCCCTCTGTGATCTTGTTTCCACTGGTTATTTGCTTAGCACCTTGTTTTTACCAAAACAAGTGTCCACCTTGTTTCCTACCAGATCGTAAACTCCTTCACTCTAGTTATTGAGGCAAATTGGTTGAATTGAGCTGGAAAGGGAAATTTTAGCTCAGTGCCTATCCTTCACCATTTGAAGGCTCTCCAAACTGAACTCCACCTGGAGAGGAATAGAGTCTTGTAAAAAACTGATAAACAGAAACCTCAATTAAAGAGTCAGGAGACCAGAAAGGGGAGCACTTATGCCCTGTGATGGTAACAGAGCTCAACAGCAAGAAGGAAGACTCCTTTCCTAGCAACAGCTCAGCCAGTGAAAGGCCATGGACTCTGTTTACTAGAACCCTGCCAACTTCCTTTTCCCCTCTATAAAAGAGTTCTCCTTCCCTGGCTGTGAAGGGACTTGCACGTGGCTCACCACGGTTGCAGACCGCAAACTGCAATTCTCTGCTGATCCTGGATAAACCCATCTTTGCTAGAGAAATATCTGGCAGTCTATTTGTTTTAGGTCAACAGTGTGGGTAATTGTTTTTAATCCCCTCATTACCCGGCATATCATAGGAACTAAGTGGCATTGTAATTTCCCATTTGAAACACAGCACTTTTTTGGATTAACATTCTGTTCAAGTTACAACAGTTCTGTGGCCAATGTGATACTTCCAATAATGGCCAGGAATCCACTAAATCCATGACAGGCCAACAGTTCTTTCTGAGGCCTAATTCAAGAAAAATTCCAATGTTTAAGAGCCATGTTCTTTTTTTTTTTTAATTCAAAATGAAAATAGCTTATTGAGTTCTATTGGGAGAATGGGGAGATTAGAAATGTACATTCTCATAACCTAGAACACCAACTTTATTGAACAGAAGACTCTCACGTCCCTGTCTGAGCGTCTCTAAGAAATAACCCTGCAGAGGTAGTTGGGCAGTTTTCTGATCTTTCATATTTATACAGAACTCTACCATTCACAAAGTGAGTTATTAGGCATTACGCATTCTCCAAACCACTCCTCAAGGGATTGATTACCACATTCCCACAACCCTAAAATAACAGAAATTGTAAGTTACCTCATGGACTTAAAAACAACTTTTCAGGAAAAAGGAAAAATTAAGAAACTCCAGGATATTAAATATTTGCATCTACTGCCGATCACATGTTATTTCAGAAACATTAAAATGAGAAGGAAAAATAGTGTACCTTAGACTCGGGGAAACTGAGACTAGAATCTTCTGATCTTCCAGTGACTTGCCCAAAGTCACTCGATGATTTGCCTACAGGACCAGAGCTAGTGCATCTTCATTTCTTTCATGCAACAGTAGCTGAGCACCAATACATGCAAGTGCTGGAAAAACAGAGATGAGCAGAGGCAGCCCGGGCCGTCCTCCCCACCTCTTACTGTCAGGGGCTCTGCTCTCTGCTTGGGCAAGGCAGGACAGAGCAGCACAGATAGCTCTCCTTTCTCAGAAGAGTTGGCTGCCAGGACACTCCAGTGCTGCTAAACCTGGGAGTATCTTGGTTCCCAGAGTCCAGCCCTCCAGCAGCCTCACCCAGGTAGGTCCCGGAGAGGACAATGCGTTCCTGAGCCCCACCTCTGCCCTCTCAGCAGTTCTGTCTGTCTGGAGACAGGCATGCCTGGCTCCTTTAGGTGATTTGTACACGCAGAGAAGGTGGCCAGGGAGCACACGCACCAAACTGTTCGCAGTGTAAACCTGGAGCGTGGGAGAAGAGGGGGTGCAGTGGGGAAGCAGTATGCCCTTTATTCCCTACTGTAAAGTCTAAACTATTTCAGAGGTGATTTTGAAAATGCAGATCTGGAAAAAAGAAACCAAGAAAAGCAAATCTAAAGTGTGCAATTTGGACATACAAAGGTTTGGGTTGAAATCCAGTCTCTCCCATTGACTTGCTGTGTAACCATGTCTCCCCTGTCTATCCACTTCACAGCGTTGTTCCAAACGATTTAGTTGCTGCCACTGGACTCTCTCCCCGTCCCCACGTCCACAGTCCTGGTCACACTGTGTGGTCAGTCTGTTAATGGGTTCTTCCAGGGCAGGGGTGGTCCCACTCTTTGCTTTTTCCTAATATCATACATGACACATTAGTGTTTAAAATTACCTGGGGAAACATATAGGCAGAGAACACGATTTATATCATATACGCTCTACTCGCAACTATGACTTTTAAAAATCTGTTTAAGAATAGTGGCAGTTCCTTCCTCTGACTTTCTGTTGCTACATAGCTTCATTCATCAATGTATCTTGCGGGCGGTGGCAAGACCTGGGGAGAAGTATTTTAGGAATTGTTGAAAGAATTACACTGGCTCATATGAAGGAGTCTCTCTACTTCCTCCTCAAAACCGATAACAAATACTCCACGTTCATATGGCATCAACAAAAAAACAGTATCTCTCACTTCATCTTTCCCATCAATTTACTCACAGAATGTCTAAGCGTATAGCAGAGGGCCCAGCATGAGGGCCAGAACCATGAATAAAAAGCAGATGTGTCTGAAAAACAGGCCTTCAGGGAGTCGATCTGCAAGTAGATCAAGAGGCCTCCTGAGCAGTAACTCACACTAAGGGGAGAATGAAGGAAGATGCACAAGCTGAGTTTCTCCCCTGGACTTGACAACTAATGGGGAAGAATTGACGTAGGCTAGATTTCCTCAAAATCCAGTATAGGTTAAGCAATTCAAACACTATTTGTATTATAATTGCAAAGGGGGCCTGGGAAAAAGTAAGTTATGTGGTATTAGGCAGAACAGTTCTGATTTTCCGGAAATATTTTATGATCCCAGGCATATAAAGCGGCAGAATGAAAAGACACATAATCCTCAAAAACATTACAAGTGTGGCATTTTCACCACTCAAAAGCCTTCCACGAACTGATCAGGCAACTCATATAAAAATTTCAAACTCTCACCCAGCTATTCTCCTTCAAAGAAACTACCATAATGATATAAACCAAAATACAGAAAAAGTTCACTCCACAATGATGTTCAAAGCAGGGCAACGTGCGACATCAAAAAAATGATGCCCCACACTTACTGACTTCATTTCCTGATAGGTCTCTGGACCGCAAAGCCTCAATACAACACAAATTCAGCCTTGACCTCTTCATGAGGCTCAGATGGCACAAAATATACAAGAACCTGAGAAACATTTGTAAATCCCTTTACTATTTCAAAAGCATAAATATGCAAAAAGCTTATACCTGGAGAAAGAAAGGAACGGTGGAAAGAAAAGCATCACGTGTTCTAAAAGTGCACATACACACAAGTGTTTTGCACATCTCCAGAGCAGTGAGCCCTGAACTAGTGAGCTAAAGACATCGGTGGCAGATAACAGAGAAATTGTCAGGGGCCTCAAAGCCAGCTGCCACTACTCAGTCACAAAGCCCGAGGAAAGGGCAGTGACCCGACCCTTGCCAATGACTTGAGGAAAAGTCTTTAGGGAGATCCTGGGAAAGGTTTCCTCATTACTGAGGAGATACGAAGACACAGCTTCTCCCCTTCCACTGGATGTCTCCTACCTCGATATGACCCTTCAAACTATTACCCATCTTGGGACCATGAGGGGAGTCAGGCTGAGAACGAAACCAACACAGGGCAGGACCGAAACCAAAAGAATCACAAAGAAACAAACTCAGAGCCAGACATTCTGCTCCTGGACTTTCTACTACACAAAGGAATTCTTTTCCTTACTAGTAAAGTCAGCCCAGGTTAGAGTTTCTGTTCCTTACACCCCAAAACATCCTACCTGATACATTATCTACATGTGCCACTTCTGTATCAGACCCAGCGCACAAATTATTTTTCCCTATGCGGTAGCTCCACAACTTCACATGTGGGGATTTCTAAGCTTCCATCAGATGTAATTTTGATTTCCTGAAATCCTAAATGGGCAGAAGAAAAAGGGAGACAGAGGTATGCACAGCCGTACAAAGGGAACACATACGGCTGGTTCCCATCACACGGCTAACTATAGAAGCAGAGACCACCACAGTGAGTCCCACTGAAGAGTCTCACTGAAGCTTCTGGCCCCTCTCCCATGACCCCCACCCCCATATATCACAACAAAGCTCGACATCTGGAAGCCCGATGATCTTCAGCTGCCCCTCTCTGCCCAGAGAGTGTTGTACTGCACACGACCAGGAGAAAAAAAGAGGAGGGAGAAGGAAGGGGAAGAGGAGATATCATCAGAGCAAGTAGTCTTTTCTTTCCAGGGTGATAATGGCAATTTTCTAAAACACCCAAAATTGCTTGTGAAATGTACTGTCTTGTCAATTAACACTTCAAATCCTTTTTTCAAAAATTACAGTGCAGAATAGAAGCTATTCAACTGTTCTTTGACAATGTTCTACTGAGACCACTGAGTGATTTTTATTGCATGCCAGGTATCAGCTAACCTTCTGTATCTTTCCCTAAAACCATAACACACTTGAGTTGCAGTTGCAGCTTTCTAAAGTCTAGACCAGACCGTGGGGCTTCTTGGAACCATCCTCCCAGGAGAAGCAGGGTCTAGCCAACATCTACCCAACATCTCTGCGGATCTCAGCCTTGACCTTGACCTCGTGAGATTTACCTCCAATCCACTTGAGTCATGTCCTCCCAAAGCCACACCATCAACCTACCAGCACCTGTGCCTACCCTCACTTCTGAAATGCAGCGTTGTTGTGAGAATTAAGTATCCCTCTCTAACCCCAACTTTCCAACCTCCCCAAGTCTCCAGCTCAACTTCTTTTTTTTTTTTAACATCTTTATTGGGGTCTAATTGCTTTACAATGGTGTGTTAGTTTCTGCTTTATAACAAAGTGAATCAGTTATACATATACATATGTTCCCATATCTCTTCCCTCTTGCGTCTCCCTCCCTCCCACCCTCCCTATCCCACCCCTCTAGGTGGTCACAAAGCACCGAGCTGATCTCCCTGCACCTGGTTTTCAACCTCCTTGAACCCTCAGGCCCCTGGTTCCTCCATTTTCTCCCATTCCATCAGCCTGTCCTGCTCGCGTATCCTTCTCCTTGGAGGCTAGAGCTCTTGATCCATCACATCAATTGCTCTCTTTCTGGCATCCCCAATCCTTCCAAGCCACCAGTCCCCAATTCCACATCAATCCAAATATCCGAACGTTTCCACTCCTATAAACGGTAAGGCAAGTTCTGCTAGAGCAAATCTTTCAACCTTGCAGATGAATGGCGCAACACAATCATGATTTCTAACACAGGCTAAGTGCGTGGAGTGACTCAGCATCAATGTGTTGTACCAATTCCATACACACGTTGGTTCCTGGTTCTGCCTCTTAGTAGCTGTACAACCTCAGGCAAGTTGCTTAACCTCTGTGTTTTAGTTGTCTCATCTGTAAAGTTAGGATAATAATTCCATCTTTACAGAGTTGTTGCAAGAAATTAGTGAGTAAATATATGTAATTTTAACAATGCTTAGAACATAAAAAGTGTCCAAAACTATTGGTGCCAGTTACTATTTTAGAGAGAATTGGGGCCGCTGGATAGGATTTCCCTCTATTTCCGTTCCTTCAGTTATTCTTCCAGTTTATTCACATCCATGTGCATCCTTATTTCTTTTCTGCCTTTCTCAAAGAAAGATGTGTCCATTTATATTTAATTTTTCTAGTTAATATCCCCCTCCTCTTTTCTATATTTTGAACCTAGACATTTACACTGGGTCTGCTTTAGCCTATAAATTTACTCAAGTGTCTCTCATCTTGAAGCAGAAAGGAAGAACAGGAGAAAGGAAAGAAGGGGACATAAGGGAGAGAAGGGGCAAAAACTACCCTTCAGCCTTGCCACCCTTTCCAACTACCACCAATGACTTTCTTCCCTTCACACTCCCAGCCTCTTAAGAACCTGTCTCCTCACCCCGTCCTCATTCCCACCACCATGGAATGGAATTTGCCACCTGCCCCCCATACACACCACGCAAGCTATTTTTGACATTATCACCAATGGCTCCCAATTGCCAGTGGTAGCTCTGCATCCTTAATTAACTGACCTCTCTGTAGCATCTGGCACTGCTGACTTCTCTCTCATTCCTGAACTATTTCTCCCCTGAATTTCCATGACAGGAGTCTCTCCTGTTGAGCCTTCCTCCCCTGAGACCTGTGCTTCTTACTTCTTTGGCTAGATCCTTCTTCCTCGGACCACTCATTAGATATTGCATCATTTATTCATTCATTCAACACACGTACTGAACACTTACCGAAGGGCAGGTACCATGACAGCTGCTGGAACCAGCTAAGCAGGGGCAGCTGAAACACAACTCCAGAGGTCATTACTACTCATGGTGAGACACAACGACTCAGACACCTGAGTGGTCTTTTCTGAAGTCGTGTGTGGCAGTGACACGACTCGGGCCCTGCCCTCACACTTGGTATAGTGAAAAAGAACATGTAACTAGACAATCAGAGGACAAAAAGAAAGGTACAGTGACCGCGGTAGAATGTGAACACACCCTAGTTACGCTCCACAATTTTTTGATCCATTTCACACTTCACTCTTCACACACTCCCCAGGTAATTACATCCCATCATGTGATTTTAACTGAACCTAGTAGCCGATGATGCCCAAGTCTTGTATTATCTGCACAGAATATCATATTGCCTACCAAACGTCTCTACCACATGCCCTAGAGGGCACCAAGGCACCAAAAATATAAATAAAGCAAAAGTCTTACCATGAGGCATTAATCATTTCCCATCTGTACCACTTCAGCAGACCCCCTGGTTTATCACCCTCTTGGACTTTTCTTCAAGCCCCATTAAGAGTTAGCTGTTTGAAACACAAGTTAATTTTATCACCAAACCCCCAGTCCTACCTAAATCCCCTGTGTAAAAGCTTTCAAGGATTACTCTTAGTGGCCAAAGCAAAATTGAAACTCCTTCTACCTTAGTGTGATACACAAGACCCTAAATGATCTAGCTCCTGCCTGCTCTTCTGTCATCTACACAGCCACATAGGTACCCTGCACGTCAGCCACCCCAAACCACCCTGAAAAACCACGTGGTTCCTTCAATCCACAGTGTCCTTTCCCACCTCATTCCCTTTGTACCTATTGTTCCTGCTGCCTAGAACGCCCTTCCTCTGGTTGTTCACCTCATGAATTTCTACATTTAATTGCTTGACCCATCTAGGCAGAGGTAAGTACCTCTGGCTCTAAACTCCCATAGAAAGCAGTCACTACTGGGACTTAGCACAGTGCAGTGACTCTTTATTGATACACCTGTCTCCCCTAGGATAGCGTAAGCCTTTGAGTAAGGACCCTGCCTATTCCCTGTGGGTCTTCAGCATCCGGGGCAGCAGCTAGCACGTGCTGGGTACTCAGCCTGGTGAAGAGGTAAACTCACTGAGTTATTTTAACATTGTTTAATCACAGTACTTTTTAATTAGGGACTTCAAAGGTAATTAATTCTCTTTCATCAAATGTCTCTTCCCCAGAAGAGACTATTTAAGATTATTAAAACTATAAAAGGTTAAACTGCAATTTTACCTTAATATACAGTAACCTGTCTTTGGAACCAATTAGGTGTACTATTATGCGAGAATTTATAAAGAAAGCAGAATGTTCCAGGACACTTCTGAGATGTCAATTTGGGGGATCAAATGACTCAATGTCATTTGAAATTTTAGTTAGACCTTCATTTCTAATAAAATTAGAATATTTGGGACTTCCCTGGTGGTCTAGTGGTTAAGACTCTGTGCTCCCAATGCAGGGGGCCTGGGTTCGATCCGTGGTCAGGGAACTAGATCCCACATGCCGCAACTAAAGATCCCTCACGCCACAACTAAAGATCTCGCATGCTGCAACGAAGATCCCATGTGCCACAACTAAGATCTGGTGCAGCCAAATAAATACTTTTTAAAAAATTAGAATATATGGTTGGCTACATTTTATTTTATTTGAATGTGGAAGATAATCAAAGAAGTCAACCTAAAGAAGTAAAAAGGAATAATCCATAGTAGAAGATAATGTAAAAAAATATATACATTTATATGAATATGTATAACTGAATCACTTTGCTGTACATCTGAAACTAATACAAAATTGTAAATCAACTATATTTCAAGAAAAAATTTTAAAAAGAAGTAAAAAGAAGAGGAAAATGTGTGGGGCTTAATTTTTGATACAATGACCAGTCCCTTTATCATTGGAACACCCTTACTATTAAGTAAAATATTTTTGACAGTATCTTATTTATATCCATTTATTTATTCTTTACCCACGTACTTTGACTTTTTCTAAGAATGTTTATGAATTTTTTAATTAAGTCATCACTGTTGCCTGGTGAGCCTTGTAACTGAAGTTGCCAAACAGCTAGCAAGCATGGAGGGCAGGGTCTGTGTCACTGAAACGAAATGAAGCTTGGACCCAGGTGGAATGGACCTTACCCCTGGGTTCATTGGGATTACAACCAGAACCTGGCAGTCACTGCTCTGATTACAAAAGAGAGAACAAAGACATGGGGGAGATATCTGGCTTTTAAAAGTCAAGAAACCACAATACTTCTTAAATCATTTTATGCCAAAAATACCACAATGGCTGTCTACACTGCCAAATCCACTAGCTAACCACTCAGGTTTATCTTCTCATTCTGCACCTCAACACGCGTATGGAAGAAGCCCTATAGTTCTGAGCAGGATATAGGATTTTTGAAGAGTGGGAGAACTTCCTTGGCTGGTTCCCACAGCCTGTGCTCTGACCCTACCAGGTTACCTCGCCCACCCACACATACACTCGTGTTCCAACTCTTCCAACAGTTATGCACGAGCATATGTGGGGAAACAGCAAATTAAAATAGAAAAAGGAAACATCACTGACCAATGTGTATTGGGTTAACGTGAGTACAGAAGAGTGTACCTGACCTAGCACAGCTACTCCTAGGCATTTTATCTCTGACCTGTTACACTCTCTATAAACACTCCCCATGGGTAATTACACTTACACACACACACACACACACACACACACACACACACACAACTTAAACTGAGTCTCTATGCTGATGACTCCCAATCTATATTTCTTGCCCAGAATATCTAACTGCTCATTTGGCTCTCTCTCCCCACAAGCATGAAGGATATAAAGTTAATAAGACCCCAAGTCTTCCCATGCTTTTTTCAACACAGATGCACAGTAGCAGCTAGAAATAATTAGGAGCGACCAGAACCACATAAACCAAATTTGGCAGGGAAGGAAAAGCAGAAACTTAGAAACATGTGACCTAGGTATTTACAAACTTGTTTTTGCCAAGAAATCCTTTGTTCAAATAAAATCTTACTTGGAAACCCAAAATGTGAAATCAAGAATAGCCCACCTGCTCGGGTTGCAGAAAAAACCACCGAAAGGAACCCTAAGCTGGACGCTGGACTCTTCCTACCCACATTGTCCCCATGCCCTGGAACAGCCCCCGAGGCTCCTTGAAACTCTCAGAAATCTGCAAAACATAGTTCAAAAACTACTGGTCAAGATCCATGAAGGTGCTATTTTCAATACAAAAATTAACAGCGTAAGCACAGTTTGGGAAAGCTAACTGGTAACCAGGCATGAGAATTTCCATGAGTATTAACAGATGCACACTATATATAAAAGAGATAACCAACAAGGACCTACAGTACAGCACAGGGAACTATACTCACTATTTTGTAATAACCTATAAGGGAAAAGAATCTGAAAAAGAATGTGTGTGTGTGTGTGTGTGTATGTATGTATATATATACATATATATATATATATAACTGAATCACTTTGCTGATTCAACAACACAACATTGTAAATTAACTATACTTCAATAAAAAATAAATGAATACATAAATAAATAAAAGAACAAATGTCACTAAAAATAAAGTTGGTTCTGAGTAGCGAGAGCTAGATCAGTCTTTTTCAGGCCCTATGTCAACCACTTCACCACATTTTCTCAAAGACAGTAAATCCCAATGACAAGGAAAACCCTAAAATTAGTCATATTTTGTTTAAGTCACACAAGGCCAAGTTTAAATTGCTATCTTTCTTATACTAGCTTTCTTATCTAAACTCCTATATTTTCGAAATCAATTTGGTACAATTAAAAGGAAAAGTATCCTTTTAATTAAGGATTTAAGAGGCAAATTTGAGCATTAGGATTAACAAGTCAGTCAACTTAAGGAAACACATAATAAATAAGGACATATCTGTAAGTTATTATAGAGGAAACACATTGTTGTACAGGAAAACCCCAACTTACTGTCCTCGAGTAACAGACCTATATGACACCACAATCACCAAAAACATGCAACAAGGTGGGCAACCGATGGGTTGGTTGACTGTCATGATACCAAATTTGGTTGCTTTGGTTACTTTGACACTGTACACACATAAGCTCAGTGAATCTCACGGGGGGAAAAATCAGTGGAAATTCACTTAACCGTTAGAAAATCTTCCCATTTACTTAGTGGACACTGTATAGAGAAATTACAAAAATCCAATATCATGTTTAATTTTTTCATCATAAAAAGACACTATAACAGCGATTTGTTTCAATAACATTTATTCTGAAAAAGCATAACATGATTAAGTATTATATAGATTGGTGGCTCTCAACCCTGGCTGCACATGAGATTCACCAGGGGAGCTTTAAAAATTCCTGATGCCCCGGATCTGTCCCAGAGCTACTGAATCAGAATTTCTGAGGGTGGCTTTTGGCACCAATAGTTTCTTTTCCTTCCCCAGCTTATTCTAATGTGTCACCAGGCTTGAGAGCCATTGATATAGTCTTGCATCAACTGATCAACTCAGTTGTCAAACACCAACACGAACAAACCATTCCTTTTTGGTAGCAGTGACGCCTGTGAGCTGGGCTCCCCTGGCTCATGACTAGTTAATAATGATGGGTAAGGCTGCTTTCCGCTAGTTGTCTGGTTGACCCGTATCTGACCGAAGAGGCTGCATTCCCTTCTCCTTTAAAGCAGATCTAACTTTGTTGTGAGTGTGGGGTTTTTTCTTTTTTAGGTCGTTCCTTCATGGGCTGTGAATGTCGTTGTTTTGATACAGGTTTAGAGAACTGAAATTGCTATTTCAAGAAATACAACTGGTTTTGGTAGATAAATATGACCTTACTTCCATGGAAAGTATTTCATCAAAAAAAAGTAGAATTACAAAATAGGTAATTGTGGCCTTCATCTGTAATATGTTAAGTAAACCAGAAAATGGTGAAATGTGCTCAGAAATATTTTGAAATTTATAAAGTCTACAAGTGACGACATATTGGTAGAGTTAAGATTTTATGTTGCTACTTTGTTTACATATATGAACCAGGGAGCCATAAGACAGTTTGGGGAAAAATGGGTTGTGATTTTTATGGTGAGTTAGAAGACTGAAAACTAGGTTCCGGCCTCCTCTATAATCAAAAGGGACTAACATTACATCCATAAGAGAGGCTCATAAACATGGAATTTCTCTCCAGAGCCAGAGAAATGAGCTATTTTCAAGATCTGCTAGGGTACCCTAAGAAGTTGAAACATTAAAAGCTCTCTTAACTGAAGCAATCAAAGTCAGTGAAAGCAGAGAGTCAAAAAGTTGATACATCATGTTTCAAACATTTTATTTCAATCTTAGTCACATAAATAAAAGTAAAATCATTCACTAATCTTTGGGTGCCAGGTCATGACTGCAGTTCTGTGTTGCCTTTGTTGGTTAAACCTCCCCCAGATTTCCTCCTTCCATTTCTTAAATGCACTGGTACCTCAAAGGCACTTGTGAAAAAACCTGAGGGCAAAATCTCCGTAGATTTTTTTACTATAGTTTCCAATCTTTGATAGCTCTGTATTCCATACCTGGGGAGCAGTAGTTTGTTTATTTTTTTTTAAATTTAGCCTTTTAAAGTATATAATTCAGTGGTTTTTAGTACCGTCACAATGTTGTAAAACCAAGACTACTGTCTAATTCCAGAACCCAGCCATCACCTCAAAAAGAAACGCTGTACCTACTGCCATTCACTCTCAATTCCCCCACCCCATACCCTGGCAACCACAAATCTACGTTTTGTCTCTGTGTTTGCCTATTGTGGATATTTCATATAAATGGAATCACAGTGTGTGGTTTTTGTGTCTGGTTTCTTTCACTTAACATGTGTTCATGGTTCATCCAGGTTGTAGCTGTTGACATTGTTTTTTAATATGGCTTATTTTTATGAGTCTATATGGCAATCAACTTTGTTTTCATAGAAATAGCATTCCTTTTTGGCACTCCCATTATATCAGTTTATGTAATATTTAATTAAATTGCAAAATTACAAGAGCAAGTATTAATAAAATAAACAAGACTGTGACCAAACACCACGGTAAGCGTGCACCTGAGCTGATAAAAGCGAAGTACACCCCTTTATTATGATGACAGTTATTTGCCACAGTGGTCTCTGAGCTCTGAGCAACAACGGGTTCGTGTTTCAGAGGGAAAGGAGAGCACCGGTTAAGCCCATGAGCTGTTTTAGTGTTGGTGGATACTCCATTACCTAGGACGGAGCGGTATGCATGCAGAGGGTGTAGAGGCGATGTGTCTATTAGACAACCCAACACAACCTCAACTGTCCCCAAAAGGAAGTCTTCCATATGTCTACTTCTTCAAAAGAGGCAAGGATGTGTTCCCATAAAGATAGGTATACCCTCCTGCCTTTATAAAAGCTTTACCATCCTACTCATCTTTCGAGAATCAGCTCAAACGTGTCCTGCTCTATAAATTCTTCCCTAAACCTTGACTCCCCAGACTGCCTACGTGCTCTCTCTCCTTCAATTTCCAGCATACTTATCTATCTCTTACAGTGCTTATAACTGGTATTACATAGCTAGTTACACAATGTATTTTCTTCCATATGAGGCTTTAGGCTGCTTGTGTTTTTATATCTCCTACAGCCACCAGCACAGGAAAAGAGGGGCACGGGACACAATCTTTGCACAAACTGTAATAAGAAGTTCAAGAAATATTTATTAAGTAAATAATGAATGAGCACATTGATTAAATAATTAAGTAAAGGTGTGTAACTTCCTACCTGGCTACAGAGCAACGCACCTCTTTCTTCAACGTGCAGTAAGGAAGGGGGATGAGAATCTGATGGGGCAGAGTGGTAGGCAAAGGAAGAAAATCAACTCCTCTGGGTGCCTAGCAGCTATCAGAAATCATGACTCTCCTCCACGTGTCTAACAGAGATCACTTTCAAATAGGACATTGTTAGATAATGACACTTCCTGATGTCCTCTGATGTAGAACAAATTAAAAACAGAGAGAAAAATCTTTGTACTCAAAACATCCCATTGTCTTCAAGTGTGGATTTGGTTTTTCTCAATTAAATTATTATACCACTTGAATGGGTTTTTAGATATCCTAGAAACTACTCATAAGAACATAGCTTCCAAATTGGCGATTCTTAAAAGCAAAGCCATGGGTTAGGTAAGGAATGCATAAACAACCCCCAAAGCGGCACTGAATACTTTTTTTTGGCCGTATACGACTGAAAAACTGCCAAGTTCATTTTGATAAGCCTTTGTTAAAAACAATAAACATGCCTGAGCTTGCAAACCATGCCGTTCTGAAGAAAAGGCAATTGAGAAAATTAGAAAATGCTTAAAACTGCGATGTCTGATTAAAAAGGAAAACCTCTGTGGTAACGGATTTACCAATAAGTCACAACACTGTGTCTCCTATTAATACGGAGCAGGGGACAAAATGTAAAGTGAGACAAAATAAAAGCAGAACACCATCTTCATAAATAAATAAGAAGCTACATCTTAAAACTAATACAATTACAGTCCGCAACACTGACACAGGGGCACCAACACGATTGAGAAAACTAATCCTCCCATGCTTCATTAAGTTCAATGTCACCACAATGATGTCCTTGCATTAAAGGAAGTGTAATGTCAGGGACTCCGAATGAATATACATAAAATAACCAAGTGTGGGAATTTCTATTCACACAGAGTTCACGTATGTCAGTTCATAAAAGTTAAAGTCACTTTAACTGAATTTGTTTTTCACTGATTATAAAATCAGCAGAATCACAGTATTGGAAGGAAGATAATTTGGAATATTTACATCCATTTCCCTACTTTAGGCAAAACTGAAATTCTCTTCTATCTGCCAAAAAAAATCCTGGAATTCTAATAAATTAATTGTAACTTGAGGTCCACAGGATCAAAGTTCTCTGTTTTGTTCACTGACATACCTCAAGTGCCCAGAACAGCACTGGGCACATAGTAGGCACTCAATAAATACCTATTAAATGAAAGTAAACTGAAAGACATAAAAAATGTGCGATGTAATGCTAAAATGCTAAATAAGTCTGTTTAAAATTCCTTTCTCAGCTCTGTTGTAGGTTATGGTGTTAATCATAACACACAAATTGTCCTCATATAAGCCACTTTTCTCAAGCCGGCTCCAAAGTCACAAATCACACTTTTAACTCTAACCAATCACCACCACAGGGAGGTAAGAATCAGAAAAGACTTCAAAGAGAGATGAGGGTAAACTTCATCCATAGGTTTTGATTTTGATTACTTTTCTTCTCCTGGAAGTTCATCTGGGATGTATATGCATATTCATCTTTGTATTATTATTTAAAGACATGTATTTAAGAATGTGTTATTTAAAATTAAGGGTTTGGGGGCTTCCCTGGTGGCACAGTGGTTGAGAGTCCGCCTGCCGATGCAGGGTACACAGGTTCGTGCCCCGGTCCAGGAAGATCCCACATGCCGCGGAGTAGCTAGGCCCGTGAGCTGTGGCCGCTGAGCCTGCGCGTCTGGAGCCTGTGCTCCGCAACGGGAGAGGCCCCAACAGTGAGAGGCCCACGTGGCCTTTTTTTTGTGGCCGCAAAAAAAAAAAAAAAAAAAAATTAAGGGTTTGTATTTTTTAACATTATACTACAAAGGTGGTTTGACTAAATCAACCTCTCATCTATTTCAGAATCCCACCAGTTTAAATAAATAAATAAATAATAAGAACAGGAAAATGACATGATTAGGTGATTCTAGTCATCATTTTTGCTCAAAATGCCTGGAAGCAATATGCTTTGAAAATTGAATGGAGTTGGAAGCAGAGGGCCTGGATTCTGGTGTTGGCTCCATCACCAAAGAGTTTAACCAATCCCTGCTAACAGGAAACTGAGCTTCCCAGGCTGTAAGGTGAAGAGTTTGACAAGATGACCTCTAAAAACCTGTACAATTTCCAAGATCCTGTGATTATAAGTGACCAAATTCAGTCACTTAATTACTACTCCCTGGGAGGGTCAGACACCATTGGCTTAGTTTGACATGACATTTATAGGGGGAGAGGGGAGCAAACTATGCAGGGGCAGTTGATTTTAAAAGCTAGTGATCTCGGGGGACTTCCCTGGTGGCACAGTGGTTAAGAATCCACCTGCCAATGCAGGGGACATGGGTTCAAGCCCTGGTCCAGTAAGATCCCACATGCTGCAGAGCAACAAAGCCCGTGCACCACAACTACTGAGCCTGTGTGCCACAACCACTGAAGACCAAGCTCCTAGAGCCCATGCTCCACAACAAGAGAAGCCACTGCAAGAAGCCCACACACTGCAAAGAGTAGCCCCCGCTCACACCAGCCAGCAATGAAGACCCAACACGGCCAAAAAAAAAAGCTAGTGATCTTCGATACCCTTGGACATAGTGTGTTTCTAAATTTGGAGGCTCTGAAGACTTTCCTCCAGGGTTAATCTGACTGGGCCACCAGAGTGCCCAGCTCTCAGCAAAGAAAAGGTAAGATAAACTAATTAGAGTCCCTTCAAGAATGGAAGGGTTGCACTACTGGGCATATACCCTGAGAAAACCATAATTCAAAAAGAGTCATGTACCACAATGTTCATTGCAGCTCTATTTACAATAGCCAGGACATGGAAGCAACCTAAGTGTCCATTGACAGATGAATGGATAAAGAAGATGTGGCACTTATATACAATGGAATATTACTCAGCCATAAAAAGAAACAAAATTGAGTTATTTGTAGTGAGGTGGACGGACCTAGAGACTGTCATACAGAGTGAAGTAAGTCAGAAAGAGAAAAACAAATACCGTATGCTAACACATATATATGGAATCTAAAAAAAAAAAAAAAAAAAAAAAAAGTCCTGAAGAACCTAGGGGCAGGACAGGAATAAAGATGCAGACATAGAGAATGGACTTGAGGACACAGGGAGTGGGAAGGGTAAGCTGGGACAAAGTATGAGAGAGTGGCATGGACATATATACACTACCAAGGGTAAAATAGATAGCTAGTGGGAAGCAGCCACATAGCACAGGGAGATCAGCTCCGTGCTTTGTGTCCACCTAGAGGCGTTGGGTAGGGAGACAAGAGAGAGGAGATATGGGGATGTATGTATATGTATAGCTGATTTGCTTTTTTTCTTTTTTTTCCCAAAATGCAGAGAAGATTTATTTCGTACAAAAGCATAAAAGACATAAATAGAAGACTATGTGTGTGTTTGCGTGTGTGTGTGTGTGTGTGTGTGTGTGTGTGTGTTTTCTGGAAGTGGGGGTCATGGATGTCAGGCCTGGAAATATGTGAGGTAGGAAGTGATGAGACAAGCCAGGCCTGTGAGATCAGGTGGGCAAGCCTAGCACCTGAGGTTTGAGCTAAAGAAGGTGGCCTAGTGATCAAGGGACACCCGTGGTGAGCCTGACCCCAGGGCAGTGGTCCTGGTTGTGATTCACCTTGTTATACAGCAGAAACCAACACACCATTGTAAAGCAATTATACTCCAATAAAGATGTTTAAGAAAAAAAGAATGTAAGGGTTGAACCAGTGCCCTGGCAGGTCCCATCCAACTCAACACTAAAAAAAAAAGAAAAAAAAAGTTACAAGAGATTCAGAATGCTGAGTTGTGAAAGCCGAAGGCTAACCAAAGAGCCCCAGGACTTACTGGAATCGTGCTTTTAAATTTTGCTTCAAACACCTTCCCCTGAATCTGTACTACAGGTATCACTGATTTTCTGTGAGGACAAGAAGCAACTAAGAAATTAAGTCAATTGAAGGTTGTGAGTACTATTACCTGAGGGTGAGGGGAGATTCAAAATAAAGAAATAAATAAGATACACTGGAAACAGAATCCAGAAGAAAGGCGGTCTCTCTTGCACGAGAAGTCTGCATTTGGAAAACACAGGAGATAGGGATCAAAGCCGCTCCCTTTCCAGCCACCTGCCCAGAAACTGCCCGAGCGCCTGCCCAGCACCGTCGGGGCAAGTGGGCACGTGTCCCTCCTCTAAACCAACGGGCGCTCCGAGGGACCGGGTTACGGTGGCGGGCTCCCCGCGCGCGTCTCACCAGGCGCTGGGGCGGCGGGGAGCCAAGGGAGAGCCCTCCGCCACCTCCGCCCAGCCCAGCCCTAGAGCCCGCCGCCGCGCCGCGAAGGATGCCCGGGTCACCTGAGCTACCGCGTCCTCAGCACGGCCGAGCGGGAGATAGCACAGAAGGTGAGCCAGGTGGTTCCCGGGCCCGAGCGCTCGGTTTCCCGGCGCCAGAGCGACCGGCGGGAGACTGCGCCCCGGCAGCCCGGCGGGCCAGCCTCCAGCCCTCCGCAGCCCGCCCAGACCCCCCTCTCCGCCTGCCCCCGCCGGGCCCCGCTGCGTGCTCACCTCGCGTGGTCCTCTGCAGCCCGGACGGCCGCGCGCGCGGACATACCCCCGGGGCGCGCCCACCGTGCCGCGTCCCCGCGCGGTGGCCCCTTCCGGGGCCCCAGGCGCCGCGGTCAGCGCGTCCGAGGCGCGGGGAGCTGACTGGGAGGGGGCGCCGGCGGTGCTGGGGCCGGTACCCCGCGGGCAGCGCGAGCAGCGCGGGAGGCGGAGAGCGTGGCGGGGAAAATCCCCGCGCTCGGCCTCTGAAATGCACCAGCAAGTTCAGCGTCCCGAGCTCTGCCGTGCACTCTCTGGCCGGCGGGTGAATGGGATTTATCCCTGAGATCCGCTCTACGAGCCGCGGCTTGGCGAGGGGTGAGGGGCGCGCGGGAGGAGGGCCGCCTCGCGGTTATGTAATGGATCGGCCTTCCGTGACCCGAGCCAACTCGCTCTGGGACGTCCCGACCCTCCCCGGCAACTGCAGTGCGTGCCCCTGACCTAGGCAAGCAGAGGGGGCCGGGTGTTCTCAGAAAGAACTTTCCCCTGCAGGCTCAAAGAGCAAGCTCTGGAAAAGGAATCCAAGGACTCTCTTGTGTGTATCCGGCAGGGATCTGGACTCTGCCATACAACCCGTCCCATTTCACAGCACAGGGAACTGAGGCCCCAAAGTGTTTAAAACACTGTTTCTTATTGTTAGATGGACCTAGATTCAACTCTCCTGAAAACCTCATGACCTTAGCCAAGTTACTTAAATCTCCGAGCCTTTCTTCACATATAAAACGACGATAATAATAGTGTCCACTTCCTGTGCTTGCTGAAGAGGACAAAATGAATGAGGCACAGGAGTCCGGTACGTACGTAACACACCCCCAGTAAAAGTTACGGCTGCTCCTTGTGCTAAGGTTCGCCCGACTCTCCAAACGTCGCCCTAAAGTCGGCTGTCTCACTGGCCTAAGGAGCTGCCCGAGGGACCTTCCTGTAAATTATGCTCCCCGTCAGAAGCAAAGTCTCCGAACTGACTAGGTCTGATTCCAATTTCTTGGGTTCTACATCCTTGCTACTCAACAGCATCGTCATCTGGGACGTTGTTAGAGATGCAAAATCTCAGGCCCAACCCCAGAGCCGTTTAACAAGAATCCCTAGGTGATTTAGTCGGTTGTACTTCAAAGTTTCAAAGTGAGTAAGGCTTTTTAGAAAATTTGAGAAGGGGACTAGAAAGTTATGGCTCGGTGGCCACACAATACCTTAGGGTATTTTAAAAATAGACTGCTAAAGACCTTCCTCATTTTACCCTCCCGCTATTTTGTCTCTTTACCCCCTCCCCAGTTTCCTGCTCTTTAACTATAAAATCTGGATTGAGCTCCCCTTTTCACCTGCAGAAAGCTCTGGGTTACATCTAAGTAATGATTAGTGAAGCTACCTCTAAAACACACAGAAGAATTAGCAAATACGAATTGTAAAAGAATTCATTAGCATTGAAAATGTACTTAAAATGTTGAAGCAGCTGTAAGTCCTGAGCTTTCATCTGTGAAGGTCTTTAGGTTAAAGACTTGAATACTTTTGCAGTTCAGAAAAATACTTCTCTTAGTTAAACATTGCTTTGGGTGGTCAAGGAGACCCAATTTCCACCTTAATGTAGGACAACCAGTTGTTTCTTTTTTCTTCTTTTTTTTTTCTTTTACATCTTTATTGGAGTATAATTGCTTTACAATGGTGTGTTAGTCCCTGCTTTATGACAAAGTGAATCAGCTATACATATACATACATCCCCATATCTCCTCCCTCTTGCATCTCCCTCCCACCCTCCCTATCCCACCCCTCTAGGTGGTCACAAAGCACAGAGCTGATCTCCCTGTGCTATGTGTCTGCTTCCCGTTAGCTAGCTATTCTACATTTGGTAGTGTATATATGTCCATGCCAATCTCTACTTCGTCCCAGCTTACCCTTCCCACTCCCCGTGTCCTCAAGTCCATTCTCTATGTCTGCCTGTTTACTCCTGTCCTGCCCCTAGGTTCTTCATATCCTTTTTTTTTTTTTTAGATTCCATATATATGTGTTAGAATACAGTATTTGTTTTTCTCTTTCTGACTTACTTCACTCTGTATGACAGTCTCTAGGCCCATCCACCTCACTACAAATGACTCAATTTCGTTTCTTTTTATGGCTGAGTAATATTCCATTGTATATATGTGCCACATCTTCTTTATCCATCCATCTGTTGATGGACACTTACATTGCTTCCATGTCCTGGCTATTGTAAATAGAGCTGCAATGAACATTATGGTAGATGACAATGTTTGAATTATGGTTTTCTCAGGGAATATGCCCAGTAGTGGGATTGCTGGGTCATATGGTAATTCTATTTTTAGTTTTTTAAAGAACCTCCATACTGTTCTCCATAGTGGCTGTATCGAATTACATTCCCACCAACAGTGCAAGAGGGTTCCCTTTTCTCCACACCCTCTTCAGCATTTATTGTTTGTAGGATTTTTGATTATGGCCATTCTGACTGGTGTGAGGTGATACCTCATTGTAGTTTTGATTTGCACTTCTCTAATGATTAGTGATGTTGAGCATCATTTCATGTGATGGTTGGTAATCTGTATATCTTCTTTGAAGAAATGCCTATTTAGATCTTCTGCCCATTTTTGGATTGGGTTGTTTGTTTTTCTGATATTGAGCTGCATGAGCTGCTTGTAAATTTTGGAGATTAATCCTTTGTCAGTTGCTTCATTTGCAAATATTTTCTCCCATTCTGAGGGTTGTCTTCTTGTCTTGTTTATGGTTTCCTTTGCTGTGCAAAAGCTTTTAAGTTTCATTAGGTCCCATTTGTTTATTTTTATTTCCATTTCTCTAGGAGATGGGTCAAAAGGATCTTGATGTGATTTATGTCATAGAGCATTCTGCCTATGTTTCCTCTAAGAGTTTTATCGTGTCTGGCTTTACATTTAGGTCTTTAATCCATTTTGAGTTTATTTTTGTGTATGGTGTTAGGGAGTGTTCTAATTTCATTCTTTTACATGTAGCTGTCCAGTTTTCCCAGCACCACTTATTGAAGAGGCTGTCTTTTCTCCATTGTATATTCTTGCCTCCTTTATCAAAAATAAGGTGACCATATGTGCATGGGTTTATCTCTGGGCTTTCTATCTTGTTCCATTGATCTATATTTCTGTTTTTGTGCCAGTACCATACTGTCTTGATTACCATAGCTTTGTAGTATACTCTGAAGTCTGGAAGCCTGATTCCCCCAGCTCAGTTTTTCTTTCTCAGTATTGCTTTGGCTATTCGGGGTCTTTTGTGTTTCCATACAAATTGTGAAATTTTTTGTTCTACTTCTATGAAAAATGCCAGTGGTGGGCTTCCCCAGTGGTGCAGTGGTTGAGAGTCCACCTGCCGATGCAGGGGACACGGGTTTGTGCCCCAGTCCAGGAAGATCCCACATGCCGCGGAGTGGCTAGACCTGTGAGCCATGGCCACTGAGCCTGCACGTCCAGAGCCTGTGCTCCACATGGGAGAGTCCACAACAGTGAGAGGCCCAAGTACCACAAAAAAAAAAAAAAAAAAAAAAAAATGCCAGTGGTAGTTTGATAGGGATTGCATTGAATCTGTACATTGCTTTGGGTAGTATAGTCATTTTCACAATGTTGATTGTTCCAATCCAAGAACATGGTATATCTCTCCATCTGTTTATATCATCTTTAATTTCTTTCATCAGTGTCTTATAGTTTTCTGCATACAGGTCATTTGTCTCCTTAGGTAGATTTATTGCTAGGTATTTTATTCTTTTTGTTGCAATGGTAAATGGGAGTGTTTCCTTAATTTGTCTTTTATATTTTTCATCATTAGTGTATAGGAATGCCAGAGATTTCTGTGCATTAATTTTGTATCCTGCTACTTTACCAAATTCATTGATTAGCTCTAGTAGTTTTCTGGTAGCATCTTTAGGATTCTCTATGTATAGTATCTTGTCATCTGCAAACAGTGACAGCTTTATTTCTTCTTTTCTGATTTGGATTCCTTTTATTTCTTTTTCTTCTCTGATTGCTGTGGCAAAAACTTCCAAAACTATGTTGAATAATAGTGGTGAGAGTGAAGAAGACAGCAACCTTGTCACGTTCCTGATCTTAGAGGAAATGGTTTCAGTTTTTCACCAGTGAGAATCATGTTGGCTGTGGGTGTGTCATAGATGGCCTTTATTATGTTGATGTAAGTTCCCTCTATGCCTACTTTGTGGAGGGTTTTTATCATAAATGGATGTTGAATTTTGTCAAAAGCTTTTTCTGCATCTATTAAGATGATCATATGGTTTTCTACTTCGATTTGTTAATATGGTTTATCATATTGATTGATTTGCATATATTGAAGAATCCTTGCATTCCTGGGATAAACCCCACTTGATCATCGTGTATGATCCTTTTAATGTGCTGTTGGATTCTGTTTGCTAGTATTTTGTTGAGGAGTTTTGCATCTATGTTCATCAGTGATATTGGCCTGTAGTTTTCTTTCTTTGTGACATCTTTTTCTGGTTTTGGTATCAGGGTGATGGGGGCCTTGTAGAATGAGTTTGGGAGTGTTCCCCCCTCTGCTATATTTTGGAAGAGTCTGAGAAGGATAGATGTTAGCTCTTCTCTAAATGTTTGATAGAATTCACATGTGAAGCCATCTGGTCCTGGGCTTTTGTTTGTTGGAAGATTTTTAATCACAGTCTCAATTTCAGTGCTTGTGATTGGTCTGTTTATATTTTCTATTTCTTCCTGGTTCAGACTTGGAAGGTTGTACTTTTCTAAGAATTTGTCCATTTCTTCCAGGTTGTCCATTTTATTGGCATAGAGTTGCTTGTAGTAATCACTCATGATCCTTTGTATTTCTGCAGTGTCAGTTGTTACTTCTCCTTTTTCATTTCTAATTCTATTGATTTGAGTCTTTTCCCTTTTTTTCTTGATCAGTCTGGCTAAATGTTTATCAATTTTGTTTATCTTTTCAAAGAACCCGCTTTTAGATTTATTGATCTTTGCTATTGTTTCCTTCATTTCTTTTTCATTTATTGCTGATCTGATCTTTATGATTTCTTTCCTTCTGCTAACTTTGGGGGTTTTTGTTCTTATTCCTCTAATTGCTTTAGGTGTAGGTTAGGTTGTTTATTTGAGATGTTTCTTGTTTCTTGAGGTAGGATTGTATTGCTATAAATTTCCCTCTTAAAACTGCTTTTGCTGCATCCCATGGGTTTTGGGTCATCATGTTTTCATTGTCATTTGTTTCTAGGTATTTTTTGATTTCCTCTTTGATTTCTTCAGTGATCTCTTGGTTATTAAGTAGTGTATTGTTTAGCCTCTATGTGTTTGAATTTTTTACAGATTTTTTCCTGTAATTGATATCTAGTCTCATAGCATTGTGGTTGGAAAAGATACTTGACATGATTTCACTTTTCTTAAATTTACCAAGGCTTGATTTTGACCCAAGATCTGATCTATCCTGGAGAATGTCCCATGAGCAGTTGAGAAGAAAGTGTATTCTGTTGTTTTTGGATGGAATGTCCTATAAATATCAATTAAGACCATCTTGTTTAATGTATCATTTAAAGCTTGTGTTTTCTTATTTATTTTCATTTTGGATGATCTGTCCATTGGTGAAAGTGGGGTGTTAAAGTCCCCTACTATGATTGTTACCGTCGATTTCCCCTTTTATGGCTGTTAGCATTTGCCTTATGTATTGAGGTGCTCCTATCTTGGGTGCATAAATACTTACAATTGTTATATCTTCTTCTTGGATCGACCCCTTGATCATTATGTAGTGTCCTTCTTTGTCTCTTGTAATAGTCTTTATTTTAAAGTCTATTTTTTCTGATAAGAGAATTGCTACTGAAGCTTCCTTTTGATTTCCATTTACATGGATTATCTTTTTCCATCCCCTCACTTTCAGTCTGTATGTGTCCCTACGTCTGAAGTAGGTCTCTTGTAGACAGCAAATATATGAGTCTTGGTTTTGTATCCATTCAGCCAGTCTATGTCTTTTGGTTGAAACATTTAATCCATTTA
Organism: Globicephala melas; assembly: GCF_963455315.2. Taxonomy (NCBI): domain Eukaryota; kingdom Metazoa; phylum Chordata; class Mammalia; order Artiodactyla; family Delphinidae; genus Globicephala; species Globicephala melas. The sequence continues at coordinate 36,395,554 of NC_083329.1, read as the reverse complement.
CATTTAAGGTAGTTATGGATATTTATGTTCCTATTACCATTTTCTTAATTGTTTTGGGTTTGTTATTGTGGTCCTTTTCTTTCTGTTGTGTTTCCTGCCTAGAGAAGTTCCTTTAGCATTTGTTGCAAAGCTGGTTTGGTGGTGCTGAATTCTCTTAGCTTCTGCTTGTCTGTAAAGGTTTTAATTTCTCCGTCGAATCTGAATGAGATCCTTCCTGAGTAGAGTAATCTTGGTTGTAGGTTTTTCCCTTTCATCATTTAAATATGTCCTGCCACTCCCTTCTGGCTTGCAGAGTTTCTGCTGAAAGATTAGCTGTTAACCGTATCGGGATTCCTTTGAATGTTATTTGTTGCTTTTCCCTGCTGCTTTTAATATTTTTTCCTTGTATTTAATTTTTGATAGTTTCTTGGCATGTTTCTCCTTGTATTTATCCTGTATGGGACTCTGCACTTCCTGGACTTGATTGACTCTTTCCTTTCCCATATTAGGGAAGTTTTCAACTATAATGTCTTCAAATATTTTCCCAGTCCCTTTCTTTTTCTCTTCTTCCTCTAGGAACCCTATAATTCAAATGTTGGTGCGTTTAATGTTGTCCCAGAGGTCTCTGATACTGTCCTCAATTCTTTTCATTCTTTTTGCTTTATTCTGCTCTGTGGTAGTTATTTCTATTATTTTATCTTCCAGGTCACTTATCCGTTCTTCTGCCTCAGTTATTCTGCTTGATTCCTTCTAGAGAACTTTTAATTTCATTTATTGTGTTGTTCATTATTGTTTGTTTGCTCTTTAGTTCTTCTAGGTCCTTGTTAAACATTTCTTGTATTTTCTCCATTCTATTTCCAAGATTTTGGATCATGTTTACTGTCATTACTCTGAATTCTTTTTCAGGTAGACTGCCTATTTCCTCTTCATTTGTTAGGTCTGGTGGGTTTTATCTTGCTCCTTCATCTGCTGTGTGTTTTTCTGTCTTCTCATTTTGCTTATCTTACTGTGTTTGGCGTCTCCTTTTCGCAGGTTGCAGGTTTGTAGCTCCCATTGTTTTTGGTGTCTGCCCCCAGTAGCTAAGGTTGGTTCAGTGGGTTGTGTAGGCTTTCTGGTGGAGGGGACTGGTGCCTGTGGTCTGGTGGATGAGGCTGGATCTTGTCTTTCTGGTGAGCAGGACCATGTCCAGTGGTGTGTTTTGGGGTGTCTGTGACCTTATTATGATTTTAGGCAGCCTCTCTGCTAATGGGTGTGATTGTGTTCCTGTCTTGCTAGTTGTTTGGCATAGGGTGTCCAGCACTGTACCTTGATGGTCGTTGAGTGGAGCTGGGTCTTAGTGTTGAGATGGAGGTCTCTGGGAGAGCTTTTGCCGTTTGATACTATGTGGAGCTAGGAGGTCTCTGTTGGACCAGTGTCCTGAACTCGGCTCTCCCGCCTCAGAGGCACAGGCCTGACACCTGGCTGGAGCACCAAGACCCTGTCAGCCACACGGCTCAGAAGAAAAGGGAGAAAAAAATAAGTTAATTAATTAAATTAAATTAAATTAAAAGTTATTAAAATAAAAATTATTAAATATAAAAAATTAAAAAGTAATTAAGAAAAAGGAAAAAAAAAGAAAGAAACAAAGAAGAGAGCAACCAAACCAAAAAACAAATCCACCAATGATAACAAGCGCTGAAAACTATACTAAAAGAACAACAACAACAACAAAAAAAAAACCGGACAGATAGAACCCTAGGACAAATGGTAGAAGCAAAGCTATACAGACAAAGTCACACTAAGAATCATACACATACACACTCACAAAAAAGAGAAAAAGGAAAAATATATCTATATATATATAAAAAAAAGGGAAGAGAGCAACCAAATCAATAAACAAATCTACCAATGATAATAAACTTTAAATACCAAACTAAGATAAACAGAAACAAATTAGATGCAGAAAGCAAACCCCAAGTCTACAGTTGCTCCCATAGTCCACCGCCTCAATTTTGGGATGATTCGTTGTCCAGGTATTCCAGAGATGCAGGGTACATCAAATTGATTGTGGAGACTTAATCTGCTGCTCCTGAGGCTGCTGGGAGAAATTTCCCTTTCTCTTCTTTGTTCGCACAGCTCCTGGGGTTCAGCTTTGGATTTGAACCCGCCTCTGCATGTAGGTCGCCTGAGGGCGTCTGTTCTTCGCTCAGACAGGATGGGGTTAAAGGGGCGGCTGATTCAGGGGCTCTGGCTCACTCAGGCCGGGGGGAGGGAGGGGCACGGATGCGGGGTGAGCTTGCGGCGGCAGAGGCCGGCGTGACGTTGCACCAGCCTGAGGCCTGCCGAGTGTTCTCCCGGGGAAATTGTCCCTGGATCACGGGACACTGGCAGTGGCGGGCTGCACAGACTCCCCGGAGGGGAGGTGTGGATAGTGACTTGTGCTCGCACACAGGCTTCTTGGTGGCGGCAGCAGCAGCCTTGGCGTCTCATGCCCGTCTCTGGGGTCCGCGCTGATAGCCGCGGCTCGCGCCCGTCTCTAGAGCTTGTTTAGGCAGTGCTCTGAATCCCCTCTCCTCGTGTACCCCGAAACAATGGTCTCTTGCCTCTTGGGCAGGTCCAGACTTTTTCCCGGACTCCCTCCCGTCTAGCTGTGGCGCACTAGCCCCGTTCAGGCTGGGTTCACACAGCCAACCATAGTCCTCTCACTGGGGTCTGACTTCCGAAGCCCGAGCCTCAGCTCCCAGCCCCCGCCTGCCCCGGTGGGTGAGCAGACAAGCCTCTCAGGCTGGTGAGTGCTGGTCGGCACCGATCCTCTGGGTGGGAATCTCTCTGCTTTGCCCTCTGCACCCTTGTTGCTGTGCTCTCCTCCGTGGCTCTGAAGCTTCTCCCCCTGCCACCCCCTGTCCCCGTCAGTGAAGAGGCTTCCTAGTGTGTGGAAACCTTTCCTCCTTCACAGCTCCCTCCCACTGGTGCAGGTCCCACCCCTATTCTTTTGTCTCTGTTTTTTCTTTTTTCTTTTGCCCTACCCAGGTACGTGCGGAGTTTCTTGCCTTTTGGGAAGTCTGAGGTCTTCTGCCAGCGTTCAGTAGGTGTTCTGTAGGAGTTGTTCCACATGTAGATGTATTTCTGATGTATTTGTAAGGAGGAAGGTGATCTCCACATCTTACTCCTCTGCCATCTTGAAGGTCTCTCTTCCAACCAGTTATTTTTTAAAGTTTTGAAGAAGAGAAAGAAAACCTCACAGGCTTTCTTCCATCTAAGTCACCAGTTATAGAGACTCTAGCAAAGCACAGAGCAATTCTTTTGTTTATGTCATTAAATGCTGTGTGTGTGTGTGTGTGTGTGTGTGTGTTTGTGCAGGTTTAGCTCGGCTGATTCTATCTCTGGAAGAATAATTTTCATCTTTTGAGAGCTGAGTAACTGTGGATCGTTGATGCTGCTGCTGATAGAGAAGGTCACTCCCGTCTGCTCCCCCCTTTGGGGCTCCCACAACCCAAGGCTGTTGAACAAGCTGGTGCCACGGGGTGGGCAGCGTGGAGGTGAAGCAGGAGAAGGTGGAATGAGCAACCGCCTTTCTCTAAGCCTGGAGGGTTGGAGGAGCTGGGAACGGGAGAAGAAACCCCTTTGCTTGCCTTGGAATCCAACCAGGGAGGAAGGGGGAAATGCAGCATTTCTCCTAAACAGTGCTATCCAATAGAATTTTCTGCAATGTTGGAGTTGTTCTATATTGGCACAGTCCAAAACAACTATGAAATGTGGCTATTTACATTTAAATTTTAATTAAAATTCAGGTTTTTTGTGTGTTTGTTTCTTAGTGCGAGTCTCTTGCAGTAATCACATTTCAAGTGGTCTACATAGATGTGCAGCTCGTAGCTGCCATACTGGACAGCATATAAAACATTCCCTTCATCACAGGAAGTTCTATTGGACAGCAGTGGCTAAAGGCCAGGATTTGGGCGAGGAGGTGAGCCCAGATATTTCAGCTTTTCCTAATTCTACTCAGAACCTCATCTGTCCTAAGGGAAGTGGAGGAATTGATGATTAAACCTAAGCCGTTGAGTCCTTTTGTGAGAGTCAAAATGGGATAGTCCATAGAATGTGCTGGATGCCATGCCCTGCACATAGTAAACGTGCAAGAAGTCTTAACCAGTATTAGTATTAATACTGATTTTACATTTTTAAAAGTTGGGGGGGACATGGTACTACAGTTGGATCATTATTAGTTAAATAACCTTTTGCTAATGTGGTCAGCTACTCTGGTACCTCAACTACCATTTATGGCTGTGCTCCAACCCCCTCCCCTAGCTTCTTCCTTCCCTCTCTGAGTTGGACACTACCTGTACTGTTCTGGCCTAGAGACACAGCAAACCTAGTCAAATCCCTACCATTTGTAACCAATAAATAACAAGTGTGTGAACTAAAATCACACTGCGCCATGGTTCAGGGGAATCAATTTTCAGATGAGATTCTCGGAAGCATAACACCTTAGGGTACATCCATTATAGAAGGAATTGTTTGTTCCTGTTACTTGGTCAAACAAGGATGTGTGGACTCAGCAGAGAAACGAGAACATTGGCTCCAGATAAGTGATATTTGGGGTGTCCACGTCAGACTGGAAGCTACCAGAAAGTTGGGGGTAGGGGATGGAAATGTGAAGCTTTTGCCTAAATAGAATTTGAAAGTTTATTTCCATGGCTAATAAAGATTCTAAGGATAACTACAAAGAGCATAAAAAAGATGCAAGTATATTATGCTGTCAGTTATACAAATGAGAGCAATACATGGAATGGGAAATTGTGATTCTTCCCAGGACACCAAGAAACAGACTTCTGAATAAGCTTTTCTCAAATTCCTGTTCTTCTGACTTCTTTAACAAGATCACATCCTATGGGCACCTTTCAGATTCCACTTTCTTTATTGTCTTCCTTGGTCCCTCTTTCATCACTTCTTTTCTTATGAAGGTTTTCTTAGAATGTAGCCCCTATTTCTCTGCTTTCCCTTCTTTGCCCAAATCCCGATCCCCCTCTTGTCATGACTGTGGCTAACACCTGCCTGTCAGAAGCAGTGCATTTCCAATTCTGACCTCTCTCTGAACTCCATTTATCACCAGACCCCCAGCGGATATTGTCACTTAAATCCTTCCCACCCCATCACTTCGAATGTTAACCTATCAGGAACTTGCTAGCTGGGTGACCTTGGATAAGTTACATAACAACTCAAAACTTCAGTTTCTTCACTTATGAAACAAACAAAATAACAACACCGTCCTTCCAGGGCTATTGTGAAGGTTAAATGAGATGTATATGTGTGAAGTGCCTAGCACAGTAGCTCACGCACAGTAAGTACTTACTGAGCGTTAGCAGAATGATTCACAATAGCCAAGACATGGAAACAACCTACCTGTCTGTTGACCAATGAATCGATAAAGAAGATGTGATCTATATATATACATATATATATGTGTGTATATGTATATATATATATATACACACAATGGAATATTATTCAGTCATAAAACAAGAAGAATCTGCCATTTGTGACAACATGGATGAACCTGGAGGACATAATGCTATGTGAATAAGCCAGACACAGAAAAACAAATACTGTATGATCTCACTTATATGTGGAATCTAAAAAATTTAAATTCACAGAAGCAGAGAATAGAACAGCTGTTGCCAGGGCCTGGGTGTTGTGGGAAATGGGGTCAAAGGATATAAACTTTTACTTATAAGATGCATAAATTCTGGGGATCTAATGTACAGCATGGTGACTATAGTTAATAATACTGTATTGTATACTGAAATTTTCAAAGTAAGTAGACTTAAGTGTTCTCACCACACACACAAAAAAGGTAACTCTATTAGGTGATGGGTGTTTCAATTAGCTTGGTTGTGGTAATCATTTCGCAATGTATACATATATCAAATCATCACACTGTACACTTTAAGTATGTTGAATTTTTATTTGTCACTTATGCCTCAATAAAGTTGAGGGGAAAATTAAAAATAAAATAAGTGTTAGCTGAAAATACAGCAAATACAAATACTCTTCCCTTGACCCCATAGAATATAAGCTATTTGATGGCAGAAAACTTCTCAGTCTCATTTACTGTTCCCCCAATGCTGACAGAGTAGGAACTTCAATAAATCTTTGTGGAATGAGTGAATGTTAGCTACTCATCACCTTTGTTGTCACCTCTGTGATTCTTCCTCTTATAGATTCATTTGATTAGGATTTATGACATTTATTCTGAGCTAAGTCAGCAACCATGGGCAGGACCAAGGTAGCCCCACACTATGACTTTCTTCCTAGTTCAGGGCTGCTGTGCAGTTTGAGAGTTCTCTGACCCAGCTAGGACTCCTTCCGAGAACACATCGGGGATAAGAAAGTTTACGTGGAGAATGGGAAAGATAGAGAAACTGCTGGTTTTATCACCCAACCAGATGTGGAGTATGACCCAAAAAGCGATGAGAAAGTCCCCATGGTCTGCCCCACAGACTTTGTGACCTGCCCTTTCTTGCTCCCATAGGATCAGCTCAAAGGTCCTACTGATTTTAATAACATTGAACTTCGTTTCCCAGTTAATTTCTTCAAAATCTTTCAAATGACTGCTCAAACTTTTATGTCATTTTTTCCCGAATTATGCATTTGGGTTTAGCGTTTGGTTTCTCCAAATCAAATTTAAATAAAATTATCTAATTTTCATCATGTTAAGAGATGATGTATACCTCTTTCCCTTCTCTAAACAGCTGTTGGGAGAGCTGTGAGGAATTTAATGAGTTCCTATAATGTCCCAGGCCCTGTGTATAGATTTCCTTTGAGTCTCACAGGACCTATTTTCCAATTGAGGGAAAGTGGCTCAGAGTGGTTAAATAAATTGCCCAATATTATACAACTAGAAAACTGTGCTGGTATATGAAATCAGGTGTGTCTACTCTGGGATAGGTTGATGGCAAGAACAACTGGGGTGCTCCATCCCTGTTTCCATATCCTTTGCAATGTGAATTAGCTCTGCCCATCAGGAAGTGGGGCCTGTTTCCCCACCCCTTGAATCAGTGGGGAAGAGGAACAGTGGTGGGCCAGTGCTGAGTCTAGATATTAGGCCACCACTGGCTCCACTGGCTCTCTCTCAGTACCCTGCATCACCATGAGAATGAGCCTGAGCTAGCCTGCTGGAAGATGAGCGAACACATGGGGCCAAGCTCAGTCAGCTCAGTCACCCCAGCCGAGGCCCCAGACACCAGGAGAGCCAGACCAACATTAGCAGAGCCGGCTGCTACCCCCATGGCAGGCTTCAGGGGCATGAGTGAGCCCACCTAGACTAGCTCAGATCAGCAGAACTACCCAGCCAACCTACACGCTCATGCACAAAAATAAAGGTTTCTTGTTGTAGCCACTGCAAGGTTGTTGTGTTTGTCATGCAGCATTATTTAGCCAAGAGACGACTACTATAAGTTCAGTGTCTGCAGATCTTGCATTTACTTTAGAAGAGTATAAGAGAAAAGGTTTTGCAAACACATCTATCAGAAGTCTTTTCTGCCCAGTTTTTATTGTGCTTTTCAATGACTTAAGGGAAAAAAATATATATTAGAAGAGAAATATATTAGAAGAGAAAATATATTAGAAGAGAAAATAACTTATTTGTGTTTAATGGGCCAACTTAATGAGCGACTGAATTGCAAACTGAACTACAGTGCGTATCTCTCCATCTCTATCATGAGACAAATCCAACTCGAACAAATCAACCAGTATTTTTGAGTGTCTAGCCTGTGTGCAGTACAGTAGTATTTAAGACAGCGTTCCTGTCTTCAAGGAATTTACAAACTAGTTGAAGTAACCATGCAAATGAGAGAAGTTGAATAACAATAAAGGATTTCAAAAACACCGTCACCACAATCTAACGTTTCAAAAAGAAAAGGTGCACGATCATTTTGATAAAGGAAGTCAACACCTGCTAGAATTCAGAGGAGAAGCTAAATGCTTGGGACAGATGCTGCTTAAGGCAAAGGCTGACTTTACAGGTGAGCCTGGAACTCCTTGCAGCATGTCAATAAGCAGATAAGAAGGCTCTCATGGTAGGTGAAACTGCAGGTAATAATATTAGCAGTGGGAAAGCGCAAGGTGTATTTGGTGGTGAGTAAATAAGTCATTTTGATGAGAACAGGGAAAATCAATAGGACAAAGTGACTGATTAGATAGGGAGTGAAAGAGACACGAGAAGCATGTGTGTCTCCAGCCGGGAGGATGGTGATCATTAACAGAGAGAGGAGTTAAGAGGTAGCAGTCGGTGAACTATTCAATATATGACACGTGGGGCTTGAGATGGGAGTGAAATACCCAGCAGACTGTTGGAAATTTAGGTCAGGGGCCAAGGGAAAAGGTCAAAGTTAGAGATAAGGCTCGAAAATCTTCAGAGCAAGAGAGCTGAGATGAAACCAGAGCAGAAGGACAAGGCCTGGACCTCGGGGAATGCTCGCAATGTCTAGTGGGGGAGATGGGAAGGATGCACAGCTGACTGCTAAGCGGAATGGAGCGAGTGCTTCATGAGTCGCCTAAGTGTGACAACCATTCAGAGGCAGGAGAGAGGTGTACACCAGCAGAGCTGAAACATGCTCTTTCAAGAGAAGAATGAGTGATAATGAGCAGGACCTGCTCACAGCAGGACCAGACGCTTCTGTAAGTCATTTGAAGGGATGCATGGTTCCAGCTAGACGGCTCATCTGCTAACATCAGAAACACAGGGAAGGCCGATTAGACTTTATTTGCAAAAAAAAAAAAATCAGCCAGCTTTGTTTGGGGCTGACTTACCCTCTTTGACTCTCTGTGTTGATCTTGTTAATGGATTAATTAGCAAGTTTCTGCTTCACCTTTATTCATTTTTGATAAATTCAGAAAGTGCAAATTGAAGCAAGTATTTGATGAGATTAAAGCCAATCCAAATAAATAAGGCATCAAGGTAAAAGAACAATGGCCAAATGCCCTTTTAGTTTCTGTGCTAAAGTATATCTTAATTGTTACACAAATTAACACATACTGGGTACTATTGTATCAATCTTTTTCAGCAGAGACACATTTGTACATTCATATGAATTAGTTCTCGTGATTATAGTCCATGACACGATAGCATCATTAAGTGAAGAAAATACAATTCCTCCCAACCACTGGAAGAACCACTCAAAGAGTTTCTAGCAATATAAATAATAGCCATTGGTTCTATTTTATTTCAGTAGAATGTGAAGAGTGGAAAAACACGAAGTAAAAAAAAAGGCTACCTTGGTTTTTATACATTTATAAAAAGGGGCCGTAAGTCTGCCAGCAAACGGCTTACCAGTTGCTTTAAGTGTTTCCAACCAATCTGAAGGTTAGTTGAAAGCAGTGTATCTGGTAAGCAGACACATCAACGTTAACCTTCTGGTCTATATCTGCTCCAAGTGCTCTGTTCCAGAAACACTACATGTAGGAACCGGTATGTTAATATGCTTTCCAAACGGCTCAGCGCCCTAAAATTTAAGAATCATGACCTAGGTATCCTAGGGAGACCCAAGGATAGTTGGGAAGGTGCCCCAGTGGACAGGACCCAGACCTCCCCTTTTCCTTTTCTCTTTCTTTAAGCAGAGCAGTTCTCCTCTCTGACTTTATTGTGTTGGGTTTCCAATCCATTCCATTCATCAAGCCAGAAATCTAAGAGTCGTCCCTTACCTCCCACATCAATCCATCTGCAAGTCCTGTCAATGAACTCATCAAAGTCTAGCTCAAAATCTGCCTCACTTTTCTCCATCTGCATTGCCAACACCCTAATACTGCTTGCCGCCTTCTCTTGCCTACTCCTGTCATAGCATCCTAACCCACCTACTTGTTTTTGCTCTAAGCCTCTGCCAGTCCATTCTCATGAGAACACCAAGAATTTTTTTCTCAAAACTTAAATTAGATCACATTGCCTCACAGCTTATAACATTTCTATGAATCCCAAAGCACCAATGTGGGCTCCTCTGACCATGGCCCATAAGTGTGTCATGCCCCTGCCTATCCCTGCATCATCTTGTGCCACATTCCCCATGTCTATTTTTTTTCTTAGCATCAAGCCAAGGACGTAGAGTCTTTACATCTGTTCTTCCTCCTGCCTGGAAAGCTCTTCATCTTTTTTTTTTTTTTTTAATTGCAAAGACCTCAACTTAAATATCACCTCCCCAGAGGTCTTCTAAGACCATTCTATTTAAACTCAATCTCTCTCCTCCATTATTCTCCATCTTAGCACTTTCTTTCTCCTTCATAATTTTTATCTCAACTTGAGTTTTTGTTGCTGTTTGCTTTCATTTTTTTGGCCCTAAACTAAAAGCTCAATGAGGATAGGAACCATGCCCATCGTGTTCACCACTGTGCCCTGGTACCTAGCATGGAGCTTGGCATATATCAGGAACTCAGTTATTGGATGAATGAATGGTTAAAAGGATTCCAAGTTTTCAAGGTGTGGAGTCCCTGAGATAGACAAGTTAGACATTTTGGTTGGGTGAGAGTGTGCGTTTAGAAATTAAATTCCGTTCCAGAGTTATACTGGTGACCGGTGATCTGGAATTCTCAAGCCCATGCTCTTCCAGCCTAGTGGAACTACCTCACATTATTGTTGGGAAACTTCTATGAAGCTAAAAGGTTATGTTGCCCCTTATGAAGAGAGATGTATTCCTGTTTATCTGTAAGTACAAATTTATCACAATAAGAATTTGAGCTCTTTGGGGGAGAATGCCAATTGATTATACAGCATGCATTATTAATACTTGTTACGGTTATATTAAAACTCATATGGTTGGGCTTCCCTGGTGGCGCAGTGGTTGAGAGTCCACCTGCCGATGCAGGGGACACAGGTTCGTGCCCCTGTCCGGGAAGATCCCACATGCCGCGGAGTTGCTGGGCCCGTGAGCCATGGCCGCTGAGCCTGCGCGTCCGGAGCCTGTGCTTCGCAACGGGAGAGACCACAACAGTGAGAGGCCCGCGTACCGCAAAAAAAAAAAACCCCAAAACCCCAAAACTTTCTTAAATGGTATAAAATATTTCTAGCCCCCATATAAAAAAAGTGACCACTGGACATGTTGGAAATGGCCCCAGAATTTGAAGTCCCAACTGGCTTCACTTAAATGTTCCTTCATCCCCTCATTTGTTTGAGCTCTTTAGCAATACCTACATGTTTATTGTATTTCCTGTGTGATATTGAGCCATTTTTTTCTTAATTTAATAGTAAACTCCATATGCACTTCTCTTATTAGATTTATGAAATAATGGAATGTCTGACTTGCCCAGAATTTCTTGATATGTAAGCCTGCAGCTGTTTTCCAATACCCTGTTGTGTTCATAGTTACTTACTCAAATTTGATAGAACGATCACGGTGCTGATTTGTAACTCAGGGCAGCCAGAGCATCTTTTATTTTCTCATTAGCCCCTCTGCAATAATCATTTTCCACATTAGGTACTACATTCATTGTTAGTATAAATCATACTCTTCTGAATTGTCTCAACACCAACATTGCCAAGTAGCTGGCTCATTTCGCACCTACCTTTTATTTAAGTTGACAATAGTTGTCTCACTAGTTGTAAGACATTTCCTCCATTTTTTTCAGCTATTTTATGACTTAGAGGAAAAAATACAGATTATGTGATGATGTTGGGCAAGTCATTAACTTCTCTGGGCCTGTTATTTAATCTGTAGAATTAGAGGATTTAATTAGGTTAGAGGTTAAGCTACTGGACAAATGAGGCAAAGTTAGCTCTCAGATGAGCTTGGAATGGCCTTCACAGCATTGAGATAATTCATTGGCAGCTCTCTAAAATTGGGAGATTCCCCATGAAACTCCAGATTTCTGGCTTCTCTTTGAAAGATCAACATCTGAATTCCCTTGACAAATCTGGCCCCAGAGACTCCTTGCCTCCGTCTTACATTCACTAGTGACAGGGGAGGAAGACACAGCTAGCACCTCGCATTTCTCTTCTGATAGCACCTGAAGATGGTTACACTGCATGCCCTGTTCCTGCTGAATGCTAACAGGAGACTTAGAAAAACCAGACTCAGAAAGGGAAGCTCTCTTCATGGCCTAGAAAATTCCTTGAGGAAGGAGAAAAACAGCAAGCTCACCTATACCGTAGCCTTTGGCCGCTGTTCATGTTGTGGTCTTGCATTGCTCAATATTTATCATGGTTTGGGTTAATACGTTTGTTTAAAAAAATTGGGGGGGAGGGGTGGGGGGAGGACAAGGTGGTTTATCTTGACTCCTTGCCCTTCCTGGTTCTGTGAATCCACCTCCCTTAAAACAGTTCTTTCTGTTTGGTAACTTTAGGAGAAGGTGTGTGTGTGTTGAGGGGAGCAGGTCTTGTTTTGGGTTTAAAAAAAAAAAAGAAGACAGAAGAATATTCTAGCCTGAGTTTATTGGGAGAGAGTGGTCTTTAAATTAGACACCTGCTCTTCACTTAATTGCAGACCCCAACTGGCCCATTTTATTTATCTGTCTGGCCCCTCTAGGCATCTGAGTTTCCACTAGGTAATCTCTAAATCCCCTTCCATCTTAACAAACCTAAACATTTTAAAGATATTCTTTCAAAGGGGCCGAGCCTCTGCAGGCAGGTATATCCCTCCCTCCCTCTCCTGACAGAATATCACCAGTCTAAACACAAAGACACAACCCTTGTCTGGGTTCCATTAAAACCCCAGAAGAATCCCTAGCACATAGAAGGCACTTAGTAAATATTTGTGGAATGAAGTATTCAGGGTTAGCAATTACCTTTGGAAAGGATCTATGGTGATTAACAGAGCAAATTAGTGCTTAAGAGAGCCCAGACGATCACCTTAATGGCAATATCATTATATTTTATGTTACCCAGTAGAGAGGGATACCCAGCCTAAAATGCTTTGGTTTAAGTATTTTGTTGTTTTTTAAACTCCCTATTAACATGTCCTGGGTATAAATACAGTCAGGCTTTTAGATTTCAATTTTATTTCTACAGAAGGGTAGGTATATATTCCAGGCAGTAGTGAAGAAAAACAGCAAGCCTGAGTCTTAAAGGAATAAGGATTTGCCTCCTTAACTAAGATAGGCTTTAAAAAAAGCACTTCATGAAAATCAGGTGTCTGAACGGAGCCAGGGCAGGGATAGGTGGCAGAACGCTGCCCCCTTGTGTTTAGTATTAGAACTTACAACCTAAGTGCCCACACAGATACGGAGAACAAACTAGTGGTTACCAGAGAGGAGAGGGAAGGGGGATGAGCAAGATAGGGGTAGAAGATTAAGAGATACAAACCTCAATGTACAAAATAAATAAGCAACAAGGATATATTGTACAGCACAGGGAAATATAGCCATTATTTTGTAATAATTTTAAGTGGAGTATAGTCTATAAAAATACTGAATCACTATGTTGACCACCTGAAACTAATACTGTAAATCAGCTGTACTTCAATTAAATTAATTAATTAACTAAAAGTTCAATCTGGAAAGCTAAAAGAAAAGAATGCTGCAGTATTTGGAAAAGTACACGTAAATAATCTTCTCAGAGGAAGAGATTGAGAAAACTGCCTCATTTGACTTCAGTATAAACTAGCAATACTAACAAACCAGCCGGCAGCGCTGGATGGAGAGCAAAGATTTTAGACATTTAAGATTACTTTAAAAACCCACCAACAAATACATATTGAACATCTAGATGGAAGTCATTGGAATGGAGGTGGTGTATAAGATCGTGGAGTTCCAAGGAAGAATTCCACGCCCCTAAATTTGCATGGTTCTTTGTAGGGTTTCATTGCTCCTACTTCTCTGCAAGACAGGGAGCTTTGTGTCCACGACCACCCTTCCTTCAAAGCCTTACCGTCCTAAACCCCATGCCTCAAGACTGTCAAAGAGTTGATACCACTTTGCCTTGTCTGTTATTGAGAAGTAGTCTAATATTGATAACAATACCTAACATTTTATGGAATATATACATTTGCCATGCACTGTTCTATGTGTTTTACATACATTCAGTCATTCACTCTGCATAATGACCCAGCGAGGGGAATATTAGTATTGTCTCATTTTACAAGTGAGTAACCAAGCCACGGAAAGATTACTCTCTTACAAGGTACCCACTGGTAAGCTGGGGAGGCTGACTACTCACTCTGTCATGCTGTCTCTCGATGACAATAGCTAGTCGGAGGGCCTCCAAAAATTGTTCTGCAGGTTGTTCATTGTGCGACGTTGCTGCCCAAGGGAGCTTGGGAACAGTAATCCAATCCCCACTCAGCTTGCCAAACTGTAGGCCTGCAGGGCTGCATCTGTCCAGAGAGGTCTTTACCTAATGAGCACAAATGTGCTGGGAGCCAAGTACGGAATTGAATGCTTTGTATTATCTCATTTCATCCATTTGTCCCCAAGCCTCTGCCCATTCTGTTTTCAAGACCCCAGTGCTTCCTACACATGCAAAGAACTCTGTATTGCTTATGTTTTAAGAACTTTAGGGCACATGAATCATTTGTAGACCTACCTATGAACACTACTTACCTGCTTTGATTCTTTTGTCTGTCAAAAGATGCGCCAGGTGTTAACTGCTTGGGCAGCTTTAATTAAGCAACTAGGTCAGCTGGGGAGAATGCACAACTTTGAAATAAGCTGTTAATAATTTAAAACAAACTATTTTAAACCTGTATTTTCTGCATCTTTAGTAGCAATATTTGTATCCAGTAATTTACTCATTTTGCATACAACGAACGCTTCTTTTTTTGTGTGTTTGGTTGGGTTTTTTTGTTTTTTGTTTTTTTCGACTGCCAGGCACTATTTGGTAATGAGAATTCAATAAACAATAAAATTATTGTTACCCTAAATAAACTCCTAGTCAAATAAAGGAGAAATATAGGAAATGGAACTCATTTGTCATTATATGTTTAAGGGTTATTATATGTCAAATTCTCTTGGGCACTAAAGGTACAAAGAAGCTCTGAACTATTATCACCAGACAGGACAAATGCTTCTCATACTAAAATATATTTCATTCAAGTCAAAGTTACTTCACCTAACTAAACTAAACAAACTAGGAGTATCCAGTACAGAGATCACTTACTTAAAAGTGCTGTAATTTCCTCACAGAATCTTCTCAGACCACTCTCTCTGATGATAGTCTCAGGAAGATACTCAAAACGGAATTGCTTTCTAAACTGTTAAAATTCTTGAGAAGCCCTGAGCTTAATGACACTGACTACCTTAAAGAGAATAACATTTTTATGCATAATATAAACACCGATGAGTGTGAATCTTTAAGTCCTCAAAATTGGTAACAATTAGCATAGTGCTTCCCAGATTACAGTGCATTTTCAGTCATTTTTCATTTGATACTCATAAAACCCCACAAGGAAGGTTTTAATTTACTTTCCTCTCTTTCTAGAGGATTAAGCAAGACCAGTGAGATTTGTCCATGGTCCTTTAGGTAATAGGAGGAGCCAGGTCTATAAATCAAACCAAGTATCATGTAGATTTCACAATGACATTACAAAATCCCCTGTATTATTTTGTTATTCCAGTCCTGACTGGGGTATTATTATTTACTGCCAGATTAATAAAACGATTCAAGCTACAATAATTCAGTATGAAATAGATATTTAAAAAACACATCTGAAAAGTAATCTCTACTTACCCAGAAGCCACTGTTGCTTATAACAGCATGTAATGGCCAGATCCACGGCATATTGTATGCTGTAGTGTCAAAGCAGCCATAATGGCTGATTCATTAGGGCTCATTGGGCTTTGCAGTGAAAGCAGTTCTTTTTTCTTTTACATCTTTATTGGGGTATAATTGCTTTACAATGGTGTGTTAGTTTCTGCTTTATAACGAAGTGAATCAGTTATACATATACATATGTATAACAAAGTGAATCAGTTATACATATACATATGTTCCCATATCTCTTCCCTGTATAGGGAGGGTGGGAGGGAGGGAGATGCATGAAAGCAGTTCTTGAATTGATATAAGGTTACAGTGTAATTTAGTTAATTTCACTCACTAGTATTGGGACAGACCAGGAAATTCCCAAGAAAGTAATGCCATCTAGAGGTAAAATCGGGCAGATGACATATACCTGCAACACATTGCAAATAAAATATATAGAACAGGTTATTTAACCATAAAAAGGAATGAAATATTAATACGTGCTACATTATGGATGAATCTTGAAAATATTGTGCTAAGTCAAAGAATCCAGACACAAAAGATTATGTACTGTATGATTCCATTTATATGACATACCCAGAAAAGGTAAATCCATGGAGACAGAAAGCACGTTAGTGTCTGCCAGGGGCTGAGGAAGTAACTGCTTTATGGGCAGGGGGCTATCTTTTGGGGTGATGAAGATGTTTAGGAACTAGATAGTAGATGCATAAGGTTGTGAATATATTAAATGCCCCTGAATTGCTCTCTTTAAAATGGGCAAAGTCGGGCTTCACTGGTGGCGCAGTGGTTGAGAGTCTGCTTGCCGATGCAGGGGACACGGGTTCGTGCCCCGGTCCGGGAAGATCCCACATGCCACGGAGCGGCTGGGCCCGTGAGCCATGGCCGCGGAGCCTGCGCGTCCGGAGCCTGTGCTCCGCAACGGGAGAGGCCACAACAGTGAGAGGCCCGCGTACTGCAAAACAAACAAACAAACAAACAAAATAAATAAATAAAATGGGCAAAGTCCATTGAAACACTTCTGGAAAGGATTCACCCTTCTAGATGCCATTAAGTGAATTTTGCCTTATTTTAAATGTTTTAAATAAAATAAATATATAGAATGTATTCATCTGTAATACCTTCATTTATACAAAACGAGTGTTAAACCATACGTGTCCTGTCATTTGTTGACTGAGGCAATGTTCTAGGCAGAAAGAGAATACGAAGATGCATTTCTATCCTTAAAAGCTACAAGTTAGTGGTGAAGGGTTGTACGTTCAAAAAACAGGACTAGATGGTGGAACGTGATAAGTGGCATAAGGGAGAGAAAATATAACTACAGGCATATCTCAGAGATATTGTGGGTTTTGTTGGAGACCACGGCAATAAAGCAAGCCACATGAATTTTTTGGTTTTCCGGTGCATATACAAGTTAATTTACAATATACTGAAGTCTTTTAAGCGTGCAATAGCATTATGTCTAAAAAATATATACATACTTTATTAAACAAAATTTATTTATTTTATTTTGGCTGCATTGGGTCTTTGTTGCTGTGCGCAGGTTTTCTCTAGTTGCAGCGAGTGGGGGCTACTCTTCGTTGCGGTGCGTGAGCTTCTCATTGCGGTGGCTTCTCTTGTTGCGGAGCATGGGCTCTAGGCACGCAGGCTCCAGTAGTTGCGGCGCTTCGGCTCAGTAGCTGTGGCTCACAGGCTCCAGAGCGCAAGGTCAGTAGTTGTGGCACACGGGCTTCGTTGCTCCACAGCATGTGGGATCTTCCTGGACCAGGGCTCGAACCCGTGTCCCCTACACTGGCAGGCGGATTCTTAACCACTGGGCCACCAGAGAAGTCCTACATACTTTAATTTAAAAATACTTTATTGCTAAAAAATGTTAACCATCATTGGAACTTTCAGTTATTTGTAATCTTTTTGCTGGTGGAGGGCCTGGCCTCGAGACTGAAGGCTGCTGACCGATCAGGGTGGTGGTTTCTGAAGGCTGGGGTGGCTGCGGCAGTTTCTTAAAATAAGACAACAGTGAAGTTTGCCACATCAATGACTCTTCTTTTCATGAACGATTTTCTCTGCAGCATGCACTGCTGTTTGATAACATTTTACCCACAGTAGAACGTCTTTCCAAATTGAAGTTAATACTCTCAAACCCTGCCGCTGCTTTGTCAACTACATTTATGTACTATTCTAAATCCTTTGTTGTCATTTCAACAGTCTTCACAGCATGGTCACCAGGAGTAGATTCCATCTCAAGAAATCACTTTCTTTACTCATCCATGAGAAGCAACTCCTCATCTGCAAAAGTTTTATTGTGAGATTGCAGCAATTCAGTCACATCTTCAGGCTCCACTTCTGATTCTAGTTCTCTTGTTATCTCCACTACATCTGCAGTTACTTCCTCTGCTGGAGTCCTGAACCCCTCAAAGACATCCATGAGGGCTGGAATCAACTTCTTCCAAATTCCTGTTAATGTTGATATCTTGACCTATTCCCGTAAGAATGTCCTTAATGGCATCTAGAACGGTGAATTCTTTCCAGAAGGCTTTCAGTCGACCTTGCCCACATCCATCAGAGGAATCACTCTCTATGGCAGCTGTAGCCTTATGGAATGTGTTTCTTCAATAATAAGACAGTTGAAATGACCCCTTGATCCCTGGGCTGCAGAATGGATGTTGTGTTATCAGCCATTAAAACAATATTAATCTCGTTGTATATCTCCATCAGAGTTCTTAGGTGACCTGGTGTTTTGTCAATGAGCAGTAATATTTTGAAAGGAATCTCTTTTTCTGAAGCAGTAGTTCTTAACAGTGGGCTTAAAATATTTAGTACGCTATGTTGTAAGCACACATGCTATCATCCAGGCTTGCTGTTTCATTTATAGAGCACAGGCAGAGTAGATTTAGCATAGTCCTTAAGGGCTCCAGGATTTTGGAACGGTAAATGAGCATTGGCTTTAACTTATTGTGTGATGAGCTGCATTAGCCCGTAACAGGATAGTCAGCCTGTCCTTTGAAGCTTTGAAGCGAGGCATTGGCTTCTCCTCTCTAGCTATGAAAGTCCTAGCTGACATCTTCTTGCAACAGAAGGCTGTTTTATCTACATTGAAAATCTGTCGTTTAGTGTAGCCACCTTCACTCATTATCATAGCCAGATCTTCTAGGTAACTGGCTGCAGCTTCTACATCAGCCCTTGCTGCTTCCCCTTGCCTGTCCAACTTGTGGAGGCAGCTTTTCCCCTTAAGCCTCATGAACCAAAACCCCTGCTAGCTCCAAACTTTTCTTCTGCAGCTTCCTTACCTTTCTCGGCCTTCGTAGAATTGAAGAGAATGAGGGCCTTGCTCTGGATTAGGCTTTGGCCTACAGGAATGTTGTGGCTGGTTTGATCTTCTCTCCAGACCACTAAAACTTTCTCCATATCAGTAATTAGGCTGTTTTACTTTCTTATCATTCCTGTGTTCTCTGGAGTAACACTTTTAATTTCCTTCAAGAACTTTTCCTGGAAGGGGGGAGAGATAAATTCGGAGATTGGGACTGACATATACACACTACTATATATAAAATAGATAACTAATAAGGACTTACTGTATAGCACAGGGAACTCTATTCAATGGGAAAAGAATCTAAAAAAAAAAAAAAGAGGGGATATACATATATGAATAACTGATTCACTTTGCTGTACACCTGAAACTAACATAGCATTTTAAATCAACTATATGCCAATAAAAATTAAAAAAAAAAAAAAAACTTTTCCTTTGCATTCACAGCTTGCCTGACCGGAGCAAGAGGCCTAGCTTTCAACCTATGTAGCTTTTAACATGCCTCCCTCATTAAGCTTAATTATTTCTAGCTTTTGACTTAAAGTGAGAGACGTGCGTCTCTTGGGAATTCCCTAGCGGTCTAGTGGTTAGGACTCCACGCTTTCACTGCCGTGGCCTGGATTCAATCCCTGGTCGGGGAACTAAGATCCTGCAAGCCTCACAGCGGAAAAAAATGAAGTGAGAGGTGTGCACCCTTCCTTTCACTTAGAGGCCATTGTAGGGTTATAAATTGGCCTAATTTCAATATTGCGTCTCAGGGAACAGGGAGGTCCAAGGAGAGGCAGTGAGATGGAGAATGGCCGGTCAGTAAAGCTGTCAGAACACACACAACATTTATTGATAAAGTTCTTGGTTGGTGCCCCCAAACAATGACAATAGTCTCATCAAAGATCAGTGACCACAGATCGCCATAACAAACATAATAATAATAAAAATGTTTGAAGTATTGTGAGAATTACCAAAATGTGACACAGAGACATCAAATTATTGGAAAAATGGCACCGATAGTACCTGCTCGTTGCAGGGTTGCCACAAACCTTCAGTTCTTAAAAAATACAACATCTGTGAAGTGCAATGAAGCGAAGCACAATGAAAGGAGGCGCGCCTGTATTCTGCCAACTGGAGAAGGGCGTCACACTTCACAGTGGGGGCCGAGGCAGGGTTGGGCAGTGCAGGAAGCCTCCTGGAGAAGTTGGCTTCGGATCTGGAGTTTGATGGAAACCAACACACTGTGCAGAAAACTCAGCGTAAATTTAAACACGCTGCCATGAAGCCCAACCGGTGCAGCACTGTGCGTCTCGTTGATGCCTGTTCTAGCAGTGAGAGGCAGCTCTCACCTATGGGCACTAGACAAATAGCTGGAAGTGAACTCTCACACTCTGTTGTGACTGAGAGAGGAGGTCAGCTCTTTCATAACCTTATCTTGAACTTCATGTTTATTATTTCCACGCATATTTTTATATGTCTAATATATAAGTATGCATCCGTAACTAATATATGTTATTAAAATGATATATTTCCATGAGTACCTATAAATGCAAATGAATAGGAAAAAATTGGCAATGTATGTACCGAACTGACATCAGTGCTTACTTCTGGGGAGACAGGAAGAGTGGAAATAGGTAAGAGTAAAGTGAGACTCTCATTTGATGTGTTATTGAGTTATTACATGGAGGTTGTGTTAGTTTTATAATTTTTAAATCAGCAAAACAAAGAAACATGGTTTATTATTTTTTAAATTTATTTTATTAAAGTGTAGTTGATTTACAATGCTGTATTAGTTTCTGGTGTACAGCAAAGTGATTCAGTTATACATACATGTAATAGTTTGCATGTGCTCATCCCAAACTCCCAGTCCATCCCTCCCCACCCCCCGCCTTGGCAACCACAAGTCTGGTCTCTATGTCTGTGATTCTGCTTCTGTTTCACAGATAAGTTCATTTATGTTGTATTTTAGATTCCACATATAAATGATATCATATGGTATTTGTCTTTCTCTTTCTGGCTTACTTCACTTAGTATGATAATCTCTAGGTCCATCCATGTTATAGCACAGGAAACTATATTCAATATCTTGTAATAGCCTATAATAGAAAAGACTGAAAAAGTATGTATGTGTGTAACTGAATCACTTTGCTGTACACTTGAAGTAACACAACATTTATAAATCAACTATACTTCAATTTTAAAAACACAAAAAGGCTGAGGAAAGTCTAGCTGGAGGAAACATTCCGTTGTTCAAGATTTACTGAGTACCTACTATGTGCCAGACCCTGTGCTAAACTCTTAGAATCTTTAAGATTTTACCAAGATATGGACTTTTGGGTCATTAATAGCTGAGATCAGCAGAGAAATGCTGGACTTTGCATTTTGCCTTCACACAGTCTTCTATTCTTTTCTTAATCTTTCCTGATGAGGAAAATGAATTGTCTCAGTGTGGGAATGTGTGCCAGCAATGTCTCCAGAGACCCAGAAAAAGAAGTAAATGCCTTAACAAGGAGACAGAATAAGTGAGCTGGAAGGGGAGGGGAGGGGAGAATCCCACGGGTACCTGCCTCTTACATTCACTCTCCTAAACAGCTGCACACATCTTCAGTGTCATGATTTCTGAGTTAGCATCCCTAACCAATTCTGTGCTCCCCTAAGGACAGAGGAAAAGAGGGTCAATCATGTCCCCTCAAGCTTCAAAGCTGCAAAACTTTAAGAAAGTTCAAATGGTCCACTTCTGCCAGTAATGCACAGTGCCAATATAGTCCTGCCATCTGTTTTAAATTCTAAGTGCAGCAACTGCTACATATCTTAAATAAATATTTAAACCAACTGCCAAGACAAAATTTGGTTAATGGCATATTTTTAAAGTATCTAATTCCGAGTGTGATATGGACCAGAAGTATGAAGATTTTTTAAAAGGCTGGAAATCCTTTTTCAAGTAGAATGGAATGCAAAGGTCAATTATATGCTTATTTGTTTCTCTACTAAAACCAGAAAAGTTTGCCCTTCCTAATCATGCCAGCTGACTTTTTGAGTCAGTGTGTGTTATTAATCGCCCTCATAACCCTGACTTAATTTAAACACAAAAATGTGGTGCGGTCATGTGATTGGAATGTTCTTTGTAGTCCCTGCCTTTGGGGGATTAAAATACTAACTTTAACTTTTTTTTTTGAAAGAGTGGTCCCCATTCCCCAAATTAGTTCCTTCAGGAAAGTAAAGATTATTGAAAATAAAGTATTGGGGGAAAAGAAACAAAAAAGAGAGAGAAATAATCACTACGCGGTGTTGATTCTGGAAGCAGAATATGTGCCTCAAAGTCTTGACAAACAACCCTGCTTGGTGGGCTGGGTGGGTAGCCAGCCATTAGAACAGCCAGCTGAGATTTTAAGAACAAAGAGTCTTGGCTCAAGTGATGTGATTGGTCCAAATGTCGAAATCATTTGGGGATTTTGTATCCCCCCTGTTGACTCTTTGTTTAAGTGCTACAAGGAAGCTGTAGGAGGTCATAATTACATGAAATACAACAATTAGTAAAAGCTTGCTTTGAATAGAGTTTTTTAAAATTTTAAAAATTGTTTTTATTGAAGTACAGTTGATTTACAGTTAATTTCAGGTGTACAGCACAGTGATTCGGTTATACACATAAATGTTTATATATTTTTTTTTCAGATTCTTTTCCCTTATAGGTTATTGCAAAATATTTAGTAGAGTTCCCTGTGCTATATACTGTTGGTTAACTATTTTATGTATAGTAGTGAGTATATGTTAATCCCAACCTCCTAATTTATCCCTCTCCCCACCCTCCTTTTCCCTTTGGTAACCATAAGTTTGTTTTCTATATCTGTGAGTCTCTTTTTGTTTTGGAAATAAGTTCATTTGTAACTTTTTTTAGAGTTTTTAATATAATATAAATGTTTATTAATGATAAGATATAATAGCAATCTATGAACACATATTGAAAGTCATGAAACAGCTGTATAGACGTAGATGTAGATATATGTATATACCTTTGCAGTGAAATGATTCATATGCCTTAAGCTTTCAAAATGATGGACTTTCAGAATAATAGAGTGTATACAAAGCAAAAACAAAAAGTGGGCTTTTTTCCTTTATATTTTCACTTCATCATTACCTCCTTAAGTGGGAAAAAAAACGTGCTCTAGTTTTAGATAAATGACCCCGGGGAGAACATTTTTAGCAATTACACAGTAAGACTGAAGAAAATATGTTTATTTTAATGATCTTTAATTTAATATGGTACAGGTTTTTCAAAATAACAGTGTTTCAGGATATGCTGGAAATTTATACCTAAATACCTAGGTGAATAATATACCTAAATAATTAGGTATATTAATAAATATACCTAAATACCTAGGTGAATAAGTGACTTGCAGTCATTGGGAATTTAGAGTAACTCCTCTTCCTGAGCCTGAAGAATTTATTTTTTATTATTATTTTTTAAAATTAATTAATTAATTAATTTATTTTTGACTGCATTGGATCCTGGTTGCTGCGCACGGGGTTTCTCTAGTTGTGACGAGCTGGGGCTACTCTTTGTTGTGGTGCACGGGTTTCTCATTGCCGGTGGCTTCTCTTGTTGTGGAACACGGGCTGTAGGCGTGCGGGCTTCAGTAGTTGTGGCACGCGGGCTCTAGAGTGCAGGCTCAGTAGTTGTGTTGCATGGGCTTAGTTGCTCCACGGCATGTGGGATCTTCCCCGACCAGGGCTTGAACCCGTGTCCCCTACATTGGCAGGTGAATTCTTAACCACTGCGCCACCAGGGAAGCCCAAGACGTGGAATCTTTTAAGTTTCTGTGCAAATTGTCCTTAAAGTTTCCGGTGTGTTTGCAGAGCACTTCAAAAATGCAAAGTGTTTATTAAGTAACCAGAGATGACAGCAGTAGTAAGTGCAGGCTGACCTTATGAAGATGTCTTTTGTTGCTTCCATACTTGGAGAGAGACTAGTGGCTCAGCCGAGATGAACCTCAGACAATCTTAAGCAGAGTAACTGCCAGCTAAGAGATTCCTTCTTCCCTACAAACTAAATTCAGAACACCGAAAGAGGTATCAGAAAAATGTGGG
The DNA here is from genome assembly GCF_963455315.2 of Globicephala melas. Taxonomy (NCBI): domain Eukaryota; kingdom Metazoa; phylum Chordata; class Mammalia; order Artiodactyla; family Delphinidae; genus Globicephala; species Globicephala melas. The sequence continues at coordinate 36,371,543 of NC_083329.1, read as the reverse complement.
AATGGAACAGAAATTGAAAACCAAGCTATAAAACTGCTCTTTGTGTCTATTGTTTTGAAGGGTGTCAGTCATTATGTAGTGGCCATGGTTGATTAATGTCTATGTGGTACCGTCATTTTTAACAGAGACAGCAGCTGGGTTTATTTAATCAGTAGTTGATCATCGAACAATGTTGCTTTCCTGCAAATGGGTGTGACCTGCCAGAGAATCAGGAAGGTTTATTTAAATGTGGATATGATTTTTAATGTTAGTAGTAATATAACCTCTAAGACAGTGATTCTCAAATTTTAGGTTTTTAAGGATTATTTGAGAAGATCTTTTTTCATGCATTCTGGGACCCCAATCTTAGAGATTCAGATACAGATGGTCCAGGGAGAGGTCCCCAAATAGTCGTGTTAAACAAACTCTCCAGGTTATTCTGAGGCATGTTGGCCTATACCACAATGTAAGATATTCCGTATCCTGAGCATCTCCTTTTGTTAAAGCCATCTGACATCTGAGATGCTATGAGTATTTAAGCAATTTAACTCTGCGCTAAGTTATTGAGAACATAGGATTCCCTTTGAAAAAGAAAACTGTCTTTGACCTACATCATTTCTAGGGACAAAAAAAAAATTGAACAGGAATAAAAATAACTCAATAAAGAACTCTTCTTCTATCTTTGAGGATGACAGTGGATTTAGAAGACACGCTCTTCCTAATAAAAATCATAATCAAGACAAAATGATAGGTCATTTAAATATTAACTATTGAAAAGAGGTTTATTTGCTGATACTAAAAATTGCATAACTACTAAAAATTTAAAATCTAATGAGAAACACTTAAAAACCAAATACCATAATTTCTATATACTCTTTCAAAATTTAAGAATTGAAAGATTAATTAAAAATCACATCAAGATGAACTGTTTCATGAGAAGAATACATTTTCAAAAGTAATATCAGAGCTCAGAAATGTAAGTTATTGACTAAAATAGAAATTATTTCAAATTATAATAGAAAAAATTAGTACAGAAGTCAATAATTATTCCATTTTGCAAAAATAATTTTGGCATGGGTCTTCACAATAAGCCAGTATTTTGTAGACTCAAGTATTTCTTCTTGGACAAGATGAAATACAGATTATTTTAACTGCATAGAAGTTTAGTCAATAAGCTTTTTGTTTTCTGTCTGTTTTATAAGCACTCTAGTATGTGCAAGTCTAGCATCAATGCTTGTATAGAGTGTGGTGGAAGTGTGACTAAAGAAGAAAGAGAGAAGGCCAGGCGGGGGAATGTTACTATTAACCGAATAACAGAGAAGGAAGGCCCTTGAGCTAGGACCTCAGACCAGCCAATGTGAAATATTGAGCCTGGGTAAGAAGAAATGTCAATGAGATGAATGATAGGAGTGATAGTTACACAGTCAGACATTGTGTCTATATACAATCCCTTTGGAAAATGGAAGTAAATATCTGGATCATTTGGACTCAGAGAAGCCTTGATTTTTCCCAAAAGGCCATTTCAAGATTCTTGGTGATTGGTATCGTGGGCATGCTCCTTTACCTCTCCAAACCTCAGTCTTTTCTGTAAAATGGGGACAGGAATCCCCACTATGTTCATTTGCTGGGTAGATTAAAGGAGGTTATGTACACGGAATGCCAAGCACATGAAAGGCTTAATCCCTCAGAGCTGTCACTGTTATGAGCTCTTTTCCGTGTAAACACCATTTATTCTCATGTGATAACTTTATAAAGGGTAGGCTCAATGCCCAATTCTTAGAATCAAAGAAATGCAGGTTTGGAAGAATGTTAAAGGTCTTCTCTGTCCCAAGCCCTCCCTCTTCATCCGGTGCCAGGTCAGAACCTGTGAGAGTTCAAGAGAGTTTAAAGCAGGCTAGTAAGTTGGCTCCTTCCTAACTGATATTCCCTAAACAGCTCACATTTACTTAGGAATTTAAAAATTAGAATAAAGGCAAAAGGTTTAAGTTTCGCTTCTCATACTTGGTAACCTTACTCTGGGCAAGGCTTTTAGCATAGTTTTGCAACTTACCAATCGAATGATCAAAACTGATTTCCCCTGAGTTGAAATGTAACACTCCATCATTGCTTCCAAATTCTCTTTTGCAGCACTGGGTCAATAGGTAAAAGCTGACATTAAAACATGAGCTTTAATTAACTAATTAATCGATAGGTAACATTATATAATGAGTTAATAAATCTTAAAGTTTGCATGCCAGTGTGTTTGGAAGTTGTGTGGGATCCGAAAACGAGACTCAGTTTGGCGTTTTCTTTTAAAGCAAATCTTAATGTCATATACCCTTTTAAAAAGGTTAATTTCTTATATCCAAGGGTGGTTATATCTTGGTAGTATCTTTCTCGATGGCCACTAAAATAGATTCTGCCACAGGTGAAATGGTCCTTAAGGTTCCCTGAGACCAAGCTTTGTAATGGACAGGGATTCCTCCAGCTTGATTTTGCTGAGGCAGTCGTGGTGGTTAATTAACGACCACAGTCATGACTGACACAGACAGCTGAGGCCAGGCATGGAATGTAGAAACACAGGCGAAAGGACAGGAAGAATTGCATAATTAACTAAGTGTTCAGGGCAGAGTCAACAAAACAGTTGTTCTTGACAACCAACCCATTTTCTCTGCAGTTGCTGAAAACTGTGTGGGTAGGATCCACAGATAATTGGCTCCCTTCTCCATTTCATTTTGCCTGTCTAAACATTGCATAAATAATTACTTGATAAATTCAATGTTGATGTTGGCACGTGAACAGACAGACAAGAGTGACTGCTTCTTTCAAAATTTATAAATCCAATATAAATAGTAATCAAACCCCAAAGGAGAATGCTTAAAAATATTCCTGTTTAACATTCACAATCCAATTTAACTTGCCTAATTTTAACCCACACACTTGTGGAGCTTAATACAGAAACACTCTTGGCCTACATTTAAAATAATGTAACATTTGACAAACTGTTCAAGTATTGCATTTAAAAATACACGCTGCATAAATTATGGTTCTCATATAAACTCCAGATGCATTACTTGCAGGATTAACTTGGGGTTTATTTCTTCCTCCATGCACCATGTATACACACTCACACAAGTATACCATGAAAAAAATATTTAATAAGTCAGGGTAAATAAACGAGTAGTCAATGGAAAACAATTATTTTAAAATTTAAGTTTTCTTTAAAATTACAATGTAAGTATCTCTTAAAGGTACACAAGAAGACATAGACCACCTGCCTCACTCTGGAACTAAAATAGACAACTCATTAGCCACATTATGGCAGCCACATGGCATGAATTCTTTAGATGCTGAACCTGGTTAAAATAGCAACAGCAAATTTCATGAACAGAGTGAAGGGGAGGAAGAGAGGAGAGAAGAAAAAGTCTAATATAAAAAAAGTCCAATTCTTTCTAGTTGTTTTAAATCTAAGGGAAAATTAAAACTCTTATTAAGCTATAACTGCAAAAATTAAAAAGGAAATCCATTTGTTCAAAAAAAGAAACCTTAGGCAACTGGGGCTGAGGCTGTTGGCATTTATTATTTACTATTGTAACCACATCAACTCTGACATACACATTTGACTAAACGCACTTGGTTGTTGTGTCTAAAAATGTTCAAGGAATGTACAGGAGAAAGAAGGTAGAAAATCAAATACAATGAGTAGAATATTTTACAAAACTGAAAATGACACCAATTAGGTTAAAATAAAGAATATCCAATTAACATACCTAATTTCACTTTGGTGCTGTATTTAAAGGATTTTTTCAACCTTCAAATTTAACTTATTTTTGAAAAGTACCTTTACTGAAATATAATTCACATACCATTTAATTAATTCAGTGGTTTCTAGTTGAGTTGTACAATCATCACTTCAATCAATTTTAGAACATTTTCATCACCAAAAAAGAAGCCTCATAACTATTAGCAGTAAATCCTCATTTCTTCCAAATCCCCAGCCCTGGGAAACCACTAATCGAATTTCTGTCTCTTTGCCTATTCTAGACATTTTATATAAGCGGAATCACTTTGCTCTATTATCACTTTGAAGCCAGATTAATTCTAGTTTCACTTTACTTGACACTCTTTGATGGCTTCACACTGGCTACAGAAACATCTTTTACATGGAATACGAGTCCTTCCATAATCTGTTTTCTTCTCTCCTAGTATCTGGTTTCGCTCCCACTAACCACACTCTGGCTGAAGCAAACGGCGTCCCGGACAAGCCAGGTTGTTTCTTCTCTCAGTGCTTCTCTCATCCTGCTCTACTCGGTGGTCTCTACTTGTTGGTTAAGACTCTGTGAAAACTTTTCTTGCACCCTCCTCCCGGAGAGGGGACCAATGCCTCCTTCAAGGGCAGTTTTCTACCCTCAGTTGTGGGACTTTGTATAGGACCTGGTCCACGGCTACTCCTAAAACTGCATTTCCCACCACTCTGCCCGTTGTTTACTCCGGGCAGACTGGCCTCCTTATAGGTCTTCACAACCTCCATTCTCATTTTCCAGGAGTAAAAGTATTTTCCCCAGGTATTTCCATGGTGTGTTCTCAGCTTTATTCACCTCTGCTCCAACGTCACCTCCTAAGAGAGATTGTCTTTGAGCACTCTAACCAGAGAAGTTTCAATCCCCTTTTCATTTTCTAAACAGAATTACCTCCTTCTGAGGCCCCTCTACCTTACTTTTTCTCTTTGCAGTACTGATGTAACATTATGTAATTAGGAATGTATCTGTCTTCCCTTCCAGAATGTAAGGTCTGTGAGGATGGGTCTGTTTTGTTCACTGCTGTGAATATTTGTGAATGAATGAATGAATGACACCTGTGACACTTAATTATATGTGTTGGTTTAAGACTTCTCTCTTCCCCACACTGGACAGCAGGGGTTGTAAGCTATTCCTCCTAGTTTACTCAGTGCTCCTTCCTGGCACAAAATAACTTCTTAATATTCCTTGTATGACTGAATGATGTCAAGTATAAATTACCTGTAACAATGGTTCCCAACAAAGGGACTCTGAATCCATGTAAATATGGAATATGGAAAAGTACATAAGCTGAAGAATACAGGTAAATCTTTCCATGAGTCCTTTATCTGAAACTCTTGAGACCACTTCTGTTTTAAGATTCAGACTTGTTCCCTACTTTTTTTTTTTTTTAGAAGATGTTGGGGGTAGGAGTTTATTAATTAATTTATTTATTTTGGCTGTGTTGGGTCTTCGTATCTGTGCGAGGGCTTTCTCTAGTTGCGGCAAGCAGGGGCCACTCTTCATCGCGGTGCGCGGGCCTCTCACTATCGCGGCCTCTCTGGTTGTGGAGCACAGGCTCCAGATGCACAGGCTCAGTAGTTGTGGCTCACGGGCCCAGTTGCTCTGTGGCATGTGGGATCCTCCCAGACCAGGGCTCGAACCCGTGTCCCCTGCATTAGCAGGCAGATTCTCAACCACTGCGCCACCAGGGAAGCCCTTGCTCCCTACTTAATTAACACCTCTGGTAGGGTCTCGGGCAGACCCTGTAATCAAACACACATTAATAGCTTTGCAACAAAACATGTGAAGAGCCCGCCAAAGAATGATAAATAATGCTCAAATCAACTTTTTCTGTCTTGAATTTTTCTGTCAAGAGAAATGTTAAGAGTTTGGGATTTTGGAAGTGTGGATATGGGGCTGTAGACGTGTACTAGCATATGCAGATCTGTGTGATGTTTTATGCTAAAATGGATTCCCCACATTCCAGTTTAGAAATCATTGATTTAATGCATTAATTTACAAACATCTATTTTTTTTCCAGCATAGCTAGCATTAATGAAGCTTTTACTATGGCTTTTACTAAGGGCTTTTACTTAGCCCTTGTGCTAAGCTTTTTAAATACATAGGTAAAAACTACTATTTGCCCCATTTTATGAGTGAGAAAATTAGGGTTTAGAGAGAGGGTTAGCAGCTTGTCCACAAAGCTTGTCAATAGCTGAGCTGGATCAAAACTGCAGCTGTCTCAGAACCAAAAGTCATGTTCTGGACCACCTGGTCACCCTGAATTCATGGAGTTCGAGATAAAAATTCTTTAGTCTTGCCAAGTTTCTTCATGATGTTGAGACAAAGGAAAGTTTCTATAATTCAAGTGAATGTAAAAAAATTCCTCAGGCTACAACTCCCTCATTAAAAAAAAAAAAAAATGCTGGCTATAAGTAAACAACATTTAACTGATATTTGTATAACGGAGTAATTTATCTCCTCATGTTTTAAACATTTGTAATGAGAGATCAAGTAATTCCAGATAATTAAAAAATTATATAGTCATACTAACTTGCCCTGATTTTATTTTTTGCAGAACCATGATCCAACGGGTGCTATTCCCTAACAGATGAGAGTAGGAATGGCAGAAGAGAACAATCTAAAAAAGGTACTATCACAGAGGATATGTGGATTTTCACACTTACCTTTTTCAAGAGCATCTTAATTGCTTGAATTGTTTTAAGCCAGGCGTAAGTTGATCAAATATAATTGTGATGACCAAATTTTGGAACTCTTTCAGAATAACAAAATATAGTAGTGATCTTTTGGGAATAAGGAGTTAGTTGTATAAGAACAATAAAGCTACATTAAAAAAAAAAAAAAAAAACCCTGCATAGGGCTACAGCTTCAACTGAAGACACAGTGTTTTGGACCTTACCATGCTTATGTGAAAGCTTCAAGTTATGAAATGTAGAGTAGCAAAAGTACAACACATATTCATTTTATGATACAAAAGCAGATAAGATGGACATAAAGGTTAAGAAATGAAAATAACATATACACTAAAAAAAATCACAACAGAAACAGGCTTTATTTCAACCAGACAAGTGAATACTTCCATTAACATCAACTTCTTCAAGACTTGAAGACATGGAAATTAAAGATAGTGCCCAGAGGCAGAGAAGGAAAGTTTCATCATGGAGCGATTGTACTGTCCTTCAAAAATCCCTTTCAGCAATATGCTCAATTCAAAAGATTAATTAGTTCTAAATCATTAGATCTCATGTGTTTCAGTATTTGTATAAGACTCTCATTTGAAAGTTACCCATCAGTCCCAATGATATCTTTCAAACAGAAAAAAAATATATAGATCAGTATAATAATTTTTTTTAATTTTAGAAAGTGGGATTGAAATACAGTTTAAAATATTTCAAATAAAAAACAACTTTATTATTATTTAAGACGCCTTGTTACAAAGCTCCTAGCTACATACATGTACAAAACACAGATATTACCACATGACATCTCAACCCACGACTTCTCCTAAACATCCCAACGTGAACAGTTAATCTACCGGGAGACTTTCCCCTGTAAATCCCAATATCTTGCACAAGGATTTGTTGCCATTCATACGCTGTGCATGGATGAGGACACCTCATCAGAGAACATTTCAATTTAACATAACCTAACATAAAATAAATCTACCGCAACACTATATGTTCATAAGGGATACGACAAAATTGCATATAATTTTCAACTTTTGCCAGACTCACTAAATTCATGAACACTTTTTCAGAGTCTTCTCTTCAAGGGCACTTTTGAGAGCTTTAGATCTCGTGCTTAACTTTGTATCGAGTTGGTCAGCACCTCGATTAATATGAACAATTACATTAAAGAACGGTATTGGAGGGGGGACGGGGAGTCATCTGAGGACAGAAACAGGGGGAAGGACTCTCTTTTTCCCTAAGACATTCAAACAGAAAAAACGAGACCCAAAAAGGTAAACAAACAAACAAAATAGTGTTCACAGTAAAACATGACAGATTTGTAGTTTCATTTGAAACCAACAGCAAATCATGAAACGTCATGAAAAATATAAGTCAAGGTAAAATCTCCTAGAGTAATTACTAAATGAAGTTAAAATTACCACACTGATCAGTAAACCCCAGAAGAAAAATAAACAGCACTTACATATCAGGTCCTTCTTAAACATCATATCATTTTTCAAAGTCAATGCATAAGATTGGTAGGTTTGGCCACGCTGCACAAATATTTTTTTAAAAAATACAGTATACAGAAAAAACTCTTGTATTCCCCATTTTGAATCATAAGCTCAAAACCCAAGAGAAAAGATCAGCTAGAAGGATTTTAATTATTTACAAATCCAGCAGGTTCATCTGCCATAATGGCTTGGCTTCCGTCCCACAGTGGCTTTCACCCTCTCCAGCCGCAGAGCTTGGATCCCTGTCCCATCTCTACTGGTCATCAGTCATTTTGAACAGTTCCAGCAGTGCCCCAACAGCTCCAAAATAACCCTACAATAACAATGAGAAAACTTCTGTACGATTATCTCTGAACCTTAGTCCAATACCTACTGTTTTTCATAATTCGAGGAATGCTGCCCCCTAATGCTATAGATACAAGAAACTTAAAACCTGACCTCTGGCATGAAACATGATATAATAATAATAATAATAATAAATGCATTGGATATCTATTTGTTTATATACATTAAATAAATTAACTGATGTAAAGTGCGTAGAAAAATATCTGGCCCCACAGTGTATACTACATCAGTGTTGACAATTTTTAGGATTTTTAGGATTAGGATTATTTCATTTTAATCCTTGTCATGGCAAAATTCACATTACTCCCATTCCACAGAAGAGAAATGGGAGGTAATAAAGTAAATTACCCTTTCAAGGTCACATGAGTTGTGCCAGGGTTCAATCGCAAATCTATCTGACTTCAAAGTTGTAATGTCTCACAAGGTATAGCTCTAAGCTTCCCTCAGTAGATCCCGGAAAGGCATCTAAATCAGCTCAAGTTTCCCTTTGCTCATCTGTAAAGGAAAAGCTCACGTATCTGTGAAAATGAAGGAAGCTGAAAAATGGAAATGTTTAGAGAAGCTGGTTTCCAAAAGGCAAGAGACTCTCCTCCTCTGGTATCTGCCTGACTCAACAGTTACTTACTGCGAAATGGGTGGCATCTGGCAGAACACTACATGGTAGGATCTTTGCCTCCACTGCCAGTTGACCTCTGAGGGCTCACTATATGCTAGAAATGTACATGGATTTCCTCACTTAATCGTCACAGTAACTTTATGAGACAAATAATATTATCACCCCATTCCACAAAAGCTAAAACAGAAATGGAAAGGTAGAGTCATTGCCTAAGGTCTCCAAGTCAGTGAGGGCCTGTGCTCTCAACGGCTTGGCTAGACTACTTCTCTTAGGAGACGCACACTTACATAAGTGGAGTGAGTGGGACTGAGTGAGTGAGGACTCCAGGCAGGGCAGGAAGGCCACCTCACCAGCACCTCCCAAAAGTCCTCTCTCCATAATATCCTCCAGGAAGACCTGCCTAAGTGAGAGTGAACCTAAGAAGGTAGAGAAATTTCTGAGAAACACCTACAAGGAGACATAAAATTGCTCTACTTTCATCGGCCATAGAGACTGAGTTATGATACTTAGTAACAAACCAAAGCCATCATTCACAGAGGCCCAAGATTGTACAAAGGGATGCCTTTTTATCCAGAGAAGTAGGTTTCCCCCAAATGCTGGCTCTTTTTCCTTATCTTACCATCAACTAACTCCCTGTGTGCCCTTGTAGATGGCTTTTAATCCCTGACGGCTTCCAGGCTTTGTTTTCTGCCTTAGTCCAAGAGGATCTAAACTTAGGGTTGCCAGATAAATGCCAGGTAAAACAACTGTGTCCTAGATTTTTAATCGCTAAATATGGCAACACCAGATGGGCTAGAAGAGTGGTCTTCTTTTTCATTTTAATTATTTTTTTAAACAAAATCTTACAAGGGAAATCGGTAACTAAGCAGATAAAAAAGGAGCTGCTCTGGTTGGAGGAGGGGGAGTGAAAATTCTGAGACTCCACTGCCCTCGCCCCCCATAAAAAAGTTATATCGCTTCATGCCTTAGCCTCCTTAAAAAGACAAAAAGAAAAACTTTCTTTAGTACAGTTAAATAGTTAACTATTTGGTATTTAACTTCGTATTGTTTTAGATGCTTTAATAAAACAAAACATAGGCTTAGAGAGCTCTAAATAATTTATAAATGCATCAGCAACTTTTCAAATAAATAATTCAGTTTGGAGATGAGAAAAATGCCACAGTAGTTATTCATTACAATTAAAATTTATGACACTCGTTCTCCCAATGTTCTTTCTGCTGCAATATACCCAAGGCTTTGGGTACCTCCCGTGATAAACAGCTGCTCTCTACAGTATTGATTTTAAAGGGGAATAGAAGAGGTGGGAAGAGATGAGGGCTCCCCACTCAGTTTTAGAAACCTCCGATTTGTATTAGTGTAGAAACTGGATATAAGGGACCCTTTGCATTAACTGGAGCGCTCCACTTCTTCTGTAAACAGGCTGCCTAATGGCTAGCACACCAGCCTCTCAAGGCCACCAGGCTACTCGGAGCAGCCCAAGCACTTCTGTTCTCACCAGCTGAGTTGTTTACTTGCCAAGAGTCACCTGTGTTTATCCTCAAATTTGTTTATGACAGTTTGATTGTTAATGTAATAATCTAATGTAATTATATGCCACCTAAACCAATAAAAAGAGTACAAGATGAATGGTCACCTCTTTGAAAATCCAGTTAAATTCTTGAGAAAGATTAAAAAGCTAGTTAACAAGTGAAAGTTGCTAGGAAAGTAGATCTTAAAAGTTCTCATCACAAGGACAAAAAAATGTAACAATGTGTGGTGATGGACGATAACTAAACTTACACTGATAACCATTTTACAGTATATACATATATCAAATCATTGTTGTGTACCTTAAACTTATACAATGCTATATGTCAATTATATCTCAATAAAAATGGAAAAAAATGAAACAAAGATTGAAAAAAGTAGTCACAAACCACTGCCCTCTGTTTAGGTAGATCCTACCTATGAAAGATTGGGAAAATCTAGAATGACTCTGCAACCAAATTGCTTCATAAGTATCTTTAATTTCTTGATCTACTTTAAAGAAACAAACCAGATATCATAAAAGTTGCATAATACTTGTGGATTATGGAAAAAAAAAGACAATTACAAAGCTCTGATCAGCAGAACCCATGCTCAAAAATAGGTCTTGATCCTACATCAAGAAATTGGTGAGTGAATGAACATTTATACATTTTATATTAAAATAGAATGGTAAAAGTAGGAAGATATTTTTCCATGATTAATCATTTAAACATTTTTTCTGTTTTTTTAAATTAACCATCTACTAGTCCTGATTGTTGGATAATAGAGCTTCCATTTTATATAATGTTCTTCCTTATCTTTTGCATAAATGCAAACTAAGGAACCCGCTCATATGTTAGACAACCCAAAAACTTCCATGTAGGACAATTAAGTCCATGTGAACTCAACCTACCTCATGTTCCAAAAACAGAGCTTTTAGCTGTCCTTTGGACCAAAAATCCATGGCATATGCTAGCAGCTTCATGGAGACCATATTGATTCTGAGAAAATTCCCAACAAACACAACTCTGTCAATATTCTGGAAAAAAAAAAATGAAAGAACAATGGAACCATGACATAAAAATAACATTTAGCAACAGACCCAATGTGCTGTGTATCACTGTACTCCAGGACCTTGCAGAGTGAATTTTTTTTTTTAAGTGGAATTATTTCAGGATTTCCAAGATGAAGTTAAACAAACCTCAGAATGCATTCCACAAGAACATGAGGGGGAGAATTTGGCTGGGGGAGGCAGAGACTAATACTGGGCTCATTTACAGGTATTATGTTAGGCTGCCTTAGATCTGATATGAAATTCAGCTCCCAACATTCACATATGAAATTAAAACTGGACTTCATCTAAATTTGCCTGTGTATTCCTTAAATCCCCCAAACTTCCAACTATAAAATATATTATTACCAACTCATAAATTATTTTTAAAATTTTATTTATTAAAAACATTTTTTTAAAAAAATATTTTGGCCATGCCACGTGGCTCATGGGATCTCAGTTCCCTGACCAGGGATCGAATCTGGGCCATGGCAATGACAGCTCCAAACCCCAACCACTAGGCCACCAGGGAACTCCCAACCAACCCAATAAATTAAATGGCTATGGGATGGTTATTCATCTAACAACTGTGGTCAGGATGCTCTGTGCCAAACACTGGGAATACAAAAAAGAAACAATACCCAGTCTCTACCTTTAGGATATATGGTGAAATATCCTGTTTGGTCAGTATGTGGGTTACAATATAACAAATAATACATTTATATTTTTGTTGTCGCGGATACAGATTTGTATTCTGAACACACCCCTCACACTGAGCTCAGCCTATCTGCCACACAGACACTGCTCACTCCTCACTCACTCACAGAGCCAGTTGCTATGGTCACTCATATCAAAGGGAAGGGAGTCTTGGGAGCTGGCATTATTCTGTTCAGTCTATCAAGAGCAACCAGGGTCTGGGAACATCGCCTTCTAACTGTCTGAAGCTTTAACAATACATGAACCCATTAACCACTGTGAAAATTTTCCCTGGGTAGAGGGGTGGGAGGTGGGCCCACGATTAGGGGTCCAGCAGGGACAGGGGAGACCCTGGGTGGGGGTAGGCATGGAGGAAGGGAAGGGAACGTGGCCAGTGCTTTCCCTGTCCACTGAGGCACTGGGGAGCCTGTTGGGCTCCCAGGCCTAATCCTCTGCCCTGGAGCCTCCCTCCTACCCTGCAGAGCCCAAGCCTCACCCCACACCCCCAGCCACTGCCCTGCCTCTGCACTCGGAGACCCCCTCTGAGACCCCCCTCCAACACGCTGGGCATAAACCCCAGCCGCACACCCTCACCCAGGGCCTTACCTCCAAACTCTGGAACTCCACACTCCAGAGGCTCCCCTTTGGACATGCTGCCTCTCCCCTTCTGCGCAGGTCCTAAGCAGAGGCCCCACCCCACGCTTGAGCATCGCCCCTGCCTAAGTTCCACACCCTGCCTAAACTCTGCCCCCCATAGCCAAGGCTTTTTATTTTTTTTCTTTTTTCCTCTTTTAGATTGGGGTTCTGTTTCACCTTGTAGTTGATTCATTTATATTTTCATTTTTTCTAACAGTTCTTTTATTTTTGGAATTTTATTTTGTTCTTTATACTTTGTTATTATTCTGCTCCTTTTGGCTTGTTCCCCCTCCTTCTTTTTTTCATTTTTTCTGTGGTGGATTTGTTTTACCTTGTTGCATTTGTTTCAATTATATTTTTATTTTTCCTAATATATTTTTATCTTTCTAATTTTATTTTATTTTTTATTCTTTGTTATTGAACTGCTCCTTTTTTTTCTCTTTCTTTTTTTTTTTGCCACACCATGTGGCTTGCGGAATCTTGGTTCCCAGGCTGGAGGTTGGGCCTGAGCTCCTGTGGTGGGAGCACCAAGTCCAAACCGCTGGACTAACTGAGAAGCTCAGACCCCAGGGAATATTAATCAGAGTGAGGACTCCCAGAGGTCCTCATTTCACACCAAGACCCAGCTCTACCCAACCACCTGCAAACTCCAGTGTGGACACCTCAGGCCAAACAACCAGTAAGACAGGAATACAGCCACACCAATCAAAAAAAAAAGAAATGACAAAAATATGTTACAGATGAAAGAGCATGGTAAAAACCTACAAGACCAAATAAATGAAGATGAAGTAGGCAACCTACCCGAAAAAGAATTCAGAGTAACAATGATCCAAAATCTCGGAAACAGAGTGGAGAAAATACAAGAAATGTTTAACAAAGATCTAGAAGAACTAAAGAGCAAACAATGATGAACAGCACAATAACTGAAATTAAAAATACTCTAGAAGAAATCACTAGCAGAATAACTGAGGCAGAAGAATGGATGAGTGAGCTGGAAGATAAAATGTTGGGAATAACTGCCAGGGAGCAGAAGAAAGAATGAAAAGAATTGAGGGCAGTCTCAGAGACCTCTGGGACAACATTTAACACACCAACATTCGAATTATAGGGGCCCCAGAAGAAGAAGAGAAAAAGAAAGGGTCTGAGAAAATATTTTAAGACATTATAGTCGAAAACTACCCTAACATGGGAAAGGAAATAGTCAATCAAGTCCAGGAAGTGCAGAGAGTCCCATACAGGATAAACCCAAAGAGAAACATGTTGAGACACATATTAATCAAACTATCAAAAATTAAATACAAAGAAAAATTATTAAAAGCAGCAAGGGAAAAGCAACAAATAACATACAAGGGGAATCACCATAAGGTTAACAGCTGATCTTTCAGCAGAAACTCTGCAAGCCAGAAGGGAGTGGCAGGACATATTTAAAGTGATGAAAGGGAAAAACCTACAACCAAGAAAAAACCTACAACCTTACTCTACCCAACAAGGATCTCATTCAGATTCGACAGAGAAATCAAAAGCTTTACAGACGACCAAAAGCTACGAAAATTCAGCACCACCAAACTAGCTTTAAAACAAATGCTGAAGGAACTTCTCTAAGTGGGAAACACAGGAGAACAAAAAGACTCATAAAAACAAACCCAAATCAATTAAGAAAATGGTAATAGGAACATACATATCGACAATCACCTCAAATGTAAATGGATTAAATGCCCCAACCAAAAGACACAGACTGGCTGAATGGATACAAAAACAAGACCCTTATATATGCTGTCTACAAGAAACCCACTTCAGACCTAGGGACACATACAGACTGAAAGTGAGGGGATGGAAAAAGATATTCCATGCAAATGGAAATCACAAGAAGGCTGCAGTAGCAATACTCATATCAGATAAAATAGATTTTAAAATAAAGACTGTTACAAGAGATAAGGAAGGACACTACATAATGATCAAGGGATCAATCCAAGAAGAAGATATAACAACTGTAAATATTTATGCACCCAACATAGGAGCACCTCAATACATAAGGCAATCGACAGTAACACAATAATACTGGGGGATTTTAACACCCCACTTACACCAACAGACACATCATCCAGACAGAAAATAAATAAGGAAACAAAAGCTTTAAGTGACACAATAGACCAGATAGACTTAATAGATATTTTTAGGACATTCCAACTGAAAGTGGAAGAATACACTTTCTTCTCAAGTGCACATGGTACGTTCTCTAGAATAGATCACATCTTGGGTCACAAATCAAGGCTTGGAAAATTTAATAAAATTGAAATTGTATCAAGCATCTTTTCTGACTACAACGCTATAAGATTAGAAATCAATTACAGGAAAAAACAGTAAAAAACACAAGTACATGGAGGCTAAACAGTGCACTGCTAAATAACCAAGAAATCACTGAAGAAATCAAAGAAGAAATAAAAAAAATACCTAGAAACAAATGACAATGAAAACAAAACGATCCAAAACCTATGGAACGCAGCAAAAGCAGTTCTAAGAGGGAGGTTCATAGCAATTCAAGCTCACCTCAAGAAACAAGAAAAATCTCAAATAAACAATCTAACCTTACACCTAAAGCAACTAGGAAAAGAAGAACAAAGAAAACCCAAAGTTAGTAGAAGGAAAGAAATCACAAAATCAGAGCAGAGATAAATGAAATAGAAATGAAGAAAATAATAGCAAACATCGATAAAACTAAAAGTTGGTTTTTTGAGAAGATAAAAAAGTTGATAACCCTTTAGCCAGGGACTCATCAAGAAAAAAAGGGAGAGGACTCAAATCAATAAAATTAGAAATGAAAAAGGAGAGATTACAACTGACACCACAGAAATACAAAAGATCATAAGAGACTACTACCAGCAACTATATGCCAATAAAATGGACAACCTGGAAGAAATGGACAAATTCTTGGACAAGTACAGCTTTCCAAGATTGAACCAGGAAGAACTGGAAAATATAAACAGACCAATCACAGATAATGAAATTGAAACTGTAATTAAAAATCTTCCAACAAACAGAAGTCCAGGACTAGAGGGCTTCACAGGCGAATTCTATCAAACATTTAGAGAAGCGTTAATATCCATCCTTCTCAAACTCTTCCAAAAAATTGTGGAGTGAGGAATACTCCGAAACTCATTCTATGAGGCCACAATCACCCTGATACCAAAACCAGAGAAAGATATCACCAAAAAAGAAAATTATAGACCAACATCACTGATGGACATAGACACAAAAATCCTCAACAAAATAATAGCAAACAGAATCCAACAACACAGTAAAAGGATCATACACCATGATCAAGTGGGGTTTATCCCAGGGATGCAAGGATTCTTCAATATACACAAATCAATCAATGTGCTACACCATATTAACAAATTGAAGAATAAAAACCATATGATCCTCTCAATAGATGCAGAAAAAGCTTTTGACAAAATTCAACACCATTTATGATAAAAGCTCTCCAGAAAGTGGGCACAGAGGGAACCTACCTCAACATAATAAAAGCCATATATGACAAACCCACAGCAACATCACTCTCAATGGTGAGAAACTGAAATCATTTCCTCTAAGATCAGGAACAAGACAAGGTTGTCCACTCTCACCACTATTATTCAACATAGTATTGGAAGTCCTAGCCACAGCAGTCAGAGAAGAAAAAGAAATTAAAGGAATCCAAATTGGAAAAAAAGAAGGAAAACTGTCACTGTTTGCAGATGACATGATACTATACATAGAGAGTCCTAAAGATGCTATCAGAAAACTATTACAGCTAATCAATGAATTTGGTAAAGTAGCAGGATACAAAATTAATGCACAGAAATCTCTTGCATTCTTATACACTAACAATGAAAGATCAGAAAGAGAAATTAAGGAAAAAATCCCATTTACCACTGCAACAAAAAGAATAAAATACCTAGGAAAAAACCTACCTAAGGAGGCAAAAGACCTGTACTCAGAAAATATAAAACACTGATGAAAGAAATCAAAGATAACATAAACAGATGGAGAGATATACCATGCTCCTGGATTGGCAGAATCAATATTGTGAAAATGACTATACTACCAAAAGCAAGCTACAGGTTCAATGCAATCCTTGTCAAATTACCAATGGCATTTTTCACAGAACTAGAACAAGAAATTTTACAATTTGTATGGCAACACAAAAGACCGTGAATAGCCAAAGCCATCTTGAGAAAGAAAAACGGAGCTGGAGGAATCAGGCTCCCTGACTTCAGACTATACTACAAAGCTACAGTAATTAAGACAATATGGTACTGGCACAAAAACAGAAATATAGATCAATGGAACACGATAGAAAGCCCAGAGAAAACCTCCACACATACGGTCCCCTTATCTTTGACAAAGGAGGCAAGAATAGACAATGGAGACAGCCTCTTCAGTAAGTGGTGCTGGGAAAACTGGACAGCTACATGTAAAAGAATGAAATTAGAATGATCCCTAACACCATACACAAAAATAAACTAAAAATGGATTAAAGACCTAAATGTAAGGCCAGACACTATCAAACTCTTAGAGGAAAACATAGGAAGAACACTCTATGACATAAATAACAGCAAGATCTTATTTGACCCTCCTCCTAGGGTAATGGAAATAAAAACAAAAATAAACAAATGGGACCTAATGAAACGTAAAAGCTTTTGCGCAGCAAAGGAAACCATAAACAAGATGAAAAGACAACCCTCAGAATGGGAGAAAATATTTGCAAACGACGCAATTGACAAAGGATTTATCTCCAAAATATACAAGCAGCTCATGCAGCTCAATATCAAAAAAACAAACAACCTAATCCAAAAATGGGTGGAAGCCCTAAATAGACATTTCTCCAAAGAAGACATACGGATGGCCAACAAATACATGAAATGATGCTCAACATCAGTAATCATTAGAGAAATGCAAATCAAAACCCCATTGAGGTATCACCTCACACCGGTCAAAATGGCCATCATCAAAAATTCTACAAACAGGGCTTCCCTGGTGGCGCAGTGGTTGAGGGTCCGCCTGCCGATGCAGGGGATGCGGGTTCGTGCCCCGGTCTGGGAAGATCCCACATGCCGCGGAGCGGCTGGGCCCGTGAGCCATGGCCGCTGGGCCTGCGCATCCGGAGCCTGTGCTCCACAGCGGGAGAGGCCACAGCAGTGAGAGGCCCGCGTAATGCAAAAAAAAAAAAAAAAAAAAAAAAAAATTCTACAAACAATAAATGCTGGAGAGGGTGTGGAGAAAAGGGAATCCTCCTGCAGTGTTGGTGGGAATGTAAATTGATACAGCCACTATGGAGAACAGTATGGAGGTTCCTTAAAAAACTAAAAATAGAACTACCATATGACCCAGGAATCCCACTACTGGGCATATTCCCTGAGAAAACCATAATTCAAAGAGTCATGTACCACAATGTTCACTGCAGCACTATTTACAATAGTTAGGACATGGAAGCAACCTAAGTGTCCATCGACAGATGAATGGATAAAGAAGATGTGGCACATATATACAATAGAATATTACTCAGCCATGAAAAGAAACGAAAGTGAGTTACTTGTAGTGAGGTGGATGGACCTAGGGTCTGTCATATAGAGTGAAGTAAGTCAGAAAGAGAAAAACAAATACTGTATGCTAACGCATATATATGGAATTTTAAAAAGTGGTACTGATGAACCTAGTGGCAGGGCAGGAATAAAGACGCAGATGCAGACGTAGAGGACAGACTTGAGGGCACAGGGTGGGAAGGGGAAGCTGGGACGAAGTAAGAGAGTAGCATTGACATATTTACCCTACCAAATGTAAAATGGATGGCTAGTGGGAAGCTTCTGCATAGCACGAGATCAACTTGATGCTTTGTGATGACCTTGAAGGATGGGATAGGGAGGGTGGGAGGGAGGCTCAAGAGGAAGGGGATGTGGGGATATATGTATACATATAGCTGATTCACTTTGTTGTATAGCAGAAACGAACACAACATTGTAAAGCATTTATACTCCAATAAAGATGTGAAAAAAAAATATTGTGAAAGGAGGATGTCTCTCTTGTAACCCCAGAGTTCAAAGGAAGGGCTGCCATCCACCTATTATAAAGACTGCCTCATAGCCTGTTTAACAGTCCACTATTCAACTAGAAGGGGGTTGGAAAGGGTTTCTGTAGTACCTGTAATGTTCTAATTCTTGATCTGTGTGGTGGGTATTAGGGGTGTGTGTGTGTGTGTGTGTGTGTGTGTGTGTGTGTGTGTGTGAAAATTCGTCAGGCTGTACACTTGTGATTTGAGCCCTCTTCTGTAGGTATGTCATATTTCTCTTAAAATTTATATTAAAAAAAAGTCTACTACTGATGCTACTAGATTCTTTAGTGCTTCTTCTACTATTACCTATTCCATGCCCCCTCTTTCTTGTCTTCCTAATACAACTCAGCTGTATTACACACCTACTTTACACATCTTGTATTTCAGAAAAGGGTTCCATTCTTTGCAAAGGAATTTTGCGGTGTTTTAACACATGGTACCAAAGCTTGGTCTGTCATCAGGTCCACCCTTTCTTGTGCCTGGGGCTCTGGCTGGCCCCAGCTGTAGCAAGCTCTCTATGCTTTGATAGCCCTGTACAATGCTGCTTGAACTCCATGCCACAAGGCAACACTGTAAAGAAGCTGAAAGCAGAGAGAATATCGAATATTGCAAGTGGAATGTTTTACCTGCAATTATTTGCAAGGATGCAGAGAGATTTTCGCCAGCCTTCATTAGGTGTGTGTCCATGAGGTTGGAGAGGTTATGGTATAGATTGTCATTTTTACCATGTTTCCACAGTTAGATGGTTTTGTTTGTCATCATCTAGTGCCTACTTAAAACTAAAACATACTCCTGTCCCTCCCCGCAACACACGCCCCTCATGTCCTACCAGGTGTGACTACGAGGAAGGGCAGGTTTCCTAAGGATCTGTGGTTTTGTGAGGGTCAACAGTTATTGCACTGCCAAACGATGTTTATGAATGACACATGGCTTTCCCTAGGTTAAGGCCTTACCTCATTCAATGCACACATCCGAGCAATGGAGCCAATGTTGTTGGTGATGGTGACCAGGGTGGCTCGGGCGAGGTCTTCCTTGCTGATGGAATCTCGCTTTTCCTTACTCATCATGTTGCCAAAGCTATGTTGGAAATAGTAGCGAGAGTGTTCAAAATCATCCTTAGGCAGGCCCCATGCTTCCACCAAAGTACTGTGGAAAGCTTTATGAATAACTCTGATTGAGCTCAAATGACCTGATTTGGCTACCATGGTTTACAAGCAGACAGGATTACGGTATGAATGGTTGGCTGCCCTTTTCTTAATAGGGACAAAGTAGCATGGCTATTAACGGGGGAAAAAAAAAATTTAAATGCCTCTAGATATCTGGACAAGAATGGAACGGGGGAAACTGTTGCAGTTTTCCAGAACCTTCTTTCAAAGCTGCCTTATTTTAAGCACAAGCAACAAGAGCTAAACATCTCAGTGCTTCATCAAGGGCAGGAGATCAAGTCTGAGCTCCAATACCATAGATCCTTGCACCAGGCTGGTGGGTTGACATTTAAAAAAAACAACAACTAAATGAACAGCCAGGGTGGAGAGGTTGCCTTGTGTTTAATCGCTACTGCTCCTAGCTACTTAGTCTCTACCTTGATGCTACCGCAGATCCTTGAAGGCCAAATCGTTCATAGTCTCCTCCGTAAATGTCCTTCACCAGCTTATCAACATTGGTGCTGTCGCCTTTAGCTGCCATTTCCAGAGCTTCTTCAAAGGTCTCACAACCAGTCAGCAAGCAACATAGGCCTAGGAATGTTCCACCTCCAAGACTGAAGGAACAATAAGGTTTATTTTTTAAGTTTTACTTTAAGAGATGCCCATCCAAGTCCCCAACTACATCAATATCACTAATATGGGTTAATAAGAACAGAAGAAAAACAAAGGGGCACTTGAATCAAAGTGCTGGGTGAAAAAGAGCTTTAGGGTAGATTGGATAAAAAAAGAGGGCAGAGACTAAAAGAAACATCAAGGAAAACTCGCCCTGAAGTTTAAGAACAAAACCAGAGAAAGACTCTCACTGATTTCCGTTGTGAGACCTTGAACTAGCCACTGACCTAAGTGCTTCATGCAATCTTCCCACCTATAAAATGGGGCCAAATCATGATCTATCTCCCTTATTTGCGTGGTCTGAAAGCAGCAAATAACCAGAGAAATGACCTCTATTAAAAAGAAAAAATACAAACATATGTAGCTAAACAAATACTTAGAAAAAGAAACTGTGTGTACCTGAAGCACAGTTCATATCTATAGAGACAAACTCTGTGGTGACAAAACTGAACTGGGGCGCTGCGCGGAATAGCTGGCCCCCAAGCTGTATCTTTCATCTGACCGTGCTTCTCTAGCAGAAATAATTTCATTTAAGCTCCTCAAAAATTTCAAAAAGGAAACCACCGATGGATCTCATATTGGATTTTTTTCTAGTAAACTCTAGAAAAGGTTATTAGTACTTTTTACCACCCAATAGTCAAAGAATAGTAACAAAGATCTTAAAATGGTTTCAATGCTCAAACCATGTTTTAAAAGCTTTCAGTTGTTTGGGGGAAAATTCTTCTAAAATAGTCTTTTGAGAAAAAATTAGAAACCAATTATGATAGTTGAAAGTGAACTCAATTGTGTATTAATATCAAAGTTACCTGAGGGGAAGTAAAGCAGATTCAGAGTAAAGCTGTCACCAGTGAGCTCCTGGCAGGAAAGAGCACTGATATGGCCATGAATGGGCCTTACTCTTTACCTACTAGACAGAAGAGCAAATGCACATCAATTTGTTCTGAAGCCTCAAGAGCTGCTAGCCCTGGGAATTCCACATGTGTTTGGCTACCGGCTTTTAAGAGAAAATTCAAGTTGAGATCGAGGTTATTTTTAAAACTTAAATTTGAAAAAAGAAAATTTAGGGTAAATTATACTGACTGTCAATAACTGTTACCAAGAAGGCACCAGATTATAGACACACGGTTCTTTAAATCACATCTAAGGACTAACTGTGATATTTCTTAAATAGTGATTCTTACAAAAATACATACTTGATTGAAATGATGGGTCCTCGTGGAAAATTAGGTAGCTGGGCACAAGTCACCGTATCCAAACTGTAGGTGCAGTACCACAGGACAAAAAGAGCTCTGTGGGCATTATTGCCTTGACACCTCAGTCACAGTAGAAAGTTTGGATTCCCTCTAAGAAAGTTTGTCTTCATTTACATTTAACAGGGCACCTCATGCGACGTCGTTAGTTTCAGTCTACCCTAGAAAGCTAGCGTGGTTTAATGGGAACGCTTTTTGGTTTGCGTGTCATCTGAATTTGCCTTGTTTTCTCTCTTTATATTCTTCTAAAAGGCTTGGCTCACGTTTCTAGTTCCTACCTTTCATCCACACTAATAACCTTTCTTTGAATATCAGGTATTTGGATTCATCAAGGTGTTCAACAACCAACTCCAAACATAGGCACCTGAAGACACTGGCTGACTTAGAAAGAAGGCAACTCATCATCTGATGTGTTGGTATGAGTGAAAAAGGACATGCGCTTTGTATGACTGGAAAGTGACAGGTGACTCCAGACAGAATCGGAGTTGAATGGAGAAAGCGAGCATGGATTGGCACAGCTGGAGTACTGCAGATAGGAGGAAAGAATGCACGGTTGCAGAAGAGCACTTTATTGACCTCCTTAACCTGCTAACCACTCTCTAGTCTAGTGATTCTCTCATAATCAGATACCTGTTTGTTTCAGCAGACACACAGCAAGATTCTCAGCAAATCAGAGACCAAAACATCATTTTTTTAAAAAAACCCAACCAACTTGTAGTGAGGAATTTTCGGAAGAAGTAGAAGAATCCAATTATTTAATTATCCATGCCCTTAAAACTGATTCCAAAAGAATGAAATGAGCTGCACTGTTCGTTTCACTGAAGTTTTAAAATTCTTTTCATTCCTCTTTTAATAGATTACACATTCTAACAATGTTAGCTGTTAAGTTCTGTTTTTTCAGTTGACTTCTATAATAAAATTGGAGTTGGTCAACAGAAATGTTGCTACTAATCTAGGATGCAGTAAAGGTACAGATAACACTGAAACAAACCATTTAAAATCACATGCTTAAAAGAAAACGGATATCCTGTAACGATGTGGCTTCCTAAAAATAAAAATGCTGAATGGGAAAATAGGGTATATGAGAATAACAAAAAACCTAGAGTTATAGCTATCACAGTAGGAGTAACAAAATTAAAACTGAAGCCTTTGCTTAAATCAGTGATTCCCAAAGTGTATTCCACACACGGATGTTCACTGCTGACCAAAATACAGGCACACCTCATTTTCCTGTGCTGCCCTTTATTACGCTTTGCAGATATTGCATTTTTTACAAATTGAAGGTTTGCAGCAATCCTGCATCCGCAAGTCTATCGGTGCCATTTTTCCAACAACATTTGCTCACTTTGTGTCTCTGTGTCACATTTTGGGTAATTCTCCCAATATTTCAAATTTTAAAATTATTATTCTATTTGTTATGGTGATCTGTGATGTTTGGTGCTACTATCAATAAGGATTATTACCCACCGAAGGCTCAGATGATGGTTAGCATTTTTTAGCAATAACATTTTTTAATAAAGGCATATACGTTTTTAAAACATAATTCTAGTGCACACTTAATAGACTACAGTACAGTGTAAACACAACATTTATATGCACTGAGAAACCAAAAAATTTGTGATTCGCCTTATGGCGATACTCGCTTATTGCGGAGGTCTGGAATGGAACCTGCAGTATTTCCGAGGTATGCCTCTAGTTTAGATCAGTGGTTTTCTAACTTGGATCAAAAAAAAACCTTTGGCAGAACAACTCTGGTCGGACAAGATCTGGGGCCCAGAGACTTGATATTTCATTCCCCTCCCCCACCTGTGGCAGCCCCAGAAAGGGCTCTCTAGGAACCTTCATTCTCCTGTAGCACCTTTCCACAACTACTGGTTAAAGAGAGCTTGTAAGGAAGCTGGGGCACCCACACAGGATTTGTTGATGTTGCGAATCAGTGATCATTAACTGGCATTTACCAGTAACTGGAATGGACAGGCATTATTGCACATGTGACAGATATCAAACATCACAATTGGGCTTGTTATTCAAAGACAACCCAGATCCTTAGAACCCCCAAGTTTGAGAGAGCGTACCTGTGATATAATTCATGAATTTGTTAAGTGTTAATGAACAAAATTATAAATATCTCTAATTCTGGAAAATGTTTAGCTTGTTGTTACCTTGAGACTAGCTGTACCAATTCAATGGCTCCTTTGGGGAAGCAGTTTGTAGTTTCTTAAAAATTATACCTTAAAAATTATACCTTTCTCAGGAGATCACTCTCTCAAGGTAAAACCAGCTCAGCCGAATTCTTCGTTTGTCTCGGACAGTTCTGACCGTCCTAATGAGGCCATGGGGCCCGTTGTGATTCTCATGTGAGCAAGTAAGGTTAGTGCTGTATTCTCAGTGAGAAAATGTATTGACTAGCGGCAATTAACGTACACACCAAAGCCTATATTCCGGACACAAGCAGAATCAGTCAGAATGTGTGGTTTCTTAACACCACTAACTGTTAACATTTGGGGCCTGATACTTTTTGCTGTGGGGGACTGACCAATGCACTATAGGATATTTAGCAGCGTCCCTAACCTCTGGTCACTAGATGCCATTATCATTGCACCTCCAGTTGTGACAACCAAAAAATGTCTCCAGACGTTGCCAAACGTCCCCTGGGGGCCTCAATCTTCCCTTCCCCAGTGGTGAACCACTGATGTCTGCAGAACCCATCACAAGTCATGTCAATACAGGAGAAAAGCAGTGCCCTCCTCCTAACGGGTGAGTAGAACTGCAGAATTTCAGTACTGGAAAAGCTTGTAGAAACTAAGAAACAACTCACTCACTTCATGGCACAAACAAGGAAACTGAGGCCCAGAGAAGTTACGTGATATCTTCATCTATCAAAAACAAGGGTTTCAATACCATGTTTCAAAGCACACAACACTAGTTCCTTAAGTTGTTCTTCCAAAACTGGGCTCTGTGTTCCAATAAGTTGAAGAAGCACTTCATACCAAATCTTCTTATAAGTAAGGAAAACCTGTTTAATTTTCTTTATACTACAATTTCTCAAAGACTTCTGACCCTGGGTCTTTTTCCCGTGTTGAATCCCCATTAACAGGAAGCTGAGCCCACGTGCCCTTGGGGAGTGTGTACATTAAGAAACATGGTACTCTGCTCTGCTCTAGTTGCAGGGCTGTTTTCCCGTCCACTGCACTCCCAAATTCCCTGTGAGGTGTGCTGACTATTCCAGTTTGCAGCTGGAGCATTTACCTGAGGGTAAAAAACACTCTTTGTAAACCCAATCTGGCTCACTGATTGGAACGACTATTTCAAGCAATTCTTCCTGTGCTAGGCACCAAGGTACTTCCAGAAAGAAGCCCTCTTTGACCATCCCAAGCAACCTTCCACCTGGATTCTACTGTGTGTGTGGTCCCTGCCATTCACCTGGCACTTAATATGTCTGCCTTTGGGAAAATTTCTGGTATGTGCAACACTTTTTCCCACAACCTCACCAGTTTCCAACCAAGGCTGTGTTTTATTAACCTTTCTATAAATCACCCTGTGTAACATATCCAATAGATCGTTTTTGGTTGGCTGAGGAGGGTAAGATCTTGCTTTTAAAAATGTATTAAATATAAATAACCTTTTCAGAAAGTGGTCTTCAAGGAAGAGGCCTGGGTTTAAGCACAAAAAGGTTCTTCTAGTGGAAACCACGTTTACCTGGTCCCTGTAACTCTTTTATAGTTGTCCTTGGAGTACACTGCTAGGATGCTGACACCTGAGCCCATGTTCACCAGCAACATAGGGTACGGGTTATCCAGACAGTACGGCCTTTTTTGACACAATTCGGGATTTGTGGGATTTTCAAAATAGTAACATTCCGGCTTGCCGTTGAAGCCAACAGAGTCAACGTAAAGCAGGCCCTGAATCAGACAGTCCAGTTCGTCCAGTTTGTGGAGCTGAAGGTCAGCAATCTGAAAGAGAAGGAACCCTTGTGAGAGAGACCACTACCACCTCAGGGGAAGCCCCCGGAAGCTTTCAGCTGAACTTAACATGTGTCATGAACAGGAAAAGCATGGAAACATCCTTCAAGCACCACGCTGTGAAATCTTGTTGAGAACCAGTCATTCCACTGGAAAGGCAGCCTTTACCGGATGTTGTGTCTACTCACGGTGCCTGCTGAGAGATAGGACCCTACCTGATAGCTGGCAAGGAAGCCACTAGCACGTGGGGTAGGCAGAAGGGTTGCCCCTGAAAGTTACGTCCATGTCCTAATTTTCAGAACCTGTGAATGCTGCCTTATTTGGAAAAAGGGTCTTTGCAGGTGTGATTCAGTGAAGAATCTTGAGATGCAGAGGGCATCCTGGGTTATCTGGGTGGGCTCTAAGTCCACTGACAGTTTCCTTACGAGACACAGGAAAGATCTGACAGACACAGAGGAGAAGGCCGTGTAAAGACGCGAGGCAGAGCCTGGAGAACTGCACCACAGGCCAAGGAAGGCCGATGGCCACCAGACGCTGGGAGAGGCAGAGAATGGATTCTGCCCAGGAGTCTCTGAAGGAAGTGTGGTCCTGCCAACACCTTGATTTCGGCCCTCTGGCCTCCAGAATTATGACTGAGTAAATTTCCGTTGTTTTAAGCTGCTAGGTTTGTGGTAATTTGTCAGAGCAGTCACAGGACTGTTAGAGCACTCACCCAGCATACCTCAGGGTGAGGCAAGTGAGAAATGTTCTGAAAGCAGAAAGGCTCCTACACTTCTTGGCAGGATACCGAGTCCTGAGGGAGGCATGTGAGCCTGGGAGCTGGGGACAATCTCCTCTGAGCCCACACAGCCCAACTCTCCTTTTCCCAAGCCTGGGCTTTGGAGTTCGACAGACCTGGCTTTGAAAGCTATAACTCCCACTCTTACCTAATTGAGGGATGTGGGGCAAGTTACTTAACTTCTCAAGTCTCAGTTTCCTCCTCTGTAAAATGGGAATAATACCCACAGTGCAGTATTGTGAAGGTTACATGATAATAATATATGTAAAATGTTAACACAGGGCTTAGCAAGTGCAAAGGACTCAAAAAATATTGACTCTTTTATTAATAGCTGAGGTGGTCCCAGAGTGTCCTTTCATGCTCCTATGAAACAAAAATTCCTATTCTCCTAGGTACGGGGGAAAAAAGTAAAGGGGAATAAGCTGGCTGAGGGCTAGCCTTAGCAGAGGATGGGTACTTTGCATCCTCAAAAGTTTATTCACGATCCTCAAGAGTGATATTACTGCTGGTCCAAAAAAAAAAAAAAGAATCTAACATTCACCAACATGAAACTGAGCCAATGATGGAAGATCATTTTTAAGTTCTAATTTAAATTAAAAAAATCTCTTTAAGAAAATAATAACTGGTACTTATATTTACTATATGCCACGCACCTGTACTAGATCATTTAATTCTCACAAAAACCCTATGAGGAGGTATTGTTATCCTAACTCTATGGTTAAGGCTCATAGAGCTTAAGTAGTTTTCCCTAAGTGATACAACTAGCAAACGCCTCCTGATAACGCGCTGTTCTTCTCTTGTCTTCATTCATAATGAGTCCTGCTTCTGGGATCTGGAAACCACCTACACAACTACTATACTTAGATATTTTGCCCCAAAAGCATCATCTTCATTATAAAAGTTAACAGCTAGAAGAAAACTTTTGACTTTTTATCACTCACCTGAATGTCCCATTCAACAAAAATCCACTGAAGCTATACCTGCAGAGCAGAATTAGTTAGAATAGGTTACCAGCAAGGTGGTAGACGTTTTGGTTTTTTTTAACATCTTTAAAAATACGGAACGCTTCACAAATTTGCGTGTCATCCTTGCGCAGGGGCCATGCTAATCTTCTCTGTATCGTTCCAATTTTTAGTATATGTGCCGCCGAAACGAGCACTAGACGTTTTCTTGATACGCAGAAACAATCGTTCTAAATGACACTTGGTGATAAAGTTCATCTATCTCATAAGTGATTTTGAACATTTCATTTTTCACCAAGTGGAACTTTTGGGTGAGATGCATGTCATGATTCACGTGTTCAAGGGGTAATACTATAGGTATAAGGCTATCTGGACACCTAAACACTCTAGTGACACAGCCGTGTAAACGCTACCTCCTCATCCTCCGGGATTCCCTGGCCCTATCAACGTCTTCCAACGCGCTCACAGCGTGGGTCACATTCTGGCTCGTTTTTGGTTCAGTGGGTGCCCCTGAGCACCACGCTCAAAGGCCTGTCCATAATAATGGCTTAATAAACGTTTCTTAAATGGAACAGGGAAAACTGTCCCCTCCTGGATCACCACAAACTGAAAAGTAGCGATTTCATCACCCAGTCTTGGGGCCATAGGTCCACCTGCTTAAAAATTAATCGGAGGTCCATCAACAATATTGACAGCAGTACCCAGAACCAACATCACAAACACAAACAGTGACACCGTCTGTTCAGGGGACATCCTGAAACTATGTTCGGGAAAAAGAAACACCTGTCAGGGCAAGTAAACAAAGCAAGTAGCTTTGCTCTGAAGGGAAAGACCTCACCTTTCCCCTCAAAATCACTTTCAAATAAAGTGCTAGCAGCAAACGAACATCTCTTCTATAACATTTCACTGAGGGATGGATATTTCTGAAGCCTGAGGTCATGTATCCCCAAACTGGGAAACAGAAATATTAGTCACTTTCATGGAGACCTATGGAGACCTCCCTCAAAGGTCTTTTCCATCCAGGAATACAGACAGGCTCCCAACTGTAAGCGATGAGTCAAATCATTACTTGGACAGGATGTTCAGATCCCAGCTACGGAGAAACACTCTTTCTTTGGGTTTAGTTTTCTTTATACCAGGGTAACAAAAGCAAATGCTGCAGGAGCCAATAGAGGAGTGAAGTTCCTTGACTAAATGTTAAAGTAACAGAATGATGGGGATTGTGGCCCACAGACAATCCATACGTATTTAAAATTCACTGCAGCCCGTTGTTGCCATGTGGTAATAAGGGCTTAATGTTGCCAAATGATTCTATTTCTCAAGAGCTGGAAACCCAGATTTTTATGTGAAAACTTCCAATTTTTAAATGCTGGCAGCTAGTTTTAAATTAAAAAAAAAAAACAACCATCAGATCCAGCAAACATGCAGATGAAGCTTCAGCTAATGTGAACATAACCTTGTCACCAAGGCATGCTGGTAAATGTTTAACAACCAGCTCTCTGGGAGCAAATGCCCTGGTTTATAGCATTTACCAATTTCCATGGTATAATCACTCCCACCATAGCCAACTTCAAGCTACCAACACGATGTCACTAAACACAGCGTTGGGAAGACACAATGCGCTCTCATGCACACAATGGGCTCTCGTGAACCAGTAGGAGCTGATTTCAGCACCCCACTGCTTGTGACTCTCCTGAGCACTTTTGGAAAGTATGAGTTCTGCCAATTCCTAAATCATTAAGCTTAAACTATTCCCCAAACTTAACACCAACAAACCAAACTTGCCCTAAGACTCAAACTCTGTAAATAACGGAAGTAGGGGAAGAAATAAAGTAAAAAAAGTAATTTTTTTTTCAAACTACTACTATGATAAACTAACTTTGCTTTGCCTAGTCCCAAAGTCACCCAAGCAAGCATGGGTGCAGTGGGGTTCTCAAATTTTAGGTGCCATCAGAATCACCTGGGGGGCTTGTTAAATCACAGATCGCTGGGTCCCACTCCCAGAGTTTCTGATTGCATGTCTAACAATATCGCCAGGTGATGCTGACGCTGTTAGTCCTAGGACCACAGAGACTTTGGAGCTGAAGAGCTGGGATTAATGCATGACCCCACTCCAGTACGGTGACAACAGGCCTTCAATAAAATCACATACTCTCCCCAATAGCAGCTGTCTTGGCTAACCTGCAGGGCTGTTTTCAAGAATCCAGTGAGATGGCTGTGTGAACATGCTTTGGAAACATGAGTTATACATGCATTTTATATAAGAAGTAAAATAATTCAGGTCTTCTTATCTCAAGTTGAAATACATTTGGAAACATCATTTCCAAACCGAAAACTCTAATTTCTCAAAGGAATTCAGTGATTCCCTGTATGATGAAATTAGAAAAAGTATGGATTCTAAACACATGTTCAGGATACAACTCTAAGAGGTTCTCCTTATGTGCTTCAGTCTGTCCAAAATAAATACTATTACATATAAGATGGCTAAACAACAAGGTCCTACCGTATAGCACAGGGAACTATATTCAATACTCTGTGATAAACCATAATGGAAAAGAATATGAAAAAGAATGTATATATATGTATAACTGAATCACTCTGCTGTATAGCAGAAATTAATGCAACATTGTAAATCAACTAGACTTCAATAAGATAAACTTAAAAAGTAACTAAATAAATAGCTGAGTAAATAAATCTGGTAAAAACCATCCCAGGAGGTCCCATACCTACTCTCTATGGACCTACCCCAAACCAGTCCCATCACTCTCCTGTGCTTGAGAAATGAGTCACCAAATCGTTTTGCACAAAATGAATAAAATACGCATCTGTGTGATACCCCACACTTCCCAAGGTGCTTTTGCTGACCCTGGCTCCATAAATCATAATGGAAGTGGCAGAAAAGGTTATCTTACTAAACCAAGAACAATTTGCACATAAAATGGTTGACTCTGAATTATAAATTACACTCGGGGCTCTTTTCTCCTCACACAGGACAGCTAACTGAGACCTGAGAGAGAGAGAAATTTCAAATGTGTTCCGTGAGTGAGAAAAATAACAAAACCTCAAAGATGGCTTCTTCCTCCTGGCACCCAGTGATAAAAGGGGTACACGAATGGCCAAAAGGGTCGAGCCAGAATGAAGTGTAGGATGACGGTATCTACAAAGCTTATGCTCCTGCAATATCACAAATCAGTTCCTGGATTAATAATAGGAACCCAGCTAATAATGAATGGTCTACTTAGATTTAGAATTTCACACATCCACAATTACCTTATTATCCCCTCCTGATGACTTTTCCACCATTATTAACTTTTTTCAGTTGTGTCCTTGGAGATTTCTGGCTTAATGAAGGCCAATTCTTAAGTCCTCACACCTTGAAAAAAATGTAGTGAAACTATAAGAGAATCTTTTACTGTTCCCTAAATCTCATGTAAACCCAGTAAGATTGTTGTTATATCCTGC
This sequence comes from Globicephala melas, assembly GCF_963455315.2. Classification (NCBI taxonomy): domain Eukaryota; kingdom Metazoa; phylum Chordata; class Mammalia; order Artiodactyla; family Delphinidae; genus Globicephala; species Globicephala melas. Next base: position 36,340,433 of record NC_083329.1, on the reverse strand, counting down.
TTGTTTAGACGGTAGGTATTTGTTTTCTTCTAAAAAATGAAAAGAGTCACTTCTAACTTCTAATAAATGTTAGTCTTGAACTGAACAAAACTTACAAGGAAAAGTATCTCTTGTAATGAAGAGCTAAGTGGACAAAAGGGATGACTTTTCTCTAAAAATTTTCTATCATTAGAATACTTTGCATTCTAAATAGGACTCCTGTTGAAGTTGGGAAGTGTCCTTGTGGATGAAAATATTAGATTTGGTACATAAAATATTCTGGTAGGTTATTTAAAACAACACTCGCAGAACATAGACAGTGGGGAGAAACACAAAGTTCGATGAACTCTACAGGATTAAGTGCCCTGATATACAACCACATGGGAGCCTCCCCTTTGAGAACCACTCTCTCAAATTGTAGGATTCTTCACTGGCCTACCAATCTCTTGGAGCATATGTTGTTTAAGTTTGTCTTTTGTGTTCCATTTTGTTGAATCATTAATTTTGAAGGCAAACTTTTGCCAGGCAGAAATTTGTTTGTGACAGTGATCCTAAAATGTTGAAGGAAGGAAGGAGAGAGGGAGGGAGGGAGGGAGGGAGGAAGGAAGGAAGAGGGGAAAGGAAGAAGGAGGAAGGAAAAAAAGAAAGAAAAAGGAAGAAAGAAATGCAGCTTTGTTCAACTGGAAGTATTCTACACAGGGGTCTAGTTTAATGCTTGTCTCGTGGCTTTGTAACTCTTTCTTGTACATTCTAAAATTGATGAAGACTAATTAACATTATCTAAGGATTTAAATACATTTACTATATATGAAAAGGACACAGTCATCAGACATAACAATTGCTAACTATTCAGGGTCGGCTGAACATCATTTAGATAGCCCTAGTTACTCGGGTTTTTAAAATACATGTCTGCAAACTTGTATTATGCTCAAAAGAGTGATTTTATATAACAACGACAGGACTTTACAGCTATGTATATACACTGCTTTATTATTTGTCAGATTGTTTACTACATAGTATAGTAGTATATATTGATCCTTTACAACTGAGTGTGCACCTTCAATTTCCCATTCTGGAAAGGGAAGAGCTTGGATACATTACACCTGAGGGCCTTAGCACTTACTAACCCTAACTCTTCCCCATACCAGCCTGGTTTGCTCTATTTCTTCTTCGGGTTCCTACTCCAAAGTTACCTCATCACACAAAGACCTGCCCAGCACTTCCTATCCCCCTTACCTATTTATTTTCCCCACTTATTGCCATTTGATATACTCCATAATCACTTTTTTGATTATTGACCATCTCCCTGCACTAGAATATAAGCTCCAGGAAGGCAGGGGCTTTGTTTTGTTCATAACAGTATTTGTTGCATTGATAGAGTATGATAAATACTTGTTGAATGAGAATGAATGCTTAGGAAAGAGAGTGATAAAACCTATTCATCCTCACAAACTTTGGAAGGATCAGGGCATATCACTTACTGACAGACGGGCTACAGGAAGAGATCTGTCTTCAATTGTCTTCACTTTGGCCAAGACTGAGCATGGAAATAGAAGGCAGGCTATATAATACTTTCTTTTATAGATGGCCAGGCTGTTAGGCAAATACTCCAAACTTGCTCCCTGCACCAGTCTGTTCATTAGGCTCCAGAAACCTCCTGAAGGAGCAGAGGCTTCTTTATCTTGGCCGTAATAAGATATGACCTTTCTCAGTTCAGAAACTTGAGAAACACACTTGCTCGTGGCCAACACAGATTGAGTAACTTTCTGGAATCCAGGGCATTACCCAAGAGGAGGGACGGAGACTTTGATGGAGTTTGCTTAAATGTCCCAGGTCACCTTGGTACACTTCAGGCTCCCTAGTGGAGATGGACACAGAGGACATCCTTGAGGGACCTGGGGAGCTCACAGCGCTAGGGGTGGGTCAGCACTTCCTGAATCAGAATTGAGCCGACACCCAGCTCTCACCTAGGGGACGGTATTTAGCGCCTCTTCATCTCTCTTTAGCTTTAGTTTCCTTATCCGCCTAAACACCTTACTGCCACTTTCTGAAAATGATGAAACTGAGGCCCACAGGAGGGACGTGTCTTGCCCAGTCACCCAGCTAGTTAAATGCAGAAACAGCACTAGAATTCAGGATCAGTGCTTTTTCATTTATGAATTTGAACTTAATTTTCATGGCCCTGGATCTCAACTTTCTCAGTTTCAAAACTCTTCAATCATTGGGTCCCTTTAGTGGGAAAAAGATCCCATGGATCTTTTAAGTAAGTGGCAGTGTCAGATCCTGCTGGCGAGGGCGAGGGGACACAGGAGGAAAAGCCAAAACCTGAATATAATCAATCTGACTTAATATAATGCTCTAGGGCTCTATTGCCAGCTCTTGTAGAAACCACTTATCAATGAGATAAATGATGTTACTTTTGATGATGCAAATAAAATTTGCAATTATAGCTTTATTAAGTACCATGAATAATGCATTGATTTGTTATTTTATTCATGAATGATAAACTTTCTGGCGAGACTAATCCCCACATCTTCCAACCCTTCCTTCTCCTATGTTCAATCACTACTGTGAATTGAATTTTCTTTATTTTCTCTATTGTTTCTCTTTCTTCTCATTTTATTCCCTGTGAGATGAAGCTAGACAGTATAGAGATTATCTTGACTGTAGAAATGGGGAAATTGGAACACATAGGTGTTAGGGATTGCTTAACAAAGAGAAAGTTAGGACTCCAGGTCACCCATCCATATCTTCCACTTAGCCAACTTTGTCAAGTCTAAAGAAGCAACACTGCCAGTCAGGATATAGTATTATTCTTATTATGCAGAGCCATACTCGCTAAATCACGTTCACCAATAAAGCAATTCACCTCCGAATAACGTCAAAGATTTCATTTTTGTTTGTGAGCAAAACTTCTGAAGGACATTCATAAAACACAAATGATACAGAGCAAACGGGTAGAAAGAAGTAATCATTTTTAGTAAGATGCATAGAAAGCCTTTCCTGCAGGCCTCAGTCTATATATCTATGAAACTGGCACAACGATTATGGTTTTCATGAAACATAAGAGTCTGGAAAACTAAAATACTTCAGAAGGGGATTTACATCACCTTGTCTTTGGCATATTGTGCAGAAGTAATTGTAACAAAAATGATGAGGACGGCCAATAGGTACTGAGCACTAAGTGCTGGGTACATGTTATCTCATTCAATCCTTCATGTAACAACCCTATGAGGCAGAAACTATTTTTACTCTCCTATAGATGAGGAAACTGAGGCACAGAGGGGTGAAGTAAGCTTGTCCAAAGTCCCAAGCCTAGTGGTCAGGTTCTTCCATAAGAGATGCCATGATCATGGCCATGGGAGAGGTTTTCTTTCTTTCTCTAAGAGGTGGTTTTGTTGTTTGCAGGGGGGTAAAGCGGACCTACCGTTCTGAAGTCCTCTTCGAACTTAAAAGCCCCGCCTCCCGTGGCACAGAGAGTGGTGTGGAGGCTGGAGAAGTTCTTCTCGCTGCCCATCTGGATGAACCTGTGCATCGCGCAGCTGGGAAAGCGGATGAAATGCAGGTTCCCCTTCCGCCCACACATGGTCAAGTTTTTCAGTTCCAGGTGAACGTCTCGGATCCCGGTTTTCCCGTAAGCCGTGTTCGAAGTCAAATACTTCCTGATGCTCTTCAGGTTCTCCACTTCCTCTTGTTCCTCTTCAGCTGTAATATCCTTCGGTTCAAAGTAGACCAATTTAACCAGCGTCCCACCGATATCCATGCCGAACCACGGGAACGCTAGCGGACAGAAAGACAGAGTGCCCTTGAATTCTGGACAAAGAAATGGGCCGTCTTTGAATAGTCAATAATGAAATGCAGTGGTGTTGCATCTATAGCTGCATTTACCATGCAGTTTACCTGAATTCAACTCTAGGTGCCTAAAGGAGACAGGCGAGGAGAAATTCACACTTTAAATGGTGTCCATGATTCTGCCTACATTTCATTCAGAATCGGCCTCGGAATTGAATATGAGATGAGAATAAGATTCCCTAAGCCAGTCTCAATTGCCACGTGGTTCTCAGGGCTCCAGAAACTCACCAAATAGAGTTAACTCCCATACTTAAAGATACGTATTTTGCATACACTCTGGCTCCCAAATGCTATTTTATCAGAATCTCAGCCAAAGAAAACAGTGATCTGTTCTGATGCCAGAGGAAACGCTGGCTATGCTAAGTGTACCAAGAGATGGTACGTTGACCTCTACGCCTCACCGTGTCTTCCTAGCTCATTCTTCGATGATCATTTTTACAGCATTCAATTTTTGCCTTCACGTGCTGACTTTATATGACATGACTCCACTGCTTTAATCTACAGAATCAATAGGAAGGAGAAAGGAGAGAGAGTGGGCTGTGAGAGCTGAGGGGCACACATGATGATCCCTATGGCGACAGGATTCTCAAAAGAACAGCTTGAGCTACAACTCATTTCTTTCTTTATTAAGGAGAGAAACTCTCTCCACCTCAAATGGCCCGCCCAGAAGTCCTCACCTCACCCATGTGTCCTCTGCCACAGATTCTGATTTAATTCTGAGGGAGGATCTAGGCACGAGCTTTTTTTTTTTTTTTTTTTTACATTCCCCAGAGGTTCCAACTTGCAGGCTTGCAAACAGCTAAGCCACAAGAACCATGACCACTGAGAGTCAAGCCCACAAATAGCATAGCTCCTGACCAGGTCTGCAACACAAAGGCATGTTTTGTGTTATATATATATATTTTGCGGTACGCGGGCCTCTCACTGTTGTGGCCTCTCCCGTTGCGGAGCACAGGCTCTGGACGCGCATGCTCCGCGGCATGTGGGATCTTCCCGGACCGGGGCACGAACCCATGTTCCCTGCATCGGCAGGCGGACTCTCAACCACTGCGCCCCCAGGGAAGCCCTGTGTTGTATTTTTATATATAAATATATATTTATATTTTAATCTGCTGGAGAGGCTTATCTATGACAAAATGAATTTCCATCGTAATTATTTTTATTGTTATTAAGAGAACGGGCTGAGCTCCCTGAACAGGCTGACTTTATTTAGAGGCAACCTGGAAAGTTAACGCTGGGCTGTCATATGTTCTGTAATGAACACAGGGCAAACCCAAGTGGGAATCCAATATTTGGAGTCTCCCTTTTCACCTTCCTCAGCAGACTCCATGGGCTAAAGCTGAAACTTCGATTAAAACTGAGTCTAAAGACTCAAGAAGTAAAAGTGGCTTCTTTCAAAAAGCTTATTTTATTCAGCCCTAGAGAACATCCATTTGAGCCCTGGTCAAACTGTGCACATTACACCTAGAGATTACATTGCCAGGAACATGCCTGGGACCTAGAGGGCTTCTTTTTTCTAGGCAGCCCCACTATTAAGCTCTCTTCATGGGCACACTGGGGAGGGAGGAGGAAGGAGTACATAGGAGGAAGCAATTCCTGAACAGAATCTTCTCTCCTGTGCTTCCCTGTTGTCATTTTAGCTGTGATCCAAGCCAGCTGCTCCACACTTAGTAAGCAGTAACTCTAATGGTATAGAAAAATAAAACCTCAAACTCCCAAAAAGAGTAAGAGCAGCAAATGCCACTGACAAGACCAATTTAACAAATGTCCTATTATCTTTGCAGAAGTTTGCAAAGCAAATCCCACACAGCCCAGTGTAGGGTGGGAAGCTTGCTTATCCAGCCTAGCAGGAGAGAATAGAAAACTGGAAACAGTTTATCCCTATCTCACAGATGACATTTCTTGGTCCATTCTCTAAAAATTACTGTCAGCATGGCCCACAGTGTAGGTAGTAGGTAAATCCTTGATCTAGAATTCAGACCAATTGCTTCCCAGAAGCAGCAGCCAGTAACTAGCTCACATTAACTCCCTCCATCTCCCTGGATCTCAATTTCCTTATCTGTGAAAGGAGTGGACTGCCTAAGAATGGCCTCCAGTTCCCTCCCTTCCATAAACTTTCCATGGATTTTTAAAGAAACACACACAAAAAATCGCAACTACCCCTAATCACACAGGCCATCCAGAGCCCTAGTTTTAAACCCCACTGAAATACGCTATAGTACATCAACAGGTGCCCAGGCTATGCAATTGGGGTTGCAGGTGTAATCCATTCTCATCAAAGTAGGAAAGACGTACTAGTGGATGGGATGGGGGAAGGGTATTCTGGAACATTGCTAGGATAACTATTTTTGAAAGACAACAACATCTATTAAACATCTAGCAACATCTATTAAAATTAAAAGTACACATACATTTTAAATGCAGTTAATCCCTCTCTTGGACCATATTAGAAAAAGGACCAGTATTTGAGGACGGCTATAAGGAAGTTCACTGCACCCCTTACAGTGACCAAATTTAAGAAAAACAAAAAAGCAAGATCAAAACAAATTGGAAACAATGTGCATACCCTTTAACAGAGAAACTTCAATAAAGCATGACTTCCAAACCATGGAATATTAGGCAGACATTAAAAAGAATGAATGAGATCTATACTAACTGCCTAGAGGGATACACCCCCAATCTTCTGTTAATGAGAAAAGCAAGAGATACCAAGAAGTGTAAATAATTTATTAACCCCTTCTGGTTTGAAAAAAAAGTAGGGGAGGGAGGGAGGAAAGAAAGGAGGAAGGGAGGGATGAAGGACAGCAGGCAGGCAGGTGGAAAGAAGAACCTTAAGTGTTTATGATTTTATGAGCCCACAGGACGGTACAGAGGGCCACCCCTTCAGGTTGTTAATATTGTCAGAGGGTGGCAGGATAAGCAGGTTTTATAGGTAGAGGTTAGAAATCAGGGGAGAGGATGAGAAAATTCTATACTTAGAACTTGCAGTATATAAAGAAGTAAAAAAATAAGAATTCAGTGATAATGGAAAATAGGAGACACCTTAGCACAGAATGGACAGAATAAGTTGTGTGTAACCCAGAAAAGCCCCTACATGGCCTTTATTTGGTTGGATATTGTTAAGTACAGGAAACTGAAAAGAGGTCTCACTTTTTAAAATGCATCAGGGGACAGCTAAGCATTTTATAAGTTATTTACAATTCCAGTTTCTTCTTCCTGCTTCACCTCCTGCGCAGTTTTGAGCCATTTCAAAGCTTTTGTTAGCAACTCAGCAAAACGGGGGGGGAAGTGTAGAGTTTTGGAAATTCAGTTAAATGTCATATCAGCAGTTTGGGTTAAGGTAAAAGGGAGCAAGGATTGGAAAACTATAGTTTGAATGGCAATAGAAATTGCTTTCACTTACCTATATTCATTTCTTACCTTCATGAAAAATTAAATGCTCTTCTATTCACATTTTAATGCTTTTATAGGACACTGTCATATTTTAAATGTTCAGTTTTATTTATCTTCCTGATATCAAGGTCTACCTAAACTACACTTCCCGTATACGAGCTGTGGATGGAGACAATCCTTGACTCACGTTTTCTTTAATCCAGGGTATGCAGATGCTTTGATAAATTCAGCTGAACCACTAAGGGCCTGTTCTGTGTTTGCCAGAAGTGATGCTCGTTCTAGATACAGAACGTCTGCATTCACCCTTTACTCCTCCCTTTTAAACCCAGATGCCTTTTTTAGTTCAGAAGTCTGTAGATCAAGAGGACTCACATCCAGAGTTGATGTCAAAGTGACCCCCTAATTTAGTGCCAACTGCATCATCCAGATGCTGTGACTGGGTGGGACTGCGGGGTTCTCTCCTTTGGGGAGGGGATGAGTGTTTCACCTGCAGGAGGGGCAGCGAGCCAAATATCTGGTAATCAGAAGAGCAAACTGTGGTTGTCATTAGGGCTGCTGCTTCCCTTGCTTCCTGGCCCATGGGGTCAGACTACAGTTCCTGGCCATTTCTGAATGGAGCCGGGCAATGTGCTTCATCTGGACAGTGAGTTAGGAATGGAAATGGTGTGTGTCACTTTCAGGCGACAGCACTTACGGCTTGTGTCAGACCTTGCAGAACTCTTTCTCTGTTACCGTGACCACCAAAATTAAAGATAACGATTGCTCCATCAGCCAGGATGCAGAGTCAAGACGAGCCATATTGGAACCCCAGCTGCCCATCAATGAACTTACAGTGCGAAGGAGAAATAAACCTTTGTTGTTTTAAGGTACTGAGATTTGGAGGCTGTTCCCGCAGGATGATCTTGCCTGTCCTGACTAGTATACTTTCCATCAAAATCTTTGGCTGTTTTTTTCCCTGGAGCCTTCCCTCTCCTGCAGAACCAGATCCAGGGACTGCCAGTATCGCTGATAAACATGTGGTAGCTGAGTGTTAATAAAAGCGTACATAGGCTCTGTTGCATTTATTTGTGTAAAAATTTCTGGAAACACAAACCTGAATTGGCAATCTGATAGTAGTTAAAACCCTGAAATAAACCTGTATTCTACATAGTGTGGTGAAAATATTTAAAAATTTTATTGGTAGTCAATGGCTTTAAGACAAAACCTGTTTCTTAAAGACCTTTTCAGAACACTAGAATAGTCTCTGAGGGGCACTTAAATATATATAACATCTTTACCGGAGTATAATTGCTTCACAATGAGGGACACTTATGCTTCTTGCAGTAAATTTCAAGGGTTACACAGTGAATTCCAAATAGCATAAATGAGTAAAGTGAGAAAAAACCAAAACCAAAATCAAAAACAAAACAACCACACACAAACAGAGAGAAAAGGTTTCCTACCAGTCAAGGAAACAATCTTAAAGAGCTAAGGGGGCCTGACATGAGAAAATCTACCTCCTCTCAAACAACCGGCCACAGAGCTTTAGGGTTCCTAGTGCAGCAAGTTTCCCTACCATCGGTGTGTCTTCCTGTACGTAAAGTAGGTGCCCAGTGCTCAAGATTAGCTCCTCTGTGCACGGGTCTGACTCGGCAACCTGCTGCTGTCATGGGCAGTTTTCCCTAGGTTCACCAACTTGAAATTTGTTATAATAGTTGTGAACAGGGAGCAAAAGGACTGCATTTCTTGCCCCACTATTTGTTAATAGGTTTGTTAAGCAAACTAATAAACAGGTGGAAAAGATGTTTGAAGATGATGTGTGATCAACAGATAAAAGAGACTTTTCAAGCGCTTTGGAGATATTTTTACACTATGTGAATACTGACTATGTTCAAGTTGCCTAAGGACCTCTGCAAGTTAAAAACAACCACAACAGGGCTTCCCTGGTGGCGCAGTGGTTGAGAATCTGCCTGCCGACGCAGGGGACACGGGTTCGAGCCCTGGTCCGGGAAGATCCCACATGCCGCGAAGCAACTGGGCCCGTGAGCCACAACTACTGAGCCTGCGTGTCTGGAGCCTGTGCTCCGCGACAGGAGAGGCCGCGATAGTGAGAGGCCTGCGCACCGCGATGAAGAGTGGCCCCCGCTTGCCGCAACTAGAGAGAGCCCTCGCACAGAAATGAAGACCCAACGCATCCAAAAATAAATAAATTAATTAATTAATTAAAAAGAAAAGACACATCTTTAAAAAAAAAAAAAAACAACCACAACAACTTTAACTTAGATCCAAGTGTGTAATACAAACTGTATTTCTTTAAAAATTTCCTGAGTGCTAGCCTTCCCTTCACTATGTCTAAATTTGGTTGATAGTATAATGAAATTCTTTGCTAATATATTCATAGAAACATTGAACTTTAAGAGGTAGAAGGGACCTTTGGTGGAGTTCAACACCCTGTTTACAGATAAGAAAATCAAGGTTTAGAAAGATCAAGGAATTACCCAAGGTCAGTCACAGTAGGTAACAGAACCTATTCTTAGTTTCGTGAGCAACAAATTCCCCATTTCGCTCCACTAGTCTGAGTTGTCTGTCACTTGCAAGAGATAGAATGATTGTGGGCAAGTTTCTTTCTTGAGCCATTTACTAATCTGTAAGATGGAGGTAGACTAACCCAACTAACTAAAGTTCTGTCTGGTTCTCATATTCTATCATCCTAAATACACACACACAAAGTTCTCCAAAACCGTACTTTTAACAGCATAAAACGTAACAGTTGAGACCCTAAGAACTATTTAAGGACCTTGAAGAAAATGGCAAATGTAAAATTTAATAAAAGGGTTTTCATAACATTGTGAAGAAACCCATAATTACTGCACACAGAGCAATCTGCTAAACATTAAATACTCTTATGCAAAGAAACCTGAATCATGGTTTCTTTCAAATTAATGCATACCAGATTTCTTTAGTTTATATTTCAGTCACATGGCAAGGATACAAGAACACAAGCGCTTACAGAGTACTAATGGGAATATAAACTGTTGCAATCCTTCCTCTGCACTATTTGGAAATATGCATCAAAAAGTTCCAGATTCCTATGCCCTTTGATACATTAGTTCCACTTTACCCTAAAGAAATAACTATGCATGCATTTAAAAATTTATCTTACAAAAATCTTTAAAGTTTTACTAATAATGAGGATGTGAAATTCAATGTCCAAAAATAGGAGGCTGGTTAAATAAATGATTATCCACTAACACAAAGGAACAATACATCACCATTAAAATCATTGTGTAGGATGTCAATTAATGATGTAAGGAGAATGTTCATCATATACTGTTAGGTGAAAAGTGTGGGTGATTAAATGGTACATTTCGTACGATTACAATTTTGTATAAAAATTAAACAGCTATTTTCGCAGAAAACAAGACTAGAAACTTCAGGCCAAAATGTTAACAGGCATTATGTATAGTGGATTAAGGTTTTTTTCTTCTTCTGGCTTTGCTGATATGATGTTTTTCAATTTTTTACAGTCAATATGTTGAATCTTCATAATCAGAGTTATTTTAGAATTCTCAAACAAAAACTTCTCTGTAATGATGCAAAAGAAAAAAAAAAACTTTTAATTTTGCTTCAGTGAGCAGAGAGCAGATCTGTGGTCTTGTCCATGAAAAAAAGTATGCCTGCATTCCTCATCTCAACAGTTCCTTCCTGTCTCAAGCAATATTCTGCCCATCTCAAGCCTGTTACCGAAATCCAAGATGGCAATATAAAAAAGATGTGGTACATATATACAATGGCGTACTACTCAGTCATAAAAAGAGAATTAAATTTTGCCATTTGCAACAACATGGATGGACTTGGAGGGCATTATGCTTAGTGAAATAAGTAAAACAGAGAAAGACAAATACTGTATGCTATCATATGTGGAATCGAAAAAATTAAACAAACTAGTGAATATAACAAAAAAGAAACAGACTCACAGATATAGAGGGCAAACTAGTGGTTACCAGTGGGGAGAGGGAAGGGGAGAGGGGCAAGACAGGGGTAGGGAAGTGAAAGGTACAAACTATTAGGTATAAAATAAGCTACAAGGATATATTGTACAGCACATGGAATATACCCAAGATCTTGTAATAACTATAAATGGACTAAAACCTTTAAAAATTGTGAATCACTATATTGTACACCTGCAACTTATATAATATTGTACAGCAACTATACTTCAATTTAAAAAGTTTAAAAAAAAAAAAAAAGAATGTCAGGGGAAGCCTGACATCCAAGAGCAGAGTCCTTTAGCCAGTTAGATGCTTGACATCACCAGGGCTCCTTCAGGTAGGAAAAGACCTGAATTACTCCCTTATTGTCAAGGCAAAACCTGTATGTTAAACTTGGCAATTCAAAACACAGTTAAGGAAGCACAGGTATGTTTGTGGGAATGGATCACCACGGGAAAGGCTACATACCCCCGTGTGACAGTAACCCTTCTTCCACTGACACAGCCTCAGATACCCATCAACTTTCTCCCTCTCACCCAGACAAAGGTGGGAACAAAAGTGCTGATCATAGTATCACATGAGTAAGAGCAAAAGGATAGTGAGGATTCCTTTCAGAACTCCCGAGACAAGTAGAAGTATTATCACATCAGCCTCCAGGACTAACTTCTGGATTTCACCACCTCTGCCATGCAGGCCCAAATTAACTGTTAGGCACAATGGGCTCGGTGCCTATAGTATTTTTAAGCCATCATGAAAATATTGCAATTTCTTTTAAAATCAGAAGAAAATATATGAATTTTCAGGTCAAAGAAAATGTTGTAATACATCTTATCAACACATCCATCTTTATATCAAAAGAGTCGTAAAATACAATTTTTATTTCTTTTTTATGGAGCAAGGGGCCCTGCAAAGGCAAGTGCCTGAGGTCTATGAAAGTTAAGCTGTTTATATTCTGCTCGACACCCAACCCCAGGTTAGAAATGACAATACGTGACCAGAGTTTACTTTGTGTGTGTAATTTGAACTGGATCTCTACGATGTGTTTACAATTGTATTTCTGGAAAACAACTTCCATTTTAGTATTTTATGCAACTAAACTTTAAAGTCAAATGTTTTAATTATCTTTATTTTTTAAAACTGGCTGTATTCAACCACAATGTTTCTCAAATTTGCCTCATCATAAAAACCATCAAAGGCACTCCCTGCGACTTCCCTGGCGGTCCAAAAGACTCTGCACTTCCACTGCAGTGGGTGTGGGTTGATCCCTGGTCGGGGAAATAAGATTCCACATGCCGCGAGGTGTGGCCAAAACGTTAAAAAACAAAACAAAACAAAAATTCCTAGGCCACTGCCTGGAGAGCCCAAAGCAGTGGGACTGGAGAAAATGTTTTCAAAGAGGGGCCCCTGGAATTCTCACAGGTCAAGCTCAAAACCACAGTTCTAGCTGAATCGCAATGAATGCTCTAAGTAGCTGGACCACTATTTGAAAGTGACAATCAGAGTTTGAATGAGCTGCCTTTGCTCCTAACTGCCAGGGAACTCAGGCTGCCAGCTGAGGGCAATGCACGGTAATGACCCAGCTGACACCCCATTCCCAGGAGGGACTTGGGAACAACCTATCACTTGTTAATTAAATTATTTCTGGGCAATTTATAACATGAGTGCCACAGGTGATTTTCACATCTTAAATACAGCTTCTGAAGTTTCCAGTTATCATTCATCTGGGACTAAACCCCACGGATATGGGTCTAGAAATGTTCCATATATAATTAAATTTCATCCATGTGCTCTTCTCTCCCAGTGACTCCCATTTTTAAAAAATTTAATTTAATTAATTTATTTTTTATGCAGCAGGTTCTTATTAGTTACCTATTTTATACATATTAGTGTATATATGTCAATCCCAATCTCTCAATTCATCCCACCACCCTCTCCCCCCACTTTCCCCACTTGAGGTCCATACGTTTGTTTTCTACATCTGTGTCTCTATTTCTGCCTTGTAATCTGTACCATTTTTCTAGATTCCACATATATGTGTTAACATACGATATTTGTTTTTCTCTTTCTGACTTACTTCACTCTGTATGATAGTCTCTAAGTCCATCCATGTCTCTACAAATGACCCAATTTCGTTACTTTTTATGGCTAATATTCCATTATATATTTGTGCCACATCTTCTTTATCCATTCATCTGTCAGTGGGCATTTAGGTTGCTTCCATGTCCTGGCTATTGTAAATAATGCTGCAATGAGCATTGGGGTGCAGGTGTCTTTCTGAATTATGGTTTTCTCTGGGTATATGCCCAGGAGTGGGATTGCTGGGTCATATGGTAGTTCTATTTTTAGTTTTTTAAGGAACCTCCATACTGTTCTCCATAGTGGCTGTATCAATTTACATTCCCAACAGTGCAAGAGGGTTCCCTTTTCTTCACACCCTCTCCAGCTTTGGTGTTTGTAGATTTTCTGATGATGCCCATTCTAACCGGTGTGAGGTGATATCTCATTGTACTTCTGGTTTGCATTTCTCTAATAATTAGTGATGTTGAGCAGCTTTTCACGTGCCTCTTGGGCATCTGTATGTCTTCTCTGGAGAGATGTCTATTTAGGTCTTCTGCGCATTTTTGGATTGGGTTGTTTGTTTTTTTAATATTGAGCTGCATGAGCTGTTCATATATTTTGGAGATTAATCCTTTGTCCGTTGATCTGTTGGCAAATATTTTCTCCCATTCTAAGGGTTGTCTTTTCGTTTTGTTTATACTTTCCTTTGCTGTGCAAAAACTTCTAAGTTTCGTTAGGTCCCATTTGTTTATTTTTGTTTTTATTTCCCTTACTCTAGGAGGTGGGTCAAAAAGGATCTTGCTGTGATTCATGTCAAAGAGTGTTCTCCCTATGTTTTCCTCTAAGAGTTTTATAGTGTCTGGTCTTACATTTAGGTCTTTAATTCATTTTGAGTTTATTTTTGTGTATGGTGTTAGGGACTAATTTCATTCTTTTATATGTAGCTGTCCAGTTTTCCCAGCACCACTTATGAAGAGACTGTCTTTTCTCCATTGTATATCCTTGCCTCCTTTATCATAGATTAGTTGACCAGGGGTGCGTGGGTTTATCTCTGGGCTTTCTATCCTGTTCCATTGATCTATAGTTCTGTTTTTGTGTCAATGCCATACTGTCTTGATTACTGTAGCTTTGAAGTCAGGGAGTCTGATTCCTTCAGCTCCACTTTTTTCCCTCAAGACTGCTTTGGCTATTTGGTGTGTTTTGTGTCTCCATAGAAATTTTAAGTTTCTTTGTTCTAGTTCCGTAAAAAATGTCACTGGTAATTTGATAGGGATTGCATTGAATTTGTAGATTGCTTTGGGTAGCATAGTCATTTTCACAATATTGATTCTTCCAATCCAAGAACATGGTATATCTCTCCATCTGTTTGTGTCATCTTTGATTTCTTTCATCAGTGTTTTATATTTTCTGAGTACAGGTCTTTTACCTCCTTAGGTAGGTTTATTCCTGGGTACTTTATTCTTTTTGTTGCAATGGTGAATGGGATTGTTTCCTTAATTTCTCTTTCTAATCCTTCGTTGTTAGTGTATAGGAATGCAAGAGATTTCTGTGCATTAATTTTGTATCCTGCAACCTTACCAAATTCATTGATTAGCTCTAGTAGTCTTCTGGTGGCATCTTTAGGATTCTCTATGTATAGTATCATGTCACCTGCTAACAGTGACAGTTTTACTTCTTTTCGAATTTGTATTCCTTTTCTTTCTTTTTCTTCTCTGATTGCCGTGGTTACGACTTCCAAAACTATGTTGAATAATAGTGGCGAGAGTGAACATCCTTGTCTTTTTCCTCATCTTTGAGGAAATGCTTTCAGTTTTTCACCATTGAGAATGATGTTTGCTGTGGGTTTGTCGTATATGGCCTTTATTATGTTGCGGTAGGTTCCCTCTATGCCCACATTCTGGAGAGTTTTTATCATAAATGGTGCTGAATTTTGTCAAAAGCTTTTTCTGCATCTATTGAGAGGATCATATGGTTTTTATTCTTCAGTTTGTTAATATGGTGTATCACACTGTGATACTGAAGAATCCTTGCATCCCTGGGATAAAACCCACTTGATCATGGTGTATGATCCTTTTAATGAGTTGTTGGGATTCTGTGTGCTAGTATTTTGTTGAGGATTTTTGCATCTATATTCATCAGTGATATTGGTCTGTAATTTTCTTTTTTTGTAGTATCTTTGTCTGGTTTTGGTATCAGGGTGACGGTGGCCTCGTAGAATGAGTTTGGGAGTGTTCCTTCCTCTGAAATTTTTTGGAACAGTTTGAGAAGGGTAAGTGTTAGTTCTTCTCTAAATGTTTGATAGAATTCACCTGTGAAGCTATCTGGTCCTGGACTTTTGTTCATTGGAAGATTTTTAATCACAGTTTCAATTTCATGACTTGTGACTGGTCTGTTCATATTTTCTATTTCTTCCTGGTTCAGTCTTGGAAGGTTATACCTTTCTAAGAATTTGTCCATTTCTTCCAGGTTGTCCATTTTATTGGCATAGAGTTGCTTGTAGTAGTCTATTATGATGCTTTGTATTTCTGTGGTGTCCACTGTAACTTCTCCATTTTCATTTCTAATTTTATTGATTTACATCCTCTCCCTCTTTTTCTTTTTCTTTTTTTTGGCGGTACGCGGGCCTCTCACTGTTGTGGCCTCTCCCGTTGCGGAGCACAGGCTCCAGATGCACAGGTTCAGTGGCCATGGCTCACGGGCCCAGCCCCTCCGCGGCATGTGTGATCTTCCTGGACCGGGGCACGAACCCGTGTTCCCTGCATCGGCAGGCAGACTCTCAACCACTGCGCCACCAGGGAAGCCCTCCCTCTTTTTCTTGATGAGTCTGGTAAAGGTTTATCAATTTTGTTTATCTTTTCAGAGAACCAGCTTTTAGTTTTGTTGATCTTTGCTATCGTTTTCTTTGTTTCTATTTCATTTATTTCTGCTCTGATCTTTATGATTTCTTTCCTTCTATTAACTTTGGGTTTTATTTGTTCTTCTTTCTCTAGTTCCTTTAGGTGTAAGGTTAGATTGCTTATTTGAGATTTTTCTTGTTTCTTGAGGTAGGATTGTATTAGTATAAACTTCCCTCTTAGAATTGCTTTTGCTGCATCCCATAGGTTTTGGATCATCATGTTTTTGTTATAATTTGTCTCCAGCAAGTATAATCAAAATTTTTAAAATTTCCTCCTTGATTTCTTCAGTGATCTCTTGGTTATTTAGTAACGTATTGTTTAGCCTCTATGTGTTTGTGTTTTTTACATTTTTTTCCCTGTAACTGATTTCTAATCTCATAGCATTGTGGTCAGAAAAGATGCTTGATATGATTTCAATTTTCTTAAATTTACTGAGGTTTGATTTGTGACCCAAGATGTGATCTATCCTGGAGAATGTTCCATGTGCACTTGAGAAGAAAGTGTAATCTGCTGTTTTTGGATGGAATGTCGTATAAATATCAATTAAATCTATCTGGTCTATTGTGTGATTTAAAGCTTGTGTTTCCTTTAATTTTCTGTCTGGATGATATGTCCACTGGTGTAAGTGAGGTGTTAAAGTCCCCTTCTATTAGTGTGTTACTGTCAATTTCCTCTTTTACTTATTTATTTTTTTGCGGTATGCAGGCCTCTCACCACTGTGGCCTCTCCCGTTGCGGAGCACAGGCTCTGGACGCGCAGGCTCAGTGGCCACGGCTCACGGGCACAGCTGCTCCGCGGCATGTGGGATCCTCCCGGACCGGGGCACGAACCCGTGTCCCCTGCATTGGCAGGCAGACTCTCAACCACTGCACCACCAGGGAAGCCCGATTTCCTCTTTTATAGATGTTAGCATTTGCCTTACACATTGAGGTATTACTATGTTGGGTGCATATATATTTATAACCGTTATATCTTCTTCTTGGATTGATCCCTTGATCACTATGTAGTGTCCTTCCTTGTCTCTTGTAACATTCTTTATTTTAAAGTCTATTTTACCTGATATGAGTATTGCTACTCCAGCTTTCTTTTGATTTCCATTTGTACAGAATATCTTCTTCCATCTCCTCACTTTCAGTCTGTCTGTGTCCGTAGGTCTGAAGTGGGTCTCTTTTAGACAGCATATATATGGGTCTTGTTTTTGTATCCATTCGGCGAGCCAGTGTCTTTTGCTTGGAGCATTTAATCCATTCACGTTTAAAGTAATTATCAACATGTATGTTCCTATTACCATTTTCATAATTGTTTTGCGTTTGTTTTTGTAGGTCTTTTTCTTCTCTTGTGTTTCCCACTTAGAGAAGTCCCTTTAGCATTTGTTGTAGAGCTGGTTTGGTGGTGGTGAATTCTCTTGGTTTTTGCTTGTCTGTAAAGCTTTTGATTTTTCTGTTGAATCTGAATGAGATCTTTGCTGCGTAGAGTAATCTTGGTTGTAGGTTCTTCCCTTTCATTACTTTAAATATATTGCGCCACTCCCTTCTGGCTTGTAGAGTTTCTGCTGAGAAATCAGCTGTTAACCTTATGGGAGTTCCCTTGTATGTTATTTGTCATTTTTCCCTTGTTGCTTTTAATAATTTTTCTTTGTCTTTAATTTTTGCCAATTTGATTACTATGTGTCTTGGCATGTTTCTCCTTGGATTTATCCTGTATGGGACTCGCTGCACTTCCTGGACTTGGGTGGCTATTTCCTTTCCCACGTTAGGGAAGTTTTTGACTATAATCTCTTCAAATATTTTCTCTGGTCCTTTCTCTCTCTCTTCTTCTTCTGGGACCCCTATAATGCGAATGTTGTTGCGTTTAATGTTGTTTCAGAGGTCTTTTAGGCTGTCTTCATTTCTTTTCATTCTTTTTTCTTTATTCTGTTCTGCAGCAGTGACTTCCACCATTCTGTCTTGCAGGTCACTTATCCGTTCTTCTGCCTCAGTTATTCTGCTATTGATTCCTTCTAGTGTATTCTTCATTTCAGTTATTGCATTGTTCATCTCTGTTTGTTTGTTCTTTAATTCTTCTAGTGGTTGCTTCTTTAATTCTTCTAAGTCTTTGTTAAACATTTCTTGCATCTTCTCGATCTTTGCCTCCATTCTTCTTCTGAGGTCCTGGATCATCTTCACTATCATTGTTCTGAATTCTTTTTCTGGAAAGTTGCCTATCTCCAGTTTATTTAGTTGTTTTTGTGGGGTTTTATCTTGTTCCTTCATCTGGTACCTAGTCCTCTGCCTTCCCATTTTGTCTATCTTTCTGTGAATGTGGTTCTCTTTCCACAGGCTGCAGAACTGTAGTTCTTCTTGCTTCTGCCGTCTGCCCTCTGGTGGATGAGGCTATCTAAGAGGCTTGTGCAAGCTTCCTGACGGGAGGGACTGGTGGTGGGCAGAGCTCAGTAAAACTTTAATCCACTTGTCTGCTGATGGGTGGGGCTGGGTTCCCTCCCTGTTGGTGGTTTGGCCTGAGGCGACCCAGTACTGGAGGCTACCTGGCTCTTTGGTGGGGCTAATGGCAGACTCTAGGAGGGCTCACACCAAGCAGTACTTCCCAGAACTTCTGCTGCCAGTGTCCTTGTCCTCAAGGTGAGCCACAGCCACACACACCCTCATCTCTGCAAGTGACCCTCCAACACTAGCAAGTAGGTCTGGTTCAGTCTCCCCTGGAGTCACTGCTCCTTCCCCTGGGTCCTGATGTGCACACTACTTTGTGTGTGCCCTCCAAGAGTGGAGTCTCTGTTTCCCCCAGTCCTGTTGGAAGTCCTGCAATCAAGTCCCACTAGCCTTCAAAGTCTGATTCTCTAGGAATTGCTCCTCCCATTGCTGGACCTCCAGGTTGGGAAACCTGACGTGGGGCTCAGAACCTTCACTCCAGTGATTGGACTTCTGTGGTATAATTGTTCGCCGGTTTGTGAGTCACCCACCCAGCAGTTATGAGATTTGATTTTATTGTGATTGCGGCTGTCCTACCACCTCATTGAGGCTTCTCCTTTGTCTTTGGATGTGGGGTATCTTTTTGGTGAGTTCCAGTGTCTTCCTGTTGATGATTGTTCAGTAGTTAGTTGTAATTCCAGTGCTCTTGCAAGAGGGAGTGAGCACATGTCCTTCTCCTCTGCCATCTTGAGCCAACCTCTCCCAGTGACTCCCATTTTAAAGGCAACCAGGCATTCTTCCACAAAGAAGAGCGCTCTGGCAACAGTACTCATGTATTTAGGTCAGGCAGGCAGATACTCTTTGATTTGCAACCCATGGCACAGACAACCACATGAAATCAGAAGAACAAACAGATACATCGACATAAAAGCTATGTCACTTTTTTTTTGTAGGTTAAGATTTGGGAGGAACAAAAGGTCTTGCAGGGCGCCATTCTGGTGGCACCAGTAAATGTATTCTTAGCTTGGGTCTGGGCCAGGAGTTAGCAGGGCCAAGTTGGAGGCAGACATGAGGGGACCCAAAATGTCAAAGCCATGAGGTTAAAACAAACTTTTCCTCGAGTCTCTTCCTCAAGTCCCTGAGAGGCTCAGTGAGGTGCAGTTTCTTTCCCAAGGTCCCAGAGCCTCTCTATGCCAGCTTCTTATGAGAGAAATCAGAGCAGAGAGACCACCGAGCTCATCTTCTCCCCCTCACCCCTGCAGTCAAGCCCTGAATCTGTTCCAGGTCTTAAGGAGGGAAAATGAGAGGCAGATGAAATTTGTTTCCCATTCCACAGCAATGTTCTCAGGTTAAGCGGGGGAGCAGGGGTGGGGGGTGAGGAAAAGACAATTACAGACAGTTACGGTCATCGTCCCTATTTCTCACCCAGAAGCTGCCTGTCCCGCCCAGTCTAGAGGCAAGGGAAGGTGAGTATCAACCTTCCATATGGTTCTCACCTTTAACTACACCGCCTTATTCATAAGAAATACAGTCCGTGGACTAAAAACATTCCACCGTTTTGACCATGCAGAGATATGCCATGGGGACCTGAGTACAGTGCACCTGTGTGACTATCACCAGTGTGAGCGTTTCAGCCACCAGAGCTGATCCCAGCATCCACCCAGGAATGGTTCTTCCAGCTACCTAATGCCATACACTGAGGCTCAAGATGGTAATCTCATTACCTACTTAAGCAAATCCCAGAATAAACCACCAAGAGGTTTAGCTTTCTGTCTTGGTTTAGCTAAACCACCAAGAGGTTTAGCTTTCTGTCTTTTTTGTTCCTATAGACAGTGGGAGCCACTGTGGCAGAGTCAGGACGCAGCAATGAACCTGCTTCCCTGGCACTTACATTCTCGTTTGCAAGGACTGATCGTTAATCAAGAACAGTCTGGACTCACAGACTTAGAGAATGAATTTATGGTTACCAGGGGGGAAGGGGAGGTGGGAGAGATAGTTAGGGAGTTTGGGATTGACATGTCCACACTGCTATATTTAAAATGGATAACCAACAAGGACCTACCGTATAGCACAGGGTACTCTGCTCAAAATTCTGTAATAACCTAAATGGGAAAAGAATTTGAAAAAGAATAGATACATATATATATATGGCTGAGTCACTTTGTTGTAACCTGAAACTAACACAACACTGTTAATCAACTATACTCCAACATAAAATAAAAAGTTTAAAAAAAAAACAGTCTGGAGAGGAGTGAAAACTCTGCTATGAGTTAAATTCACATTGCCGTTGTACCAGACACTACTTAATTAAAACAATCCTTTAATATTTACAAATGGCAGCAGCTCTTCGCAGGGTTCCCTTCTGAGCACAGTAACTGTCACAAAGTAAAGCCTGACACCAATTCCTAGCCATTCAAGAACCTTCTTTTTTTTTTTTTTTAAAGTCCTGGGATTTTTTTAAAAAATAAATTTATTTATTTGTTTATATTTTATTTTTGGCTGTGGTGGGTCCTCGTTATTGCGCGTGGGCTCTAGTTGCAGCTAGTGGGGGCTACTCTTTGTTGCAGTGCGTGGGCTTCTCATTGTGGTGGCTTCTCTTGTTGCAGAGCATGGGCTCTAGGCATGTGGGCTTCCGTCATTGTGGCACGTGGGCTCAGTAGTTGTGGCTCGCGGGCTCTAGAGCGCAGGCTCAGTAGTTGTGGTGCACTGGCTTAGTTGCTCCGCGTCACGTGGGATCTTCCCGGACCACGGCTCGAACCCATGTCCCCTGCACTGGCAGGCGGATCCTTAACCACTGTGCCTCCAGGGAAGTCCCCATTCAAGAACCTTCTAATTAAACTGGATATAAAGTTTTAACCTACAAAAAGTTTCAAAATCACAAGGATGTTAGTGTTTGAGGGATGTAAGACACCTTTTAGGGAAATGCACATCAAAACCACAATGAGATACTACTTCAAGCACACTAGGATGACTATATTTAAAGCACGGAAAATAACTAGTGTTGGTGAGGATGTGGAGAAACTGGAACCCTCCTACACTGCTGGTTGGAATACAAAATAGTACAGTCACTTTGGAAAACAGTCTGGCAGTCCTGCAAGAGGTTAGACATAAGCTAGTATAAGATCTAGCAAGTTCAGCCTCAGGTATATACCTAGGAGAAATGAAAATATACGCCCCCACAAAAATTTGTATCTGAGTGATCAGAGCAGTATTACGCATAATAGCCAAAAAGTGGAAACAATACAAATGTCCATCAATTGATGCATGGATAAATAACGTGAAATATTATTTGGCAGTAAAAAGGAACGACATACTGATACATACTAAGACATGGGTGAGCCTTGAAAACACTATGCTAAGTGAAAGGAGTCAATCACAAAAGACCAGGTATTATATGATTCCATTTCTATGAAATATCCACAACAGGCAAGTCTATAGAGACAAAAAGATTAGTAGTTTTCCAGGGTTGGGAGTTACGGGTATGGGGGGAAAGGGGAGTGATTGCTAATAAGGTTTTTTGGGGGGTGATGATGTAGTCTAAACTTAATTGTGGTGATGGTTGCACTCTGAATATACTAAAAAACACTGAACTGTACACTTTAAGTGGGTGAATTCTATCTCAGTAAAGCAGATTTTATAACATATATAAAGCTCTGGCCCAATCCCTGCCTTTTATAAATGACTTTTAAGATATAAATGCCAAGTTATACATTGTTTTTGAAGGAAATCTTCCTAAAATGCATAACCCACCTTCTCGCATTCTTAAAGAAAATAGAAGAAAATCTTAGCTCTTTCTGATGACTTGGAGTCATGTAAGAATCAATTACTGTACTACACCACTATATACTGATGCCCTCAGGAACCACATAAACGTGTGCTTCCCAGGCTGCTAGGTTTGCGTATTCTTCTATCTCTGTTATAGCTTTCTGTGTCTTGCTTTTTAGAAGCTAACGCTGTTAATTTCTTGGCTGCTGTCGGTGCACCGCAATGTCTATCCCGATCCTGCTATGTATGATTGCAGAGAAACCAGAAAATCAAGTCTGGTAAAGCTGTGACTTTGGTAAGAGTAAATAGACTCCGAGAGAGCCCAGGAAGTGCTCCAAGTGTAAAATGCATGAGCATCTCCAACTTTATCTACTTTCCAACAGTGAGTTTTGGTGGCTCAAGAGTGTTTGCTTCCCTCTAGGTTCTCAGCTGCCTTCTGGGTTATCGCTGCCAAGATGCCAGAAGTGATGATCACTGTGATTAGTAACAACTGTTTTTTTTTACTATAACAACTTTTGTCAAAGGCACAGCCAGACTTAATATCTAATTGGGAAAAGAGATGAAAACTTTACAAATATAAGAGTATTCAAAATATTTTATTTCTCTAGCACCATTTAGTCTGGGGGCACACTGCCCTTCTCTATCACTGAGAGATTTTCAAACTCTTTAGCACTGGAACCTTTATTTTTTACACTTTAACTCTGGACCTCACATTTGAAAGAGATCAAAGCAACATCTTATTTAAATTGGTTTATTTTAAAAACACATCACACATTTAGTGTAAAGTTAACCAATAAGAATGATGCTGTTTCGATGAACGTAAAGGCTGGTTAACTGTCATTTATGGACGATAGCTGCAGTTTCAGGAAACTCAGCATCCAGTTTATTTGTGTACCTTGTTTGGATTACACAATATGGAGACAAGCTTGATTCGCAGAGAGCAGGTGCAAATCCTAACTGGTTTTCTGAATAGCTTTCCTCACAATCTCAGAGATTTCTTGAATCAAAACTGATGCAGTAGCTTGAAAAGATTTACTGGAAAAATTTCACAAAAAGCTGAATACTAAAATACCTAACAATTCCTCAGTTTGCTTGTAATAAATATAAAAATCAAACAAAAAGCATCAGAACCTTATAAAAAGTGCTAAAACTCTAAGACAACATAATCAGGACTTGACAGGTTATCCACTTACTTGGTAGAGCATTTGCTAAAAGCAAATATGCCTAAGCCTTGCCCAAAATTTAATCGAGTGTGGTAAACATGTGCTGAAGTGATGTATTAGCTTGTGTAAGTTTATGTGGACGTAGATGCACAGGCCAAACTTCAAAAAAGACTTCAGAGCTGCACACTTGCCAATCAATGGTCTGCTGATAAGAACTCAGAAGAAGCTTATTCCGGGGTCTATAAAAAATGCAGCAGCCTTGTATCAACTAACATTAAGGGTTTACTATGTGGCAGGTGCTGTGCTAGGAGCTTCACATGTAATATTTAATTTAATTCCCATAGCCAATGAGGTAGGCACTGTTATTATGCTCATTTTACAGATGATGAAACTGAGGCTCAGAGAGGTTAAGGAAACTAGCCAAACATTAAGTTGGGTGATCTCCACCTTTTTAATTACAGCTTTTAAATAGACAAAAATATTTTTAAAGAAGAATTTTGTATGAAATATTTGGATCCCCTAAAAGTTCTGTCCTGTATAAAACTGATGTATAACAAACATCCATTGACTGGAAAACAAAAGAGCAAACGCAAACACTTTGTACGCTATTACTTTTATAACTCAGCATAAAAAATGATATTAATAATGTCCCTAGATTGTTAGAAGATATTAAATGACACTCATTATTCCATCAAAGAAGGCAGGGGTGTATAAAATGCATTTGAAGCACTTTTTTCACAGAACTGATAAAGTCATAAAACCGACAAAAGTAAACCAGTTCTAGCAGTTATATAGATAAGAATTCACTGATGTTTAACTGGTTGGATCCCTAGGAATGCTTGACAAACAAGAGTGATATTAGATAGATTCAGGATCTTTTTCTTTGCTTTTGTGGTTAACTTGAAATACAGGGTCATAGGTAGAGAGACTGCGAAGAATCCCGAATATCTCACAAATTTCAGCAATGCCTCTGTTGGTTCAACCCTGAATCTAGCACCTCCAGATTCCCAGGCCTGAGTCCAGACCTACATCCTAACTGTCTTCATCTTCAAACTGAGTGCTAGCTTGCCTGTTCCCACTCTAATTACTCAGAGGAAAGGAGGGGTGTGGAATTCTTTTAAGACTGTTCCTAATCTCTTAATCTCAAGACAAAAACTGTGTAGGAGATAAAAATCGCTTCTAGTTCAGTGATTTTGGGGTGATCCCAAAGCACCTATTTTGGGGTACAGGACCATTTCATTACAAGAATTAGGTTTCAAAATCTCAGACCATAAAGAAATGGTTGAAAATTAATCATAAACAAACAATAAAAGGTACTGGCAAACAAAGGAATCCTCCAGGGCAACATGATAACAGATTTTCATCTATCAACAAACAGGATGTAACAATCTTAACTGTGGTTAGATAACTGAATTTCTACATCTAATTGTGCACCATAAAATACTATTGTCTCAACTGGATATAATATGTTGTTAATGTTTTTAACAAATAACAGATTACGGTTATGTTTTTTTAAAGAGTTCTTATCTTTTAGATATATATATGAAAATATTTACCATTGAAATGTTATGATAGCTGAGATTTGCTTCAATATCATCCAGTTTGGGAGGGGAAGGTTTGCATGTAATAGGCAAAATAAAATAAGATTGGACATGAGTTGATCATTGTAGAAGCTGAGTGATGAGTAATTAGCAGTTAGTTATACCATACACTCTAGTTTTGTATAATGTTTGAAATTTTCCTAAATAAAAAGATTAAAAAAAAATCCCAACACTCTCCAAACAATTCTTCAGGACAGTGAGAGAATAAATGGAGAACAATGAGTTACCTTTAGAGTAAAATGCAAAGGGGTATGAACTGGGGAAGTCCCTCCTGAGAGATCCTGTTCTGGAACCAAACATACACACCAAGTTCCTTCTCCTCTTCGTTGGGACAAATCTCAACCTTCCCACCCTAACCATGAACATGAAATGAAGATATTCTGGCAACTCCACCCTGCTGTTTCAGCAGCAATAAATTCTAAATCACCTTATAAAGGTGCAAGGCTCAACCGGGGCCAGATTTACACCTATTTAAAGAAAAAATTATGCTGTTCCCCCACCCACAAGCAATAAGTGTAACTCAAAATAATTTGTCATTCAAAATAAAAACAATAGTGAATTGTGAAATAAGTATAAAGAAGTCCAAAGTTATGATTTTCCTATGATTAATACTTGGGTGAAAGCGTGTGTGTGTGTGTGTGTATACACACATATAAAGACATGTATGTTATCTTCTCCTTTCCGTGGTTCCCATGCTGGATTGCTGGTACACTAACACCTGCTTGTTCTACCTATTGGGTCATCCAGCACTGAGCCCAACTATTTCTGGTGTAGGAATTTCAGAGGGAAAAAGGGTGGCAGATAATAGTTGTCCATCAAAATCCGAGGGGGATTCGTTCCAGAACCCTGAACCCCTCCCTGCCCAGCAGATACCAAAAAAATTCGGATGCTCAAGTCCTTTATGTAAAATGGCATCGTATTTGCATATAACCTACACACGTCATCCCATATACTTTAAATCATCTCTACATTACTTATAATACCTAATGCAATGTAAATGCCACGTAAATAGTCGCCAGTGCATAGCAAATTCAAGTTTTGCTTTTTGGAACTTTCTGGAATTCCTTGCTCAAATATTTTTGACCTGTAGTTGGTTGAATCCGCAGACGCAGAATCTGCAAATACAGAGGGCTGACCGTAATGTGGTTCTAAATTCTACCCTTATACTACAGTGGGCTCTCAAAAATTTGTAGAATACTTTCTTTCCTGAGAATGAGGGTCCATCACCTAACTTCTCATCTTCTGGCACTGTCCTACGTATCAGGATATGTTGAGCTTTTTCTCCCATTCGCTGCCCCAAATGCTTTAATAATTCAGTTTGTATTACTGATGCCCTCTGGGGCTTTTCTCTGAGTGACATGTGATATGTATTGCAGGCAGTGGTGCACTGTTAAGTATTTCACAATTAAGTATTTCAGGGCTCTGAAAATAAAGCCCTGATTTTCAGCATTTGCCAATTTCCACTGTGTAAATACACCCACAGTGGCCAATTTCAAGCTACCAACACAAGGGCATCAAATGCAGAGTTGGGGAGTAATGTGTACAACCAGCTCCCAGAGCCTGTAGGAGCCGGACCCAGCCCACCACTGGAACTCCTGGTTTGCCCAAGATGGTCCTGGCGTAATTATTAATGTTACCCTCTACCTTTTTTTAAGATTGCTGATGAAACACTGTGTGGTCACTCCAAAGAATAAATCACATTTGGGCCACTTCTTCATAGTAGAAAGCTTCCACAAAAGGTAAGATGTGATATCTCCTTGACCAAACTAACACTACCTTCCTTCCCCGAAACATATAGTATCTCTTTAGGTGTTTTTCATCAAATGTAGGTAGTGGGGGAAATATGAATGGTAAACAGCCTCAACTACGTTCAAGCCCTCTGACTCAAACACACACTTTAATGACTTAAAGGAACTGCCATAGCATTTGAGTAAAATCAAGTCATGTAACTGGCTTCAGGCTACACTATAGCTTGGAATCACATGAAACCAAGTATCACACCCAGGGTCTAGCACGGTGCCTTGGCCCAAAGGAATAAAAACTGACTAGCCCCTGTGCAACCCATGGGGAGTATTAAATCTCAGCGTTCAAGGTCACCCAGTTCAATACTTACCTGATCTCCTTTATGACAACACAAGGAAGCCACCCTGCAGTCTAAACTTTAATACTTTCTAGTATTTCAATGCAACCTGTACTGAATCACGTGGGTGATGGAGTCTGGCAGGTGAGAGCACGGCTCTTGGTTCTTCAGAGGGTAGGACCCCAAGGAAAAGTCAAAATAAAATAGCTGTCTTTAAATATCGAATGAGCTGCCATGTATAAGGTAAATTAGATGGACTGTACTGTCAGGGAACACAGGGTAGAAATTAGGAGGCAGATTTGGATTTAGTATAAGGAAGGACATCTAAGACCACCCTCCCATAATTTTTATTGAGTGATGATGTTTTGATGGAAGATTCACCATCCTGCTGACACATGAGTTTCAAGCCAACTAAGTCCATCTCTGCCTATTTCACTCCTGAACTGCCTACATCAGGCTGTAGAGGAGTTGTTTGTCCAGAAGCCCCAGAGAATTTCCAGTAACTGGCACTACCCAGGCTGGCCTCAGCTCAGAGATCCATGCATGTCCAGACCGTCCTGAGCCTCTATCTAAGGTCCTGTGGCCTCAGATTCAGTGTCGAGTCAAGGCCAGGTTCACGTGCTAATCTTGAGGGCAAGAAGCACCCAGAAATATCCATTTTATCATCTGCCAGAACAAAGTTTGCCAGGCTGAGGGTCCATCGACAGATGAATGGATAAAGAAGATGTGGCACATATATACAATGGAATATTACTCAGCCATAAAAAGGAACGAAATTGAGTTATTTGTAGTGAGGTGGATGGACCTAGAGACTGTCATACAGAGTGACAGAGTGAAAGAGAAAAACAAATATGGTATGTTAACACATATATATGGAATCTAAAAAAAAAAAAGATATGAAGAACCTAGGGGCAGGACAGGAATAAAGACGCAGACATAGAGAATGGACTTGAGGACACAGGGAGGAGGAAGGGTAAGCTGGGATGAAGTATGAGAGAGTGGCATGGACATATATACACTACCAAATGTAAAACAGATAGCTAGTGGGAAGCAGCCACATAGCACAGGGAGATCAGCTCCGTGCTTTGTGTCTACCTAGAGGTGTTGGATAGGGAGACAAGAGGGAGGAGATATGGGAACATATGTATATGTATAGCTGATTCACTCTGTTACAAAGCAGAAACTAACACACCATTGTAAAGCAATTATACTCCAATAAAGATGTTAAAAAAGGAAATAAAATAAAAAGATAAAATAGAAAAAAACCCACCTAGGCCTAAGAACTAGATGCGGCTGTTCTAAATTCTGAAGCCATGTTCAACTCATGCAGCTTTTATAAAAGAAAAGTGCTCCCTTTCCTAATCTTTCTCCTCTCTTTGGTGCCTATCTGCCTCACACAAGGGCTGAGATATCAAACAGTAAAGATCAAAGAAAGATACTTCCTGTTTTAAAAATAACTTTGTCCTGACACTAGATTAGCAGTAAAATAAATTACACAGTCTTCTTATCCACAGAGTTGCCAACATCACTCTCAGGCAGGGCATGCTTGTACGTGGTCTCAGGAGTTGCAGTGGAGTAATCTATGAAAGTGACAATGAGATAAAGACCTGACACACAGGCCATGTGTCCTGCCTCCAGAAACCTCAGAGGGAATTAGGGAAGCTTCCATTCAGGAGGTGATGTCAGATCAGGTTGGAGGATACCCTGAAACCCAGTCCCCAAAGGTTTTCAGTTGGAGTAAGATGAGTTGATGCAAATCCTGAGATTTCAGAAAGTTTTGAAAGCTTCTGTGACTAAACAATAGCAAAAATATTAATATTAAATACCCTTTATGAATAGCAGCTAGTATTAACAGTAAAATAGCTTTTACTATGCACATATCAGGGTCTAGGCATTCTACCATAGACTTTACCTACATTTTTGACGTCTGGTCCTCACGAGTAGTAAGATGGACACCAGTTATGTCTAGTCAACAAAGTGAGCCTCTGAGAAGTTAAGCATCTCAACTGAGGCTACACTGTTAGTAAGTAGTAGAATGAGGCTCTGAATACAGATCTGGTGGCTCCAAAACTCCTTCCACTACAAAACACTACCGACACGTCCTAGGAATCCACCAGGGTCCTGAATCCGGTCCCCTGGCCCAGCAGAGTCCAAATCTGAGCTCCGTTTTCCCGAGTCCAGGAGCCCTCGCACAGTTTCTTCATCTGCAGAAGGAAGATCGTGACGGTACCTGTCTCAGGCTGTTCCGGCTGCTGTCACAGTATACCGTAGACTGGGTAGCTTATAAATTACAGAAACTTATTTCTCACAGTCCTGGAATCCAAGATCAAGGCACTGGCAGATTCGGTGTCTGGTGAGAGCCCGATTCCTAGACAGCTGTCTCTTTTGTGCTGTAACCTCTAGAGAACTCTCTGGTCTCATCCTCGTGACCTCATTACCTCCCAAAGGCCCCACTTCTTAATACCATTACCTTGGGGGTTAGGATTACAATATCTGAATTTTGGGGGGACACAAGCATTCAATCTAGAGCAGTACCTATCTCACAGGGTGCTGGGAGTGTTGGATGAGATAATCCCTGTAGTGTGTGGTTTCCTGGCACAGAGTAAGCATCTCTAAATGTTGGCTACTGTTAGTTCCACAAATACATGAATGAGCTTTTTGCCAAAGGTGTACCAATTGCACACACTTATCTCTTCTACAAGTTTTACAGAATGCACTTCCTTTTTGCAAAATAATAGGCTGAATGTGGCATAAAAGAAAGCTGGCTAGCTGGCAATGGAGTTAGACTTGTTTTTGAATTCTGGCTCTGCCATTCAGACTTCTGGCAGGTTGCTTCACTTCTCTGGGCCTTGCTTTCCCCATCTGTAAGATGGAGTGTGGGAGTGGTAATCACATGCTTTAGCAATGGGACACATAGTTGTTGCAAAATAATAGGAACGCTAATTACTCAGTCAATCAAAGTGACTACCATAAGTACCCACTACTGTCATGAGTCTTTTCACCTGCTTTCCAAACCATAGAGAAATCTGTTAGAGGCCCAGATCATTATTTTGATGTAACTGCCCCTAAAAATAACATTCCCTTATCCCGTGGAATCATCGGCTGCATTCAAATATATTCCCAAGGACAAAAAACAGTCCCACACGTATGCGTGTATGATTAAACAACTCTAAGCATATAAAAGATGTCATAAATTAAGTAATGAGACACCATTACCATTGACAGCTGCACTATCTAGAGAAAAGGTCTACTTAGAAATTCTGGGGGGACCTTTAAGATGGCGGAGGAGTAAGATGTGGAGATCACCTTCCTCCCCACAGATAGATTAGAAATACATCTACATGTGGAACACCTCCTACAGAACAACTACTGAATGCTGGCAGAAGAACTCAGACTTCCCAAAAGGCAAGAAACTCCTGACATACCTGGGTAGGGCAAAAGAAAAAAGAAAAAACAGAGACAAAAGGATAGGGACGGGACCTGCACCAGTGGGAGGGAGCTGTGAAGGAGGAAAGGTTTCCACACACTAGGAAGCCCCTTTGCAGGAGGCGGAGGGGGGTGTTTCGGCGCCGCGGAGGAGAGCACAGCCACAGCGGTGCGGAGGGCAAAGCGGAGAGATTCCCGCACACAGGACTGGTGCCGACCAGCACTCACCAGCCCGAGAGGCTTGTCTGCTCACCCAACGGGGCAGGCGGGGGCTGGGAGCTGAGGCTCGGGCTTCGGAGGTCAGACCCCAGGGAAAGGACTGGGGTTGGCTGCGTGAACACAGCCCGAAGGGGGCTAGTGCGCCACAGCTAACTAGGCGGGAGTCCGGGAAAAAGTCTAGAACTGCCTAAGAGGCAAGAGACCATTGTTTCGGGGTGCACAAGGAGAGGGGATTGAGAGTACCGCCTAAACGAGCTCCACAGATGAGCACGAGCTCCACAGATGAGCGCGACCTGCGGCTATCAGCTCAGACACAAGAGACGGGAAAGAGATGCTAAGGCTGCTCCTGCAGCCACCAAGAAGCCTGTGTGCAAGCACAGGTCACTATCCACACCTCCCCTTCCAGGAGTCTGGGCAGCCTGCCACTTCCAGGGTCGTGTGATCCAGGGACAACGTCCCTGGGAGAACACACGGTGCTCCTCAGGCTGCTGCAATGTCACGCTGCCTCTGCCACCTCAGGCTCGCCCCGCACTCCGTACCCCTCCCTCCCCCCGGCCTGAGTGAGTCAGAGCCCCAGAATCAGCTGCTACTTTAACCCCATCCTGTCGGGGGCGGGAACAGACGCCCTCAGGCAACCTGTACACAGAGGTGTGGCTAATCCAAAGCTGAACCCCAGGAGCTATGCAAACAAAGAAGAGAAAGGGAAATCTCTCCCAGTAGGCTCAGGAGCAGCGGAATAAATCTCCACAATCAACTTGATGTGCCCTCCACCTGTGGAATACCTGAATAGACAACGAATCATCCCAAAATGAGGTGGTGGACTTTGGGAGCAATTGTAACTTGAGGTTTGCTTTCTGCACCTAATTTGTTTCTGGTTTTATGTTTATCTTAGTATAGTATTTAGAGTTTATTATCATTGGTAGATTGGTTTATTGATTTGGTTGCTCTCTTTCTTTTTTTTTAAATATATATATATATATATATATGCTTTTCTTTTTCCTTTTTATCTTTTTGTGAATGTGTATGTGTATGCTTCTTTGTGTGATTTTGTCCGTATAGCTTTGCTTTTACCATTTGTCCTAGGGTTCTGTCTGGTTTTTTTCGTTTTTTTTTTTTTTTTTTTTTGTATAGTTTTTAGGGCTTGTTATCATTGGTGGACTTGTTCTTTGGTTTGGTTGCTCTCTTCTTTCTTTATTTCTTTTACTTTATTACTTTTAAATTTTTCTTATTTTTAATAATTTATTTTTTATTTTAATAACTTTCTTTCATTTTCTTTTCTTTCTTGCTTTCTTTTTCTCTCCCTTTTCTTCTGAGCTGTGTGGCTGACAGGGTTTTGGTGCGCCGACCAGGTGTCAGGCCTGTGCCTCTGAGGCGGGAGAGCCGAGTTCAGGACACTGGTCAAGCAGAGAACTCCCGGCTCCATGTAGTATTAAACAGCGAAAACTCTCCCAGAGATCTCCATCTCAACGCTAAGACCTAGCTCCACTCAATGATGAGCAAGCTACAGTGCTGGACACCCCATGCCAAACAACTTGCAAGACAGGAACACAATCACACCCATTAGCAGAGAGGCTGCCTAAAATCATAATAAGGTCACAGACACCCCAAAACACACCACTGGACATGGTCCTGCTCACCAGAAAGACAAGATCCAGCCTCATCCACCAGACCACAGGCACCAGTCCCCTCCACCAGAAAGCCTACACAACCCACTGAACCAACCTTAGCTACTGGGGGCAGACACCAAAAACAATGGGAGCTACAAACCTGCAACCTGCGAAAAGGAGACACCAAACACAGTAAGATAAGCAAAATGAGAAGACAGAAAAACACACAGCAGATGAAGGAGCAAGGTTAAAACCCACAAGACCAAATAAATGAAGAGGAAATAGGCAGTCTACCTGAAAAAGAATTCAGAGTAATGACAGTAAAGATGATCCAAAATCTTGGAAACAGAATGGAGAAAATACAAGAAACGTTTAACAAGGACCTAGAAAAAGTAAAGAGCAAACAAACAATAATGAATAACACAATAAATGAAATTAAAAATTCTCTAGAAGGAATCAATAGCAGAATAACTGAGGCAGAAAAATGGATAGGTGACCTGGAAGATAAAATAGTGGAAATAACTTCTAGGGAGCAGAATAAAGGAAAAAGAATGAAAAGAATTGAGGACAGTCTCAGAGACCTCTGGGACAACATTTAACACACCAACATTCGAATTATAGTGGTCCCGAAGAAGAAGAGAAATAGAAAGGGACTGAGAAAATATTTGAAGAGATTATAGTCGAAAACTTCCCTAATATGAGAAAGGACATAGTCAATCAAGTCCAGGAAGCGCAGAGAGTCCTACACAAGATAAATCCAAGGAGAAACATGCCAAGACACATATTAATCAAACTATCAAAAATTAAATGCAAAGAAAAATTATTAAAAGCAGCATGGGAAAAGCAACAAATAACATACAAGGGAATCCCCATAAGGTTAACAGCTGATCTTTCAGCAGAAACTCTGCAAGCCAGAAGCGAGTGGCAGGACATATTTAAAGTGATGAAAGGGAAAAACCTACAACCAAGATTACTATATCCAGCAAGGATCTCATTCAGATTCGATGGAGAAATGAAAACCTTTACAGACAAGCAAAAGCTAAGAGAATTCAGCACCACCAAACTGGCTTTACAACTAACGCTAAAGGAACTTCTCTAGGCAGGAAACACAAGAGAAGGAAAAGACGTACAATAACAAACACAAAACAATTAAGAAAATGATAATGGGAACATACATATAGATAACTACCTTAAATGTAAATGGATTAAATGCTCCAACCAAAGACATAGACTGGCTGAATGGATACAAAAACAAGACCTGTATATATGCTGTCGACAAGAGACCCACTTCAGACCTTGGAACACATACAGACTAAGAGTGAGGGGATGGAAAAAGATATTCCATAAAAATGGAAATCAAAAGAAAGCTGGAGAAGCAATTCTGATATCAGACAAAACAGACTTTAAAATAAAGACTACTACAAGAGACAAAGAAGGACAGGGCATAATGATTAAGGGATCAATCCAAGAAAGATATAGCAATTGCAAATATTTATGCACCCAACATAGGAGCACCTCAATACATAAGGCAAATGCTGACAGCCATAAAAGGGGAAATTGACAGTAACACAATCATAGTAGGGGACTTTAACACCCCACTTTCACCAATGGACAGATCATCCAAAATGAAAATAAATAAGGAAACACAAGCTTTGAATGACACACTAGACCAGATGGACTTAATTGATATTTATAGGACATTCCATCCAAAAACAGCAGAATACACTTTCTTCTCAAGTGGTCATGGAACATTCTCCAGGATAGATCATATCTTGGGTCACAAATCAAGCCTTGGTAAATTTAAGAAAATTGAAATTGTATCAAGTATCTTTTCTGACCACAACACTATGAGACTAGATATCAATTACAGGAAAAAAATCTGCAAAAAAATACAAACAACGGAGGCTAAACAATACATTACTAAATAACCAAGAGATCACTGAAAAAATCAAAAAATACTTAGAAACAAATGACAATGAAAACATGACAACACAAAACCTACGGGATGCAGCAAAAGCAGTTCTAAGAGGGAAGTTTATAGCAA
The DNA here is from genome assembly GCF_963455315.2 of Globicephala melas. Lineage (NCBI taxonomy): Eukaryota > Metazoa > Chordata > Mammalia > Artiodactyla > Delphinidae > Globicephala > Globicephala melas. The sequence continues at coordinate 36,305,973 of NC_083329.1, read as the reverse complement.
TACAATCCTACCTCAAGAAACAACAAACATCTCAAATAAACAACCTAACCCTACACCTAAAACAATTAGAGAAAGAAGAAAAAAAAATCCCAAAGTTAGCAGAAGGAAAGAAATCACAAAGATCAGATCAGAAATAAATGAAAAAGAAATGAAGGAAACAATAGCAAAGCTCAATAAAACTAAAAGCTGGTTCTTTGAAAAGATAAACAAATTGATAAACCTTTAGCCAGACTCATCAAGAAAAAAAGAGAAAAGACTCAAATCAATAGAATTAGAAATGAAAAAGGAGAAGTAACAACTGACACTGCAGAAATACAAAGGATGACAGATTACTACAAGCAACTCTAGGCCAATAAAATGGACAACCTGGAAGAAATGGACAAATTCTTAGAAAAGCACAACCTTCCGAGACTGAGCCAGGAAGAAATAGAAAATATAAACAGACCAATCACAAGCCCTGAAATTGAGACTGTGATTAAAAATCTTCCAACAAACAAAAGACCACACGGCTTCACAAACGAATTCTATCAAACATTTAGAGAAGAGCTAACACCTATCCTTCTCTAACTCTTCCAAAATATAATAGAGGGAGGAACATTCCCAAACTCATTCTTTGAGACCACCGTCACCTTGACACCAAAATCAGACAAAGATGTTAGAAAGAAAGAAAACTACAGGCCAATATCACTGATGAACATAGATGCAAAAATCCTCAACAAAATACTAGCAAACAGAATCCAACAGCACATTAAAAGGATCATACACCATGATCAAGTGGGGTTTATCCCAGGAATGCAAGGATTCTTCAATACATGCAAATCAATCAATGTGATAAACCATAATAACAAATTAAAGAATAAAAACTGTATGATCATCTCAATAGATGCAGAAAAAGCTTTCGACAAAGTTCAACACCGATTTATGATAAAAACCCTGCAGAAAGTAGGCATAGAGGGGACTTACCTCAACATAATAAAGGCCATATATGACAAACCCACAGCCAACATCACTCTCAATGGTGAAAAACTGAAATCATTTCCTCTAAGGTCAGGAACAAGAGAAGGTTGTCCACTCTCACCATTATTATTCAACACAGTTTTGGAAGTTTTTGCCACAGCAATCAGAGAAGAAAAAGAAATAAAAGGAACCCAAATGAGAAAAGAAGAAGTAAAGCTGTCACTGTTTGTGGATGACATGATACTATACATAGAGAATCCTAAAGATGCTACCAGAAAACTACTAGAGCTAATCAATCAATGAATTTGGCAAAGTAGCAGGATACAAAATTAATGCATAGAAATATCTTGCATTCCTATACACTAATGATGAAAAATCTGAAAGAGAAATTAAGGAAATACTCCCATTTACCATTGCAACAAAAAGAATAAAACACCTAGGAATAAACCTACCTAAGGAGACAAAAGACCTGTATGCAGAAAACTATAAGACACTGATGAAAGAAATTAAAGATGATACAAACAGATGGAGAGATATACCATATTCTTGGACTGGAAGAATCAGCATTGTGAAAATGACTATATTACCCAAAGAAATCTACAGATTCAATGCAATCCTTATCAAACTACCAATGGCATTTTTCATAGAACTAGAACAAAAAATTTCACAATTTGTATGGAAACACAAAAGACCCCAAATAGCCAAAGCAATATTGAGAAAGAAAAATGGAGCTGGAGGAATCAGGCTCCCTGACTTCAGACTATACTATGAAGCTACAGTAATCAAGACAGTATGGTACTGGCACAAAAACAGAAACATAGATCAATGGAACAGGATAGAAAGCCCAGAAATAAACCCATGCATATATGCTCACCTTATTTTTGATAAAGGAGACAAGAATATACAATGGAGAAAAGACAGCCTCTTCAAAAAGTGGTGCTGGGAAAACTGGACAGCTACATGTAAAAGAATGAAATTAGAACACTCCCTAACACCAGACACAAAAATAAACTCAAAATGGATTAATGACCTAAATGTAAGGCCAGACACAATAAAACTCTTAGAGGAAAACATAAGCAGAACACTCAATGACATAAATCATAACAAGATCCTTTTTGACACACCTCCTAGAAGCAACTGACAAAGGATTAATCTTCAAAATTTACAAGCAGCTCATGCAGCTCAATAACAAAAAAACAAACAACCCAATCCAAAAATGGGCAGAAGACCTAAATAGACATTTTTCCAAAGAAGTTATACAGATTGCCAACAAACATATAAAAGGATGCTCAACATCACTAATCATTAGAGAAATGCAAATCAATAGTACAATGAGGTATCACCTCACACCAGTCACAATGGCCATCATGAAAAAATCTACAAACAATAAATGCTGGACAGGGTGTGGAGAAAAGGGAACCCTCTTGCACTGTTGGTAGGAGTGTAAATTGATACAGCCACTATGGAGAACAGTATGGAACTTCCTTAAAAAATTAAAAATAGAACTACCACATGACCCAGTAATCCCACTACTGGGCATATACTCTGAGAAAACCATAATTCAAAAAGAGTCATGTACCACAATGTTCACTGCAGCTCTATTTACAATAGCCAGGACATGTAAGCAACCTAAGTGTCCATCGACAGATAAATGGATAAAGAAGATGTGGCACAAATATACAATGGAATATTACTCAGCCATAAAAAGGAACGAAACTGAGTTATTTGTAGTGAGGTGGGTGGACCTAGAGTCTGTCATACAGAGTGCAGTAAGTCAGAAAGAGAAAAACAAATACTGTATGCTAACACATATACATGGAATCCAAAAAAAAAAAAAAGGTTATGAAGAACCTAGGGGCAGGACAGGAATAAATACACTGAGATAGAAAATGGACTTGAGGACACGGCGAGTGGAAAGGGTAAGTTGGGACAAAGTGAGAGACTAGCATTTACATCTATACACTACCAAATGTAAAACAGATAGTAGGAAGCAGCCGCATAGCACAAGGAGATCAGCTTGGTGCTTTGTGACTGCCTAGAGGGGTGGGATAGGGAGGGTGGGAGGGAGATGCAAGAGGGAAGAGATATGTGGATATATGTATAGCTGATTCTCTTTGTTATAAAGCAGAAGCTAACACACCATTGTAAAGGAATTATACTCCAATAAAGATGTTAGGGCTTCCCTGGTGGCGCAGTGGTTGAGAGTCCGCCTGCTGATGCAGGAGACATGGGTTTGTGCCCCGGTCCGGGAAGATCCCACATGCCGCGGAGCGGCCGAGCCCGTGAGCCATGGCCGCTGAGCCTGCGCGTCCGGAGCCTTTGCTCCGCAACGGGAGAGGCCACAACAGTGAGAGGCCCACGTACCGCAAAAAAAAAAAAAAAAAAAAGATGTTAAAAAAAACTAAAGAAATTCTGTGTGCCCTATCTGATTCAGAATATTGTCATCCCAAGGTGAACACTGGCCTACACAGTAAAGTTAAAGCATATAATTGAACAGAATGGAAGTCAAACCTTGATTGATTTTCATGGTAATTGGTTTGTATTAAAGCATAACACACACTGTTAAAAGTCAGGCTATCAGACAGATAAAAAAACCAACCTCAAACCTGTTAATTAAAACCAGTACTCTGTGTTTCCCTACCAATTATGTCTCCAAACACCAGGCTGGAGTTTGTTTTATTCACTTGTTGAATGTCCCACATGTTAAAAAGTAACAGTACTTTTTCCATCTTTTGTTACTATGCCAAACAAAATATGCTTTGTATTAACGTTGAAATTCACTTACTGGCCTTTTGGGGAAAAGTGGTGTTCACGTCCCTAATAAATTCTGATACCTGACTTAAACACTTAGACACTGAACCCTTGGGCCATTAAATTCTTAAATCTCCAGTTCAAATGTGCATTGTACAATTCATAACTTCATTGACAAACTTAGAAATCTGACCACACCCTAGAAGGGAGCAATCTAGAATGTGCCCTCGCTTTCCATTTTAGTCTTTTGTTCTCGATTCGCAAAGTTCCCTGTCCATCTAGAAGTTCTGATTATGTTTTTAAAAATGCATATATATTCACACTCTATGCAGATACAACCAGAAAATTCTATTTTATCCTGGGTTTTTTTTTTTTTATCCTGGGTTTTCTAATTAGCCTGACTCAGAAGTAGGGGAAATTCTAAGTGCCAAAGGTAAATATCCCAATATTTAGAAAAGTGAAGCCTTACACTTTGACAATGGTGGCTAGCTAAAACCGGTAACAGGTTAGAGTTTCTTCAGTTTGCACCCACGAATGTGTTAGATGCATAATGAACTCTCACCCATCTTCTGCTATTTTTCTATCTGGAGAATCGCAGAATTCGGAACTTCCACCAGGAGGCTGCAGGCACTGATCCATCCCTTATTTTTGCCTGTTGCTACACACTGGGACGGAAGAGCGCAGCTCACAACCTTGAGTCTTCTGATGGTACTCAGGTATTTAGCTTTCTGCAGCATAGTGTTTGCTGGCTCAAACAATTACCTCCTTTGCGTTTTTCTCCTCTCTTCACTAGTGTGGCTTGTCTCCAAGCATCCTTAGAGTCTAAAATATCCAGGTATGGAAACAACCCAAGTGTCCGCTGATGGATGAATGAATAAAGTGTGGCATATATGTGCACAATAGAATATTATTCAACCATGAGAAAGAAGGAAATCCTGTCATTTACAACAACATGGATGAAGCTGGACGGCATTATGCTAACTGAAATAAGCCAGACAGAGAAAGACAAACAGTGTGTGGTATCATTTATATATGGAAACTTAAAAAAAAATAAGTGGAACTCATAGAAACAGAGTCGAATAACAATGGTTGCCAGGGACTGGGGTGGTGGTAGTGAGGGAAATAGGGAGAGCCCGGTAAAAGGGTACAGACTTTCAGTTATAAGATGAATAAGGTCTGAGGATTTAATGTAAACATGGTAACTATAGTTGATAACACTGTATTGTATAACTGAAATTTGCTAAGAAAGCAGAATTAAGTGTTTTCATAAAAATGTAAATATATGAGGTGATGGATGTATTTCTTAACCTGATGATGGGAATCTTGTCATAATGCATGCATATATTAAATCATCATGTTCTACACTTTAAATATATTGCCATTTTAAATGTCAATTATACCTCAATAAGCTGAAAAAAGAAACTAAATGAATAAAATATCCAGGATTTCAAGGCAACAGCTATATACTCCTTTGTGCCATTTCTGTTCCTTCTCCAAAAAGTACATATTCACCAATTTCATCAAAAATAAAGAGTTATGTACAAAGTTGTTGCTGCAGAACTGTTTATGATGTTTAGAGACTCTAGCTGCAGCCTAAAGCTATGAGAGACAGGTTAAATAAATTATGGTATATCTATATAATGGAACATTGGGAATATAATACAACCATTGCAAATGATGCTCTAATGCTGTAAGAAAATGCTTTTGCTAACATTTTTAAATAAAAAAGGATAAATTGGGAGTTTGGGACTGACATATACATACTACTATATTTAAAACAGATAACCAACAAGGACCTACTATATAGCAAAGGGAATTCTTCTGCTCAATATTCTGTAATAATCTAAATGGGAAAAGAATTTAAAAAAGAATAGATATAAGTATATGTATAACTGAATCACTTTGCTGTACACCTGAAACTAATACAACATTGTAAATCAAATACAGTCCAATAAAAAAAAGTTATCAAAATCTTATCTTAGTGTGATCCAAAATTACCTTTAGCGCATTTTAAACATTCGTTTTCTCTGAGTGATGGTACTGTGAGTACTTTTTCCTGCTTTTTTCCTCCATTTTTGTATTACCCAATATTTGGGGAGGCAAAGGGGGGAAAAAGGTAATTGTGGGGCTAGGAGTGTCATAGTTAATCAAATAAAACTTTTTGGTCTTTCTTATTGTAGCCCCCCCCTCCTTTTTAAGTAAGGAAGTCATTCTGAGGTGTCTCTGCCAGCTCAGTCGTCTTGTCCTGTGGGTTAGTGGTGGACAGTGTTCTATATGGCGGTGATGACAGCTGGCATTTACTGTATAACTGCTATGTGCCAAGCAGGAATCTAAGTTCTTTATATACATATTATCTTATTTAATCCTCACATCAACCTGGTGAGGCTGTATGATTAGCTCCATCTTACCAATACTGAAACTGAAGCACAGAGGTTAAATAAATGGCCCCAGGTCATCCAGCTGCAATTCACACTCAAGCTCTCCAGAGTTTGAATAACTACACCATTTACAAACATTAGGCTCTTGGCATTTTGCTAGGACTATCATTAGTTTAGAAATATTTGGTATATGAGTTGACTCCATAAGGAGTCAGCTACTTTTGCTTCAAAAACATCAGAGCACCAAGGAGCACGCGAAAGGAGTCTCCCTATAGAGACCTCATGGAAACTCCACTGAAGGACTTTCGCCATCGTCTGTCGTACAGATGGAAATGGCTACTTCAGTGAGGTGGTGATGATGTCACCTGTACCTTTTTCATCAACATCAATCAAATACTCAAATATCTGTACCCAAGTTGCACAGCATATGAAAAAAACTACCAACTATAATAAGACTTCCAACTTAACTGCGGAGAAAAGACCAATAACATACATGGAACAATCAGCACAGGGCAAAAATAAAAACTTTTAAAATAACAATAATAAAACGTTAAGCCATGTGGCAGACTGGATAACTAGCGTAGAAGTCATGTAGAAAGAACCATCAGCTCTGAAGTATCTTAGAATCTGAAGGTACAATATAAGAAACAATACTTGAAGATCATCTAGCCGACTCCAGCATTCCAAGAGGAGAGCTAACTTGGTTGAGGGCACCCAGTTGCTAAAGTAACCAAGAAAGCTTGAAGAAGCAGTTAAGTCTTGGAAAAGCTTTCCAAGAATGATAAGCACAGTGAGTGAGGTGATCTTTTGATTAAAAAAGTGGACAAGATTTCCTGATTTAGCAAATCAACCTGCCACTATTCTGATTTTTAGATTACAATTATTAGATTGTGAATAGTCCTTGCACTGAGGGATCAGATTTAAAATTTTTAAATAATCAAAAACTACTGGATTGTTTGTTTCATTCCATTCATTGCTTTTAAACATGAAGTATTTTAATGTTTATCACACTCTACCCAAAATATCAGCAAACAGAAACATACCTACTCACATATGCAATCCAGGTGCCTATCTGAGAGAAGTGATATCTGGCTGCCCTAAAACACCTCTGGTTTGGACAGAAGCAGGAGTTTGAAGTTGCAAACTGTAAGTAGGAATTAATTATTTGTCCAGCTTTGATGCTTTTATCAACCACATACTCAAATTTCATTTAAAGCATGTAAATACTCTGTAATAATTGCTTATGTAAAAAGCTATCAGTCATCAGAAAATAGGGATGTGCTTGAGTCTAAGTAGATTTGTCTTAGATTACCTAAATATCAACTGATTGGGCAGTATTTTTTTTTGTAAAAAGATACTTGAATGCTAATAGGCAAGGTATAAAGATACTAAATTAAGCCTAGTTTTAACTAAGAGATTTTGGTAGTCAACACAGCAGATGTGGCTCAGAACATATAAAATTTATTTCAGAAATGTTTGTTCAAATTTGAGAAAAAAAACATGATAGGATAATAAAAAGTCAATTTTGATGAATTCTTTTTAAAAGATAAATAAGTATGATCGCTAGACTTAAAAATAACTATGGTTTTCATTAAAAAAAATACAAAACTAATACCTGACAAAGCACACAGGCATAAAGTTATACTTTCCTGTATTCTAGAATAATACTTCCTGCGGATCTGCAAGCAAAAGTTAAGGCTCAAGGTTATTTTTTCTCTGCCTTCATGCTATTGTTAAGAGAGTGTATTTTCAATTCCTCAAAAATTACTTCAAGAGGTATTATACGCTCAGTTAAACACAGACCATTTAAGCTAGCAATACTATATACTCAAAGCAGTTCTCTTTCGTTATATTTTAGCTATTTACATTGTGAATTCTCATACAGTTTGTTAATGTAAATCAGAGAAATAACTAAAATCTGGCTTCAAAATAAGTAAAACAAGTTAATAAATCATTAGGAATCAATGCTAAATCCATAAAGAAAGTCATTTTCTAACAAGACTCAAAAACAAAAGTAAACAGAAATTTAGGTGTTAAGATGCCTTCCTTATTATAACTGTAGCCAATCTGTTGTATGGGTTCAAAGTTCCCGACAAGACGTTAACTTTCAACCGAAACATTTCAGACCTACAAAATACAAGTATCAGAGTTACCGCGTCCCACAGTCGAGTTAAAATGCTTTCCAAAGTCTCAGAGACTTTACCTGAATGCAGAAAAGCTAAGAGTCTAAGTTGATAAACAGAAACAGAAAAAAGTGAAGCTGTTTGCCAAATATCAAGCTTTTACAGACGAATCCAAAGCATATCTAGCAATTTCCCTATGTGAAACAGAATAACCTGTATGCAAAACGTGCATGTTTGAATGCAATCACTTATTAGCATGCATTCTACTTACTTTGCTTTCTGCCATTTATAAGCTTCATTAAGGAGACCCAGAAAGAGGTAACAAATTGAATTAAGTTCAGCTCAGATAAGAAAATCCTGTTGTAAATTCGAGCTACAATTTGCATCTCAGAATTTCCAGCGGGGAAGGGACTCTTCACAAACTAACATATATACAAGCTTTAGATTGTGAAATAACGCATTTCAGCATTCTGCACTGTACAGTACTATTAGAAACCTCAACTCCACCTCCCCACTCCGCGAAAAAATTCACCTCCAATCTTCATTGGTCCACATAGTTCCGGCCCACATGGTATCAGTGGGTGTGTCCCTCCCAACAGGTCCTCTCATTGGCTGCGAGGAAACAGCGTTTAATAGGCTGTGATTTTCCGGGGCTGTCAAACTCCACGCCTCCAGACCTCGAGCTTGCGAATAGGCCCATGGAGCTGGCGGCTTCTCTGCGATTCAAAGGGCAAGCTGACTGCCCTGAGCGCCAACCCAGAAAGACAAGCTCTCATAAGGGAAAGGGGCGAGAAGAACGAGGGCAACTCAGGCTCTCCACCCACCGCTGCTCTACCCCTACTCCCGGACCCCACCAAATGTTGACACACGTGCATTTCCCCACCGACAAATTAGTAAGGTGGCCAGTGCATTTGCCTTCCATTGAGCCGTGACCTGAGGAGCAGCTCAGACTCCGAGTCCAATCGCCTATTCTACAGATGGAAGCAAGCAAGGGTCAGGCTTAGGCAACGATCTGTAGTGCTTGCGCCCCCTCAGAGCGGTCCGCCGACGGTGGGCGCTGGTGTGCACGACGCGCGCTTCGGTGCCTGGCCCGCCGCTCCCGGGTGCCGGACCCCGCGCTGCGCCTGCCTGGCGCCCGCGCTCCCCTCCCGGAGGGACTTACGCGGCCTGTTCTTCCTCCCCGAGTCCATCCTCCTCCGTAGCCGGCATTTCTTGGCCGGGGAGTCGTGCTGAGGGGGCGGCGGCTGTGGCTGGAGCTCTGGCTGGAGGGGGAGGCGCGGGGGCGCCGCGTCGCCGCCGCCCGGGAGGCTCCGGCTGCAGAGGCGCGGCGGCTGGATGGGCGGCGGGTGGAAGCCGTTGTGCAGCACTCCGTTCACGGCTGCAGCACCGGCGGGAGTCCCCGGGGCATGCGAGGCCGAGCGCTCCGGCTGCCCGCCGTGGTCGCCCATGCCAGGGGCTGGTGGGGCGGCGCGCGGGGCCCGGCTCAGGCGGCCTCGCTGGAGGTCATTCTCGGGCGTCTTTATTTCCCCGGATCCTCCTTGCGGCTTCCGATTCAACAGCCGCAGAGCCGGCGCCGAGGGATGGCGAGCCGGGCGCTCCTCCCCTCCTCCCGCCGGCGCTCCAACCTCCTCCACGCCCTGCCCCCCGCGCGCCGGCCCCCCGGCGCCGGCCTGGAGCATGCCCACTCCCGGCGCGGAATCGGGGATACCAGCGCACCCCCGGCCGGGGCCCCGGCAGCCCGCCTTCCCCGGATCCCCCAGCCGCGCGACTTCAAACGCGGCTTCCTCGCCTCCCAGACCTGTCTCCGCTACTGAGCATGCCCAGTCCTGCCCGCCACCGCCGCCGCCACCGCCGCCGCCACCGCCGAGCTTCAACATGGGGACTGAAGTTCTCTGGCTTTGCAAAGGAGAGATGGGCGGGTTGGGCTTCGTATGGCGGAGCGAGCCGAGAGGGGACTGGGCTAGGCCGGCGCGAGAGGAGCGAGAAGCTTCGGGAGGAACGTGCGGGGAAGACAAATATCTGTAGAGGTTTGGGTTTGCTAATCCTGTCCCCAGTGAGCTAGATACCTTTGCAAGGTCATTCACGTCGTACTCTCCTCCCCGAAACCTTTGTGAGTGTGTGTGTGTGTTTAGTGAAGTGACCAAACTACTCACAGGCCTGAAGGGAAGGAGAACAATTATTTATAGAAAGATAGGCGGATTTGGAGAGGGAGAAGCGTGTAATTTCTTTGCTGGCACACAGACTCCTTGTGGCCTCGTGGAGTTGTCTTTTGCAGGGAGGAAACCTAGGAATTCAGTGTAAGGACAGTGAAGGTCACAGATGTAGGCGGGATTAACCGGTGCTGGAAGAGACCAAGTAAACAGAAGCAGTCCCAAGCTATAAAAAGCACTTTCCTCACCCAGAAAGGACGTTTAAGAGACAATGTCACTCTATTTATAGAGTAAGGAGTTGCCTGTGTTTTAAGAAGGGAAGGCAGCATCGCAGGGTAGACAACCCCATAGGCTCCGGAGTCAGAGCTGGGTTCAAATTCCAACTCAGCCCCTGATCAAACCAAGAGAAAGTCATTGCTCAAGTTAACACACCTGGCGACAGGGGACAGGACTGGAGACGCTCAGTAGGCAGGACAAATTTGGGTGGTGAGGACCTTCCTAAAGCTGTGTAATCCCGTGAGGCCTCAGCTTTTGAATCTAACTAGGAGTTGTCATGAGAAATCTGTCTGAAAGTACCTGGTACAGTCCTGGCACACAGTTAAACGCCCACAAGAGGTTGTTATCCTTATTACACCGTTATTATTAGCAGATCACCCTTCACTTCCAACAAGGGGAACAAACCATACTCACAGCCATATTTACTGTGTAACTTATTGTGTGTGATGTTCTCCATCATCTGTATTTCCTTAATCTACAGAGGAGTCAGAGGCCTCGGTGCGTTCAGCAGCAGCCAGGGCTCGCACCTTGATCGGAATTCCTTCCAGCAGAGCCTGACCTAGAATCAGAGCTTTGGTCCATTCACACATTTTTTCAGCTAAGGAAACGGAGCCACAGAGGGATGGCTGAGGTTAGTAAGAACAAAGCTAAGAATAAACCTTAATTCTCCTATCTTTGCTTCCCTGACCTTATTATACTTTTGAAGACATGGAGAAAAAACCTAGGTGATCTGGCCCCTGTCTACCTCCCCTGCCTCGTCTTGATCTCCTGATGGTCCCTCTACAGGGAAGACTTTCAGGTCCTCAAACACACGAATATCCCTTTGCATCTGCTGTTTCCGTTGCCTGTTCCCAGACCTCTTTGTCTACTAGATTCCAACTCAATCCTCAGATCTCTGCTTCAACTGCTTATATTTAAAGAAATCTTCCCTGACCCTTAGGACAAGATTAGGGCTCTCTCCTCCTACACTTGACCTTCATGACTCTATCAGTCTGCAATGCTACAATGGGGGTAATCATAGAACATCACTGAGTTGTTACAGTGATGAAATGAATATATATGTAAAGTGTCCAGCACATCATAGGTGCTATGAAAAAGTTAGATATTATTTGATTGTCTCCCTCCACTACACTGTAATCTCCATTAAGGCAGATGACTCTCATTCATCATTGTATCCCTAGGAAGCTCTTGGTAATCATTTGTGACTGAATAAATGACTTTGGTAATATTTCACCCAGGGTGTCTCTCTTTCTACTGTAAATTTGCTAAAAAAAACAGAACAACAACTAAAACCTCCATTGTTACACCTAAATATTCAAACATAAAGTTTTCAAATTCCTACATAATTTAAGCTGAGTAGTTTAGGAAGCACTTTACATCAGAAATGCAAATAGAAGATTTAGCAATGCAGTATCTCCAAGGACATATTCTCGCCAGCTTGGTTCCCAGGCATGGTGAGGAAAGCCTGAGCCAGGTGGCTCAGACCCAGGTAGGGCAGAAGTACTGGTTTGGGGACAGAAAGTCCTCCACCTGCTTCCTTTCTCTCATCATCGTCAGGCTGGTGCCCTGGATCAGTTACACCCTGCATGTGGTAGAGAGGAAGCCAGGAGGCATCTCACAGGTGTATGGGGGTGGGGGGGGGCGGTTTCAGAGGTGAAATTTTGAGGCGTGAGCTATCATGTGCTCCAGCAGGGGAGTTGAACAGATAATATTTGGAAGAGAGAGAGGGAGGGAGGAGAGTGCCACAAGGCACTCTCTCCCTCTGTTCATTTTTTTATTTACTAATCATTTATTAAGCATGTACTATATTGTAGGCAGTAAAACAAATGCAGGGAGTACAAAGCCAAAATAAATGTCTTCGTTGTCCTCTAGGGGCTTACAATTCAGAGAGAGAGGGAGAGGAAAGTCAATGTTCTCCATCATAAGAATAACCTAGGGAGCTTTTTCCTTTTAAACTTTCTGTTGAAAATAAGAGACATACAGAAATGTACACATACCCTAAGGGTAAAGCTCAGTGAATTTTGCACAGATGAACACCCTGTGTAGCCAGCACCTGATCAACAAGCAAGACATGACCAGTAACCTAGGAGAATTTTTAAGAGCCAGTTTTGGGCCGAGGTTCATAGACCTTCAGTAGGTTTGGAGCACAGGAGTCTGCATGGTGATGATGGTGATAATGATGATAAATATTTTTTAAATTAAATAAACAAAACAGTAACTTTTTTCAAAACAGGATTTAAAAAAAAAATGCAGATGGTCCTTCCTTGGAGCAACAATGAATGAAACAAAGTATGTCACCAATGCCATGGAAGGGAATTCCAGAGGACTCCAGAGAGTGAGAAATGATGGAATAGGAAGACAGAGGAGGAAGATGGTGCTGAGATGGATGTTAAGACATGCTTCAGAGAGGAAATGACCCGTAAACTGAATTTTGAACAATAATGGGATTTCATCATGGAAGGTGGAAGGAATTCCATTCAGAACTGAGGGAGTGGAGACTCTGCAGGTGTTTTGAAACCATCTGGCATGTTTGGGAACCTGCCAGGAGTTCAACAAGGCTGAAACACAACCTACGAAGGGAGGAGGTAAGTGATGGACAAAAAGGTTAGATGGGGTCCAAATCTCAGATGGCTTTCTGCACCATAGGAAACAATTTGGACTTTCTCCTGAAGGCCATGAGAAACCATTAAAGAGTTTTAGGTTGTGGAAAAACTACTAGATTTGCATCCTGGGAGGACCTCTGGCAGCAGTCTGGAGAATAAAATAGGGGAGGAAGTTCCTAGCTGGAAAGCCTAGATAGAAGACTACTGGAAACAACCAGGAAAGAGGTGAGAAGGGACTGAGTGAAGGACACACCATTCAGAATGAGATCATCAGGTGGATTTAAAAATTATTTAAAGAATCTATAGGATTTAGTGGCGAATTTCAGGGTGAGGGAGAGGTAAGGCTAGGATAATTTCTGTGTTTCTAGTTTGGGCAACTGGGAATGTGGTGGTTTCAGCATGCAAGATAAAATACGCAGAAAAGGAGCAAAATCTTCTACCTATATTCTCTCTGGGTTTTATACTTTAAGAAGGGTGAGCCTTTAAAAATATAGATCTGATCATGACATTCTTGTACTTAAACTTACATTGATATGTGAGCCATATCAATATTTGCCTATCTCAGTCTAACTCAACCCTTCCTCCCCTCCCCTCCCCCTTCCTTCCTTCCTCCCTTCCTTCCTTCCTTCCTTCCTCTCTCCCTCTCCCTCCCTCCCATAAAAAAAGGGACATCAGCACTAGTTTTCTATTACTCTAAATAAGACTTGTAATTTACTGTTATTTTTTGAAGACACAGATAAAACCTGTCCACCATGCCATCATTACACATCACTGTAGAAATTCTAGTTCCTTGCTAAAATGGAAATAAAGCCAAATTTGCCCAAGTTTCTACCCCTTAATAGGCACACAGATGACACTATGAGCTCAGAGAAAGGGTACTCTTCAAGATATAGTTTAAAAAGAATTACTAGAACTTTAACTGCCAGAATTATATCGACCCAAAATGACTTCTTTTTTGCTTTCTTGCCTTTTTGCTATCGGTGTTGGTACCTTTCTTAGAGATTCGCATGGGGCACCTCACACAAGACACTATTTTCGAGGACAGTGCTACTCTCAATGACCCTGCTTCTCATGCTGCTTTCTTCAGGACCCCGGGGAGGAGCGCTGCTGCAGGCAGTCAGAGGCCACCAAAAGCAAACGCACGCTGCTCTGGTGAGTAACGTGCTGCGGGGAGATTCTCATGACCCCTGCATCAGAGCCTCCCTCTTTTCCTTTCTTCAGAATTGAGCAGCTACTACACAGCAGGCACCAAGCTAAGTACCAGGGGTACACTCTTAAGCAAAAACCAAGTCCCTGTCCTTATCTAGATTACAGAAAAGACAAGCCTTAAGCACATAATCACCGCAAGAGCAAAATAAGTGCATTCCGCGAAGTGCAAAAAAAAGGTAAGACTTGGGGCTTCCCTGGTGGCGCAGTGGTTGAGAGTCTGCCTGCCGATGCAGGGGTCGCGGGTTCGTGCCCCGGTCCGGGAAGATCCCACGTGCCGCGGAGCGGATGGGCCCGTGAGCCATGGCCGCTGAGCCTGCGCGTCCGGAGCCTGTGCTCCGCAGCGGGAGAGGCCACAACAGTGAGAGGCCCGCGTACCGCAAAAAAAAAAAAAAAAAAAATAGGTAAGACTCCTGGTGCCATGAGGGCACACGCCAGGGGCACCTGGCCTAGTCTTAAACTTTAGTAGCTGAAATGATATTTAAGCTAAATTCTGAATATCGAATAGAAGTTAACTAAGGTGGGGGTGGAAGTGGAGGAGGTATTCTTACCATAAATATGGTAGGCACTTGCTGACTGACAGGATGAATTGACCCTGTCCCTCTCAATACGGCAAATCAAAAGTAAGGAAGACTATTCACTGGATGGAACAAACCATTGGAGAGGGTTCAGGCCAATCCCATTCTCTTTACTGTTTTTCTATATGGGTTGATGGAGCATTTTCTACTCGATACTATTGTTGCCTATTTTAGTTTTTTGTTGTTGGTTTGTTTTTTTTTGTTTTGTTTCTGGTCAACAGAGGTGGAAAAATATATCATTAGCAGCTGCTACTACCAGTAATAACCGTGTGTACAGGACTGTAGCCCACCTCACATGAACCAACTTCCTGTCAGTCACTAATATTTTTTGAGCAGCTACCAATTATGATTTGGTGAAGGGAGGTGGAGTGTGGCTGCCTAGAAATTTGATAAGCTATAATCAGAGCGACCCCAAGTACTGGGCATAAGTTTAGGAATGGAGCTCGGTTTAGCAAAATGATAGTAGTCTTCTTATCTAACATTTATTGAGTTCTTACATGCCATACACTGTACTAAGCACACTATTAAGTGTCATCTTTTTTAATTAACACAGTAGTCACTTGAGTTGGGTACTGTTATTATCCTCATATTTTGAAGGAGAGAACTAGAGCTTAGGGAGGCTAACTTGCCCACTTTCACACAGGAGGAAATGTATAACAGACATTTGAAGTCAGGTCTGGGTGGCCCTAGAACCTGCACGTTTCATAACTCAGCCACAGTGCCTCCCAAAAGGTGGCGTATCTCCGGTCACCTGCAGACTTTACGCCATGGTTGCGAACACCTGATACAGTATTCCACTGCCCACACAGCATTGCTCTTCACAACAATTACTGGGTCCCTTTACTTCTCACTGAAATGTTTTTGCAGTCTAGTATCTTAAACTTTTGTCTCCAAAAGAGCCTTTTTTCCCTTTTTATTTTTTAAATTATTTTTTAATTTTATTTATTTATTTATTTCTGGCTGCGTTGGGTCTTCGTTTGCTGCACGCGGGCTTTCTCTAGTTGTGGCGAGCGGGGGCTACTCTTCATTGCAGTGTGCATGCTTCTCATTGCGGTGGCTTCTCTTTGTTGCGGAGCGCAGGTTCTAGGCACGCAGGCTCAGCAGTTGCGGCACGTGGGCTCAGTAGTTGTGGCGCACGTGCTTAGTTGCTCCGCAGCATGTGGGATCTTCCTGGACCAGGGTTCGAACCTGTATCCCCTGCATTGGTAGGCGGATTCTTAACCACTGCACCACCAGGGAAGTCCGTCCCATTTTTTAAAATTAATTAATTAATTAAGTTTTGGCTGCATTGGGTCTTTGTTTCCCTTTTTTAAAAAAATGTCCTAGAGGGCTTCCCTGGTGGCCCAGTGGTTGGGAGTCCGCCTGCCGATGCAGGGGACACGGGTTCGTGCCCTGTTCCGGGAAGAACCCACATGCCGCGGAGCGGCTGGGCCCGTGGGCCATGGCCGCTGAGGCTGCACGTCCAGAGCCTGTGCTCCGCAGCGGGAGAGGCCACAACAGTTAGAGGCCCGCATACCGCAAAAAAAAAAAAAAACGTCCTAGCTATTACCATTCTCTATTTTATATACTTATTCAACTAATATTTTTTAATGATGCTACCATGTGTAATCCACTGTTCCCAGTTACAGTGATGAGCAAGGTAAAAAGTCCCTCCCACCATGGAGCACACCTTCCTCTGGGGAGGTGGGCAGGGGAAGTCAGAAAATAAACAATTAAATAAATAAATACAGACTGTGTTAAGTAACATAAAAATCAAATAAAATGATGTGAAAGAGAATTATTGGAAGAAAGGAACCAGTTTACATGGGGGTAGTTGAGGAATCCACATTGATACTGGTTCCTGAAGGTTGAGAGGCTGAGGTGCGAAGTATCACGTAGAGAGATTTGGAAGAGCATTCCAGCATATGGAAGAGGAAAAAAAAAAATGTGTACCTGTATCTGTATCTATATCCATATCCATATCTACATCTCTGTGTGTATGTGTGTGTGTGTATATGTATTCATCTCTTCAACACCAAAGTTCCAATATTTGGGGGGATGCTGGTGAAGAGGGGGTATGCACATTCCTTTGAGAATGATTATCAGTGGAAGGGACAGGCTTTGATTAGGGTCCCAGCATTCAGGGCATTCAAATTTGTCTTATAGCTTCCCTGTTGTCTGGGCGAAGTCTCCTATGAATACTGAAGTTTCTTCAGCTGCAAGTGATAAAAGCCACTTTAACTCATTTCCTCATAAAATGAATTAGTGCAGGGAATTGGGTAAGTAAAAATCGCTGGAGAGTTTGAAGGAACAGCCTCTAGGCTGTGCTCCCAGTAATGAATCCCAGAATCCCACCACAGGATCAGCTTCCTAAGGGAACTTCTGTAAGGGAACTGCTACTTCTTGTACAACAGTAAACCAAGAAATCAGGGAGGGCTTCCCTGGTGGCCAGTGGTTGAGAGTCCGCCTGCCGATGCGGGGGATGCGGGTTCGTGCCCTGGTCCGGGAAGATCCCACATGCCGCAGAGCGGCGGGGCCCGTGAGACATGGCCGCTGAGCCTGCGCGTCCGGAGCCTGTGCTCCGCAACGGGAGAGGCCACAACAGCGAGAGGCCTGCGTACCACAAAAAAAAAAAAAAAAAAAGAAATCAGGGAGTCATTGCTCCTACCGCCGGGTCCAGGACTGACTGTCTCAGTCTGAATGGAAACCTACAAAATTCGTGTCCTGTATTCTGTCCCGCCAAATCCATGATTGTATTTTTGTTTTAATTAATTTACGATTTAAAAAAATTAACTTATTTTAAAAACCACTTTATTGAGCTATGACTGACATATAAAAAAACTGTATATATTTAATGTATACCACTTGATGAGTTTAGAGATAATTATATACCTGTGAAACCATCACCACAATTTTTCACCACAAGTTTTGGCATAAACTTATCCATCACTTCCAAAAGTTTCCTTTTGCCCTCTTTCCCTACTATTACATTATGATGATGATGATGATAAGAACACTTAACATGAGATCTACCATCTTAGCAAATTTGTAAGTACATGCTATTATTAAGTATAGGCATTACCTTGTACAGTAGATCTCAAAGACTTAGCTTGCATAACTGAAACTTTGTACCCTTTGACTAATACGTCCCCATTTTCCTCTCCCTCCAGCCCCTGGCAATCACGGTTCTACTCTCTGCTTCTATGAGTTTGAGTATTTTAGATTCCTCATATAAGTGGTATCATGTAGTATTTGTCCTTCTGTGTCTGGTTTATTTCACTTTGCATAATGTCCTCTAGGTTCATCCATATGTTGCAAATGTCAGGATTTCCTCTTTTATAAAACCTGAATAATATTCCATTACATGTACATACCACATCTTTTTTTTAATCCATTCATCCATTGATGGACATCTAGGTTGCTTCAATGTCTTGGCTACAGTGAAGAATGGTGTAATTGACATGGGGGTGCAGATATCTCTTCAAGATCCTGAGATCAATTCCTCTATATTTAATCCCAGAAGCGGGATTGTTGGATCATATGGTAGTTCTGTTTTTTAAGTTTTTGGAGAACCTCCATATTGTTTTCCATAGTAGCTGTACTATTTAAATTTAAATAGTAACATGTGGCCACTAGCTACCGTATTGGGCAGCAATGTATACAGTGGGGATAACAGTGGTATCTACCTCATTTACTTATTTATTCAACAAATACTTATAGAGTATCTTCTGTGAGCACCTACAGGTATTGTGCTAGGGAAAATATCATGAAGCTTACAACCAGTAAGGCAATCAGACCCATTTAACAGGTGAACAAATAAAATAACTACAGTTTACAGTTAGTAGTATAAAGGAAGTAAACGAGATAGAGCCTTACAGAATAATAGGGGGTGCATTCTTTAGACGAGGCATGAGCGGAAACCTCTTTCAAGAGATGGTGAATGACCCACACTACCACTGCCTTCCAGCTCAGCGTAGCCACGTGACACAACTCTGGCCAGCGGGAACGAAGTGGAAATGAGCCAAAGGATGTTTCAGGAAAGATCTGGGGTTTTTTCATAGCAAAGGAACTGGTGAACCAATTTGAGAACACTCCCAAAGGGCAAAGATGAGACAATTTGAGCATTAATAAGGATAATAACTGCAATGTATTGAAACTCATCAAATATGTTTAAATCCAAAAGTTCATAAAGACAACTTTTTTAAAAAGGCTGACTGGTTATCATTGGAGGACACTAGTGAATCAAGTCATTATTTTGAAAACAGGTAAACTAAGGAAAAGAATCAAGCATTTTATCTTTCCTTTATTTTCTGTACCCATTGAGTAACCTAATAATAAAGGCAGGAAGTTTCTCTTTATAGAAGTATTCCAGCTAATAAATGAAGAAGGAATGATATAATTAAAACATCACCATTTTATAACATAATTAATGGAGCTAGGCAGTCATCATCAAAAGCTGCTATTATCACAAAGAGAAACAATCAGACATTAGATGCTTTCAGATAGCAGAACATAACAAAAAACCTGAATCTAATCAAACCTGTAGTTCCAACTATGAACTTATAAGATATAGAAGACAGAGGACACCATCTGGATGCAATTAGGAAAATCCAGATTGTAGGAAACTGTACAGGCAAATGACCTAGTTTCTTCAAAAAATAAATTGAGAGAAAACAAAAGAAAGGGGATCCTACAGATCAAAAGGGACTTCAAGGATATATCAATTGCAAGTAGTAGTCTTATTTGGATACTTTAAACTATAAAAAGTATGACTTTTATGGGACACTTGGAAATTTGAACACTGGATATTTGATGATATTCATGAACTGCTAATTTTTCTGTGATAATGGTATTGTGGTTTTGTTTAAAAAGGAAGAGTTTTATCTTTTAGAGATACATAGTGAAATATTTGGGGAAAATGCTACAGTGTCTGGGATTTGCTTCAAAATAATAAGGGGAGAGGGAGAGTGTGTGCAGAGGGTATAGATGAAATATGACTGGCCACAGATTGATAATTATTGTAGTTGCATAATGGATCCATGGATGGGGAGTGTCTTCATATCATTCTCTTCGTTATGTTTGGAATTCTGCGTTATAAAAAGTTAAATCAGAAGTGGGCTTTGCTCCTTTACTCTCCTCTTATTTTGCCTTGAAGATAGAGTTAAGGCCTTAAGGTGTACCAGCCATCTGTGACCATGAGGCAGCAAGTCTGAGGTCAGACACGAGAAGGACAATACATGAAGGAAGGTAGAGCTGAAAGACAGAAAGAGGCTGAGTCCCTATAAGCTCATGGAGCTGTTGTGCCGGCCCTAGAATGCCTACTTCTGGAAATTTTGTTATAAGAGATAAACAAACCTCCACGTGTTTAAACCCCTCTTGGATTTGCGGGCAAGACCGTTCTTAGATCATACTGTTAAGATCCAAAATATGAAAAGCAGCAATCTAGGTGAAGAGCAAAGCAGAGGGCATCACAGTCAGAAGACCCTGGGACAGTGAAGCATTTGGAGCTCACAGAAGGCCTGTGTGACTACAGCATGATGAAGGAGAAGAAGAGTAGGGTAAGATGAGGTTGAAGGTGTAGACAAGGGCTTGAAGGCTTGAGGCACGGTAGTCTCCGGTAAGCACTTTGGATTATTCTAAGCATAATGGGAAACCCGTGACAGTTTTGAGGCAGACACGTGACAATAACCGATTTATTTATGTTTAGAAAGATAACTCTGGCCGCTACATAGGAAAGGACAAGGGCAGGGGCAAGTGGGAAAGCCTGGAGGCAGCCGTCCAGATGAAAGATGATGGCAGTCTGGCAGTAGAGATGGATAGAAGTGGGCAGTTTTGAGACTTATTTTGGAAGTAAAATCAACAGAAATTATTAAATAAATTTATGAAATTAGGGAAGGGGAAAAGTCAAGGGTGGCTCCTAGTTTTCTGGGTTTAGCAGTAAAGTAGAATTGGACGAGGTAAACTTCATATGCCAGTTGGATATCCTAGTAGGTATGTCAATTAGGCAGTAGGGATGTGAGTATGGGGATGGTAAGAGAGGCCTGAACTATAGATATACATTTGGAAGCCATCAGCATAATATTGCATTTAAAGCTTGTGATGGATGAGATCACCTAGGGAAACAGCGTAGGTTCAGAAGAAAACAGGACCCAGGATCGAAACTTGAGAAATACTAACATTGACACCCGGAGCTGAGAAAGGAAAAAAGACTGAGGATGGAGACTCTCACAAAGGAGAAGGAAAACCAGGTGAAAATCTGGTTTGGTTCACCATAAGGTATCCCAGAAATTAAGAGCAGGGAATATTTCGTAGTCCAAGTGGGCCTCATGCTGCTGAGAAGTGAAATAAGAAGATAACAATAAAGGAGACACTGCTGTTGATAATAAGAAGGTCACTGGTGACCCTGACAGGAGCAATCTCAGAAGAGTGGTGGAGCTGGAATCCAAATCTGAGTGAGCTGAGGAGTAAATAGGTGGCGAAGGAGAGACAATGTGTGTAGAAACTTTCCTGAGAATCTGCCATAAAGGGAGCAGAGAAACAAGGCAGTAACTGGAGGGACTTTAGGTGTCAAGTTTTCAAAGACAAAGAGATACTGGAGCCTATCTGAATGCCCATAGAATGATCCATTGGTGAGAGTAAAAGGCGATGGGATTTAGAACACAAATGAAGGACTGGTCTTTAACGGGAGGAGGGGCACTTCCTCCTTGGTTGAAAGAGCAATGGAAAAGTAGATGCAGATGCAGGGAGAAGTCTAGATTTGGTGACTAAAAGATGACATAGTTTCCCTCTCTTTAATTGGTGGAATATGATGTGAAGTCATCAGCTTAAAGTGAGGGAAAGAGGGTCTGGGGAAGGTGTGAGGAGAGAGGAAGGGTATAAAATAGTGCAAATTCCCCTTCTGAAACTGCCAGGCAGTAGTGTTGAGAGACCTCTTGAGGATGGTGATGAGGGATTTAAAGTTATTTGTGAGATGCTCAGTAAATATAAGCTATCATTATTCTTAAATGCCAGTTAAGTAAGGCTCACTTAACCCTAATAACATACCTACAAAGCTAGGTGTTATTACCGTCATTTCAAAGAGAAAATTCAGTGTCCCCAAATTCATTAAGTTGTCCAGAATCATACACTGGTTTAGGCGGTGGAGTGGCATTTGAACCCAGACTGGGTACCCATAAAAGCCAGAGCCTCCCCCACCAAACCAGGTAAGCTGAGGTAGCATTGTCGTATCTAGCTGCAGAGTGTCTGGAGCACCCTCTGCAAGTTGGAGGAACACCAGCTTTCACAGATCACGCCTGGTCCTCTGAGCTAAAGCAGTTGAAGAAAATTCTGCCAGGGTAAGTTTTCAGATGCCATCCCTGTTGCTGCTCTGCAGAGGTCACACATGACTTTGAATCAAAGTCAATGCCAATAACGAGCTACTATATTTTTACACAGGAGCCAATTCAGCAGCTAGGGTAGGGATGGCACTTATTTTCAGCCAGTGTTTCTCATTCAAATACCTGTTTCAGATTCCATGGTGGATAAAAAAAGGTTTCGTTTGTTTACTGGCATTAAATAGCATGTATTCTGCTCCTGATTTTGTGGATCTGGAATCAGGACAGGGCTCAGGGAAAATAGCTTGTCTATTTCATGATGACTAGATGGTTGGGATGATTCAACTGGGGACATATATCTGAGGCCTTAATTCTGATCGCAGTTTAGTTCCTCAGTTTTTCTCCCCATCGTGTCTGCTGGAGCTGAAATGTCCAGGATGACTTCCTCCCTTCCACGTCTGGCGCCTAGGTTGGGGTGGATGGAGCAGCCTGGGCTGGCTGGTCATCATTCTCTTTCCACATGATAAGTCTGCTGGGTGGCTTGGGCTTCCTCACAACATGGCAGTCTCAGGGTAGTCAGACTTATGTGGTGGCTGGCTTCAAAAATGTATATTCATGTTGTATATTCTATATTCATATTATAGAATAGTATAATAGTATTTTTATTGTTTTAATAGCCACTTTTGAGCTATTACAAATAATGCCGCTGTGAACATTTATGCACAAGTTTTTGTGTGGGTACCTATTGACGTTTTTCTTTTTTTGGCTGGACCCGCGGCTTGCAGAATCTTAGTTCCCCAACCAGGAATTGAAACTTGGCCCTTGGCAGTGAAAGCGTGGAGTCCTAACCACTGGACTGCCAGGGAATTCCCTCATATTGAGTTTCAAAGTATAAAAATGCACAGGGGGATGAGGGATAATTTTTGGGGGCAGTGGATATATTCTATATCATGATCGTGGTAGTGGTTACATACTGTATATATTGGTCAAAACTCATTAAATTGTACACTTAGATGTATTTGTATTCAAATTATATCTCAGTAAAGCCAACCCCCTAAATAAAGGATGGAATTGGAGGGGGACAGATTTGGAGGCGTATTAATATATATAATGTTTCAACAATATACCAATATCTTCACATACATTTTCTCAAGAAAGCAAACAAAAACTATGATCATTTCAATAAGCCAGTGAGATAAGTAAGAAGATATTACTGTGTCCATTTTAGATATGAGGAATTTACACCTGCATAGTTTGGTTGTGTGGATTGTCCAATATCACAGAGCTGCCAATTGGCAGAGGCAGAATTTCTTCCACCATTTTTTACCTCTGAAGTTTTCAAATGCTTAATCAAATTTGCTTACAAAAATTGAGGGAGAAAGAAGCTACACCTGTACAGATTTCATATTTGGACACAGAATAAAGAAGTTCCCCCACATGCTGGGTCTTCCATGACCTAAAATAAAAAATGAAAAAAAGTGATGACTCAAATCACAACTAGAACAGGACCTCTGAAAAGCAAGAAATTTAAAAATATCCCACCTTTGATTGCAACGCTCTTTTAAGTTGCTCTAACACTTGAGCTTTGATTTTATTGAGAATCGAATGTTCTGTATCTCTTCCTGCTCTTACCAGGTTCTGTGGGTCCTATGCTTACGTGCTCAGATCCTTTGCCTGCCGTACCTCTACCCTGCTGCTGGCTCCTGAAGGCCGGCTCTCTCAGCGTCCAGGGGCAGCTGTCTTCCAGCTGGCTTAGTCAATGGGAGGCGCTGGTGAGAATGGCAGAGTTGTCTTCTCCTTCCCTTGCTGCCTTGGGAGGCATCTCCCCGAAGCTGCTGCCCCTCTTCTGAGTCTCCAGCAGGTATGGGACATGCCTGTCTTGACTTTTTCTTCTGCTGGGTGATCGTAACTCCTGGGATCTGATGATACCACCTTCTCGCTGCGTCTTGCCAGCCTAAGGATGGTGGTGGCTTCTTGCTGTTGCTAAAGTCTGTGCTGCCTCGCTGTCCTCTGATTAGCTTCGCTGCCTCTTCTTTCCTGTACCAACCCCCTCTTTTGAGGGATGTTTTACAATAGACCATCTGTGATATTGACTTAGGATTGGGCCTAGGACCATACCTGAAAATAGTTTTGTTCTTTTTTTTTGCGGTACGCAGGCCTCTCACTGCTGTGGCCTCTCCCGTTGCGGAGCACAGGCTCCGGACGCGCAGGCTCAGTGGCCATGGCTCATGGGCCCAGCCGCTCCACGGCACGTGGGATCTTCCCGGACCGGGGCACGATCCCGCGTCCCCTGCATCGGTAGGCGGACTCTCAACCACTGCGCCACCAGGGAAGCCCCTGAAAATAGTTTTAACCACTTCCCTTGGCATCCATTTCTGGTCCACCCTTCAGGCATGTTTAGATATGACATTCATTATTCCATTATGGATGGGTATATTTGTGTCATCAATGCAACCCCCAGAAAATTAAAATTTATTTGTCATATCAGCTAGTCTGCAGTCATCCAACAGCTGAAATAATGTATTTAAAAGTTCTGGAATCTCCGAGGAAACCTTAAGCTGCCCATTGGTCATAATAACATTTAGCATGTTAAATTAGTACAGTGGCAATTTTATTAGTCAGCATACTTAATACTAGGTTCTGTAATAAATAAATCCAAAATCTCAGCGACTTAATACGATAAAAGTGTATTTGTTGTTCACAAAGAGTTCAATGTTCTCAGCTGGGGGTGTCTGCTCTGTGCAGTTAATTAGGAAACTCGTGTTGCCCTAGATGTTGACATCAGCTAGCAGAGGAGTGACAACAGAGAGGAATGTGGAGGTGTTTTAGGAACCAAGACTGGAAACAGCACACATCAACTTTGTCCACATCTCATTGGCCAGAACTCAGTCACGTGCCCCTCCACCCACCCACCCCAATTGCAGGAGAGCCTGAGAAATATAGTTTAAATTAATGCCTGGGAAGAAAAAGAAATGACCTGGGAAAACACATGGTCAGTCTCCGCCACTATTTTCCCTTTTGGTCAATAACTTTCCATTTCATCCTTCCTCCCACTTACAGAATAAACTCCTCTCCACCCAACCCGCTAGAACATTATCGGAAGTCACTGCTGAATCCAGCTCAAAGCCCTGGGTGATGCTCAGTCAGCTCTATCTGGTTCACATGTGGTTCTTTTTGTTTGAGAAATTTGTAAAGTAAAAAGAGGAGTCATCTGCCCCCTGCTCCTTTCTCCTCCCCAAATATACACTGGTAGGCAGAGACAAGGAACTTCGGTGTCCCATACGGAAAGGGAAGAAATGAAAGACAGAAAGCCGACAGTGGTTCAAAGCGGTAGGTCAGGCACTGTGACATCTCCCTGACCAGGAAGCACTGGGAAATGTCTTTGACTGGACTCTGTTTCTCCTCTACGAGAGGCATTGTTTTGTCCATATTTTTCTGTGACCCCTGGTTCCACTCTTCAGGAATTCTCTTCGTTGTTCATTATCCTCTGTGGCAATATCTGAAGTGGGTGATAAGAGGGTAAATTATTTCCGGGACTATGCAGATTTTGGAGTCTGCTTCCTTCTCATGGAAAACTGGGAGTCCAAAGCTGGTTGTTGTTTCCTGCCTTAACTAGGCTTTGTCCCAGACTTCTGTTTTCTTTGGAAATACTATTTCCTCAGAAACCTAACAGGCTTCCCATTGATTTCCTTCTAGACAGTTCCTCTGCCACAAACTACAGCCCAAACACTTTCCTAGACATAGTTCTCAATATCCTTTCTGTCTTTGTTCCCTTATCCTCATGCCTCCCTCTTTTTACTGGCAGCCACCTTGATGCTATCAGGTTGAAAGGGAAAGCCACGTGTGACGTGGCTTGTGCCAAGAGGTGGTGGTGACTGAGCAGTCCTGTGTTGCTCACAGTTTTCTCACTCTTATTTTCTACTATTTGGGGTCTAGAAGTAGTCTACTTCAAGACCCCCAATTTATGTAATTTTCCTATTTTCTTTCATTTCTTGCTGCAAACTACCAAAACTTGCCAGTCACTTGTGGCCAAAATGCACTAACAGTTTGATTCCTTCCAACTGCTTCTCTTGGAGCCAGCAGTCTGTAAGCATATGGCCTTCCTCTCAAGAGAGAATTTTTGCCAAGTGTTTTGCCATGCACAGCATGGATTGCCACCTTTTCTGCCTCTGGGATCAGTTTCCTTTCTTCCCACAACTGGCACGCTAAGCCAGTGCCACTTATTTTAGGTTTTGGGTTTTTTTTTTAGGAGTACCCCACTTCGAGGTCCCATTTGTGGCTTTTGTTATAGTATTATTGCTAGTTGCATAAAAAGAACTTCCAAATCTCAATCTCAGTACCTTAAGACAGCAAACGCAATCAAATTCATTTCTCACTCCACAGTCCAGATTAGGGGTGAGGGCGAGTGTGGAGAGAGGGAACTCTGCACCGTGCAGTCAGAGATGAGGCTAACAGAGGCTCTACCATCTTCAGTGCATGACTCGCAAAGGTGCTCTGAGTATGGATATCCAGCCAGCAGCTGGAAGAGGACAGAGAGCGTGGACAATCACATGGATGTTTTAGGAGTTAGGTCTATGAGAGGTGCATCACTCTGCACACGTTTCATTTGTCAAAAGCCAATGATATTGCACAGGAGCTGAGTAGGTTACATAAGTGAGTTGAATGGGAACCAGGATGAATTCAGGAAGTGCATATTCTTTCTAAGTGAGTGGTAGCCATTCAACTCCAACTAATTACTGTCATGCGGGAATGCAGGGTTGCCAGATCTGATCTTTCTAGAGCAGCCAGAAATCCAGATTCCTATGTGAAGTCTTGTGATGTTTAAATGTTCGTGTGATAAGACAGTCCCTGAGATGATCTCCAATGATCTCGTGTAGTCACTTGTGTAGTCACAAGTGACTGTATGTCCTTGTGTCGTCACTTACACAACGTATATCATTGTGTCAGGGCTGGTCTGAGTGACCAATAAAATATGACGGGATTGATGATATGTGACCTACTTCCAAGGTTAGGTCATAAAACATATGAAAGACTGTCTTGCTTTCTCTGGGATTACTCACACTAGGGGAGGTCAGCCACTGTGAAATGAGGACAGTCAAGCAGTCTGTGAAGAGGCCTACATGGGGTATAACTGAGGTCTCCCATCAACAGTCAGCACCATCATGCCAATCATGTGAGTAAGCCACCTTGAAAGTGAATCATCCATCCCTAGTCAAGCCTTCAGATGATACAGCCCCAGCCAACATTACATCTGCAACTTCACAGGAGACCATGAGACAGAACCACCCAGCTAAGACACTGAGATAATAGACACTGAGATTATTGTGTTTTAAGCCACTATTTTTTTTTTTTATATTTTGTTGCTCAGCAATAGGTAACTGATAATGGTCATGGTCATAACTCACTTTAAAAAATTTTTAAAGTTAAACATTGTGTATAAAAAAATTTCCTTCTGCTGAATTCAGGCTACCAGTCTATAATATCTATAGAGAAGAAAGCAAGAAACAGTGGGCTTCCATTTTCTGATTCTTGCTTGCTTTGAACTGAACTTTTCAAGCATCATAAATCCAAGAGGAAAAATGATTTAATGAACTGCATTACTTTTGCCAGATTCAGAAGGACTTGTGTTCAAACATGACTCCACTACTTACTAGTTATGAGACCTTGGAAAATTTACTTAACCTCTTTTGGCTACAGTTTCCTTATTTGGAAAAGAGGAATAACAACAGAAGTACTTCTCAGGAAAAATTGTGAAATACTCTGAAATGAGTATAAGAAAAGATTAGTGGGTGTCCTATCTAGTTTATTCATCCAGATTATCTCTGCATTTCACTGTCTTTGAGTTATTTCACAACTCTATAATTTGTAGAAAACAGAGTAATGCAATTTTTTTTTTTTTTCGGTACGCGGGCCTCTCACTGCTGTGGCCTCTCCCGTTGCGGAGCACAGGCTCTGGACGCGCAGGCTCAGCGGCCATGGCTCACGGGCCCAGCCGCTCCGCGGCATGTGGGATCTTCCCGGACCAGGGCACGAACCCGTGTCCCCTGCATCGGCAGGCAGGCGGGCTCTCAACCACTGCACCACCAGGGAAGCCCTAATGCAAATGTTCTTATTCATAGAAATGCAAATTGTGTCTACTGGTATGCAACTGATTACTGTCCCATGGATAAAGATCAGTTTTACACCAATAAAGTAAGTTCATTTAAGCATTCCTGATGGCTTAATGTATTTGCTCTTTGGATTCTCATTTGGACTGGCTGTAACATCTTAGTTATTATATTATTAATTGATATGTTAAATAAAACCAGAAACATACGTTTATTTTATATTTGAATGTGAGTCATGATTCAACTTCAAAAAAATTTACCCTTTGACAGATATCAGAGTGCTGTTATGATGAATAAACAAATCAATGCATGTGAATCCCTTAGCACTGTGCCTGACACAGAGTGTTCAATAATAATTAGCTCATTTTATAATGCTAACGAAAAGGGTAGTGAAGAAGCAATGATGTGAGGTCACCAATTTAGATGAAACAAAGGTCCACTGGTCCACCTATTCACCCATTCCTGTTTTCCCAAAAGGATACTCAGAGAAAACAACTTTGCCAATCAACAAAACAGCAGTCAAAATGCTAACCAACACAGTAATTACACAACGAGATCTCTGAAAAATCATCTAACCTATCCTATCCTGATGAGAAAGATAATACTTACTTTGACAGCTGCTGGTAAGGCCTGCTAAAGTAACACACATGGAATGGGGCTACCGTGAATGAGCTGGAAGGGCTGTTAATATGAAAACAGATTTAGAAAGCACATGTCTGAGTGTTCTTTCAACTCTGTGCCTCCTGGTAAGTAACTGAAATGCCTTAAGTGGGCCAGGTATAAGGAACAGCTCTATCTATCAATTTTTGTTTTAGATAAAGATCAAATATTTAACAGAGAGAAAATTTGTTATTATAATGCCAACTAAAACTTGTCACTTGCCATCTGCCTCTGCAAGGATTAGGTCACCAGCCACTGCAGTCGTTGACCTGCTTACCCTGAAAGGAGTTCAGGGTGGAGATCAGAAATGAGGTACTCTGTGCTTCGGGAAAAACTGGCAGAACAGGTCTTCCCATAATTAGATATTTTCAGGATATTTTATGAGCCCGATTTCTTGCATCTCCTCACATCTAGAAAAGCACTAAAATCATTACCAGAGACATCTGCTCCTCGTGACCAGCAGCAACCTTCTTGTGACCAGCAGTAACCTTCTGCCAAAATATGTGCCTGGTTGCATGTATCCCTCTTCACCAAAATCACATACATATACTGACCTCTTTGGAGCAGTTCCTCAGAGCTATCTGAGAGGCTGTCTCCCAGGCTATAGTCTTCATTTTGCCCCCAATAAAACTTAACTCACAATTCTCATGTTGTGCATCTTTTTTTCAGTCGACATGAAGAAGAGAACAAACCTGATGATAATTGGAAACAGATACTCTAGCTTAGCATCAGAGAAGCAGTACGGAACGGAATGGTGTACTGGAGTAGGGGCAGCTCCAGTCAAATGGTAACACCCAGGAATTCAGGCCACAGTTTTGTAAGAGCAGCAAGAAATCTCAATTATTATGGGATATTTCTTAGCTCAAGCAATTAATTAAGCGTCCAAGCCAACGAATCAAAACACATCTACCATTTCTTTGTGACCTCTGACTTAGGCCATGATGTTTTGGATGTGCTCTGTGGGTGGCAACCGCTTGTTGGTGACACTCATCAGGAGTTGCTTATCACGGTTTGATGCCTTACTTACTGGCATGAGTAGAAGATGAAGTGTCAGCGGTCATGTTTGCTTATCAGACTGGGATTGCTGGTAGTCAACGAAGAGAATGAATAAGTAATATTTGTGGCTCTGCCGTCAGACATTGGACGTTTTGCTTTGCCCATCACACTTTGCTTTGTTCATCATACTGTGTGAATGGGGGAAGAAAGAGTTCTGGATATGTTCAGGAAGCTTTGTATTGTAGTAGAAAATAGACGCCTCTGGAGTCATATAGACGTAGATTTGAATCTCAGCTGCACTGCTTAAGAGCTAACTGACCATGGATCATTTGCTTAACATCTCTGAGCTTCAGTTTCCTCATTTATAAAAAGAGAAGACCGGGTGCAGAAGGAACCAGGCTCCTTTAATCTTCCTGCCCTGCCATCTTTAGGATGTGGCTTTCTGTCCCTAGGTTGCAAGCTGGCTGTTGCATCTACAAGCATTGCTTCTGAATTCCAGGCAGGAAGAAGGGGGGAGAATGAAGGTTAAAAGGCACATGTCAGCTGTGTCTCTTTTATCAAAATTCAGCAGTTTTCCTTGAAGTCACCTCTAGCAGACTTTTGTTTACTGGCCATATTCGCCACCTCTGACCGCAAGGGAACTTGGGAAATAAATTTTTTTTAGCCCATAACATTTCCACTTACTCATACAGCAGAGTTGTACTATGAATGGGAGATTGGCTCCTGGCTTAAAAAAACCCAGCAGTATCTGCTAAAGTGCTCAATAATCCTGGATATTATGTTTATAATACTTTTAATCTCAGCTAGTCTCTCTCCTTTGTCATTACATCCAAAGTGCTGGGCATATGGCACGCGCGTGTGTGTATATTCAGTGTGCTTTCTTGCTCATTTAACTGGTACACCAGAAGTATTTTCTCCCCACTGAGATTTAATAAAAGGCTAAAAATTAAAAAAAAAAAAAAGAAAGAAAAAAGAAAGGGCACTTTTTACGTAAGGAACTATGCCAAGAAAGTACCTTTGGGTTTTCTTTTTATTGAAGATTCTTACGATAACCAAAATCATTATGATAATAGTTAAAAATTTACTGAGCATTTATGGTGTGCCAGAGACTGTGCAAAGTTATTTCTATTCATTATAACCAGCATAAAAACTTATAAGGTAGACTGCTTAAAACCACACAGCTAATACACAGTGGAGCCAATATTTGAATGTGAATCTGTCTGATTCCAAACTGCTCTTTATCACCTGTCAGATTGCGAGATATTCCTCACCTACTTCTGGAGGCTCTTTCCAATTTTATTCTAAAGCCCAAATCTTGGCCTCACATTTGGCCAATACCACAGTAATAATTGCTGTAGGTTAAGACTCATCACATTAGTGGGACAAAGTTTGATGAGAAACAGGATATATGCATATTTAAAAAATATCTCCACACGAGATACTTATTAATTATAAAGAGAATAACAGGGGCTTCCCTGGTGGCACAGTCATTGAGAATCCACCTGCCAATGCAGGGGACACGGCTTCGAGCCCTGGTCTGGGAAGATCCCACATGCCCCAGAGCAACTAAGCCCATGTGTCACAACTACTGAACCCACGTGCCACAACTACTGACGCCTGCATGCCTAGAGCCCTTGCTCCACAAGAGAAGCCACCGCAACGAGAAGCCCACGCACTGCAATGAAGAGTAGCCCCCGCTCGCCGCAACTAGAGAAAACCCGCGCACAGCAAGGAAGACCTGACACAGCCAAAAATAAAATTAAAAAAAAAAGAGAGTAACAGTAACTTTACAGTGGTGAAATCAGGCTCACAACACCGTAACCAAGTAATCAAAGTTAACGTCACTAGTAATGAGATACACCAACATCACATGACTCCTCAAATGACACCCTGAGAAGGACACAGCATCACTTCTGTAGTATTCTTTCCAAAAATGCATAAGCTAAATTTAATCATGAGGACCTCAGACACACCCAGCTTGAAGGATATTCTACAAAGTAACTGGCCAATATTCCCCCAAAGTATCAATGTCAAAGAAAGACAAAGAAAAGCTGAGGAACTGTCTTAGCCTGAAGAAGACAGAAAATATGACAACTAGATGCAATATATGATCCTGGATTGGATCAAGGACCATAAAAAATCATTAGTGTGACAACTAGGGAAATTTGAATAGATCTATATATCAGTTAATAGTATGGTATCCAAGTAAATTTTCTGTTTTTCATAATTGTACTATCATTACATAATTGTGTACATTTGGAAACTAGGTGAAGGATATATGATAACTGATTTTTGTTTCCTGGTGACTTTTTCTTGCATCTTTTTATAAGTCTGAAATTATTTTAAAATGACAAATTTAAAAAAACAAAACCCTTATCTATCCCAGTTCACCTGGTAAAGGTGTTTACTTATCAAAATTATGTCTGAACTACAAGTCAGTGGACTGCAAGTACATCTCCACCAGCTTTCTCATCTGCTCGGCATTCTGTGTTCTGTCTCTAAGAGGATGCCCTGCTCTATGTCCAGATGGTACCATGCTCAATGGTGCCAGATATAAGAGAGAACTATTTACACCCTAGATAGCATACATTTGTATATTCATTATGACAATTTTCTGGCAAATGAGAGAAAAATATTTTGTGCTAACACAATCAATATATTGTGACAGTTTACCATCATATGGAAGTAAAGTGTCTTGGGAAGGGCACTTTTTTTCTAATTCATAGTATGGGTTAGCAGTAGCCCTGCACTCCATTCCCTTCAAAGTCATCAGCAGGGTACAACCTCTCTTCTAGATTAGCTCTAGTCATAGGCCATCTCCTGAAGGAGGGATATCCCCTTTCCTCATCTCTCCTTCAGCTACAAAATAGAACTTTCTCTTAGATTTTAAAATGTCCTGGGGTGCGACATCCCCAGGTTGGTGGTGGGAAGACTACACTGACCAGCCAACGTGTAAAGAGGAAATGCAGCAGGAGCAGTTAGACCTCAGAGTTGTAAGATGGATAGGTGATTCTCAAACTTTTCCCCAAAGGTTCCTGAATAGCAGAGAAGAGTTATATCAGGTAGGATGCTTTGGGCTGCAAGTAACAGAAAGCCCAGTTCAGACTAGCTTACACTGTGAAGAAATTTATAAACAGGCAATCCAGAGGTCAAAAGGGCTCCAGGCCCAATGTCATAAGGGCTGCACTCCATTTCTTTGATATTCTCTTGGTTCAGTATTCCTTTGTGTATCAGTTTTGTCTCCAGACCAGGGTCCTCACTGTTAATAAATGGCTTACAGGAACAAGTAGGGACACACATTTCTTTGTTCATGTTCTGTAGGAGAAAAAGACCTTTTACCCATTGTACCACAGAAACGTTTCCCTTCAGTCTGACTGGGCCAACTTAGGTCACATATCCACTCCTCTGCCAGTAACACTCCCCAAGAAAGAGCTGTGCCGTGAATGATTGAAGTCTGAGCTCCTAAAGCATGCAATGGCAAGGTTGTGGGATTCCCATGAGCGGTTTAGAGTAAGCAAGATAGACTCCCAGAGCTGGGGATGAGGTTAAATTTCTTTGAGTAATAGGCCTTCTAAAGAAAGAATGGATACCTGAACAAAAATCAGGGCTTTGTCAGGGAAAGGAATGGGGACAATTGACATGGGGAAGTGAATTCCTGCCCCTTGTGAATCAAGAATGTTGGTCCAACATGACCTACAAATAGGATGTTTCTTTGTATGTCTTCTTCCTTTTTAAATGGGTTATACCACTATGGAAAATAACAGGGAGGGTCCTCAAAATATTAAAAATAGAGCCATCATATGATCCAGCAATCTCACTGGGATATATATTTGGGTATATATCCAAAGAAGTTGAATGCAGGATCTCAAAGAGATATTTTCACACCCGTGTTCATGACAGCACTATTCACAATAACCAAGAGGTAGAAGCAACACAAATGTACATCAATGGATGAAGAGATAAACAAAATTTGGTTTATAGGAATATTATTATCCACCCATAAAAAGGAAGGAAATCCTATCACAAGCTACAACATGGATGAACCTTGAGGACCTTATGCTAAGTGAAATAAGCCAGTTGCAAAAAGACAAATATTGTATGCATCACAAAAGACCATCACATTGCAGGATGCAATGACATTTCACAAATGTTAATATTTTCTCTTCTACCACATTTCATTTAATTTAAAAAATCCTTTTCCTGCTTTATCTTAAAAATCATATACATTTCTTGTTCTATTCCATAATTCTGGACTGGGTTTATCTAGAATGAATCTCCTCTTCCAATTTTGTCAGAAATTGGTTACTTTAAGAAGGTATTTATCCTGTGGCATCCAGAAACCCCTGGCACTTAAGCCACATTTGAGAAGCAAGGTATGGAATCCAGAGGAATGGATTTTCTGGAAGACAATCCCTCTAGTTAAGTGAATTGTAATGCAGCCATATGATAGTCTATTAGCCATGAAAAAGACTTATGAAGAGTCTACTTTTTAAATGGGGGAAATACTTACTTTACAATAATAAGTAAAAAAGAAAAAAGAGAATGCAATGCCGACCATGACTATAAAAGAAAGAAGTTACAGTAACAATAGTGGGAATCTGAAACACATATATAGGAAGACACCCCAAAAGAAACCGATGAAAATGTTAACAGTGGTAGCCTTTGGCTGGTGCATCTTCAGGAGAGTTTTTCTTTGAACTTTCAAGTTTCTTGTTTTTGTTTGTTTGTTTGTTCCATAATTTACAACACATCTAGAATGTTTAGTAAAGGAAAAGTGAACTGGGGTAAACACAAAAATTGTGGGTCCAAGGGTCTCACTTATGAAAACATAAACATTATAACCACTATTTTGGCTGTCAGAGGAATTATACCACCTCCCACATCCCTGCTTTTTTATTTTTAATGTGTTTTTGACAGTTGAGGTCAATATAAAAATACCACTGTATACATAAAAATAAAAATAAAGATAGATCCAAAATTAAGTTGTTCAGTTTTCTCTGTGATTTAACTCCTTGGCCATTTAACATTTTATATCTGAGTAATGACAAACTATTCCTATTAACATTGCAAGTAAATTAATTTAGAACAAAATTAAATTCTTGGTTGTTTGAAAAAGGATTAAAAGTCTTTCATCTAAAAATATGAAATTATTGTTCAAAGGGATATAATTTGAAAATCTGTAAGCACATTTATGTGTAAAAAAGTCATTTCCTTTTTTTTTTTCTTTTTTTTGCTGTACGCGTGCCTCTCACTGTTGTGGCCTCTCCCGTTGTGGAGCATAGGCTCCGGACGCGCAGGCTCAGTGGCCATGGCTCACGGGCCCAGCCGCTCCGCGGCATGTGGGATCTTCCCAGACCAGGGCACGAAGCCGTGTCCCCTGCATCAGCAGGCAGACTCTCAACCACTGCGCCACCTGGGAAGCCCAAGTCACTTCCTTTTAACTCTCCCTTACATGACGCATGTACTAAAATCTGAGAAAGTGCCTGGGTTTGTTCCATTTAAATGCTTTTTAATAGTGTTGTCATTCTGTTTCTGGCAAGCAAAGCTTTACATAAGCCTAAAGATGCAGAAATTCTAAGATTAGAATAATTTAGATTCTGTCCTTGGGACACACTGTTTGTCTAGTGTAAGATGATGGAATGTCCCTGCAGGTGAGTCAGCTCTCGGCTCAGACTACAGACTCTGCTAAGACACTAGTCCCTGGATCTCATCCACTCGTGATCTCCATCAATGTGGTTACAGGGCCACTCTGAGCTAGAATCTGCAGCTGCTGCTCTCCCCTGCCCAGGAGCACCTGCCCTGCAGCGACTGGAGCTTGGTCTACCCATGTGTGTCCTAGTCAGGTGGTGTTGGTCTGCCTCTTACTACTGCGGGCCTTTGGGTCAATCAGTGACTTAATTTTTGAGGCAGGAAAACTTACTGAGAATCAATTTTTCATATTCTCTATATCCTGTGCTCACCACTCCCTTTCTCAGCAAAAGACTCATGGTATTTCTTGCCTTGGGGTTTTTTTTGCACAAGGAAAGCAGACATTTCCATGGAGCACTTTTTGTTTTGTTAAAGTTCAAACTCTGCTAGACTCTTCTACACATTCTTTCTTTTTTAAAAAAATATTTATTTATTTATTTGGTTGTGTTGGGTCTTAGTTTTGGCATGTGGGCTCCTTAGTTGTGGCTCGAGGACTCCTTAATTGTGGCATGCCAACTCTTAGTTGTGGCATGCATGTGGGATCGAGTTCCCTGACCAGGGATTGAACCTGGGCCCCAGCATTGGGAATGCAGAGTCTTATTAACCACTGTGCCACCAGGGAAGTCCCCTACGGATTCTTAGAAGGAGAAAGGGAGACTCTTCGAGGGCAGCAAGAAGGAAAAGACAAACATAGCTGTCACTAAAAATGGGGGTCTGTGGGTGAGAGGATTCCTGAGATCTGAGTAGCCTCGGTGCAGTGGCCGGAGGAGGAAGCTAGTGCTCAGAGAGGATGGCTATGAGGTGGGATGTACCTTGACCTGCCCCAACCTCTCAAAGATCCTCGACATCGCAAGTCACACAGAAGCCATGGAGTGGCTCACTCCAGAGGAAACTTTTCTAGTACAGAAAATGGGGATCCAGCAGATATACATGCAGCTGGAAGAGAGGGGACAGGACAGGCCCTCTCCATGCGTTAGCACACTGGGCAAGAACTAGAATCCCGAGTCAGGTCCCTGAATGGCTGAGATGTCATTTCCTGCCATTCTAGTGGAGTCATGCTAGGAGTTAGTTTTAATTAAATTTAAGAAAATAAAGTAACTGGACATTTCTTACTCATTTGAGTTTGTGTACATTCCTGCTATGTCTGTCTGAGCTCCTATTTCTTCATCACATCCTGGAGATCAAACACTTGCCTCATAGCATCACTGTAAGGATCAAGCCAGGTTAACATGTGAGGGCCTGGGAGAGTGCCTGGGTATACTTAGTAGGTGCTCAACTGCTGTTGATTCTCTAAAAAAATTTTTTTCCTTCTCTCCAAGATGGGACTGCCAGAATGAATGGCAGAAGTTGGTATGGGGACCTACGGAAGGCCTTGGGCTAGGGAAGGTAGAGGGGCAATGTTTTTAACAGTAATAATAGTGATAGTTACTTTTTTTTTTTTTTTTTTGTCTATTAATTGGGGACTTTTTTTTACTGAGGTATAAGTTGATTTACAATATTATACATTTCAGGTATACAGTACAGTGATTCATAATTTTTAAAGATTATACTCCATTTATAGTTATTATAAAATATTGGCTATAGTTCCTGTGCTGTACAATATATCCTTGTAGCTTATTTATTTTATACACAGTAGTTTGTATCTCTTACTCCTCTACCCCTGTCTTGTCCCTCTCCCCTTCCCTCTCCTCACTGGTAACCACTAGTTTTTTCCTTATATATGTGAGTCTGTTTCTTTTTTGTTATATTCACTAGTTTGTTTCATTTTTCAGATTCCACATATAAGTGATATCATACAGTATTTGTCTTTCTCTGTCTGACTTATTTCACTAACCTAATACCCTCTAGGCTCATCCACGTGGTTGCAAATGGCAAATTTTCATTCTTTTTTATGGCTGAGTAGTATTCCATTCCATCCGCACAGCACATCTTCTTTATCCATAATGATAGCTAGTATTTATTAAGAACCTATAATGGGCCAGGCATTCCTGGACTATAAATCTTGTCAATGGTTTTTCATCTGTTCTGCAGAGCTCTAAGATTCCATAGACTCTTAGAATCTTAGATTCCACAGAATCTTAGGGTTGGATTCCATTCCAACCCCAAGTTCCTGAGGGTCTCAGGAACTGCAGTGAAGAGCCAAAGGGAGACCAATGAGTTCACATGCAGGGCTGCTTCCTCTACTTCAACTAGATCAGTTTTGCTTTTACCTGTTTAATATGTTGATCCTCTACATGAGATCTTGTTTGAAAAGTAGTATGTCTCTTAAAAATGTTGGAAAACTTCTACAGAGATATTGGATCAATATGGCAATATTAACGAACACATGTTCAACCAGCCTTCCTCCCTGATCTAAACCCTAAAACTAACCTAAAAGATATATATATATATATATGTAGATATATAGATATTTGGAGGTCATGTTGACTTACAAGATGAATTGCTCTAAATGGATCAAAGTTTCTGCAGAAATTGCTGAAAGACAGAAAGTAGAACTGGGATAACACTGAAGGAGGGATCCACCGCCCAACACTGAAGAAGAGGGCACCTGTAAGTTGTGAGTCAGGTTTCAGTACTGCTCCAAGCTTGGAGAAAGTGAATACAGGGACGGGAGGCAGTCCCAAACGAACATTCAGTGTGATTTTGGTAGCATTACAGCAGTAGGAACAATCAGGCAGTTCTCCTCCTTCCACCTGTGCTATGCAGCAAACAGCAAAGGCAATTCCAATGGGACCCCCAGGGCATTATAAGCAGGATAGTAACCAAGAGGTGTGTGTACCCCAAAAGAAAGTGGGAGTTCCCGTGCCCAGAAGACGAGTTACTGATCCACTCAGTCTGGTAGCATGTCCTGCCTCTCCCCTATAACCACAGGAAGCAGAAACATTGAACAGATAAGCACTCAGACATACAGGAAAGGCTAAGAGACAACTGAAAATGCAAACAGAAGGACAACCGAGAATCACCAAACATTTGAAGAAAAACAAAGAGGAGTCCCAGAAGGAAAGAATGGAGGGAACGGAGAAGAGGAAATATTCAAAAAACAGCAGAATAAAACAGCTCATTGTCAATGACAGATATGACACCTCCAATGAAAGGCCCCATGGGTGCTTCTTAGAATGAATATAAAAACAAACAAACAAACAAACCCCAGATCACGTCTAGACACTTGATGGTAACATTTCAGAAAAGCTCCATTAGTAACTTGCTTTTCTGTTTCTAGTCAGTCTCCTAAAATTTGGTCACTTTATTGGACAAAGAAATTTTTTTGGTATTGTGTGCCAAGATGATTTGAGTCGGCATATTTTTTAGCAAAGGAACCTGATACTCTTGGTTGACTGACACAGCCAGTAGTTGAGCCCCATGCTGGATAGTGTGAAGATGTGGCAAGAAGAGGCTGGATAGGCTAAATTTATAGTCATTGAATATAGATGTTTCTTTTTGTCCCAAATGATCTGTTTGGTACTTAATCTGCCTAGTTACTTATTGCCCCACAATGAGTAATCAGAACAAATGAAATAAAACAACCCATTTCGGATCTGTCCCAAACACTCCTACAAATATCCCCTAAATATCCACTCATTTGAATGGTTTTTTTTTTTTAACATCTCCACAAATTGTACATCCCAACTGTGCTCAGAATTATTGTTAATCAAGTTCAGAATTAAAAACGTATTTTAGACATTCTACTGAAATATTTCCTTCAACTTAGAAATAATTCATTAGAATTTTGAATGCCTTTTAAGTGTTTGTGGTTTGGGCCCTACATCATGTGTGATTTTATGAGTTCTTTTTGGAGAGCCAGCTTTTCTCCCTCATTCTTCTCATCCTCTCATCATATTTGTTCAGATCTTCATCGAACATCTAATATGAACTGAAGATGGTCGATTCAGTCCCAAGTCTTTCGTCTTTTTCCATTAGGTGCAAGAGCAGTCCTTAGGACTGAGGAGTTTACAAAAATGAGTAAAGCACAGTTCCTGTAAACCCAGAAATGTTTAAAATCTAGTAAATAAATGTGAGAAATGTATAAAAGCCAATGAGGATTCTCTCCCTCAGGAGAGGAGAAGATCATATTTGTTATGATCTAGGCCATGCTCATGTTATTTTTCTACATGGGTCTCTCCTGTAAGATTGTAATAAGAACTACCATTTACTGGTACCTTCTGTACCCAAGAGAAGCTGGCGTTTGATGACCTAGACGGGTGGGATGGGGGGAGGAGTGGGAGGGAGGTCCAAGAGGGAGGGGGTTTATGTATACATAGAGCTGATTCACTTCGCTGTACAGCAGTAACTAACACAACACTGTAAAGCAACTATACTCCAATAACAAAAAAAAAAAAAAAGAAAGAAGCATCAGACTCAGAAAGGTCCGTTGACCTCGTCCAGTGTCACAAACTTCTAAGTGACAGAGCCTGGAATTGACATGTCTACTTGACCATAAAGCCCTATTTATTTTTCCCCCAGCTTAAACATACTCTTTCCTCTGTCTTGAGCATACATTCTATGTTCCCACCTCTCCCTTTACTATGGTCCATTCTCCTACTTTAGAAAAGAAAGGCATACACTCACTTATCTGGAATCTTCTTATGGTGCATTGTCCCAAGATGTAAAAATCTCCTGGTTACCTAAGAAAGGGACAATTCAAATGACTGGGGAAGCCTCCTTGAATAATTAATCAAAGCACATAAAAAAACTGCCCCATGCCTGTCTTCCTTATACATATTTCTGATAAGAGCAAAATGTTGCTTTAGAACCAGGGTATTTGGGCTGATGTTGGGATATTCTGAATTAAATCAGAATGGGTAGTGGGGGTGACTGTACTTCTGCCCTTTTTGGACTGCAATCAAAGAATGCAATGTCCTTGAAAATTCTATGAGAGCAAAGCAAACACAGCTGAAAAAAATTTTTAAAGGAAAGCAATTCTTTTCAGATATTTCAAAAATACTCATCCTGGCACTTGTCATTAGCTAGAAAGGAAAGCACCTTCAAATAGCCTATGAACGGTGGTGGTAGCGATGCCGATTATTTTTCAGTGTAACTGGATTTTTTTAGGAATACTAACTTTTTAAAGATACTGATTAACACCCACAGGTAAGATTTTTACAAGATTTTTCTCAGATTAGTTGTATATCATCCAATAAGGGAGCTAAACCCTATTTCATCAAATCTAGATCATGAGATATTTATTCTGATTATAGTACACTCCCATTTTATTTCATCTTCTGAATTATTTACTTTTTACTATCTCCTAATAACAACACGTGAATTTGCTAGCTGCTGGACCAATTAGTTATTAGCTATGTGACAGGGATGGGCTATGTGCTCATCAGCTGGGCTGCTTCTTCCTGAGTGTGCAGGAAAACCACATTTCCCTTTCTCCCCTGCAGTTAGATTGAGGCCACATGCCTGGGTTCCTATCACAGGAACATGAGCAGAAGTAATGGACACCACTTTCCAGGCCTCGTTATAAACTCCCCCAGCACCATTATTCAAGCTCTCTTTCCCTTCTTCTGGGCCCATGGAGTTCAATATTGCAGATTACCAGATGAAAGGAAACAAGCTGCTATTTTGAAGACAGCTGCCCCGGAGTCACCCTACTTTCACTGGGGCTATGAAATGAATGACAAATAAAACAGTGTGGGGCTTCCCTGGTGGTGCAGTGGTTAAGAATCCGCCTGCCAGTACAGGGGACACGGGTTCGAGCCCTGGTCCAGGAAGATCCCACATGCCACAGAGCAACTAAGCCCGTGCTCCACAACTACTGAGCCTGCGCTCTAGAGCACGCGACCACAACTACTGAGCCCGCGTGTCACAACTACTGAAGCCCGTGTGCCTAGAGCCCATGCTCTGCAACAAGAGAAGCCACCACAATGAGAAGCCCGTGCACCGCAGTGAAGGGTAGCCCTCGCTCGCCGTAACTAGAGAAAGCATGCGAGCAGCAGCAAAAATAAAATAAATAAATTTATTTTAAAAAAAATTAAGAAAGAAAAACAGTGTGGAGTTATCTTTTTTTTACAGCGGCTAGCTTTAATTACCCTGATTAATATAAACAGTGTATACTTTTATTAAGCATTTCAGATTTTGAATCATGTATTGTACATTTCCTAAAGAATATCATACCTGCTCTCATAGGTCTTGATTCATACATAACTTCTACTCTTAGCTGGGTACTACATTGTATTACTGCAAATTAAGTAATGAAAAATGTATTACTTTGTTTCAATGAACTAATGTAAAATTAATTATATGAGAGTTGTATCATTTTAATCTTGATTGCTTTTAGAAATATATTGTACAGCATGGATTCTATAACTTACTTCTCAGTGTTTTTGATACTATTCCTTAAAAGAAATATTAACACATCTGAACTGAAAAATAAAATAAGACTTTTTTTGACAGAAAATAAGTCGGATTTTAGTGATTAGCTTGCAAATGAGGACTGGCATTGTCAATTAGGTCATATGGCTTTGTCATTTGTGGTCTGGTTGACCACAGGATAGGACCACTTTCCACGCATTCAATGAAGGAAAGCTTTAAGTTTTGACACAACTATATTTAAAACATGTGATAAGTTTGTAAAAAATACTGTATAAATGTATAAATTTGCAGGCCCCTTTACTGTATAAACGTATAAATTTGCAGGCCCCTTTACGTCTCTAATATTCTATAACTCTGTGACTAAAGACTCAGAAATATTCTTTTAGATGACTGAAAACAAAAGTATCCAAATACGCATTTCCTCTTTTTCCCCTTTCTCGTTCCCCTTCTTCCCTCCCAATATCACCAAGGCTCTGTTGGCAAAGAGCAAAGATTGTATGTTTTGAGGGATTTATTAAAATTGGTCTCATTATGTATCAATTAATTACAGTAATTCATTGGCTTCCCTCAACCAAAAAATAATCAAACTATTCATGACATCATTATTCTCTCAGTAATTGAAATCTGAAAAGCATATAATAAAGATAATATTTTCTAAAATAAAAAGATGACATTGGCACGATCCTGCTTCCTCCTTCTGAGGAAGCTAGAATCTTGAAATAGCTCATCAGAAACAGAAGTCTTTAGAATACAAAAGTTGACCAGAAAGGCTATAATTGTTGTTACAAAATATGTATGTGAGGTCCACTAGCACTGCCTTGTGCTATTTATAAAACAATGCAAGATATGATGTATAAATAGTACTATTTTGGTTTTAAATATTTCCATTTTGGTAACAGAATGTTGTGGTTTTTCATATTTGCAGTGAGAAAAGGTCCTGAAATATTAATGCTGTGTTTTTCTTTCTTGCCCCACACTTCCGTGTAGTTACATGTATCCATGTTGACTTGTGGACAACTGAGATTGTTAGATCATGGATTCAAAGAGAAAGAGACATTTAATATTCAATTGACTGACTTCCACAAAAGGGCAGAGTGGGGAGGGAGCCCATGTGAGATGGTTGCTGACCAACCCTGGAGAGCTATGTGGAAGGGAGGCCAGTGACTGCAGCCCATCCCCACCATTCAAGTGAGCATGCCTCTTTGTGTAGAAGAGCCACAGGTGCTACTGTCATCACTGTCAGGTCATCACAGCACCTGCCCTCGGCCTCTTAGCTCATCCAGGTGAAGGATGTCCACCTGTGTCCTACGACTTTGGTAGCCGCCCACCTGAACTGCTGTCTGTTAATTTTACCCTTGTTAACAGGACACAAAACATCTTTTCAAAATAGTGTGAGAGCCTTCACCACCAGAGGACATCGAAAATGAAGAAGAAAGAGAAGCCACAGTTTTGGCACTTGGAAGAGTCTGGACTGGGAAACCCACCTCTGGTGTATGTGTGTGTGTAT
The DNA here is from genome assembly GCF_963455315.2 of Globicephala melas. NCBI lineage: Eukaryota > Metazoa > Chordata > Mammalia > Artiodactyla > Delphinidae > Globicephala > Globicephala melas. The sequence continues at coordinate 36,262,386 of NC_083329.1, read as the reverse complement.
ATATATTTACATGTATATATTTATACTGGAGAAGTATTAGGGTCTTAAGACTAAATGAGATGGCATATAGGAAAATGCACAGTACTAATTCATCTATACATCCAATTAATAAAATTTTATTGAATACCTAATGAATATTTATTGAGCACCTACTATGTGCCATGCACTGTCCTAGGTACTAGGGACATAGTAAACAAGATGGATGAGGTCTCTGTCTCATAAGCTTGCACTGTGGTGGGGGAAGACATAGTGTAAACAGATAAATAAGGTAATTTCAGTTATTGTAAGTGTCAGGAAGAAAGTAAAGGAGGCCAACTGGATTGAAAGTGACTGGTTGGAGGGTGAAGGGAGCAACTGCAGGGAAGGTGGGCAAAGACAGCCTCTTTGGGGAGGGTAACATTGAATAATGAGGTGGACTTAGTCATGCAGAGACATTTGGAAGGAACAGATAGAGGGAACATAAAGTGCAGAAGCTCTCAGGCACATAGTAGTTTAGCATATTTTAGAAAGATGGCAAAAGATGCAACCTCTGCAGACTCAGGAGTGGGGAGCCTCCTTCACTAAGATGATGGGGTCTTACAGCTGACACAGAGTAAGTGCTTAATAAAGAAATGTGTCTTTGCTCTGACACATTACATTAGAAAATGTTTACTACAAATTTTAAAAAAGTTTATAACGAAAAGCTTCCCCTGCCCACAACTCCAGCCCTGCTTCCCAGAAGCAATCACCCTTATAATTTACTTTTGGTTCTTTTGCCATATCTTTGAATATAGCATGCTCCTAATGTTATCTCTTCATGTATCAATTATAGATATTATCTATTTACTTCCTACAATGACAGAGAAGCATTTAGCCAAGAGAATTATGGTTATTTTTCTGCCTCTACTGGTTACCTTTGCACCTATAAATAATAAACTTCTATGTCTTGTCCTTCACATCTTGACTCCCAGATCATGAGACTGAGATATTATAGACCTAATTCTTTCTGCTGCTTCTCTTCCTCCACTTTTCCCTCCATGTCTCTGCTGGGCACAGCCTCCTATGCCCTATAAACTCTAGTAGTTCAACTCTTTTTAGCAGTTATACAAGGCTCTTCATGCTCTAGGTCCCACCTACCTTTTTCATCTCCTGACATTATCCACTTTCGCTATACTCACAGTTTTACAGAACTATGTACTTACAGTTTTTGTAAACTTTTGTGTGCTCTTGTCTTTTTTCTCATTGCCTCATATGTTTTCATTGCCGGGAAGGGCTTCCCTCTGCAATTCACTGGCAAATCCCATTCATTCATTTTAGCCTACATGCCACTTTATGAGATCTTCCTTGCTGGATGCCATTTATTAATTAAATACAAAAAATATTTATCCAATGGCTGTTATATGCAAGGCACTGTTCTAGGTGTCAGGGCTACAGTGGTCCTAGACAGACATTCATGAGCTTGCATTCCAGTGACTTAATAAGCAGACGATGAAAATAACCACCATAATGAAACACACGATGCGTCAGGACTTTACTAAATAACTCACAAATGCTATTTTAATCCTCACACCTTTATGGGACTTTAAGAAGTTAAATATCTTTCCTGAGGTCACTTCCTGTAAGTGGCTGAGCTTATATTCAAATTCAGATCTGCCTAACTTCAGAGGTGTCACTCTTAAATCATACTCATTCTGCAGCTATTACTCCTTGTACACTTCTACCATAACATTTGTCATACTGTTTTGAAATTGTGCATGGCGTTCCCTATATAAACCACAGGACATAAAAGAATTATTTGTGTCACTATTTTTCCAATTTTCTCAGGATGGTACAGAAGTAATACCGTTCTAGAGACACAGGAGTGAAATTAATGCATTACATACAGTGGGTGCCTTAGGGATTAACTCTTGAAATCTCAGACTGAGAAAGGCTTGCTCTAAACTGAAGACGTCTTAAGGGTAGAGATACCTGCTGCATAATGGGTGCTCGATAAATGTTCATTGAACCTGTTATTCAAATCTTTGTAATCAATACATATCGAGTTTTGGGATTGTAAAACTGTTTGTCCTGCGTTTGAAGGTGGCTTTGCAGCAGGAGCTAGGCACTCAGGCTTTTTAATAGAATTCCAAGGGTGTTCAGTCCAAACTTTAAGAGGCAGTAGAATGCAGTGGTTAATTGCACAGACTCTACAGTCAAACTACCCAGATTCCAATTCCAATTCCATTGTTTACTGTTTATACAACAAATTATTATTTAACATGTGCCAGCCACTTTTATAAGTACTTTACAAACATTACCTGAACTAAACCTAACACCTCCACGTAGCAGATACCTTTACTACTCCTCAATAGTGCCATGTCTCAGTTTTCTCCTCAGTTAAATGCAGGATACTAATAACAAAATATAGGGTATGTAGGATTGAATGAGTGTAAAGTGCTTAGAATAGCATCTGGCACATAAAAAGTTAGCTATTACTACCAGTAGACGCTGTGACCATCGGCTTGACGTAACTTAACAATTTTTTCATCTTATGCTAATGTTCACTTCAAGAGAATTATTTGGAATGGGGACTGAATCTTAAGCATCTCCCAGTCAAGCTGGCTCTATGTTTCTAAGGGAAAACCCAGTGTCTGGTGCTGAAATGGAAAACGTAGGAAAAAAGTACCTCTGAAATCCGTCCAGTCTTCTGCATCTGCTCAGGCATCTCCCAAGTCCACATTATTGTCACCTCTTGCTGGGATGCCTGCAATAGCCTCCTAGCTGGTTCAACAGCATTCTCCTTGGTTGCCTCTATTCTCTGCTCCAGATTAACCTTTTCAAAACACAGAGGCAAATTGTATTGTATGGTGCTCACGCTTACAGCAGTCCATTGATTTCTCATTGTTCTTAGAATAAGGACACAAATCAGTAACTGAGCTAAGTCTTGTGGGATCTAGCCTTGACCCATCCCTCTCCGTGGTATCTACCCACCCCAGGCACATCAGCCTTCGTTCATTGTTCAGCAAATATTTATTTGATCACCATGTATTTATGGAGTCATTGAGGATACATCAGTGACAGAGAGAAACACAGTTTTTGTACTCATAGAACTTACCTTTAGGAGGTGGGAGAACAACAATGGCAACAAAAAACAGACATATAATAATTATTATAAAAAATATAATAATTGCTGGTTGTAAAAAGTAGGAAAATGGAATTGAGCCCGCAAATAAAAAGAGGGTCATTTGAGATAAGATGGACAGAAAATCTTCTCTAAGCAGGTAACATTATATAGATGAGATGTAAAGGAGGAAGAGAAGTGAGCCACATGATGAATGGGGAGGAGAGAATTCAGGTGGACAGAACCCATGCAAAGTTCACATATGCTGGAAACAGCCTGGGGTGTTTGCGGTACCCAGAGTAGATCAACTCACTGCACAAAGGTAAGAAAGTGGGGAGTGAGATTGGCTGGCGCCTGGTCCTGTGGGGCCTGGTAGGCCATTGTAAAGAATCAGGAAGTTTTTTCCCTCTTCTTTTTATTTTAGAAAAGCTCCAAGCTGTTTTGAAAAGTTGAAAGAGTGGCACAATGTACATCGTTACACCCTTTATTTAGATCCACAAATTATTAACTTTTTGCCACATTTGCTTTTTTGGTTCTATTTTCTCTGTTCTTTTGTTCTCCCTAACATCTTTCTATTTTGTTTTTGTTTTATTTTTTCCCCAAATCTTCTGAAGGTAAGTAGTTGCAGACACTGTGACACTTTGCTGCTAAATGCTGAAGCAAACATATTCCCAAAACAAAGACATGCTTCTACATAGTCACAAATTATCACACGTCCAAAATTTAATACTGATTCAGTATCATCTACGTTGTAGTCCATATTTGTATTTCCACAATTGTCCACAAATTGGTTTTTGCAGTTACTTTTTAAAAGATCTGTGAACCAATCAAGATTCATGAATTTCATTTAGCAACACCTCTCTCCTGACTAAAGCAATCCACCACCTTTTGATTTTCTCTTTCCCAAACACTGACATTTTTGAAGAGCCTGGGTCTGTTGTCTTGTAAGATGCTCTACCTTCTGATTGTTTCCTCATGATTAGATTCAGGTTAAACATTGCTGGCACAAATAGTACCAGGTGATAGACAGTCGTTGCAATATGGGCAATATTTTATTATTCTTTTTGCATTCATTAACTGGCATTCTTGTGTAAAGAAGAGCTTTTCATTGTTAGTCCTTTTCTCCCCCATCCACCCCGCTAACGAAGAGGACTTAAAAAATTAAACCTGGGCTTCCCTGGTGGCACAGTGGTTGAGAGTCCGCCTGCCGATGCAGGGGACACGGGTTCGTGCCCCGGTCCGGGAAGATCCCACATGCCGCGGAGTGGCTGGGCCCGTGAGCCATGGCCGCTGAGCCTGCGTGTCCGGAGCCTGTGCTCCGCAACAGGAGAGGCCACAACAGTGAGAGGCCCACGTACCGCAAAAAAAAAAAAAAAAAAATTAAACCTGTTTTAATCTATTACCATCATTATTCTTATTCTTTTTGAGGTTCAAATTGTTCCAAGCATGGTTAGTGGAAGCCGCTTTAGGCCAGATCCAGTGTCCTTTTGGAATGACCCTATTAATCTCTAAGGACTTCTTTGCTTTCTGACAAGAATGTTCTAGGCTCCCTTTATAATTTCCCTGCTCCAGTCCTGGAATCAGCCTTTTCTCCAAGGAGTACTGGTTCCTTTTAGTGATAAGTGGTATTTAGAAACCATTTGTGTGGCTTGGTCCTAGGGGTGCTCATTGTTACTGGGGTGCCAGGGCTTCCAGACCTTCAGGCCCTCTCAGTGGACCCAATTTAGATAAAATAATAATAATGTCATTCTACTACCAACTCAAATCTATCATCCTGGGGTTCTTCCTTACTTTCTATCATACCATATTTGTTATTTCCCTTCTCCCACAGTGAGAACCCTGGTACCAAACAACATGAATATATTTACTCCTTTGCTTTTTCCTATAACACATGTATAATAGATTCAAGATTACTAAACCAATACCACTTTAAACATCAAACCTACTAAACCAAGTTATTGATGTCTTTACATTTCTTTTGCTCTTACATTGGATCCCACAACTCCTAACTCCAGTATATAGAGTACTACGCTCAAGTTAATTGAAGAAGCTCTTTTTCTCTGTGTGGCTATGCTGACAATTTGATATACAGGTAAGTTCATCTCTTTCTTTGTGTTAAATTTTAGGGCTTGCTTTTATTTCCATTGTTTTAGATTTAATTTTTTGAAAAGGCAAAACTCTTTTTTTAAAATTTATTTTATTTATTTTTGACTGCATTGGGTCTTCGTTGTTGCACGTGGGCTTTCTCTAGTTGTGGTGAGCAGGTGCTACTCTTCGTTGCAGTGCTTGGGCTTCTCACTGCAGTGGCTTCTCTTGTTTTGGAGCACAGGGTCTAGGCACACGGGCTTCAGTAGTTGTGGCACATGTGCTCAGTAGTTGTGGCTTGTGGGCTCTAGAGAGCAGGCTCAGTAGTTGTGGTGCATGAGCTTAGCTGCTTTGTGGCATGTGGGATCTTCCCAGACCAGGGATCGAACCCATGTCCCCTGCATTGGCAGGTGGATTCTTAACCACCACGCCACCAGGGAAGTCCTCTTTTTTTAAAAAAGAAGTTTATTCAGAGAGCCACACTCCTATCACTAATCCCTGCAAAATATTCCCATCTCCTATAGATAACCATTTTCAACTAATTTTCTGTTTTATAGTTTTTGTATTTCTATCTTCAAAAATAGGCCAAAAATGGGTGTGTGGTATACATACATATAAGTATGTAGACTCTCATTTCTCCTTCTTGCTTACACAAAAGTTAGCATACTTTGTATATTCTTTTGCACTTTTTCTTCACTGAACCATATAAATATTATTTTATTCTAAAAATGCATTGAAGGGCTTTAAGCTAGGGACTGACATGATCATTTCCATTTTAAGATTGGTTTCGTTGCCCTATAAAGAATGGAGAACAGGACCTGAAGCAGGTAGACAGATGGGAGGCTGCAGTGGTCGGAGCAATGAAAAGGGAAAGGAGTATTTATTTCACTTATAACACAAACGTACAACAGATACACTTATGAGCTGGATGAGAGTGGTGGGGAAAAAGGAGGACTCAAAAATGATTCTTTCTCATGAGTAACTGGGTAGATACATGGTGGTGTTGTTTACAGAGACAGAGATTTGGGAGGAGAGGCTTTAAGTTTTGGAATGAAAAATCAAGGTCCCATACTGAATATGTTAAGTTATACGTCCAAGTGGAGATGATAAGTGGATAATGAGATATTTGCTTTTGGTTGAAGTTCAGAGGAGAGGTCTGGGGAGGATAAGGAATTTAGGAGTTATCAGTATAAAGATATTTAAATCCATGGGAGTTGATGAGTTTGCCAAGAGGAATACTGTAGAGGAGAGAAAAAGGTGGGGGAGAGGGGAAGCTCAAAACCAAGCTCTGAGGATTCCCATAATTTATAGAGTTTAGGCAGAAGAGACAGAAAAGAAGACTAAGCTGGGCAGCTGGTAAGGTTAAGAGTAAACAAGGAGAGAATGACCTTTTGCTGACCCAGAGGCCAAGTGAAGTTTCAAGGCTGAAACATTTAACTGTGTGGATAAAACAAACTGTGTGGAATGCTTCTGGGAGCTAGAATAAAATAAGACAGAGAATCCATTGGATTTTGTATAGTATTTATCCTGCCCCTGTGCCTGGTATTACAGTCCTTATGCCTGGAGTGCTTACTCGTCTCTTTTTTTTTTTTTTTTTTGCGGTACGCGGGCCTCTCACTGCTGTGGCCTCTACCGCTGCGGAGCACAGGCTCCGGACGCGCAGGCTCAGCGGCCATGGCTCACGGGACCAGCCGCTCCGCGGCATGTGGGATCCTCCCGGACCGGGGAATGAACCCGCGTCTCCAGCATCGGCAGGCGGACTCTCAACCACCGCGCCACCAGGGAAGCCCTCCTCTCTTTTTTAAACCTAGTTAACGCCGAATGACCCTTGGAGATCCAGATCAAACATTATTTGCTCAGGTTCCCCTGTGACATAGTCTTTCAGCTCTAAACATTTCTTTCAAACCACTCAGTACAGTTGTAATTTCTCAATAATTTGTCTTTGCAATTTTTTCTCAATTATTAGAATATAAGCTCCTGGAGGGTTAGGGTCTGTTTTGCTAGCTCTCCTCCACTGTTTCAACTGACTCCTAGCCTAGTGTTTGGCACATAGAAGGTTTTCAATAAATATCTATTGAACATAAATAAATGTAGCACCTGGAGCTGGAAATCAGTAACAGCTAGTAAATCAATAAAGGCATTATGAGGTACGGCAGGAAGGGCAGATTTAGGGGTAGAAGTGCCTGAGGGAGAAATGGAGACTTTGACACAGCGGCCCCTAAAGACTTAAGTTCCAGCCGGAACAGTAAAGCACAGTTTTATTCTATCTTCCCTCCTTTCTTCCCTTTCACACCTACTTTCTCTGTTCATTTTTACTCCTGGTCCTGCATCCTCTTCTCTACTCCAAACTAGCTCACCACAAATATGATTTTTTTGTGGATAAAGAAGGCAAACTGAATAAGCAGGCAGTGGGAAGTTAGAGAAGGAAGGGGGAGGTTATGGGAAATATAAATATAGAATAAGAAAAGGAAGACAGTAAGCTCATCAAACCAGGTACTATTCTACAAATGCTACTAACCAAGTAAAAGAGTCAAAAATAAGATCACATGTGAGAGGGTGGGTCTTGAAGTCATTCAGCTGAGTTTAAAATCCCAGTTCCACCATTAATAGCTGTATGCCTTTGAGCAAATTACTTAATCATATCAACTCAGTTTCCTCGAAACCTATAAAAGGGGCATAATAACAGTACCTACCTCACAGGGTTGTTCTCAGGATCAGTACAGACAATCAGTTTTAAAAGTTTAGCACCATGACTGGCCAAGGTAAATGCTCAATTAACGTTAGCAGTTACTTTTCTTTAAAATGAAGTACAGCAGGGAGAGATGGCCTAAGTAGTAAATACTTGTCATATGACTGTAATAACACCGCATCAAAAGAAGAGGATCACTTTAAAAGAAGCAGATAAGATGTACTGGCACTTACATTTCGGGCACAGCAAAGACCTTGCCTATGCATGGAAGATAGAATGTCACAGTACAGCGCCTCACGCCGGTAGTTGCATTATATTTTCAGAATGGCAAAAACAAAAAGAGAAAGAATGCTTTTGAAAATCTTTTCTGGGAAAAATGTATCTCGTCCACGAGGGCCGCTGTGGACGACAGGTAGGATCATGCAGCGAAGGAAGTGACCCTCGGAGTGCGGGCAGCGCTCATTCTAAGTGACTCTCCCGATGCGGAGCCTATTCCGGCCCGCAAGGACAAGGCCTGCCATTCGTTGGCTGGTCCCTAGTGTAGTCGCGGGGCTAAGTGTGGCAGCTACCTCACCTCGGGGCCTCCGCCACGTCTTTATTGTCTCCAGGATGGAATCCGAGATCCGCGCCGCCGCCAACAGAGGGTGGTACCCACCGCAGCCCCGAGGCAGCGCCCTACCTAGCCAGGCAAGCAGAGCCCCAGGGAAACTCCGCCCACTGGCCGCTCACCAGGCCGCTTCCGCCCATTGGTCGCCCGGCATTCCGAGCCCCGCCCCCAAATTTGAAAGCTTGTCCCGGGAGCGGGTGGGAGGGAAGCCCAGAGCTCTAGCCGGCTGCGCTCCGGGGCGTCGTTCCGGAAGCTCCGCCCACTCCCAGCGTTCCGTTTGAATTTGAAAACGAAAATAACTCGGCGCTGCTCCCAGGTTGGGCCGGCGGGGCAACGTTTGCAGGTGAGGGTACGCGGAAGGAGGTGGGGGACTGCTCACATACCAGGTGAGGTGAGGAAAGGTCTCAGGCAGTGTGAGCACCTTCCGACGGGGCTCGGGACATCCCTGAGGTTACTCTCAGGAGCTGGGTTGCGGAGCAATGAAGACGCCTGGGCCACCGGGTGCGCTTCTGTGGGGGGTTGAGCCGTTGTACTCGTGTTAAGGTTTAAATCTGGTCTCCGCCGCTTATTGGCTGTGTGACGCAAGGCAACGTCTTTAATCTTTCTGGGCCAGTTTCCTCATCTGTAAGAGGGGGTAATAATAGAACCTACCTCTTCGGGCTCTTATGAAGATAAAATGATAATATGTAAACCTGTTGGAAAGTGCCGGTGTATAGTAGGCACTAAGTATTTGCAATCATTAATATTTTTATTGTTGCTGCTGTTAGTGTTGAGGATCAGGCGTCCATTGCCAAATCTGGTGTCCTGAATCCCTAAGGTGAGCAGTTTGCTCGGCAAGTGACGTGCTGTTATTTGGGAGGGATGGGGGCCCTGTGGTGGCCGTCTGTGCAGTTATTTACAGGCTGCTGCCGGTGCCCGGGGCTCGCCCTTCTTGGGCTTTGCAGTGCTAAGCGGAAGGGGGTGTGTGTGACGAGTGCAGTGACTGCTGTCATCGCCCAGTTTGGGAGGTTTCCCCCATCTCGTTCTACTTTTTGGCTCAGTGATTCCTGCCTGGTGCAGCTCTTTAATATTCCTTACTGAAGGACTAATTGACAAAAGGTCATGCCTTATAGGTTAGCTTGTTTTTAATCCCCAAGGTGATCAAACTCAGGTTTGTTTTTGTTCTTAAAACAAGGTAGCATGTTCACCCCGAAGCAGCATAACAGTGTGTACTTTTTATTAGATATCCAAGACCTGAGACTTCAGCTTGCAAAATAATATAAAGGACTCATCAGTTGTGAAGACTTTTTTTGAGACTGTATTTTGTGGATGACATTCAGAAACGTCATTCAGTAGCAGATTTTATTTTTCATCAGTCTTCAACCATGAAATCTCACTGGAGAGAAGATAAAAGATGCTGTTTCTCAGTCGTGGGAACAGCCTTCCGAAATGAGAAATGAGGTCTTGAACCTTGCTGTTGCTAAAGATAATATCAGAAAAGAGTAAGACCAATTTTTTTTTTTTTTTTTTTTTTGCAGAGAGGATTTTATTTATTATTAAGCCACTATACAGGGAGTTTTTATCACTACATAAATCTCTGAATTTGTTGTAGGGGATACAGAGTAGTATAAGACAAGGTCCTTGCCCTCAAGAAGTTTCTAGTCTAGTTAGGGAGGCCACACATAAGTAGAAGTTAACTAAAAGTACAGGAGGTGATAGTACATCTCATTAATTTTATAATTGTTAAGAGGCAGTTTATTCATTGAAAACTGAACGTATGAGCACGTACAAACTACTGTAACCTTACTTTTTTAAGGAGGTACAATATTCTTTTTAACTTAGTAATTTCATAAAAGATTTATCAATATGTTTTTTTAACCAAAAATTAATTGAAAGCAAAGATTGAAGCTTACCTTCCAGTTTCCTGGGCATTTCTATGAAATTTGAGTTATGAAATGTCAAGCCAGTACTTTCATATTTTTGCACACTTTCCTCCCATATTCTAGATCAGTGTTTATTTTTTATTCTATCAGATACTTTTTTTCTTAATTTTCACCCATAAATTGCATGTTTGAAATACTCTATCAAACTGCATTTAAGTAATTTTCTCATTTTGATTACATCACTGATTATACAATAAAAAAAGCAATAAAGATATTAAACTTACTTAATTGTATGATTGGTGATCTTGTAGTTTGCTGGGTTTTGTTGAAGGTAAATGTGTAATTTCTTTAACTCTTTTTGCAATTTAGGAAAAACAAAACCAAAAACAGCCCTGTTGTATTGAATTTGGGGGTTTCAGGACTGATCAAGGAAAAAGATACACCGCAAGGTGGCAGTAACCTACGAGGAGCTTTACTGGGGTAGCACTTTGACAGGCACTTTGCGTGCTTGGCAAGTTGCCCACAGCCTGAGACTTTCCAGAGACTAGAGTGAAGGGCCAGTCACCTAGAAGGGGAAGAGGGTAAGGGAATTGGGGAGGGGTGGGGGTAATAGGAGAGGGAGCTCTGTGTAAGTGATATATTGCTCAGCAGCACAGTAGGGAGTCACTATGTCAGAGACCTCCAAAGGGTAGCAGTGGCTTGGGGTCTTATAGTCCTGGCTTTTATCTGTGGCTAGCAGATGGTTGGGTGCAGTTTCATGGGATGTGGGAACCAGTTGGGCTCTAAATGGCTAAAAATGAGCTTATTTTGGCTATATGTAAAGCAAACAGATGTGTAAAAATTTGAGTTTGACACCTCAGTGGTTTGTTTGTTTTTTTTTTTTGCGGTACGCGGGCCTCTCACTGTTGTGGCCTCTCTCTTCCCGGACCGGGGCACGAACCCGTGTCCCCTGCATCGGCAGGCGGACTTTCAACCACTGCGCCACCAGGAAAGCCCCTCAGTGGGTTTTTGAACTAATGATCTTGGCCTGCTGTGAAGAAGTAAACAATGCAGGGCCAGTATACAGGGGCCATCTTTGGCTCATTTATTTAACCCCCATGGTTGCCCATTACTAACTACCTTCTTGAACCAGGAACTCTAGTGGGCAGTCACTGTTCTGAATATTTCATAATATTCAAAGAATAGAGTGCTCTCTCCATTTCTCCCTGGTATTATTCGCCTAGTAGATTTTCAGTAAATGTTTTAATGTTAATATTTTATCAGTGAAGATTACCCCTAAGTTTACCTTTAAATTTAGTGACTTGATGTTTAATTTAGTTGTAATAGTTTACTGATGCATTATTCCATGTTCGCCTTAATTTTTAAGACCTGTGATGTATCAGGTACTGTTTTGAATATGTTCACATACGTTATTTCACTTTTTACTTGCATTATTTGGAAGAATTCAGTTGAAAGTAATTGTCCAGATTACCGACTCCTAATTGCTAAAACATTACAAAGTCTGTAAGTAACATTCTTCAGAAGACACTAAATAACTAAAATAACACAAGGTTATAATTTACTCCGCCCTTACTGTTTGATTTCTGAGAGGATTTCAGGCAGAGTCTGAGTGTTTTATACTCTCTTATTTTATGGGTTACCTTTACTCATGAAATCTCTTTGGCTGAATCTCCCCATAGGTTGCAGCACATGAATAGTAGTGGTAGGCTGTATCCAGTATTATTTGATCTAAAATCTGTAAATAATTGTCTTTTGTCCTTTCCATGGGTCATCATGTTATAGATGAAATAGTCTAATGTTTTCCTTTTGGAAATGTAGTTACATGGCAAGAAGTAGTGGGCTGGACTCACAGACTTTATAAACTATGGATATATGATTTATTAAGGTTATCTAAGGAAGTTACTGTTATTCTTGCAGAATGGAATCTAATGTAAATCAAGATGGAGTGCCTAGACCATCTTACGTTTTCAGTGCTGACCCCGTTGCGAGGCCTTCGGAAATAAATTTTGATGGCATTAAGCTTGACCTCTCTCGTGAATTTTCCTTAGTTGCTTCAAACACTGAGGTAAGTACAAGAAAAGTATTATGTTGATTATCATGATTGAGAGCAAATGGGCGCACACACACACACACACACACACACACACACACACTTGTGGACAGGTACAACTAGAGCAGAGCTTTCCAAACTTCGTAGGTTTAAGGCAAACTTCTATCTCAGCAATTTTTTCATGGTGCCCTAGATACATAACAGTTCCTTTTCACGTAGTAGGTGCAGACATCTTAATGACTATTTATGCCCTGACTTAGTAGCCATTTGAGAAAAAAATAACTTATGAAATTTTTAAATATTAGTTTTCAATAACCACGGTTACTTACTAATGGGCACTGTGTGCATTTGGGGTGCTGCACAACTTCTCAAGCTTTGGAATCAAATTAGACACTGCCACCTGCATTTCCTGTTCTTCATTGTTTTGGGGTCGTACTTGCTTTCTATCACAACCACCACTGGAAAATCCAGCTTCACTAAGATATGACATCATCAAAAGAAATAGTGTGATCTAAGGTTGAAACTGAACTTCTTCAAGCTAATAGTTCGTGGTGTTCAACATGTGTCAAGTACTGCGGTGGTTCCCTCAGAAATGTAAAATATTCCACTATGCCCCTAGGAATTGCAGGCCTTAGTTTAAAAAATAATGCAGATTAAAAAAAAATTAACTTAGTAGTGTTTAAGAAATAAGTCTTTCTACTACCCTACCTACTGTCACTATGTTTGCTGTGTTTATAGACTTTTTCTTATACATTTACTTTCAGTCCATTTATATTCTATTTATTACAGATTAGATTATTAATTTCGATGCCTTAGAGAGATGGACTAACCCATTTTATAAAGAAAGATGGAGGGGGAAAGAGGAGTATAGGGAACATATATAAAAGGATAATAATTATTTAATACCCATCATGTGCTAGGCTCTTCTACTTTAGCTCATTTAATCATAGATAAAGAAGAGAGGAAGGGATAAATGCCTCTTGGTGTATAAATGGAATTATACATCACTAGACTTTTGTGTGTGCCTTCCTTCACATAATACAAGGGTTGGTAAATAATGGCCTGGTTTTATATTTCCTGTTTTTGTATTGCTTACAAGCTAAGAATGGTTTTTATGTTTTTAAATGGTTGAAGAAAAAAAATCAAAAGAAAAATCATGTTTCATGACGTAAAAATCAAATATCACGAGTCATATTCATTGGTTTACTTATTTTCTAGGTCTGCTTTCGCAACAGAGTGGCAGAGTTGAGTAGTTGTGACAGTCTGTAGAGCCTAAAAATATTAAGTGTTTTTTCTTTACACACAAAAAATTTGCTGATCCCTACTTAGCATGTTGTTTTTGAGATCCATCACGCATCATGTGTCAGTAATTTGTTACTTTTTATTGCTGAATAGTAGTTCATTGTGCAGATATGCCACATATCCATTTACAGTTTGATGGACATATGAGTGATTTCCATTTTGGGGCCATTATAAATAATGCTTCTCTGAATGTTTATGTGCAAGCCTCTCTGTGAACTTATGTTTTGTTTTCATTTCTCTTGGGTCGATACTTAGGAGTAATTGTGGGTCACATGGTAAGTGCATATTTAACTTCATAAGAAAACTGAAACTGTTTTCCAAAGCGACTGTACCAGCACCAGTGATGTATGCAGGTTCCAGTTCTTCCACCTCTTTGCCAACACTTGGTAATTTTATGAGTGTGTAGTAGTACCTTGTTGTGGTTCTAGTCTGCATTTCCTGAAATGAGCACTTTTTCAAGTATTTCTTGGCTATTCCTATACCTTCTCTTGTAAAATGTCTCTTCACATAATTTCCCTACTTAAAAAAATTAGGTTGTTTGTCTTATTACTGATTTGTGAGAGTTCTTCATGCTTTGTAGATACATATCCTTTATCAGATCAATAGTGTCTTGATTAATAGAGGTTTTTAATTTTAAAGAAGTCTAATTTAACTTGTTTTTCTTTTACGGTGATTTCTTTTGTAAGTCCTAAGAAATCTTTGCCCAAGGTGGTGAAGGTTTTTTAAAACATTTTCTTCTAGAAATGGTTAGAGCTTTTGTTTTAATGGTTATATTTGTTATCCATCTTGAATTAGTTTTTATGTATAGTTGATGTAGGGATACAGGTTGATTGGTTTGTTGATTTTTTTTTTTTAACCTCCATTTATCTAGTTACTTTAACATTATGTGTTGAAAAGACTTTCTTTTCCCCATTAAATTGTTTTGGTGTCTTTATTGATAATCAAATGGCTGGGTATCTATGTGTGAATCTATTTCTGGATTATTCTCTTTCATTGACCTATTTGCTTATCCTTATGCCTATACTTCACTGTCTATTTCTGTAGGTTTATAATAATACGTGAAATCAGATAGTATGAATTCTCTAAATTTGCTTCTCTTTTTTAGGAATATTTTGCCTTTTCTAGGTTCTTTGTAAATATATTCATAAATTTTAGGATTGACTTACCAGTTTCAACAAAACAGCCTACTGGGATTTTTGACTGGGATTGCATTGAATCTAGAATCAATTTGGAGAGAATTGCTATTTTAATAATATTGGAGAATTTTAATTCATGATTGTGGTATATTTCTCAATTTATTTAGGTCTCTAAGGTTTTAGCAATGTTTTATACTTCTTTTGTTGAAGGCCCGTGTAGGGGCCTTCAATATCTTTTGTTAAATATATTCTTAAACATTTCATGGCATTTGATGCTATTGTAAATTATATTTTTAACAGCTTTATTGAAGTAAAATTAAGATACAATAAGCTGTACATATTTGAAGTATAGTCTTTGACAAGTTTTGACATGATGCATATGCTTGTGAGAATGTCACTACAGTCAAGAATAGTGAATATTTCCATTACTCCTAAAAGTTTCTTTGTGCCTCCTTGTAATCCCTCCCTCCCATCACACCTCCAAGTAACGGCTGATCAAACATTAGTTTGTACTTCTAGAGCTTTATATAAATGTAGTCATAAAGTATGTACTCTTTTCTTACTAAGCATAATTATTTTGAGTTTTATGCATGTTGTGTGTATCAATAGGTAATTCCTTTTTATTGTCCATTGTTTAGATATGCCACAATTCATTTATCCGTTTATCCGTTCACTTGCTGAGGGACATTTGTGTTTATAGTTTCTGGCTATTACAAAGCTTCTAGGAACTTTTGTGTACAAATCTTTATATGGACATATATTTCCTTTATTTTTTTCCTCTTGGATAAATACCTAGGATTGGAATGGTTGGATCATTTTTAAGAAACTACCAAACTTTTCCCAAGTGATAATAGCATTTTATATTCTCAGCAGCAGTGTAGGAGAGTTGAGTTTCTCCACATCTTCACCAACACTTGGTGTCGTCAATCTATTTATTTACTTATTTGTTTTTAAACAGACTATTTTTTACAACAGTTTTATGTTTACAGCAAAAATGAGCAGAAGGTACAGTGATTTTCCATATACCCTCTACCCCCATATAGCTTCCCTCATTATTAACATCTCCTACCAAAGTGGTGCATTTGTTACAACTGATGAATCTACTCTGACACATGATAATCACCCAGAGTCCTTGCTGTATAGTTACATTGTGGTTCACTCTTGGTGTTGTACATTCTGTAGGTCTGAACAAACGTGATGACAGGTAGCCATCATTATGGTATCATACAGTGTATTTTCACTGCCCTAAAATTCATGTGTTTCGCCTGTTTGTCTCTCCCCCACCCCCAGTAACCACTGATCTTTTAACTGTCTCCAAATTGTCGCCTTTTCCAGAGTATCATATAGCTGGGATTATACAGTAGCTATTTCAGATTGGCTTCTTTCAGTTAGCAATAGGCACCTAACGTCTTGTCATGGCATCCTCCATATCTTGTCATGGCTTGATGGTTCATTTGCTTTATTTCTAAACTATATTCCATTGTATGGATGTACTGTATCCATTGTATGGATATTTTTATGTATTGGTATCAGATAGATATTTGCAGTTACCTAATGTCTAAAGATGTTGAATATGTTTTCATGTGGTCATTCATTCACCTATTGAAGGGCATCTTGGTTGCTTCCACGTTTTGGGAACTGTGAATAAAGTTGTTATGAGCATTCACGTGCAGATTTTGTGTGGATGTTAAGTTTTCAGTTTCTTTGGTTAAGTACCAAGGAATGTGATTGCTGGAGTGTATGGTACTAATATGTTTAATTTTGTAAGAAATTGCCTAACTATCTTCCAAAATGGGTGTAACATTTTGCATTCCCACCAGCAGTGAATGAGAGTTCTTGTTGATGCATATCCTCAACAGCATTTGGTGTTGTCAGTGTTAAGATTTTGGCCATTCTGATAGGTGGGTAGTGATATCTCTTTTTAATTTGCATTTTCCTGATGACATACAGTGTGGAACATCTTTTTATATGCTATTTTTCCTCTGTATATCTTATTTGGTAAGGTGTCTGGTAAGGTCTTTGTCTCATTTTAATCAGTTTGTGTTCTTATTGTTGAATTTTAAGAGTTCTTTGTATATTTTGGTAATAGTCCTTTATTTGATATATATTTTTGCACATATTTTCTCCCAGTCTTTTCATTCTCTTTACTATGTCTTTCACAAAGCAGAAAACTTTAATTTTAACGAAGCCCAACTTATCAATTATTCCTTTCATAGATCATTTCTTTGGCATTGAATCACAAAAGTCATTGCCAAAGCCAAGGTCATCCAGATATTTTAAGTTATTTTTGTGAAGGGTGTAAAGTCTATGTCTAGGTTAATTTTTTTGCATATGGATGTCCAGTTGTTCCAGCACCATTTGTTGAAGAGACTGTCTGCTCCATTGTATTGCCTTTGCTTCTTTGTCAAACATCTGTTGTCTGTATTCATGTGGATCTATTCCTAGGCTCTCTTCTGTTCCATTGCTTCTGTTCTTTTGCCGGTGCTACACTATCTTGATTACTGTAGCTTTATAACATGTCTTGAAGTTGGGTATTGTCGGTCCTCCAACTTTATTCTTTCAATTTTATGCTGGCTATTACGGGTCATCTTTTTATTTTTAGTCATTCTAATAGGTGTGTATTGGTATCAAATTGATATTTGCATTTACCTAATGTCTAAAGATGTTGAATATGTTTTCATGTGGTTATTTGCCTTTTGTATATCTTTGGAGAAATGTCAATTTAAATCTTTTGTCCATTAAATAAAATTGGATTGTTTTCTAATTGAATCTTAAGTGTTCTTTATGTTTTCCAGATACATCTATCTGTCAGATATGTCCTTTGCAAACATTTCCTCTATGGCTTGTCTTTTCATCCCTTAAGTGTTTTTGGAAGAGAAGTTTTTAATTTTGATGAAGTCCATTTTACCAGTTTGTTCTGTTACTATTGTGCTGTTTGTGGCGTATCTAAGAAATCTTTAACTCAAGGCCACAAAGATTTTCTTCTGTGTTTTCTTTCACAAGTTTTACAGTTTTAATTTTATATTTAGGTCTATGATCCATTTGGAATCAATTTTTTGTATAATGTGAGGTATATATTCAAATTCCTATTTTTTTATTGCATATAGATATCCAGTTGTTCTAGCACAATTTGTTGAAAAAACTATGCTTTCTGTACTGTATTTCCTTTGCACCTTTGTCATAAATTAAATGCCCTTGTATGTGGAGGTTTATTTTTGAATACTCTATGTATTCTGTTTCATTGATCTTTTTGTCTGGCTGCCAATACCCCACTGTTTTGATTACTGTAGCTTTAAAATAAGTGTTGAAATCAGGTGGTAGTGTTAGCCTACCAAATTTCTTCTTTTTCAGAGTTGTTTTGACTGTCCTAGGTACTTTGTATTTCTCTGTGAGTTTTTAAATGAGCTTTTAAATTTCTTCCAAAAAAAAAAAGCCTCCTGTGGTTTTGATTGCAATTCCATTGAATCTGTAGATCAGTTTTGGAAGAATTGACATATTAACAACATTGAGTCTACCAAATAATGAACAAGGTGTATCTCCATTTATTTTGGTCTCCTTTACTTTCTCTGAGCACTGTTTTTTAGTTTTCAGTATATAGGTGTTTCATATCTTTTGTAAGATTTTTCTCTAAGTAGTTCATAATTTTTGAGGTTATCCTAAATGGTATCGCTCTTTAAAATCAACTTCTATTTCTTGCCAGCATGTAGAAAAACAATTGATTTTTGCATTTTGATCTCCTATTATGCTACGTTGCTAAACTCATTTAATAGTTCTAGTAACTTCTTTGAAGATGTCAGATTTTTGTATGTTCATGTTGTCTGTGAATAAAGATGATTTTATTTCTACCTTGCCATTCTGGATGCTTTTCCTTTTTTTTCCTTTTCCTCCTCTTCTTCCCTTTCTCTCTCTTCCCCCGCCCTTCCTCCCCTTCCTCCACCTCCTTTCACCTGATTACATTGGCTAAAACCTCTAGAACCTCTAGTACCGTGTTGAATAGAAGTGAGAGCAGAAATCCCTGGGTTGTTACTCATCTTGCTACTCGTCTTTGATTCAGTCTTTCATCATTAAATATGATGTTAACTATAGGTATCTTATAAATGCTCTTTATCAGGCGAAGGAAGTTCCCTTCTATTCCAGTTTGCTAAGAATTCTTATTATGAATGGATATTGAATTCATATATCACATTCAAGTCATCATTCAAATGCACTTTTTTTGCATCTATTAGAGATAAAAGTTTCTTCTCATTCTTTTAATATTTTTAAGTACCCTAATTGATTTTTGAATGCTAAATTGACCTTTTCTGGAATAAACCATTTTTTGTTAGGATGTACTATCCTGTTTTACATATTATCTAATATTTTTGTTAGGGGATTTTTGCCTCTTTTTTATTCTGACAGAGAACTTTTATCCAGAATATATTTAAAACAATTACACGTTAATAATAAGAAAACAAACAGTTTAATAAAAATGGACAAAAGATTTGAACAGACACTTCACAAAAGAAGATATTCGTAGGGTCAATATGCACCTGAAAAGGTGCTCAACATCATTAGTCAAAAGGGAAAGGCATAAATTAAAACCACAATCAGATACCACCCTCACACCCACTAGAATGGCTATAATGAAGAAGACTGGCCACACCACCCATTGGTGAGCATGCAGAGCAACTAGAATGTTCATCCATTGCTTGTAGGAATAGAAGATGGTACAACCACTTTGGAGAACATTTTGCCTCTACTTTTTTTTTTTTTTTTTTTTTTTCCCCGGTACGCGGGCGTCTCACTGCTGTGGCCTCTCCCGTTGCGGAGCACAGGCTCTGGACGCGCAGGCTCAGCGGCCATGGCTCATGGGCCCAGCCGCTCCGCGGCATGTGGGATCCTCCTGGACCGGGGCACGAACCCGTGTCCCCTGCTTCGGCAGGCGGTCTCTCGACCACTGCACCACCAGGGAAGCCCATGCCTCTATCTTAATTAAGGATATTGTTTTGTAATTTTTTTCTGAGGGTATCTTTGTCAGGTTGTGGTGACCAGGTTATGGCAGACTCAAAATTCGTTGAAAAGTGTTCTCTCTTCCTTTATTTTCTTAAAGAGTTTGTCTTTAATTTGTATGATTATATCCTTAAATGTTTGAGAGAATTTACCAATGAATTACCAGGGTTTGGAGTTTTTTTGTGGGATTATTTTGTTTGAATGTAAATTTAATTTCTTTAATAGATATAGGGTTATTCAAATCGTCTACTTCTTGTGTCTTGTTTGGTGAGTTGTGTTTTTCAAGTCATTGTTTCCTTTTTTTAAAAAAAACATTAAAACATTTATTTAAAATTATTTTTTAAAAAATGAACTAAGCTCATTTCTTCCTCAAAGGAAGCAGTAAAGAGAATGCCATACAGCAAAAAAAATTCTAAGTGTGTGATGCAATTGAGCATTTGGGTTAATAGACTATTCTGGTTACTTGTGATTTATTCTACATTTCTGTGTTTTAGTGACTTAGAGCCTTGTTATTTGTATTGGTTTTAAAGGTTAGGATCTTATGGCAAAGAAGCATATTGTAAACTTCAAGTATAAATATAGAAGGCAGAGGAAATTGAGTCTTTTGTGGTATTTTTGTTTTTTTAAAAACAGATTTATTTTTCTTTTAACATATAAAGTGGTTAAAAACAGAAGAGTCACTGTTTGCTTAGAGGTTTTGTATAATCTCAGATTGTTTTATAGCAGTCAGCCACTTTAAAGAAAGATGATCTCTGAAAAGCCATATTTTTTATTTTTAAAATATTTTCTCCTTTTAAGGCAAACAGTTTGGAATCCAAAGATTATCTCCAGGTTTGTCTTCGAGTAAGACCATTGACACAGTCAGAAAAAGAACATGAGCCTGAGGTTTGTGTTGAATTTAATATGTTTTACTTCCATTAAATGGGCAAAATACCATTGTTTTAATTTACTTATTGTTAGTTTTTATTTATTTATTTGTGTTCTAGGGCTGTGTGTATATTCTGGATTCACAGACCATTGTGCTGAAGGATCCTCAAAGTATCCTTGGTCGATTAAGTGAGAAAAGCTCTGGGCAGATGGCACAGACATTCAGTTTTTCCAAGGTAGGTACCCATGTGAAATGGAAGATTTTTCTTTTCAGGAAAAGAAACTTGGCTTAGGCTAAATTGCTACCTAATTATATATAATGAACTATATACATCTTGTGCTTATGAAACTTAGATCTTAGGTACTGGTATTTTTTTCTCAATGGTAGGACTCAAATTTCAGGTGTGTAAATATATAATTGGAAGTGAGAAAATCTTTGTAGAGTTCTTGCAATCTTTTTTTGGTGGAGGGAAGTATCCTTTTCAAAATCTAGATGAAAAGTTATTGGTTGGGGGCTTCCCTGGTGGCGCAGTGGTTGAGAATCTGCCTGCCAATGCAGGGGACACGGGTTCGAGCCCTGGTCTGGGAGGATCCCACTTTGCCGCGGAGCAGCTGGGCCCGTGAGCCACAACTACTGAGCCTGCGTGTCTGGAGCCTGTGCTCCGCGACAAGAGAGGAAGTGACAGTGAAAGGCCCGTGCACCGCGATGAAGAGTGGCCCCCGCTTGCCACAACTGGAGAAAGCCCTCGCATAGAAACAAAGATCCAACACAGCCAAAAAAAAAAAAAAAAAAGAGTTATTGGTTGGGTCAGATTTCTATCTTGAAAGCTTTTTGAAAGTAGTTAAACTAGCAGGTGTATTTGTGGGAATTGGGAATATGGCAACTTTTAAGAATGAATCTTGTAGGACAAATCTTTTAAATATTAAAAACATGAAAGGGTAGAACTCATTGTGGATATTAACTTGAACATTCTAAAAAGATTTTTTTAAAAAAATGCTTGTTTAGGTTTTTGGCCCAGAAACTACACAGAAGGAATTCTTCCAGGGTTGCATTCTACAGCCAGTTAAAGACCTCTTGAAAGGACAAAGTCGGCTGATTTTTACTTATGGGCTAACCAATTCAGGAAAAACTTACACATTTCAAGGTAAATAGTTTTATTTTTGCTAGAAAGGAAGAAAGAGGCACTAATAATGTACTCATTTTCATAATACTTCTTATAGTTATGTTTCCATTGCCTAGCACATTTGCTCCATTTTTAATAGTAATAGCATATTGAATGTGTATTGCCAATGGCTTTTAATTCAGATCGACTACTTTACCCATATGTAGAGAATTACATGATGATAAAAACTCAGAAGGGGGCTTCCCTGGTGGTGCAGTGGTTAAGAATCTGCCTGCCAACGCAGGGGACACGGGTTCGAGCCCTGGTCTGGGAAGATCCCACATGCCACGAAGCAGCTAAGCCTGTGCGCCACAACTACTGAGGCTGCGCTCTAGAGCCCGTGAGCCACAACTACTGAGCCTGTGTGCCACAACTACGGAAGCCCACGCACCTAGAGCCCATGCTCTGCAGCAAGAGAAGCCACTGCAATGAGAAGCCCATGCACCACAACGAAGAGTAGCCCCCGCTTGTTGCAACTAGAGAAAGCCCGTGTGTAGCAACGAAGACCTGACGCAACCAAAAATAAATAATTAATTAAAAAAAACCCTTAGAAAAAGGATTGATGTGACATAGGGAATTAAGCATGGATAACCAGGGAAACACTTTATATTTTATTTTACTTTTATACTTTGTGATAATGAATGATAGCCAATCTTAAAGCCTGATCTGAATGTAAAATTTCAGGTTTTGCATCAGAATAATAGTTGATAAAATGTCAATTATACAGTTAAGACCAAAATGATGGAAACAAAATGATGGAAAACCAAGTAATCCTTCAACTTCTCTCACTCTTGTCTCAGCTTTTTACTCTTGCCTGTTAGTGGTATAAAAGGAGACTTGGTAGTTCAAGAATGTTTTTTTCTAAGAGAGTGTAAAACAAAAATTCTTTTCATAGGCACAGAAGAAAATATTGGCATTCTACCTCGAACTTTGAATGTACTATTTGATAGTCTTCAGGAAAGACTGTGTACAAAGATGACCCTTAAACCACATAGGTCCAGAGAATACTTACGTTTATCACCAGACCAAGAGAAAGAAGAAGTAGCTAGCAAAAGTGCATTGCTTCGACAAATTAAAGAGGTATGGGAGTATTTTAGTATGTAAAATATACATAATCCTGACCTTTTAGTAGCTCTTTAGTTTGTTTCAGCCTATATTGGACTGTTTTGTGGTGCTTGTGGCTATTGTCTTTTCTTTTTGAGAAAAGTATTAAAAGCTTTTTTGAAGTCATCTCTTCTTATTTCATACTGTACAAACAGCAGAAATGTTTAAACAATACAAATGTAAATGGTTCTTAAATCTTTTTTGGTTGCTGTAGAAACAGCAACTTTCTATATAATGATTTTTAAAAATTCTTTTTTTTAATTGTAAAAGTAATATGTATACACAAAAGCTAAACAAGAGAATGTGAAAAATAAAAGTGAAAATTTCCTATAATTCCATTCCTGAAGAGAAAACCAATATTAGCAGATATGAACATATCCTTTTTGATCTTTTTCTCTCTGTACACACAAAAAAATCTATGTACAGAGCTTTCTGTATGTGTCTATATATACACACAGAAACATAGTCATATATAGTTGCATATATCTTCATATCTTTTTCTCTATATGTAGGATATGGTCTTTTTTTTTTTTTTTTGCGGTACGCAGGCCTCTCACTGTCATGGCCTCTCCCGTTGTGGAGCACAGGCTCCGGACGCATAGGCCCAGCGGCCATGGCTCACGGGCCCAGCTGTTCTGCGGCATGTGGGATCCTCCCGGACCGGGGCACGAACCTGCATCCGCTGCATCGGCAGGCGGACTCTCAACCACTGCGCCACCAGGGAAGCCCTGGTCTTTTTTTTTTTTTTTAACAAAAATGAGGTTTTATTATACAGACATTCTGTAACTTGCTCTTTCATTTAACATGTCGTAAATCTTTTACTACCTTAATTCATGTGTCTTATCTGTTAGGTTATGTTTTTTCCTCTTTTCTTTCTTCTTTTTAATAGTTTTTTATTTAATAAATTTTTTTTTATAAAGTATACTTGTCTATTTATTCCTTCTTTGCCTTGTGGATTTTGTGTTATGCTTTCAGACATTTATTTTATCTATTTAAAATTGTTAAAAACTATTAACAGTCTTTATAAATATATTCAAAACACTGATGGGGATTTTCTTCTTAAAGTAATTTAGAAATCAGTGTTTCAAGGTAATAAAATATTGTTGCTCAGTGGAGAGCAAAGTTCAGAATCCATGATTATGGTCTCTGCAAGTAAAATTGTGAGTATTTTAACAAAATTTATGGAGATTGGTGGATAATTGCATGGATAATTCATAGAGGAAATTAAAGTCATTAATAATGAGAAAAACTTCCCCTAACAAGTTACCTGGTTAAAACAAAATGTTATTTTGCCTATGAAATTATTAAAATTTTAAAAACTTGAGATATGCACTTTTTTTAAAAGTTCTTTTTATTGAGGTATAGTCGATGTACAATATTATAGAAGTTTCAGGTGTATGATGTGAAATACACACTTTCACTTTCATATATTGATTGTAAAATGTGTCTCTCCAAAGCAATTTGGCAATACTATACTAAGAGTGAGAACTTTAAAATAAGTTCATATTTTCATCCACCAATTCAGATTTAGGTATATGACCTAAGGGAACAATTAAATTACAGAAGAAAAAAATAATATATTAAGATGTTTATCTTAGTACTATTTAGTTAAGTCATTTCACATCACATCTCTTCAGTTAGGCAGCCACCAAATGTTTACAAATAATTTTTAATTATAGAGAGAAAAAGCTTACAATGGAATAAGTGTAGGGAAAAATATAGAAGGGAATATATTGAAATTTTACTAGTAATTGCCTCTGAGTGGCAGTGATTATATATGATGATATTCTTTTTAATATTTTCTGTGGTTTCCCAAATTTCCTATTATTAGGATGTATTATTTCACTAGGAAGGAAATTAATAGAGGTCGTTGAATTGAGTAGATGAAAGGCAGGTGGCTTACTTGGATAGGTAATTAATAAGCTGGTTATTTAATCTTAACTAACAATGTTTTTTAACTTTTTAAAAAAAATCTTTTTCAGGTTGCTATGCATAATGACAGTTATGATACTCTTTATGGTAAGGTTTCCTTTCTCATTTACTTTTAAAATGTTGATTATTTGAAAAGCTTTTAATTTTTGGATCACTTCTGGTGATTTAATTTCTTTAATAAACAGTAATACTTGGAAAATGGTACATAACTATATGAAATATCAGTCATTGTAAAGTTTTATTTTGACTTAATAAATAAGTCCCTTTCACTGGTTAACTTTCATGTTGTTTCGAGAGAGACACTATTTTTCCTTTGTCCTTTATGTTTAATTTTTACGTAAAATTATTTGTACATTTATTAGCGTGTTTGCAGAAAAGAAAAGAAAGATAAGCGGATTTTGGTTAATACAAATATTTATATCTGCTTTGGTCCAAAAAGTTTTTAACATTGCTGGTCAAAAGATTAAGGATACTTAGTTTTTCAAGTCCAGGAGTCTTGATCTATCCTATTGTCTCATTTAATTTTGTGATTATCTTTTTTATTTTCTGTAGGAAGTTTAACAAACTCTTTGAATATCCCAGAGTTTGAAGAGTCCGTGAGAGACTGTGAACACGCGAGCTTGAATATGGATAATAATATAAAATTTTCTGTGTGGGTTTCTTTCTTTGAGATTTACAATGAATGTATTTATGATTTGTTTGTTCCTGTCTCATCTAAATTCCAAAAGAGAAAGATGCTACGCCTTTCCCAAGATGTAAAGGGCTATTCTTTTATAAAAGGTATACTAGTGAGTATTTTTTACTTTATTGCTCTGAAATTCCTTTCTAGGCTTTGTTATAGGAAAGCAGACTGGAAATTGAAAATTTTTATACTAATTATTTTTTATTTTTTAATCTATTTATTTTTGGCCGCATTGGGTCTTCGTTGCTGTGCACGGGCTTTCTCTAGTTGTGGCGAGCAGGGGCTGCTCTTCGTTGCAGTGCACGGGTTTCTCATTGTGGTGGCTTCTCTTGTTGCAGAGCACGGGCTCTAGGCACGTGGGCTTCTGTAGTTGTGGCACACGGGCTCAGTAGTTGTGGCTCGTGGGCTCTAGAGCACAGGCTCAGTAGTTGTGGTGCTCGGGCTTAGTTGCTCTGTGGCATGTGGTATCTTCCCGGACCAGGGCTCGAACCCGTATCCCCTGCGTTGGCAGGCGGATTCTTAACCACTTCACCACCAGGGAGGTCCTGTATCCTGATTATTAACATCAAGATAATAGTTTGTGCTTTGAAAGTATGTTTTGGTATGTTAATTAAACTTGAAGGTGAAGGGGTCTAGTTTAATGTTGTATTTGCTAGAGTATTATTGATTGGATTTTAGGGGATGGGAAAAGCTGTGTGTGTAGGTATTCACATTATTCTGCTGCTTTGTAACGGTATTCAAACTTCAGAGCCATGTATCAGTAAATGTTCTGTTCCATAGTGCTGTTTTTCCAACCTTTTAAAAATCACTACCCCACAGTAGGAAATACATATTAATAACATCATGATCCTGTACCTGCATATGTATATATATACATATATACAATTGAAAAGTTTCATTAATTATACTTACCCTTACTACAAGGAATGCACTTCGTTGTTTTCTATATTGTACTTCATTTTTACAATACGCTAGTTGTGACTCAATAAATTTGACTTCATGACTCACAAATGAATTGCAGTCTATAATGTCTCATAGCTAGGTAATTTTCTAGGTTTAATCTGTAATGTATTTTGTCTTTTTTTTTTTTCTGGATGTCTAATTCTAAGGAATCTTACCTATTTTTAATTTTCCCTTTGGCAGATTCTGTTGAAGAACATTTACTTTCTGTGTTTGTACTACTTAAGTACTGGAAAATCATTATAATATCCTCTTCTTGCATACTTCTTTTTTTATATTTATTTATTTATTTATTTGGCTGCATTGGGTCTTAGTTGTGGCATGCGGGATCTTCATTGCAGCGCGTGGGCCTCTCTCTAGTTGTGGCGTGTGGGCTCTAGAGTGTGCGGGCTTAGTTGCCCCATGGCGTGTGGGATCTGAGTCCCCCGACCAGAGATCGAAACCACGTCCCCTGCATTGGAAGGCGGATTCTTAACCACTACACCACCAGGGAAGTCCCTTATGTAATTCTTTTCTAATGGAGTATGGAATAGCTGAGTTGACTATACCTAGGGCGTGTTATTAAAAGAAAGATTTTATTATATGTCTTTGGGAAAGAGATTACATATCTTCAAAGAGATTACATTGTACTGCAAATGCTGTGTTTTTATAAATTGATATGTGTCCTCTTTATTTTTTAAAGATCTACAGTGGGTTCAAGTATCTGATTCCAAAGAAGCATATAGACTTCTAAAACTAGGAATAAAGCACCAGAGTGTTGCTTTCACAAAACTGAACAATGCTTCCAGTAGAAGGTAAGGAGTAAACCCTGTGGTGTAAGCCTGAGGTGTGCTAATTTAAACACAACTAATTTAAGATTAAAGTGGACAGTAGGTTCTCTGATATATTAAATGAATTCATAGGCATAAAAACATTCTGTAAACTGAAGAGCACTAAACACATAAGATTATCAGGACTGTTTCTTGTTCTAACGTAAGATTTACTAATTTACACTCAGTCTGAGGTATTTTTACTCTTTCTGTATGTGAATATCTAAGCTCAGTGTTTTAGTTACCTGTAACGGTGGACTTTTCTCTGTGTTTTTCCTACTTACCCCATGAACACAGACACTGTATGCATACTGAGTTGGGCCAAAATCTCAAAGGGCTAAGGAAGGATTTTTTTTAATGTTTATGATATATGATACATGATATACATATCATGTATCATATATGATATGTGATATACATATCATATATCATATATGTATGATACATGTTTTTGCATAGCTAAAGAAAAAGGAAGGATGTTTTTGATGGAAGGGATTGGTGGATGAGAGACAAAAGAAAATAAGTTTAAGTTTATACGTAAAACAGGTTTTCTCTTAAGGGGGAAAGAACCCTGTCCCCCATGTGTGGAGTGAAGGTAATATATAATCCAGATAAGCCTGTATTTAGGCCAGATGTATACTTTGCTTTAGGTATATATTCAAAGTAGATTAGCTGTAAATAATACCATTTTAACTAGTAATATCTCTGCAAGCAAATTGAGACTTTATTATAAATGATTTCATTAATAGAAATAAGAAGAGGAATAGGTTTGAAGGATTTGGGGCTAAGTGCAAGAAAGATAAGATATTTGGTTTTAGGTAGTTGGGTGGTATGTAGGTGATAGTGGAGCACTGAATTGAAATATCTGACAGCTAGTTGGAGAATGCAGCGCTGGAGCTATGGCTAGTATTAGGATATAAATAAATGTTGATTTAGATGCTTGTCTCCTATTTAGAATGCAGAAATTAAAAGTGAACGATAATATTTGATCTTTCTTTACTTCTTTTAGTCACAGCGTATTCACTATTAGAGTATTACAGATTGAAGAATCGGAAATGCCTCGTGTAATGCGAGTCAGTGAGTAAGTTGAACATTCTTTAAATAGTAATTATTCTGAATTGTTTTGTTTTGAAGAATTTTTTAGTTTTTTTTTTTTTTTTTTTAGATTGTCTTTATGTGATCTTGCTGGCTCAGAACGAAGCATGAAGACACAGAATGAAGGTGAAAGGTTAAGAGAGACTGGGAACATCAACACTTCTTTATTGACTCTGGGAAAGTGTATCAATGTTTTGAAGAACAGTGAAAAGTCAAAGTAAGAGTTGCTGAACATGTTATTAGCATATTAAGTATTACAATATTTAGACCCTTCAGCTTTGCTGGTTTTAGAAAGTTCTCTTGTTTTTCACTTCTTATGACTATATATGGATTGTAATTAAAATTACTTAGAAATCTTGGATAAAAAAAATGATAGAAATAAAAAAAAATGTCAGTCAATGCCAGTGGCTCATCAAGTAAACACAGTATTTTCCATAGCAAATATATATCAACAGACATCTTGGATAGTAAGCTTCTGATGATGCTGGTTTAGCATCTAAAACCACGTTATTCTTATTAATGCATTCTGTTTTTCTAGATGTGGTAGATTTCTGCATTAATTATGAATCAGCCTGTACCATTTCTAGTTAAGGTGTATATATTGCGTAATTGGCCTACACTAGAAAACACAACCCAATTCAATGTGACTTTCTTTACATTTTGCCTAGTATTAGAATTACTATTATAACTAGTAGTAGTATTTAAAGAAAACAACATGAATAAACAGAAAATGATTATTATGGGTGGAACTAATTATTAACCTAGAATTTAAGTCCATGATAGCTATATTATTTCTTTGTAAAATTTATCAGCATCCTGACTTCATGAGATACGTTTTAACTTACAGTTTTTTGAAAAATTTTTCCGTAGGTTTCAACAGCATGTGCCTTTCCGGGAAAGTAAACTGACCCACTATTTTCAAAGTTTTTTCAACGGTAAAGGGAAAATATGTATGATTGTCAACATCAGCCAATGTTTTCTTGCCTACGATGAGACACTCAATGTGTTGAAGTTCTCAGCCATTGCACAAAAAGTAAATATAATTAAATTTCTGCACAATTTATTAAGCTTCTTATCATTAGAGTATTAATTATTTTTTTCTCGGAGTAGTTAACACATTTTGCACTAGCTCTAAACCTAGAAAATAACTGAAAATTTAAAATGTAATACTTGATCAAGTAGTAGGACATAGGAAAAATATTGAAAGTAACCCCTGCTTAAGAGTAAAATGACCTCAGTAATAAACTTACCCATTACAAATTTCGAGTAATTCTTGCAGCAAATTGTCAGCTCTGCTGTCCATCTGGTTCATTTAGTGGCTAATCAGGAACCCCCCTGCTAGGAATAGTATTGATACTAAGAACTTAACCCAGGAAAGTAAATTTATCTAGAGTATACATGTGTAATTGGCTTTTTTCTTATCAAATATTTATTTAAGGATGCTAATTCCTTCTTGCATGTTTGTTTGCATTGTTTTTATTTTTTAATTCTCAAGTTGTCATTTGACTTAAATTTAGAAAATTTTTGTTTTGTGTGGACAGTTCTTGCCTTTTCTGTTTTAAAAGTTACATTGAATATTTTAACAGGTTTGTGTTCCAGACACTTTAAATTCCTCTCAAGAGAAATCATTTGGACCTGCCAAATCTTCTCAAGATGTATCACTAGATATTAATAGTTCAGATAATAAAATACTAAATGAAAAGAGATCCACAATTTCATGGGAAAATAGTCTAGAAGACGTGGTGGAAGATGAAGATTTGGTTGAGGATCTAGAGAAAGCTGAAGAAAAGCAAAATGTGGAAAGTGAATTTACTGATGAAGATCTAGATAAAACATTAGAGGATGATAAGGCTTTCAGTAGCCATGAGGAGAAGAGAGTATGTATTAAGAACTCATACTTCTAAAGTTGGCTTATTTATTATTCTGAAGTTAGGGTTAATAATTCTTAAGGCTGTTTCTCTCATTTTTTTAACAATACACTAATTTTGTCTTTCATCTTCATGTTTTGAAAATTTTCACATCCACAGAAAGAATAATACAATGAATATACATTTGCACTTCACCTGAATTTGCCAGTTGTTAACATTTTATCGTATTTACTTTAATTCTTTCTGTGAGTGTGTGAATACACATCTTTTTGGTGTATCATTTGAAAACAAGATGCAGACATAATGACACCTTACAAATAACTACTTCAGCATGTTTCCCAAGAACGTGGACATTTTCCTCATGATCAAAAGACCATTTTCATACCTAAGCAATTTCACATTGATACAATAACGTAATGTTTTATCGTCCATATTGAGATTTATCCAGTGGTCAGTATTTCCTTTATAGCCACTTTGTTATTGATCTACAACCAAAGTTAATACATTGCTTTTGATTATCATGTTTCTTTAGTTAATCTCTAATCTAGTGTAGATGTTTTTGAAAAATTGTGGTGAGTTGTCTTGTAGAGTATCTCCAGTCTGGATCTGTCTTATTACTTCCTGATTCAGGTTTAACACTTTAGATAAGCCTATTATATAGGTGAAGTTGTGAATTTCCCATTACATCACATCAGGAGGCAGCTGATGTCTGATTTCCCCATTTTTGGTGATGCTAAATTTTGCTCATTTGGCTAAGGTTTTGTGTTTAGATCTCTCTTCATTGTAAAAGCGTATCATCTGTGAAGATGCTTTGACACCATGTGACTATCTTGTTCCCCAGTATCCTTTCACCCAGTGATTTTAGCATACTCCACCAAACTTTTACTTTGCAGTCTTGAGTACAATTGTGCAAAATGTCTGCCCAGTACTGATTATCCTATTTATTCAAAAACAAAAATTATTTGGTTGTCTTGTATTTATGGTAAACAAATAAGATTTAATGGTGGTTCTTTTTTTTTTTAATTAATTAATTTATTTTTGGCTGCGTTTTGTCTTGGTTGCTGCATGCGGGCTTTCTTTAGTTGCGGCGAGCGGGGGCTACTCTTAGTTGTGGTGTGTGGGCTTATTGCCGTAGCTTCTCTTGTTGTGGAGCATGGACTCTAGGCGCGCGGGCTCAGTAGTTATGGCTCACAGGCTCTAGAGCACAGGCTCAGTAGTTGTGGCTTACGGGCTTAGTTGCTCCGTGGCATGTGGGCTCTTCCCGGATCCGGGCTTGAACCGGTGTCCCCTGCCTTGGCAGGCAGATTCTTAACCACTGCACCACCAGGGAAGCCCAGTGCTGCGCAGTTCTTTTATCCTCTGTCCAAATACAATTCACACATATATTTAAGTTGTTATTAATCCTGAAATGTAGATCATGTCCACAGTACCAGTTCCCCTCATTAACTGGTCATAACTATTACATATGTATACATGGAGTATTCTTACCAGCGTCACAGGAACACTAGTAATCCTGTGCTCATGGATGTGCTTCAGTGGTATTGCCACATCTGACATCATAGTACTCTTTTGGACTGTAGAAGTCTAAGTAGATGGATGATGTATTGAGTTAAGTACTCTCATTTTAATAGTTTATTTCAGTGTCCCTGAAAGCTATAGTTGTGCCTGTGTTGTTTGGAAATGAAAATGAAAGCTTCAGATGCCACTATTCTCAGTTAATCTGGTTACTATGTGATTGGACCTTGTTTACCTTGGATCTCTGTAATGTAGTACTTCCTTCAGTGACAAAATGAGCCGTTAATAGTCCTATTTTAGGTTTTATTGATCTTCTCAAAACTGAAGTTTATATAGAATATCCATTAAACTTAAAATGTTAGTAGAATTTCAGAATTTATTAGGGAAAAATAGTGTAGTTTATAAAGGATTATATAGTGTAAATGCATATCTTATAATGTTGACTAGGTACTTTATTTTTATTTATTTATTTATTTTATGACTAGGTACTTTAAAATTAAAATTTAATCGAGGTTTTTTCCTACTATTTTAAAAAATGATTATAGACTTTGCATGCTTTACATTATTAGCATTTTAATTAGAGGATTGTATTAAAGATCATTATGAAATATATTGATATTAGCATATTTACACTTACAATTCATTTAATTAGGCTAACCAACCAGAATTTTTTTCACCGAAAACTTTGTCAGATGCTAACAATGATAGAAAACTAATTGTTGTTGAGAATTATTGCAAGAAACCAATTTTCCAAGGTTTCCCACATTCATGCAGATTTCTCTAAGTCTCCCACATTTCTTCTTCAGTAGTTATCATTTATTATTTTAAACAGTGGGAAAGTCTGTGGTTATTCAAAATTATAAAAGTATTATATAATCTTGGTGGAATCTAGAAAAAGAAAAAGAGGAAAATAATTAAATATAAATCTCTCTCTAATCTACTGGTCACATTAGTAGGTTTTTACTATACATTATAATATTGTAACCTAATTTTCTTCACTTAAAAATAAATTGTGAAAAGTATGAATTATAAATATGTCATCATAATTCATTACAGTAGTTTACTGTATGATGGTACCATAGTTGAACCCATCTCTTTGACTGTTGAGCTGGGTTTCACTTTTTCTTT
Organism: Globicephala melas; assembly: GCF_963455315.2. Classification (NCBI taxonomy): domain Eukaryota; kingdom Metazoa; phylum Chordata; class Mammalia; order Artiodactyla; family Delphinidae; genus Globicephala; species Globicephala melas. The sequence continues at coordinate 36,229,464 of NC_083329.1, read as the reverse complement.
ATTTACATACAACCACTCACTGTTGCAAAAAACACAGTGACCATTCTTACAGCCAAAACGCTGGGTCCTATTATATAATTAATTCCTCAGTATAAGTTCTTAGAAGCAGAATTTCAAAGTCAGGATATCTATAGAAATATTTTCAAATACAAAATCGAAAAACTGAAAGATCTGTGACTTTGAGAGAGTTTATTAATTTATTATTGAGAAACTTTAATCAAAAACCTTGAAAAAGAATATTAGGCTTTTTTCTTGAATGCTATGATTTATTACATATCTATACTGGCTATGATGTCAAGTTGTAATTGCCTTATTGTTCATTGTCTGTATTACATGATTAATTATGTATGTGCTTTCAAAGACAGAGTTGTTGCTCACATTTGAATAGTTATAAAAGCCCAATAGGATAAGTTTAAAAATTTATTTTATTATTTATTTATTTATTTTTGGCTGTGTTGGGTCTTTGTTGCTGTGCGCGGGCTTTCTCTAGTTGTGGCGTGGGCTTCTCATTGCGGTGGCTTCACTTGTTGCGGAGCATGGGCTCTAGGCGCACGGCCTCAGTAGTTGTGGCTCGCGGGCTCTAGAGCGCAGGCTCAGTAGTTGTGGCTCACGGGCTCTAGAGTGCAGGCTCAGAAGTTGTGGCACGTGGGCTTAGTTGTTCTGCGCCATGTGGGATCTTCCCGGACCAGGGCTCGAACCCGTGCCCCCAGCATTGGCAGGCGGATTCTTAACCACTGCACCACCAGGGAAGTCCCCAATAGGTTAAGTTATGTAACATTCTCTTTGTCATTTTGGAACGTGTTTGGGGGTTCTTAGTAACTACTCCATATAATACTTCAACTTTATATTTTGACAGACTAATTTTAAACTCAAACTTAAGCATGTACCACAGACCTGGTCTTTACTTTCTCCACCTAAGAAATGTGGATGCTGCTACCAAGCTTACAGAGGGTTGTGTGGATTAAATGAAATAAAATATGAACTCCCCAGAGTAGTTTCTGGTAGATAATAGATGCTCAAATTTTATTTTCTCTTCTTTCTTTGTGTAGCTAGACAGTGAGACATTTGAATTACTGTATATCTGTTTCTAAAACGTGGAGAGGCGCGCTTGATTTTTCAGATTAGTGAATCTCTGCAAATACACAATTTTCAGTGAAAATATCATCTCTAATAAAAGGGTGCATAATTACAATCTAAATGGAAAAAGTTTTATTTTTGAACACTTGGACAGTCTTTCTCTTGGAATATATTTGTTTTTTTAATTAGAATTTTAATATTTATATTTTAGAAACTTTTGGATTTAATAGAAGACTTGAAAAAAAAACTAATAAATGAAAGAAAAGAAAAGTTAACATTGGAATTTAAAATCCGTGAAGAAGTTACACAGGAGTTTACTCAGTATTTGGCTCAACGGGAAGCTGACTTTAAGTAAGTTTTTTCGTTCATGTCCTGGTAAAAATTGAGAATTTTATTTACTTGTTTAAATTTTTTTTTTGGCTTTTTATTTTATATTAGGTGACTTCTGAATTCTGACCTTCATGCAGGCTTGAAAATAGCTGTTACTAATCCCCATGGTGATTGTGAATTATACATGAATGATTATTTAAACTGACTTTTAATTTATAATGTACCTAATCTTAGAAATTTAAAATAAAAGCACGAAGTAGTGCTTTTTCTGTTTCTTAATGGGATTAATTTCTGTTATGAAGGGAAACTCTCCTTCAGGAACGAGAGATATTAGAAGAAAATGCTGAATGTCGTTTGGCTATCTTCAAGGATTTGATTGGTAAATGTGACACTCAAGAAGAACCAAACAATGAAGATCATGCCGTGAAAGCTGAAACTGAAGTATGTTAACTGAAATATTAAATCCATGAGGTTTAGGTACCAGGATTTAGTATACCACATCAATGATGAGAAATATTAATATACTTTAGAATTAAAACAAAAAACTTAATATGTAGCTTTATTATAATTAAGCATGCTTTGTTAAGAATGTAAGCACAAATAGTTTAAACATAGCTATTGAACTTATAAAAATATATATCTGTTACATTTATATCTCAGTCTGGTGTTGATTAAGTCATTGTGTTGATTGTAGGTAGATACCTTTTTGTCTGATTATGGGATACCCCTCTCAGATTTGTCTTAAACTTAAAGAATTTTAAATGGCTGAGAGACCTAAAGGGTCATTTAGTTCTGTTCTGATTAAAACAAAAATATTTATATATAGAAAGATCACTCTTGCTTGGCTGACTGACCATTCCCTACTGTTGAGGAAACATTCTTTCCTGCTGCTCCTACTGAAGCTGAAATTAATCTCATCTTTTTGGAAAGTTTGTTTTTGTTTTCCTTTGCTTTTTAATTACTCAGTTCAGGGGGTCTGGGATGGTGATGTCCAGGCTCTTGCTTTCAAACCATCATTATGTGTCCCTGACATAGTTTGGGATTTGGTCTGAATTATGAAACTGGAAATTTGTTTCCTGCGCTAGCCGAGCAAAGCCTTTGAAGGCTCATTATATAACTGAAAGTATACCTGAAACATTATTCCTCCATAAAAACAATGTCATAAACTATGATAAGTCATTACAGAACAATTACGATTACCTAGTTCAGGTATACTTTCAGTTATATAATGAGCCTTCAAAGGCTTTGCTCGGCTAGCGCAGGAAACAAATTTCCAGTTTCATAATTCAGACCAAATCCCAAACTATGTCAGGGACACATAATGTTTCATGTTCCATAGAACAGAAAGTGAGTAATGGAGCACAACTTTTTCATAATTGGAGGTAGTTCTGTATAATCTATTTAAAAATTTTAAAGTTGTGAATTTTTTTGCTGTTTATTTTTAAAACTATCTCAATCAGATGATACCACACTGAAATAGTGAAAGCCACTGTTAACATTAGGTATGTGGATTTTGCTATTTTTAGGAAGGACAGAATTATGTAGGAATTGAAGATATTATTGGTTCTCTTCAAGATGATGTCACTGATATTAAGAAACAGGCTGAAATTGCTCACTTATGTATTGCATCTCTTGCTGACCCCCAGGAAGCTATTGCTTGTTTAGAATTAAAGTTTAATCAAGTTAAAGCTGAATTAGCTAAAACCAAAGAAGAATTAACCAAAACCCAGGAAGAGTTAAAAAAGAGAGAAAATGGTAAGTGGATGTATTTTACCCCTATGTAGATGTTATAAATTCATAAAAAAACAGTTGGTAAGTATGAGATTTATGCAGCTTATTTACCAAGTGGCCAGAAAATGATGGCGGTAATGTATTTAATATTTTACCATTTGTATGAGTTTATAGTAACTTACTAGTACAAATATTTTTTTGCTTTTCTTTACTTTTAAACCAATGTTACTAGAAAACAGGCTTCTCAAAAAACACCAAAAACTAAGTACAGCTTTATCAGCAAATTAAGAAATCTCATAGGAAATTGTATAGCTGTAAATTTTGTCTATATATATATTATATATTTACTTAAATATAAATATATTTATATTTATATAAATATAAATATATATATGTATATATATGTGTGTGTGTATATATATATATGGTTTGTCACATCTGAGTTTCAAGTGTTAGATGAAATACTCTGCCCTTTTCTGTGTGAAACAAGATGGGTGGAAAATAACAGGTAAGTGATGTCTCATTCTGAAGTGTATCAGAAAGGTACCAGCTAATTCTTTTCTGACATTATACCAGAAATTTTTTACTATTGAGCATACGTGTTTCATTTTTACCCTAAGTTTTGAAAGTGGCTTTTTCAGAAACATTACTCTCTGGTGGTAGAATTTGTAGCTAAGTGCTTGTGTGCTTCTAGTGCTGTGAAAATCCTTTTTCCTGAGTATAACAATAAAGCGTCTACTATAGCAGCTTATGTTTCATGATTATTCAGTGATATATTTTTTTAGGTGCTTAGATATTCATTTTTAATATTCTTATTTTTTCAGAATCAGAAATTAATTTAAATTCATTGGTTCAAGAGCTTGAGAAGTCTATTAAGGTAATACTTTTAAGTTTTATTTTGTCTTGATAAGGAAATTAATAATTAAGTAAAATAAGCAGCATGAATTATGACTAGGTATGTCTATTTTAAAAATAAAGTAATAAATGAATGTGATAAAAAAAATTGATGAGCATAAGTGCCTTCACCCTCATACCTCTTTCCAAAGATGGCCTCTGGAAAGTTTCTTTAGTCTTTCCAGAAAAGGTGTGTGTGTGTGTGTGTGTGTGTGTGTGTGTGTGTATGTGTGTATATATATATATATATATATATATATATATGAAGCAAACACACTTTTAAAAAAATTTGTACAAATGGGATTGTAGTTCTGTGTCTTGCTTTCTTCCCTTAGAAGACATCTTAGAGATAATTGTATGGCAGCACATACAGATCTATGTCATTCTTTTACTAGGTTTATTGTGTTGGTTAGATATATTTAAATGGTGTTTATTTTGTCTGAAGTTACTGAGTGTTCTAAAATTTAGGATATGGCCTGAGCAGTGTGCAGCATTGGAATCCTGAAAATCTCTAGCACTTTGTACCTTCAGATCAGATAATTACTCTAAATGGTTGTAGATGAATTTGACATTGATAGATATAAATATGAAATTGCAGGTATACATAGAGGTGAAGTGAATTTAAAATTCTAAACTTAATATTTTTCCTGACCTTCTCTTAACTTACATTTGTCCTTCTAAAGAACTGAATATTTTAAGATATGATCAGATATAAATAATTCAAGATCTTGGTATCTAATACCCAGTACTTAAAAAGGTAACCAAAATAATGTACTTAGTACAAGACATTACAGTTATTGTTTACACAATTCGTGATCTTTTCCTTTTCCTTTATTTTTTCTAGTTACAAAAATAGCTGCTAGTTGTAAAAATTCAGCTATACTAAACTATGTAAAGTAGAAAGTACAGTAGTACCCCATAATGTCTCTCCTACATCAAAACCAAAACAAAACCAACTTGGCTGGTAGCTCTTTGAGACTTTTATATATATCCATTTTTATAGAACATTTACTATGAACTCTTAAGTTCTTTACATATATTTACTTGTTTAAATCTCAGAACAATCTTATGATGTAGATACTGTTATTTTTTATTTTTATGGAGGTGTCAAATAACTTGCCTAGGGTTAAGAGAACTTAACCTCATGGTGTTGATTAACTGTTGATCTAGGGTCACTGTTCCAAAGGTTGTTTTGAAAGCAGACTCTTAATGATTAAAAGTTTGTTTTGCATGGTTCTTTAGCATCCTTCCTACCAAGCATACCCTAGGCAGAAAACATTCCTTTGAATAACTGAGATTTGTGGAGGATGGATTTTCTTGGTGAAGATTGTATAATTTGAAGGAGGAAAAAAATGACTAGGTGATTATGATAAGTCTGAGAGTGGAAGAGGAGACAACTTGAAATTGTCATGGTCTGTTTGAAAACTCAAAGTTTGTCAGAGGTCTGATCCCTCTACCCCAGGATTTTGTCATTTATCAGCGACACCAAGGGACTAATTGTGAAAAAGCATGTAGGTTGTTCTTTATGATATCCTTTGTTTAGGGATATCTAAAAGGACTTTGCTTTTTTTTTTTTTTTGTAATAATGCATTACTTTTTGACTTAAAGTCATTTTATCTATGTCTCTTAAGAACATTTGCTGATTTTACGATGTAAAATGATGTTTTGTTTTCTCATATAGTTTTTTTTTTCCCCCCAAAAATGGATTGCTACCAGTATGTAGGGATTTAATTAATCTCTGCTTTTAAAAAAATCTCTGCCTTTACCATACTTTTAATTACTTTATAAACATACACTTAACTGCTAAGGTTTCACCCTTCCTCTTTCTGGGTACCTTTTCTTCTGCTGTCCTTTTAGGGAGGCATAGTCTTTGCCTTAAAAAATAAAAATCTAAATGGCTTTTATCATCTAGATAAACTAGGAACTCATTTTTTTTGGTTTTTTTTGTTTGTTTGTTTCCACCTGCAGAAGGATTCACATTTATTGGTTCAAATACAGTACCTAACATTTGCTAAACATGCATTTCACACTACTTGGTCACATCTCCACAGGTAGTCAATGCACAGAAGAGGGTCCATCCTTTGCCAGATGGTAGGGTGGGAGGTAGCAGAGGGACTGGGTAGCAGAGCTTGCCAACTATCATTTGGTCATGAAAGGTTGATGGAGCCAGGTTGGTGGGCAGCCCTTGTCCAGCCCGCTGGGGACAAGGGCCCAGAGACATCCTGTTTGCTTGGCTCATATACAGGACTGTGGGTAGAGGTGGGCCTCAGGTAGGCAGCCCAGGGGTAGGCTCACGGATGCATGTTGCCACCGGAGCTCTGAAGGTGGTGTCATGGGAGGTGGTGCTAGGAGTTCACTTTTAAAGCAGTGTGTAGACTGTGTATCTTTGATATACATAAGCTAGAAGCTAAGGCTAGAACCTTTTCTGCGACTTGTGAACAAACTAACAAAGACATTGTTACTTTGAGAAGCTTTGGTTGTAAAACAATTGATGAGTTTCTCCAGTTACTCAAGATTCCTCAAGATTTTAAGTAAAAGTACCTATAAGAAACAATTTTGTCATAGTGTTTTCATATTTTTCTTTTCAAAGCACATTTTGTTTATGACTTAGGGTAAGTGTTTTAGGGTTCTGTGGTTATTTGCAAATAAGTCTCTAACCCACCTGATTCCCTTAGAAAATCTAAAGATGAATTTGTTTTTAGTATCGGGGTGAAACTGCACACTTAACAAGTTTTTTTTTGTCCTTAGTGAATGTACAAGTTAGTTAATATTGCTCACTTCCTAGAGCCATTGGTTATTTTAGGGTGAGATTTAAGAAATAACTTAGAAAATGTTTCAATAAACTTGAAAATAAAATTTTTATGATACAGTATTGAATCATAATTTATATAGTTCTTAAATGTATTATAGCTTTCTATATGTGAACTAATTTTAATTTATTTTACTTTAGGACAATGCTGATACATCTACTTTAATAATAAACAATAAATTGGTTTGTAATGAAATGATTGAAATGTCTAAGGACAGCAAAACTAAAACCTATTCAGGAAGAAAAAGATTAAATGAAATTGAACTTCAACAAGATGAACCACCAGCAAAGAAAGGTACTCTTCAGCTGCTAGCAGGAGGCTTTTAAGAAAACTAACTCCTAAACCAGGAAACAGAAGAGTTGTAAAGAGAAGGAAATTTACTTATCTAAGGAAAAAAAACTGAGAAAATATAAATGTCCCTAAGTTTTACACTAACATGTTATAAACTGTCTAGAGGATGGGTATATTTAAAGCTGCCTTTATTTTAATAAGTATGTTTTTAGATATTGTGCTTTTATCACTTTAACATGGCAATAATTCTTTTACTTCTGTGCCTATAGTAGTTAAAAGTCATCATTTTCATCTTCATGATTATAGTACATTTTCTGCCAAAATTTCTCCACATTGTTTTTTCATTTGAAGAAAAAGCCATTTGACAGTAAGACTTTGAGCTAAACATTACTAAAGACAAATGTGGTCAAGTTTTGTCTTCTATGAAATTACTAAAAAAAAAGTGGGCACATGCTTCTCTATACTATACACCCCTGTTTATATGGAAGAACATGGCAGCTTTCACCTTGTCTCTAAGCTATTCATTCTGTCTTTTGGAAAACTTTTACAGTCTGATACAGGGAGGGAGGCCTTTCTAAGAGAAGGTGCATTAGCTTTAGAAACCTAATTAGCAGAAAGAGAAAAACAAATCTCGTATATTAATGCATATATGCGGAATCTGAAAAAATTGCTAGAGACGATCTTATTTACAAAGCAGAAATAGAAACAGAGACGCAGAGAACAAACATATGGATACCAAGGGGGAAGGGGTGTGTGGGATGAATTGGGAGATTGGGATTGACATATATACACTACTGATACTATATATATGAAACACATAACTAATGAGAACCTACTGTATAGCACAGGGAACTCTACTCAGTGCTCTGTGGTGACCTAAATGAGAAGGAAATCCAAAAAAGAGGGGATATATGTATACATATAGCTGATTCACTTTGCTGTACAGTATAAACTAACACAATATTGTAAAGCAACTACACCCCAATAAAATTTTTTTAAAAGATGGATTTAGAATGTTATTAATATTTATGAGTAATAATATATTATGAATTATGAACCAAAGAAACCTAGTTAGCTGCTTCACCTTGAGAAAAATGGATAAATTAAGTCTTTCTTTGGTCATGAGTAAAATAAGTTAAATATACCTGCCTCCTGAGGTTGTTAAGAATAAAAACAATTGGGTAATACAACAATATAATAAACACCTCATAGAACCTCAGTAAAATTAATGTTTTCAAAAGTAGATAACTTAAAGGATAATATAGCACTAGATATATTAATCCAATAAAGTGTGAGCTAATAGATTGAGACTAATATGCATGGTCACCTTCTGTTATCATTGAAGGAGTGAGACCTTAGCTACAGGGAGTATGACCTTGTTATGATCTCCATAGCACTGTTCCTCTAGTTTTTCACCTTGATCGGTGCCACAGAGTAGTTGAGAATATAGGGTAGTTGAGAATGCAGGAACAGTAGATCACTAGGAAGTGGAAGTGAAAGTTGGCAGAAGCGAGTGATCTACGTGGTATGACTAATCCTAAGGGTAACCCATTCATGAAGAAGGTGATTGTATAATAACTCTAGTTGTTAGTGACAAATAATTTGGATATGGGTAGATTTAAGTAAGTTTAGGTAATATAAAGTATTTTTTTTTCCTCCTTAAATTCGTAACCACTGTGGCTATTTCTCAATTATTTGTTGTTAGAGACTAAAGGGACTACATAAAGGATCATAAAATTGTAGCTATAGCCCCCCTTCTTCCCCTCTACCTGCTACTAAAAAATCTCCAGAACAAAATATGTGACTCCTATAAATACTAGGATAGGATTAGGGGGTTGATAGTTTTACTGAATATATGTTTTCTGTTCTTAAAGGGAATGCAAAGCCATTTCCCTATGAAAGTGAATTTACTTGTTTGAGGTCACTGTATCTGTACTTTGGGAAGCTGATAACCATGTAAACGGTTCAAGAAATAAGCCTTCAGAATAGTGATAAAGGAGACAAACTAGAGATATGCTACAATCTGCTTACCTGTAACTTTTCAACCAGAACTAATTTTTGTAGCAAAATATAGGTAAGCAGTATAAGTATAGGTTGAATGTGATAGAAATATTGAATTAAAGTAATTATCTTTCTATTTATGTTTACTTTTTATGTTAACCTATATTAGGTTTATATACAGTAAAACCTATTTCATCTTTATTGCTAGACTAATGCTTTAATTTCTCACTGACAAGGCTGTTCTGAATATGTTCTATGAATCTTTTGATATAAAACATAAAAATTTCTGAAAGAATAATATGAATGAATATCTGAACAAGAAAATCAGGTGCAAAACAAATTATCTGAAGTACCTTATGTAATTATCCTAGTTATTTTTTTTAAATAAATTTATTTATTTATTTTTGGCTGCATTGGGTCTTTGTCGCTGTGCGCATGCTTTCTCTAGTTATGGTGCGTGGGCTTCTCATTGCGGTGGCTTCTCTTGTTGCGGAGCACAGGGTCTAGGCACATAGGCTTCAGTAGTTGTGGCACACGGGCTTAATTGCTCCGCGGCATGTGGGATCTTCCTGGACCAGGGCTTGAACCCGTGTCTCCTGCATTGGCAGGTGGATTCTTAACCACTGCACCACCAGGGAAGTCCTATCCCAGTTATTGAAATACAGTAAAATTAAGAGAACAACATTACTTGATCACAAAAGCTTTATTGCACTTACTGTAATTCACTTCAGGGTTTAGGGACTATATCCATATAGTATACATGACTCAAATCTCTTCTCAGGTATTCAGGATTTATTTGTGAGCTCTGAATTTCTGATTGTTGTCATTTTTAACTTGCTTAGATCCCATCTTTCTCTCCTGATAAAGGGTTCAGACATCTTTATAACTTGTCTTCTTAAAGGGCAAAAAGATTAGTCATTTCCACTGATGAAGTCATAGGTGAGAAAATTACATCATAAGTTCAGAATTACTTAAAGGGAAAGTAGAACAGAGGTATGAATCAGTGGAAAAGCCAGTTATTCCACTTTGGGATGACTTGCCACAGCTTTGTAAGATGTTAGGAGACAATCTGATAAAAGTAATGCACTGGTTGAACATTATTTTTAAAAATTCATAAGAGTAAATGGGCAAGTTTGTTGTAAACGTAAATAGGGGTGAATCTCTAAGTTTCCAGAGTAGATGGAATCCTTAGAATAAACTGAAGGAACTAAATTAGGAAAATGTAAGTACAAACATAGGAAAATCATCAAAAATAAACTCAACAGCTTTTCAGAAAGCAGGCTATAGAGCAGGGGTAATGCCATGTTTTTCCTGTCCTTTTTGAGGCAGAAGAGACAATGTAAGTTATAGGTAGTAAAACCTTGTCCAATGAGCTTTTAAAGTTAGTCTGTTAAAGAGATCTTGGAATCCTGTTATGGGATTACGTAATTACTGCTGCCCAAGAGCATTTAAACAATCCGGTGAAGGAAAAGAATATGGATTGTATTTGAAAAATGGAAACTTACAAATAAAACTTGCTTTCACATGTATACTACTGAATGTAAAATTGGATAAATTCTTGGATGGAGTAGGGAGGTGAGATTTCCAAATTATATAGTGATTTTTGGGGTGAGGGGATACTCTCACTGGGGACATCAGTATCTTGAGAGGACTGGGATTTTTTTCTCAGCCTTACTGAGGTACAATTGACCAATAATTTTGTAATATATTTAAAATGTTTAACATGATTTGATATACATTGTGAAAAGTTTCCCACCTTATCACCATTAATTAATACATCTGTCACCTCACTTATTCACCTATTTTCCCCCTCTTTTTTCTTTTTTGGTGAGAACAGTTAAGTTATACTCTCTAGGCAAATTTCAGTTATACAATACAATGTTATCAATTATAGTCACCGTATTATACTTAGATCCTATGACCTTATTCATCTTAAACTGAAAAATTATACCCTTTTACAAGCCTCTCCCTATTTTCATCACCCCTCATCCCCTGACAACCACCGTTCTACTCTCTGTTTCTATGGGTTGGATCTTTTTTTCTCCTCGTACTGATACCATACAATATTTTTCTTTCTCTATGTGACTTATTTCACTTATTTCACATAATGCCCTCCAAGTTCATCCATGTCATTGCAAATGGCAGGATTTCCTTCTTATTTAGGCTGAATAATAATAGTCCATTGTATACATATTTATTCCACATTTAAAAAAATCCATACATCCATCCACGGACACTTAGGTTGTTTCCATGTCCTGGCTATTGTAAAAAATGTTGCAATGAACATAGAGCATGAACTTGCATGAACTTTGAGATAGTAATTTCATTTCCTTTGGATATATACTCAGAAGTGGGATTGTTAGCTCATAAGATAGTTCTATATTTAATTTTTTGAGGAACCTTTATACTGTTTTTCTAGTGGTTGTACTACTTTATATTCCCATCAACTGTGTGCAGATTCCCTTCTCCCCTCATCCTTGCCAGCATTTGTTATCTCTTTTTTTTTTTTTTTTTTTTTGCCCGCGCCGTGTGGCATGTGGGATGTGGGATCTTAGTTCCCTGACCAGGGATCAAACCCGTGTCCCCTGCATTGGGAGCGCGGAGTCTTATCCGCTGGACCACCAGGGAAGTCCCTGTTATCTCTTTTTGATAATAGACAGCCTAACGCGTGTTAAGTGATATCTCACTGTAGTTTTGATTTGCATTTCCCTAATGATTAGTGATGTTGAACACCTTTTCCTGTACCTGTTGACTATTTGTATGTCTTCTTTGGAAAAGTGTCTGTTTAGTTCCTCTGCCCATTTTTAAATTGGATTGTTTGGCTTTTTGACTGTTGAGTTGTATGAGTTCCCTATATATTTTGGATATTAACCCCTTGTCAGATAGACGGTTTGCAAATATTTTCTCCCATTCCACGGGTTGCCTTTTCATTTTGTTGACTGATTCATTTGCTGTGTAGAAGCTTTTTAGTTTGATATAGTTTCACTTATTTATTTTTTGCTTTTGATGCTCAAGCTTTTGGTGTAATATCTAAAACCTGTTGCATAGTCCAGTATCAAGGAGCTTTTCTCCTATGTTTTCTTCTAGGAGTTTTATGATTTCAGGTGCTATGTTTTAAGTTCTTCATCCATTTTGAGTTAATTTTTATAAGTGGAGTAAGATAGGAGTTCAATTTCATTCTTTTGCATGTGGATATCCAGTTTTCCCAACACAATATTGAAGAGACTGTCCTTTTCCATTGAGTATTCTTGGCTTTCTTGTTAAATAAGCTGGACATATGTGTGTGGGTTTAATTTTGGGCTTTTGAAACTATTTCATTGGTCTATGAATCTGGTTTTATGCCAGTACCATACTGTTTTGATTACTGTAGCTTTATAGTATAGTTGAAATTAGAAAGTGTAATGCCTCCAACCTTTTTCTTTCTCAAGATTGCTTTTGCTATTCGGGTCTTTTGTGGTTCCATGTGAATTTTTAGATTGCTGTTCTATTTCTGTGAAAAATGCCATTGGAAATTTGATAGGTATTGAATTGAACTTGTAGATTACTTTGGGTAATATGGACATCTTAACAATATTAATTCTTCTAATCCATGAACATGGAATATCTTTCCTTATTTTGTATGTCTTTTTTCATTCTCTTTCACCAGTGTTTTATAGTTTTCAGTGTAGAGGTTTTCACCACCTTGGTTAAAGTTATTCCTAAATATTTTATTCTTTTTTATGCTATTGTAAATAGGTTTTCTTTTCTTATTTTCTCTTTCTGATAGTTTGTTGTTAGTGTACAGTTTTTTGTTTTGTATAGTGTTTCTTGTATATTGATTTTGTATCTTCCAACTTTAGTGAATTTCTGTATTCTAAAGGTTTTCTGGTGGAGTCTTTAGGATTTTCTATAATATAAAATTCTGTCATCTGTAAACAGACAGTTTTACTTCTTCCTTGCCAATCTGGATACAGTTTGTTTCTTTTTCTTGCCTGATTCTCTGGCTCAGATTTCCAGTACTAATGTTAAATAGAAATAGTGAGAGTGGACATACTTGTTTTGTTCTTGATCTTAGAGGAAAAGCTTTCAGGTTTTCATGGTTGAGGATGACATTAGCTGTGGGTTTGTCATATATGGCTTTTATTATGTTGAGGTATGTTCCCTCTCCAGTCTGTTGAGAGTTTTTATCATGAAGGATGTTGAATTTTGTTAAATACTCTTTCTGCAGCTAGTGAAGTGATCATATGATTTTTATTCTTCATTTTATTAATAGAGTATATCACATTTACTGATTTGCATATATTGAACTATCCTTGCATCTCTGAGATAAATCTCCCTTGATCATGGTGTATGATCCTTTTAATGTGCTGTTGAATTCAATTTGCTGATATTTTGTTGAGGATGTTTCCATCTATGTTCATCAGTGATATTGACCTGTAATTTTCTTTTTTCTAGTGTCCTTGTCTAACTTTTTTATTTGGGTAATGCTGGGAGAGAGCTGTGATTTTAATTTATCAAATGGGGTCATAAGATTAAAAATCTTGTACAGTCACTTAAGTTTTTTCCCCCACATTATATAATAGTATCTGAAAGACCTTTCATAAATGCTTGTGCTTTTTCTTTATTTTTCTCACAATGTCAACTGTGATTAGCATATAGGAAGATAGAAACCTATTTGTATGTAGGATAGTAGATTTAATTTAAATATCTTTTTATGATCTTGAAAATGCCTTCTTAATTGAACAGATTCATTACATAGGGTACTATTATCTCTCATCTAGGCTGCATGAGAGCCTGCCACAGACAGGAGGAAAAACTTAAGGGCTTGTATGTCATTACTGTGTGATATTTGACATTTATCTCTTATGGAACAGTTACATGTAGGGCTGCCATATAGGGGCTTAGTAATGACGCAAACTGATATGTTTAGATCCCAAATGTTATTACACGGGTGACTATCAAGGTCTTCCAGAAATTTAGAAAAATAGATTCCTGGAGTAGTGTGCATGTACCCTCAAAGTGTTTGCGTGTACAATACATTCCAGATTTATCAAGTCAGTATGTTTGGTATTTGTTCTCAGGAATCTATATTATAAGCTCTTTTGCCAATTCTCTAAAACTAGAGAACCACTGTTATAAAAAAGGCGCTGTAAAGAGAACAGCTTAAAATTTAAAACAAAATTGCACTAAAGTAACCAAGTTAATATAACTGAGGCATGTTAGATTATAAATTTGCACATATCTAGAACCAGAATAGTTTACTGATGACAAAAGTTATGTTTTTCTGATATAATGATACGTCTTAGAGATAGAAAAGGAGAACATAAGCTATGTAGCTAAATTTCAAAAATAATTCATTTACGGGGACCTCCATGGTGGTCCAGTGGGTAAGACTGCAGTCCCAATGCAGGGGGCCTGGGTTCAATCCCTGGTCAGTGAACTAGATCCTGCATGCATGCTGCAACTAAGAGTCCGCATGCTGCAACTAAGAAGCCTGCATGCTGCAAATAAGACCTGGCACAGCCAAAACAAATAAATAAATATTTTTAAAAGTTCATTTAGGATTATTGTTCATGTATATAAAGATGCATTAGACACAGAGAGTCTGCTGTCAGGAAGTTTGGAATCTAGTAAATGAGAGTGACAAACATATTATTTCAGTATAATCTAATGTGCTCAGATGCATAGTATAATATGGTGGCACACACTAAAAAGAAAACTATAAAATACACTTTTTAAAGATTCATTGGACAGTTACCAACTGAAAGTAACAGGTTTCTTAGTGAGGAGAATTTCAATCCATCTCTCCCTTATAACTGTCTTCTGCTCTTAGGGATTTTATATTATATCTGGGGCCTTTAAGCATGAGGAGTTCGATTCTCAACATGCTTAGTGAGACTACCCAATAAAAATATAGGTAAAATTGACAGATAAGTGGCCAGTGGGGGAGTGAATGAAGGTCAAAGGACATGTTGAGTTGATTATATCAGTACAGTATTGTGTAGAAACTTCATAAAAATTGTATTAGAGTTGTGTATATAAAGTTCACACATATAAACATCAAACCATGAAGTGAAATAGAACAGGAAAAAAATTTAAAAACCAAAGCATCAGATTCTTATATGTTTTGAAGTAATTTTCCCAGGATATGAGACACTCATCAGATCAGTTATTATATCAATGGAAATTGTATGAAGACATAAAAAGATAAATTTGTGTATCTGGAGAATTGAGAATTATGTTTCAAGAGTTAATCATGTAATCTGTGAGAAAAATTTGAACATAGTTTATACTGGACAGTTGTGTGAGATGAGTTAATTTGTCAAATATTAAGAATTAAGTTTTAGCTAATAGTGCATCTTCTCTGGACATAGTTTAATCTATACCAACTATGTTCTTGTGCTTATATAACATTTACAGAATGCTTTAACATACATTATATATTAACTTATTTGGCCCTCTTAACACTATCCTGTAGTAAGTAGGGCAGGTAGAAATATCCTTATTTTAGAAATGTAGATATTAAGCCTGGAAAAGACAAACTTTTATTTATTTTTAATTAGCTGAACTCTTCTGTACAGATTTTCAGTTTCTAATAATATCTAACTGTATCCCAAGCACAGTGTTCTAAGCTCATTGATTATCTTTATCTTCACAATAACTCTGAGATAGGTGGTATTATTGCTATTATTTTCCATTTTCCATTTGAGGAAGCAGCCATGGGGTCAAGCATTTTATTGACAGTTATGCAGCTAGCGAAGGGTAGGACTACATTAGACTTGGCATAAATTTAACCATTTTTCTCCTAATTTTACCTGTGAAAGTATCAGGTACTCAGTTTGCAAATCACTAACTTAGTAGATCTACAGTATAATTGTACTTTAAGACTGTTCTTTAGTCTGCCTTAGGGTATAATTCCCTACCTTCTATCTCATAGTAATAATAAGGATTTGTAGTAGACAATTTAAATAACATAAAAGCTATAAAAAAGTAGAAGTAACTAGTAATCCCACTCAGAAGTAGTTACCAGGATTTTCTTGCACATCCTTTGCTAACTTTTTCTGCTGTGACTTAATGGAACTACAATTTTTACATAAATTGGTGTATGCTATGTATGTTTTGCAACCTGATTTTTCTTTTTTACTCAATAGCTTATTTCTGTTTTTCATTAAAAGCGTGCTTTCGTATGTTTCCTATGTTTGAATATTGGCTTATATGGTAACTTTTTGATTTTTATTAAGGTTAATAATAATTTTTTTTATTTTTAAAGGACCTACACATGTTAGTCCAGCCATCACTGAAAACCAAAAGAAAAGTGAAGAAATGCAAGAGAGCATTTCAGAAGATGAGGAAAACATTAGAGTTTTACAAGAAAATAATGAAGAGCTGAAAACACGTTTACTCATTGTTGAGAATGAACTTAAAAATGAAAAGGAAGAAAAAGCAGAATTAAATAAACAGATTGTCAGTTTGCAGCAGGAACTCTCTTCTTCTGAAAAAAAGAGTTGTAGTTTTAGTGTAGAGGTCCAACAAATTCAGTCGAATTATGACAATGCGATTTCTGAATTACATATGCAGAGAGGTATAAATCAAGAACAGGAGGAGAGGATCATGAAATTGTCAAAGGAGATAGAAACTGCTAGAAGAAACATCACAAATAATGTTTCACAAATAAAATTAATGCAAGCAAAAATAGATGAATTGCGTACACTTGATTCAGTTTCTGAGATCTCAGACATAGATTTACTCAATCTCAGGGATCTGTCAAATGGTTCTCAAGAGGATAATTTGCCAAATACACAGTTACATCTTTTGGATAATGATTATTTGATAAGTAAGCAAGTTAAAGAAAATGGTATTCAAGAACTTGGTAGGGAAAGGTCTTTCCACTCTACTGTTGAAGCCATTTGGGAAGAATGTAAGGAGATTGTAAAGAGTTCCTCCAAAAAAAGACATCAGATCCAGGAACTGGAAGAACAAATTGAAAAATTACAGGCAGAAGTAAAAGACTGTAAAGATGCAAACAATAGACTAAAAATGGAGGAGAGGGAGAATAAAGATCTACTAAAAGAAAAAGAAAGTCTTATACAGCAGCTGAAGGAAGAATTGCGAGAAAAAACTGTTGGTCTTGATATTCAAGTACAGCATGTAGTTGAAGGAAAGAGAGCACTTTCAGAACTTACTCAAGATGTTACTTGCTATAAGGTGAAAATAAAGGAACTTGAAGCAATGTTAGAAACTCAGAAAGATGAATGTAGCCGTTCAGCCAAGTTAGAACAAGAAATTATGGAAAAGGAATCTATCATTTTAAAGCAAGAAAGAAATCTGAAGGAATTTCAAGCAAATCTTCAAGATTCTATCAAAAACGCCAAAGATTTAAGTGAAAGGGAAGTCAAATTGAAAGAAGAAATCACAAAATTAACAAACAATTTGCAAGATGCAAAGCATTCACTTCAATTAAAGGAAGAAGAAAAAGAAACAAACTGGCAAGAAACAGAAAAGTAAGCTAAAAGTTATTAAAATGTTTGAAAATATGGAAAGCATTTATTGACTTTTCTGTGTAGCTTTTAAAGAATCTGGGTGGGCATATCTTAATCTGGTCAAGTATAACATGTATGATGACTGAAGAGCTTCAATTTTGTTTATATAAACCTTTGGAACCAAAAGTTATATGCAAAGATCTGTTTATAAAATCTCCTGAAATCCTCCTTGAAAGATTTCTTCATGGTTTGGACATTCCAAATTTGTGAAAAGATCTAATTTTGTATATTATTAGTAGCTCACGCATATGATTCTAAGTGATTAGTGATATGTCACTATAGATAAGTGATTTTTTTTTTAGGTTGAAAGAGGAGCTCTCTGCAAGTGCTGCTCTTACCCAGAATCTGAAAGCAGATCTTCAGAAGAAGGAAGAAGATTATGCTGAGCTGAAAGAGAAACTGGCGGATGCCAAAAAGCAGATTGAGCAAGTACAGAAAGAGGTAGGTTATTTGAAAAAGTGTGTGGCCAATTTAAATGATAAAGATTGTTTTCCTTATATATCAAGTTTAGACACTATAGTATTGACCAGAACATTTGTCAACTCCATAATTTTTCTTAAATGATGAGAAAAGTTATTTCACAAAAGAAAATTTAGTCAGATTAAACAAACTGAAGGATGTCTAATATTAAGAAAAATATGTGCCTTATGTAAGATTAGAACCTTTTTTTTTCTTTTAAGGGCTGCTAAGTTCAAGTCCCCCCAGAAAAATAAATAGCAAACTTTTGTTTGCAGGTAGTATTTAGGAGAGTATGTAGTGCAATTGTAACAAGTTTTTATTATAATTTGATTTAAAAATAGGAAATATAATCACATGATTCCAAATTTAAAATATATGAAAATATGTGTAGTGAGGGAAAAAACGGCCTCCCAGCCATCAAGTTTCCCTCCAAGGTGTCAGATGTTATCAACTATTTTTTTTTCTCTTCACTTCTCCCTCCTCCCTCTGTTTTTCCTTCCTTCTCTTCCTATAAAAAATGGAAACATCCTATAAACACTATGTGAACCTTGGTTTTCTTCTCTCAATATTTCCATCTCAGGATATAAAGAGTCTCCAAATGAGCTTTTTTTCTTTTTTATGACTCTGAACATTTATTTACCATTAATCAGCCCCGTATTGTTGGACAATCAAGGTAATTTCCAGTCTTCAGTTAATCATGCAGTGATGCCATTTTGAACATTTGCAAGTCTTCCTCTGGTATAAATTTCTAAAAGTGGAATTTATGGGTCACCGGTTTGTACATTTGTAATTTTGATATTTATTATGCTTTTTAGAGATTATGCTAGTTTACTTACCAGAACTAATGTATGAGAACAAGAGAGTATTTTTCTCTATACTCTTATCCACAAAGTAGTATTTTATCTTTTTTTTGTTGTTTGTTTTTTTGCGGTACGCGGGCCTCTCACCGCTGCGGCCTCTCCCGTCGCGGAGCACAGGCTCTGGACGCACAGGCTCAGCGGCCATGGCCCACGGGCCCAGCCGCTCCGCGGCACGTGGGATCTTCCCGGACCGGGGCACGAACCCTCACGTCCCCTGCATCGGCAGGCAGACTCTCAACCACTGCACCACCAGGGAAGCCCCTATCATTTTTTTTTTTTTTGATATTTGCTAATTTGACATGTAAATCGTATATCTCAACTATAATTCTAACTTGCATATCTCTAACTATGAGTGAACATTTTTTGGTTTAAAATTCATTTGTTTTTTTTTTTCCTGTGGTCTGTATATTCATATTCTTTGTATTTTAGTTTGGGTTATTGTTTTTCTTTTTATTATTGCTTTGTGGGAACTTGTTACATACTTAGGAAATTAACCTTTCTTTTTTTAATTTAAGGATGATTTATTTTACTTAAGGGTGGCAGTGGGAATAGTCATAGATTTCTAATACAAACCAAATACAAAAATCAAACAACCATAAGCATAATGAAAATCTAAATATGAAAAGCTAATCTTTTAGGAGAAAAATAAGGAGACTATCTTTTTGTTTGTTTGTTTGTTTTTTGCCAGTGGTAATGGATATGTAAGGATATTGACAACAACATTGGAATAGCAGAGGAATTGAAAATGTTATACATTGATCAATGGGAAACTAGCAAAATTAATTATATTGCATATACACAATAAAATACCATGAAGAAAGCAAACACATATATAGTCTTTGGTTGAACCATATACCATTCTAAGTGCTCTACATTACATATACTATCTCACATAATTTCCCAACAATACTACTACTATCCCATTTTACATATGAGACAAGAAGTTAAGTAACATGCCCAAGATGACACATATATATTTTTTTTTTTTTCTACGTCACAATATTGACATTCAGTCCAGTAATCCTCCACTGTAGCAGCTCCTTTACTTTGCAGTGAAAATTGATTTGTATATTTTCTGGAAATGAACTTTTGAAGGATATTAATTATAGATATCCCCCTATCTCTCCCCCACATTGCCATTTTTCTTCATTTTGATTATGTTCTTTTTTTTGCCTTGGAGCAACTTATTTTTCTTTTATGACTGTTGGATTTTGAATCATAATTAGACTTTTTTAAAAAGCTGAAGTAATTTTAAATATTTTTCATTACCTTGAGTTAGTTACAAAAGAATACTTAAATGTGTAAGGTCTGAAGAATATTGATACAACAAATGCTTGTGGGTCTCATCGATTTTCTATGTTTCCTACCCCCACTGAGGTTACTGTTATGAATGTTTTGTGCTTATCTTTTTTTAATCTTTTAAAAATATAAGTTAAATCATATTTGTTTTTTTATCTCTAAACATTATGTCATGTTCTGAGCATTTTCACATCATATTCCTGACATTTATGTATGGTTATAATTAATCACTTTCACTGCTGTGTAATACTCCATGTGTGACTATACGTTTAGTTATCTATTCTATAGTTATCTATTCTATTGTATTTAGTTATACAATTTTTGATTAATGGAAGAAAAATCCAAAAAATACCACCATAGATAAAATGCAAAAAATATATGTTGTTTCTGATAATTATACACAGAAGGTTTCCAGGCCACACAACAAGTATTTCAAAGTGGACTAGATTAGAAATGTAAGACAGTAAAGACGACCTAAACTGTAATTAGGCATCGGAAAATGTTTAGTCAGATCAGCAAGTTAAAAATCATAATTTGGAAAAGCACTTGTTTGTCATTCAGAAGCCTGAATTGTTTGCTTTCTAGGAATGTAATTTTGGCCAGGGCAGCCTTTGTTTCTCCCTTCATTGGATATAAATTACTTACCTTTGGATCTAGTGTAGATTCTGAACTTGTAAAATAAATTTCGAACGACATTTCGGTTTTAACACCTCAGGATCAAGACTAGAGTTTCTATAGGTGGTAGACAGGCTTGAAAGCTTTATAAATTCTGGGCAAATGACAGGTAAATGGATTAAATTACTCCAAAATATAAACTGCAGTCCTAGCCCTATGCACCTTATTGCCTTTTGTTAGGTTCCTTTCACTTAGCTAAGTAGTCCAGAGGGAACTTTGGATTTACATTCCTATTATCAGTCCACATATTGTTCATAGTATCCTCAACAAAACAAATAAGGAAATAACCATTAGGCTGTATTTAAGCCTTCATACATTTTCCTCGTTTCTATCAAATGTAATGTATGAGCAAGGCCTGTGTAGTTTGATTTTGAATTACTGATTGTGAGATCTGGTCTGCCTCTCTTGACTTTACTACAGGATAGGCTAGAACACCATTCCTTTGTCTTTTCTGATCTATTTAAAAAAAAATTTTTTTTTTTTGGCTGTGTTGGGTCTTCATTGCTGCACACGGGCTTTCTCTCTAGTTGTGGTGAGCGGGGGCTACTGTTCGTTGCGGTACGTGGGCTTCTCATTGCAGTGGCTTCTCTTGTTGCAGAGCTCGGGCTCTAGGCACGCGGGCTCAGTAGTTGTGGCTCACGGGCTCTAGAGCACAGGCTCAGTAGTTGTGGCACACGGGCTTAGTTGTTCTGCAGCATGTGGGATCTTCCCGCACCAGGGATCGAACCCATGTCCCCTGCATTGGCAGGCTTATTCTTAACCACTGCACCACCAGGGACGTCCTCTTAAAATGTTTTTTTGTTTTAGATTGTTGTAATATAGGTTGTTTATTTCTGTTAAGTGATATCCTGGCTGAAGATTCTTGGAGTATAGAAACTTCCTGGTTTAAGATACTATTTCTGAATACCATGATGATCAGTAAGCATTATCAAACATGGTATAATTGACTTGTGTTCATATGGAGCTAGTTACTCAGTTCTTTAAAAATGGCTTCTTTTTCCAATTAAAAACTTTTCATTATAATACATTATTAGGAAATTTTTAAAAAATTAATTTATGTATTTTTGGCTACGTTGGGTCTTCCTTGCTGCACGCAGGCTTTCTCTAGTTGTGGCGAGCAGGGGCTACTCTCTGTTGCAGTGCACGGGCTTCTCATTGCGGTGGCTTCTCTTGTTGCAGAGCATGGGCTCTAGGCACGCAGGCTTCAGGAGCTGTGGCTCACGGGCTCAGGAGTCATGGCTTGCGGGCTCTAGAGCGCAAAGTGGCACATGGGCTTAGTTGCTCCACGGCATGTGGGATCTTCCTGGACCAGGGCTCGAACCTGTGTCCCCTGCATTGGCAGGCGGCTTCTTAACCACTGAACCACCAGGGAAGCCCAGGAAATATTTTTTAAGAAATGAAGGTAAAAGTGAAAGTCTTCTCCCCAGTCTCATTTCTCTCTTCTTAAATATGACCACTCTTGACAGTCAATCCTTCTGTGTTCTTTTAGATCTTTTTATATGCATTTTACATAATAAATATATGTAAATAGTGCTTGTATGGTTTTATTTTTATAAATGGGATCAACTATATATAAATAATTGCTTTAAAAATATATTATAATTTTAAGATTTTTTATAGCAGAATTTAGGTATCTCTTTTTAAGTAATGTTTTATTGTATAGATGACTATTTAACATTCCTCTAAGAGTGGGTATTAATAGTGTTTTCTGTTTTTCAAAATAAACAATGTATGATGTCAATGTTAATAATAATAGGAGCTTAGTCTGGATTGGTTGTTCTGAGTTTACATGTATCATCTCATTTAATTTTCACACAAATATTAGGGATAGGCATTTTTTTAACTTCCATTTTATGACTAAGGAAGTAGGCATTGAGAGAGAACTTGTCCAAGTTCACTTGGACAATGTTAATGTTAGAGCCAGTAAATGTTAGAGCCAGTAAATGTTAGAGCCAGTTTGGAAACTGAAGCAGTCCTTATGTGCTTCTTGGTGCAACACGTAGTTTCTGTACTTTATTGGCAGACAGTTTATATCTGTAAAATTGATGAAGATGGTGTTTATTACTGGAAGTCCCATATTTTTGAACAAAATAAGCCAATAAAAATAAATATTATTAATGTATGATTATAAAAGGAATATATATTTATTGTAGTAAATTTGGAATATACAAAAAGCCTAAAAAGAAGTGTAAAAATCACCTGAAACCAAACCCCTCAGAACTACTATTATTTTATTATTATTTATTTTTATTATTTTATTATAAAAAGCTTGGAGATACCATGCTTTTTATGAAGGGGAACTTTGTTCAATTAACTTCCTTCAGTTTTTGAGATCTCTAGGATTGGTATCATGGAAATTGGACTAAAGGTGTACATAGATTACCTGCTATCTCTCCTCCCGTCCCCTTCCCTTTTCCCTCCTCTCTCCTCCTCTCCTCTAAGATTTGCATACTAATTCATAGTGCTTTTTTATTTCTTTAATAGGTTTATAGAATTAAATTACCAGTAATACCAAAAATCAATTGACCTTCACTTGCATGGGTACCTTTTGATCTTGTAATTGTTCCATTTTCATTCTCTATGTGCCATTATTAGCTTTTGAAGTATTTCTTATATTACTGGATCACATTACTTAATAGATCTTGGAAATCTGAGCCAGTGTTTTTCCCCTAGAGTATCTCTATTGATTTTTCCATGGTAATGATTTTGCTGTTGCATGCAGGGGTCTATGTTATTTCTTTTTTGGGAGCACTTACAGGGTTTGAGAGTCTTAAAATATTGTAAAAAGAAAATGGCCTCTTCATATGTATCTCCCTTGGAGTATCAAGAAATTTTCTGATAATCTGAAGCCATACCATCAAGAAATTTTCTGGTAATTTGAAGCCATATCATATATGTTAGAATCTGTAATTTTTCTCATGTGATTTAAAGGACATGAATCTTTGAACAAGTGGCCATGAATCTTAAACAAAAAGCAATTAGTATTTCTAGAAATATTTAATTTGATTTATTACTTTGTAGGTATCTGTAATGCGTGATGAGGAGAAATTGTTGAGGATTAAAATTAATGAACTGGAGAAAAAGAAAAACCAGTGTTCTCAGGAAATAGATATGAAACAGCGAACCATTCAGCAACTTAAGGTAACAGGTGATTTTAGTAGATTCTGTTGGTATATTTTAGTGTTTAATTAAATGTATCAGTTCTTTTTTGTTTTTTTTTTAAGTAAGAAATGGATAGTTTTATTTGAGCCAATCTGAGGATTATAACCTGAGAGACAGTCTTTCAGAAAGCTCTTAAGACTGTTCTACCCATTAGAGGTCAAAGCAGGGTTTACATACCTTTTGAGACAAAGGGTTGTACATCAAATGGTATATTGTTGACAGTTTACACAATCCAGATCTGCAGTACAAAGGGAGTAGTGGGTAGTCATGGCCCCTTTCAACATAAGCAGGAAGGTTATCTCCTAAGGCGTTATTTTGCTGGCACCAGGAGAAAATAGCTCTTTACAATCCAGCAGGCATTCCTGTGTCTTCTAAGGAAGGGTTAATGCAGATGCATAATGCACACTAAAGTGGGGTGGGGGGTGGGCACAGAGAGAACTTTATATTTGAAAAAAAAAATTTTTTTTTTTCCTTATCCTGCCTTAAAAATGTTTTGTTTTGTCACAACTTAGTGAGAACTCTCAGGTGGTAAACCCAGCCCAGTTGTCTGGTCAGGGTGCGCAGCACTGCTGGGGTTGCAGCAGAGGTGCGTTTGCATTTGCGGTCAGGGAAGGGTCCTGGAGCCCCAGCTCTGCCAGGGTCAGGGTTAGCTGGGGAGCCCTGCCCGCAGTGCCCGAGTTCGAGGCCTCCCCACCCACCCTGGATTTCGGTATCCTGGGCACCGTCTGGACAGCAGGTGGCTGCAAAGTGTGGGCTGCGGCTCCCAAGCACCACACCCTCTCCTCGGTGGAGCCAACTCTGCAAACCCCTGCTTCTGGGTCTCAGACCAACCCTTTCTCCATCTGTCACTGCAGTAGGACGTCCCAAGGTTTAGGGAGATTTCCAGTCCTCGGGAGCAGGGTTTCGGGGGGACTGTCTCCTAGTCTGTCTGCATGTTCCCCTACACCCACAGAACAAGAGTCATGGTGTTTTCAGGAGACTTTTTGGAAGCCTTTAGGAAAATAAGCTGTTAAAAAAATCCTAGGGACTTAAGGATCCAGTAAGATCCCACATACTGTGGAGCAGCAGAGCCCGTGCTCCACAACAGGAGAAGCTACCGCAATGAGAAGCCCGCGCACCGCAAGGAAGAGTAGCCCCCGCTCGCCACAACTAGAGAAAGCCCGCGCGCAGCAACGAAGACCCAGTGCAACCAAAAATAAATAAATTTGTTAGTTTAAAAAAAATCCTACTTTCAGGAAGACAATTATTTCACGATTCCAACACCTTAGGGGACTTTGGGGAACAGCTATGAGTACTTGGTGATAACAGATGATTTCAGTGTCAACCCAAAGGTATGGTGAGGTTTCAAAACAGATTGAAAACCTGTTACAGTGCACCCCTATGTAGCCAGACACCATCTATTGATAAGTTCTTTCCATCACTGCCCGAGCATCTCCGTGGTTCTCTGTCTGTTTCCGTCCCCTTCCTTCCACCTCCGTCGCTCTCCGTCTGTTTCCCTCCCCGTGTGTCCACCTCTGTCGTTCTTCGTCTTTTTCCGTCCCCGTCTGTCCCTCAGTCCACCTCCTTCGTTCTCCGTCTGTTTCCGTCTCTGTCCATCCACGTCCGTAGTTCTCCGTCGTTTTCCTCCTTCATTCTTTGTCTCTTCACGTCTTTCCATCTCCAGCTGATTTCATAATAGTATTCAGAGATTTCCAGGTTCTGTAGTGATTATTCTAAAACTTATAAAATGAGAAGATATTGCTGAAGTTAGATGAAAGAAGGAGTGAAGGTTGGATTACCTGGCAGGTTAAAACTAGAATTGAAGGATTTCCAGTGCCCAGAAATTAACCTTGCGTCCTTTTCAAACCTCCTAGCTACTTTTTACTTGTATGGCATGTGGGGATTCTATTTTTTCTGCATTTTGAGTTTACTGTTAAGGAATTTATTTATGGTTTTCTTTGTCCCTCCCACATTAAATACATAGTAAACTTCCATTTCTCTCTCTTTATGCTTTTTGTGTTGTGTAAGAGAACATACATGCTAGCTTGAAATGTTGAGTGAAGAAGAGGATTTGGCATTTTTGGGGTAGATTAAAGGTTTAAAGTTTGGGGGTTTTGTTTTGTTTTTTCTTATTACCACTCTCACCCTGCCCTTTTCTCTGAGGTGAAACAAACTTGGGAGCTGGAGACTATTAGTCAGCCTTCTAGGAGACAGATTTCAAACTTAATATTAAGCCCTGTTTTCAAGTCCCACTATTAAATAATGGGGTGTAGTTAAGTTACATTTGCATTTAATTCATATTCTTTTATTTTGCAGGAGCAGTTAAGTAATCAGAAAGTGGAAGAATCTATACAGCAGTATGAGAGAGTGTGCAAAGGTCAGAAACAAACCTCTACTTCCAGTACTAAAATGCCTGCAAAATAAGTAGTTAAAATAACAATTGGTTTAATATTTTCCTTTGAAAATTGTAAAGTTAAAGAAGGGTAACATAAGATGTACGTACCTTTATTAAAAGAGAAAAGCATTGATTCTAAAGAGTAACTTACCACCATAAAGTTTATCCTTGGAGAAGTAAAACATTAAGAAATATTCAGTCAGGGCTTCCCTGGTGGCGCAGTGGTTGAGAGTCCGCCTGCCGATGCAGGGGACACAGGTTTGTGCCCCGGTCTGGGAGGATCCCACATGCCGCGGAGCGGCTGGGCCCGTGGGCCATGGCCGCTGAGCCTGTGCATCCGGAGCCTGTGCTCCACAACGGGAGAGGCCACAACAGTGAGAGGCCCGCATACCGCAAAAAAAAAGAAATATTCAGTCAAAGCAACATTGATTTCTAGATAATGGCCAGTATTTTGTGAAAAATAAAATTAAAGTTATATAGGTCACAATGAATGGAATGGATTTCTAGTCAAAATAATATAAAGGTTATACTTCAAATAAAATATCTTTAAAATTAAAAAATATTTTTAAAATGTTTTTAAAAACTAATACTTTAGATTGAAATTGTATGTGCTAAATTTTTTTTATCAATTTGGATTGATTTTTTTATTTGAAATATTACAAAATTATCTTTGTAGATGCTATGTACATATTTCTGTTCATAAAATTATGCAGATTCCTCTCCTTCCCATCAGTCACCCCTTAACTTCTTAGTTGTGTGAGTAGTAGAGCTGGGATTTGAACCCATGTCTGTTTCAGTCTTAAGTTCCAGACTGTCTTCACTAATTCATGCCATTGGTACTTGGCCAACTAAAGAGCAGGTGTAAGACAACAAGATTATTACTTATTTGGATGACTTGGACTTTTGTGGGGTTCACTTAGATCAGTAACTTCGATGTGAAAATATATCTCTGCACACAGTCCTATTTTCTCCTACCTTTTTAGGCCACTGTCCTCTAATATCTCCTATTTCCGTAATCTTTTTGGAGTTTCCCTTTACTTTGGCTGCTTTGTCATTGTTGGTAGATGTGAATAGATACTCTGAAAAGCATTCTTTGGACCAGGATATAGTTTTTATCGTATTTTAATTTTTTCTTTCTTTGCCAGATATTGAGACGTGTGCCATAGCCCCATTTTGAGTACTTTTAATCTTCCATCTTCTCCATGCTCTTTAAACTTTCACCCAGATCACTTGTAACCTACATATTTTCACATCTTTTAGCTTTTTGCAATCTTTCCTTTATTTTTTAATTATTTTGAATTATTGTCTGCTCACTTTCTTTCATTTTCATTTTTTAAGTAGTATTTATTGTGTATGAGCATATTTTTACTAAACATAAAGGTAAGGCGTAGCTTGCCCCCTTTTGAAACTCTTACCTCGGCTTTTGTGATCTATTCTTAGGGTTACTGCCTTTCTCTCAGAACGAGCCTCAGCCACTTTGACAAATTTCCTGATTAAGCCATCATCATTTTTTTCTTTGTATTTTCTCTCTTGAGAGTTCATTCACTCTTGTGATTTTAAGTATGTATGAGACATTCCCTGACAAAAAAAAAAGTGCATTTTTAGCTCTTGAGGCTTTCCCTGGCTTCTACATTTCTATTTAAATACTGAATGCCATTCACTTAGCTATCTTATTAATTTTTTAAAATGGAGATATACATACCATAAAATTTACCCTTTAAAAGTGTATAGTATGGTGGATTTTAGTAAATTCACAAGCTCGTACAACCACTACCACTATCTAATTCCAGAACATTTTCATCACCCTAGAAAGAAACCCTGTACCCGTTAGCAGTCACTCCCCATTCACACTTCTGAGATAACTCCAATCTCTGCCTCTGTCTTAACATGAACATCTTCCCTCTGAATGTGTCTGTGTCTTCACTCTATCTGTCTCTGTCCAAATTTCCCTCTTATAAGGACACCAGTCATATTGGATTTAGGGCCTACTCTATCCAGTATGACCTTATTCTTAACTTGATTACATTTGCAAAGCCTCTGTTTCCAAGTAAGGTCATATTCACAGGGAGTAACAATCAACATATCTTCTAATCTACTCTCCAGTAATATGACCCCTTTTATTAACAAAAAATTTTTTTGGTTATTTCAGACATTATTTTTTGTTACAGACATTAACATGAATATATTTGTATAAAAGTCTTTGGGCACACATGTAAATATATTTGTATGGGAAATTCCTAGCAGTGTAATTGTTGGCCCACATGTTGTGTTTAAAATTTTGATGAATATTGCTAAACTGCTCCCCAAAGTCATTATACCAGTTTATATTTTCAATAATAGTTATAGAGTGCCCATTTCCGCACATTTTTGCCAGTATTAGGTGTTATCACACTTTGAACTTACAGCCAGTGTGATAAGTGAAACAAGGTATCACATGGTCTCAATCTTTTGTACTTGAGTACGTCTGGTATACTGGTATTCTAAAGTACATTTGAACTATCACTGAGTATTTTTTTTTGTTTTTGGCCACGCCGGGCGGCTTGCGGGATCTTAGTTCCCCAACCAGGGATCGAACCTGGGGCCCTGGCAGTGAGAGTGCCGTGTCCTAACCACTGGACCGCCAGGGAATTCCCAGTCACTGAGTATTTCTAATGCAGAGTTTTACATGACATTTGTGTGTCATTTCTTTGTATAGCTTTCAGTGATCCTCTCCCCTGAATGTTAAACACTTGATTGCTTGTTCATTTGCCAGGCGTTTATTTAGCTATGATAGTTCATAGATATCTTTAGATAGCTTTGATGAGATATATCATTCCTGTCTTTATGTTGCTTTATTTTCTGTTTTATTTGTTGCATATTTCTGGATTCTTTCCTGAGATAAAATGTAAGTTATTGGAGGCAGTGACTGATATAAGAATGCTCTTGTTTCTTTTACTGTTCCTACCTTTCAAATAATAGGTGGATAGCCACTAGCGAAGTTAACATTGGTGTCCTGGGGCCTTACTGATTGCTATCTAGATACTTAAACTCCTTCTTTTGAGCCCTCCAATTTAGAGCAATAGATAGGGTGTAAAAGGAACAGTTTCTTTGAATAAAATTATAATTAATTGTATAATCTGAATATATTAGCAAATCATGCTTTTTGAAAGAAAAAGTTTTAGATAGAATACCAGTACTCCTTCAATCCTAAAGAGGAATTCTGTTTCATTAGCTCTCCTGGCAGCTTACATCACTGAACAGAAAGACTGAAAATTACTCGTTAAAATTTTTTCTCACTGTTTTGTTTTAAGCTTACTTTATATTAAGCGTTTTTAAGGGAGCCATCTTTTGATATTTGTGTCATTTTTTTGTCACTTTTAGTGCCCTAGTTTGAGCCATGCATTTATAGATTCATCACCTCTGACATTCATAGCAATCTTGGTAAGAGGTGTCAGAAGTGAGCCCTGCTACTATGTGTCTATCACCAGAGACGATAAACCAATCTCTCCTCCTTATCTCTTTCTATCAGGCAGGATTAGAATAGAATTGTTTATAAGCCATTATTGTAGTCATTTTTCAAGGGCCAGAAACAGTTTTGGTAAGGTTATAATAGTACAGTTATTCCTGATGAGTTGGTTTTAAAAATACTAGGAGTAAATATTTGGCTTTGAAAATTTTTCTAGAAAAAATAATTACTTGAGATTTAAATTTGGGATTGAGAATTTATTGTTTTTAGGAGGTAAAAGTTTTAGTTTTGGTTTGAGAATATTAACACTAAAAGTAAGTGTTTTGACAAATAATGTTTTTTCTAAATCCCAAGATCTGTGTTATTAGTGCGGGCACACCTCAGAGATGTTTCATGTTCGGTTCCGGACCACCACAATAAAGTGCAGGTCATAGTGAAATAAGTCGCACAATTTTTTTTTTTGGTTTTCCAGTGCATAAAAGTTATGTTCACACTATATTGTGGTCTGTTAAGTGTGCAATAGTATATTATGTCTAAAAAAACAGTGCTCATACCTAATGAAAACATACTTTATTGCTAAAAAATGCTAACCATCACCTGAGCCTTCAGGGAGTTGTAATCTTTTTGCTGGTGGAGGGAGGGCCTGGCCTCGATGCTGAAGGCTGCTGGCTGATCAGGGCGGTGGTGGCTGAAGGTTGGGGTGGCTGCGGCAGTTTCTTAAAGTAAGACAACGAGGAGATTTGCCGCATCAGTTGACTCTTCCTTTCGTGAACAGTTTCTCTGTAGCGTGCACTGCTTTATAGCATTTTACCCACAGTAGAATTTCTTTCAAAATTGGAGGCAGGCCTCTCAGACTCTGCCACTGCTTCATCAACTCAGTTTATGCTATATTCTGAATCCTTTGTTGTCATTTCAACAGTCTTCACCAGGAGTAGATTCCGTCTCAAGAAACCACTTTCCTTGTTCATCCATAAGAAGCAACTCGTCATCTGTTCAGGTTTTGTCATGAAGTTCCAGCAGTTCAGTCGCATCTTCTGGATAACTTGCTGCAGCTTCTACATTAGCACTTGGCTGCTTCACCTTGCACTGTTATGTTTTGAAGACAGCTTCTTTCCTTAAACCTCATGAATTAACCTCTGCTAGCTTGAAACTTTTCTTCTGCAGCTTCCTTACCTCTCTCAGCCTTCGCAGAATTGGAGAGAATTAGGGCCTTGCTCTAGATTGGGCTGTGGCTTAAGGGGATGTTGTGGTTGGTTTTGATCTTCTATCTAGACCACTGAAACTTTCTCCGTATCAGCAATAAGTCTGTTTTGCTTTCTTGTCATTTGAGTATTCACTAGAGTAGCACTTTAAAGTCTCTTCAGGAGCTTTACTTTGCATTCACAACTTGGCTGTTTGGTACAAGAGGGCTAGCTTTTGGCCAGTCAGGCTTTTGACATGGCTTCCTTACTAAACTTAGCTTAATCCTTTCATTTCTAGCTTTTGATTCAAAGTGAGAGACATGCGACTGTTCCTTTCACTTGAATGCTTAGAGGTCACTGTAGTGTTACTAATTAGACTAATTTCAGTATTGTTGTGTCTCAGGGAACAGGGAGGCCCGAGGAGAGGGAGAGACGGGGCACAGCTGGTCATTGGAGCAGTCACAGCACACACAGTGTTTATGGATTAAGCTTGCTGTCTTACATGGGTGTAGTTCGTAGTGTCCCAAAACAATCACAGGAGTAACGTAAAGATCAGTGATCATAGATCACTGTAACAAATACAACAATAATGAAACAGTTTGAATTATTGCAAGAATTACTAAAATGTGATACAGAGGCAGGAAGTGAGCAAATGCTGTTAGAAAATGGCACTGATAGACTTGCTTAATGCAGGGTTGCCACAAACCTTCAATTTGTAAAAAACACAGTATATGTGAAGCACAATAAAGCGAAGTACAGTAAAATAATAGTTTTTATTATTTTTATTAATAGTTTAATTATATTGAAAATTGTTAGTTTTATCTGAAAAGATTCCTTTTCCATCCATTTATTCTTGCATTCATCCAAGCATCCATCTGTACATCAGTTATTTAGTTGATCCTTCATATATGCCAGTACTGTTCTAGACATTGAAAATATAGCAGTGAACAGGACAAAGTTTCTATTTGGAACTCATATTCTATTATAGTTAATAAAAGTGTATTTTAATTTTAGAAGAACTCAAAGGAAAAATTGGATATATAGATGTAGATGTTAGTAATTTCTAAAATGTTCTTTCCAAATTTTTAGATCTAAGCGTTAAAGAGAAAATAATTGAAGACATGCGAATGACCCTAGAAGAACAAGAACAAACTCAAGTAGAACAGGATCAAGTGCTTGAGGCTAAATTAAAGGAAACTGAAAGACTGGCCACAGGTGAAACAAGATTGCTTAAATACCTCAAAGCATACTTTCATTTTCTTTATTTTCCTAGATTTCTTTCCTTTTTAAACATAGTTTAGTGTTTATAATAATTCATAATGAAAAAGTATTTGGTGTGTTTTTGGAACATCCTGTCCCTTCTCATTTTTCATTATGATGAAAATTGTTGTACCTAAGTCAGAGAAGGAATAAGGACACTTTCATGATAACTGGATGATAGCTTGCAGTGCCCAGATGTTAAGAATAAACTTTCAACTGAGTTTCACCTCTGTATAGCAACTGGTATCATCTTACATGTTTATCTCAATAAATACTCTGACTGTATCCTTCAGAATACCATCAGCCGGTTGTTTTTGTTTTTAATTTTTGAGAACATGAAGTTTCCTGTATATTGGCATGCATTTATACTGTATAGTCAGAACACTATTCAGTGGATTATTGAGAGGTTTTTGTAGTTCTTCTCTAAGAATTTGGTAAGCTCTCAGAAGGGTCTCGGTTCTATCTTGGTCTGTGTACTTCTGCTTCTGGGCTCTGCTGATTCTTGTCTGTATCCCATGCCACATGTAGCTCTATGTGGTATAACTGTTGCATGTACTTTAAAAATAATTTTATGTTTTCAAATCAGAATTGGAAAAATGGAAGGAAAAATGCAAAGATTTGGAAACCAAAAGCAATCAAAGGTCAAATAAAGAACTTGAGGATAACACAGATGTACTTAATATAAAGCTCAGTAAGCTTCAAGATGAGTTACAGGTATGATTTTTATCTATATATTTAATTGTATCTTTGTATATATGCATTATATTTCTCATAAAAGGATAATTTAGTAAATATTTTATAATTAATTTAGATAATGGATGAACCAATAGCTGGGAAATGTTAATATATAATTTTTCAGTATACACTCAAGAAACACAGGGAAGAAATTCCCAAGATACAAGCTGCTAAGTAAGTGCCAATGAAAGTGCAGTGGTTGGGTCTTCAGTTTTACATATTTAATTTTTAAATCATCACTTCTTATGTCTTTGTACCTATTTTCTACGCTTTAAACTTCTAACTCATCAAATACTGCTGTGGAGAAGATGACTATTAGGAAAATTATTTTGATTATTGTAAATTTAATTATTAAGCTGGAAAAGAATAGAGTTGAATGTCTGAACACTGGAATACATTTGAAACTATACTACTACAGAGAAGATATTCTGTTTTGTGTTTATATGTTTTTCCATGTTTAGCTTTCACATACTATGTGTAGAATACAACATATGGGGGAAATATTTTTTTAATGGGACTTAAAAATACTACATAAAATTTTATACATTTTATTTATTAGAAGTTGCAATCCAACTGTAGTTTTGGGATTGAAGAAAACATAACAGTGATTTTGAAAAGACTGCATCTAAATTATTTTCTTAAATTCAGGCTGTATATAATCAGATACTGAACAAATACAAAAGAAATCAGTTACTTTCTTTTGTAACTATTAATTATATACTTTAGAATTTACCCTTTCCATTCCATTAATTATGAAAAAAATAACATTAATTACATTGAGAATGTTCATATTAAGGAATACCAGTATGTTCTACATTGTTCTAAAATAATGTGATCACATATCTTAGATAATAAACGGGATTTTTAAATACATAGCTTTTAATGTGGTATTACTGTTTTTGTTTCAAATGAAGTTTTACTTGAATGTATAAATTAGACATTTTTGAACCCAAAGGATCTATGGAAACCTCTTTGAAATTTACTGATCAACTATATTTTCTGTCCAGCTGTTCCTTAAACTAATACATGTTTGCCCTGTTGCACAAGTTATTCTTTATTTGGCATCCTGTATACCCAGGAAAATTTTATTTTTGGAACCATACAATTAGAAATGACTACCGTAGTCAATTTTTTTTTTAATCTGGCATTTAAGAAGGCTTGGTTCTCTGTAACTCTTTCAGAAATTTCAATTGTGTCTTCTTCTTAAGCTCACTGATTATGGAAAGTCCTCAAATGCACTTTATAGCAAAATCAAGTTTATAAACGAAATGACTATTTAGGAAAGCAAACCAACAATGTTCTTTTGATAATCTGAAATAAACTCAAATCTTGTCATTATTTAAAGAAAAACACTTGTTTTTAACTTTTTGAAGAGGTGAAATGAAAAGTGCTGGATTACATGGAAATGTTGTAAATACAGATTTATTAATTGCTTTTGAAGCATATGATAGTTACTTATGCTATGTATACATATAGGAATCTGAACAGAAATATAAAGCTGATAGAAAAAAATGGTTAGAAGAAAAAATGATGCTTCTCACTCAAGCAAAAGAAGCTGAGAATCTACGAAACAAAGAGATGAAAAAATATGCTGAAGGCAGAGAGCATTGTTTGAAGCAACAAAACGAAATGGTTGGTAACAATTATACTTTTTCTTCTATGTATTTCGCCTGCTTTCTTTGGTTTCTTAAATTTTTCCCTGGGATTCTTATATTCTTATCAGTATCTACATGGTTGCGTGGTTTTGTTTTTTGTCTTTTTTTCAAAGGCAGTTTGTCTGTAAGATGACTTTTCTAGCCCATTTTATCTTGAAGTTCTTATTGTTGGGGAAATAATTATATCTCAATATTTAGATTCAGAACTTAAAAATCTCTTCTTTTGACTGCCACAGGGTTATCCCTACTGTATTGTAAAACATTTACATTTTGAACTGTAGATTCTACTAACATGGTGTTTATATTTTACCTCAAAAGCTCATTTTATCAGGTCTTTTTTTTAAAGTCAACTAAACAGTTTCTAGAAGACTATAGGTAGAAATAACGTTCAGTTTTACATTGACTGGCTCTAGTTCTTAAGTGATTCTATCTTAGCTTGTCTTTTTTCCTCCTATTTAAATCGACAACTTAGTCTGTTTGACACTCAATCAGAAAAAAGAAGTTTAAAGTCATCATTGATCCGAGGAAAGCTGTTGAGTAATACATTAACATTATTTTTAAATGAAAAACTAGTTCTCTATTTACAGTAATAGTAACGTGGCAGTATCACATTGTCATCTATTGGCATTTCCTTTGTTAATGACAGAATTTTACTTATACCAGCTAAACTTACCTGTACAAACAGGAATGTTAATTTTCAATAAGTTAGGGATGATTTTTTCCAATGATTTTTAAAATTTTTTTATCTTTTTATTTTGAAATCATTTTATTTCCAGAAAAGTTGCAAAACTAGTACAGGGAATTTCTGTATACCTATCACCCAACTTCTGATGTTAGATCTTACATAACAACAGTACAGTGATCAAAACCAACAAATCAATATTATTATAGTACTGTTAGCTAACTTATGGACCTTACTAGAATTTCACCAGCTTTCCCACTGTTTTTTTCTGGATATAGGATCTAATCTAGGATACTACGTTCCATTTAGTTGTTGTGTTTCCTTAGAGTCTTGACTCTCTTTGTCATGTGACAAGTTATGTGAGACTAATACTTGTCATTACTACAGCAATGAGATGGCAATATATTTCACTTCATGTGCGAACTCCACATGACTGGAGGTACCTTCAGGAAGTGTTGGGTTGAGCAAGATTGTAATGCTGCATTTATCTTAACAGGAAATGTTGCTGCTGGTTCTCTTTCTGTCCACAGCCCATCCAACCTTCCTGGACAGTAATAAGAGGCAAGAAGTGAAATCAAAGCTCTTGGCTGTCATAGTCAGTCACTCTACCTCCAACCCAGGAATGGGCCTACTCTCTTTTCCTAATCAGTAGTCCCTCTAGCAGCAATGCCAGCAAGTAAACCTCCTTTGAGTTTTTAATCCTAGAGAAAGCTAGCTTTCTCCTTTCTCCCATATATTTCTTTACAATCGTACCTAGGATATGTGTCTATGATATTTAAGAAATAAATTGTTGATGTTTTTTAAAGCTTTTAAAATTGTAACATACATAACACAGTAAGTAAACAAAACAAACATATAGTTCAGTGAATTATTATTATAAAGCCAGCCCCCACTTAACTACCACCGAGTTTAAAAAATGGAACCCTCTTCTGAATGGTAATAACTGTTCTATCTTTTAATGTTAAACTTCAGTTTTGCTCATTTATGAATTTTATATAAATGAAAACATATAAATATATAGAATGCATTTCTTGTGTCTGGTTTCTTTCACTCAGTATTATGTTTGTGAGGATCATTTATACTATTGCAGGTAACTGGAGTTAGTCTGTTTTCATTGCTGAATATTTCAGTGTATAAGTATACCTCAGTCTATTCAATTTAAAGTTGAATATATGTGGATTGTTTCCTGTTTGGGGCTGTTAATGCGTAAGATCTCCTGTTAACATTTTTATATATTTCTCTTAGTGCACATGTGTATACATTTCTATTGCCTATATAGCCAAGAATAGAATTGCTAGTTGATAGGGTAAACATATGTGGAACTCTAGTAGAATGCCAGACTGATTTTCAAAATAGTTGTATCCATTTATACTCCAACTAGTATTGTTGGATGTTTAGTTTATTGGCTCTGCCTATCCAAGTCTCCTTGCTTATCTTCTATTGGACTACTTTTTTTTTTTTATAGGAGTTCCTTATACTTTTATACTTTCTGGATAGGAGCGTGTTGCAGTTACCTTCTGTCAGTCTCTGGTTTACTTTTTACTCTCCTGTTGCCTTTTTAGAACAGAAATTCTTAGGTATTGTAATTCATTTTCCCAATCTTTTCCTTTATGAACCTCAAGGGCATTTCTTACATTCTTCCTGAAAAGTTGGGGGTTTTACCTTCCATATTTAGACCCTAGAATTAATTTTTGTGTTGGAGTGAGATGGGGTAAAAGCGGTTGTTGTCACTGTAAATGTGTATTAACGATCGACCTGGTAGTACATGTTGAAGAAACTGTTTCTTTTTTACTGCTCTGCATCTTTTGTCATAAATCAGTTGTCCAAGCGTTAACTTTCATACATTGTGTGAGATTAAAATTAAGGTTTTTTTCTTTTTTTCCATTTGGCTATTCAGTTGTTCCATCACTCTTTGTTGAAAAGATTGTCGTTTCCTCCATTGAAATTCTTTGGCATTTTTATAGAGTATCAATTGACCATAACATTTGTGGACCCTATCCTCTGCTTTCTGATGTCTGTCTATCCTTACGCCAATATCACGGTCTTGATTATTATTATTATAGTAGTCTTGAAATGATGTAGTGTGATTGCTCCTACTTTTTTTCTTTTTTTCTTTTTTTTTCGTGGTACGCGAGCCTGTCACTGTTACGGCCTCTCCCGTTGCGGAGCACAGGCTCCGGACGCGCAGGCTCAGTGGCCATGGCTCACGGGCCCAGCAGCTCTGCGGCATGTGGGAACTTCCCGGACTGGGGCACGAACCCGTGTCCCTTGCATAGGCAGGCGGACTCTCAACCACTGCGCCACCAGGGAAGCCCGTTCCTACTTTGTTCTTCATTTTCAACATAATTTTGACGGTTATGTCATTTGCATATTATTTTTAGTCAGCTTTTTCATTTCTGTCAACACACACACACACACACACACACACGTGCGTGTGCGCTTGCTTGAATTTTGAAGTTGCTTTGACTCTAGATCTTTTGGGGGAGACCTGGCATCTTAACAATATTGAATCTTTTGATCCTTGAACACAGATTCTCTATTTGTTTATTTAAGTGTTCTTTTATTTCTTTCAGCAATGTTTTGTAGTTTGTCATGTTTAGGTCTTGCACATATTTTCTTTAATTTACCACTATTTCATGATTTTTGAACCCAGTGAAAATGGTATTTTTAATTTTCATTTCTCTATTGTTTGTTGCTATTAGTTTTGTCATTTGTTTTATTGTAATGTTACCATCTCATTTCTCAGATATTGGGGGAAATGCTAGAATTAGTTTAAAAGCTGTAATTTTTTATTGAAAGACGTGCCCAGCGTGAACATTTAAGATATATGAAGGCATTATGTGTTTGGCTTTATAAGTAAATATTTTATCGAGACTTGACTACGTAATTTGTTACATATCCTGTTCACAGTTGTATTTATTGTGTTATTTAGAAATTCAGAAATTTCTTAGATTCATAATTTTGCAAGGTTTATTTTAACATTTTGTCCATATTCTGTTTAGGAAATGCTTCAAGCACAGTTGGCTGAGAAAGATGGTAACCTCCAACAGTGGCGGGAAGAACGTGATCAGCTGGTTGCAGCTTTAGAAATACAGCTGAAAGCACTGATCTCCAGTAATATACAGAAAGATAATGAAATTGAACAATTAAAAAAGATCACATCAGAAACTTCTAAAACAGTCAGTAGAATCATGTTCTTTCTATGCCTTTTTAAATTAAATATAGGAAGTATTCAAAATTATTTAATTGATTAACTTTTAAAGAATAAAAATGTAAGTAGATCAGTGGGGAATCATAGTTTGAAAAAATTATTTGGATAGGGGCTTCCCTGGTGGCGCAGTGGTTGAGAGTCCGCCTGCCGATGCAGGGGACACGGGTTCGTGCCCCAGTCCGGGAAGATCCTACATGCCGCAGAGCGGCTAGGCCCGTGAGCCATGGCCGCTGAGCCTGCGCGTCCGGAGCCTGTGCTCCGCAACGGGAGAGGCCACAGCAGTGAGAGGCCTGCGTACCACAAAAAAAATAAATAAATAAAAATAAATTATTTGGATATTGGTCATGAATTTTGAGTTTTCAGAGTTTATCATTATGGTTGACTCATCAATGACTAATTGAGAAATAGTACTTTCTCCAATATTTTGGTCATATCTCTTAGATAGAATAATTAGAAAATAAACAACTGATGATTTAGTCCCTAATCTGCCTTTAAAATGTGGAAATATGACTCAGCCTGAATGCTTGGTGATATTTAAATACTTGAACCCATCCTAAATTTATGATAAAGATACAAATTGTTTTTGAAAATAAGCATAATGGTGAGGAGATGTGAGTCATTCAGGAGCTACTTTTTTTTCCCCCCCCTCTGGCTGCACCACACGGCTTGCAGGGATCTTAGTTCCCCAACCAGGGATTGAACCCAGGCCCCGGCAGTGAGAGCACCGAGTCCTAACCACTGGACCACCAGGGAATTCCCGGGAGCTACTTTTGTAATATTGCATTGGGGCTAGGAACCCTAGGTAAAGAAAGTATTGCATTTCACAGATAGCTATTTCCCAGGTAAATTGAATCAGGGTACATCTGAAGCTAGTCTTTTCAGAGTAAATAATCTGCATTTGAAAATCTGCTGTTCCGCAGCCTTCAGACAATAATAAAATTAAATGTGTTTGTGTGTATATGTCTCTTACATCAAAAGACTTCATGATTCTAAGAGAAAGACTGCTCAAAACAGAGGTATTAGCATGTGGTATAAATTGCACAGAATAGAAAGTTAGAAAAACTAGGTATCAACTGCTGTCAGTGTGGTGGTGGGACCTTTAGGAAAATTACTTAACATTTCCAAACTTTAAAACAGAGATGATAATGTCTTTCTAATAGAATTGTGAAAATTAATCGAGAGCATTTGTAAAACAATTAGCACAGTTATTACCACAGTGGAAGTCAGTACATGCTAGTTGCTTTCCCCATTATGAATGCAATAGCATCTTTTTTATTTGACAATTATGGGTAGGTGACATAAGAGATGTATTTGACTTTTGATTTTGATGGTAGTGATTAGAAGGTGCACGTTGGAATTTATCAAGTTTAAAAATGTATTCTGATTTTTTTTATAGATCCCTTAAGTAGGGTTTAGGAATAGAGCATACCCTATGACTGATTAAGTGAGATGAAGAGTGTGCAGCACTTTTCAGTATGGTCTTTTCAGTATGGTCTTTATCAGTATGGTCTTTTCTACTCGAATGCTATAGTTGCATTCCTAAGACACCTCTAGTTTTTCAAAATTGTGTTATCAAAGTGATTTTGGGGGTTCAAGCTCCAACGCAGTACAGACAGTGGTCATGTTATTTAATTTCTCTCTATTTCTTCATCTGGAAAGTAGGAATAACAATTCTTGCCAAACCTCAGAGTTGCAGTGAAAGTAAAATGAGAGAATATATGTAAAACACCTTGGAATTTGAAAGTAATCTTTCAAATTTCTCTTTAGATCAGATTCAGAAGAGGCTGGAAAGTTGCCCAGCCTTTCCTAACTCTCTGAGGGTGAAAGAGAAGAAGAAGGAGAGTTAGTTGGTCATTGAAGAAGTCTTTAATTACTTCCACTATTTAATTCACCCAAATCTTGATATTATATTCTTTAGGTGAAGTATTTTAATGTATATTCGGTTACGGTGGCTTGTTGCTTTAATATTTCCTTACTAGGAAAAACAGACCATGGATATCCAGCCCAGACATACGAATTCAGTGGATCCTGGCAGGGTTGAAACTGAACTTCAGTCAACAAGTTTTGGCAGGGTTGAAACTGAACCTCAGTCAACAAGTTTTGAAATTTCCAGGGATGAAGTAGAAGTGAGTATTTGATAACACAGTCCACTTTTTAACCTGCTTTACCAATGACCATTAATTACTAAATAATACTTGCAAGTATAATTTAATCAGTTGTTGTAGATATCTTGCTATACAGTTAGCTGTGTGTGCTCTTGGCTATGGAAAGGAAAACTGAAGGCTTTTGAGGGGAGATGCAATTCTTTTGGGGAAATTTGATCCCCAAATGGTATTAATTTCCTCTCAAAATGATACTGATCTCAAACAGATCTTTGATTATAAACAAATTTGATGGTCAGAAATAGGAAATCCCACAAAAGATAAAATATGGATGACTATTTTCCCTCATA
This sequence comes from Globicephala melas, assembly GCF_963455315.2. Taxonomy (NCBI): domain Eukaryota; kingdom Metazoa; phylum Chordata; class Mammalia; order Artiodactyla; family Delphinidae; genus Globicephala; species Globicephala melas. Next base: position 36,188,361 of record NC_083329.1, on the reverse strand, counting down.
AGCAGTCCATTTAATAAGCATTCTATTAAATAGCATTTTTTGGAAATTTTACCCATTTTATAACTTTATCACCAAATCCCAATAACCTCACAATGAGTTTCCTTAGTTTGAAGTGGGCTTAGGGTTCTGTGACTTGCATTGGATAACGTAGTTTCTCAGATTGCCTATGAAATAGACACAAATTCTATGTCACTTGTTGAAAATAAAATTACTTTTTAAATATTTATTTTAAAAACACATTTATTGGGAGCATTCATTGTTGGGAACCTTGCACTGAGGATAAAGACATAAGTAAGATATGATCGCCATCCTCAAGGAATAAGAAGTCTAATAAGACAGGTATTTAATGACTATCTTGTTTCACCTTATGGACTAAGTGTTATAAAGAGAGTGCTAAGAAGGAACACTGATGAGGAGGATATGATGAATTTTGCCTGAGTGGTTGTGGACGTGGATTAGAAAAAGTAACATCGTACTGGGTCTTGAAGGTGAATAGAGGTTTACCAAGCAGAGAATGGGAAGAGAAAGGCATTTTGATCTGGGGAAATAACACAAGCCATTCCTTACTAGGCTTCAGAAGAATCATGTGACTTCCACCACATGCTATCAGTCATGGAAACCATTAAGGCCAGGCCCAATTGAAGGAAGGGGAATGAGACTCTATCTCTCAGTGGGAAGAACAGTAAAGAATTTACAGCAAACTTTAGTTTACCATAACTAGGGCGCTTATTAAAAATCATTGACTCTTTCCTTGGAGAGTTCTGATTTAGTAAGTTTGTGGTAGGGTCCAAGAATCTTTTAAACAATTTCTCTAGATAATTCTTACGATGACACAGGTTTGGGAAATACTGATCTCTAAGTTTCTCTCAATTTTAACATACCATGTACAAACCTGGAGAAAGTAGATGATAACTCAGTCTTTCTGTCCTTGCTGTAGCAAATTTGATCAAGCAAACTTTTTATCTTTTCCAATTTATTGTTTTTAATAGGTAATTGAGACAGTTAATTTTTGGCAATTTAGAAATTCATATCCTGCAAATAAGATTTGTTTTCCTTTTAAATTCTGTTGTAGGATGGATCTGTAGTCCTTGACTCTTGTGAAGTGTCAACAGAAAATAATCAAAGTACTCGATTTCCAAAACCTGAGTTAGAGATTCAATTTACACCTTTACAGCCAAACAAAATGGCAGTGAAACACCTGGGTTGTACCTCACCAGTGACGGTTAAGATTCCCAAGGCCCGGAAGAGGAAGAGTAATGAAATGGAGGAGGTAAATACTTAACTATTAAGTGAATTAAACAAGTAAACCTTATTATTATTAAGCTCAGTGATAATATATAGTTAAACTCTGTTACATTGCCCTCCTATTCATAAGCACTGCTATTAGAGACCAAAATCATAGTTTATGGTATATTTAATACTGTTTTAAGAATATTACTGTGGTGAATAGTCCTCAGACAAAAAGCTTATAGATTTTAAAATATATAGATTATTCCTTCTTTTAGTGAAGCTATGACAGGTCAAATGGTGGTGAATTTTAGTAGTGAGCTATTTCAGTATACCGGTCCTGTTCAAACTCAGTCACTTTCCCTCCAATGGAAGAGAAAAGGGGTTGATAAAAGGAATTAGAGAAACTGAAACGACTAACTTGCTTGAATATAATCTTTGTCATTTAACTAAAATCTTAGGTCTCTATGATCATAGTTGGTTTCAGAAGAGAAATTCTTCTTCTATGAGCCAGTATTAAAATTTGGGTCTCAATTTAGTGGTAGGCCAAGAACTATTTACTTCTTCCTGCCGCAGCTTTCTGATCGTGGGGTTACCAAACCTTCTATCATATTCTAGCCAGTCACATAAACTTTCCGATCCTCACTTCCCTCCTTTCGGAAATAAAGAATTAGATATAATATGTTTAAAATGTTTTGCTTTTGTTCCACATGTGGTAGATACATAATAAATGGCAATATTTATGTTAACAGAAATATTTATGTTTAAAACTATAATTATAAACTCTCTGGCACAATAACTTTTTTCCAACTTGTCTTTTTCACGCCTTTAAAGAGTAGTATGTTTTCAAGTTGGTGGAAGAGCAGAAATAATATTAACCATACTCCTGAGGCTCTCTGTCAGGTAATACGTTTGCTGAGTGAATATTATTTAGCATATTTCCTTCTACACATAGAACACCTTTAGCGATTGTTTTGGAGCGCCTTAGTTAACTTTTATTCTATATTTATTTAATTTATATTTAGTACACTTTAGATACCATTAAGACACAGTTGACCCTTGAACGACATGAGGGTTAGGTGCCAGCCGCAGCGCAGAAAAATCTTGTGTAACTTACAGTCGGCCCTCAATATGTGAGGTTCCTCATCCGTGCATTCAACCAACTACAGATCATGTAGGGATGTAGTATCTACTAACTATTGAAAACAATCAGTGTATAAGCAGACTCATGCATTTCAAACCTGTTTTGTTCAAGGGCCAACTGTACTAAGTAGTTTAATTTCGTCATCTTTGTTATCATGGTGACTAACATCTATGTTGACTTGATTCATTTTTTTCAAAGGAAAAGGAAAAATCGGTTGTATACTCAGAGGGTTAAGATAAAGTTATTTTATTCATTTTACTGCCGGCATATACTCCCAGTTTCAGAATAGATACACAGATTGTTGTAGGGTAAACCACGTAGAAACTTAAAAGTTTTAACTGATTTTGCTAGCTCTTTACTGCTGTAATAAACTGAGTGTTGTAAAGTCATCAGGAAAATAATTTATACAGTGCTATATTCTAATCTAATGAAGACTCCAAAGAGCTCTTTATTGAACACTACAAGTATGATGTAGTTACAATCTTTCTTCCTTTGCTTCCCCTGTTTACCATCTGTCTTTCCTCTTTTACGAAATCTTCTTCTTGTGATCCTTAAGACTTTACTGGGTAACTTGAATTCTGAGGTTCAGTCATGATCTCTCTGCTTCTGTTCTTGCCTTTTTTTTTTCCTTTTATGCTTATAATCTTTAGTACGATTAATATTTGCACAAGTTCAGTTCAGTTAATGTACTACAAAAGACTTTGTCTTAAGATTAAGTGGGGAAAAGAAGAGTGAGAGGTCATGCCTTTTTAGTAGCAAAAACAGATTGTATTTCTTAACTTTCACGTTTTACCTGTGCTTATACTGCAGAGTTTTGTTCTGTTTTCAGTGTCACTAAGTATCAATGAGAGGTTGTGCTCAGCATGATTTGGGAGTTGGGAAAAGGGTAGATAAATATATTGCTATGTTGTATTGTCAAGATGGGTTTCAAATAAAAGCTGTTATCCCTTCATTTAACTAATGTAATTTCATCATGATGCATGTGAAAAATTCATACCTTCAATCATTTTGTGATAAAAACATGTATTGCATCATCATGCTGTGCGCTTAAACTTACATATGTTATATATGAGTAATATTTCAATGAAGTTGGCAAAAAACATTGTACCTTCAGTCAGGGTTTCTCAACTTCAGCGTGATTGACATTTTCAGCCAGATATTTCTTTGTTTAGGAGGGTTCAATGCCCTGTACATTTTAAGGGGTTTTTAGCAGTATTCCTGGCCTCTACCCACTAGTTTCCATTAAACCTTCCCCTTATCCCCAGCGGTGACAACCAAAAATATCTTCAGACAATGCCTATGTCCCCTGGCGTCAGAATTGCCCCTGGTTAAGAACCATTTTCTTGTTTTGTTGCTGTTTGTTTGTTAGTTTGCTTTTGTTCTTTTTTTTTCCTCCCCTGGAGTCTAGAGAGAGAAAGAAAACACTGTCAAGAAATTAATCAGTGCTGAAATTCATTATTTTTAGGACTTTGTGAATTTTGAAAATAAGAAGAATGCTACACCCAGAACGAATTTGAAGTCCCCTGTTTCTGAGCATGGAAATTCTTCTGTCAAAAAGGAACAAAAGGTTTGTCTTCTAATTTGTCCAAAATTGACCATTTTCATAACTTACATTTATAAAGTAGAAGATGAAAATAAAAATATCAAATTTGATTAGTAATAATTATTCAGAAGTTGGGTTTTGTCCAGTTATAACTTATTTGTCTTTCATTTTCTATTCATCTAATTCAGCTCTGAATATATAACCTTTGGCATTTGGCAAGTAGCGGGTACCCCTTGATGTGTTCACCTCTGACTTATCATTCTATCACACTCATTCTCCGGCCCTTTCATCCCTCTCCTTATATTCTTTTTTTTGTGTGTGTGGTACGCGGGCCTCTCACTGTTGTGGCCTCTCCTGTTGTGGAGCACAGGCTCAGTGGCCATGGCCCAGGGGTCCAGCTGCTCCGCGGCACGTGGGATCTTCCCAGACCGGGGCACGAACCCGTGTCCCCTGCATCGGCAGGCAGACTCTCAACCACTGCGCCACCAGGGAAGCCCCCCTCTCCTTATATTCTTAATCTCAAGTTCCCTGCCTGAGAATTCATAACCTGTGCCTGACCTCTTTAATTCAACTATGGCTATAACTGTTTCCTTCTAACATTCCTCATCAACAATAACAAGAAGTGTTTGTTTATTAGGTTTCCACACGCCCATCATCTAAGAAAACTTATTCTTTACGGAGTCAGGCATCCACAATTAGTATAAACGTGCCTGCTAAGAAAAAAGAAGGAACGCTACAGAAATTTGGAGATTTCTTACAACATTCTCCAACTATTCTTCAATCAAAAGGTTTGCAGAATATTAATTAAATGACCTTTTACGTTAGATATATGGTGTTTTCTAATATCTGATTGGTGTATAAACTCAACAATAGTGACTATTATATTTCCAATAGACAGTGTCTTATGTTAGATATTTAGGGACGAAACATGAAAGGATGATATGCCTTGGTGTTCACTGGGTAATGGAAGAGAAAGATCTGTATTTAAGTAATTGATGCAGAGAAGGCTGCTTAATGTAATAGTTGTAGAGATACAAGGAAAGTGCATGGTAGTATTGGAGGAAGAGAGCTGTTTGTTTGGGGGCTATGGGAAGATTTTATAGAAGAGATGGGATTTAACCTGGGTGTTGAAATGTTGGAAGATTATACCTCCTAGAGATAACCGCGGTTAGTATTATGGTATATTTTCTCCTACTGTTTTTTTCTCTGCATGTATAAACATTACCTAATCATATATATCAAAAGCATATATTTCTATAAATATGTATTGATTTAGTTGCTTAATGCTTTTTTCTTTATAATATAATGTAGACATACTAATACTTTTGTATTAATATGTGCTAAGATATATATTCTCTCTATACACGTATACATAAATATATACTTATATACACATCTACCAGAGGGAACAGTTTTAACACAAATAGAGTACCAGGAAAGTGTAGGGAATGTGCAGGCAATTACAGGTAGCAATCTGCATCTGGCATCTAGAATGTGGAGAGATTATTGGGAGGAAGGGGGCAGGAAGGAGTGAGTTTTCATTAGAGTACCTAAATGGTAGCAATAGGGTAAATTGGAGACTGGAGGTGGGGAGAATGAGGAGGGAAAAGGACTGAAAGCAGGGACAGCTGAATTTAGTCAGATTGGTTGTGTAAAAATACTTTCTGTAAAAACTTGACCGCAGAGCTTCCCAAACTTTCTTGGTTCACAGCGCCCTTAATGTCTCAGTAATTTTTTTCATGTGTCCATGCACCCAAAGAAACACCTAATAGTTCCATCCGTTAATACTTAAGGCCAAACAATCACCGAAAATTCAGCTCCTGAAAATCCAGGTTGCCAAAATATGTAATCATCAGAAGGAAGGTAATGTGATATCTTTTTGAAACTGAACTACCCTGAGTTACAGAGTGTCACTGTTTTCCTCAAAAATTTAAAATATTCGGAGCTGCTCTCGTGAATTTGCTGCAGCATGTCTTGGTACACAGTTTGGGAACTTCAGACTTAGACCCATTTGTATATATTTTTCAAAAAATATATACATTCTTTGGAAGGTATAGTTTGTACAAGCATAGAAAATATCTGGAGAGACAAACAGCAAACTGTTAAATGTCTAAATTTGGAGAGGTGGGACTTGTTATTTTAGATGCTTCTGTATTTTATTTAAATTATGTTGACCGTTGCTTATATATTAAAAAGAAATATGTTTTCAAGGAGAGGGAGGTACCCACCTGGTAATGACTCCCTTGTCCTTAACAGCTTCCCTACCTATATACCTGGTGTGGAATTTTTAAAAACTTATTTCTAGTAATATAAAGTATCCCTGTTGGGGATTGTAACTGCAATACATGTCTGTTGTTGATCACTTGGAAATAAAGGGAGAGAAGAAGAAAACAGAGATTAGTGCTTAAAATTCTGCTGCTCTGATAACTACTGTTAATCCATTACTCAGTAACGCTGGTTTCCCAGTTTATCCCTTTTGTCTATCTCTTATCCATTCAGTACATGGAAGCCAGAGTGATCTTTTCAAAGTGCAGAATGAATTATTTAAACTATATAACTTTTTGTTTTCTTATTATCTTTTCCAGTAGACTATAAGCTCTACAAGTGCAAAATGTCTGTCTAGTTTACATCCTCAGCTCTTAGTATAGTGGTTGGCACACAGTAGTGAGGAATTTCGAAGCTCCAGGCCAAAATCCTATGTGTGATTTGTTTCAGGCTGACCTTAGGCAATTACAAAGGTTTTACCTGTTAGGTCTCATGAGGGAAAGCTACCGTCCCCACATCAAACTTGATACACAGCCAATGCGTCCTAGTCTGTGAAGGGAGTTAGTCAAGGACTCAGGTCTCTTGCCAGCCATACTCTTCCACATATCTGCATTCCTAGCCTAGGTGCCTTCATTTGTATCCTATTAATTGGGAGCCTTCAGTAGAGAACGTCCTCAGGCATCTCTGCCAAAGACGTTATGACGGGGAAGTGGAGGGAAACTTGAAGACACTGTTCTCCACTCTGACTCTACTTTTCCGCTCCTAGCCCTCCCCACTGGTCTCCAGCACCAAGGTCCATAAAACTGCAAGCGCCAAGAGCCTTTTGTTTAGGGCTCGCTTGGCAATAAGATCACCCCAACTTCTGTGCTGACCCACCTGACCCAGACTGTGCATTATTCCACGGGGGAATCTAGAAGGGCGGTGGGAGTTGGCGCTTTCTCAGGTCTAGCCTCTTGCTTATTCAACTGCAGTTAAGTGGTTAAAGGCTTTAACTTTCATTTTGACTTGTCTTAATTAGCCACTCTGACATCTGGCAGCTCAGCTCTCAGGCTCAGCTCAGCCCTTGACAAGTAGACCTCAGTTCAGCATGTTTCCTTAAATGTGTTTTCTATTTAAAAAAAATATAGTTGATATCATATGTACATGGATTTTCTATCCAGAAGTTTTCCCAAATGGAAGTATGTTTTCTGTTAAAATCAATATGTGTCTATTAAAAAAAAAGCATATGTACAAAGTAAGAAATTTTAAAATTCCTATTCAACTTACCAGAAGCAATCAGCTGTTAACAATTTGGTTTCTTTTACTCTGTGTGTGCATGTGCACACGTTTGTTAACTAGAAGTAAAGGGCTCACAAGTTACTTTCACTTAATATTCATTGTGGACGTCTTTACGTGTGAGTACTGAACTAGCTCTACCACCTTATTGTTCTTAGTGATGCATGGTCCACTATATACGTATCCTGATCTTTTCCTTAATGTAGTATAAACCTCTTCCAAGTCATTAAAGATGCCTGAGTTTTACTGGTTGTACTATAATTTACCAAACCTTTTCAATATGTTGAACATTAGTGAAGTGATATTTTATTTATTTGCCCTTTTATTTTTGCTGTTGATCATTAATTTGTGTGTTTATTAGGCATTTAATTCTTTTTTCTTTGTGAGTTTTCTATTCGTGTCCTTTTACCATTTATGAATTGCAGTGCTTTTCTTTTTAATATGGTTCTTTATTAAGGATTTCAAATATTTGCAGTTAGAAAATTATTTCAAGATTTAACTAATGTATTTTTTTCATAGCAAAGAAGATAATTGAAACAATAAGCTCTTCAAAGCTCTCAAATGTAGAAGTAAGTAAAGAAAATGTGTCTCGACCAAAACGGGCCAAACGGAAATTATACACAAACGAAATTTCATCTCCTATTGATATATCTGGCCAAGTGGTAAGCTACTATTTAAGTTTTCTTAAAAGTAAAACTGTTTATGTTCTTCTTAATTCTGAAGTATTCATAACAATTTGAATTATATAATGGTTTGAACTTTTATTCTGTAGACCATATCTCTTAAAACACGCTTTAAATGTTGTACTTTTGGTACTGGATGTGTTAAATTTATAGTAATTGAATATAAACGCTGCATTAATGTATACAAGTGTCACATGCATCTGCATTTATAAACTCATAAGAGCAATTTTAATTCCATCAATAGAATTATCACTATTTAATAATTTATTGGCTTCTAACATCTGTTTTTCTTATTATCTTTATCACAAGAGTTGTACAAATCTGGCCCTAAGTCTGCCTGCTAAAAATATAGAATTGACATTCAGTCATTTCCTCCCACTTTCCCTCTAAGGCTTCCAGGTTTTCTTAAGAAAAGACTATATAGATTGTCACCCTGACTTTATGACTCATTCTCCTTACTTAGAACAGGCTGTTCTGTTACAGGGAAAGTTCTAATTTTCTATCATTTTTGCATCTGCCTAGTGGATGGAAGTGAAGGTAGAAAAGGAATTAAAGAAAAAGCCTTCAACAGAAAATGGCCAAGAAAAATCGGGAGAGACCTTTTGCAACAGTAGCTATCAGATATAAGATAGACACTTGAAGCAAGTAGTAAAGAATTAGGATCATTAGGTCATGCTTTTGGAAGTACTGTTCTCTTGGTTACTTTTCTCCATCTGTCTGATAAGTACATAATTTTCTCCCTTGGCTGAAGTTATTTCTTTTCTTAGTTGCAAAATAATGCTGTTTCTACTTTCTAAGTTATATACTTGTTACTGCAAAAAATCATTTCCTAAAAATTATTTGAGGCACTTGTCTCCAAATATTTTAGTAATTATTTCAAGCTATGAATTCAGTAAAAGTGTGGATTATTTTAATTCCAGAATTAGGTAGTGTTGAAAGAATCTTTTATAAAATCTACTACCTTAGACATGCTTTTTTATAGAAGATTGTATATCTGCAGTCCAGGAGGACAGAAAGTACTGTCATGGAACGTGAACATAGCTTATTAATTGTAAGCAAAATTTCATTTTTATTTTTATTTATAAAAAATTATGAAATTGTTAATTTCAGATTTTTATGGACCATAAACTGAAAGAAAGTGATCATCAGATTCTCAAACGACGACTTCGAACCAAAACAGTCAAATAAATCACTTATGGAGAATGTTTTAATATAAAATTTATATTCATAATCATTATAACTTGCATCCTGACTTTTTAAAGATAATTGTATATACTATGATGCATCAAATCCCTTTGTGTGTACATTGCTATTTTATAATAGTGTAATTTTAATTCAATAAAGAAAATAAGTCAACAGTAAGTTTGCTTGTCTACTTTTCTAAGGCTTTTAAATAATAGCTTCTTTTCAAACTGTATGTATTTTCCTGTTATCCCAGGCGTGGGACCAGTGAGGAACCTAGGAAAGATACTGTTATTTTTTGTTTGTTTTTCTATACATAGATATCACAGGTCAGATATTTGGTTTACTTATATTTAACAGTGTTTTAGGAATTGCTTTTACTGTATCTGTTAGGAAATACAGGTAATTTTACATATCTGTTTGGATTATAGCTGAGATTCAGGGAGTAAGTGTGTACAAGTCTTCTAGTTGCTAAAATACGTATACACATAATTTAGAAAAGATCTCAGGCCTTTAATTAGAATATCTTTTATTTTTAAATAATTGAATAGAGTTGGTCTTCTGATTTTTCCAGGACACTGAAGATTAGAAGCAAAAAGTTAGAAGGGAAGAGGCGATAACATCTAGAGGCCAAAAAATTATACTGTTATCTAGGGAAGGTAGAATTTTAGACCTGGAGAGACCTTAGAAATACACTTTCCTCATTTTATAGGTGAGAAAACCGAGACCCATAAAATTTACTTTTTCAAGTTCACACAACTAACGTATATTAAGCTTTGGTTTAAAAAAATACCAATAAGGAACAAAAAACAAAGCAGAGGCCTCAAGAATTGTTGCCAACTGGGGCTTTTTAAGAGCACACATTTATGCATCTGAAACCTTTAAGGTTTCATTGGATTTTAGCATTGTTTACTATAATCATGTCCCTGAGACAGGAATAAAAGTTATCTTTGGTGTCTTGTTTAGGAGACACTTATATGTGTTTGGGGAAATTTTCCATCAAAATAGTTAATTTAAAACTGAAACCTCTTTAAGCATGAACATGTTTTTATTATGCTACATGGTTTCATGCTAATATATATTTATACGCACACACACACACACACGTGTATATATATAATTGATCCTCATTATTCACAGATTACATGATTACAAATTTGCTTATTTGGTAAAATTTATTTGTCATCCCCAAATCAGTACCTAGGCACTTTTGTAGTCATTCTCAGACATCCCCAGAGTGGCAAAAAATTTTAGTCACCCAACATGCATGTTCCCAGCTAAGGTTGAACAAGATTACACTGGCTTCTTGTTTCAACTCTCATACTGTAAATGAGTGTCTACATCCCAGAATGTAGACTGAAATCAAGCCTCAACAACATCTGCAAAGGAGACAGTTTGACAATTGGAAGGGCTTGAGAAATACCTTGGGCTTTCCACACGCTTATACTAACAGAGCATAACACCAAGTCTGCATAAGTTGAAAGCAATCAGTAATCAAAATGCCTACTGGAACAAAAATCAATACTTCAGAGGAAGATATAGCACAGATTCTCTTTAACATATCTGTTATAATGTGTGACATACCAGTCAAAAATTAGTATATATGGAAAGAAACAGGAAAATGAGTCCTATGGTAAAGAAAAAAACATGAAAATAAATCTTGATATGGCACAACTGTTGAATTTTGCAGAAACTGTCAAGCGGCTGTTGTGCGCATGTTCAGATTTAAAGGAAATGCTATCTCAATGAGTAAGGCAAAGGGAATCTCAGCAGAGAGATGGAAAGAATAGAGAAAACAAGTGGAATTTTTAAAACAAAAATAACTGATGTAAACAATCTGGATAGATTTAACAGCAGATTAGAGGTGTCAGAAGAAAGTATCAGTGAACGTGAAAACAGATCAATTAAAATTGTCCAATCTGAGGTTAAGGGAGACTGGAGAAAGAACAGAGCCTGAGGGTCCTATGGAATAATATCACATGGATTAACAGGTGTAATTGGAGATCCAGAAGGCTAAAAGAATGAAAATAGGGCAGAAAAATATACTTGAAGAAATAACGGCCAAACATTTTACAACTTTTATAAGGAAACATTGGCTTTGAAGCACTGTTAACTCCAATTAAGATAAATCCAAAGAATAGTACACCTGGGAAAATCATAGTCAAACTACTAAAAACCAACAATAAAGAGAAAACTTTGATAGGAAAACCAGCAAAGTCTTGAGAAATACAACAGGTTGCAGATAAGCCGCTGACCTGGAGAAAATATTGGAGTATGTACAGGCGGAGCACGTATATATAAAAATATATTAAAAACTCTTAAAATTGTAGTGAGAACACAACCAACTCAACAAAAATCTGGTAAAAGACTTGAATAGGTGCTCCACTAAAGAAGATACAGGCAGTGATCAGTATACTGTATGTATATTGTATATTGTCACTGTACATATGAAAAGATACTCAAGGTTATTGGTTATAATGGGAAGGCAAATTAAAGCCACAAGTAGAAGGAAAACTGCAGTGAGAGAAGGAAGATAGTGATTGCCTTGAGGCTGCGGTCAAGACATGGGATCCGAGGACATAAGGAAACTTCTTGGGGAAATGGCTATATTCTATGCCTTGATTGTTTTGTATTCTGTATGCAATTTCTAAACATAAAATTGTCTTTGAGGGCTTCCCTGGTGGCGCAGTGGTTGAGAGTCTGCCTGCCCATGCAGGGGACGCAGGTTCGTGCCCTGGTCTGGGAAGATCCCACATGCCGCGGAGCGGCTAGGCCCGTGAGCCATGGCCGCTGAGCCTGTGCGTCCGGAGCCTGTGCTCCGCAACGGGAGAGGCCACAACAGTGAGAGGCCCGCGTACCGCAAAAAATAAATAAATAAATAAATAAAATTGTCTTTGAAATGAATGAATTTTATTGTATGAAACTTTACCTCAATAGAAAGATTTTGGCTTCTAGCATGATATTTAAAAGAAAATTTTTTTTTCCCTGTAGAGTAACTGCACTCGTTCTTTATTGTGGCAAGAGATCATACTTTGGAAAATGTTTTGGAGGCATATTTTGACAAAGAACTGTAAGGTATGGTGACTTAAAAGTAATAGAATTATAATTGAAGCATTTTATTAAAGCTCACTTTAGAATACAGGTATTAATAATTCCACTTGATGAAGTGGTTGATAGCAGCTTTGGGCGACAGTTTGAAAGTCTGTAGCTGGAATTCAAAATGGAATATAAGACAAGTGTAAGCTGAATTAATTCTAAATGCCTTAGGGGAGATCATTAGAGGAATCTTGTTGTGAAGCCTTTTGTAAAGGAAATAATAAGTGTTAATACTTAGGGTAATCACGTTCTAATTTATGTGTTTTATAAGTTTAATTTTTTTCTTATGTAAAGTTATACCTGATTTGTGATTACAAGTCAGGTTAGCAAATGCTTATCAAAAGCTGATGATAAATACTATTTAAAAGCATAACAGAAGAAAGCTAAATGTTGTATATCTAAAACTGGAAAGAGGATGTATACGGCTGAGTTCTCCTTTGGTTACAGTTTTTTTCGTCTTCAGTAGCATTCAAGAGAAATACAGACTTTATATTAAAGTTAACGGAACAACTTCAAAGAAAATTAGTAAAATATTATTGGTAGTATGTTAAACAAGCCTGTTATATTTTGTCCCTATGGCTTTCAGAGGTTTGTTCATCACTTGATCCAATTATACCAGTTTTTGCAAAGTCGTAGTCCAATATTCTGAATATTCTCACTGATCTGAGTCTCGAATCTCAGCCAGAAGGAGGAACCCACGAACGTGATGTTCTGATTACTATAATCCACCATACCAAATTGTGCTTCACTTCCCAGCTGCCCAGCTTCCCTAATCTTGGTCGTCTTCACTACTTTGGAGCAAGATGAAAGTACTGTACTTTACATATTTGATCTCCGCCTACAACCATCACTGCAGATGTAATTGCTATGATTGCAGTTTGGTCAAGATGGGCATTTTCCTGCCCCTCCACATATTTGGTAAAGCATAGTAGCTATCAGTGTATCTGCTTTGGCCAAATCCCAAAGAATGACCAGACTGGGCACTAGACTGGAATTTTACTGGCTAATTTGAATCTTCAAAGCTTTTCATTTATTATAGATGACTAGCAGCTTTGAACCAATATCTGAACTCTGTCTCAGTGTCACACACACAGTCAAGTCCCTAGTTTCCCCAAATATGGAACTAATTAAGGAACTACTATGTATAAAATAGGTAACTAATAAGGACTTACTGTATAGTACAGGGAACTCAATACTCTGTAATGCCTATATGGGAAAAGAATCTAAAAAAGAGTGGGCATATGTATAACTGATGCACTGCTGCTGTACAGCAGAAACTAACACAACATTGTAAATCAACTATACTCCAATAAAAATTTTAAAAATTAAAATCAGTAAGAAAATATCTATATTTCCCCCCCCCCAAATAAAAAGGAAATTTAGGCTTTGCTTAGACCTGTTTCATGGCCAAGTAGGCTAAACTTTCATAAATGGGAGGCTTCATTGTGGCTTTTTGAACCTAAGGCTTGAGCTAGCAGAGACTAGTATAATTAATAGTTAGCTAAAAATTTGGTCTTTGGTTCTAAAACTCACTTTTTATTTTCTCTGATTATACCTTCCATGTGCATCAAGAACATAAGTTTATGTAAAAAGCAGATGGGCCGCGTGGTATGGACTGGGCATGACTAGGTTCTATATACAATCTAAATTGAGAGATACAATTTCTGTGCAATGTGTACACCAATTCAGCAATATGATGACCGATGGCTAGTCCCACGAAACTAGTGCAGTTAGGCCAGCAGTCTAGCAGGGTATGCTTCAAGAATACGATTTATATATTAACACTTAGCCCCGCAGTGTATGCTTCAAGAAGACGATTTATATATTAACACTTAGCCCCCCTGTATTATCATTCTGTTTATCATTTGTTTTGGGACACTGCTTGTCCTTAGAAGACCATTTTAAAACTTATTTAGCAACGAATAACCATGAATAATCATTTACAACACCCAAATGATGTTCTTGAGATAAAATATGCACATGGATTAGTGGTAAAAGTTAAAACTAGTTTTTGAAAATTTTAATAGAAAACAAATGAGAGATTTAAAATATTCTCTCAGATAACACATTAAGTGGAAATTTGAAGACAAGATACATATTGTTGACCAGTGATCCAGTAGACCAGGGATCTATTTAGTAGACCACAGCCATGCCCTTCACTTATATATCTATAGTTATATTCATACTATAGTGACAGAGTGGAGTGGCTGTGACACCATGTGGTCTGCAGACCCTAAAATTTTTACCATTTGGCCCTACACAGAAAAAGTTGGTTGGCTCTTGTAGTAGACAGTCCAACATACCTAATGCCAGTTGCCAACTGGTACACATCCAGCAAGGTGCCAAACATGTTTGTTCATCATAAATAAGAGGAAGAGCCTAAAAGTGTTTAGTATTATTTTTTAAAGTAAATTTTGATTAAAATTTTAATAGATTTAATAACATCTATAAATGATTTGTGAAACATTACTTTTTGAGGAACATAGTTTGGAAGGACTGCCTGAGGTCCTTGTTACTTAAAGTGCAGTCAATGGCCCGGCAGCCTGGGAATCCCTTGGAAGCTTGCTAGAAGTACAGAAGCTTGGGCTCCACCCTAGACTCCTGGAAAAAAGCTGCCTTTTTAAACAGGATCTCCAGATAAGTCATGTACAGTAAAGTTTGAGGAGCACTGCCAGTTACATCTCATCAATTAAAACTCTTCCACTGGGCTTCCCTGGTGGCACAGTGGTTGAGAGTCTGCCTGCTAATGCAGGGGACACGGGTTCGAGCCCTGGTCTGGGAAGATCCCGCAGGCCGCAGAGCGACTGGGCCTGTGAGCCACAACTACTGAGCCTGCGCGTCTGGAACCTGTGCTCCGCAACGGGAGAGGCCGCGATAGTGAGAGGCCTGCGCACCGCGATGAAGAGTGGCCCCCGTTTGCCACAACTAGAGAAAGCCCTCGTACAGAAATGAAGACCCAACACAGCCAAAAATAAATAAATAAAAAGCCAAGCATTTGAAGCCCTTCAAAAAAAACAAAAACAAAAAAATTCCTCCACTTAAGGAGAAAAGCACAAGCAAGACTCGATTCTTAACTAAACTATTTTTTAATATCCTGGTTTTTTAAAATCTTTAAAAATTTGAAGTACACAAAACTGTATACAGCTCAATGAATTATCACAAAGTGAATACATCTATCTAATGAAAACTCAAAGCAAAAATTCTATCATTACTCTCTTTCCCCGTCCCAGGCATGACATCTCCCTATTACTGAAAGGTACGCAAGAGAGAGGAGATATGGGGACATATGTATAGCTGATTCACTTTGTTATAAAGCAGAAACTAATACAACACTGTAAAGCAATTAAACTCCAATAAAGATGTTAAAAAAAAAAAAAGGTAAAGGTAACCAATGATCTTTTTTTTTGGCCGTGCCACTAGGCATACAGGATCTTAGTTCCCCAACCAGGGATCCTCGAACCCAGACCCCCTGCACTGGAAGTGAGGACTCTTAACCACTGGACCACCAGGGAAGTCCCAACTATCTTAATTTCTAACAGCATAGAATTCAAAAAAATGTATGCATTTGTTCTGTCTGACACCATTTGTGCTAAATTACACTTGTCAGATTTATCCATGTTTTTCTTTATAGTTTTTTCACTTTTATTGCTATGTGGTATTCCATTATATATCACAATTTATCCATTCTACAATTGACGGACATTTAGTTTTCTAGTTTCTTGTTATTTACAAATAATGCTGCCGTAAACATGCATATCTATGGAGTGTACCTGGAATTGAAATTGCTAAGTCATAGGATATATTTGTATGTTCAACTTTAGAAGATACTACCAGTTTCCCAAAATGTTTGTAGAAAAGTACATTATCACTAGCAGGGTATGAGAGTTGCAGTCACTCACAATCGCTTAGTATTGTATGGTTTTATTTTGCATTTCTTTGATTACTAATGAGGTTGAGATCTTTTCATATATTTTTTGACTATCTCCTTTTATTAAGTCCTTTGCCCATTTTTAAATTGTGTTGTCAGTTTTTTCCTTATTTATTTTTAGGAATTCTGTATCTTCTAGATATGAGCTCTTTTGTCATTTACATGTGTTGCTAATGTTTTTTCTCACTCTTTTCACTCTTTTAATGATACATATTTTGTATAATTTTTAAGTAGTACTTAGTGAGAGAGTTGATCAGAACCATCTAGTCCAGTATTGCCAGAAATAGAACTGGTCTCCTTTGTAATAACTAAATTTTGTACCAATAATGCATGTATTATGATGAAAACAGCCATTATCAGTGGGAATTAGTTTGAGAAGATTTTAAAAAGACAGGAACCAGTTTCAATCTATATATCTTCATTTGAAATCTTCTAGGATATGTAAAAAGGAATAAATAAGATGTAGCTTCCATGTTACATGTGTAAGAACGTCTATAGTTGTATATATGCCTTTTTAAAAAAAGAAATTTATTTGTTTTTGGCTGCGTTGGGTCTTCGTTGCTGTGCACGGGCTTTTTCTAGTGGTGGCGAGCGGGGGCTACTCTTTGTTGTGGTGCACGGGCTTCTCATTGCGGTGGCTCCTCTTCGTTGTGGAGCACAGGCTCTAGGCGCACGGGCTTCAGTAGTTGTGGCACGGGGCCTCAGTAGTTGTGACTCACGGGCTCTAGAGTGCAGGCTCAGTAGTTGTGGTGCACGGGCTTAGTTGCTCCATGGCATGTGGGATCTTTCTGGACCAGGGCTCAAACCCGTGTTCCCTGCATTGGCAGGCGGCTTCTTAACCACTGCGCCACCAGGGAAGTTCAGATTTAAATTTCTCATATTCTTAACAAGTCCTTGGTGATTTCCCCTCTAGAAATTGTAAAAGGGCCTTTGGAAGATTATAGAATTTGCATACATAGATTCTCTTTTTCCTTTGTGGCAATCTTAGAGGAGGAATGAATGTCCAGTATTCATCATTGATTTAGAGCTTCTTTTAACTCAGTGGTTCTTAACCCTAATTGCACATTAAAATTACCTACGTATCTTTTAGAAAAAATACTGATGGCTGGGTCCTATTCCAGACCTGATTGAATTGGTCTGGGATGGGGCCTGGGTATTGGGATTATTGCAACCCTGGTGATCCTAAAGTGTAGCCGGGCCTGAGAACTACAGCGGATGTTGCAAAGATAAGTTTGTTCACCAGAGGGAGACAAAGCACTTCTTTAGGAAAAAGCCCCCACATAAACAAAACCCATTCTCTGACTTCACAGCTGCATCAACTCCAATTTATGTAATGTGGCAAGCAGGGCAAAAATGTGGGAAGATAGGTAAAATTATCTTTGGTACTGTTGCTTGCCATCCAAAGAAGTTCTATCACTGAGGAAAATTCCAGGAACTAATTTTAAAAGTAATGTGGCTAAAAATATATCTTATTCACCCAGTTACCTGGACTAGCATCTAGAAATATTTTCAATCCTTTCCTACCTCACTTTGATAAAATAGACTATATGATAGAAGAGGATAATATTGTTCATATAAAGTGGGAAATTTTGACATAAGATTACTCCAAGAATCTTGCAAATAGAAATCAACATCAGCAAAAATAAATTAGCTTAAGATATGCTTGCAAGATTTTAGGAAATATGCAGATATAATAATGTGACTTAGAAATATTTTTAAGTCTACAAGTACTTGATTGGCATCTCCCAATTTTCATTTTTCCCATCGCATGCCTACTTCCATCATAGAAGCCATAAAAGCTACAAACTTGATCTCTGTCCTCTTGTAGCTGGAAATGGTCAATGAGATGGAGGTGAAAATCACTGGGGAGGGCTTCCCTTCATGAATAAAATGACAAAGAAGTTTCTTTTCTCTCTTTTCCTCAACTCATTTTCTCCATCTTCTTGGGGACGTTAAACTTGGAGGTGGAGCAACCATCCCCGTCCAAGAGATGACAAGTGTGAGGATAACGCCAGTATTGCTAAGGATGGCAGAGCGTACAAGCAGGAGGAGCCTGGGTCATCGGTCCTGGGCAGCTACTATGCTAGTGAGGGACTGCCTGTCTCTGAACTTGTTAGGGGGAAAAGGGCTTCCTGTTATTTGCATATAAATTCAGTCCTAACTGACCCGTCACTGAAAACTTATACAGTGGTACATAGACATAAATATATTTATTGTATTGACCTTCGGTATTATCCTTTCTAGTTACTGTTTTTTTAAACTCAAGTTAAAGAAGCCCTGTGGGCTTTAGACAAAGCCAGGAATTTAGAAGCCCAACTTCCTTTTTCAGTTGTTATTTCTGAAAAGCATATATATTTCTAAAAAAGCATAAAAATTATAAATACCAGGCAATTTACCAAGCAAGCATTCCTGCCCCAGCCACCTCTTCTGAACCAAAATACGTAGTTTGACGTATCACCTGGCTATAGGGTGAATATTTTTAATAGGATGGTGCTCAAAAATCCAGAAGGTCTGGTCACCTTAACTGACATAGCCTGTGATTTCTTAGGGTCCAAACTAGGTCAAAGCACACAGACCCCTGCTGTGGCCAAAAACACAGTCAACTGACTAGAAACAATAAATCAAGTAGTAATAGACCAACAGGACATCAAAACAGGCTGAATCTGATATTAAAGGTAGATGTCAAAAAAAGGTATCTAATTTGAAAAAGAACTGGGAAAGAGTAAGATTTCTACATTTTGATTAAGCAGAGTGGCGGGACTTCCCTGGTGGTGCAGTGGTTAAGAATCCGCCCGCCAGTGCAGGGGACACAAGTTCAAGCCCTGGTCCGGGAAGATCCCACATGCCGCGGAGCAACTAAGCCCATGAGCCACAACTACTGAGCCCGTGTGCTGCAACTACTGAAGCCTGTGCACCTAGAGCCCGTGCTCTGCAACAAGAGAAGCCACTGCAATGACAAGCCCACACGCTGCAACGAAGAGTAGCCCCCACTCTCCACCACTAGAGAAAGCCCACGTGCAAAAATAAAGACCCAATGCAGTCAAAAATAAAATTAAAATAAATTAAAATAAATAAAATTAAATAAATTAAAAAATATAAATTAAAAACAAAGAAAGCAGAGTGGCAATTTGCTATTTGATACTATTGCTATTTGCAATTAAATTATTTTAATTTATTAAAATAATTTATATTTTAATAAATTAAAATAAATAAAATTAAATAAATTAAAAAATATAAATTAAAAACAAAGAAAGCAGAGTGGCAATTTGCTATTTGATGGCTGGGATATTCAAGATAATTGCTTTTCTATGGTCCAATGTGGGAGGATTTCATGGAAGAGGCTTTCCTGGAAATCGGGGGTCGTTTAAAGAATTTGGGAGAACTGAGTTGCAAAAAGGTGGGAAGATATTATAGGCATATGATGTCTCCTTGGAAAGGTCATAAAGGTTGGGCCCTCCCTGGATCACAGCACAGAGCCATGTCCCCTGGAGCTGCCATATGCTCCCTCTGTGAGCCGTCCAGGGGACAGTGACAGTGTACTTCCAGAAGACAAATGCAAAGGTAATTGACTAAGAAGTAGGAGGAAGGAAATCCCTTTCAATGTTGAACTTCATCAGGTCTGCTCCTGATGCCCTTCTCACTTTTAGGCTTTTATTGTATGTGGGTATCTCTCAAGTCTTTATCTCCAAACCTAATCTCCCTGAGTTTCAAACTCATTTCTAGCTGCTTCCTGGTTATCTACACCTGGAGTTTTGCAGTCATTTCAGATTCACGGTGTCCAAAAAGGAACTCATTAAAAGTGTCTTTTTTCCTGTATATTCTCTCTCATTCTGTATTTTTTGGGAACTATTTATTTAGCCTTATTAAAGTATAATTGACCAAGTTCTAAGATATTTAAAGTATACAACGTGATGATTTGATATATGTATACATTGTGAAAGGATTCCTCCCACCAAGTTAATGAACACATGTTTCATCTCCCATGTTTACCATTTTTTTTTTGGATGAGAACATTTAAGTTCTACTCTCTTAGAAAATTTCAGTTACACAATAGTATTGTCAACTATAGCCACCATGTTATACATTAGGTCCTTAGACCTAGTTTTTCTTATAACTGAAGGTTTGTACTCTCTTATCAACTTCTCCCTATTTTCCCTACCCCCCCAGCCTGATAACAACTTTTCTATTGTCTCTTTCTAGGAGTTTAGACTCCGCCCCCTTTTTTTAAATATACCACACATGCAATACCATGCAGTATTCAGTATTTGTCTTTCTCTTTGACAACTATTTATTGAGTGCTGATTATGTACCACTCACTTAGCTAGTGCTGGTGGTACAAGGATGAGCAAAACCAGACATGATTCTACCCCACTGCGTTTTCAGTCTGGAGGGGAAGACTGCCACTAAACAAATAAGCACACAAATGAGTACATACCTCAATCTGTGATGACAAAGGAATGGACACCAGAGGGTATCTGAGAGTCAACAGGGGGACTGCTGTCTAATCAGGCAGAATGTTACCCACCTGGTCACCAGGGCGTCATCCTCTCCTTTCCCTCTCTTACCATTTACATACAACCAACCACCACATCTTGCCTATTTGACCTCCGAAATATTCCTAAATATTTCTCAAGCCCATCTCCTCTTGCCCTTCCTCATTACCCTAGCTGAGACTGTCTCCATCTTCGATGTGGACCGGGCATGACTCCTTGAGGCCAGTCTTTGTACATTTTCTCCCTTGCCCTTCATCCCACCCTGCATCCCTTTCTATACTGCCTCCAGACAGCTTTACCCAAAACCTATACCTGACCGTGTCACTTCCCTGCCTAAAGCTTTCCTAGTGGTTTTCTATTTTATGTTATAAAGTCAGGTCAGATTTTTAACCTTGTCATTTTTTCTCATCTTGAACTTTACGCTTGAGCAACACCAAACTACTCCTAGTTCCTTGAGCACACTGGCATTTCATGCCTCTGTGCCTTTGATCATGCTGTCCTGTCCCTGTGGTTGCAACTCACCCTCTCACCTTTGCCTAACTTCCAGTTTGCTTCTATCTCACGTCCCTCCTCTCCTCATAGTGGTTCATGCTTCTTTACCCTCATTACAGCACTCAGGATCTACATTATATTTCCCGTTTACCTCCCTTTCTAAAATGTGGGCATGTCAAGGGTGGGGGTGTCTTACTTTACCTCTCTCTGTCTAGCAGCATGCTTGGTAAATGCCATATGTGATGGAGCTCAATATGGGATGGAACCAGAGTGAAGATATTTGTTTACCCGGAAAGAAATGTACTGATAATTTGATGCCCAAGACAAGGAAGCAACTGATGATTTATGGTTTGAGTGTTTAGCTGACCCTCAAAGTCAGCAACACAGATATTACAGCTCCCTTACACAAACACATGTTCTCATCAGTCCCAAATGGGCACATCTGCTGGATCCACTGAATTGTGAACATGTGGAGGGCATTATCTTTAAGGTAACACTGAGCAGTTGTGCCTTTCACTTTCGACAGGAAAGCCTTCATCCACCCTAATGAAGGTCAGGATTGTTGGGGTAATGGCTGCTCCATCCGTAATAGCACACGGAGAGTATGATTTACGAGCTGGGTTTTTATTGTTCAAACTGGGAATTAAAGCATAGTCTCTCAGCAAATACCATATGATATCACTTACATGTGGAATCTAAAACATGACACAAATGAACTCATCTACCAAACAGAAACAGATTCACAGACGTAGAGAACAGACTTGTGGTTGCCAAGGGGGCGGGGGGTGGGTGCGGGATAGATTGGGAGTTTGGGATGAGCAGATGAAAACTATTATATACAGAAAGGATAAACAAGGTCCTACTGTATAGCACAGGGAACTATATTCAATATCCTGATAAGCCATAATGGACAAGAATGTGAAAAAGAATATACCTATAACTGAATCACTTTGCTGTACAGCAGAAATTAACACAATGTAAATCAACTACACTTCAATAAAATAAATTTTTAAAAAAGAGTCGTCTCTTGATAGTGATACACTGAAAACCTTGGTGCGTAGCAGCTTCAAAGATGAAGCATTTATGGACCCTGGTGTTTGGACAGCTGGACAAGTGCAGCTGTATTTGAGACATACTAAAAAAATGTTGTGTTGTTTATCTGATATTCAAATGTAATGGGCGTCAGGTGTTCCATTTGGCAACTCAGCATGGAAATGGCTTGAAAAAACATACTCCAAATTAGGGGCTTATTTGACGTGCTAGGAAGAACTTTGGGAAAAGCGTCAGAAGAACTGGTTTCTAGCCACAGCTCTGCATCTTTCCTCTGCTGTTTCCTTCCCGTATGAAATGAGAGGGTTTCAGATTCAGTGATTCTGAGACGTTGTCTTCAAAAACTTGGCACAAGTGAAATTTTATTCAGAAGCTCAATATATAAAACAGATAAAAGCTGAGTTGCTCTGATTGATGTTGAGTATGAGTCATTCCCCATCCCAAGGTGGTAGAAAACCACTGGACTTGATTTCTAAAATTCCTTCTGCCTGCGACAGTCTGTGAGTCCAGGTGAATTCACTTTACAGGGAGCAATCATCCAGTTTGTGGTTAATCATACCTTGTCCTTTTCTTTGGCACTTAGGAAGGACAAACTAGAACTATTAACTGCCTTCATTTATTCTTCCCACAGACATTTGTTGAGTACTTACTACAGGCAAGGCCACGTATTAGGCACTTTGGAGTGAGACTACGGAGAGAAAACTTTAGAAGGACCTCTTAATTTACTAGGAGAGCTAAAACTTGTGACAGGTAACTATATCTGCATTTATTAAGATTTGCTAAGTGATAGGCATGTTGCTTCCAATTTTAAAAAGTATTTCTGTGAACATTGGTCTGACTCACAGTTCTTGTTCCTTTCCACTTGCTTTCATCACAACCTTATTTCCTTTCAAATATTTTTCTAAAACTAATGAGGAGATGATTCCTCTACTTGTTTTATCTCTGAATTTGCCTGCCTGATTTAGGATATTTCTAAGAAGCCCTGCCGTTGCTAAGTGTAGGATGATGAAGTTATAATGTGTTTTTTTAAAAAAGGAATTCCAGAGACCCCGCCTCCTCCCATAGCATGCCGTGTCCCGGGTCTGTAATAGAAGAAGTCATTTTGGACATTCTTCTCATCGTCACCCATCCACATGCTGAGGCTCTTATCAAATTTCACCATTTCTTGCTCTTTAGGATTCCTGGCTCTCTCCTTCCATCTTCCTCTGCCAGGCCTGCTTCCCCACCTAAGTTCTGGTCATCTCGCATTGACCTCACGGCTATTGTCTTCTCCCAAGTCTCTTTCTTCCTCTCTTTAATATTTTTCATGGCTCAGCAAAAGTTCTTCTTGGCCACCTGAAGGCAAGCTATTTGAACCCACTGCTTTGTCCTTGTCTTTCTGCTACTGAAAATTCCCAGGTGCACATCTGAACAAATGTCAGCATTTTGACACGGCTCTCAATGGCCAGGTATTATTTTTCATTTGCTTTTGGTATTTAAAAAATATTTTTGTTTTTCTTCCATGGATTAGAAACTATCTGTTGATAAAATTTAAGCATGTGCCGATTTTGTAAAAAAGTAAATAAAAATCTTATGTAATTCTACCACCCCAGGTTGGGAGGAGAGGTGGGGGGGGATGAACATCTCTAAGGTATATTCTTTTGGATTATTTTTCCCTAGGCCTATATATTTTTTTCCTCAACAAAAATAAAAAAAAAAGTGCATATTGTTTTGTAGCTTGCTTTTTTTTTTTTTTCTTTGTCGGTACGCGGGCCTCTCACTGTTGTGGCCGCTCCCGTTGCGGAGCACAGGCTCCGGACGCACAGGCTCAGCGGCCGTGGCTCACGGGCCCAGCCGCTCCGTGACATGTGGGATCCTCCCGGACCGGGGCACGAACCCGTGTCCCCTGCATCGGCAGGCGGACTCTCAACCACTGTGCCGCCAGGGAAGCCCTGGGCTCAACTCTAAAAACAACAAGGCAAAGTGAGAATTTGTAGCCAAGAAACAGTGTATGTGCAGGACTTGGTGCGTGGAAAATTATTAAGAGGAAACATCAAGGGGAGGGGAGGGATTCTGGCTAAATTGATCTAATGGGATTCTTGCTGAAGGCAGGCTGGGTTGATCAGATGCCACCTGGGGAATGGTGGTGACTGGAGACCCTAATTAGGTATGGAGATGTGGAGGATGGGGGATTCTGGCTAAACTGACTTAGTAGGATTCTTGCTCTTGAGGACATGCCCAAGGATGGGGCTTAGTTGAAAAAGATCTCAGAGGATACCAATTAGAGTTTGGTCAAGGAGAAAATCTTTGTCACCATATCTCTATGAGAGGAAAATGTGGCTAGACTCAGGTAACTTTACAGTTATACCCTGACAGCAAGAATCCCTTGAATCAGTAACTGTTCTGTCTGGAATCAAGCTTGGGGTAAATTTCAAAGGATACAGACTACTGCACTTGCTAGATTTGTTTACCCTGCTCATGCTAGGGCAGGAAGAGATTCCGTAATACTTTTAGCCATGTCTTGAAGACCGTTCATACTAGTGGAAAACGATACCTCATTATCACTACCGGGAATTGATAAGGACGGTAGAGACAATCGTAGGAGCCACCTCTGAGGTGTCACTTTCTGTCACAGTCTTTCAAACACTAAATGCCAACTAGATGCCACAACGGTGAGAGGCCCGCATACCGCAAAAAAAAAAAAATCTTCCTTTACCCCTTCAAACATCAAAACATCAAACGCTAGATGCCAGCTATGGAGTGGTGTTCCCCTTAGGGTGATGGACCCCTCGGGATTATAATGCCAAGCACTTAATATAAATTGCAGACTGCAGGATAGTGGAACTCTGGATTAAAAAAAAAAGTCTGCAATCATAACTGGAATAAAGCAAGCATTCTTGTGCTGCTTTCTGGTGTAGTACAGCAGTCATACATGGTAGTGACTTTAAGAAAACCCATATCAACAACAAAGGCATAATTTAAAAAAAATTTCTCAGTCTAACGGGGTGGCAAAGAACATTCCTAATATATAGCAGAACTTAAAATATTTGTCCCAATCATTGCCTCTCTTGAAATATTCCTCATGGACAGAAGTTCCTTCCAGAAGATCTCATTTTCTCTCAACTCACAACTTTAAATATTCTTCCAAACCCAGACACACTTCTCTGTCTCCTCTCTTTTCTCTCATCATCATTTTTTTTCCTTTCTTGTGGAAATCTAGGCTTTCCTGCTCGTTTCTCACCGTTCTTGCCATCAGCATAATGAAGTACAGAAGTGAGAGGTAGGTGGGGAGTTAGGGAGAAAGGCAGGGCCATGGTCAGAACTGTTGGGGGAGGGGAAAAGAATGTGAATATATTTTTTCCCCACCTGTTATATAACATAAACCCCAGTTTCCTGGATCAGTAAGACATCTCTATATACAGATGATTCATTTTGGATCTCTTATTGCTCTTAATCACTCCCCTCCCATTACTATACATAATACTACTACAATTAAAAATAGTTTTGTTTTAGATTTACTGTAGCAATAACATATATGCTAATGGCATTAGTACAAAATTTCAGCCACTGATGGAATTACTATTTTTCTTGTGCTTAGAAATGATAGCAAAGAAAAATTATTCTCAGCTCTACCACTGCAGTGTTTAAACACACACAAGATGATAAATAGAGCAACAGGGGGCCTGTAACTATATAAATATCCTCTTCAGAGAGAGTTGGCTTTGGTTCCTCTCACGGTGGGAGTCACGTTATTTGACCTGGTAATTAGTGGGAATACGAATGATGAAAGATGGAGAATCCTCCTTCTCATTGTGCTTCTTTACTATTCAGAGGAAAGAATATCTGGAGAAGGGCGAAGGTTGTCCTAAGATTAAACCAGCTGGTTAGTGGCCAGAATCTCGTGCTCTTTCCTCTTTTTCATGCTGTCCCTTCGCCAGATTTTGGCAGGCAGAAAATGGTTTGTTTTGACTAGGATATAGGAATGTAGAAAAGGAATTTTATGTCGACGCATTCGCAAAATTGAGCTTTGGGTAACTGGAACAGTTTGGATAAAAAGAAATAAAGGAAGAGTGCATCCTCATGCGGCATAATGCAATTTGGCACATGTTCTCCAGTTTGCTCATAACAAAAGGAACTCAAGCGCATCTCCTAGGCTGTTGCTGTTAAGTTGCAAAGTAGCAGCTGGGAAACATTGCTATGATTGAGACTTCCCTTGGCCTGCTGCGAACAGGCTGGGGGATGGCCAGAGCCTCAAAAGGAGGGAGTCTACTTAAAGGAGAAAATGTTGGCAAAGAAAAATTGCACTGGATGGAGTTAAACAGGCAAGGAAGACTTAATTTGAGACTATTGCAATAGGGGTCTCAAGATTATGCAACAAGGGAGGGAACTCAACTCCACGGGAAAATGAAAAGCCTGGAGGGCTTTTAATATTGAGATGTGCCAATGGGAAAGTACTGGAGAGTGTTAGGAGAAGGTTGGTTGATGTGATTAGGCCACCTGTGTTTGCTTGTTGACGTTAGCCTCCTACTGCCCATGGATTAGGGCAATAGGAGCCCGATCTTTTTTGATGATTACATTTCCAAGGGCTGCTCCCGGCTGCCCCCACCCCCGCTTCCTAGAGAATGACTCCTAGGTTGCAGAAGCTAAGTGGCAAAGGGGCAGAGAGAGAATTTACAATACAAATTTTCTAAAGTTAATGCTCTAAGAAAAGGGAGGTCAGTAATGGGGCTATAGTCAGAAATTAACCAGTCTAAAGGTTAGTCAAGCTGAGGGGCAGGTTAAGGCCTTCTTTGTCAGGGTGTTGAGGTCTGGAAGCAGGTAGATGCAGGTGTGTCAACTGAGATAAGCTGGGTTATACTGGGAAGAGTCCCTGTTGAAAAATTCCCTGTCACAGGTAAGCCACCTATGGAAATCACATGGAAAGTGATTCATTCCTGTGGTGTAGGTTTACCCTCCCCACCCAGTCCACTTTGCAAACAAAGCAGTGAATGGATCTAAGGGAAGGTGGAGAAAGAGCCCTGCAGAAGGGGCCACCTCAGGGAAGCTGGGAGGGGAAATGTTTGAAGGGGTAAAGGAAGATTTTTTTTTTTTTTTTTTCCCCCGGTACGCAGGCCTCTCACTGTTGTGGCCTCTCCCGTTGCGGAGCACAGGCTCTGGACGCGCAGGCTCAGCGGCCATGGCTCACGGGCCTAGCCGCTCCGCGGCATGTGGGATCTTCCCGGACTGGGGCACGAACCCGTGTCCCCCGCATCAGCAGGCGGACTCCCAACCACTGCGCCACCAGGGAAGCCCAGGAAGATGGTTTTAGAACATTTTTGAAGTGTGATCTTAGTGAAAATTTGCCTCCAACGTAGAGAAGCCTAGAGCAGTCCATTTTTTTGCACACCTGCATGCAGATCCAGTGAAGCTCTTCCCTCTCCTAGGTGTAACTCCCTTATGTTTACCTTGGTATCCACAGGCACAATGCTTGGCACCTGGCGGTGCAGTCACTGCTGCTGCAAAACTCTGCATTGCGCAGGACCTACAGGGGTCTGGGTCTCAACCCTTTTGGCACAGAGGAAGCCCATGGCTTGGCTTCTCTGAGTCTTGGTGGCTGTGAGCGCTCCTCTGCAGAGCAGCTGTACTCCTCACCCCAGGGGCTATTCCCTGTACTGCCACAAGGGGGTGCTGTGCGCTTAGAGTACAAAAAGAATGATGCCCCCACCCCCCCTACCCTGGAGTTGTTCAAGGTGAAGGTTGTAGCTCTTCATCTCTCCCAACATCTACTTCAACCTCCCCCTCTTCTTTGGCCAGTGGGTGTGTTTCCTGCATACTGAAGAACGTGTGGAAGGAAGACCTTTGCTGTCCTGGCTCTCTTGACCTCTGAGGTAGGTGCTCTTTCTGAATCCCAGAGTGACTGACAAAAGCTGTTCCAGGAGGTAGATGGGCAGGATTCAAAATGACACGCTAAGCTCAAGAAATCTCTTTCTGGAGCATCTTGTTTTCCTCTCTGGAAAACTCTAATTTTGCATGACCCAGCTCAGATGTTACCTCCTCTGCGACATTTTCCCCTCTTCCCCCGGCAGGATTAGAAGGTTATCGGGGTGGATCCCCTTCCTCTGAGCCTCGTTAGTGTACTGCTTATCCCCTGTAACAGGACTGACCTCATTTATTGAGCACAATCCTCTGTGTCAAGTGTCTTCCTGGGTGTTTTAAATGCATGATCTCATTTAACCATCTCTGGAATGCACTGAAGTGATGTTATTTTCCAGGTGAAGACCGACCTCAGGAAGGTCAGTTAGTGTGAAGTCACCCAGCTAGCAAGGAGTGGAGCTAGGATTCAAACCTGGGCTAGTCTGACTCCAGACATGGGCGTGCTTTTCCTCCTATGCATCCTGCATCCTCCGCGGCTTCTGCATCGCTCCGCACTGTAATCAACTATCCGCAGCCAACACAAGACCAGATCTGTGAAGTCAGAGACCACATCTTATTACCTTTGAATCTTTGACTCTTAGCAAGCTGCCTGACCCACATAGGAGACCCGCAGTAAATGCCCAAATTGCCGCTAATTAGTAATTCAGTTGCATTATCCCACCACTCATACCTCCTTAAAGTTTCCTGAACACAGTAGCAAGAGTGATCTTTTCCCCTCAGATTGATTAAGATATAATTGACATATAACGTTGTGTAAGTTTAAGGCACACAGCATAATAATTTGATACACATATGTTTTATGAAATGATTACCACAATAAGATAGTTAACACCTCCATCACCTCACATAATTGCAATTTTGGGGGGGAGTGAGGTCATTTCAGATTTACCTCCTTAGCAACTTTCAAGTATATAATACAGTATTGTTTACTATAGTCACCATATTATACATTAGATCACTTGGAACTTATTCCTCTTGTAACCGGAAGTTTGTACTCAGCCAATATTTCCCCTACCCGCCCCAGTACCTGCCAACCACTCTTCTACTCTTTATGAGTTGTGTTCTTTTAGATTTCGCATGTAAGAGAAAACATACAGCAGTTTTCTTTCTCTGTCTGACTTATTTCACTTAGCTTAATGCCCTCAAGGTCCATCCATGTTGTTGCAAATGGCAGAATTTCCCTCATTTTATGGCAGAATAATATTCCATTATATATACTATTCCAATGTATATGTATTCCACATTTTTTTAATCCATTAATTTCATCCATTGATGGGGACTTATGTTGCTTCCATGTCTTGGCACTTGTGAATAATGCTGCAATGAACATGGAGGTACAGATATTTCTATGAGATAATGATTTTATTTCCTTCAGATATGTACCTAGAAGTGGGATTGCTGGATAATATAGTAGTTCTATTTTTAATATTTTGAGGAACCTCCATACAGTTTTCCATAGTGGCTGCACAAATTTACATTCCTAACAACAGTACAGAAGTGTTCTCTTTTCTCCTTATCCTCGCCAACACTTATCTCTTGTCTTTTTCATAATAGCCATCCTAATATGTGTGAAGTGGTATCTCACTGTAGTTTTGATTTACATTTTTCTGATGACAAGTGATGTTTAGCATCTTTTCATGTACCTGTTGGCCATTTGTTTGTCTTCTTTGGAAAAATATCTATTCAATCCTCTTCCCATTTTAAAAATCAGACTATTTGTATTCTTTGGCTGTTGAGTTGTATGAGTTCTTTATATATTTTGGATATTAACCCCTTATCAGATATGTGGTTGCAAATATCTTCTTCCATTCCATAGATTGCCTTTTAATTTTGTTGACTGTTTCTTTTGCTGTGCAGAAGCTTTTTAGTTTGATGTAGTAACACTTGTTTATTTTTGCTTTTGTTGCTTGTGCTTTTAGTGTCATATCCAAAAAATCATTGCCATGACCGATGTAAAGGAGCTTCTTTCCCATGTTTTCTTCTAGGAGTTTTATGGTATCAGGTCTTATGTTTAAGTCTTTAATCCATTTCAAGTTAATTTTTGTGTGTGGTGTAAGATAGGGGTCCAATTTCGTTTTCCTGCATGTGCTTATCCAATTTTCCCAACACCATTTGTTGAAGAGACTATCCTTTCCCCATTGCATGTTCTTGTCTCCTTTGTCAATATTAGTTGACAGTATACGTATGGGTTTATTTCTATGCTCTCAGTTCCGTTCCATGGTTCTATGTGTCTGTTTTTATGACAGTATTATACTATTTTGATTACTGTAGCTTTGTGATATAGTTTGAAATCAGGAAGTGTGATGCCTCCAGCTTTGTTCTTTTTTCTCAGGATTGTTTTTGCTATTTGGGGTCTTTGGTGGTTTCATACAAATTTGAGGATTTTTTTTTTTTTCTGTGTAAAATACCACTGGAATTTTGATGAGTATTGCATCGAATCTAATAGACAGCCTTGGGTAAAATGACATTTTAACAGTATTAATTCTTCCGATTCATGAACATGAGATATCTTTCCATTTGTGTCTTTTTTAATGTCCTGTAGTTTTCAGTGTTCAGATTTTTCACCTCCTTGGTTAAATTTATTCCTAAGTATTTTATCTTTTTTGATGCCATTGTAAATAGGATTGTTTTATTTTCTTTTTCAAATAGTCCATTGTTAGTATATAGAAATGCAACTGACTTGTGTATGTTGATTTTGTATCCTACAACTTTACTGAATTCATTTAGAAGTTCTAACAGGTTTTTTTGGTGGAGTTTTTAGGATTAGTTGATATACAAGATTATATCATCTATAGAGACCATTTTACTTCTTCCTTTTTAATTTTAATGCTTTTTACTTCTTTTTCTTGCCTAATTACTCTAGCTAGGACTTCCAGTACTATGTTGAATAGGAGTGGTGAAAGTGGACATCCATGGTGTAATTTACTTCCTGATCTTAGAGGAAAAGCTTTCAGCCTTTCACCATTGAGTATGGTATTAGCTCTGGGCTTGTCATATAGGGCCTATATTATGTTGAGCTATGTTTCTTCTATACCTAACTTGTTGAGAGTATTTTTAATTGTGAAAAAATGTTGAATTTTGTCCAATACTTTTTCTGCATATATTTAGATAATTATGTGAATTTTATCTTTCATTCTAGTAATGTGGTATATCATGTTTATTGATTTATGTATGTTGAACCATCCTTGCAGCCCAAGGATAAATCCCACTTGATTATGGTGTATGGTCCTTTTAATATGCTGTTGAGTTTGGTTTGCTTGTATTTTGTTGAAAATTTTTACATCTATATTTATCAGGGATATATATATATTTTTTTTGTGGTATGCAGGCCTCTCACTGTTGTGGCCTGTCCTGTTGCAGAGCACAGGCTCCGGACGCGCAGGCTCAGCAGCCATGGCTCACAGGCCCAGCTGCTCCGCAGCATGTGGGATCTTCCCGGACCGGGGCACGAACTGCGTCCCCTGCATCGGCAGGCGGACTCTCAACCACTGTGCCACCAGGGAAGCCCTTATCAGGGATATTGGCCTGTAGTTTTCTTTTCTTGTAGTGTCCTTATTTGGATTCGTATCAGGGTAAGACTGGCTCCATGAAATAAGACTGGGAATGTTCCCTCTGCTTCAATTTTTGGGATGAGTTTGAGAAGGATTGGTGTGAATTCATCTTTAAATACTTGGTAGAATTCATCAGTGAAATCATCTAGACCTGGACTTTTCTTTATTCGGAGGTTTTTGATTACAGATTCAATCTCTTTACTTTTTATTTGTCTGCTCAGATTTTCTATTTCTTCATGATTCTGTCTTGTATGTTTCTAGGTTGTATGGTTATATGTTTTGAGGAATTTATTCAGTTCTTCTAGGTTATCCAATTTGTTGGCATAAAATTGTTTAGACTAGTTCATTATAATCCTTTGCATTTCTGTGGTATCAGTTATAATGTCTCCTCTTTCACTTCTCATTTTATTTGTCTTCTTTTTATGTTATTTTGGTTAGTCTAACTAAAGGTTTGTCAAATTTATTGAAAAACCAGCTTTTAGTTTTGTTGATCTTTTCTAAAGTTTTTCTGGTCTCTATTCATTTATTTCCGCTCTGCTCTTTTTTTTTTTCCTTACTTCTGCTAACTTTGGACTTAGTTTGTTCTTTTCTAATTCCTTGAGGTGCAAGGTTAGGATGGGGAAGAGTGCTGTGTGGCTTGTCTGGTTATTCATTTGTTCATTCACTCACTCATTCAAGGAATATGTGGTAGGCACCTACTATGTGCTAGGCTCCTGTGACAGAGAGATGAATATGATGTGATCCCCACTGTAAGTCAACTCATGTTCCGCTAGTGAAGAAATACATAAACAGATAATTGCATTACAGTGTGAGAAGTTTAATGGTAGAGAGGCATTCTTGTTGCAGTAGGGGTAGAAGAAGGCTCTGAACAGGAGTAGCTCTTTGAGTCCTTCTTAGTGACTCCTGAAGTTAACAGATGTTAAAGTTAGCATAGGTGCAAACTGAGCCAAAGAGAGTAATTTTGGCTCATGGATATTAAGAATTTTAAGTTCACAAAGAGCCCTTCAAGGTTTCTGTGAAACAACTGACAAAGCCTCATTTCAAAGGTAGCAACATTCCTAAATGGACACATCTTCATGCTGAAGTCTTCAGGATTTGGAAACCCCATCTACTAAATAAATGCTCTTGATGAAATGTGGGTTTCAAATATTCCATTGCACCTCAGTTCTGCTGGCCATCTGTTGTGCCTGAATTTCTATGGGGACAGCATTTAACCTTGGGGTTAAATAGTTCTTAAATGGCACTGTGGTGAGGATATTGTCATATTGGCAAACTATGAATTGCCTCTGTTCCTCAGGTGATATTTTGTGCTTTGTGAGACCCCAAAGTACAGTTTAATGGGAACTGTTGTCACCGTAGATTGGGTAAGGGTATTTTGTCTCAGATTCAGTACTGGCTTAGAGACGGGAAGCAAACTGAGTAGGGAGTAATGCACATTTGTTTAGAAGGAAAAGGATAAGCACAGTGGGGTTCCTCAGGGGTTGGTCTGAGTCAGTCTTATTTAATACCTTTATAAATGATCTGCAGAAGGGTTTGTACTGTGAAATCTCCAAGTCTACAGCTAATGCTGCTGAACTATTCTGAATAGGGAAAAACCAAGTTGATGAGTACCAATTCCCTGGTGAGCAGGGAAGACTTAGGAGGCTGTGCTAATGGGCAGGAAAGTGGTAGATGAGTTTAAGTGTGGACAAGTGCAAAGTAATGCATTTAGAACAGGAATATTCGAAAAATTTAAAAGAATGATTCTAAAATGTGACAGGAAAAGGACTCTAGAGTCGTGATAAATTTTTGCCTAATGACATAAACCCACAAGCTTCTGCAGCCAAATATGTGCATTACTGAGAGGGAAAACAAGGACAATTGTGATCATAAATAGGACGTTAGATTTTCTAAAGCTCAGGCTCTTGATCATGCATTAATTTATGTGTTTGTGGAGCACTTACTATGCGAAACGTGTGTTTGGCACTGTGCTGAATAGGAACAGGCCTCCAAGGGAGATGGACTGATAAGTACGCCTCATCTGATAAGTGAAAGTGTTGGGAGGAAACTAGTGAGGGTCCTTGAAATTACCAGGAGCCTGGCAGGCAGCCTAGAGTGAGAAGCTCCCAAGAACCTCAGACACTGGTGGGAACGGCTACTGATAAGGAAACAGTGATGGTGTCTTAGGAAGGATACCCTTTACTCTTCTGTTGATTTGATACAACAATTGCTGCCACTTAGAAGGGCCTACTATGTGCTCTTAGACTTTGTGCTAAATGCTTTATCTACTTTATTTTATTTTATTTTATTTTTTTGCAGTACGCGGGCCTCTCACTGCTGTGGCCTTTCGCTTTGCGGAGCACAGGCTCCGGACGCGCAGGCTCAGCGGCCATGGCTCACGGGCCCAGCCGCTCCGCGGCACGTGGGATCTTCCCAGACCGGGGCACGAACCCTCGTCCCCTGCATCGGCAGGCGGACTCTCAACCACTGCGCCACCAGGGAATCCCTACTTTATTTTGACAATGTGGAACTTTATCTGAGCCCCGTGTTCCTGGAGAGCAGCACTGGTAGAGAAATCCCCCCATTCTTGTGTTCTGGGAAATGGCTAACTGCCCTCACATGTGCCAACGTAGGACCTGTCTCCATCCTTCTTCATGAGACTTGAGGATGACGCCCTTGTCTATCCAACTCTGTAAAAGCCCAGACCCCCTCCCTTTCTTTGACAAAATGAACATTCTCCCTGTTGCAGTAACCTAGATAAAATCATCATCTCCTTAATTGTCCAGTACATTTTGTTTTTCACGATTTCAAGTAATCAACTGAAATATTTATTCAGTCACCTATCCTCTGTACATTTGCTCATCAAGTGTACTGGCTCTGTATTGGGCTCCAGATGTATAGCACTAAGCAAGGCAGACATAGCTCTCTCCGGAACCCCCAATTCACAGTCTAGTAAGGGCATCAGATGATTAAACAAGGAATTACACTAAAGTGTGATGATTACCGAGATAGGTGATGTAAGTGCATTATTGATTGGAAAACAGAAAAGGTCTAATCCAGCATTGAAAAATGCAATGTTTACATTCCCATTAAATGCTCCTTTAATTTACATCTTAAAATACGGACATTGCTTTTGCCAAGGAGCAATATGACTAATCATACAGAGGCCTGATGTATTTGAGGGGGGGCTTGCCATGCCTCTGTCCTGGCTGCTCAGGGGGCTCCCAGAATGAATAGACAAATGGCTAGAAGGATTCCTTTTGTTCCTTCGTGCTGGAGAGGACTCCACTGTTGAACAAGCAGGCCACCAAACCTCAGGTCTGCTGCAGTCCCCAGACACAAGTTTGAAGGTGGAGAAGGGGATGAAGGTATGTTTCCTTATGTGATGTGTAAACCTGAATTGCTCTGGATTTTTGATGTTTGACAGAGGGCAACAGGAACTTACTGATGGTCCATTTAGAAGACAAGATCTCTGAACCAAGGCCTCTGAACAAGAAAGCATTAAAAATATTTTCTTTGAGCCTATTTTATTTAGTGGATTACCATGGCAATGGGCTCTTGGGAGGAGACAGTTCTACTTACAAATTTGTGTGTGTGCGAAAACTTCGTTCAGAATTGGATTTGGTCTAGGAATTTGCCCGATTCCCATAGTGTGGAAAACTCAGTGTTCACTATTCCCTAAAATTCTGGTGCCCAAATTTTCTAAAGTTTTAAAAGTTACCCTGAGGCCTTGAAAGGGGCCATGGTAGATATAAACACAGGTCCTGGTTGCCATGAAGACTTTATAGTAATAATAAATATTATTGTTTATGATAATGATGATCATGAAAGTGATCAATATAAAAGTGATTAATTATAAACATTCAGAGAAACAAATAAGAATAAAATAGTTTGGTTTTTTTTTGTTTTTTTTGTTTTTGGTACGCTGGCCTCTCACTGTTGTGGCCTCTCCCGTTGCGGAGCACAGGCTCCGGACACACAGGCTCAGCGGCCATGGCTCATGGGCCCAGCCGCTCTGCGGCACGTGGGATCTTCCCGGACCGGGGCACGAACCCGTGTTCCCTGCATCGGCAGGCGGACTCTCAACCACTGCACCACCAGGGAAGCCCAAATAGTATTTATTAATATTCCCTTCTCAACGAAGTAGTGATTATCACCTTCATTTTGCATATGAATAAACTAAGGTTTAAGGTTGAACACTCAGGTCCATCGGGCTGCAAAACCCACACTCAGATCCCCCTCTGCTATACAGCTTCCAATTCTTAACACTGTCACGTAAATTTCCACGGCCATTACCTTTAAATACGCTGGCTACTATAAAAGAGAAGTTGCCCCAAACCTGGTGTAGGAAAGAATCTTTGTATATGACATAATAATTTGCAATCTCCTTTCTGGGAAGAAATGAACATTCCCAATAAAATGCTTAAGTAATTTTCTGGTAAAAATTAATGGAACAAATTCTTGTTCTGGGAAACCTGTCACTTATCCACCCTGCTGACTGACCCTCAACTATCTAGCATCTTCAGCAAACATTCTTTTCTTTTTTTTTTCCCTGTAACATTTTCCTATAAAGAATGCAATTTTGATCCCCTTACTAGAGAATTTTGCCCTTGCAGCAATATTGTAATACACTGTGACAGTGCCCATAAGTAAATAGCCTGAAGGGTTTTCATGAACACTCTAGACTCACATCTCTGCTGTGGAATCTAGTTTTATTATAAATCCAGTGGATGAAGATTCTTTCAACTGCCTACTGCTTACCAACCCCTTTCCTTCTTCTCCATTGTCTCCCTCACTGCACAGTGATTTCTGTTCCTAGCTGATCTGGACCAGAGACATTGAGATGGCTTAGTCTTTGCCTCTATTGACGCCTTGTCTTGGAGCATGCTTTTCCTTAAATGATTATGAGCCATATCTCAAATGCTAAGTGCATTTTTTCAGAAAAGTTGTCACGGGAGGATGGCTCATGAGGATGAGCTTAACTGCCCAAGATCTAACCTGGAAAGAGGAGAGGTGCATCGGGAAGTAAAATCCCAGCTCATCTATAAGATCAACAGTCTGATTTGGGTGTCAGTAGAAACTGTCTCACCAAATCCTGAACACAAGAGAGAGCAGCCTCCTTTGGAGCTTAAATGAGACATGCTTAGGATAAAAAAAGGAGATACTACTTCCTGTGGTGGACAGTGAGTTGAGAGAAATATTAATAAGAGATTAAAAACATTTTGATACATTCACCGTTAAAAGAGCCATGATTAAAGGACCCTAAAATGCTTGGGAAATGTTGTTCTTGTTAAAATTGTAATCAGGGGCAAATTGCATCCCAAATGTATTGCTGAAGATGCTGTTGGACTAAATGGACCATTGATCCAATCCAGAAAAGTTATCATTTCTTGTTTTTGTTTTGGCTGTGGGGTTTTGTTTTTATCATTTTGATAAAAATTATAGAGAAAGAGGCATACTACTTATTTAGCATCTTGCTAAATTTCCCTGTGATAAGGGAAGCAGGGCAGTGGCCATGAAGAGGGCTCAAATAGCATTATATATCATTCCCTAAGGTCTTCAGCATAAAGAAGGTTGAAGAGTACTGTGGCTCAGAGTTTAGACTTGGGAGTCTGAGTCCCACCCAGCTCTGCTATGTGCCAGACTTGCATTTTTCAGCAAGTAACTTCACCAAACTCAGCCTGTTTCCTCTTATACAAAGTGGAAATAACCTTTTCCGTAGTATATGTACAGCAGATCTACTCCTGTTTTGTTTTTCTTTGTATCACTTTCTGCTTTTTTTTTTGTTTGTGGTAATAATTTTCCTATAGAGAATAATCTCCCCTTAACTTTGATCCAAATAGTTTAAGACTGATCTCACAGAATGAGCTCGAAGGGTCAGCAGGTGACCCAGACGTGGTAATAAGAGAACCCTCACTGCTGTGATTGTTTCAGTGGTGGACTGTGACCTGAACAAGGCCAATTAGAATCAATTCTGGGACTTTTGCTGAGGTTGCTGGGGAAACCCTTCGAGGGTTGTGTATTAGTCAGCTGGGCTGCCATAACAAAATACCATAAACTGGATGGCTTAAATAACAGAGATTTATTTCTCACAGTTCTGGAGGTTGAAACTTCCAAGATCAAGGTGCTAGCAGAGTCAGTTTCTGGTGACGATACTTTCTGGCTTGTAGGTGGCTGCCTCCTCGCTGTGTCCCCACATGGTGGAGAGCACAAGCTCTCCAGTGTCTTCATCTTCTCTTATAAAGACACCAATCCCATCAGATTAGGGCCCCAACCTTACAACCTCATTTAACCTTAACTGCCTCCTAAAGGCAGTTATATCTCCAGTATAGTCACATTGGGGGTTGGGGCTTCAACATATGAATTTAGTTGGGAGGGACACAAGACAGTTCACAGCAGGTTGTTTTGTTGATAGGATGTAAACATGGAGCTAATGGCATTCATTTCAAAATAACATAGAGACAGCCTGAGAATAAAACAATTTAGAAGGAAGTAGAGCTGAGAGAAAAAAGTGTCTGGATGATATCAGTGAGGCTGTGTCATGTCTTTAGCCAATTATGTTCCAAGACCTCCAGGTATGCAAGCCTATGCCTTTTCTTTTCCTTAAAAAATTTTGAGGTGGACTTTTGCCATTTGCAACCCAAAGATTCTTGACTAATGGTGGGTTATTGAGAAGATAAAATGAGTCTGCACATATAAAATACTTCACACATCACCTGGAGGAGACTAAGTGCTTAATAAATACTAGCTATTATTATTATTATCAGTGATAGCATCAGTGACAGACTCAAATGATTTTGGATTTTCTGAGACATCTAATGGAAATATGGAACAACTTTATCATCTGAAAAATGTTGAGAGGGTATTTTAGAGAACTATGAGTTTTGTGGAAGCTCATTTTTGAAGGGCAGAGGGTGGGTGGACAGATTGCTCTCAGCAAAAAAGAAACAGCTACAGCAGCACACAATCCATAACTTTTAGACAATGTGATTTGTCTTTCCAATGAGTTGAAGGAAGGCCCAGTAGAAATATTTTTAAATGGAGAGCTGAAATTACAGAAGATGATTACTTTTGGTCTTCAAATCAAAAAATGTATGAGTAGAAGGGAGAGAAAGAGTAATAGAAAAATATATAATGTTTCAACAAATCATTTAGCTATTTGTACAGACATAGAACAAAACTAGTGATCTGATGTTTTCATACTTGGTGAGATATTACACTGATGAAAAAAACAACTCATGACATCAGTTGTCACATTTATGATTGACTTTCATAAACATCACTAGATTTACTTTGTTTTAACGGAAGAAAATATCCTTACTAGTTTGCTTATGGAAATATTTTCTATACAGATCTTTTAAGAAACTATATTCCATTTAAAATTTTGATTTTGAACATTATAAGTTTAAACTGATTTCTCTCTCTCTCCCTTCCTCCCCCTCCTCCCCTGTACAGGGGAAATTTTTTTAAAGGATTCTGGTATTTTTATCTAGAGCTTAGATAACTCTAGTTAGAGATATTAACAGGATTACAGTCTTCACCAAGTGAGGAAAACCTAACAAAATGTGTGTGTGTGTGTGTGTGTGTGTGTGTTAAGGTGGTGTAAGAAATTTTCAGAGCAATGAAAATGCATAGTGATGTGTAGGGGTGTAGAACCTGGAATTATAATTTTTAGAAGTAACTCATCCCCAATGCTCTCTGTCAAAATGTAGAAGACCCAGGGCTTTAGAAGAGTCTCTAGTTTTTGTAACCTCAAAAAATAAGAAAATAAATACAAATCCTTAAACTTTTGCCATTTCAAGGGATGAGGAAATAGAAAACATAAAAAAAAATGTCTAGACAGTACAAGGATGTGTTATTATCTTCATTTTAAAACTATTGATATAAAGCAAAAATTCCTGTTTTGTGTTTAGCACCATGTTTGATGTGATAAGGATTTTCAGCAATGTGATCTGGATTTATTTTTGGTGTTGCCATTGGCAAGGACAGTCTCTTTATAGAAACACACATTTCGGAGTATCTTGAGTTTAAAAAGCCAATGTGGAATTGGGTCACTGACACCCAAGTGCCTAACTCCTTGAGAGCAGAACTAAAATGGCCCAGATGAAATGTTCTTGTGTCTTTCTCAAAACTTTCAAGAGTGTAAATATATGATTTTACTTTCTACTTAGTCCACTAGTAGAAAAGAAGGGAAAAGTTTCTTTTAAATTTTAGAATGCTAAATTTGTTCAAAATTTGGTATGCAATAATTACCAAATGGATGCTTCCCACATTTATCTCCCTATAGTATGTGATATAAAAAAAAAAAGAAAGAAAAAATAGTTATTAAAAATGGTGGCAAGCGTGGTTCATTCATTGCCCTCAATCACTGGACAGGGATTTCTATAACACCTTAATATGTCCCAAACATATTAAGATAGAGGGCATAGAATGATGTGGAAGACAAGCACTATCCTTACCCTGATGGAGCTTCTTGTTTAGTGGGGGAGACAGGCCAAAGTTTCAAAGGCCTAGATAATAGAGGAGAGGGACCTAAGTCAGTGACATGACATGAATTGTTGGAACCTGTGACAAACCAAAAAGAAGATTTACTGACTGAAGTGTTTCAAGTTTAATGAAAAAGAAAGTGCTCTATGAGAGCACTTTAGACCCATACACCATTTGAACCCTCTACATTAAAGGAAAATTGCACAAATAATGCTGTAGGTGGAAAGGAGAAAAAGACTATCAAGAACAGTGCAAGATGTCATGAGGAAGTGGCTCCTCGCTATAATTCCTGAGGAAATTTCCATTTATCAGTGACCTGAAAGATTAGTAAGAGTTAGTTAAGCAATAGGGATCGGGGAGAGATTTACAATGAATGCAACAGTAGCACAGATTGTGGGATGGGAAATATCAAGGGATGGGCTGAAGTTTTAGGGACCAATGTGAGATTGAATAGGCTGTCCTGAGAATTTTAAACTTGTCCTAAAATGAATAGG
The DNA here is from genome assembly GCF_963455315.2 of Globicephala melas. NCBI lineage: Eukaryota > Metazoa > Chordata > Mammalia > Artiodactyla > Delphinidae > Globicephala > Globicephala melas. The sequence goes on along the minus strand of NC_083329.1, from coordinate 36,147,580 downwards.
AATTCATTAAGGGATCGTAAACAAAAGTGATTTAATCGTACATATATTTTTATAGGAATACTCTGGTTGGAGTGTGTAGAATTGAATGGAGAGAGGTCGAGATTGAATGTGGCAGGAACAGTTAGGATGCTATTGCAGTAGTTCAGGTGAGATGGGCTGGGCTTGGACCAAGTGGTTGATGGTTGAAATGGAGAGATGTTTTATCCTTTGAAATTAGGAGTAGCTGTGACTGAAAACTCTGTATTATAGTAGCTTGGGAAGATAAGATGTTTATTTCTTGTTCACATAATTGAACTCTGCCCATAGTTAGCCTAGAATTAGACTGGTGGCTTCCCGATCGCCAGGGACTAGATCCTTCCATCTTATTTTCCAACATGTAGTCTCTACCTCCTGGTCCAAGATGGCTGCTCTAATTCCAGCCATGTTATTTTAATTACAGTCAACATGAATGAGGAAGAGAAGAAAAGGTGTTGTCCCCTCCCTTTAAGGGCATTTATAGAAATTACACATGACATTTTAGTTACAGATCGTTGGACAGAACTTAGTCACACGGCCCCATGTGGTTGCAAGGAGTGTTGAGAAATAAAATGGTTATTCTAGGACTACAGTCTAGTTGAAAACCTGGGGTTTTATGACTAAGAACAAAGGGAACAATGAACAATGGAGACAACTAACATCTTCTGCCACAGAAGTATACAAAGTTGAGATACGTTTTGGAGGTAAAATTAGCAGGATTTAATGATTGATTTAATGCAGGGAAGGTGACAGAAAGAGAAGGAAGAAAACTGATTTCCACTTTCCTGACATTATCAATGGGATAAGTGGTAGTACCTTTTTGAATAGGAAGAAATGAAAGAAGGGGCAAGTTTGAGGCAAAGAACTAGAATTAACTTCTGGGAGCTTGTCTACCCTGACTTCAACACTGTAGGGAAGCAGTTTATCAGTTTGTTGTTGCTGTTGTACCCTCCCAGATGTGCTCTGTGACCACACAGTTGTGTGGGTGTCAACGTGTATACAACCTGTGTGTATGCATACTTACTTAGACTCATATACATGCACATTCATTTCTAATTTTATTTTTATGAAATGGTAGTGTTCAATTATCACACCATTATATACCTTGAATCTTTCACTTAATATATCTTGAAGATATTTCCATGTAAGTGTATGAAGAGGTGCCTTACTATTTTTAACCATCACAGAATATTATACTGTATAGCTGTGCCATAATTTAACCAGTCTTTAAGTTGTTTCTAGTTGTTTCCTATTATGAAAAATGCTGAAATGCTGTAATGCATGTCCTTACATGTGCCATTACCACATGATTGAATATAACTGTGGGAGAAATTCCTTTAAGTAAAATTGTTGGGTATAAAGGCACAAGCATTTGAAATTTTGATTTGCCTGTTTCACTTCAGGGAGGGTTAAGCAATTTATACTCCCACCAACAGTACATTAGAATGCCTGTTTTCCTATACTCTTGCCAACTCAATGTGTTAAACTTTCTGATCTTTGCCAAGCATGTTGCTTAAAAAATCATACTTAGATTTGGTTTCATTTTGTGTGTTTCTTACTCTGAGTGAGATCAAACATGTCAAATGTTTAAAAATCAGTTTTATTTCCTTTTCTATATATGTCTTCAATTTTGCTGTTGTATTGTTAATCCTTTTCTTATTGATTTGAAGGAATTAGTGATATATTAAAGAGATTATCTGTTATGTTTTACAAATATTTTCCTCAGTTTGTTTATTCTTTTATTGCTTCTGTTTTCCTCACAGTAAATTCTGTTTTCTGAATTAGATTATTATATTTTAATTGAGATATAATTGGCATATAATTGGTTATATTAGTTTCAACTGTACAACATAATGATTCAATATATGTATATATTGCAAAGTGATCATCACAGTAAGTGTAGCTAACCTCCCTCACTGCACATGTTTGCAAATTTTTTTCTTGTGATGTAACTTTTAAGATCTACTCTCATAGTGACTTTCAAATAGACAATACGGTGTTATTAACTATAGTCACCATGCTGTACATTACATCCCCTGGACTTATTTATTTTATAACTGGGAGTTTGGACCTATTGACGCCCTTCACCTATTTCACCCACCTATTCCTGCCCCCCTCAACTATCAGTCTGTCCTCTGTATCTATGAGGTTTTTTTCTTTAGATTCCACATATGAGATCATATTATTTGTTTTCCTCTGACTTACTTCACTTAACATAAGGCCCTCAATGTCCATCCATGTTGTTGAAAAATTGCAGGATTTCCTTCTGAATGTTACTCTCTTTATTAGTAATGGCTTCTTATTACATAGGTTCAATATAGGTACTTTCTGGGGCTTTGAACCTTATTTTCCTTTGCCTACATAATTTTACAAAACGTGCTCACACCATGCATACTATTTAGGTATCTGCTTTTAATCCCACTTAATAATGGAAATCCTTCTATGTCATTCAATATTTTAAAAAAATCATTTTTAATGGTTGCACGTATGATTTTGTCACTTGGAGGTACCATAATTTAACCGATCCCCTTACTGTTGTTTAGGTTATTTCCATCTTTAGAAACCAATATTTAGCTACACATTCATGGTAATTTCATTAGGATAAAGTCTCAAAATAATACTTGTAGCTCGTAGCGCAAAAGTCTCCTGGCGCTTCAAGGCCTCTGGCAACTTCGCCAGTCCCGGGAGCTGCGGCTCCAAGCGCGGCCTCGGGGGTGTGGGCGCGAGGCTAGAGGCCTGTGGACAGCCCTGCAGCCCCGCTGCTCGCGCCTATCGTGGCCATTAAGGATGCTGGTACGTTACCAAACCGCTGTCTCCAAAGCCAGTCACGATTAGAACTTCTTTCAGAAAAAAATCAAATATTGCGGGAGAAGAATTGGTTCTTTATTTGGGTACCTACTTTGCAAATTATGTAATACCAACTTTTTCTTTTTTTCCACCCTCCATTCTCCTATTAAACATAAAATGTGTCAACAGTAGTTCAGCTTATCTCGTAGGATATTAAAAGGGAATGTGATTTATCTAGAAAAGGAATGGACATTCCCTAAAGATAAAGTAACCTGTGGGACTTCATATCCTCATCTGGGGAGAGGCTTAGCGTGCTTTTGGTTGCATCAAGAATAGCTGTGTCCTCTTAGGGGAAAGCTAGATTTTGCTATTGGAAGTTAAATATGGCTAAAAGAGGTAAGATGCCAATTTGACAAGGGGTGAACAGTGTTGGTACTGTATGGTCAACTGGCCTAAGCTGGAACTACATTTTCTTTAAGGTTCCGTGTCCGAGTTGGCAAGAGAGGTACTTGTGCGAGATTTAGGACGTGGAAGTGGAGCCGCAGCCGTTAGTGGCTGTAGGTGGAGCTTCAATGTAGTGAGAGGTAGAGGCAGATGTGCTAGCGGGTTCTAGCTTGTTCTCTGTCTCCTCTGTTTTGCTTCCAGCTTCTTCCTCTCAGTCTGATCTGCTGGCCAACAGCAACCCCAAGTCCACCATCAGATGCAGAGGCCTCAGCCTTCATTGGATTTCTTCACCAGCTCTCATCTGTGTCCCATTCTTCCCGCTGGATGTGCTGCTCCCCAGATTTTCCTGCGAGTTCTGAGTTGCCCCTCACATGACTACTTTGGGAGGACTCAACAGTGGCTTTTCTCTGCTCCTCTCCCTCCTCAGTGTGGACTTTCCTCCCTCAGCTCCTCCTGTTATTGTGTAAGTTCTAATTCTATAAGTTATTAGACCGTAAACTCTGGGAAAGTAGACATAGTGTCTGTTTTGTTCACAGCTATAGCACCAGTGCCTGGCATCTAGAAGAAATTCAATAAACATTTGTTGAACTAGTAAAGGACCTAATGCATGTACTTGGCCCATAATTAGCACACAATTAATGATAGCCTATTATTTACCCAGTACTCAGATTCTCAAATATGAGGGTGTGGCCTGAGAAAGAAGGTACATAAGCAACTTGCTTTTTATCTGGCTTAAAAAGGTTATTAAGGAAAACTACTTTTTAATACTTTGGTCGGCATTTGAGGGTCTCCTGGGCCTCTAAATTCATTCCAGTCCCTGGGAAGCCCCAAATTGCCTTGAGTGCTGTAGGTAGGGTGGTCTGAAAATTTCTGGCTTGTACCTCACTGCTCACTGATACCTTCATCATAACTCTTCTCTGCTTTTCCTAGATTTTTTTCCTCTTCAGTATGCTATGGTCTGCAGAAATTTCTTTCCCTACTTCCGTAAAGTGGCGTGGACTTCTTTAAACACTCATTATTTTATACATAACTATTTATTCATGTCTGAGAGAAGAACCATTTTCTTTGCTTTTGTTTTGGCTCAGAGTATCTTTTTTCCTTATTTCCTTTTCAAAATCACACAGCTCACCCGTCCATGGATGAGTGCACAGCGTTGTGGTATGAACATGCTATTGTTGGAAAGTTGTTAAGGACTTCAAATACTCCATGAAAGACACATTCTGAATTTTAGGGGGAGGGTAATTTTCTGGGAATAGATTTTCAAATATCTTCAAGGTTTTTGATATACTATATCCTATCTAATATATGCCATTTTAACAGACCATAATAGTCATTCATAAAATATTAATGGTGTTTATTCTGTTGTTTAGCTCTTCCCTCAGTGTCTTGTTATGGGGAGCTCATATTTATAACCTATTTTATACTCTTCCGTACTGACTATAACATATTGGCTGTTTCTGGCACGTCTGTTTGATTAGGTTCAGCATTTTTCACTTTCCTCATTTTCAGTCATTTTCCTCTTTTTGAAGTATTTCTCTTCATCTCCATGATGTTAGAATTTCACTTTGGCCTCACAGTCTACTCAGTCTCTTTAATGTCCCACGAGCACATCTTTCATGGGTTCTAAGTGTTCTAACATGCAATTCAGTCATTTTTGCACTTTCTAAACTTAAAAATTTAAGACACAAATACTTAGAAAAATAGAAAATTCTTCAAGTATATTAACACTCAGCAATGCTTATAGTTCCTTTAATTTTAATTTCATTAAAGTAACATATGTTCTCCATCATGAAGTAAAATGTTATATGTCATAATGCAAGCCGGCACCCTGTTCTAGTCTTCACCACCACCAATTCTCACTCCCCAAAGGCAACAACTTACACCTCTTTTAACTGTTTCCTCTATTATTTAGCTTCACATTTCTACTAATACTATTTATTTTTTTGAAGTATAGTTGATTTACAATGTTGTGTTAGTTTCAGGTGTACAGCAAAGTGATTCAGTTTTATGTGTGTGTGTGTGTGTGTATCTTTTTCAGATTCTTTTCCATTATAGATTATTGCAAGATATTGAATATAGTTCCCTGTGCTCTACAGTAGGTCCTTGTTTTTTATCTGTTTTATATATAGTAGTGTGTATCTGTTAATCCCAAACTCCTAATTTATCCCTCCCTCCCCACCTGCCTTTCCCCTTTGGTAACCATAAGTTTGTTTTCTGTATCTGTGAGTCTATTTCTGTTTTGTAAATAAGTTCATTTGTCTAATACTGTTTCTTAATTTTTCCATTTATTTTTTCTCTTTCCTTCTTACTGTAGAAGATGAGGAGTTGGTTTTCTTACAGTTGGACACACATCCCCCTTTCCTGTCTTCCTAATCTAGAAATGCATATTCTATCAATTTTCAGTGCTTATTTTGACAATGTATTGTTCACAGCTGATCTAGTCTATATTAAGATTACATCTCCTTTCTTATAGACTTGTCTTCCCTTTACTATGTATTGTCTTATTTTTTCTTCGCTTAGTTTTTTCTATGTATTTATTACCAGTCCATTCTGCCAAATTCTGACTGAAGTCTAAATCACAGTTCCGTCTGTTCAAATAAAGCTACCCAATTTCTTTTTTTGCCTGGAGGCCAGGGCCACATTATGACTTTTGTAGATCCTAGGCAGTGTTGCCTTTGTGAGCCCCTTCCTCCATAAAAAATAAAAATTATACTTTACAGCTGCATTGGTATAACAATGAATATAATCTAGGCTGGATTCATTATTATATATTCACTGTTACTAAAATTTTTCATAATTTTAAAAGAATTAAAAAGAAAACATTTTTGTAAGTCCCTAAAGGTATCTTGGGCCCTTGGCACTGTGTCTATTGTGCCTAGTGGATGAGTTGGCTCTTCTGATGGCATCCATGGCTCCTGGAGCCTTCCTCTCTCTTGCTCCAATCTGGACTTCTTCTCTAGGCCCTGGCATCTCCCTTACCTTCATCCTGACAATTCCTTTCATTCCTCACATATATTGGATCCTCTATTTCTTTAGATCTCATATCTACCCCACCCCCGTATCATTCCCTCATTCTGATGGACTGCAGCTTTCAGAAGTTTCCTGCTAAGTGATATCTGGGAGGTAAATTTACATTTCAGATCAAGGTTTCAGTTTCCACTTATAATTGGTTGATAGTGTGGCTACATATAGAATTATAGGTTGGAAATAATTCACCTCCTAAATTTTAACTACATACATGTCATTGTAAAGAACTCAAAAACATAAAAACAGTAAGAAGAGAGTAAAGGTACCCTGAAAGCTGCACGCTAAATTAACCCCCAATATTCGGGGAGCCTAGTGGACAAGAGGCTCACTGTTTGGTGTGTAGATTCTCACTTATTCCCATGTTTTCAGCACAGCCTTACTGCCTACGGGGGAGTCTGGGGCCCTAGAGGCCAGAGCTTTGTCGAATGAGCATCTCCAGGGAGTAAACCTCCAGTCTTCAACCAGTGGAGTGGATATGGGCTTCCAGCCACTGTGTTCAGACTTGCATTGACTTCCCCGAGTTTTCACCCACCTGATCCTCCACAGGGTCCCTGACGCCTCTGGTCCAGAGCTTCCGAGGGGCCGCAGCAGGGAAGAGCTTGCTCACACTCTGTTGCTGCTGGTTAGGTTTTGGCTTCCCACGTTTGCAGAAAAGTTACTACTTGTACACATGCATTCTTGCTTCCAAACTTTTATTGCTATTGTCTTCCTGCCATTTCTGCTTATCCTTGTGGTTTGACCTTGTAAATTATTCCCTCTACTGTCATTTTAGGAGTTACAGGAGGGGAGTGGAGGTAAATCCCCTTGTTCATTTTTTGATGATTGGTGGGAAGTGTCTCATAAAATTCTTATACACATTTTTATACACTATTTAACTTTAGTGTCCTAGAACCCTTAGAGCAGAGTAACTGTTTTGCTGTGCACGCGCGCGGGCGTGCATGCATGTGTGTGTGTACTGAGGATAAGAGAGCATCAGATGATAGATGAGCCTTAATTTTATGCTATTACTATATTTATTTAAATCACAAATTAATCTACTTTACTCATTTTTCCCCACATTGTTATAAATAGCTTAATTTTAAAAATCTATTCTTTCTTTCACACACTAATGTTAAATCTATGTCAAAACAAGTTCCTTTCCAGGAATGAATAGAACCTGTCTTACTTGCAACTTAAAAATAATTTTTCAAGACACATTAGACCTCTTTGTTCTTTTTGTTAAACATGCTTGTGTCCCACCTACACCCATTAGGAAAAACTTTAAAAACTTTGGAAAATTTTTAAATATAAAATTTGTAATAGCTGTAGATATGAAGGTTATAAAAAGACATCTATAATCATTTCCGTTTTTATTAACTCATTTACTTATGATATTAAAGGTCTCTCATGTAAGTCCATTTATGTCTGTAGTCCAAACTAATAGAATCAACAAATGTTAAATACCAATAATATTTAAATACATATATTTTTTATTCTAGAATCTCTTAGGTACAAGTGATGGAAACTCATCTCAAACTAACTGAAACCCAAAAGGTAATTAATTTTTATGAATACTTGGGAATTCCAAGAGTTTATTCTATTCACCTCTAGTTATAGCTGGATCAAAGCGGGTATTAAAAGATATTGTCAGGGTTCCAGTGTTTCCCTCTCTCTCTCTCTCTCTATATATATATATATATGTATACCTATATCTATATGTGTATACAGATATATCTATATCATAAAAACATTTTACAGTAAAAATTTTATCATGTTATCAATAATATTCAAATATCCAAATGAATGTTAATAATTTAAGGTCTTTTTTTTAGGAGGCTAAAACAGTTACTAAAAGCAAAAGACACTTTTATCATTTTTCTTTTGTATTTCCTTCTGAATTAAAGCCACAGAAATCAGTCTGGTAATTTTATAATCATAGTTCATTCACTGGTTCCCATCTGATATACTTTCTCGTATGGACACTTGTGTATTGCATCTGTAATCCCTTGGATGTTTGGTCTTTCCCCAACCTTATTAGCCATAGTGGGATGGAGAGGTTGCCTCACCCCATGGGAGATGAAAATGCCAAACTCTTGCTTTCCTGATAAAGCATAAATCAGCTTATGTCAGTTCTCTGTGAAAACTCTCCAGTGTCTCCCAATTCCTCTCAGATTAAAAGTCTTTATAGAGGACTAAAGTTTTTCCCCTCAAAACATTCTCTTTACTACACATTTGATCCCTAGGAGAAACTAAGAGCAGGAGGGGATGCTGGGAGGGGAGGGGCCACTTGCTGGGGTCCCCCTGGCCCCCACCCCATTTGGGAGCAAAGCCATGTTTTCTTGGACCCCTCAGAGCATCCAGGCTGTTCCACAGGGCAGGAATAGGGAGTGGAGGGGAAGGGGAGCCCTTGGTCTAAGGGGGGGATGCAGCGCCATCACCAGCCAGCGCCCATAACCATCCGTCTCCACACCAGCTGCGGGGTTAGCAGGCAGGGAGCCACTCTGCCCAGTCTGTCCCCCAGCCCATGGACAGGCGACATTGTCAGGAAGGGATGGCTGGGAGACAGAAAGCTGAGGCAGCAGGGTCCGGTGGGAGGAGCTCACTGCAGAGGAACTAGATGTGGCCCAGATCAGTGCAATCCAGGGAAGCGATGGGGAAGAGGATGGTGGGTGGTGGCGTAGTGGTGCTTTTAGACAAAGGCTCTCCTAGAACGGAGAATGCTGTGTCCCTGTCACCAGGGAGACCAACGACCCAGGGGCCCCAGGGGGAACCTAATGTCCCTGCAGCCCCTCCACACTCCCAGCCCCAGAGTGTGTGGGGGAGTGATGGCACAGAGCTGGCAAGGAGGACAGCCACCCCTTGCCCAGCACCCTGTGGAGAAACGCCAGCTCTGGGGAAGGAGGGAGGGCTCAGGGCGCACGGTGGAAGGAGACCAGAGCCCCCACCCCACACACACACCTCTGCAGCCCAGGGGCTGAGGTCGGGGCAGGCTGCACTGGTGGTTTGCTTGGAGGGGAATGTGGGGCCGAGCGGGCAGAGTAGAAGTGGGCCCTGCTAGGGGCCCAAGCCCCTCCCGGGGAGCTCCAATCTCGGTGTCCCAGTGGAGCAGGGAGGAGAGGGGGCCGCTAGCCAGCAGCTTCCATCAACGCGCCCCGAGCCTTCCCTTTCCACCTGGGAGCTTCCCACTGCCCTGCCTGCCTGGGGTCCCCGCCAGACGCAAGTGATGGTGGCCACTCCGCCGACTCTGAGTAAACAGCTGTGTGTTCTCACTGGAGTCGCCTTTACTCAATACCAACAAACTAATTTAAAAAGAAGAAACTAAGTAAAATAAAGAGAAACTGAGAAAAGTACAAATAAAAGAATAAAGAAACAAGAACAAAAATGAATAAAGAAAAAAAGGGAAAAATGAATAACAAACAAGACAAACAGAAAACCCACAGTACCAAAGGGAAAAAGCTAACTTTGGTCAAATCCTCCCAGGTCACTGAAAAGCAACTTTCTGAGCTAGAAGGACTGATAACCTAGGCTCAGCTAGAGATTTATCTAGTTCTTGGAATTTAAAGACAATGGCTCCATTTGAGGTCACAGAAGAAATTGGCCTGTCATGACTGGGATCATCCACAGTGATTTCTCACTTTTTGGTCTCCAGAATCCTTTACTCTTTTTTTTTTTTTTTTTTTTTTTTTTGCGGTACGCGGGCCTCTCACTGTTGTGGCCTCTCCCGTTGCGGAGCACAGGCTCTAGACGCGCAGGCTCAGTGGCCATGGCTCACGGGCCCAGCCGCTCCGCGGCATGTGAGATCCTCCCGGACCGGGGCACGAACCCATGTCCCCTGCATTGGCAGGCGGACTCTCAACTGCTGCGTCACCAGGGAAGCCCCTTTACTCATTTTTAAAAAAAATATTGAGTACCCCAAAGAGCTTTTTGTTTATGTAGGCTGGAGCAATCAGTATTTACCTTGTTAGTAATTAAAACCTGTAGGATGCTTCAGCAGCCTTTTCATTTCTAGTTTGAAAAGCTGTAATATTTTTTGGCTTTTAAAGAGCTTATTATGTCTACATTTAAAATATTTAGGGCTTCCCTGGTGGCGCAGCGGTTGAGAGTCTGTCTGCCGATGCAGGGGACGCTGGTTCGTGCCCCGGTCCGGGAAGATCCCACATGCCGCGGAGCGGCTAGGCCCATGAGCCATGGCCACTGAGCGTGCGCGTCCAGAGCCTGTGCTCCGCAACGGGAGAGGCCACAACAGTGAGAGGCCCACATACCGCAAAACAAAACAAAACAAAACAAAACAACAAAAAAAATATTTAATCACCTTTTCTTTAAACTCTAAGTGATTGCTCTCAAAATGGTGCCACAACTTAACTGGTATCACGATTCTATACCAAAATGTTCTATTGCATAAGACACAATAAGGTCCTTTATTAACATCTGAGGGAAGATAGCTATCATCATATTTCCATTTCTTGTTTATAGTTTTGCCCCGTTTCTTTGCAGTGGATTCCTCTCTTCCGTGAGCCAAAGTTTTAGCATCTTTAAATGTAGAAGTTGCATCTGTGAGTTGAGAAAACGTATCTACTCTTTTTAAGCCAACAATCCACCGTGCTCTGTGTCCCTCTTATTCGGCTTGGGATGGTGGGTAGGGTAGCGGCATCTGGGCGTTGTCACCAGTAGCTCAGAGAAGGAAACCAAGATGCCCCTGCGTGATTTTTTTGAAACGTTTTATTGACGGATAATATAGATACAGAAAAGTGCACGAATCACGTGTGCCACTTGGTGGCTGCTCACAAATGGAACTCACGTACTTAACCGGCATCCAGGTCAAGAAACAAGACGTTACCAGCTCCCCCCGCCACGAGCCCCTTGCCAGTCACTTTCTCCATGGCAGTAATCACTATTTTGTCTTCTAACAGCATAGATGAGTTTTGCTTGTTTTTGAACTTCACGGAACTGGAATCACACAGTATTAAACCCTTTGTGTCTGCTTTCTTTGCTCACTATTTTTGTGAGATTCATCTATATTGCTTGCTTTGTTATTCTAAATGCTGTATAGGTAGCCCAATTTTTATCCATTTTGCTGTCACTGGGCATTTGGGTATTTCTCAGTTTTTGGCTGTTAAGAATAGTGCTGCTCTGAACATCCTTCTCCAGTGTTTGATGAATATTTACATGGCTTTCTGTTGGATATACACCTAGAAATGGGATTGATTGCTTAAGAGGGCTGCATATTTTGGGTTTTAGTAGACACTGCAATTTGTGCCAATTTATACACCCACCAATGCTAACACGTAGTATTGCCTGCCCTTTAATTTTAATCTTTCCGTGCGTGTGTGGCAGTGTAGCATAGTGGTTTTCATTTGCATTTCCCTGATGCCTAATAAAGTAGAACCCCTTTTCATGTGTTTGCTGGCCCTTTCCTTTCTGTGAAATGCAGGATCAAGTCTATTGTCCCTTTTTCCATTGGGTTGCCTGCATTTTTCTTACTGGTTTGTAGGTATTCTTACATAGTTTGGTGTGAATGTTTTGTTGGGTTTGGCCCTGGACATACATTTCCTCTCCTCCCCACCCATACCTTTAGCTCTCTGATGCCGCCTCCTACTATTTGATCAATTGCTCATCCCTTCCCTACAGTTGGACTTCCTTCTTCCTTGAATATGCCCTGCTAGGCACACTCCCACCTCAGTGCTCTGCACTAGCTCCTACTTCTTCCTGGAATGTTCTTTCCCCAGATCCACTTAGCCCTCTCCCTTACCTCCTTCAAGTATTTCCTTCCAGTGTGACCTTCTTAGTGAGGGCTTCCCTGATTTACATCTTTGGTCTTATAAGGTGTGTTGCAAGAACTACCTGCCACCCCCAATCCATTGCTTTCTTTCTTTTTTTTAAAACTTTGTATTATGTAAAATTTTAAACATACAAAAAATTAGAAATATTAGTATAAAGGCCCTTCCTCACAATCTTATTGCAATCTTATTTTATCCATAAATACTTCAGTCTGCATCTTTAATAGGTAAATACCTGTTTTTTAGAACACAGACATCATGCCACCAACCAATCTAACAAAAAGTAATAGTATCATATAATCCTAGTCCATATTCAAATTTCCCATTTGTCTCAAAGATGTTTTGTTACAGTTGATATGTTTGAATAAAGGTCTAAACAAGATGTACCTGTTGCTCTATTATTTTTTCCCACAGCAACATTACCATTCAAATGCTACATATTTTGCTTACTTATTGGCTATTTTTCTGTCCCTCTCCTATTAGACTATCTATTCCATGTGAGCAGTGATTTTTGTCTGTTTTGTTCTTTACTGTATCTCCAGCACCTAGAAGAGTTCCTGGTACATAGTAGACATAAAATAAATGTTTGTAGAAGGAATGAGTGAATGTGTGGCCAAGATGGATGTAATAGCCCAAGGGTTATGCTGTGTCAAGAGGGTCACATCTGTTGTTTTTCCTTTCTAAAACTTGGGGCAACTTTTCTGAGCCTCAATTTTCTCATCGGTGATATGGGACCAATAACACCAACTTTTCAGGGTTATTTTGAGAATTAGACAAAAATGAGTGTACAGTGCCTGGCAGCTAATACACAATGTAGCTACCAATTTTATTTTTCATTGTTAACTGCCTTTGTTAGCCATATCTGTAAGACAGAAACAGATGAAAAGACTGTAGTGAAGAACTTGGCCTTTCCCAAAGAGAGGTCTGGCCTTTGTCCCTGGCTCCTGGGAGGTAACCTCTAAACCCTTGGAATTTTCTGAGTGATAGGAATGTCTTTTTAATTTAGTGTCACACTTATGCTAATGAGGTGACTCCTGGTGGGCCCCTTGGGCCCCTTGATATCAGCCCTACTTCTGGGGTAAGGGAGACAGCTGAATGCTGAGTTCAAGGACACGGGGCCAATCAATCAATTAATTATGCCTTCATAGGAAGTATCTATAAAAACTCTAGACACTGAAGATCGGGTGAGCTTCCCTGGTTGGCCATGCTCTGTGCTTATTGTCACATATCAGTGATGGGAAGGTAATCTGTCCTGAGGGTGAAGAAGCTTTATATTTGGAAACCTCCCAGACTCTTCCCTACGTGTCTCTTCACTTGGCTAATTTTTTAAAATCTGTATCGTTTCTCTGTAATAAACTGTAACCATGAGTATAAGCTTTTAGTTAACTCTGTGAGTCCTTTTAGTGTATGATCAAGCCTGAGGGTGGTTTTGGGAACCTGCTGCATTTACAGTTTGTGTCATAAGTGAGGACAGCCGTGGAGACTGTGCCTTTTAACATTACAGTTGGACTCCATCCTGGCAGTTAGTATCAGAAGTTTTGGGAGACTTGACATTCTGAAGGACTATACCCTCAAACCTCACCTTTGGGGTAACTGCAAGTAGTTGGTGTTAGGAGAAGTGGGATTCAGGGAAATGACCCTGACTCACTGAAATATGTGGCTTGGGAAGAGAAAGGATGAGAGAGCAGGGCTTGACAAACCTTTGATTCCTGGTTGGCCACAGGGTCACCCATGGTATGGAATGGTGGCTGTGCTGTAATCAGTTACTGGAAGTAGAAAAAGTCACACGTGGAATATAGAAATGATGAATCCAACTCCTCAGGAGTTAGCTCATTGGATGCATAAGGAAATGCAAAGTAACGAGAAAAAGGCAGAATACACAGTTCTTTGGTTATTGTTATTTATAAAGAGCTAATATAAAAGTAATCGAGAGGAGTGGTGGAGCCAGTGACCAAGCTTGGATTTTGGCAGGACTGAGCTTCTGCTTCCAGCCTAAGGACCACTGCCACTGGGTGAAGTTCAACTGAAAGAAAAAAGTGTGTGGTACATCCTGACACTGGGACAAAATTGAATTCTGGCCATTCTGTGTTACATCCTCTAGCCTCAGGACCCCTAGCGATGGGTAAAAAGAAAAGCAGAAGAAAGTCTTGGGTAGATCCTGACACTGGACAAAACTTGGATCCCAGCCTGTCCATGGTACAGCCTCTGGCCTCAGGGCTGCTGCCACCAGGTCAGGTTAAAATGAAAGTAAGAGTAAGTGAGGGTACTTTCTGATGCTGGGCAAGCTTGAATTCCAGCAGGCTGAGCTAGAGCGCCAGTCTCAGTCACTTCCAATGAGAAAAGTTATGATGAAACAACAGCACATCAGTGTATATGTGTACAAAGGTTTCATTTTACCTCTCTGAGTTCCTGGAAAGTGCAGAGCTTTGTCTAAAGTCAGGTCAGAAATGGCATTTAGTAAATACTTTTGCATGGTATATTAGAATACTAGACTTGGTGTCCAGAGATCTGCTTTTAAATCCCTTCCTTACCATTTATTATCTTTTTGACTTGGGCTGCTAAACAGAATACCAGTGACTGGGTGGCTTAAACAAGAGAAATTTATTTTTTCATAGTTCTGGAGGCTAGACTAGGGTACCATCAGGATTGATGAGTGAAGCCTTTCTCCCGGGCTTGCAGACTGTGTCGTCACATGGCTTTCTTCTGCGTGTGCACACAAAGAAAGATAACTCTGGTGTCTCTTCCTCTTCTTATAAAGACACCAGTGCTATAGGATTAGGGCCTCATACTTATGACCTCATACAACCCTAATTACCTCCTTAAAGGCCTTATCTCCAAATACAGTCAGATTGGGGGGTTGGGACTTCAACCTATGAATTGGGGCTGGGGTGGGGTGGGATACAGTCCAGTCCACTGTAGAAATGTTGCTTAATTTTAGTTTGTATCTCATATGTGTCTTGCTTGGTAGGCCTGAAGATCAAATAAGGAGATGTATGTAGTAGACACTTAGTACTTGATTTTAAAATGCGTGTCAATTCACTTTGTAGACCTCTGCTATGCACTAGACTATTGAGAGGAGGGGAGATGATGAAAGGAACTTAGAATTTAGATAAGTAGACTGAACAGATTACATGTAATTTGATTATATGTTGATTTTCAGCTTATAAATTGATTTTCAGCATTTATGAAAAACACGTAGTTTCTGGAGAAAGAAAACATTCATTTCCTGGATTTATATGCATTCTTTTTACAATGAGCACAAATGTTAAATAAGCCACTTATAGTCTTGACTGGTGGGATTGAACATCACCAGAAAGTAATTGATGTTAGCGACCTTTGAAATCTATGAAGTGAAACACAAATATAAAGCACTTGTGTTATATTTACACCGTGCATCTTTCTCCAAAAGGCTTTGAGGTAGTTAAAAAAAAAAACCCAAACCCCAAAATGCACTTGGTTGTTTCAGTTTTCTATGGCTTATTGACATCAGTCATGGAGTAGCGGGACTAGCAGTTTGAGGGATTTGTCATTTGTGTGACTGAGAACGAGCCACAGCCAATTAAAAGAACTTTTAGGTTGCAGCTGGCCTGACACTTTTTGTGCAGAGCTGACACAGGGAACATAGACTGCGCACATAACCAGCTTCTTATTCTGTGCTTTCCAAACCACATTTGCCACACAATCCGGATAGTTTTCACCATGTGAAACACAAGGACTCATCTGGGGGTACACAAATCCTAATACAACTTTACAGCAAACATTATGTATGTACTTGCCATGAGCCAAGGGTCAGTGCCTACTTGCCAGAACCACCAGGAACACATCACTAGTTGTACCACTTGGGCTTATGACTCACTGCAGCAAGTGAGAAAGCACATCCTAAGGAGCTGAGGGGCTTCTCAGTAAGAGGGTATTAGGAGGTGCCTATTATAGGCTTTGGTTTCTTTTAGGCGATTTTGTGGAGGGCTTAAGGAAGCAGGAGTTCGCTTTGAATTGGATGTCAGGAAGCTGGGTTCATTCTATGAAAAAAAAAAAAAAGGCTAGGAGTGAAGCTCTGTATGGTCAGGCCACTCAAGATGGCTGTTCTCTTGCTCTCAGTTCATCCCCTGCCGGACCAGTGCCTGCTTCTCCAGTACCTTACTCACCTGACTGACCTTCTTACATGCCCCAGGCCCCAGCTGGTGATTGTTCTTATCAAAAGGGCAGGGAGGGGCGTGCCCTTCTGCTGGTTTCCCTGGTAACTAATGAGCCCACCTGTTGTCAATTCCCCTGTAACTGATAATCTTCCCCCTACCGCCCCAGGAGTGAAGACTGGCGCAGTGTCCTGCCGTGGTGGAGTGTCTCTCCAGCACCTTGCTTCAGACGTGTAAGTTCCCCCATTCATTAAATCTCTGTTGCTGACTCCGGGCTCTTTCTTTAGTCAGGAAGCTGGGCAAGCACAGGCCTGGTAGGCCAGCGGGGTGCCGCTCAACAAGCCATCAGGAACGCAGGAGTGGAGCGCTCACTGTGGGAGAAGGTGAACAAAATTAATGAAGCAAAGAGTTTATCTTGTTCATTTGGGGGGTGGGATGGGCAAACAATAGGCCCTTTGCCGGGGGTGGGTGGTTTGTGCAGTTAGTGGCGGTAAGAGAGGGCTAAGCAATAGGTTGGGGCCAGATTATAGAAGGCCTTGAATGTAGGAAATGGGGAGCCATTGAAGATGTTTGGAAGGAGTGCTGAGAAATCATAAGGAATATTAACCAGCGCTCACAGCTCATCCTGATGTTCCTGACACGGAAGTGGCTTTCATACTCTTCTGACCATGTTACTGTAAGAAATACATTTTCCACCCAAATCCAGTACACACACACACATGCACACACGCACACACACGCCTGAAACTTAAGTTCAACAGAACACGACTCAGCCTCCCTGTGTGAGCTGCCCTGTTTCCCATTCCCTTCCACTACTCTCCACCTCTATGCTGCTTCACTCTGTTCTATTTCATGCTGGCTTTTACTCACTAAATTGATTTTTCTTCCTACTCAGGAATGGCCCAAGGTTTGAAAACTGTTGTTTTAAGGAGATGAATCGATGTGGTGAGCGGAAATAGGAGTAGGATGGCTGTTCATAGGGAAAAGCAATAGTTCATTTACCAAAAATTCATTAATTCATTCCATCAAAAACATTTATTAAGTATCTCCTTACATACCAAGCATGAAGATACAAAGATACCCAGACCCAGTAGTGCCCTTGAAGAGCTCACGGTCAGCAGGGAAGACAGGTAGTCGATTCACTGTTGCAAGTCTTTAATAGATAGTTGAGAAAATATCGCAGGATGATCTAAACCACCTGGGGAAACTAGGGAAGGTTTTACAGAGAAAAGGGCGTTTGAGGTGCTTCTTGAAGACTGAATTTGCTAAGGGGAGGGGACTGGTGGAGTGTATCCTAAGGGGAAGAGTCCTATGACAAGGACATGGAGGTTTGAAAGCACAAAGTGTGAGCCGGGTAGGGTTGCCAGATTTAGTAAACAAAAATAGAGCATGGGGAATTCCCTGGTGGTCCAGTGGTTAGGAGTCTGTGCTTCCACTGCAGGGGGCATGGGTTCTATCCCTGGTCGGGGAACTAAGATTCTGCCCTGCAAGCCAAGTGGCGGGGCCAGAAAACAAAAAATAGAGGGCAGCCAGTTAAATTTGAAGTTCAGATAAACAGTGATGTTTAGCAGAAGTATATCCCATCAGTGGCTGGAACATAGGTGAACCTGGGGGTGTATTGGGATCACGTTGTGAAATGTCATGAGAGAATAAGAATCTCCCCTCTAGACTCAAGCTCACACTGAAGGCTAATTTGAGGAATAGTTATAGAATGCTTGGAAAGAAATTTTAAAAATAAACACAAAAATATTCAGCCCTTGATTCTTTAGCTTATTAACAATAAAGGTAGAATCCCAGTGTGTGGGTGGGATGATTTTTAATTATTAATGATTATTCATTGCATTTGAGTAATTCTTTCTCACCTTCTATCCTGCTGATTTTAATTGTTTCCAAGAGGCCTCTGTCCCCGTGTTTAGTTGAGAAGAGGGAATGAACACGTTTTGCCCTGTATACTGATTTCCTATTACATTCTAGCCTGAAGTCGCATTTAGGTTGGTAACAGTCATGAAATGAATAACACATGTGTGATCAGCCAAGTGACTCTTTGTTGTGTTTAAGCAATTTCCCAGATGCAATAGACACAGGTCGGCTATATTTCATCCTGTCCCCTCTACCCGCCTCCCACCCCCATTTGTGGAAAGGGTTCCCCTTCCTCAGCTACTCTTTTTTTTTTTTAACATCTTTATTGGAGTATAATTGCTTTAAAATGGTGTGTTAGTTTCTGCTTTACAACAAAATGAATCAGTTATATATATATATACATATGTTCCCATATCTCTCCCCTCTTGCATCTCCCTCCCTCCCACCCTCCCTATCCCACCCCTCTAGGTGGTCACAAAGCACCGAGCTGATCTCCCTGTGCTATGCGGCTGCTTCCCACTAGCTATCTATTTTACGTTTGGTAGTGTATATATGTCCATGCCTCTCTCTCGCTTTGTCACAGCTTACCCTTCCCCCTCCCCATATCCTCAAGTCCATTCTCTAGTAGGGCTGTGTCTTTATTCCTGTCTTACCCCTAGGTTCTTCATGACATTTTTTTTTCTTAAATTCCATATATATGTGTTAGCATACGGTATTTGTCTTTCTCTTTCTGACTTACTTCACTCTGTATGACAGACTCTAGGTCTATCCACCTCATTACAAATAGCTCAATTTCGTTTCTTTTTATGGCTGAGTAATATTCCATTGTATATATGTGCCACATCTTCTTTATCCATTCATCTGTTGATGGACACTTAGGTTGCTTCCATGTCCTGGCTATTGTAAATAGAGCTGCAATGAACATTTTGGTACATGATTCTTTTTGAATTATGGTTTTCTCAGAGTATATGCCCAGTAGTGGGATTGCTGGGTCATATGGTAGAGCTACTCTTCAAAATATTGGAAGGGTGGTTCCTGGCAGGCCAGGGGGGCACGTGACCCAAGCTGGACCAGGCTGACTTCCGTCTCTCTTGTCATGATTATACTTGTGACTTTAAACTTAGGAGCTCATGGTAGCCGTGTTTTTCTGCCATAGGGGCTGGAAAATGAGAGGAAGTCAGTCAGTACTGGGAGGTGGGGGAACGGGACATGGGCAGCCATTCAGTGAAGGAAAGAGAGAGAGCGTGAGCATTTGTATTTAAGCAAAAGCATACTGGAGTGAGAAAGTGAAGAACAAAGAGACCCAGAAAAAGAGGAGAGAGAGAGAAGGAGCTAGAGACAGATAGATAGACAGATAGATAGACAGATAGGGTTGATTGCATTCCTATCTTTGGGTTTTGTGCCATTTTACCTTCTGATGCTTTGATGTTTAAGACCACTTATGGTGGATTCTGTGACTTGAAACAAGAGTACTAATTAAAAAATCAGATCACTAAAGTTGTACTGAAAACCACTGTGATTCCCGTCGTTGAGTGGGGATTATGAAAGGGGTATTTACTCACTAGGGAGAAGCTGACCCCAGAACTCCTTCATGGCACACAGAAAGAAGTATAGTTTTCATTAAACTGTGTGCACTGCTGCACATGACAAAAACTACCCAGGCACACAGTTTCTCTTTTCCTCCTGGAGCGAGTTCGGGATTTGTTCTAGGAAAAACCCATGGGTTTAATTTGAAGCCAGTTTATTTTGGTTGGTTGGGTAGTTGTTTTGTGGTACTTTTAATACTACACAAATTGGTGTTTTCCAGGGTGAGTTCTGTGTTCTGTGAAGCTGCTAGTTCAGCCATGGAATAAAGGGGGGGAGGTGGCTCTGTGGTCAGGTCACGCTGGGGTTAGGTAAACCACTTTGTAGTACCTTGTGGAGCCTTTGCTCTGCTCCTATGCATTGTGAATTTCTAAAAGGGAGAGAGCTGATGCCGCATTTCCTAAACTCACTGGACCATGGCATGGAGTATTTCATTGGACTAGCATCTCCCAGGACACACTGTGGGATAGGATGGCTGAGCACATATGGTGTGGCGGGGTGGCCATCCCTCCTCCTTTGTGTAAGAGGGGACGTCTCCCACCCAGTGCCTCTGGCACATGGCTTTGCTTTCCAGGGGACAAGAAAATGATCTGACTGCCAGTGATTCTCCAGTACTCTTGATGTTGCTAAGAGAAGAACAGATTATTTAAAAAAGCATCACCCAATAGAAAGGGAAAGCTTGGCACTCACGGTGTGTATCTAGGTCAGGGGGTCCACAGGCAAGAGATCCATGGAGAAAATTCAGGTGCTCTGTAAACCTGGATAAAAAAGAAAACTGTGTGTTCATTTTCATTAACCTCTGACCGAAATGTAGCATTTCCTATGGTTATGAATGTGGCAACAGACCCCAGTAGTATGAGCAGAACCTGTGACTTTGTCAGCAATAGAAATCATAGGTTTAATCATATTGTGTCACAGTTGTTGCAGGTTTTTCAGAATATCACTTATGCTTCTTGCTAGTTTGAAATTATGGTAATTATTGTGCCTGCCATTAGATCGATCTTCTTATTTAATGCATTACTAAAGAAGCACGTATCTACCAAAGTGGTTTTTTGGCCACAGTGTGCAGCGTGCACGATCTTAGTTCCCCAGCCAGGGATCAGACCCTGCCCCCTGCAATGGAAGCACGGAGTCTCAACCACTGAACTGACAGAAAAGTCCCTCTCTGGGATTTAGGTGCCTTTTGTGTAATCTTCACTGGGTTGTTTCAGACACAAAGTGGAAAATTAGCCAGGTGAGAATATAATCTGTAGTAGGTTAAATTGTGGCCCCTAAAAGATATATCTAGGTCCTAATCTCTGGTGTTTGTGAATGTGACCTAATTTGGAAATAGGGTCTTTCCAGATGTATTTAAACTAAGAATCTTGAAATGAGAACATCCTAGATTTAGGAGGGGCCCTAAATCCAATGACAGTGTTCTTATACGTGACGGAAGGAAAAGACTCAGAGGCACATAGGGAATAGGGCCATGTGAAGACAAAGGCAGAGATTGGGGTGATGCAGCCACCAGAAGCTGGAAGAGGCAAGGAACACACTGTGAGGACACAATGAAAATGTGGTTGTCTATGAACCAGGAAGCAGGCCCTCACCAGACACCACATCTGCCGGTGTCCAGATCATGGGACTTCCCAGCCTCTAGAACTGTGAGAAATAAAGTGTTGTTTGTAAGCCGCCCCATCTATGGTATTTTGTTATAGCAACCTGACGGGACTAAGACAGACATTCTCATGCAGCTTCACCACATTTTCCATTGATTCAGAGTCTAGCCCCTGTTGGTTTTGGGCTTCATTTATTCATATTTCTCTCCAGCTACTCTCTGTCTTTTCTTCTACTTTTATGATAGGAAGTAATTATTAGGTCTTTTGGTGCCTTTGATTCTGTCTCATTCAGAGAGTTGTGTCAATGGCCCCAAATCAACAGGCGTAACTATACCTACCTGATCTGATCCTGTACAAATAGATTTTCCCTCCTCTTGTGAAGGTCAGGAGGCTGGAACGATGAGATACCTGGAAGGAGAAGATTGAGGGAGGTCCCACTCTTGGCATTGCCCTGCTCCCACCCCAAGAGCCTATGTCCAGACCCTGCCTCTCTACTTGTCCCTCTACTTTTACACACAGGAACAGGTGAAGAAGGCTTTGCATGGAGGCAGTTGTTACTGGCGTGTCACTGTATGGGGTGGTGCCCTTCCAGGGGCCATTTGCGGAAATGACTAGGAGTCTCCTGAGAAGGAATGTAAGGTAAGGGAAGAGAGAATGGGAGAACACGAATTTGGTCTGAGGAACGCGGTTCAGTGTGTAAGCGAGGGGAGACTTTGGTTTCCATACGTGGTGATGCGGGTACATGCAGGGAGTCAGCAAACCTTTGTCTTGGGGAGCAGGTGGCCTGGCCAAGGACACCAGGCTCAGCTTGGGCTTTGGAGAGAGCAGTGGCAGGAGTGTCACCATGGCACTGGAAGCAGGGAGGAGAAGCCCCATGGAGATTCCATGGAGCTCCCAGACATATTTGGGAGTGGGGGGTAGACTAGGGCAGGGCTGGATTCTGCTCTTGTGGGTGGAAATGGAGCCAGAGAAACAGGGTTTTACTTCTCTCTTCTGTTTCTCTCATGGAGATGCCGGTTTTGACTCCAGGCTGGAATGACCTGGGAGTCACTGGTGACAATAGGGGTATAATGCCAGTCACATCTGCTGAAAGTTGTCAGTGCTGGAGCTCATTGAAAAACAATAAGCTCACTTTTAAAAGCTAATGAAAAGAACTTATAAAACTTGCAATTTAGTGAAATTGATCAATAAAGATAATTTATTTTGTATAGATATGGATAGTAAACTTGAATTATGAAATAAATCTTCAGGGTTAGAACACATTAAGGGCATCATATCCTTTCTTCTGTTCCCATCATAAACTTGCAGTCGTATGGCCAAAAGCTACACCTGCAGTGAGAGGGTAGCTTTGGTCCTGCCCCTTCCTTCTCTGCTCCCTGGGCCAGCTCAGTGATGAGCATGTGTAACGCTTCAGGGGTCTTCCTGGTTCTCTGAGTTGAAGGTACTTCTCCAAGGAGCTTCCAGAAAATGTCTCTGTGGCTCTCCTCTCTCCCCTCAGTCTCTCTCAGCCGTCTCAGGCCTGTCAGTCAGGAGGTGTCCAGTATCTGCGAGCATCTCAGCATCTCCACTCAGCCCTCCACTCATCCAGCAGCTTCTCCTGGAAGAGCAGCTGGGAATCCTGGGGATCAGGGACTCCCACTGGGTCACCTTTAATTATGGGGAAGTGTTCTGCTTTTCAACCGAGTGCTGTGGTTACTGAGCTACCATGGGCAAGGCACCGTGTGCTAGGCAGAGTGGGGAAATCTGCAGGGCTCCACACACCGCCGCCACCCTTAAGAGTGTTTAGGGAGAGAGAACACACACTGAAATTAGAAAAGGAAGAGAGAAGAAAGCAACAGGACGGTGTCATGTAATGGCTAAGAGCTTGGGCTCTGAACTCCCAGTAGCCCTGGGTTGACCCCGTAGGTGCGGGTCTCAGAACTCCTTGTCACCCAGTCGACACTACGCTTATGTAAAGGAACTGGCATCCTGTCAGGTCCCAGGTGCTGGTGGGCGACCTAGAAAATTGTGAGGAAATCCCTTCAGGAAAGCTCAGGTTCCCCTGAGGTGTGGGACAGAGGCATGAGCACTTCATCTGCCTGTATCTGCTCCTGTGTTGCTGTGAGGATTACTAGAGCTAATTTATGAAAAGCAGTCAATTAGCACAGCTACTAGCACATAATAATCTCTCAAAAATAGTGCTATTATTATTTTTTATTTTTTAATTTTTTTTTGTGGTACACGGGCCTCTCACTGTTGTGGCCTCTCCGGTTGTGGAGCACAGGCTTCGGACGTGCAGGCTCAGCGGCCATGGCTCACGGGCCCAGCCGCTCTGCGGCATGTGGGACCCTCCCGGACAGGGGCACGAACCCGTGTTCCCTGCATCGGCAGGCGGACTCTCAACCACTGCGCCCCCAGGGAAGCCCTAGTGCTATTATTGTTTCAACAGGAAGAACTGCCAGACTCCTGAGGATGGAAGAAATTCCTGGAGGGATTTACTAGAGGGAAGAGATTTAGGCAGTAAGAGGCTTCTGGGGTGGGGGGATCTGAGAAAAGGTGACATCAGGCAGATGTGCTGTAAGATGGCCTTGAAAGTGTCATCAAGATATCCCCTAGTGACTGGCCTAGGAACTGTGGAGGCAACCTTTATTAAAGATCTGTGGCTTTGTTACTGACCAGGGTTCTTGGCCTTCCTTAAACAACAGAAATTGATGAGAGGCCAGACAAGAAGTTCAGGCAAGGCTTTAGTGGGGCCCCTGCTGCAGCAGCGGGGAGCGAAAACAAGGAACCGTTTCCTTGCTTGTTCCCTGACAGAGGCGAGGGCTTTTGCCTTACACGGGGTGAGGGCAGAGGTGTGTCCAGGGGTCTGGCCGGAGGGAGGGCTGAGGTGGCCTGCCCACCCCTTTGGTGGTGGTGGTGAGTGCAGGGGACATATGCACAGTACCCTGCTTTTGCTCCGGGCCCTCCAGAAGTGGAAGTTGGAATTTTGGTCTTTTTGTATCTTATTGTCCATAATTTGCCCCAACTGTGCATGCATGCAGGTATTTTTAGTCCCTTATAGTTTCTTTGTATTCTGTTGCTGAAGGAGACATTTGTCCAGGTGCAAGCACTGCAGCAAAGGGTCCTGAATCCCAGGTCCCAGCCTGTCTCAGCTGGAGTTCCACAGACCCAGGAGCGCAGGAGGTGTTCTGAGTGGCAGGACCTCTGGGGAGCCAAGGACCAGAGGCCAAAGTTCAGGGAGTGTTGAGGGAACAATGGGTAAACCCCACCCCTTCCCAGCTGGAGCAGAGGTTGGGTGCAAACTGTAAAATCACAGAGAGTATCTTTGAGGCTGTGACAAAGGGAGGAGAGAGCTAAGGGGAGAAGAGCAGATACCCGGGAAGCCTAGAGCAGCCCCAGAGGGAATTCACCTGCAGGGCAGTGCTGGGGTGTATGTGGGACGGGGTGCGGGATACCTCCCCAAAGCAGGACTCACCAGAGAAATCTCTCTCCCGGCCCCGCTGGATTGTACACCCTCCTCCCCAACTAATTCGAGGCTCACCCCCCTTCCCTGCCCTGGGCTGCTGAGCGAGACAGTGGGGAGGCCCGAGGGGTGCCGCTGACTTTAGCAAACAGCGGCAAGCCTGTGCCAAAGAATCCTGAAAACGATTAAGGCTGCACATTAAAGTTTAGGAAACACACAAAAGGAAACAAGGCCTTTTTATTTTTTTTCTTTGCGGTACGCGGGCCTCTCACTGCTGTGGCCTCTCCCGTTGCGGAGCACAGGCTCCGGACGCGCAGGCTCAGCGGCTATGGCTCACGGGCCCAGCCGCTCCGCGGCATATGGGATTTTCCCGGACCGGGGCACGAACCCGTGTCCCTTGCATCAGCAGGCGGACTCCCAACCACTGCGCCACCAGGGAAGTCCGAAACAAGGCCTTTTAATACTTAGCCCCAAATAGGCAAACTACTCTGTTGGACCTCTTCAGCTGCTGTGATGCTGAGCTGCCTGCAGCTGCGCCCTTACAACCAAGAGCAACGCACGAGGTGACCACAGCCTATGAGGAAAACGGCTCTGCATTGCGGCTCTCCGCCCTGCACCCTCCTGGACGCCAGGCGCTCCCTCCTGGCTTCCTGTACACCCAGAATGCGACGGCCTCCCCCTTCCTGTCAGTAGGGGCAAGCCCAGAAGGATAAGGCTGAGAAAAGGTCATTCATTGGCTTTGGAAGCTGGAGATTGGGTGACCTTTGCAAGGGCATCTTTCACAGGCCCTGGAAAGTGGAGGGCGCCGACGGGCTCCCCCACGAGGGGGCGTGCTTGGCCGACTCACCAGCCCCTCGGCAGCCGGCCTGTGCCAGGGGGAGGGGGGGCCTCCACCTTCCTCGCCCATGGTGGCCTTCACACCCTCTTTACAAGTGAGTACTTTAAACAACACCATTTTTCTTTTGTGTTTTTTTATTTCAAAATGAATATACGGAAAATTTGGAAAATACAGAAGACCACAGATCAAAAAAAAAAAAAATTGGCCACAATCCATGAACTACAGAATTCCTCTGTTAGCATTTTAGTAATGAGTTGAATTTTTATTTTTCTTCCTTTTTTAAATTAAGTAACAGCTAGCATCGGCATTCATCTTTGGGGTGAAATTCTTTTTTCTTTCTCTTTTCTTTTTTTGAGAAAATAAACGGGTACATTTTCTGGTTCTTTTTGAGAAAAATAAACTGGTACGTTTTCTGGAGAACATCTTGCAAGAAGTAGAGAGATGGGGTGTGGGGACTGGGTGTCCTCTGACAAAGGGGATTCAGAGGTGGGAGGAGGCTGGATGACCTGGCTTTTTTCTTTTGCAACAAATTTAAAGAACATTTGTTGCATTGTGTAATGGGTATTTTGGGGTTGTGGTGCGGAGGTGTTAATTTCAGGTCTAGATCAAAACAAGCAGCATAAACATGGAGTCTGGGAAGAGGGAACTCAGGAGGCCATGAGCACAGAAACCCACGTGGAGCTGCAGAAATCTCGGGGCAGGCGTTTTGGACTTATACAGTCTGTGGTGGACTGACAGGGGTGAGTCAGCTATATCCAGAAATTTGGGGAAGGAAAACATCCAGCTGGATTATGTGTCGTGCTAGAAATTTATCGGAGATCTTATTTACTTTTTTTTTTTTTTTTTTTTTATGGTACGCGGGCCTCTCTCTGCTGTGGCCTCTCCCGTTGCGGAGCACAGGCTCCGGACACACAGGCTCAGCGGCCATGGCTCACGGGCCCAGCCGCTCCGCGGCATGTGGGATCTTCCCGGACCGGGGCACGAACCCGTGTCCCCTGCATCGGCAGGTGGACTCTCAACCACTGCGCCACCAGGGAAGCCCTCTTATTTGCTTTTTTTGATTGTAACTGTAAGGAACGGCACCAAAAACGGAGGAGAACTTAAACTTTATTTGGGAGCGCTCCCGGGCGAGGTTCACTGGTGCGAGAGAAAGGGGCCACAGAAGTCGCGCCCGGGCGAGGGTTTGGGCAGAATTTATAGGGGAAGAAGGGAAAGGGGTGTGGTGAATCCGGGAGGGTACAGGTTATTCCTTATTTGGTGGTCTTTTCGAGTATCGTGGCAGTATCTGGTGCCGGTCGCATCAGTCTTGGGACCGTTAGTCCCGCCCCTCGAAAGGCGGGAAGGCTGGGCCGGGTGGAAAGTCCCCAGGTCAATTCCTGGAACTGGGTGGTCCGGAAAGTCTCCAGGTCAGTTTCTGGAACTGGGTGGTCCGGAAAGTTTCGGTCTGATGCAACCTGTGGGGCTGATTGCGTTCCCCTGCCTCGGGCCAGTTGGCCTTACAGTAACGTGCCTGACATTAAGCTTTTGATTGCTAAGGCATCCACTTCAAAGACATACATCTCCAGCAAACACATTGCCAGCTACACAGCTAGATAAAGAGCCAGACCCCTTCCACCCATGAAGTCCCCCCTTTTTTTAGAAAGCTCCGGTTGCCCTAGATAACTGACCTTTTGACTGACCACTTGCTTTTTCCTTCCTGCGCTTTAATTCTGGATCTTATGGTTTGTTTGATTTTGAAGGGTGGCATTGAACTTATTATTTTTATTAACTGCAGGGACATAGACAGAAATTCTTCACCTTTCCTTGTGTCATTGATAGAAATGTTACCGACTTAGGTTCTTGGATCCTTTAATTAATAGAAATTGATGAGGCCAGAGGAGGAATTCAGGCACTTATGCTGTAGCACGAGGGAGAGAAAACAAGAAACAGGTGCCCTTGTTTGCTCCCTGGGAGCTGGTTCCTTAAATGGGGTAAGGGTAGGGGTGATCGGTGGGTTGACCTGCAGGGGTGGCTTAGGTGTTCTGCCCACCCCCTTGGTGGTGCTGTGTGCAGGGATTATAATGCAGTACCCTGCTTTTGCATCTCAAAAGTGGCAGTTGGCTTATGGCCTTTTTGTACCTTGCTGTTCATAATTTGCCCCATCTGCTCATGCACGCAGTTATTTTTGGTTCCTTATAGTTTCTTTGTATTCTGCTGCTCTAGGGGATGGAGGAGATGTTTGTTCAGGTGCAGGCACTCTGGTAAAGGATCTCAGGTCCCAGGTCCCAGCCTATCTCAGAAATAATAACCAAGTTCAAAAATACAGGGTTCTGGAGGGAGAGTAGGGTTGTTCTGTAGTCTCTTCTTCCACAAGTGAGTTGTGACTCTTGATTCACAGGGTCTTCTGGGGATGTTTATGCTTTATCTCTTTATTTTTTCTTGATTTAGTTTTTCGGTTGTAGTTTTTGTTTTATTGAGTACCTTTATTGTTTTCTTCTTTCCTGTTTTTGTCATATGTTCTCATCTTTTTAAAAATTATGTCTTTCTTTTTTACTAGCAGTTTGTTGAAGGCTTACTTCAATTGCACTGTTCTTTGGACTTGCTCATTTAAGATATATTTATCTCTATTATTGTAGTTACATCTCACAACTCTTTAAATGTAATGTGTTCTTTATCATCCTGTTCTAAATATTCTTTTTCCCGCAGTTTTATTGAGATATAATTGACATACACCACTGCATAAATTTAAGGTCTACAGCATAATGATTTGACTTCTATATGTCATGAAATGATTATCACAATAAGTTTATTGGACATCCATCATCTCATATAGATGTAAAATAAAAGAAAAAGAAAGTATATTTTTTTCTTGTGATGAGAAGTCTTAGGGTTCACTCTTTTAACAACTTTATGTATAACATACAGCAGTGTTAGTTATATTAATCATATTGTACATTGTATGCCTGGTACTTATTTGTCTTGTAACTGGAAGGTTGTACCTTTTGACTGTCTTTTTCACCATACAAAAGTATTACATAATTATTGACTGTATTCTCCACGCTGCACACTTCATCCCTGTGATTCATTTATTTTGTAACTGGAAGTCTGTACCTCTTAATTTCCCTCACTTATTTAACTTATACCCCTTCCCACTGGCAACCACCTCTTTGTTCTCTGTATCTGTGACCCAGTTTCTGTTTTGTTATGTGTGTTCATTTGTTTTATTTTTGAGATTCCACATATAAGTGAAATCAAACAGTATTTGTCTTTCTCTGGCTTAGTTCACTTAGTATGGTAATCCCTAAGTCCTTCCGTGTTGCTGCAAATGGCATTATTTCATTCTTTTTTATGGGGAGTAATATTCCATTGTATATATGAACCACATCTTTATTCATTCATCTGTCAATACACACTTACATTGCTTCCATTGGATCTTATGTTTTAAATTCACCAGTAAAGAGTGAACACATGAAACACTAGGCAGCCCACCCTTGACCCCAATAAAGGCAGAACTCCAGGTCCTTTCTCTTTCTCTCTCTCTGTCTACCTGTGACCTCTCTGTGTGGTCTCAGGTGTACCATATACCTTCCAGGACATGTGAGTAATAAGTCTTGAGTTTTCAAAATTCCCTGATAGTTATTGCTGAGGGTGTCTTGCAATTACAGTAAGAACCACAAGGGTCAGTCCAACCAAAATATTGGCTCCAAAAAGGAAATATCTGTGGGGCTCGCCACAAGTAGTACAGGCCCAGTTTAATGTCCCCAGGCGTTTCTAGTCAGTAGCATCACTATCAACAGGCTGAGACTGATCCAAAACAGTATTTTTATCATATATATATATACACATACATTTATATATATATACATACATATATATATACATACATACATATATATATACATACATATATATATACACACACACACACACACAGTTTTTATCCTGTTATAATATTTCTTATTTTATATTCTTGGTTATTTTCCCTGTCCATTAAAAATATATGTG
This sequence comes from Globicephala melas, assembly GCF_963455315.2. Classification (NCBI taxonomy): domain Eukaryota; kingdom Metazoa; phylum Chordata; class Mammalia; order Artiodactyla; family Delphinidae; genus Globicephala; species Globicephala melas. The sequence goes on along the minus strand of NC_083329.1, from coordinate 36,118,112 downwards.
TGTAGAGATATATGTATCTGTTCACACATGCATATATGTATATACGCAACATATATATACGTGTGTAAATACATGTATGAAACTTAAAATGTTTAAAAAGTGCAATATATTCCATCATTTAGATGAAATTCTGATGCCTAAATTTTGGATGTTGAGTGTGTTTGTATGGCAGTATTAAAGAAGACCCCCTGACCTGATTTTGAGGTCAGGGATTGAATATTCACTTCTGAAATATCTTCCACAGCTCTGGCCTTTTCTGCCCCAAAAGGCCACCCAGGAGTGCCCAGGCACAGTGGTGACGATTCTTGCATTGCACTGGACTATTTCAGGTGTGTGTTTCTACTTCCTCCAGTGCACTGGGAGCTCCCTGATCTCAGGATACCTCACGTCTCACCTTTGCAACACAGCATCAAGCATACTGAAGGACATGTTTTAAATAAACATGAATATTGAGTCAATGAGCAGACCTCCCTGCCCCCACCGAGTCATGGGCGGACACCCACCTCCATCAAGCTTTTCCCATTTTAGTGAAGTGGTATTCTAAGCTGACAGTTAAATCTGCTCCCCACAGTGCTTAGTTGAGCCCTGAGGAGGTGAGCTTTCATGATTCCTGCATCCAGGTAACTGGACTTACATAGGTTCTTTTCATGTGTGACACCCAGTGGGTTTTCCCAAGAGTGTTTTGTATTGTCCATCGTTCTGCTTTCTGAAGCTGAAAGTGAGTGGTGGAGGAGATGGGGAAAGAGGGGACAAGCTGACATGCCTTGATATTCGGTTATTATTTTGATTTTCTGTAGGTAAACACTAAAGATTGAATTCCCATTCTGAAAGAACTTAAGACCTCTAGAGGAAAAATGTGAGAACCAAAACTCATGTCTTACTATTTTGAATTTGAATGGTTCAAAGGATGTCCATGCACACAATCTCACCCAGTCTATGATTCTGTAAACTTTATTATTGTTTTTAACATTTCTGATACCCGAAGAATTGAGCTAACTAAAAGATAGTCTTCTTTTTATTGGCATCTGAGAAGGACCTTCCAGAACCAACACATCCTTTGTGTGGGAAGTGTTTCGTTTGCTTTTTTCCCCCCAGTAGTTTCTGTTTAGAAAAGCTGAGTCCTGGTGCCTGTGTGAAACAGGTCTCTTTCAGTGGCAAGTAGAGTAGATGCAGTGGCCACTAGGCAGCGTGATTCCTTTTTCTCTTCCTACACCACTTGTCGAAGATAATGCAGTACATACAGCAAGCTCAGAGAAAAAGAAAACTATAGGTGTTTTTCCGACATTGCATTCAACAGAAGTTGGCCTTCTCCAATTGTTTTTTCCTCTCTTTCACCTTCTTATTACTATAACAGAATTTCAATGAGTTAAGATACTTAAGACCAAATCAACTGCCTGGCAATTATACGCTTTGCAAAATAAAAAAGGAAACTAACTTTAAAAAACAGAGAAATAAATGATGTCTTCAATAAAAACACATGCTTTTCAGAGTGCCTGGAAGCTTCGAATCTAGAATCTTAGAATCTCAAATCACTAAAAGAGCCCATGGAGTTGACATAGCTAAACCCCTGGGGAATCTGTACTAAAAGATAGTGGCCACGGCAGACATCATTAACTGATCACAGTATTTTTCACACTGTGCAGAGACAGGACCTCAGAATTCTTCTCAGCAAACCATTCTGGTTCTTCTCTACTGATTCATGGGAGGTGGTATTCAAGATGAAAGCTCTTTGCCCATTGTGACTTAGGCATACTACCCACTGTATAAAGGAAGTTTCTCTTATAATGCCTTGGATAGGTGATTCAGGGTTTCCCCTTTCTGCTTCCTATTGATCTCTGTAGCTCCCAACAATTATATATACCATGAAGTTCAGACAAATGAAATGGTCTCTGGTTCCCAAATAAAGCCTTGGTTGTTCTATTACTTTGTACATCTCCAGCATTGTTACTGCCCTAATAACATTCCAGCATCCTTCAATGATCCAAAAGCTGCCATTGCAGTAAAGACTTCTAACCATTTGTACCTCACAGAATTTTATGATTACTTCTTTATTTTATTTTTTTTGGCTGTGCCACGCGGCATGTGGGATCTTAGTTCCCTGACCAGGGATCAAACCTGTGCCTCCTGCAGTGGAAGCATGGAGTCTTAACCACTGGACCTCCAGGGAAGTCCAATGATTACTTCTTTAAATCCTCACAACACTCTGCATCTTTTAATAAAGTCTAGTAGGTGTTTTGTTTCCAAGACTTTTTAAAATTTTATACTGGTTTTAAATTCTCTCTTGGCCAACATTTTTGGGTTTTAGAACATCTGGATGAACTATAAAAAGACTCAGATAATCTAATGTTTGGCTTACCCAGTGCCTAAGTAGTCTGAAAGTTTTTCCTTTTCCTAGATTTAATTGATTGGAAATTTGATGTTTTTCTCTCCAGTGTGAAATCACTTATTCTTGTTTTCATTGCCCCAGTCAAATCTGTGTCTCAGCAACTATTTTTGAGGCTCTTTTCAGTAGCATATATTTTTATGCAAAACTAGATAACTTTCTTTCCCAAAGCATAATAAGTATATAGACAGCTACAGGCTCATTAGCCTGACAATCACGAATTTTATGGTAGAAACTCACTGACATCTCCATAATGTTACTATTCACAGTAAAATAGAAGTGAGAATAAGGCAAGTCTCTCCTAAGGGTGCTCATTTCTCTACTTCTGTGTCTCAATTTCTGCTCTGCAAACTGGATCATCTGTACCATTTTCTAGGTTCCACATATATGCGTTAATAACGATATTGTTTTTTCTCTTCTAAACTTACTTCACTCTGTATGACAGTCTCAGATGCATCCATGTCTCTACAAATGACCCAACTTCGTTCCTTTTTATGGCTGAGTAATATCCCATTGTATATATGTACCACATCTTCTTTATCCATTCGCCTGTCAGTGGACATTTAGGTTGCTTCCATGTCCTGGCTATTGTAAATAGTGCTGCAGTGAACATTGGGGTACATGTGTCTTTTTGAATTATGGTTTTCTCTGGGTATATGGCCAGTAGTGGGATTGCTGGGTCATATAGTAATTCTATTTTTAGTTTTTTAAGGAACCTCCATACTGTTCTCCATAGTGGCTGTATCAATTTACATTCCCACCAAAAGTGCAAGAGGGTTCCTTTTCTCCACACCCTCTCCAGGATTTGTTGTTTGTAGATTTTCTGGTGATGCCCATTCTAACTAGTGTGAGGTGATACCTCGTAGTTTTGATTTGCATTTTTCTAATAATTAGTGACGTTGAGCAGCTTTTCATGTGCTTCTTGGCCATCTGTATGTCTTCTTTGGAGAAATGTCTATTTAGGTCTTCTGCCCACTTTTGGATTGGGTTGTTTGTCCTTTTGATATTGGGCTGCATGAGCTGCTTCTATATTTTGGAGATTAATCCTTTGTCTGTTGCTTCGTTTGCAAATATTTTCTCCCATTCTGAGGGTTGTCTTTTCATCTTGTTTATGGTTTCCTTTGCTGTGCAAAAGCTTTTAAGTTTCATTAGGTCCCATTTGTTTATTTTTGTTTTAATTTCCATTACTCTAGTAGGTAGATCAAAAAATATCTTGCTGTGATTTATGTCAAAGAGTGTTCTTCCTATGTTTTCCTCTAAGAGTTTTATAGTGCCCAGTCTTACATTTAGGTTTCTAATCCATTTTGAGTTTATTTTTGTGTATGGTGTTAGGGAGTGTTCTAATTTCATTCTTTTACATGTAGCTGTCCAATTTTCTCAGCACCACGTATTGAAGAGATTGTCTTTTCTCCATTGTATATCCTTGCCTCCTTTGTCATAGATTAGTTGATCATAGGTGCGTGGGTTTATCTCTGAGCTTTCTATCCTGTTCCATTGATCTATATTTCTGTTTTTGTGCCAGTACCATAATGTCTTGATTACTGTAGCTCTGTAGTATAGTCTGAAGTCAGGGAATCTGATTCCTCCAGCTCTGTTTTTTTCCCTCAAGATTGCTTTTCCTATTTGGGGTCTTATGTGTCTCCATACAAATTTTAAGATTTTTTTTTCTAGTTCTGTAAAAAATGTCAGTGGTAGTTTGATAGGGATTGCATTGAATCTGTATATTGCTTTGGGTAGTAGAGTCATTTTCACAGTATTGATTCTTCCAATTCAAGAACATGGTATATCTCTCCATCTGTTGGTATCATATTTAATTTCTTTCATCGGTGTCTTATAGTTTTCTGCATACAGGTCTTTTGTCTCCCTAGGTAGGTTTATTCCTAGGTATTTTATTCTTTTTGTTGCAGTGGTAAATGGGAGTGTTTCCTTAATTTCTCTTTCAGATTGTTCATCATTAGTGTATAGGAATGCAGGAGATTTCTGTGCAGTAATTTTGTATGCAATTTTACCAAATTCATTGATTAGCTCTAGTAGTTTTCTGGTGGCATCTTTAGGATTCTCTATGTATAGCATCATGTCATCTGCAAACAGTGACAGTTTTACTTCTTCTTTTCCAGTTTGTATTCCTTTTATTTCCTTTTCTTCTCTGATTGCCATGGCTAGGATTTCCAAAACTATGTTGAATAATAGTGGTGAGAGTGGACATCCTTGTCTTTTTCTTGATCTTAGAGGAAATGCTTTCAGTTTTTCACCATTGAGAATAATGTTTGCTGTGGGTTTGTCATATATGGCCTTTCTTATGTTGAGGTAGGTTCCCTCTATGCCCACTTTCTGGAGACTTTTTATCATAAATCGGTGTTGAATTTTGTCAAACGCTTTTTCTGCATCTATTGAGACGATCATATGGTTTTTATTCTTCAATTTGTTAATATGGTGTATCACATTGATTGATTTGCATATGTTGAAGAATTCTTGCATCCCTGGGGAATCCCACTTGATCATGGTGTATGATCCTTTTAATGTGCTGCTGCATTCTGTTTGCTAGTATTTTGTTGAGGATTTTTGCATCTATAGTCATCAGTGATATTGGTCTGTAATTTTCTTTTTTTGTAGTATCTTTGTCTGGTTTTGGTATCAGGGTGATGGTGGCCTCATAGAATGAGTTTGGGAGTTTTTCTTCCTCTGCAATTTTTTTGGAAGAGTCTGAGAAGGGTGTGTGTTAGCTCTTTTCTAAATGTTTGATAGAATTCACCTGTGAAGCCAAATGGTCCTGGACTTTTCTTTGTTGGATGATTTTTAATCACAGTTTCAATTTCATTACTTGTGATTGGTCTGTTCATATATTCTATTTCTTCCTGGTTCAGTCTTGAAAGGTTATACCTTTCTAACAATTTGTCCATTTCTTCCAGGTTGTCCATTTTATTGGCATAGAGTTGCTTGTAGTAGTCTCTTAGGATGCTTTGTCTTTCTGTGGTGTCTCTTGTAACTTCTCCTTTTTCATTTCTAATTTTTTTGATTTAAGTTCTCTCCCTCTTTTTCTTGATGAGTCTGGCTAATGGTTTATCAATTTTGTTTATCTTCTCAAAGAGCCAGCTTTTAATTCTATTGATCTTTGCTATTGTTTTCTTCGTTTCTATTTCATTTATTTCTGCTCTGATCTTTATGATTTCTTTCCTTCTACTAACTTTGGGTTTTGTTTGTTCTTCTTTCTCTAGTTCCTTTAGGTGTAATGTTAGATTCTTTATTTGAGATTTTTCTTGTTTCTTGAGGTAGGCTTGTATAGCTATAAACTTCCTTCTTAGAACTTTGTTTGCTGCATCCCATAGGTTTTGGATTGTCGTGTTTTCATTGTCATTTGTCTCTAGGTATTTTCTGATTTCCTCTTTGATTTCTTCAGTGACCTCTTGGTGTTTAGTAACATATTGTTTAGCCTCCATATGTTTGTGTTTTTTTATGTTTTTTTCCCCTGTAGTTGATTTCTAATCTCATAGCGTTGTGGTCAGAAAAGATGCTTGATATGATTTCAGTTTTCTTAAATTTACTGAGGCTTGATTTGTGACCCAAGATGTGATCTATCCTGGAGAATGTTCCATGTACAGTTGAGAAGAAAGTGTAACCTGCTGCTTTTGGATGGAATGTCCTATAAATATCCATTAAATCTATCTGGTCTATTGTGCTATTTAAATCTTCTGTTTCCTTATTTATTTTCATTTTGGATGATCTGTCCATTGGTGTAAGTGAGGTGTTAAAGTCACCCACTATTATTATGTTACTGTCAATTTCCTCTTTTAGAGCTGTTAGCAGTTGCCTTATGTATTGAGGTGCTCCTATGTTAGGTGCATATATATTTATATTTGTTATATCTTCTTCTTGGATTGATCCCTTGATCATTACATAATGTCCTTCCTTGTCTCTTGTAACATTCTTTATTTTAAAGTCTATTTTATCTGTTACGAGTATTGCTACTCCAGCTTTCTCTTGATTTCCATTTGAATGGAATATCTTTTTCCATCCCCTCACTTTCAGTCTGTATGTGTTCCTAGGTCTGAAGTGGGTCTCTTGTAGACAGCATATATATGGGTCTTGTTTTTGTATCCATTCAGCAAGCCTGTGTCTTTTGGTTGGAGCATTTGATCCATTCACGTTTAAGGTAATTATCGATATGTATGTTCCTATGACCATTTTCTTAATTGTTTTGGGTTTATTTCTGTAGGTCCTTTTCTTCTGTTGTGTTTCCCACTTAGAGAAGTTCCTTTAACATTTGTTGTAGAGCTGGTTTGGTGGTGCTGATTTGTCTTAGCTTTTGCTTGTCTGTAAAGCTTTTGATTTCTCCATCGAATCTGAATGAGATCCTTGTCAGGTAGAGTAATCTTGGTTGTGGGTTCTTCCCTTTCATCACTTTAAGTATACCATGCCACTCCCTTCTGGCTTGTAGAGTTTCTGCTGAGAATCAGCTGTTAACCTTATGGAAGTTCCCTTGTATGTTATGTGTTGTTTTTTCCTTGCTGCTTTCAATAATTTTTTTTTGTCTTTAATTTTTGCCAATTTGATTACTATGTGTCTCGGCGTGTTTCTCCTTGGGTTTATTCTGTATGGGGCTTTCTGCACTTCCTGGACTTGGGTGGCTATTTCCTTTCCCATGTTAGGGAAGTTTTCGACTATAATCTCTTCAAATATTTTCTTGGGTCCTTCCTCTCTCTCTTGTCCTTCTGGGACCCCTATAATGTGAATGTTGTTGCATTTAATGTTGTCCCAGAGGTCTCTTAGGCTGTCTTCATTTCTCTTCATTCTTTTTTCTTTATTCTGTTCCACAGCAGTGAATTCCACCATTCTGTTTTCCAGGTCACTTATCCGTTCTTCTGCCTCAGTTATTCTGCTATTGATTCCTTTTAGTGTAGTTTTCATTTCAGTTATTGTATTGTTCATCTCTGTTTGTTTGTTCTTTAATTCTTCTAGATCTTTGTTAAACATTTCTTGCATCTTCTCGATCTTTGCCTCCATTCTTTTCCCGAGGTCCTGGATCATCTTCACTATCATTATTCTGAATTCTTTTTCTGGAAGATTGCCTATCTCCATTTAATTTTGTTGTTTTTCTGGGGTTTTATCTTGTTCCTTCATGTGGTACATAGCCCTCTGCCTTTTCATCTTGTCTATCTTTCTGTGAATGTCAATTTAATTTTAAATAATAGTTGTTTCTAACTCTCAAAATTCCTAAAAATTTGGCACTCAGCTCTTGTGCACCCGTATCAGCCAGTTCCAGCACCCCAGTGGATGATCTCAAAAACAGGCTGAAAAGCCTTCAATTTATATGAAGGTCTATATCAGGCAAAACTGATCTGTGGAGATAGAAATGCAGAATATTGGTTGTCTCTTGGCTTGGGGTGGGGAATAAAATTGACTGGGAAGGAACAGGAGAAACCTTTCTGAGGTGATGGAAAAGTTCTATATCTTGATAGGATGTATGGTTTATCAGATTTTATTGAACTATGTAGACTTAAGATCAGTACATTTCTTTGCATTTAAACTGTATCTGAATAATAAAGAAAAGCAAAATGAAATTTGCCATACCAACAGTAAATTCGTTAATGAAAGGACAAAATACATGCGCGCACACACACACACACACACACACACAAACACAATCACTATCAGACAAGCCAAAAGAGAGGGCTCACCATCAGCAACGAATATGAAGTTGTGAAAAAAGTCTATTATATGGAACCAATGGCACAAACCCTTGGTTCCATATGTTTGGAGCATGAAGTTTAGTGAGACAATGGCCAGAAGGGCAGATTGAAGCCCAGTGATGAATGACTTCATACAGTCACCCATGATGTGCCTCTTCTGTTCTGGCCTCAACAAACGTTTTCTGTAAAGGACAAGATAGGACATTTTTTAGACTTTGCAGGCCATACACAGACTCTGTTCCATCTTCTTCTCCTCTTTCTTCTTCTTTTAAAACTCTTTAAAAATATAAATTATTCTTAGCTCAAGGGTTGTGCAAAAAGCAGTGGGTTGAATTTGGCCTGCATTATGTAGTTTGCTGACCCCTGTCCTCTACTAAGCACCTTGGATGTATAAAGAATTCCTTCCAACCAGAACCACTATGCAAGTGTGACCAGAGAGACTTGGGAGCACACAGAAAAAGAGAGGGACTAATTCTTCCTGGGGAAGTCTTCTCAGAGGAGATGCATCTGAGTTTGGAAGGATAAGAAACAGCTCATGTGGAGTAAAGCAAGTTGCAGGGGAGAGATGTTCCTACTGAGTTGGATTCTGCCATTTGAGAATCACATGCTTTGGGGGTAAGGCTTTGCTGGCCCTGAGTTTCTTCATCTTTAGGATGGGTCTTATAATACCTACCCTTCTAATCTGGGAAGAAATGCAAGGCAGGTAAAACAAAACAAAACACCCCAAAAACCTTGCTTAAAAGAGCTTAAAGTGCCTGAAAAATGTGGTTGTTTTCTCAGACCTTTCATCTTGCCTGAGCCAGGATGACTCATGCCACTCATGTGTGCACAGTAATTGCTGAGATTATTGGGTTTATGCCAGAGTGTTTGGAGCCTACCACTCAGTTCTCAAGAGAGAACAGAATGAGTCGGGAACAGACTTTGGCGTCTTCTTGTTGATTGTTTTATGAGCCATTTGCATATTGATCTAAGGCTAAATTTGTTCAGCTCCTTGCTTCTTAAAAGTACAAGTCATCGGGGTGGGAGGAAGGGAAGTTGGAGGAAGGTGGTCAAAAAGTATTAGCTTCCAGTTATAAAAAAAAGTAAGTACTAGGGGTATAATACAGAACATGATGACTATAGCTTACACTACTGTGTGTGATACACATGCAAGCTGTTAAGAGAGTGATTCTAAGACTTCTCATCACAAGGAAAAAAATTGTTCCTTTTTTTGCTTTTTTCTTTTATTGTACCTATACGAGATGATGGATGCTAACTAAACTTTTTAGAGTAGTAATTTCATAATAGTTTATGCTGGTCAAATCATTGTGCTGTACACCTTAAACTCATATAGTGAATTATACCTGAATAAAACTGGAAAAAAAAGTACAAGTCAGATGACTTTTTGCTGTTTCCTGAGGAGCAGTGTCAGGATCTGTTCCCCTCTCCCCAAGTACTCATTTTTCCATCATTCCACAGTGCCTGATGTTCCAACACAGTGGATCCAAGTGCTTCTTTAGAAAGAAAACAGCTTTTTTTTTTGGGGGGGGGTGGCGAGTAGGACGCCATAAACTAGCTATTAGCCAGAGAAATCATTTCAGTACATCAGATTCTGAGAAATGATGAGGTAGAGACATTGGGCTCTGAGGAGACAACCCGGGTCCAAATTCTTTGTGTCAATTATTTAGCCTTTCTGTTTCTCTGTTTCCTTACACAGGACGTGAGGATAATGACACTACCTAGTAGTTGCCATTAGGATGGAATGCACAGCCATATGTCAGGAACACAGGGCCATACCTGCCAGACAGTCATAAATGTTAGCTGTTATTATTTCTAGTTAAGGCCATGTTGGAACAGAGGGATAGTTTTGTACCTGGAGCTAGGAGCGGGGAGAGGGGAGAGCTGAGATAGGACTAAATATAAGCATCATCTAAGTTATCATTTTTTTTCGCATCCTGGACCTCTGAGTAGTGTGTCTGGGCATGGTGTCTTGCTCTGTGAGCCAGTATTTCTGTCTAGAATGAAAGATCCCCTGTCACCCACTTGGATGAATGTACAACACAGGCTTCACCATAGGGAGACATGGAGTGATCACTCTTCCATTTCCTTCCTCCTGTATCTGTTTATTTGACCATCTTTTCTGCTCTAGACAGTCAGCTACTTGAGGACAGGGCTTCTGTTGTATTCATCTTTTTATTTTTATCCCTAGCACGGGGCCACTGGGTATATATTTGATGCTCAGTAAAATTTTCTTTGAATGAACGTGTAAATGAATATCCGTATTCCGTATTTAATTCCTGGGGAAACTCAGTTGCCTGTATGTGTAGGCAGATGTATTATCATATTTATGGTCACAGCTAAATTATTTGGGTCAACAAGATTAGATGCCAAGTACTGTGTACAGGCTTGGGCAAATTCTAGAGATACGTAATCTGTTACTGGTCAATCCAATTAATTCTCCCTCAATTCTAGAGAAAACAAAAGTCCCAATCAAAATGATACAAACCACTTAAACTCCTCAAAAATCTCTGAAAGTGGAAATGTTACCTAGTGGAGCATAAGACGAGCCAGTTTAAGGTGAGGATTTGAGAAATAAAATGCTTTACTTTTATTGACAGTGAACCAATATGATATTAAAACAAAAGAAGAAATTCAGTGAAAAAGGCAGCCCATACCATCGTTGAAAATTCAGTTAAAAAATCAGATTAACTGGTGATTTTCCTGAAGTTACTTGTCATTTTGTTCAGAAAGTTTAATTTGGCAGAATCAGCTTGTTTCCAGGCGGTACCTTAATTGTATCACTTTTCAGAAAAATGTTTCTGTCAATCAGAAACTGTTTTAAGAACTAACTGCGTGCAAAGCTGAGGCCTAGGAGAACTGGGTTCTTTAGCCAGGAGGACAGCAGGTACCTGTGTCCTGGATCATGGAAGAGAGAACGTTCCATGTGGGGATGGGCGCTGGGATGTTCAGGGAGTGCCTTGGGCCATAAGTTCAAGTTGACATGTTTCCTTTTCGGGGAAGTCCTGTTGGAGGTGAAAGTGTAAGAAGTCATGAATCCTGGTCTTGGGCCTCCTAGTTTCGTTATTTTGAAAGTTTATGACCTGGGGCAAGATACATCTTTTCCCTGTGTCTTGGTGAAAGTCTGAGTTGAACCGGCTGCCTTCAAAGATATTTTCGTTGTTGTTGTTTAGCTCTAAGCCTATGTGAGTATACAAATTACTCCCCCGAATCCATTTCTGAGGTATTGAGGGGGTTTTAAAACATACTGGGGGATGTTTACAAAGTCAGAGATATTTGGTATTTTCAGGAGCACAACTGTTTGCAACTCAGGGCCACCTAAGGTGCTGCCCAGAACATCTAGCGTGGGGATGGGGGCAGCCAGGGAGGCTCAGGGAAGAAGCATAGAGTAGATTAAACACCTCTCCCATCAGCTCTCCTCTGACTGTGGTGGCTCAGTAAGAACTGACTGTGTTGATGTTTGTGCCAAGCAAGACCCATAAGACCACTGTGTGTGTGGGCCACATACCCAGCAGACAGTGAGCAGTTGGGAGCTTTCTGGTGGGGGGAGGGTGGTAAAAGACTATAACGATTTCTGCCTGACGGAAATAGAAAAGCACAGATAGGTTTTAGGCTGTTTCTGCCATAAATACTATTCAGTGCCTAGTCTGTGGTAGACACTCCGGATTTAATGCTGAACCGCACAGATAGGGCTCCTGCCTTTGTGGAGCTTATTGCCCAGTGGAGGAAAATAATAAGTAGACAGCAATCCTATTACATATTATGCTAGGGAAAGTATAGGGTCCTGTAGATGCCCGTGGGTGGGACATCTAACTCAGATGTTGGAAGCTTGGGAGGTTTTCTGAAGAGATGTTTAGGCAGAAAATTGAAAAATACATGGATGGGGAAAGCAGAAGGAAGTGTTTAAGGTGGGGGGACCAGCATGTCCAAAGGCCTGGAGGTGAGAGGTAGCAGGGTGTGTTCAAACATCTGAAAGCTGTTCAGTGTGTCTGGAGGGTAAGAGACGGAGGCAGAGAGTGAATGGTGGAGAGACCGCAGAAATCAGATTCTGGAGGACCTCCCTAAACTACAGGAATGAATTTGGTTTCTAATTTAAATGCAGTGGAAGTGTCTGAACAACTTTAAACAAGGCAGTGATGGGATCAGATTTGTGTTTTAGAACATTCCTCCGGGCTGCAGAGTGGAGAGAGGATTGGAGGGGGCAAGAGTAGAGATGGGGAAAGATAAGAGAGAGGGCTAGAAGGCTTTTGAAATCCAGGCTGAGAGAGAATGGTACTTTGTATAATGATGGGGGCAGTGGGATTGGAGAGAAGTGATGGGTTCAAGAAATGCTTAAGAGGTGGACTAGGTAGGACTCAGTGAATGAGATGATGGGGAGACACACACATTTAGTCCATAAGAGGTGATATAATAATTTTCACAGTGTTGCTCTACCATTTTGAGACCCTGGTACATTGTAGGCTCTGAACTATGGTGGCTAGTGTATAGAACTTTTAGAATTGTTCGTCTAGATACAGACGTAAATAACCATCTATTTCTATGAGAATAGGTCTTCTCTCTGTATTGTCCCATGATTTGTAAAGATTGGTTTACGAGCTGAAGTTTTTATCCTGTGTGACCCTAGGTCTCCTGGTCTTGGTCGACTGGATGAAGGGTAGAAATTTAAAGTTTAACAAGAAAATTTGGCTGTTTCTCCTGGGAATTTAAAATTGAGAGTGTTCATGTAGCTGGACCTTTAACATGTAAACTTGGGAGCTGCAGGGTAAACATCTACCATGTAGATTGGGAGGCAAAGAAGAGCAGAAAGAAGCATGAAGATTGTGTAGAGATGAGCGTAAGTGAGAGACGGAAAGAGAGATTTATTTATTTATTTATTGAAGTACAGTTGATTTACAATGTTGTGTTAATTTCTGCTGTATAGTGATTTAGTTATACATATAAATACATTATTTTTTAAATATTCTTTTCCATTATGATTTATTGTAGAATACTGAATATAGTTCCCTGTGCTACACAGTAGGATCTTGTTGTTTATCCATTCCATATATAATAGCTTACATCTGCTAACCCCAGCCTTCCACTCCTTCCCTCTCCCAACTCCCTCCCCCTTGGTAGCCACAAATCTGTGGAGAGCCCTAATGTCCTTCCCGTCCCTTCCTGAAGTTTCTTCTTCAGACCCATGTACATTTCTGCTATGGGGTTCCGTGAGATTCTCTTGTATCCCTCTTAGAAATTCTCACCTCTCCTTTTTGTTTTCCTGGCTACCTCAAGTTGGTTTCTGCTACTTGCAACGAAAGAGTCTAAGTAAAACACATAACACACTAGATTCCTGGCAAAACATAGGTCTTAACAGAGGCTTCTTGCCTGTACCACCCTTGAATATAGTTCTTTTTTTATGCTTGGCTTGGGCATGCCATTTTACACAGAAGCTTCCCAGAGGTGATGTTCAGTTAGCTCATTGGTGGCTCTGGACAGCTATATTTTGGCCATGACTCACAGGGCAGTTCCCTTCCTTGGTAGATATCAGCAAAAAGCTTAGAAATAATTGTACTCCGCTCTTTTCTGAACCCAAGCTGCTTCGATTTGGCATTGTGCCGAGCACAGCAGCGCGGCGCTGATGGATCCAATCCTTCTAAGAAACTTATGATTAGAATCAGGAACACCGATGACATTTTATAACCTGCTGAGGGTAATGTTTTTCTACAAAAAATGCTCATAAATATCTTAAATTTTCTGTAGATCTAGCCCTGCACCCAAAATGTTTTGGCAAGAATTACAGAGCGTTTTGGGACTTTTATCACATGCTGCTCTCCAAATTTAGTAACCGAGTGAATACGTTATGTACCAGATTCTTACTCGTTTACAGAAATAAAGAGCTATGTTTTCAAATCGAAGTCATTTTAAGGTTTTGTAGCTGTTAAACTGAAAACAAAACCCCGACACCCTGGCCATATCTGGGCCGAGTCTGCACAGCAAAAGGAAGTCAGGGAGTTGAGGCAATTGGCTGATCAAATCATGAGAACTTAGAAGGGGACCTACGATTTAGTGGTTAAGGGATCTGGTATTGGAGTTAAAGACCCCACACCTGGGTTGGAGCCGAACCGTGCCTTTTTCCATTCAGGTGGTCTTGAGTCCATTTTGTTACCTTTTTATACTCCAGGCTTCTTTTCTGTAAAATGGGATTGCAATTGTTTGCAAAATGGGATTGCAAAACCTCAGAAGGTTTTGTGAAGTTTAAGCAAGGCGGTGTACATAAAGCACTTGGCCTGGCGGTGGGGCACGGTAAAAACCCATCGTGTGTCAAGTAACTATTTGTATTTAGTGCCTGGGTGAGGCAGGTTGGGAGAGGGGGGTGCACGATAGGATGGCCCACGGTTAATTTAACAATCCTCCAAAACAGGGTATGGCAAACTATATGCCTGAGAGCCAAATCTGGCTGGCAGCCTGTTTTTGTCTAGTCCACATGAATCACATTTTTAAAGGTGACAAGCTTGAATGAACTTCACCTGAGCCCTGTGCTCCTGGAGAAAAGGAACTGTTAAACAATCTCTTCATCTTTTGTTTTCTGAGGCTAATTGTAGAGGACCATCCCACCCTGGCATATTCTGAGATAAAAGTTGTCTCCAATCTCCTTTAAGACCTCTCTAAAACTCATTGATCGTTCCCCTGTGTAGCTCAGGTCCCCTCCCCTTTCTCTGAGACATTCCGTATTAATGCATGTTGACCCTATTCCAATAGCCTGAATAAAACCAGCACCTTAATTGTCTGGTGCATTTTGTCTTTGCCATAAGGTTATTAAAAACCAAGACCAAACCCCAAAATATGCACGTAACAGGGACTGTGGCCCTCAACGTAAAAAATATTTAATCTGGTTTTACGGACAACCTTGCTGACTCCTGTGTCTGGGATGAAAGGGTCCTGGCCCAAAACTCTCCATCAGCCATAGACATTCCTTTTTATACCTGTTGAACTGTTAAGTGATTCCTATTATAACTCAGATATACCATAAGAATGATCCAATCAGAGCATTGAAATGGGGGAAGGAAATAAGCAATTTAGAAATTATAGCAGATGAAGAATGGTCAAAGGTACTTGTGCTGGATACTTTCTTGATATTATCTCATTTAATTCTTCATTATTTTGAGATGATTATTCTGAGAAACAGTAGATGCAGGAGGGGCTTTGAAAATTGAGTAGAAGTTACCCTTTTGTAAGGGACGTTTATATTTATAAAGGAAACTTCCATTTGTAAGAGTATTTCACTCTCTGTACCAGGAAGAGAAGGATGATTCTAACTCTTTAGAAATTCCTCTCAGTAGAGAAGGCAGTGACTTAAATCTGCATAACAAACCTTACTTGTGCTTACCATGATTTTCCTGGTAACCTCTCTAACACTGGCCTCCCTCCCACCCACACTTTTTGTTCTTTTATCTTTAGCTGAAGATGGTACTGAAGTTGGAGTTCAAAGCCACCTCTCTGAGTTACTCATTTTTTCCCTGGGTATCTCCTGTGGTTCCATGAGGTATATAAGTTAATAAACTTCCATTTGTTCTTCTCTTGTTAATCTCTTTTATGACAGGGATCTCAGCTAAGAAAGAATGATGGAGGGAATTATTTTTCCTCCCCTACACAGTCTTGCAGAGTAGGTATTTATCATCCCAATTTGACAGATTAGACAGTTGAGTTTGAAGTTAAATCATGTGTCCAAGGTCATAGTGCAAATAAATGGACTGTGAATCTCAAACTCTCTAACTATAGAGTCCACATTTCTTCTAGTAAAGTCATGTTATGTTCAAGGATTTGAAGCTCCTTTGTGTAGAATGATCAGTAAACTGGGGTACTCTCCCAGAAGGATGGAACTAGGCAGATTCTGGCTCATTGAACAGAAAATCTTTTTCACAACTAGGGCTTTTAACAACACAGGGGCCTGCTCCGTGAAGTTTTCCATCTGGCATTCTGTATATCAAAAGATGTATTTTCCAATATTTAAAAAAATCTGCAATTCTTCCTACAGAATATTTTAACGTATACAATATAGACTTTGGCAGGATTTTGATCAGTGATTATCAGTGGTGCTTAGGACGGGAGAATAGATCACCTTAAAGGGGGAACACAACAGAACCAGAGGAATTCTCATTCTAAATGTTCTAACAGGTCTCAACAACTTTGAGCCTCACTCTTACTTTTGGGAGCGTGTCCTTAGGTTTTGAGGATGAAAAAAAATTTGAAGACCACTGTTGAGATACATGTGCCGCAAGTTATAACTTAAAAATATCTAAACTGTAAGAGCATTTTGCACCCTAATCCGGAGAATTAATGGTGTCATTTTGTTCCACTTGAACATATTTAATATTATTTTTTCAGCTTTAGGTTCTTCTTTTCAAATATCCCCATACCCTGAAGCCATTTTTGAAGTGGAAATATTTTTTTCTTCTACCTTCTCAGCTGTTGCAAGTGAATAATTGATTTGAATTTAATATTTACCATTTCTTGCCTCCAGAAACATCCCAGCACAGGTTTCCTTTAAGCATGTAAAAATTCATTCAAATATTGACTTCATTTTGGTTTTTTTCCCATTTTTCTGGCAATAAAAATGATTAAACAAATCCTAGAGTAGGGTTTTCTATAGATGTGTTGATTTGATTTAAATTATTTATATTTCTTGTTGTGCCTTGCTGCCCACCTAGGCTGGGACTGGGGAGTAAATTACCTGCTTTCACTCATCTTTGAAATGGTGATTAGAGGTCTGTCTTTGCAGAAATAGTGTGCTGTTAGACTGTTGGTTCTGGAAAATAGAATAATATCTTTTGTCTTTAAATGTGAAAGTTTATTTTTGAACTACAAGATTAATGTTTTGTGATATTCTGAAAGCACTGCATGTGCATGAAAGAATAATTTAGGGTTTAAAATTATTGTGCTTCAGCATGTCAGAGGAGGGGCTGTTAATTTTATGTAGCTGGTGCCCTAGGCAGAGAAATCTCTTTGACATTCAAAAGCTATTTAAAAACATTGGTTTGTCTTCTATGGCTGTAACTTGACTGGATTTTCAAAGAAGTTTCAATTTAAATAAAAAAGATTCGAGATTAACATTCAACAATGCCGGAAGGTTACAAGGGGGACCCACATTTGTCATCATTCTGAGCTTTTTTCTTAAACAAAATTCTGGCTTTAACTTAGTAAAACGTATGAGGAAAATATGAATTAAAAACACACTGGGCATATACCCTGAGAAAACCATAATTCAAAAAGAGTCATGTACCAAAATGTTCATTGCAGCTCTATTTACAATAGCCCAGAGATGGAAACAACTTAAGTGTCCATTATCGGATGAATGGATAAAGAAGATGTGGCACATATATACAATGGAATATTACTCAGCCATAAAAAGAAACGAAATTGAGCTATTTGTAATGAGGTGGATGGACCTAGAGTCTGTCATACAGAGTGAAGTAAGTCAGAAAGAGAAAGACAAATACCATATGCTAACACATATATATGGAATTTAAGAAAAAAAAATGTCATGAAGAACCTAGGGGGGGCTTCCCTGGTGGCGCAGTGGTTGAGAGTCTGCCTGCCGATGCAGGGAACACGGGTTCGTGCCTTGGTCCGGGAGGATCCCACATGCCGCGGAGCGGCTGGGGCCGTGGGCCATGGCCGCTGAGCCTGTGCGTCCGGAGCCTGTGCTCTGCAACGGGAGAGGCCACAACAGTGAGAGGCCCGCGTACCACCAAAAAAAAAAAAAAAAAAAAAAAAAAAAAACCTAGGGGTAAGACAGGAATAAAGACACAGACCTACTAGAGAATGGACTTGAGGATATGGGGAGGGGGAAGGGTGAGCTGTGACAAAGCGAGAGAGAGGCATGGACATATATACACTACCAAACGTAAGGTAGATAGCTAGTGGGAAGCAGCCGCATAGCACAGGGAGATCAGCTCGGTGCTTTGTGACCACCTGGAGGGGTGGGATAGGGAGGGTGGGAGGGAGGGAGATGCAAGAGGGAAGAGATATGGGAACATATGTATATGTATAACTGATTCACTTTGTTATAAAGCAGAAACTAACACACCATTGTAAAGCAATTATACTCCAATAAATATGTAAAAAAAACCCAAAACCACAGACTTTTGAAGGGAAACACACACACACACACATACACACCCAGAATAGATAAATTAAGGCTCACTAAAGCTTTTTTAAAAAATATCAGTATAAATAGCTTCCATTTCTTTAATTAGTTTTTTGTGTATCTACTATGTGCTGGGCATTAAACTAATTAATACATATTCATCTTGTTTCATTCTCTTAATAATTCTTTAACAACTATTCCCCCATTTTAGAGAAAAAAGAGTTGAAAATCTGTGAGGTTAAAAAAATTGCCTAAGGTCACAAAGCTCTTTCTCTAGTAGAAGAGGATTTAACAGCAGTTCTGACTTCCGTGTTAAGAGTTCTTTTGACTACTAGTTAGCAGTCACCAGGGCCAATTAACAAGATGTCATCAATATAGTGGACCAGCATGATGTTCTGTAGAAAGTAAAGATGACCAAGGTGCTTTTGGACTCCATTGTGTCAGAGAGCAGGAGGTGACTTGCTCTGGGGCAAGACGTGGATTTCCAGTGCTGTCCTTTCTACAAAAAATCAAACTGCTTTTGATCTCTTTACCAATGGGGATTGAGAAGAACACATATAGTGGATCAGTTGCTTCATACTGAGGTCCGGAGTCTCTGTTGCTCTGCTCAGTAATGTTAAATGACTTGCCCAAGGATGCACAGTAAATAGTGGCCAAGGGTGGAATAGACCCTGGTCTATCTCTCTCTCAAGTCTGTGTACTGCCCAGCACATTACATAGCCTTTCGTTATGGTTCCTACCAGGTCATTCTACATAGGAGACATTTTATATAGGAGATATCTTAATCTAGTGACTGGTCACTAAAATGAAAAAAAGCTAGATACCTGAATTGATTAGTTAATTTTATCAACGACTTTGTGATTGATTCAGTTAAAGATTTTATGAAAACCTGGAAAGACTGTGAAATAACCATGTGGTGTTTATTATTCTTCTGGGCTTCATTAGTCTGTTTTGATAACTGCATTTATATACTACAGAATATAAGGTATAGCTAGTTAGGTTGAGAGCCAGCTTGGACTCTGAAACTTCAAGTACTCTAAACAAGCACGCTTAGTAGTCAGAATCATATTATTATATTTTGAGCCATTAACTTTGTGTAGCACCTACTTCATACTATACAATGACTTCATTAACTTCTAATCACTATTGCTTCCGTTGTTCAAGGTGGGTAAAGCAGAGTTTATCTGGAGTTTAAGATTAAGGTTGACAGATTAAATTTGTTCATGTAATCTATTGATTTTTTGTTTTTGTTTTGTTCTGACATTAAAAGAGACATTATTATAACCACAGTCCATTCAAATAATATACTATAATGGATTATGTATGAATAAATTAAAGGATCTAGATCTTTAATAATAACGCCACTTTATAGCAGCAGTAGTTCTGTAAATGGATATCTTACTGTTAAACAAAATGCAATTGAAAAATAAAATACACTGTTACCCAAATAACAGTTCATGTTACAAATAATCAGTTTGGTTGGAGCTACAAGATTCTTCTGATGCAATAGTAAATTACACTTCAGCAAATTTGTCAAACTGATGAAAATCCCAATCCTATGTGTTTTGTTTTAATGATGTAGAAATATGGACAAGATATTTTCTTTCTTTTATCCACATTAGAGTGAACAGAATAATAATTTCACAAGTAAAGTTTCTAGTGTTTTTCTGGGAAAATCAGGTAATAGCAGTTAGAAATGCCATTAGTTGCTTAAAATAATATCGTTTGTTAAGTTTTTTTTTCATAATTGGCATTCCAGGAGTAGGTGGCTACTGGTGTAAGCTCACCCTATCAGCTATGCCATCAGGGATCCAGGGACTTTCTATCTTCCTGTGCTGTCATTCTTAGCAAATTAGTTTTCATTCTCCTGTTTGTTGCCTCATGGTTGCAAGATGGCTGCGATAGGTCCGGCCATGAGGAAAAAGGGGGAAGGATCAGGATATTCATGATCCTTTATCAGTCCACCTTCGCATATACCTCCCAGGCCAGAATTATGTCCTATGTCCATGTCTAATTGCAAGGAGGCTGGGCAAGTGAGGAACAGGATTGGAGTCGTTGGTATGGCCAACCATGACTAATCCTCAGGGGCTAGGCAGTTGCTGCCTTCAAACAAAATTGGGGTGTTCAGAAAAAAGAAGGGTCTGGGTATTGGTTCCACTTCAGAAGTTTCTTTATGTTGTTGCTCTTCTTTCCCAATTTTCTCAAAACAGTCTGGACAAGGATGCCACCTTACTGATAAGTGTTCTCAATGGGTGTGTATGCTTAAGTGTGGATTGTAGGGATTCAGATGTGGAAAAGATCAGTGAGGACAAGAATGGTCATGGAATATCTCATGAAATACTAGAATTAAAGGGTGAGTAGGATTAAGGTAAGTGGTAGGGAAAGGAAACAGCATCCCAAGCAGAAGAATTGCATCAGTAAAGGCAGGGAGGTTGGCTAAGCATTGTCTAATGACAGAGAGGGAAATCACCTTCTGAGAAGAGTTGAGACCATGTTAAGTGTGCCTTTGTATTCTGATGCTTGGCATCTGGGACCTCGCTGACCTGGAGAGACCGTTCCTCCCAGGGCTAGCCAATTCCTAGAGATAGTAAATGATAGTAAATGACTTGCCTGCAAGTACATGCACACCAGCCAATCCAGAGGCCATACCCTCCCACTACCTCCTCTACTGAGCTCTTACACTCTGGGCTGCTCTCCACCTGCCCTAATCACACCAGGGCCAGGTGGAGATGACACACCTACACCCCAAAGCCAGCTGGAAGTATTTAAAGTAGCCAGTCCTGTGTCTTCTCACCCTGCCTCGCTCGTTCCTTCCATGGAAACCACAGTAAAGTCTCCTCCCCATGTTTTCTCCTCACTCGTCCTGCCTCCTCACTGACCCTGGTGCTTCCCTGTCTGGCTCCCCAATGGTACAGTGCCGTGCCATGCCTCCTGTTTCTAAGCATCTGTGAGAATAAACTTCTTCCTTCACGGCAGTCACTTCTCTGTCTGCATGTCTTCCCATACCTGATTAAAACACATCCTGGTACCTTCTACAACACTGTCCTTTTTGTTTGTTTTCACCTTATCTTTATTATTTATTTATTTTATTGAAGTATAGTTTATTTACAATGTGTTAGTTTCAGGTATACAGCACAGTGATTCAGTTATATATACATATACATATACACATTCTTTTTCAGATTCTTTTCCCTTATAGGTTATTACAAAATATTGAGCATAGTTCCCTGTGCTATACAGTAGGTCCTTGTTGGTTATCTATTTTATGTGTAGTAGTGTACAACACTGTCCTTATTTGAAAGAGCATCAGTGAGACTGGGAAGAGTGAGAAATAAGGTCTCATATTGTGGTCTGAGATTTCTGGTTTTGGTGTGGAGGGGAATAGGAAGCTCGCTGAGCCGGAGAGAGACGTGGAAGCATCCTAATCTGGCCGCAGGGATCAGAGGACTCGGGTTACTTGGTGGCACGTGGATTTTCTTTCAGAGATTCCTCAAAACATGACTGTGTTTCTGTGTGAAAGTCAGTTATCTCACAAATTGCTATTTGTGTCTGAGAAAGATCAGTGAGATTATTAAAAAGATTGAGGCTAATAAGCTACTGATGAGAAGCAATGAGCTCATTTGTAACCTCGTTTCTATAAATGACACAGGTTTTTCAGCGTAAGAAAAAGCGATGTATTGGGAAGGCTAGGAAAACTAGCCTTTTCCCTTCAAACAGAATCTCTTCCTTCTTTTATTCTACCATGAAATATTTCTGTTGCCCGTGTTAATACTCTGTTAAAATTCTAGGAACCCCTCTTAGGAAGTCTATAGTTAATGAACCCAAATGATTGTTAATATTTTATGGTTGAAATAGCAAGACAAACAAAAACTAATAAAAACTTGTGGTGATTACCATTTTTACTAGCATAAATTTTCCTACGTAAATAGTCTGCAGTTAAAATGAGAAGAGAGGAAGGCTGTGAGGGTAGTGGCTTTGACAAGGATGGACCTTAGCAGTATTGCCACCTGGAGCTGAACTTCCAGCGACCTCCCCTGGCAAATTTCTGTGCTTAGAAGCAGGAGAGAGCCAACTGAGAGAAGAGGCTTAGTTACCCTGCCGGGAGCTGACGAACAATTGTGATAACTGTTAGCTCTTCAGTTCACTTAAGTTCAATTAAATTTACTCAAATTCAGTTAAAGCCGCTTCCTATATCTTTGGTAAATCTGAAGTTTCAGAACTCTTGCTGTTAAAATTCAACCTACCGAACTACCCCAAAACATCATCTCCTCCAAATCAGGTGTCGTAGAATATGTGAAAGATAGGAAAAGAGGCAAATGGATATAGTAACCAGGAAAGACTCCCCCTCCCGCCCATTTTCTTATGTTAGATGAAAGCCGAAGCCCCTAATAGACTAATATACTGAGAGAAACAGTGTCGCCATCCGAAACAACGAAATGGCTCTTCGTTGTTGTTGCTGTTTTTGTTTTGCGGTACGCGGGCCTCTCACTGCTGTGGCCTCTCCCGTTGCGGAGCACAGGCTCTGGACGTGCAGGCTCAGCGGCCACGGCTCACAGGCCCAGCCGCTCCGCGGCATGTGGGATCTTCCCGGACCAGGGCATGAACCCGTGTCCCCTGCATCAGCAGGCGGACTCTCAACCACGGCGCCACCAGGGAAGCCCGAAACGGCTCTTTTAATTCATAAAAAAGCTTCATTGTAATAGCTTTCGTTATTAGGCACTCACTCTAAAGCCGTTTAAGAGGAAAAAGAACATGTTGTTTAGATGTAGTAAGAAAACAGGAAGGCAAAACTCCTTTAGATTAGGTTTGGAGATTTTTTATTATTAAACCCATTTTGTAAAAGGATTTTCCACATGGTTTAAACCAACCATTTTGTTCTTCAAAAGTCTGGATTGTTGTTTTGCATTTTAAAATATAGTCATTCCCCAGGGCACTGTCTCTGATTTAGACGGAGAATTTTATTTTATTTTAAATAAATTTATTTATTCATTGATTCATTCATTCATTTATCTTTGGCTGCACTGGGTCTTTGTTACTGCACACAGGCTTTCTGTAGTTGCGGCGAGCAGGGCTACTCTTCGTTGTAGTGCACGGGCTTCTCATCGCGGTGGCTTCTCGTTGCGGAGCACGGGCTCTAGGCTCGCAGGCTTCAGTAGTTGTGGCTCGCGGGCTTCAGTAGTTGTGGCTCACAGGCTTCAGTAGTTGTGGCTCATGGGCTTCAGTAGTTGTGGCATGTGGGCTCAGTAGTTGTGGCTTGCAGGCTTTAGAGCGCAGGCTCAGTCGTTGTGGCGCACAGGCTTAGTTGCTCCACAGCATGTGGGATCTTCCCAGACCAGGGCTCGAACCTGTGACCCGTGCATTGGCAGGCAGATTCTTAACCACTGTGCCACCAGGGAAGTCCTAGAGGGAGAATTTTAAATCCCGTCTGCTACAGAGAGGTGTGTAGAAGAAACATCCAACTGAAAAGGCAGCTTGGCTCTGCCACTGAGCAAATTAGGTAAATTAGCCCGCCACCTCCAGACTTTACTTTTCTCCTCTCTAATATGCTAGGGTTGGATGCGATAGTCCACGCAGTTTCCCCCAGCCCCAGTGTCCTGTGATGCCCAGTCTCTGTGACTCACAACTGTGTAGTCCTGGCGGGTAATGTCATGAGAGAAGAGGGGCAGGTGCCGAGTGCGGCAAACTGAGGGGCGCGTGCTTGGGTTAGGGAGCACAGCTGCTGCTCAGCTGAAGTCCACGGAAGCTGCACAGGACCAGTGCTGCAAACTCTGATTTTTTCAAGAGTGGCTGCCCAGCAGTCAGTCCTTTTTGCCCTTATACTTATTCCTCCATTCCCCCCCTTCTCTGCTCTGAAATGTCGGGGCTGATCCCCGCAGGCTGGGGTTCCTGGTCTCCCACGTCAGCTGGCTCTGCCTGGCCAATGGGACGCATTGGAGACGGGGGCTGGGGAGAAAGGGAGAGACCGGGGTATTTCTGACCCTACCTCTCTGCCTTGGACAATGAAGGCTTCCTGTGGCAGAAATATCTCTGCAAGGACCCCAGCTTTTGCAATACAGACCTACTAGGGTTCCAGCTTTCACTGGGTGACACTAGTCATCTTCTTGTCCCATTTTTGTGCACCCACTCCCCCCCATCTCTGCCTCCTTCTCTCCCTCCAGCCTAGATGTGAGACTTTCTCCAATCTAATCCCTCAGGAAAATTCTGGAGCACAAATTATGGCACAGAATTTGTTCCATCTTGAGGCAAGGGGTCAACCAACTACACCCCTATGTGTTAGTCATTGGGCAACTAATCTAAGCTTTGGAATAGTCATCCTTGTTTCACCCATGGTTAAGCAGATGTGATTGTTTTAACCTTATTACCTGGGGTAAGGTATGGTGAGAAGAAACTGGAAGGGAGTTTTACAGTTGTGTTATACTCACAGTTCCTTGGAGAGAACACAACACACCATGCAGAGCCACACAGGGAAGTCCCAGGGTTGGTCATGAGGCAGAGGGAGAGGGGAACTGTGGGTAAATGCCTTTGTTGTGGTTTTTGTGGGAAGGAATGGGCAAGGCAGGGTAAGCAGGCTTAGGATTGGCTAATTTGAACACTTCCAGAGGGCTCTGGTGGCACAGGGGCTGCCCCTGGTGGTCTGGTACCTGGTCCTAAGGTGATTAGGGTAATTATATAGTGGCCTGCGAGTATAAGAACCCGATATGGGAGGTGCTTGGCGTGTGAACTGAATCTGCTGCTCAAGAAGGGGAACTGACCAACCTCTGGCCAAGACCTCAAAAGTGAATCAAGAAAACACATACAAAAAACTATATTACAGTGACTCAAATGGAAAATTCTTCAGGGAGATCTTCCTGGGTTGCAGGAGGGTGTTGCCTTTCCAGAGAGACTGGGAGAACTTCTTAGTTCTCCATCTTTGCAAAACTTCTGAGTGATGGTGCCAACACTTCTTGCTCAGCAAAGAGAGGTTTGGGGCAGCCAATATTTATTCCAGACAATGGGCAGGGCCAACAGCCGGTCCCCAGGTTTACCATGGCTCCTTCTATCACTTCTCTCAGCCTCACGGAGGTGAGCTGTGCTCTGGACTTGATTGAAAGTTTTCCCTAGCCCCCTCAGGATGAAACACAAGCACATTTAGCCTAATGATTATTCTTAGCACATTTCCTTAAGAAAGATCTTTTGTATTTCAGCACGTTCAGAGTTGAAAATGACTAGCTTTGAGATTATAAGAAAGGATCACCCAATTTTTCTCCTCCACCCAGATTTGTTCAAAGGGCGGAAGTAGCAAACCTCAGACTGTGAGCCCAAAAAGGAGCTTCATCTTGCTCCCTTTTTGGAAACAGGCTCAGAGAAATGAAGTGACTTGCTAATAATGTCATGCAGCTAATTTGGTGACAAAGTCAGAACGGGGATCCAGATCCCTTATTGTCTTGCTAGTGGCTGAATGCTGCTGTAAACCCATTGTCCAATTTTATAGCACACAAAAAAAGTCAAACTCAACACATTGCTAGAATTTGCAAGTACGAAGGTTGTTAAAGCTGAACTTTATTTGTTAAAAGTTATGAGAGGAACCTTTCCCTGCCCAGTTTCCCGATGAGGGCAACGAAAATGTCCTGAACTTGAATCATGCAGCAGGTATGTACAGGTTACTCATGTGTGTGTTTTCTGCTCAAAGAAAGTATTTTATTTGGCCCGGTCTGTGTAGCTGGGTGAACAAACCCGACTTAGCACAATGGCAATTTTAAACGACTGCTCACGGATTGTCTGTTTAGTGTGGGTGCTGCCTTATTTGGTCATCACATCCTCCTCCCGAGCAAGGTAGGCTGCTTGGAGAGACCTTGAGAGGAGACATTATCAGAAGGGCACCTCCCCTCTAAGAGGAGTCACACAGTACCACTGTAAGCAGGAATGGAATGAAAGCACATTTGCACTAAGTCTGCCCAGCTTGTTTACAGTCAGCCAAGCTCAGTGCCCTGGGACAGCTTCATGATTTTGGCAGCATAGAGAACCCGATTCAGAGATGGGACCACAATTGCCTCTCCAGCAAGTCACACAATTGTCTGGGACCCAACCTTTCTCCAGTACTTTTCAGTAGCTTGAGCACGTGTCTGCAGACAGCTTCTCATTGTCAGTTGTTAACAGTGATCTTTTTTTTTGAGTGTCCCTCCTTTCTTCCTTAGTTCTATCTGTTTCCTCCTCTACCTTGTATTTCATCTTAAGACAACCAATTAAAATGTCCTAATATTTGTAGTGCTTTAGTCTCAAAGAGCGTAAGTTTGATTAATGTCCTTTGAGAGATACAGTTTTATTTGCTCATGTCTAGTGCTGGGTCTTTGCAGCCAAAGAATGAGACACTAGAAGATCGTGACTGACCTTGAGTGGGTGCTCATATTGGAGATGTGTTTTGATTTCATTTCTTTCTTTTTAAATTTAAGTTTTATTTTATATTGGAGTATAGTTGATTCACAGTGTCGTGTTAGTTTCAGGTGTACAGCAAAGTGATTCAATTATACATATACATATATCCCTTCTTTTTCAGATTCTTTTCCCATGTAGGTTATTACAGAATATTGAGTAGAGTTCCTTGTACTATACAGTAGGTCCTTGTTGATTATCTATTTTATATATAGTCGTGTGCATATAATTAACAGTGATCTTGAAATGAGTAATCACCAACAGCGTCATTCATGTTCTATAGATAAAGACAAACTCCTGTTTGGAAACCTTTTGTGGCTCCCCACTGCTCACAGAACGATGCTAAAGCTCCTTGGCTCAATGTGCAAAGAAAGCCCCTGTGTTATCTCCTAGTCATGAAGTGTTACTCTTTTTTTTTTGCGGTACGCAGGCCTCTCATTGTTGTGGCCTCTCCCATCGCGGAGCACAGGCTCCGGATGCGCAGGCTCAGCAGCCATGGCTCACGGGCCCAGCCGCTCTGCGGCATGTGGGATCTTCCCGGACCGGGACACGAACCCGCATCCCCTGCACCGGCTGGTGGACTCTCAACCACTGCGCCACCAGGGAAGCCCTCGTTCCTCTTTTAATCTTTGCTGCCTGGCATGGTGCCTGGCAGCTGTGTGGGGATGAAGAGAGGTGCTCTGGACTGATGGGGGCAATGACATCAGGCCTCCTGGTCCTGTGGCCGGCCTCCTGATTTCCTCCTCATTTCTTTTCTCATTTATAGTGACTAACATAACTATTAAATGCAAGAAAATGTCCATCGCCCGTGATGTGGAACTCTTAGCGTAGGCTGAGCAGCAGTCAGTGTGTGGGAGTTTCCTCCATGTCCAGTGACTCGTTCACTGAGAAATACAGAGTTAATGTACACTTTATTTTTGAGTGTGTTCATTTGTGAATTTTTATTAATATTGTATTTACTTATTCTCATAAGGAATCTTGGTTATTTCCATTTCCATTTGCCAGTTTTATTTTAAGCTTTCAGCAGCTGCTTTGAGGAGAGTGAAAAGGATTTTCTTCCAAGAGAATAAAGTGAATATTGTGTGGAGGATAATCTCTAAAGTATTGCTCATGGGGCTGTTCAAATGACCTAGTTGTTTAGGCAAAACTTCCTCTTCATTTCAAAAACTGTTGACTGGACCTAATTGCTTTTTGATTATAGTGCTAGCAAAACATATTAATATTAATTACCATGCATTCTATCATTTAAAAAGATGAGATATTTATTTCTGTTTCAGTCTCGAACTAAAAAAGGATATGATCTTCTGTAGGATTTTTCTTGAAAGGCCCAGAGTTGCATGTTTATTTTCATACATTAATTCAAGTGTGAATTACAAGGGACCTTCTTATACATTTTTTGAATTTTGGGTGTTAGAGCTTAAAGCTAAAGTCATCTCTGTATATCTCTATCTCTATCTCTATATTTATAGCTATACCATCATCTATATATCCATCTCTATCTATATATTCTATCTATCCATCCATCCTTCCATCCTTCCATCTATCCATCCATCCATCCATCCATCCATCCATCCATCCATCCATCCATCCAACTTCTCCATAGAATGAGTGGCAGTAAGATGTGTTTTATGTTTATTTTTGACTACAATGTGTGGTTGGATTGTTCACCTCTTAATTTTGGATTTATAGTCTAGGGTTTTGCTAAAACTCATAGGTGAGTTTGTTTACCCACTGTTTCTAATATTTGAGGCATTACAGAAAATGGAAATGAGGCCAAAATACTGGAACAAATTTCTGGACGAATTTGATTCTTTCACAAAAGAAAGAAGAGAATGGAATCTGCATACCAAAGACTAGTGCCCTTGAGACCAATGTTGGGAAGGATTCTAGAATAAATTATTGAAAGATAGTTACTGATCATTTAGAACAGGAAACAGTAATCACTCAAATTCTCAAGGGTTCATGAACAATATATTCTTAAAAATAATTTCTACCTGCTTTATTAAACAGGGTTCCTCATCAGACTTTGTTTCCTGAACAATTATATGCCACTGTACCTTTTCTTCTGCCATTTTTGGAGCTTAGAATACCCTTTTTATCCACTCTTGTCTCTTGAAAGTTTATTCATGTATTGAGATACAACTCAATGTTTTAGTGAAGCCTTCTCAACTCCCCCAGTCATGGTTAAGTGCAACTTCTCATAGAGTAGAGATGTATATCTCTTTTCCCTTCTTTAATTCTGTGTTACATTTTAGTGTTTACAAATCTGTTCTCTCTCTGTTTATTGAAGACAAAACCTGCCCAACTCAGTCCATGGCTCTCCTCCAGGGCAATTGTGAACTTACGGCATGCTGCTTTCTCCCAGAGTTCTATCACATCTTCATTTTCTTTCAGCTTCTCCTAATTGGTTAAAGTTAGCTGTTGAGTTACTCTTGCTCTTTCATTCTCTTATCTTCAAAGGGACGTACTGTGATAGCAAGCAGGTCCAACCTTGGTCAGAATCTCTATCTTCAGCAGAATGTAACTTCTATCTCCTATATCTTGCCTCTGTGCTAGGATCTGTAGCAGATTCACACCAGGGACACACGTCTCCCATTTTCTCTATGGCTGGGAAGCCTGCAGTTTGCTGCATTCTGCTGTTACTTTATCTTGATGGTATTTAACAAAGGTACATGCTCTGATTTAGATATATCTTCTTTACATCCAGGCTGTTCTTTGCTCCTCCTTACAAAAGCCTGTTTCTCTCAATCAAAATTGAGAATACCGTTCATTCACTTATGCATCCAGCAAACATGTATTGAGTCCTTAGTTTTTACTAGGCACAAAGATACAAAAATAAATAAGATACCTTTCCTGCTCCCTAGGAGCACTTTGACCTCTCAGAATGATAGATGCTCAAAAGGAACATTTCAATTTAGTGTTCTGACCCAGGGCCAAAGAGAGGCACAGACCTCACGGGAGCTCTTGGGGACAGTTCTGACCCTGCTTGTGCAGTGAGGTAGGATAAGAGAAGGTTCCCAGGAGTTGTGATATTCAAGCTCAGCCTACAGACGTGAGTAGATATTAGCCCTTAACAGGAATTAGCTACGTAAAAGTGGAGGGTGAGGCGTGGCGGTGGGGAACAGTTCTGGGCAGGGGGCAAGACATGAGCAAAGGCATGGAGATAGAAACATCATGATGTGAGCTGGGAAATAGAAGCCACTGGTGTTGTTGGAATGTGGAGTTCAAGGCAGGGAGTGTCAAGAGTTGAGGTTAGAGAGTAAGTCTGAGATCAGATGTCATAGAGTCTTTAAACTCAACCAAAGAACTTGGCAGCGTTCTTGTCCTCAGTTCCACCCCAGCAATTCTCAGTAATAACTCTATTGTTATATTTCCTTCTTTGGTTTAAAAACTTAAGGCTTTTTCTGCCTGTTTTCCACAGATATATAAAGCTGGAGCTGATTTCTATTGACTGTTGAATTTTTTAGGAATATTGCAGGTTGATAGTTGAACATAGCCATTATTAAAAATTACATGAAATTAAGTTAAATACAAAGAAATAAATACTGAAAACTCACCACTTTCCAGTTATTTTACTACATTTCACTGCACTGTATAGTATCTGCACTCTTAAGATTATGTCTTTTGCTCCTGTGTGGTAGAAACACTATATAATGGTGTGCTACTCTGCGTATCCCTTCCCAGCTCTGTTTATTACATCGAGTTGAAATTGGCCATGGTAGGAATATTTACACCACGGACATCAGCAAACACTGTGAGTCAGGGATTGATTTATTGTTCTGTTGACTGTCTAGACTTAAGAAAGTGAGGGAGCAAATGTAACTAATGCAGATTAAACATAAAAGTGTGTTTGTGTCTGTAGCCATTCCATTGGGAGTAGCGTAAAAAAAAATCGGAAAATATTCTTCCAGTATCTGAAAACTATTTTCCAGTTCAGCAAGGAAAGCACTCTCATCATGGACAAATGAGCAGAGTTCCAACATATGTCTTTGTTGTTTTGCTTTTGTCCTTACTTGTTAACGTAAATGAAAACATCTACCAAAATTCATTTCAGAACAATGCTCATCTGTCACTTCCAACCAGAGGTTGGATACAGATACAGGAGTTCCACAAAAATCAACAGAAGCATTTTGTCAGAATCAATTGGCTATACAGAATTTACAGTAAAGAGTATCATATATTTTATCATTATTTGTAAATGGTGAGCTATACATTTTTATATACATAAAATTTATAATCAACTTTTATGACTATGTATTATATATACATTTTTTTCCTCAAAGAGTTGTTGTTAAACATTTTCCAACATATTATAGCCTAAACTTATCCCTGACTCCAATCTAGCTTATTTTCTTCTGTTGGTCACTGAGTTCTGTCCCACAGTTATTAATATTATTTTTCCTATGTAATACACAGAATTTCCCATTACATTTGGTTTTACAAAGATCTGGGCATTTTCTCTCTCCTACCTCACTTTCAGTGTCAGTTACTGGTAATCACATTGACAACTCTCTGGGAAAATATATCTTCTCTCTCTTTTTGTGACTTGCATCATGGCCTTAGCCCATCATTCTATTACCAGGTTCAGAAGATGGAAATTAATTTTGCAACCCCTCTATGTAGCTAGTTGTTCATTTCCCACATTTTTTTTTTTTTTTTTGCGGTACGCGGGCCTCTCACTGTTGTGGCCTCTCCCGTTGCGGAGCACAGGTTCCGGACGCGCAGGCTCAGCGGCCATGGCTCACGGGCCCAGCCGCTCCGCGGCATGTGGGATGTTCCCAGACCGGGGCACGAACCCGTGTCCCCTGCATCGGCAGGCGGACTCTCAACTACTGCGCCGCCAGGGAAGCCCATTCCCACATTTTTATCTCATGCAGATCTCCAAATCTCAACTCTAAGTTGAAATATATAAAATTCCACTTAGATTTACAAGTCCTCCAGCTAACCTCCACAGACTTCATCGTCCTGAGAGATGTTTTCTAAGCCTCTTATGGCAGAATTGGCAATCTTCCCATGAATCAGTAGAAGCAGGGAGAGGGTAACTGTCATGGCCTTCGTATTCTCCATTAGAGGGACAGCCACTAGGGGAACATGCCAGGTTTATGAGAACCAAATCTCTGTCATTCCAAGAAGCCGTCATTGAGGTCTGAGTGCTTCTTACTGCAGACCAAGAAATTAAAGCCTTCTAGTACCAGGCTTTTTGTCCTAAAAAGCATAAATCACTGCTTCTCCTCTAGGAGGTGCCAACTCTCCTGGAGATACAGCTTCAGGCTGTTCTAAAGCTTTCTTGCATGTTTCCTCTCATCATCTTCTTGGTCACAGCCTTCCACCCAGCACCCTCTCCCCAGGCTCCTGTTGTCATCAACTTCTTGGTTATTTTATGTCTCAGATTAGATGTCCTGTCCTCCAAGAAGTCTTCCCTGAGGGGTAGTGCTCCTAGGCACTCTGCAGCCGCCAGTATGCTGACTGGAGAAGTGCTGGCCTGACTTCTAAGGTGTCTCCTATGCTGCTCTGTGTGGGCGGAGACAGTGCCCCTTTTCTCTATGACTTTATTTCCAGCTCCCAGCGCAGGACCTGGTAGACGGTAGGCACTCAATATACATGTACTGAATGAAGCGACGAGTGAATAAATGAATGGTTTCGGGTCTGGATGAGGTTCCTCTTGATTCAAAGATCTATGAACTAAGAAGACAAATGTTCTGCTTTCTAACACATAATATAAAATAGTGAAATAATGATATATACTATTAGTGCGGAAGAAATCCAGCCATCACAAAAGGAGAAGACTGGTAGGTACTCAGTAATCACTGGTTTACTGCATTTCTGAAATTTCACTGGGCAGGTGCTGCCAGGTCCTCCTCCTCTCAGGGTGCTCAGGAGTCCCGGATTAGGCTTGCATCCTGTTTCCTTGGTGCGGCTCCCAGTTCATTGTTCACTATAGCGCCTGGCTTCTGCCCCAGAGATCTTTCTTTTTCCATAAACCTGTTGGCCACTTCTGAAAATGGAATTGGAACATATCCTTTGAGTACATTTTTCGCTTTCTTCCTGCCCAGAGGATGTTGGGGACCCACAGACTCTTTCCCAACTTGAGTGTCGTCCGTCTCCTTGAGCTCAGGCTGGCAGTGTCTGTATCAACACACCTCTTTGTATATTTGTGGGCTTTCTACATATATGATTTGAGTTTACTCTGTGTGCCAGAGATCACACCAGCACTCCTTTTTTAGGTAGATTTTTCTCTCTGGATTTAATTATTCCTATCTTGGTCATAATTGGTTACTGTGGAGCTATGCCCTAAGCTTTATAGAAGCATTGTGTGTGTGTGTGTGTGTGTGTGTGTGTGTTGTGTGTGTGTGTGTGTGTGTGTGTGTGTGTGTGTGTGCGCGCGCGCGCAGTTGAGAAGATACTTTGTTTCTTCTAGAGGTTTTTAGAAGGGCTGTGCAACCAAATTATTGATTTCATCTTTACCCTGAGGGCGTGTCTAACTAGTGCCCTAGATCTCTGACTCCAGGATTTCTCTTAATTTGAGAATCTTTTACTGGTTGGAGAGGCTGGATAGGAGAAACCAATTTATTTTTCAGAGGAGCAGCTCCCTGCATTTCTAGGCTATGCTCCCTCTCAGTTTCGTTTGCAAGTTTGCTAGTTCTTGCTTGCACTGATCTCCCTCTTGTAGATACCGGGTCATAAACATTAAAAGCAACCAGCTGATGCTTTCAGCGTTGTGTCTAGATACCACCTTGGACAAGTTCAAAAGCTTATTATATACCTTTTCTACCTTCCAAGTGACCACAGGCGACAGTTTAACCAAATGTTTCATGTCTATGTAATGCAGACCACAATTTCTTTAGCCTCATACATTTTTCTAACCACTTCTCCAGCCTTAACACTTTCTTTGCCACTTTCCCAGCCTGCACACATCATCTAGTTCCAAAGTTAATGCCTCATAATTTAGGTTTTTTGTTATAGCAGGACCCACATCTAGGCACCAATTTCTGTTATCACTTAGCTATTGTTATGTAACAAACCATCCCCAAACTCGCTGGCTTAAAATAACAATCAATTATTAAGTTTTAATTATAAATGGTTCTGATCCACATGGCAAAGGGAATGGCTACAGGGAGGGGTGTTGGGTTGTCATTAAAATAATCTACCCCAAAGATTAAGGCTTTTTACCTTGGAATTATAGAGAAAACATTTCTATTTGTCTGTTGGATAATGGTGTTATTTTCTCTTCACACATTAAAAAAAAAGTGTTGATAAAAGCACACTGCTTTCTTCCCAAAAAAAAAATCAAAAGCAGGTTTTTCAAGTCTGCAAAAATCAGTATATGAAGAGAACTGTGGTTTAAAAGTTGTAAATCCAAGTTTGAAGCAACTAAGATTTAGACAAGCTCTTACTTCAGAGGGTAGAGAACCAAGCAGGGGCAGCTCGATGGAGGAAAATCTCTTTATTGGCAAAGTCACTGGAGGAACCAATGTGTTTTCTTTCTGTGAAGGCTTATGGAAGGAACGTATAGAGCTTTGAAGTCAGTTGAACCAAAACCTTTGGGGAAATTACTCAATAAGGCAGAGACTGAGAATGCAGAAATCGGACCTGGTGGGAAAAGCTTCAGACCTGTATAACCTTAAGAACTGGGGGCTCTGTGGTAGAGTGAGTGAAAGAATGCAATTTAAGGCCTCTACCCTTCAGTGCTCTGCAAAAAAGGAAGAAAGGTTAGAGTTCATAATGGGAAGAAGGGTTATAACTACAACCTTTATACTGAATTTTTAAAATATCGCTCTTTGTATTACTTTTATAAATATAATAATTAGCTAATATTTGTATACTATGAAATGTTTTTGCCAAAAATCATTGGAAAACAGGTGCTCCATTCTTTGTAATATAGTGAACTCATCAGGGGAGGCAGAACTCCTTTGGACTCAGTGGTTTAACATAATAGAAGTTCATTTCTCACATCACATCACAGCGTCAGTGGATAGAAGGGAGTCACTGCCGGGGCGCTGGTCCAGGAATCTGAGCTCCTTGTGTCTTGAAGCTCCGCCCTCTTACGGCTCCTTGTAGTTTTCTGTTCAGTTGGAAGATAGTGGAAAAGTGTGCAGTGGTTTGAAAACGGCCACATATCCTTTGTGGTCTTTTTATGTGCACACAGCTCATATGTGCTTGATGAGGTGGCCTTTATTCCCTCCCCCTTGAGTGGGGACTTTCTTCTAATGAATAGAAAAATGGAAGTGATGGTGTGTAGCTTCGGAGATTAGATCATAAAGGCGCTGCCGCTTCCTGCTTGCTTTCTCTCTCTCTCTCTCTCTCTCTTTCTCTCTTTCTCTCTCCCTCTCTCTCTCTCCCCGACTGTTCACTCTGGGGGAAAGCCAGCTGCCGTGTGACAAGGACACTCAGGCAGCCGTGTGGAGAGAGAGACCCACATGGTGAGGAGTTGAGGACTTCTGCCACTTGCCAGCAAGGAAATGAGACCTCCTGCCAGTAGCTCTCTCAGGGAGCCACCTGGAAAGTGGATCCTGCAGGTACAGCATGTCTACAGATGACACGGTCCCAGGTGATGGCTTGACCGCAATGACCTCGTGAGAAACCCTGAGCCAGAAACACCCAGGAAAACCACTCCCAGATTCCTGGCCTTCAGAAATTATGTGAGATAATAGATGTTTGTGGCTTTAAGCCGCTAAGGTTTAGTTACACAGTAATAAGTAACTAATACAGAGAGTGAAGGATTGTACATGGGAGGGTTTTATATTCTGGGCCCGCAAGTACCATGAACGACTTCCTACCCCATTCAGTTGGCTAGAGTGACTCATATGATCACACCTAATGACCCAACTGCAAGAGGCTCGGGAAGGTCGTCTAGCCGTGGGCCTGGAAGGAAAGGACACCTGGATAAACAGCTGGCCGCTCTCTGCCGTGTTCAGTGAATTTATATTTGGGAATGTTTGGATCACAGGGAGCTGGTGGCTGTTTATCCAAATTCAGACAAAATTCTTAGAGGAAATAAGTAGAGTTTTTGAAATCTTAGTATTTATATTAGCCCCTGTTATAGAGTGATGCCAGGCATCTCTGAAGCTACTCAGGAAAACGTTAAGAGGCTTTGGTTTGTCTCATTTACTAGAGCTGTCACCATCATCATAAGCAATAACAGTAATACCACTACCAACAGTTAACATTATCGAACACCCATGCATCGTGTGAAATTATTAATCATCACAACAACTGAATGAGGTAGGAAGAATTATCTCAGTTTTACAGATGGAAAAATGAGACACAGAGAGCCTAGGTAACATTCTCAGAGTCTCACAAGCATTTGCAAGCTCTTTAACCCAAGTCTGTATTTCTCCAGCGCTAAGATGCTTGACCTCTAATCAGGGTCAGCAGGGCCTTGAAGGGAGGGTCTGAGCTCGGCCGGGTGTTTTTAGTGGATGGTGTGGGAGGGGCTTTGACACGCCATCCCAGGCAGTGGGAGTGACGGTCTGGCACACACTTCTGCACTGAGAAGTGACATGAGGGCACTGGATGCTTCCAATAAATCTATCATCTTAAAAGCAGGTAGGAAGACATAAACTAGCTGCATAAAATTCCAACTTGGCCAAATTCACATGTTTTTTCTTCAGCACATTTCCAGGTAGGATATCTCTGAGCCTCAGTTTCTCCTATATAATACCAGGAATAAAAATACCCACCAGATGGGCTTGTTGTAAGGTTCCAGTGACATGATGTGTGGAAAAACATGTGGAGTATTTCTTGGCAACACTACAGATTTTTTTCAAGTCCTTCTATTACCCATGCCATTATTTTCTGGGGGAATAGAGGGCATATCTTATTTATCATTATATATCCTTTGTGCTCAGTACAGTGTCTGGAACAGAACAGTTCTGTTGCAGGCACAGGTGAATAAGGTGATAGAATCATTTCTTCTTCATTCTCCCTGGGAGTGAGGAACTCACTCTGAGATGTGTAGTCCAGTGATCATCTCTTCCCTTTGGGAGCTGCTCCTGGGTTCACAGAGTGCTTTCACACACACAGTCTCCTGGCAGGTCCCCACCGGGACATTGCCACTGCCCACTCCTGCGGAAGTGGGAGGCAACCCTTATTAAAGTACTTTGTCCAATTCAGGATTGAAGAAAATCTAACGAACTCAGAGAGTGCCCAGAGGAGAGCAATAAAAATGGATTAAACAGACCTTCTGAAGAAAGGTTAAGAGAATTGGGATTCTTTCAGCTAGAGCAGCTGGTGGAGGGAATAATAAATTTTCAAGAAACAAAGGAATATCTTGCAAAACGTTTTCTTTTTTTAAAAAAAGTGGTTACCGTGGGCTATTCCACTGAGGACAGCAGAGAAGGCGTATTGATGACTTTTCTGTTTGACATTAACAAGCAGCCTTTCTCACCCTCTCTGCCCGTGGGATTGTATTGGCCACTTGCTCTCTGAAAATTATTGCTTTGGGACATTCTCTCGAGAGCATTGTGAGTCTTAGGTACTGTGAGGTCACTGGGCAATGTAGAGAGGAGACATTTGTACTAAGTAAAAGGTTAGATTATATTCATCCCCTGACTTGGAACTTCCAAGGGAGATGACTATGAACCCAATTAACCAGAGGCCACAAAGACGTTTATAGGCACGACACCTCCCTTTTTTGCTGACCTCCCAAGACTTTTCAGGGCTAACCCTTACAGATCTTGCTACATTCCATAACATGTGCAGGAGTATCCTCCTCATTTTATTCTTGTTCAATTATCTTGTAATATTTATGGACGGAGGAAGATTTCCTAGGACAGCAGGAGCTCAGAAATGGATATTAGCACTACCACTAGGACCATGATATACCTTGCCTAAGCCCTGAAGTTAATTTATGTTCACTTTACACAGCTTAATAACATAGCAGACGTTTGCTGAGTGCATTCTATATGCCAGGTGTTGTGTTATGCACTGGGGATACATACAGTGGTGAGTTGTATATATGTGACCCTTGCCAACACAGGGCCTAAATACAGGCCAGAGGGGATACAGACAAATCTAGAGGCAATTGCAGTATTGTGAGATCTGTGCTATGAGACCATATGAGGGACCAACCTAACCCAGAGTTAAGTGGTCAGGGCAGGCTTTCTGGAGGCTATGATGCCTGAGTCATGAAGATAAATAAGTATTATTAATTATCACTAATTTCTTCTTGGGTCGCAGTATCAGGCCATATATCTCTTATTTTGGAAATGGATGTCATTACCTAAACCATTCAGTCACCCTTCCCCCCCCACCATTTATTACTTTTTGTTTTCTTTTTAAATATTACCTTCATGATCCATCACCTACATGGTTTAGGGATGAAGAAAGTCTCCAGGTATAGTTAACCCAGGTTGAATTAATGTCCATAATTATATGCCAAGAGTTAATGCTCTCTCCTGAAGCACTTTATTAGTAAAACATCTAGGCAGCCCTTATATTATTGAACATCTGATCATGACATTCATATAGGAAAGAACATACCCTCATTTGAACCAGAGGGAGACCACAGTCCATTTAGTGAGCCCAGAGTACTGACTTGGCATTGGGGCACCATTAGTTTTTAATTATTTTTTGTTTAATAACAATCTGACTGTTGGACTTCCCTGGTGGCGCAGTGGTTAAGAATCCACCTGCCAGTGCAGGGGACACGGGTTTGATCCCTTGTCCGGGAAGATCCCACATGCCGCAAAGCAACTAGGCCCGTGCGCCACAACTACTGAGCCTGTGTTCTAGAGCCCGCGAGCCACAACTGCTGAGCCCACACGCCACAACTACTGAAGCCCACGCGCCTAGAGCCCGTGCTTCACAACAAAAGAAGCCACCGCAGTGAGAAGCCCGCGCACCACAACGAAGAGTAGCCCCCGCTTGCCACGACTAGAGAAAGCCTATGCGCAGCAACAAAGACCCCACGCAGACAAAAATAAAAATAAATAAATTTATTAAAAAAAAATCTGACTGAGGCCACAGTGTAATGAAAGAACTTTTTGGAATTAAATTTGAGCTGCCCCAAAAGTTAAATAATTAATTGCATTCAGTTTGGAGCAAATATACAAAGCGATGAGTGCCCAGCTCAGGGTGGTTTCCCTTCTTTGGGACGGTGCCCACACAGAGAATGGCCTCCAGTGGCTGTGTGTCTACACTGGCTATAGCTGGTGGATCCAGGGCTGACACCTGTCCAAGCTGGGCCAATCCCATTCCATCTTCGGGAGTTTTGAGTTGGGACAAGAAAGAATATGAATCAGTCTCTCTCAGTGGTAGCTGCTGCAGGATACAAGTCTTGGGCACTGCTGATGACCACGTGACCTTCCCTGGCCTGCATGAAAAGGATGTGAAGAGAGACCCAGGCAAAAATGACAGAGAGAGAGAGAAAGAAAAGGAGAGGGGACGTGGTGGGAGGAGAGAGAGGAGAGAAAGGGAGAGTGAGCATTGTAATGGCAGTAAGTGCTTGGCTCCCATAGTTCCCAAGGTCCAGTTATTTCTGCGTCTGTCTTGCAGTTTGGTTATATGAGATAGGTCAGTATTTTAATAAATTCCTTGGTCTGCCTAACCTATGTCAAGGTGGGGTTTTGTTCCCTGCCACTAAGTGTCCTGCTGAAGACAGGTCTGCAGTGTAGGTGGTTAGAAACCTGCTAATTCACCGCATGGTGACAGATGGCCGTGGGACAGAGCACAAGGCTCTCTGACCTCCTGCGTTGTAAGCTTTCCCATTAGGAAATCTTTGGCAGCTTGAAGAGTCTTAAGAGACCACACGCTTGGCTCAGCTGCTGAGGTTCTATTCTGTACCTGCATCTGAACCTCAGTAGCAGGCTGCATGCTGTCAGCCATCACCTCCTGTGGCCGTGTCTAGGGGCGCTTACTAGGAGGCAGTGCTACGCAGCAGTTACCCACTCGAGTTCTGGAGTCAGACGGGCCGTGCTCGGGAGTCCAGCTCTGCTGTTTAGGGGCGGCAGGTGAGTAGCCTTGTGCTGATGACTCACTCCTCTCAGCCTTGGTTTTCTCATCCATAAAATGGAAGCCTCACTTGGTGGTGTCAGGATTAAAGAAGATTTTCACACAGAGTATTGGACAGAGCACCTGACATATATTAACCGCTCAATAAATATTAGCAATTATTCTGATACGAGCCAAGTCTACACATAGGAAAGAAATGTGCTTGCCCATTCAGCTGGTATAAGGCAACGGACGAAGTCAACTTTTCAGACACATAGAGTTACTCTAATCCTGGTATAAAAAATGCTTAGACAGTGCTTTAGTGTCTCGGAAGAGACCTGAACAAGATCAGGGCAAATTGTGATTGCATTTCCGCTTGTGACGTAATCCGACGGTCTTGCTTTCTCAACTACCTTTGGGAAAACCATAGCAAAAACTTCCTGAAACCATTCAGTGACCTTGCTATACTATGCCTCACTTCATCCAGGAATTCCGTAGATCCTCTCCAGGGGGTTTAATTACCCAAACTATGCAAAGAAACCGATTATAACACCCCAAGGTTGCCCTGAAGTTGCATTTATGCTCAACCAAAAAGGTTGTAAGATCTTTCTTGTTCATAGCTCTTGCTTATTTTCATATGGTTTGAGGTAAAGATTGCTGCTGATTGTAAGAAGAGTTTAAAGTCAGATTTATTTCTGTGTTTGTTCTCTTTTTCTGCTCTGAGACCTCTCTCTCCACCACACTCCCTAACTCCCTGGTTCCTGCTCTCCTCAATTTAATGAGAGATTTGAAATAATACAGTTGTTGAGAGTGGCTTAAGAGTCAGATGTATCCGAATTTCAACCCCAGCTCAAACAGAGTGACTTACTTCCCCTTGTAAGTACATAATACGTGTCAATAAATGAGAATTATTGCTAATTATTGAAATTTCTCCTATTTCTTCTATGAAAACACCAAAGTGATGATCTAGAACTGTGGTCTGAGGATAACTTCCATCAGAATTGTTCTTATGAAAAATGTAGGCTCCTGGGTCTCACTCAGGGGAGACTGTAGGGAAGGGACAGAGGAATCTGTGTGACAAGCCCACCAGATGATTCTCGTGCACATTGAATTCTGAGCGTCACTGAGATTATACTTGAAGATGCCAGAGGTGCAGTCCATGTGTTACCTTTCTCGGTGGTATTTATGTTTTGATCTAACCTCTGACAGGGGAGTGAGAGATTTTGGGATTGTGTCTCAGGCATTGATGATCAGGAGTGGAAAGCTTTTATGAGCTTCAGGGATGTCTAGTCCCCTGAAATCACACTGGGTTCACACGTAAGGTCAGCCTCAAAGGTAATTCTGTTTTTGTTGTTTGAGCCCTTAGCCTCTTAGCAGTGATGCCCAAATGTGGATGCTACTGACCCCCGGCCCGCTTGGGCATTTGGGAATGTGTTGGGAGGGTCGGTTACCAGAATGACTGGGGTCGGTCCAGAGATGCAAATGTCCTGACATGCATGACGTAGTTCTGCCCAGTGAGGAGTGTCTTGTCTCATAGGACATCACGTCCTGGCTGAAGGTCAAGGGCAAAGGGAGGCAAAAGGGACAGTTTCATCACTGCTCACTTGTGATGGCAGAAGCCCTTTCCCAGACCACCTGGAAGCAGAAGACATAGGTATGCTGTGCTATGTTGATACCTGTTTTGCCTCCAGCCTCCAGCCCCTCTTTGCCTGGACACCTTCCACGTGCAGGCAGCTCCTCCCTTCTGGACCGTAGGAGGTGTGGCTATTACTGGAAATGTCTCTTGATCAGCGCAAGGCAGAGTGACCAAAAAGCTAATGAAGCTTGGGCTTCAGAGCTCTTTTTTTGCAGAGACCCCTGTGGGTACTGAGAGCTATCGAGTGGGGATGGCCATCAGGAAGCTTCTGTCTGTATAAGGATTTCTGATCAGTTGCCTAAGGAGATCTCATAGGAAATGCACCTGGATCTCTAGGGTGCCAGTAACTTGTGATTTATTTTCTCATTCTAAGCAAATATTTACTTCCGTACCTAGTTCTGTACTTGTAATTTTGCATTTGTTTTCTTAAAAAGCTCCTACTCTCCAAATTGTATAAACTTTAGACTCTTAAAACCTGGATCTGCCCTCCCTCCTGATTGGGGCTTATTAGTTCTCTAGATATACGTTTTGGGGAATTAATAGATTTTTCACATGAATTTAAAATGAAGAGCCCAGGGTAGTGTTTGGGGCCACAAGTGAACTGAATATTGTGCTCCATCGTTCATTGGTCAAGAATGGTCACATGGCAGTAAATGCGCACCCCCCCCCCCCCCCGTGTTTCCAGGTGCTGACTCAAGACACTCTCAGGTTGCACCTGTGCAGGCTGATTGACCACGCCCCCCACCCCACCCCCCGCAGGGACTGGTCAATGGCTGAAATAAGAGGTGAGGTCAAGCCAATTGACGTGATGCAGCAGGGCTGATAAACGCATCTCTTACATAACCATCACAGCAAAGTCAATCAGGATGGTTCCCTACAGCTATGTGTCATCCCACTCCAAAGTTAGCTCTATTGAAGAAGATTCCAGGTCCCAGGAGTCATTAAAAAATCAGTAACTCCTGGTGCATGACTCGTCCATCTATAACCTAAGAGTTGGCTGCTACTGAGTAGCTGGTAAGTCTTTTGACAGATAATTCTATCTAAGGGTAGAAAGGGAGATGTGAATTAATTTGCTTCTCTCAAAGAAAAATCATGTGTTGACTCTCTGGCCCAATTACTTGTGTAGCATTTTATCATCAACTTTGAGAAGCTATTTGGCATTGACTTTCACTTTAATATTCACTCTGCTTTTTCAGAAATTTTCCATCAAAATAACTGTAATTTTCAGAGCAGCTCTGTTCGACTATTTGTTGAGATTATCCTCACTTCTTTTTAAAAGACCTCTATTCTCTTTCTACCTCTGTGCGCTGCAGACAAACTGACCTTGAGCAAATCTTTTACCCTCTCTGGGCTTCAGCATATTTTTGTGTTAAATTTAGGTCAGTTCAGTGGTTCTTACACATCAGTGTACATCAGAGTCACCTAAAGGGCTTGTTTAAACATGGATTGCTGGCCCCAACCCTTAGGTTTCTGATTCAGGTGGTCTGGGATGAGGCTGAGAACTTGCAAGTCTAATCAATCTTCAGGTGAGGTTGCTGCCGCTGCTAGTTTGGGACGGCACTCCTGCAAACCCTGGGCTAGACAAATAGACCCTAACGCTGACTGCTTATCAGAATCATCTGGGGAACTTCTGACCAATGAGGATGCCTGAAGCCCATCCCTGCCTGCCTCAGAATCTCTGGGAGTCTGGGCCAGGACCAGGGTGAGGTGAGTAAGGCACCCAGGGTACAAAAGTAAGGATGCACTCACTTAAAATTTTTTTTTTCTTTTCCATTATGGTTTATTACAGGATATTGAATATAGTTCCCTGTGCTATACAGTAGGATCTTATTGTTTATCCATTCTATATATAATAGTTTGCATCTGCTAATCCTAAACTCCCAATCCTTCCGTTTCCCCACCCTCCTTCCTCTTGGCAACCACATGTCTGTTCCCTATGTCTGTGAGTCTGTTTCTGTTTGGTAGATAAGTTCATTTGTGTCATATTTTAGATTCCACATATAAGCAATATCAGATGATATTTTTCTTTCTCTTTTTGACTTACTTCACTTAGTATGATAATCTCCATCCACGTTGCTGCAAATGGAAGATGCAGTCACTTTCAGTGTCGTGCAAGTGCAGACCCTAAGAGCGAGTGCTTCCTTAAATTTTGCTCCCTGGACACCTCACTCATCTTCCCCCAGCTTTGCCCGTGTTGGGACTACAGTTGAAAATTCGTGTGTAATGCATCAGACTAGCTGCCACACAAATGTCTCTCCAAAGCTTGCTGGAGTGACAAGAGTGTGGTAGCCTTTTACCTGTTTATAGATTAGGCTATTTCTTTCAATAACGGATATTGGCGCAGTGAGATTTCTAGGGCTTAAGAGTCACAGGCTGTGCTCTTAATAACTGGTTTCAGCTGAATTCCTTCCTTGCGCAGAAACTTTGAGTTACTCAAAGGGGTTAACTCCTGATGAACCACTGACCTATACTGGGAAAATATAGAGTGCAATAGAGGGACTGTTGGAGTCAGAGCTGGGGAGGTGCTCTCTGCAGTAACCCCTCTTTCCTTGCCATTCATATACATGCTTGCAAATAATATTTAGTGATAGCATATCACAGAGGCAAACAATGCTTCCTTTTTTCTTTTTCCTAAGAATAATTTATTTTGAAATAATTTCAAACTCACAGAAAAGTTGCCAGAACAGTACAAAACACTCCTGTTTCCCCATCATCCAGACTTTCCAATTGATAATATTTTATTGCACCTGCTCCATCACCCTGTGTTCTTGGTCCAGGATCCCATCAGGCACATGTAGTATATGTAGTGTTCAGGTCTTTTGAGTCTCTGCGAGTGTGGAAGAGTTCCTTGGTTTTCCCCTGTCTTTCGTTTCCTTGATGGTTTTAAAGAATACAGCCCTTTCATTTTGTAAGATGACTCTCCACTGTCTGATATTTCCTCACAGCCAGGCTCAGGTGGTGCATTTTTGACAGGTGTCCCCCACAGAAGTAACCCCTTTGCAGGGCATCATATAGGGGGCACTCTCTTGACTGGTCCCACTACTGATTATGTGAACCTTGATCACCTGGTCATGTTGGTGTCTGTCAAGTTTCTCCACCAATTTTCCCTCTGCACTTAATTAGAATTTTCTGGGAGGTATTCCAAGGTCACACTAATATCCTTCCACTTCTATGGTGGTTGCCAAATGGTGATGCTCCATTTCCATCACTCTTTCTACATTTATTAGCTGCCATTCTACTGAAAAGCTGAGCTTATACATGGACTCATTGTGTATTAGTCAGGGTTCTCCAGAGAAGCAGAACAAATACCTATCATCTATCTATCTATCTACCTATCTATCTAGGAGATGTA
Source organism: Globicephala melas (assembly GCF_963455315.2). Taxonomy (NCBI): domain Eukaryota; kingdom Metazoa; phylum Chordata; class Mammalia; order Artiodactyla; family Delphinidae; genus Globicephala; species Globicephala melas. The sequence goes on along the minus strand of NC_083329.1, from coordinate 36,073,592 downwards.
TTATATGGTATTGGCTCATGTGATAATGGAAGCTGAAGAATCCCACAATCTGCCATTTGCAGGCTGGAGACACAGAAAGCCAGTGGTGCAGTTTGGAGGCCTGAGACCCAAGGGAGATGATGATACAGATTCTTGCCCAAGTCTGAAGACCTGAGAACCAGGAACACCAAGGAGGGCAGGACAAGATATCCCATCTCCAGCAATCAGGCAGAGAGAGGGCAAATCCAAACTTCCTCTACCTTTTTCTTCTGTTCAGGCCCTCAGTGAATTAGATGGTGCCCACCTGCATTGGGAAAGGCAATATGCTTTACTCAGCTCTCCTATTCAAATGCTAATCGCTTCCCAAAGCACTCTTATAGACACACCCAGAAGTAACATTTAATTATATATCTGGGTACCCCATAGCCCAGTCAAGTTGATACGTAAAATTAACCATCACACGTGGATTCCTATTTTATTTAGTGGTTTGTAATTTGTTACTTTCATTATTTATTTGATGCTCAAATTTTCCACAATTTGAACAGTGGGAGCCTCTTAATGATGTTTCCATTATTCATTGACTATTTTCTTACTTTCTGGCACAAAAAAGGATGCTCCAGGCTCATCTTGTACTTTCTGTGTCTCAGCCCAGAAATGAGCCATTTCTCCAGGGACACACTTATATAGTCCCCCAAACTCCCACCAGATAGCATTTATAAATAAGAATTACATGGTAAGAATTCATATGTTTCTAACTTTTAGCATAAGCACGTTAACAAATGATAAAAACTCAAACCAAATGTATACTTTAAAGGAAATGAGAGCACAGGCCAGAGAAAAGTTTTTATGGCCACTGTTTCTTTCTCCTTGAGTTATACCATCAGCTTACAAATGTGCACACCTCCTAGCATTTTATTTGCACCCTAAATCCTTTCAGTGTTAACTTGCATGTAGTTACTGGGTTTCCTTCTTTTCCTGGGGCTTGTTTGATGGCCTAGATTGAGGAGAACAATTCTGGCTGTTGACCTCTCAGTATATCTCCATTGAGATCAACTAGAGGAAGCAAAGTGAAGAGTTCAATCCGCGTTGCTGGTAGCTAAAGAAGAATCTGGAAAAGGCCAGCTTAATTGTGGGTAGCTTATAGTGCCATTCCTAATGAAACCAAAGATGGTGTCCTGGGAAAGAAATCTGCTGATAACATGTTATTCCGGTGGTGTTCTTAGAAGTTCCCATTGTTTCCCCCCGGCTGAGCCTCCTTGCCAAAATAATTAACTTGCAACCTGGGAATTGCAGTAGGGAGAGTGGAGAGAGAGATAAGACATAATTGCTTCCTGTGAATTTTTGCATTCCTGAAAAGATTTCAGGCTTTGCAAAGTTCTCTGCTATTTTTAAATGTTCTCATTCTAATGAGAAGCAGACCCTGTGTCTTGTAATGGTTGAGTGGGTATGGTAATTGCATTACAGTAAATAGCTGAGGTACTCAGCCCATAAAACTCACCTATGACCCACTGTGCTCTTGCAACAGGGGACTCTTTAATAGCAACAGATTTTAAGGGGCTGGTATTCCTTTGGACCATTTCTTCCAGGTATAAATAAGGAAAAGTCTACCTTCAGGGCCCTGTGTTGGATATGAGTAATTTTATGTCTTTGCTAAGATGAGGAGTGTTATTATCCAGAGAAAATTATGCTGACACAATTTAGGCAGAAATGATATAGGAGATAGTTGGAAAAAAATCAAACCTTTTGTTTTTCCAAGCAAGAAATTATGTGGTATTACTAGGAGGAAAATGAACTGAAAAATCACGGTTTTTAAGAACACAGCTCTCTCTAGACTGTGGCAGAAGAATACTGGCACCCTCAGATTCATGAAATAGATATGTGGAGATACATTTCATATATATTCTTTCCCCCCTAATATCCATTATTGACTGAAGGTGTAAGCTTATAGGAAAAAAAAGTCATTCATAGGACCCAGTTCACTTGCATTCAGATGTTCATGTTCAGGGCATGGTGCAGGATGGAATGAGGGACGAGATAGATGTATACAATCTAGCTGTGCCCCTAAATAGCTTATGATCATGGAGCGGGCCAGAGGGGTAATAAGTATGTATGTATCTGAATGCAACACAGAGCTCAGTGTGAAACAGGCTCCAGGAGTAGTACAGCTCAAGGGTGACGTGGGTTAAAGAAGAGAGGAGTAGTTAGATGGAAGGGTGTGCGTATATGTGTGTTTGTGTGTATAGGAGTTGTTGACTGAAAAAAAATGCACAACCTATAAGTTGAGAATTATGTTTTGTTCAGTGGACAAAACAGGACTTAAGCCCAGACACAGCATCTCAGGATGACTCTGAGGGACGGCTCCCAAGAGGGAAGGGAGGAACCAGGCTATATGGCAGCTTTTGCAACAAAGACCAGGTAGTCAGAACATCAAAAGATTACTGTTAATTAAAGAAAACAAGATACCTCAAGTTAAGGAATTCAGTGCCTTTCCATGTGTGGGAAGATGCGGGAGACTGGGCTCACTAGAAGCATTCCTTTGATATGCACCTCAGCCCTCTGGGGCCAGTATCCTGTGCTTTCTCATCCTGAGTCCCCTCAGGGTGCACCACTGTGGGTTGCTTGAGCAGTTAACTGCTAGATGGTGGGCATCCTGTTTCTGTCCTGAGCTACCTCAGGGCTCACTTTCGGGGTAGCTGTAATGTCATGACTTGAGGGCTGCAATATCTTTTACTAATACAGCAGGCAGTACTTTTCATTCACAGTGTGTTTGAGTGTGTGCATGTGTGTGTGGCTATAGATGATTCTAATGGAAAGGACACCATTACATTTGGCAAATCAGAGCAAGAGTGCTGGCTGGATACCAGGTGGGGTCTCACAATGTGGTATTTACCTTGGTGAACTCACTGGTGTCCTAAGGACTGGCTCACAGTATTTCAGTGTGAAAAACTGACTTCTCAGTGCCCCAGAGTTGATTGCATTCAGCGATGCTGACTTGGTTTAACAAAGCTTATGAAAGTTTCATGTATAAATCCAGAAAACCCATTTATTAATCCACAATGGGAATTATAACCCTCACTGCACAGGACATTTTTGTTGGCCTGACCAGAGTATTTTTTCCCCATCGTTTTACATAAGCAGAAGTTCGCTTGGAGCCACAAAATCACAATCAGGATGTGTAGTTATCTGATATCAGAATAGGATGGCATCACGCCTAATTCACTGTTGTTGCATCCATTTCCTAAATGAGGGCACCTTTGATAATAGAACCCACCGGTATGCATCCTTGAGCCATGATGGAACGTTTTCCCCTCAACATTCTTACCAGCACGGCTTCTGATGGCCTCTGGGACTCTTTCTTGTATATTTCCATGGATGACTGAAATCCTCCACTTCCCTTTGGATTGACACACTTTTTTTCTTAGTAGAATCTCCTCTTCTCTGGAGGGAGTAGAAGTGAAAGATGGTGAGTTAAACAACGAAATTGACTAAACTAAAGAATTGTTAAAAATGATGGACATACACTTACGTTAAAAAAAAATTAACAGGTATCAATGTAAATTCACCCCCTAATGTTTTGAGGTAGTACCACCGTATCACATTTTCTCTGATTCTTAGTTTGGATTGCATAAATGATACCCGTTATGTAGCTTCTATGATTTCTAAGGGATGTACGTGTTACAACCATGTAAGGACACTTATGAAGCAATCCAAGGGCAGAATCTTTCTAGATTTTTATGATTCCCCCCTCACATTACACTTTTTATAGTTTTCTTAAATGTGCCTTATTTGATAGCAGTTTACTTTTTTCCTTCTCGATGTTTTTTAATCTTTCCAAAGTTTGAAATTTAATAGAAAAGAACAATTATTATTTTCACACTCGGATTTCATCAGTTTACTTACTGTTTAATTAAATAATTTAAGTACATAGTTTTAGAAAAAACATAATTGACTCTTATGTGCTTGAACTCAACCTGGTATATTAGAGAATATCTAGTCACCCAGAAGTGAGCATTCAGCATGCTAGGGTACAGTCAGTTACATCATAGACAGCATTAGGGAAGCTGGGTTAGTCCAGGGAGTTTCTACTGTCTATTAATTGTTCACTTTGTTTACAAGTTAGATCTTGCTGGCCCAGGAGTCATTTCGTCTCTGGCTCTGCATTTCTCTTTATTGGTCCATTATGTGCTATTGAGCAATTAGAGGGAGACCTCATTTCCCTTCATTACCAGCATGTACCTCTGGAGATTAGTTTTATTCCCCTCTCTTTTCTACTGAAAGAGGTGCCAGAGAGATCATTTTGGAATCACTAGAGACAGCCACACTCCATCCCATGCACCAGAGGGGAAGATGTGACTACTTTGGATCTCCAGGAAGCTTGCCCGTGGGTCAGTGCAGGGTGCAGAGCTCCATTATCCAGGGAAATGGAGTACAGTCAGATCCTTTGTGTGGAAAAAGTTACCTGCTCCCTTGAGTTAATCCATCGGGAGAGCAAAAGGCTTTGATTCCCGGTTTATGATTATGAAGTGGTGGCAAGAACCAGTCCTGATGCAGTATTCCTTGAGTGGGCTGATGCTCTGAATGGGGATGGGTACGTGAAGTGGAAAAGCTGGGCTATGAAAGTTTGGGATCTCAATCATGGGTTACTCTGGAGTGAGCTTAGCATTGAGAGATTGGGTTCTTCATCCCGGTGAGCCAGTGTGGTCCATGCAGGGATCTGGGCCAGACATGTGTTGACAATTTTCTAAAAGTTGAATATATGATAAAGGGAGGGAAGTATGTTCTTTCAGTGTCATGATGGAGCATCGCTTAACAGGGTCATCCAAAAGTTCTTAATTACTTTCATTTTGACTTGCTATTTTCTATTGATTAAGGCTCAGATTCTGTGAAGTTTCAGGTTAGAGGGTCCATTTTGTTTGCTGCAGATTAAAATGGGTCTGTCTTGTAGAAAAGATAACCCTAAAGTTTATGTTTTTAATGCCTTGTAGGACATTATCAGTTTTATATCCAACCTAGTATCTTATTCTAAGATTAAAAGAAAATCAAATACCAAACATCCCAAATTCCTCAAATGGTCTTGGACCCAGCTTTCCCATGACTGAGTTGAATAAGGCTTTGTCATGTGTTCATTCTTTATTTGCTTAAGAGTCAAGTTGGTGTCATACTTTGATATGCCTCTGTCAGGCTGATTTGGGATCTGTCTCTATTAGTGATCCCATGGGGTAGAGAGAAGGAAAAGCATCTCACCTGGTGGAGTGGGTGGGAGAGGTAGACTGAGCGCCTCTGTTATTCCACTTAGGTTTCCACGCTCTTGAAAAATTCAAGAGGAGGACAGCATCCCTAAGTTTTTCTGCTCTTAGTAAAGGGGGTGGGGTAAAGTGGTGGTGGTGGTGGTGAGGATGGGGCTCCAGTGATTAACTGGGAAATAAAAGTAATGTGACCACCTTGTTTGTGGAGTAGCTTATGTATGAGTTATTTAGAGCAGTGCATTACTTTTGAATTATTTGGGTAGAACTCATTCTCTTCCCCTTGTATTTCTGCCGGTAGCATTTGAAAGGGGTCCTGAGACTGCAAAGACGAGGGGGTGGGGCACAGAGGGGGTGGGTCTTAGCACTCAAATAGACATGTGCTCACTGCGAGTTACAGAGCAAGGTAGCTCCCTTTGAATCATTATAATGAGACTGTCTGATCTTGAAATTTTTCAGAATCAGGGGAGAAAATAAATGTGGCCACCCCTCCTTTTGTATGTTTAGCTTGTTCTGAAATTTACCTAGTTGGCAGTCGGACTAAATCTAGCACTGGAAGTGTTATCCCCATGATGATTACTGTTCCTAAGGTTTATTAAACATTTCCTATCACCAGGCACTCTTCTAATCCCCTACCTGTAGGGATTCACTTGCATAATGAAAAGAGATCAAATTAAGTCATATATTTGTTCTGTAATAAGCATGATGGCAGCTGTTACAGGTCAGGTTTCCCAGGAAGCAGACTATGAGATGGAGATGTGCGTATACGAGGTTAGTTAAGGTTCTGTCTTAGGATCAACGCCTCGGGGAAATGAAGGAAGCAGGATGAATCAGAGGGAGAAGTTGGGTGGTGTTACAACAAAGACCTCCGCTGATCCCATAAGAAGCTTTGAGTTTTTGAACCCCTGTGTTGACTAGTCTTTGGATGCAAGCTGACTCCACAGAAGGGTTTCTGACTTTGGGCAGAGTGGTGTTCCTCAGCAGGGGGCTGAGTTGTGAGCTGTCAGTTGTCAACACTTTGAGAAGATGGGGAAATAACGTTTCAGTCCTGAAATGGTAGTGGGATCTGAGCATCCACCAAGCCAACTTCGGCTTATGTTGTGTTTATAGTAACAGGCTAGTCTAATTTTCCCATGTTAATACCTGCAATTTCTAGACACCCGTGTTTCTGAGCACTCCTTGTAGATCTTTTTAAGGGCTCCTTTGGCTCTTTCCTGCTTAAATGTTATTGCCTAGGCTCCCAGCCTCAGCCCTCTTCTCATCCCAAACTACATTTATTTTCTAGGTGATCTCATCAACACTCATGCCTTTAGCTTCTTATACGTAGGACCATCCACCATGTCATTTTTTAAAATAAATTTATTTTATTTATTTTTGGCTGCATTGGGTCTTCGTTGCTATGCATGGGTTTTCTCTAGTTGTGGTGAGCGGGGGCAACTCTTAGTCGCGGTGTGCGGGCTTCTTGTTGCGGTGGCTTCTCTTGTTGCAGAGCACGGGCTCTAGGCACTCAGGCTTCAGTAGTTGTGGCACGCGGGCTCTAGAGCACAGGCTCAGTAGTTGTGGCGCATGGGCTTAGTTGCTCTGCCGCATGTGGAATCTTCCTGGACCAGGGCTCGAACCCATGTCCCCTGCAGGGGCAGGTGGATTGTTAACCACAGTGCCACCAGGGAAGCCCCCGCCATGTCATTTTTTATGGATTCCCCTAAGTAATTATGTGGAGTTATTATTAGGTGGCGTATTTCCTTTCCTAGACCTCTTGGTGGTATCAGAATCTTGGGACTGCACACTGGCTTAGCTCTGGCTGCAATAACAAAATATCATAGACTGGGTGGTTTAAACATCAGACATGTCTCACAGTTCTGGAGGCTGGGAAGTCCAAGTCCAAGCTGCCAGAAGATTTGGTTCCTTTTTTGGTAATAGCTATCCTGACAGGTGTGAAGTGATATCTTGTGGTTTTGAAACACATCTTCCTGATGATTCGTGTTGGTGAGTATATTTGCATATACCTGTTAGGTATTTGTATGCCCTCTTTGCAGAAGTGATAGGCTATTTCTTTGCTTTGTCTTTTGCAGGAAAACATTAGAAGTGCAGTACTTTTCTGTGAGGCAGGCCCAGGGAGTGTTAAGTATGCTTCCAGATGTCCCTTGAGAGGGATGGTAGAGTGCAAGTGAAGAGCTTGGGCTCAGTACCAGAACGTTTGGAGTGAATCCTTGAGCAAGTTTCTTGTCTTATTTGTGTGTCTCTTTCCTCATAAAATAATACCTTCATTATAGGATTGTTGTGTGGTAAAATGAGATACTACACGTGTGAAACTCTTCTCTGGCACAGTTTTAATGATTGATGCACATTAATGATTAATTTAATATCCTTTTTCTGTATATTTAATTTTTTTTTTATTTCTCCATGCATCTCTTTTTCAATTGCTTTTTTTCTCTCTGCCCACCCAGAGAGAACTGGAACTGCCCACCCAGTTCCCATTCCCAGATACGAGGGCACACTCCTGTCCTGGTCCCGGCATACACAGATGTCATATGTTGGATGACTCCAAAACCTCTCTCTGGTTAGACTCTTCTTTTGGGTTCAGGAAGCCTATGTTGGGCTGCTTGTTTGGAGCCTCTTCCTGAATATCACAGAGCTTCCTCAATTCCAACAGTTTCAAAATCAAACTCGGAGTCTTTCTTCCCAAATTTTCTTCTAGAATAACCATACACCCATTTTCCAAGGCAGAAATGTTGACGTCATATCAGATTCTTAGTCTCCTCTCATTCCTCATATGCAGTTGTTCATCAGATTCCTGCAGATTCTACCCCCTAGATGTTGCTTCACCTCAATTCATCTCATGCTTTCGAATCCCACTTCTCAGTGTAGGTTTAGGCTCTCATTGTTTCTTTAGTGGTTATTTCGATGGTCTTCTAACAGCTCACTTCCCAGGTCCCACTACTGTCTTCTCCAACTAGACTGACATATAATTTGTCAACCAAATCAGGACACTTTTGAGAGTGAAGCGGGCTGTTATTAAACATTACACTCAGCCGTCAACAAGGACCGTCCCAGGCAAATTAGGACATATGGATAATCCTCTGATTTATCCTGCACAGCTGTTAGAATGTTCTTTCTAAAACACTTGTCTGACCCTGTCACTTGATCTCCCATATAGTGTGTCTAAGGGGAATGCATGTACTGTTCTAATGACTGGAGCGTTCTGCTCTGCTTGGCTCAGTTTCTTGTTATAAATCAATCAATTAGCTCTCTGCCGCTCTTGCAGTTTGGGGTAAATTTTAGCAAATAGAAGTTTTCCCAGGGTTGGATCCCTTCTGAGTATCATAAAAAAGCAAACGTTGGGATTTGCCAAGCTTGGAATGTGCTGAGCTGATGCAGGCATTACCTGAGACAATTCTGCCCTCCCCACCAGGGGCAGCCCTACACGACACCACCACCACACAACCTTCAGCTGTCATCTCTCAACTGCTGGCAGATCAGTGGTTGACTACATCAACACAGGAGCCATTTAATACATGGCTGAACAAGGCATAAAGTGGCCAGCGAGCCTTCACTTGCTAATGTGAAAAAATACATTAGCTTTCTGATTTTCAGGGAAAGTAGCAAAAGAACAGATTTTTCCTGATGAGAATGCATTTACTTTTCATTCAGTGAAGAAAGGAATTTTTTCTTACAATTTCTCTGAGGAAACCAGCTATTCTTTTAATTGATATTTGCAATCTTTCCTAAATATTAATTTTTTCATGATATAAGAAACCCATATTCATTGCAGAAAAATTGAAAAAGTACAGAATAGTGAAAGGAAAGAAAAAGTACCCATCTTTCTACCTTGTACATAAAATCATATTGGGTGCATTCCTCAGATGTGTTCTATGTGAATGAGTATAAACTCTCACGTATAACAAAAATAGGGGCGTGCTGAAGAGTAACTAGCTTTTCTGGCTTAGTAATAAAAAAATGCTTTCTACATCAATAAGTGTATCTTGGCATCATTATTTGTAAAGGCTGTACTGTATTCCATTGTACGGTTGCTCCATTCTTAACAATCCTATTTGTTAAGACATTTGACATTCAGGAAGTTTCTAACTTTATTGTCATTTAAAAAATGTTCACAGAAACTCCTGGAATATACATCTTTTCCCATCTTGAGTATTTCTTTGGGATTCATTTCTGTATGAGGATTTGCTGAACCACTTTCAGACCTTTGAGCTCTCTGGGCTTGGTATTTGTGTGTGTTACGGAGCCTCACAGCTGCCTGTCCGGGCAGCTTCACTGATGGAGCCTCAAATTCTTTGGTCGCTTATTAGAAAATGATAAATTTGGAACTCAAAGGAATGCATTGAACTTTTTTTTTCATTACCATCTTTTGACTGTGTCTGTGCAGGCAAGCTGGAATAGGATATAGTCTAAGGAATTTGTTCACAGAAAACTTCAAGCCCCATACATATTTTTTTTCCTCAGAAGTATTTTTGTTGTGGTTTCCTCCTTAACTCTTGGGTCATTGGGAAGAAACAGACAAAAAAGCATGGCTTCACTTCCTTTCTACCGTTTACCTGCCTAATGGACTCAATCTAATGACTGAGCACTTCTAGGGAAGATATGAAAAGACATATTCTATATATTTCTAATTTTGAGTAGATATCTATCCAATAGAAGCACTTCGAATTAATCAGGAAAAAATGATCAGAATGTGACATATAATTGAATTCATGTTTTATTCTTCAAATAGTTCTTTTGCAGAATTTGGTATTTTTTTGGATCCACTAAAAAGTAAAGTTTGTGTCAGAGTCCTTTGTGATTGGTGTCAGGTAAAAATTGTCAGCATGACTGAGAATGCGATGGATTGTGGAAGACTGATTCCTCAAGAGAAAAATTGCCGAATGATTCTCAGAGATGGCGGCATTCAGAAAATTATACATATTCGCCATTTAAAAAGATAATGTCAAAATGAAAGTCAAATTTCTTTAGGTGTTTCCTTAGTGACTGTCACCTTGATTTTTCACGCTATACGACTTTCCCCTTCCTAAATCAAAGAATTCTTTTTCCTGAAATATGCCTCTGTGTCCACCTTGAGTCTGTCTGCAGAGGGATCTTCCTTTCATTTTAGTCTTTCCACATGGGCAGGAGAGGGATGGGGTGGGGAGTGGGAGATGAGACTTTGCATCTGGAGTAGCTTCTTACTTTCTGAATTTATAACCCTAAAACATTAACCTGGGGGAAGGAATAATGATAGATGCATCAGTCTTTTTTTCCCTCTAGCATCAATTTCTTGACTCTATTAATAGTGACTTCATCATAGCATACAGTTATGGCAAAGGCCGTAATCAGTGGAGCACTTTACTGACGGCAAATGTAATTGCTAGTTAATGTTTTGATCATGTCAATAGAATTGGGAGACCGTTCAGGTTTCCCAGTTAAGCACAGGGGATTTGAAGGTGTTGCTGCCCTGGTAATAGGCAGTGCTTCTGCTCACTGCCATTCTGCAATAGACAATCTATAGATCACAAAGCTGCAGTTATCTATTGCATCTGTAGAAACTCTCCTGTCTCTAGAATCCATGAATTCTGGGTATCCCCCCACCCAACCTAACGATACTGAAGCATATGGGAGGGCCCCAAGCACAAAGATACCCGTAAAAGCCTGTGCTCTTAAGTAGATGTTGAGGACGCCAAGAGCTAACAGATTGGTGAGTTGGCTTCTCTTGGGATAAAGGGTGAGATTTGCAGCAGTCAGTCCACTTGTCTTTCTGGATAATGATCCTTTCATACTTGACCATAAGATGTGGATGGCTACAATGTGGGAAAGAGGGGGGTGGAATTGGGAGAAGACAGCAAAAATGTGTGTTGGAGGAAGGGATCTCTGATTTAAATTTGTATAAGTGTACACATTTTTATGTTTCCTACTTTTATATTCTTTTAAGGAGACCAAAGGGCTTGAATCATAAAAAGAGCACACTTGTTAGTCATAACAAATAATATACAAGAGTTTGGAGCTGCCATCTTCTTAACCAGACATATATGTTCTCAAACCAGTTGGTCAGAAATGTGGGTGGCCCAGGAACCCCTGATTTTGTGGCTGAAGTGAGGGCAGTCTAGTGGGGAACTTAACCTATGAAGTTTGACTTAATTCAGGTAATTAGCATCAGGGGTCAATTGTAATACTAAAAATCATTGGGGAAACATTGAAATAATACAATGCCTGGCACAGAATTTTTGCTCAAAAACGTTAAGGGTTTTCAGTTAAACAGGACAAAGTCATATTCTATACTGGAATGAAATGAAATGGGTAAAATCTACAATTTTGTACAATCTAACTATGGAAACATTCAAAATAATCATAAGTAGAGACAATTTATGCCAGAAGTTTTGCCTTATAAAAATATTTGTCAAAGAAGAAGTGCTATGAATGAAGGCAAAAAGATAAATCCATGAAGATATCTGGCCCAAAATATTTAAAATTTCACTATGAAGAAAATTAGAGTTGAAAACGTCATCAGCAAGCAGAATTTACATTTACCAAATACTCCGGCACCAATAGAGAGAATATTTTCTCAGTTAAAACTTACTATGGATCTTACTACAAAAAGAGTCAATTGAAGATGTCAACAATGTCTAATTTATTAATCATAAAGTGTAACTTTCCAGACGATTGCAGGCAATTTTCAAAGAACTTAAAAATCATAAATCTATATTGAAAAAAATCTTTGGAAAAATATCCCTGACACGATATGAAAGGCAGATGTGGTTGAGAAACTGGATAGTGAAGGGAGCTATGTATTAGTTCACTCAGAATAAAAGCCAAGGTCCTGAGGATGGCCTGTGAGGCTCTCCTAAAGTGCTCAGGCCTCTTTTTCTCCAAGACCTCTTCTCCTAAACCGCTCTCCTGGCTGACTCTGCTCCAACCACACTCCCCTCTTTGTATTCTAGCTCCCATTCATACTCTCCAGGCATGCTCTGCTGGCCATGGTCAAGAAGGTTGGTAGACCAGAAAACCCAAAAACATATCTCAAGTCTCTGATGCTCTGAATGTGCCTTTTGTGATTATTTATTACAAAAATAATTTCCTACCCCCTTTTAGTTGGTTTGAACCACATGAAATTGTCAAATACTGGCATAGAAAAGAGGAAGGGGTTAAATTAATTCCCCCAGGTGTCTAATTTCAAGCTCTTCTAGAATAAATCAGCAAATGCCAAGCAAATTGAAAGAGAATGCAATACAGTAGTAAGAAGATACAGACACTGAATAGAAATATTTATATATCACCAGAGGAAGATGCATCTTTTCTTTTGTTTACTGACAGGTGTGGTTAAATCTACAGGCTTTAATGTAATTAACCCCAGGTACCATGGGGCTAATTACCTAGCGTAGTTTTCATCAACTTTATCTTTCCTTAAACAAGAGGTTTCCACTGCTTCCTCCTCTCATCTCTTTCCATTTTTTCTCTGATGGCTTACTCCTGCCCCCACTTTTACTTTTTTTTTTTTTTTAACATCTTTATTGGAGTATAATTGCTTTACAATGGTATGTTAGTTTCAGCTTCACAACAAAATGAATCAGTTATATATATACATATATTCCCATATCTCTTCCTGCTTGCGTCTCCCTCCCTCCCACCCTCCCTATCCCACCCCTCCAGGCGGTCACAAAGCACCGAGCTGATCTCCCTGTGCTATGCGGCTGCTTCCCACTAGCTATCTACCTTACGTTTGGTAGTGTATATATGTCCATGCCTCTTTATCGCTTTGTCACCGTTTACACTTCCCCCTCCCCATAGCCTCAAGTCCATTCTCTAGTAAGTCTGTGTCTTTATTCCTGTTTCACCCCTAGGTTTTTCATGACATTTTTTTTTTTAAATTCCATATATATGTGTTAGCATACGGTATTTGTCTCTCTCTTTCTGACTTACTTCACTCTGTATGACAGACTCTAGGTCTATCCACCTCATTACAAATAGCTCAATTTCATCTCTTTTTATGGCTGAGTAATATTCCATTGTATATATGTGCCACATCTTCTTTATCCATTCATCCGATGATGGACACTTAGGTTGTTTCCATCTCTGGGCTATTGTAAATAGAGCTGCAATGAACATTTTGGTACATGACTCTTTTTGAATTATGGTTTTCTCAGGGTATATGCCCAGTAGTGGGATTGCTGGGTCATATGGTAGTTCTATTTGTAGCTTTTTAAGGAACCTCCATACTGTTCTCCACAGTGGCTGTATCAATTTACATTCCCACCAACAGTGTAAGAGGGTTCCCTTTTCTCCACACCCTCTCCAGCATTTATTGTTTCTAGATTTTTTGATGATAGCCATTCTGACTGGTGTGAGATGATATCTCATTGTAGTTTTGATTTGCATTTCTCTCATGATTAGTGATGTTGAGCATTCTTTCATGTGTTTGTTGGCACTCTGTATATCTTCTTTGGAGAAATGTCTATTTAGGTCTTCTGCCCATTTTTGGATTGGGTTGTTTGTTTTTTTGTTATTAAGCTGCATGAGCTGCTTATAAATTTTGGAGATCAATCCTTTGTCAGTTGCTTCATTTGCAAATATTTTCTCCCATTCTGAGGGTTGTCTTTTGGTCTTCTTTATGGTTTCCTTTGCTGCGCAAAAGCTTTTAAGTTTCATTAGGTCCCATTTGTTTACTCTTGTTTTTATTTCCATTACTCTAGGAGGTGGGTCAGAAAGAATCTTGCTGTGATTTATGTCATAGAGTGTTCTGCCTATGTTTTCCTCTAAGAGATTGATAGTTTCTGGCCTTACATTTAGGTCTTTAATCCATTTTGAGCTTATTTTTGTGTATGGTGTTAGGGAGTGATCTAACTTCATACTTTTACATGTAGCTGTCCAGTTTTCCCAGCACCACTTATTGAATAGGCTGTCCTCTCTCCACGGTACATTTCTGCCTCCTTTGTCAAAGATAAGGTGACCATATGTGCGTGGGTTTATCTCTGGGCTTTCTATCCTGTTCCATTGATCTATCTTTCTGTTTTTGTGCCAGTACCATACCGTTTTGATAACTGTAGCTTTGTAGTATAGTCTGAAGTCAGGGAGCCTGATTCCTCCAGTTCCTTCTTTCGTTCTCAAGATTGCTTTGGCTATTCGGGGTCTTTTGTGTTTCCATACAAATTGCAAAATTTTTTGTTCTAGTTCTGTGAAAAATGCCAGTGGTAGTTTGATAGGGATTGCATTGAATCTATAGATTGCTTTCGGTAGTAGAGTCATTTTCACAATGTTGATTCTTCCAATCCAAGAACATGGTATATCTCTCCATCTATTTGTATCATCTTTAATTTCTTTCATCAGTGTCTTATAATTTTCTGCATACAGATCTTTTGTCTCCTTAGGTAGGTTTATTCCTAGATATTTTATTCTTTTTGTTGCAATGGTAAATGGGAGAGTTTTCTTGATTTCACTTTCAGATTTTTCATCATTAGTATATAGGAATGCCAGAGATTTCTGTGCATTGATTTTGTATCCTGCCACTTTACCAAATTCATTGATTAGCTCTAGTAGTTTTCTGGTAGCATCTTTAGGGTTCTCTATGTATAGGATCATGTCATCTGCAAACAGTGACAGCTTTACTTCTTCTTTTCCGATTTGGATTCCTTTTATTTCCTTTTCTTCTCTGATTGCTGTGGCTAAAACTTCCAAAACTATGTTGAATAAGAGTGGTGAGAGTGGGCAACCTTGTTTTGTTCCTGATCTTAGTGGAAATGCTTTCAGTTTTTCACCATTGAGGATGATGTTTGCTGTGGGCTTGTCATATATGGCCTTTATTATGTTGAGGAAAGTTCCCTCTATGCCTACTTTCTGCAGGGTTTTTATCATAAATGGGTATTGAATTTTGTCAAAAGCTTTCTCTGCATCTATTGAGATGATCATATGGTTTTTCTCCTTCAGTTTGTTAATATGGTTTATCACATTGATAGATTTGCGTATATTGGAGAATCCTTGCATTCCTGGAATAAACCCCACTTGATCATGGTGTATGATCCTTTTAATGTGCTGTTGGATTCTATTTGCTAGTATTTTGTTGAGGATTTTTTCATCTATGTTCATCAGTGATATTGGCCTGTAGTTTTCTTTCTTTGTGACATCCTTGTCTGGTTTTGGTATCAAGGTGATGGTGGCCTCGTAGAATGAGTTCGGGAGTGTTCCTCCCTCTGCTATATTTTGGAAGAGTTTGAGAAGGATAGGTGTTAGCTCTTCTCTAAATGTTTGATAGAATTCGCCTGTGAAGCCATCTGGTCCTGGGCTTTTCTTTGTTGGAAGTTTTTTAATCACAGTTTCAATTTCAGTGCTTGTGATTGGTCTGTTCATATTTTCTATTTCTTCCTGATTCAGTCTTGGCAGGTTGTGCATTTCTAAGAATTTGTCCATTTCTTCCAGATTGTCCATTTTATTGGCATAGAGTTGCTTGTAGTAATCTCTCATGATCTCTTTTATTTCTGCAGTGTCAGTTGTTACCTCTCCTTTTTCATTTCTAATTCTATTGATTTGAGTCTTCTCCCTTTTTTTCTTAATGAGTCTGGCTAGTGGTTTATCTATTTTGTTTATCTTCTCAAAGAACCAGCTGTTAGTTTTATTGATCTTTGCTATTGTTTCCTTCATTTCTTTTTCATTTATTTCTGATCTGATTTTTATGATTTCTTTCCTTCTGCTAGCTTTGGGGTTTTTTTGTTCTTCTTTCTCTAATTGCTTGAGGTGCAAGGTTAGGTTGTTTATTCGAGATGTTTCCTGCTTCTTAAGGTGGGCTTGTATTGCTATAAACTTCCCCCTTAGAACTGCTTTTGCTGCATCCCACAGGTTTTGGGTCGTTGTGTCTCCATTGTCATTTGTTTCTAGGTATTTTTTGATTTCCTCTTTGATTTCTTCAGTGATCACTTCATTATTAAGTAGTGTATTGTTTAGCCTCCATGTGTTTGTATTTTTTACAGATCTTTTCCTGTAATTGATATCTAGTCTCATGGCATTGTGGTCAGAAAAGATACTTGATACAATTTCAATTTTCTTAAATTTACCAAGGCTTGATTTGTGACCCAAGATATGATCTATCCTGGAGAATGTTCCATGAGCACTTGAGAAAAATGTGTATTCTGTTGTTTTTGGATGGAATGTCCTATAAATATCAATTAACTCCATCTCGTTTAATGTATCATTTAAAGCTTGTGTTTCCTTATTTATTTTCATTTTGGATGATCTGTCCATTGGTGAAAGTGGGGTGTTAAAGTCCCCTACTATGAATGTGTTACTGTCGATTTCCCCTTTTATGGTTGTCAGTATTTGCCTTATGTATTGAGGTGCACCTATGTTGGGTGCATAAATATTTACAATTGTTATATCTTCCTCTTGGATCGATCCCTTGATCATTATGTAGTGTCCTTCTTTGTCTCTTCTAATAGTCTTTGTTTGAAAGTCTATTTTGTCTGATATGAGAATTGCTACTCCAGCTTTCTTTTGGTTTCCATTTGCATGAAATACCTTTTTCCATCCCCTTACTTTCAGTCTGTATGTGTCTCTAGGTCTGAAGTGGGTCTCTTGTAGACAGCAAATATATGGGTCTTGTTTTTGTATCCATTCAGCCAATCTGTGTCTTTTGGTGGGAGCATTTAGTCCATTTACATTTAAGGTAATTATCGATATGTGTGTTCCTATTCCCATTTTCTTAATTGTTTTGGGTTCGTTATTGTAGGTCCTTTCCTTCTTTTGTGTTTCTTGCCTAGAGAAGTTCCTTTAGCAGTTGTTGTAGAGCTGGTTTGGTGGTGCTGAACTCTCTCAGCTTTTGCTTGTCTGTAAAGGTTTTAATTTCTCCATCAAATCTGAATGAGATCCTTGCTGGGTAGAGTAATCTTGGTTGCAGGTTTTTCTCCTTCAACACTTTCAATATGTCCTGCCACTCCCTTCTGGCTTGCAGAGTTTCTGCTGAAAGATCAGCTGTTAACCTTATGGGGATTCCCTTGTGTGTTATTTGTTGTTTTTCCCTTGCTGCTTTTAATATGTTTTCTTTGTATTTAATTTTTGACAATTTGATTAATATGTGTCTTGGTGTATTTCTCCTTGGATTTATCCTGTATGGGACTCTCTGTGCTTCCTGGACTTGATTAACGATTTCTTTTCCCATATTAGGGAAGTTTTCAACTATAATCTCTTCAAATATTTTCTCAGTCCCTTTCTTTTTCTCTTCTTCTTCTGGAACCCCTATAATTCGAATGTTGGTGCGTTTAATGTTGTCCCAGAGGTCTCTGAGACTGTCCTCAGTTCTTTTCATTCTTTTTTCTTTATTCTGCTCTGCAGTAGTTATTTCCACTATTTTATCTTCCAGGTCACTTATCCGTTCTTCTGCCTCAGTTATTCTGCTATTGATCCCATCTAGAGTACTTTTAATTTCATTTATTGTGTTGTTCATCGTTGCTTGCTTCATCTTTAGTTCTTCTAGGTCCTTGTTAACTGATTCTTGCAATTTGTCCATTCTATCTCCAAGATTTCGGATCAACCTTACTATCATTATTCTGAATTCTTTTTCAGGTAGACTGCCTATTTCCTCTTCATTTGTTAGGTCTGCTGGGTTTTTATCTTGCTCCTTCATCTGCTGTGTGTTTTTCTGTCTTTTCATTTTGCTTATCTTACTGTGTTTGGGGCCCCTTTTTTTGCAGGCTGAAGGTTCGTAGTTCCTGTTGTTTTTTGTGTCTGTCCCCAGTGGCTAAGGTTGGTTCAGTGGGTTGTGTAGGCTTCCTGGTGGAGGGTACTAGTGCCTGTGTTCTGGTGTATGAGGCTGGATCTTGTCTTTCTGGTGGACAGGTCCACGTCTGGTGGTGTGTTTTGGGGTGTCTGTAGACTTACTATGATTTTGGGCAGCCTCTCTGCTAATGGGTGGGGTTGTGTTCCTGTCTTGCTAGTTGTTTGGCATAGGATGTCCAGCACTGTAGCTTGCTGGTCGTTGAGTGAAGCTGGGTGCTGGTGTTGAGATGGAGGTCTCTCGGAGATTTTTGCTGTTTGATATTATGTGCAGCTGGCAGGCCTCTTGTGGACCAGTGTCCTGAAGTTGGCTCTCCCACCTCAGAGGCACAGCACTGACTCCTGGCTGCAGCACCAAGAGCCTTTCATCCACAGGGCTCCTTAATTTGGGATGATTCGTTGTCTATTCAGGTATTCCACAGATGCAGGGTATATCAAGTTGATTGTGGAGCTTTAATCCGCTGCTTCTGAGGCTGCTGGGAGAGATTTCCCTTTCTCTTCTTTGTTCTGACAGTTCCCAGGGGCTCAGCTTTGGATTTGGCCCCGCCTGTGCGTGTAGGTCGCCGGAGGGCGTCTGTTCTTTGCTCAGACAGGACGAGGTTAAAGGAGCCGCTGATTCGGAGGCTCTGGCTCACCCAGGCCGGGGGGTAGGGAGGGTCACGGAGTGCAGGGCGGGCCTGCAGCGGCAGAGGCCGGCGTGACGTTGCAGCCTGAGGCGTGCCGTGCGCTCTCCCGGGGAGCCGTCCCTGGATCCCGGGACCCTGGCAGTGGCGGGCTGCACAGGCTCCCCGGAAGGGCGTGTGGCTAGTGACCTGTGTTCGCACACAGGCCTCCTGGCGGCGGCAGCAGCGGCCTTAGCGTCCCATGTCCGTCTCTGGGCTCCGCACTCTTAGCCGCGGCTCGCGCCCGTCCCTGGAGCTCTCTCAAGCAGCGTTCTTAATCCCCTCTCCTCGTGCACCAGGAAACAAAGAGGGACGTAAAAGTCTCTTGCCTCTTCGGCAGGTCCAGACCTCTCCCCGGACTCTCTCCCGGCCAGCCGTGGCGCACCAACGCCCTGCAGGCTGTGTTCACGCCGCCAACCTCAGTCCTCTCCCGGCGCTCCGACAAAAGCCGGAGCCTCAGCTCCCAGTCCCGCCCGCCCCGGCGGGCGAGCAGACAAGCCTCTCGGCTGGTGAGTGCCGGTCGGCCCGATCCTCTGCGCTGGAATCTGTCCGCTTTGCCCTCCGCACCCCTGTTGCTGTGCTCTCCTCCGCGGCTCCCAAGCTCCCCCACTCCGCCTCCCGAAGTCTCCACCCGCGAAGGGGCTTCCTAGTGTGTGGACACTTTTCCTCCTTCACAGCTCTCTCCCGCTGGTGCAGGACCCGTCCCTATCCTTTTGTCTCTGTTTAGTTTTTTCTTTTGCCCTAACCAGGTACGTGGGGGGTTCCTTGCCTTTTGGGAGGTCTGAGGTCTTCTGCCAGCGTTCAGTAGGTGTTCTGTAGTTGTTCCACGCGTAGATGTATTTCTGGTGTATCTGTGGAGAGGAAGGTGATCTCCGCGTCTTACTCTTCTGCCATCTTCCCGGAAGTCCCACTTTTACTTTTGAAATTTACTAGCGTTGCTTAGTTGCCAGGCTAACCAGCCTTTTCCCAGTCTTCACCCAGTTGTGCCTGAAGGGCTTTTAATAGGTGACCACTCACCAACTCAAACAGTCCATTTTGGGTTTCCATGACGTATTCTTTCTCTCTTACAGTGCTGTGACCCTTCTAATCTCTACCTCTTCGTAGAGAGAGATTGAATCTCTAATCTCTCTGTTCCCCCTGTCCACTCACAGCCCTTATTTTTGTTCTCTCCTCTGTGAGCTCATTTACCCTAATGGTTTGTGACCTCTGTAGCACTGACTACCTGCTCTCTCTAAACTCAACCCTACACTCTGGCTCTCTCCTCTAAGACACATTTACAAACACTTACTGGAGCTACCTGCATTTAAAGTACCACCTTGCTGTCAACAGATGAATGGATAAAGAAGATGTGGTACATATATACAATGAAATATTACTCAGCCGTGAAAAAGAATGAAATAATGCCATTTGCAGCAACATGGATGGAACTAGAGATTATCATACTAAGTGAAGTAAGTCAGACAAAGACAAATATCATCTGATATCACTTGTTTGTGGAATCGAAAAAAATTGTACAAATGAACTTATTTACAAAACAGAAACAGGCTCACAGACATAGAAAACAATCTTACAGTTACCAAAGGGGAAATGGGGGGAGGGATAAATTAGGACTTTGGGATTAACATATACACACTATTATATATAAAATAGATAACCAGGAGGAGCTTCAAGATGGTGGAAGAGTAAGACGTGGAGATCACCTTCCTCCCCACAGATACATCAGAAATACATCTACGTGTGGAACAGCTCCTACAGAACACCTACTGAACGCTGGCAGAAGACCTCAGACCTCCCAAAAGGCAAGAAACTCCCCACGTACCTGGGTAGGGCAAAAGAAAAAAGGAAAAACAGAGACAAAAGAATAGGGATGGGACCTGCCTCTCTGGGAGGGAGCTGTGAAGGAGGAAAGTTTCCCACACACTAGGAAGCCCCTTCGTGGGCGGAGACTGCGGGTGGCAGAGAGAGAAGCTTCAGAGCCACGGGGGAGAGCACAGCAACAGGGATGCGGAGGGCAAAGCGGAGAGATTCCCGCACAGAGGATCGGTGCCGAGCAGCACTCACCAGCCCGAGAGGCTTGTCTGCTCACCCGCTGGGGCGGGCCGGGCTGGGAGCTGAGGTTTGGGCTTCGGAGGTCAGACCCCAGGGAGGGGACGGCTTGGCTGCGTGAAAACAGCCTGAAGGAGTTAGTGCACCACAGCTAGCTGGAAGGGAGTCCAGGAAAAAGTCTGGAGCTGCTGAAGTGGCAAGAGACTTTTTCTTGCCTCTTTGTTTCCTGGTGCGCGAGGAGAGGGGATTACAAACGCTGCTTAAAGGAGCTCCAGAGACGGGCGCGAGCCGTGGCTATCAGCGCGGACCCCAGAGACGGGCATGAGACGCTAAGTCTGCTGCTGCCACAGCCACCAAGAAGCATGTGTGCGAACACAGGTCACTCTCCACACCTCCCCTCCCAGGAACCTGTGAGGCCACCACTGCCAGGGTCCTGTGATCCAGGGACAGCTTCCCCGGGAGAAAGCATGGTGCGCCTCAGGCTGGTGCAATGTCATGCCGGCCTCCGCCACTGCAGGCTCCCCTCCCGTCCCCCGGTCTGAGTGAGCCAGAGCTCCTGAATCAGCCGCTCCTTTAACCCAGTCCTGTCTGAGTGAAGAACAGACGCCCTCAGGCGCCCTACATGCAGAGGCAAGGCCAAATCAAAAGCTGAACCCCAGGAGCTGTGCGAACAAAGAAGAGAAAGGGGAATCTCTCCCAGAAGCCTCAGGAGCAGCAGATTAAATCTCCACAGTCAACTTGATGTAGCCTGCATCTGTGGAATACATGAATAGACACTGAATCGTCCCAAATTGAGGAGGTGGGCTTAGGGAACAACGATATATATATGTTTTTACCTTTTCTTCTCTTTGTGAATGTGTATGTGTATGCTTCTGTGTGTGATTTTGTCTGTATAGCTTTGCTTTTACCATTTGTTTTTTCTTTTAGTACAGTTTTTAGCACTTGGTATCTTTGGTGAATTTGTCTTTTGGTTTGGTTGCTCTCTTCTTTCTTCTTTTTTTTTTTTTTTTTTTTTTTGCAGTATGTGGGCCTCTCACTGTTGTGGCCTGTCCCGTTGCAGAGCACAGTCTCCAGACATGCAGGCTCAGCAGCCATGGCTCACGGGCCCAGCCGCTCCACGGCATGTGGGATCTTCCCAGACTGAGGCATGAACCCATGTCCCCTGCATCAGCAGGTGGACTCTCAACCACTGCGCCACCAGGGAAGCCCTCTTCTTTTGTTTTAATTTATAATTTTTTAAAATAATTATTTTCTATTTTTAATTATTTTATTTTATTTTTTTCTTTCGGTCTTTCTTTTTCTCTCCCTTTCATTCTGAACCGTGTGGATGACAGGGACTTGGTGCTCCTGCCAAGTGTCAGGGCTGTACCTATGAAGTGGGAGAGCCAAGTTCAGGACATTGGTCCACCAGAGACCTCCCAGCTCCATGTAATATCAAACACCGAAAATCTCCCAGAGATCTACATCTCAACGCCAAAACCCAGCTCCACTCAACGACGAGCAAGCTACAGTACCGGACACCCTAGGCCAAAAATCTAGGAGGACAGGAACACAACCCCACCCATTAGCAGAGAGGCTGCCTAAAATCATAATAAGTTCACAGACACTCCAAAACACACCACCAGATGCGGACCTGCCCACCAGAAAGACAAGATCCAGCCTCATCCACCAGAACACAGGTACCAGTCCCCTCCACCAGGAAGCCTAAACAAACCACTGAACCAGCCTTAGCCAATGGGAGCAGACACCAAAAGCAACAGGAACTACGAAACTGCAGCCTGCGAAAAGGAAACCCGAAACACAGTAAGTTAAGCAAAATGAGAAGACAGAGAAACACAAAGCAGGTGAAGGAGCAAGGTAAAAACCAACCAGACCAAACAAATGAAGAGGAAATAGGCAGTCTACCTGAAAAAGAATTCAGAATAATGATAGTAAAGATGATCCAAAATCTTGGAAGTAGAATGGGGAAAATACCAGAAACGTTTATCAAGGAACTAGAAGAACTAAAGAGCAAACAAACAATAATGAACAACACAATAAATGAAATTAAAAATTCTCTACAAGGAATCAATAGCAGAATAACTGAGGCAGAAGAACGGATAAGTGACCTGGAAGATAAAATAGTGGAAATAACTACTGCAGGGCAGAATAAAGAAAAAAGGATGACGAGAATTGAGGACAGTCTCAGAGACCTCTGGGACAACATTAAACGCACCAACATTCAGATTATAGGGGTCGCAAAGAAGAAGAGAAAAAGAAAGGGACTGAGAAAATATTTGAAGAGATTATAGTTGAAAACTTCCCTAATATGGGGAAGGAAATAGTTAATCAAGTCCAGGAAGCACAGAGAGTCCCATACAGGATAAATCCAAGGAGAAACACACCAAGACACATATTAATCAAACTCTCAAAAATTAAATACAAGGAAAAAATATTAAAAGCAGCAAGGGAAAAACAGCAAATAACATACAAGGGAATCCCCATAAGGTTAACAGCTGATCTTTCAGCAGAAACTCTGCAAACCAGAAGGAAGTGGCAGGACATATATCAAGTGATGAAAGGGAAAAGCCTACAACCAAGATTACTCTACCCAGCAAGGATCTCATTCAAATTTGACAGAGAAATTAAAACCTTTACAGACAAGCAAAAGCTAAGAGAATTCAGCACCACCAAACCAACTTCGCAACAAATGCTAAAGGAACTTCTCTAGTCAGGAAACACAAGAGAAGGAAAACACATACAATAGCAAACTGAAAACAATTAAGAAAGTGGTAATAGGAACATACATATCAATAATTACCTTAAATGCAAATGGATTAAATGCTCCAATGAAAAGAAATAGACTGGCTGAATGGATACAAAAACAAGACCCGTATATGTGCTGTCTACAAGAGACCCACTTCAGACGTAGGGACACATACAGACTGAAAGTGAGGGGATGGAAAAAGATACTCCATGCAAATGGAAAAAGATATTCCATGCAAATGGAAATCACAAGAAATCTGGAGTAGCAATACTCATATCAAATAAAATAGACTTTAAAATAAAGAATGTTACAAGAGACAAGGAAGGACACTACATAACGATCAAGAGATCGATCCAAGAAGAAGATATAACAGTTGTAAATATTTATGCACCAAACATAGGAGCACCTCAATACATAAGGCAAATGCTAACAGGCATAGAAGGGGAAATCGACAGTAACAGAATCATAGTAGGGGACTTTAACACCCAACTTTCACCAATGGACACATCAACAGAACTGAAACTAAATAAGGAAACACAAGCTTTAAATGACACATTAAACAAGATGGATTTAATTGATAATTATAGGTCATTCCATCCAAAAACAACAGAATACACTTTCTTCTCAAGTGCTCATGGAACATTCTTGAGGATAGATCATATCCTGGGTCACAAATCAAGCCTTGGTAAATTGAAATCATATCAAGTATTGTTTCCAACCACAACGCTATGAGACTAGATATCAATTACAGAAAAAAATCTGTAAAAAATACAAACACATGGAGGCTAAACAATACACTACGTAATAACCAAGAGATCACTGAAGAAATGAAAGGGGAAATCAAAAAATACCTATAAACAAATAACAATGAAAACACAACACCCAAAACCTCTGGAATTCAGCAAAAGCAGTTCTAAGAGGGAAGTTTATAGCAATACAATCCTACCTTAAGAAACAGGAAACATCTCAAATAAACAACCTAATCTTACACCTAAAGCAATTAGTGAAAGAAGAACAAAAAAAAAAACCCCAAAGTTAGCAGAAGGAAAGAAATCATAAAGATCAGATCAGAAATAAATGAAAAAGAAATGAAGGAAACGATAGCAAAGATCAATAAAAGTAAATTGATCTTCGAGAAGATAAACATAATTGATAAACCATTAGCCAGACTCATCAAGGAAATAAGGGAGAAGTCTCAAATCAATAGAATTAGAAATGAAAATGAAGAAGTAACAACTGACACTGCAGAAATACAAAGGATCATGAGAGATTACTACAAGCAGTTATATGTCAATAAAATGGACAACCTGGAAGAAATAGACTAATTCTTAGAAAAGCACAACCTTCCAAGACTGAACCAGGAAGAAATATAAAATATAAACAGACCAGTCACAAGTACTG
The DNA here is from genome assembly GCF_963455315.2 of Globicephala melas. NCBI lineage: Eukaryota > Metazoa > Chordata > Mammalia > Artiodactyla > Delphinidae > Globicephala > Globicephala melas. Next base: position 36,048,774 of record NC_083329.1, on the reverse strand, counting down.
AAATTGAAACTGTGATTAAAAATCTTCCAACAGGGCTTCCCTGGTGGTGCAGTGGTTGAGAGTCCGCCTGCCAATGCAGGGGACACGGGTTCGTGCACCAGTCGGGAAAATCCCACATTCCGTGGAGAGGCTGGGCCTGTGAGCCATGGCCGCTGAGCCTGGGCATCCGGAGCCTGTGCTCCCCAACAGGAGAGGCCACAGCAGTGAGAGGCCTGCGTACCGCAAAAAAAAAAAAAAAAAAATCTTCCAACAAACAAAAGCCCAGGACCAGATGGCTTCCCAGGCAAATTCTATCAAACATTTAGGGAAGAGCTAACACCTATCCTTCTCAAAGTCTTCCAAAATATAGCAGAGGGAGGAACACTCCCTAACTAATTCAATGAAGCCAGCATCATGCTGACAGCAAAACCAGACAAAGATGTCACAAAGAAAGAAAACTACGGGCCAATATCACTGATGAATATAGATGCAAAAATCCTCAACAAAATAATAGCAAACAGAATCCAACAGCACATTAAAATGATCATACACCATGATGAAGTGGGGTTTATTCCAGGAATGCAAGGATTCTTCAATATACGCAAATCAATCAACGTGATACACCATATTAACAAATTGAAGGAGAAAAACCATATGATCATCTCAATAGATGCAGAGAAAGCTTTCGACAAAATTCAACACCCATTTATGATAAAAACCCTGTAGAAAGTAGGCATAGAGGGAACTTTCCTCAACATAATAAAGGCCATATACAAACCCACAGCCAACATCATCCTCAATGGTGAAAAACTGAAAACATTCCCACTAAGATCAGGAACAAGACAAGGTTGCCCACTCTCACCACTCTTATTCAACATAGTTTTGGAAGTTTTAGCCACAGCAATCAGAGAAGAAAAAGAAATAAAAGGAATCCAAATTGGAAAAGAATTAAAGCTATCACTGTTTGCAGATGACATGATACTATACATAGAGTGTCCTAAAGATGCTACCAGAAAACTACTAGAGCTAATCAATGAATTTGCTAAAGTAGCAGGATACAAAATTAATGCACAGAAAATTCTTGCATTCCTATACACTAATGATGAAAAATCTGAAAATGAAATTAAGAAAACACTCCCATTTACCATTGTATCAAAAAGAATAAAATACCTAGGAATAAACCTACCTAGGGAGACAAAAGACCTGTATGCAGAAAACTGTAAGACACTGATGAAAGAAATTAAAGATGATACAAACAGAAGGAGTGATATACCATGTTCTTGGATTGGAATAATTAACATTGTGAAAATGACTATATTACCCAAAGCAATCTACAGATTCAATGCAATCCCTATCAAACTATCAATGGCATTTTTCACAGAACTAGAACAAAAAATTTCACAATTTGTATGGAAACACAAAAGACCCCGAATACCCAAAGCAATCTTGAGAAAGAAAAACAGAGCTGGAGGAATCAGGCTCCCTGACTTCTGAGTATACTACAAGGCTACAGTAATCAAGACAGTGTGGTACTGGCAAAAAAACCCAGAAATATAGATCAATGGAACAGGGTAGAAATCCCATAGATAAACCCACACACATATGGTCACCGTATCTTTGATAAAGTTGGCAAGAATGCACAGTGGAGAAAAGACAGCCTCTTCAGTAAGTGGTACTGGGAAAACTAGACAGCTACAGATAAAAGAATGAAATTAGAACACTCCCTAACACCATACACAAAAATAAACTCAAAATGGATTAAAGACCTAAATGTAAGGCCAGACACTATCATACTGTTAGAGGAAAACATAGGCAGAACACTCTGTTACATAAATTACAGCAAGATCCTTTTTGACCCACCTTCTAGAAAAATGGAAATAAAAACAAACAAACAAAAATGGGACCTAATGAAACTTAAAAGCTTTTGCACAGCTAAGGAAATCATAAACAAGACAAAAAGCCAACCCTCAGAATGGGAGAAGATATTTGCAAATGAAGCAACTGACAAAGGGTTAATCTTCAAAATTTACAAGCAGCTCATGAAGCTCAATATCAAAAAAACAAACAACCCAATACAAAAATGGGCAGAAGACCTAAATAGACATTTCTCCAAAGAAGATATACAGATTGCCAACAAACACATGAAAGAATGCTCAACATCATTAATCATTAGAGAAATGCAAATCAAAACTCCAGTGAGACATCACCTCATACCAGTCAGAATGGCCATCATCAAAAAATCTACAAACAATAAATGCTGGAGAGGGTGTGGAGAAAAGGGAACCCTCTTGCACTGTTGGTGGAATGTAAATTGATACAGCCACCATGGAGAACAGTATGGAGGTTCCTTAAAAAACTACAAATAGAACTACCATATGACCCAGCAATCCCACTACTGGCATATACCCTGAGAAAACCATAATTTACAGAGTCATGTACCATAATATTCATTGCAGCTCTATTTACAATAGCCAGAACATGGAAGCAACCTAAGTTCCCATGAACAGCTGAATGGATAAAGAAGATGTGGCACATATATACAATGGAATATTACTCAGCCATAAAAAGAAACGAAATTGAGTTATTTGTAGTGAGGTGGATGGACCTAGAGTCTGTCATACAGAGTGAAGTAAGTCAGAAAGAGAAAAACAAATATCGTATGCTAACACATATATATGGAATCTAAAAAAAAAAAATGTTCATGAAGAACCGGGGCAAGACGAGAATAAAGACACAGACCTACTAGAGAATGGACTTGAGGATATGGGGAGGGGGAAGGGTAAGCTGGGACGTAATGAGAGAGTGGCATGGACATATGCACACTACCAAATGTAAAATAGATAGTGAGAAGCAGCCGCATAGCACAGGGAGATTACTTAGGTGCTTTGTGAACACTTAGTGGGGTGGGATAGGGAGGGTGGGAGGGAGGGAGATGTAAGAGGGAAGAGATATGGTGGTGATATATGCATATGTATAGCTGATTTACTTTGTTATATAGCAGAAACTAACACAGCATAGTAAAGCAATTATACTCCAATAAAGATGTTAAAAAAAAAAGATAACCAACAAGACCTACTTTATAGCACAGGGAACTATATTCAGTATCTTGTAACAACCTATAATGGAAAAGAATCTGAAGAATACATATATATCACTGTAAAGCAACTATACTTCAATAAAAATAAAAATTAAAAAGTTAAAAATAAAGTACCAACATTTGCTCTCCAAAATATGTAGCAAAATTGAATTCCAGAGCACTTCCCTTTCCCAATCATCTCATTTCTGTCTTGGGAGTTACTTCAATCTTCCAGGCAACAGAGACTTCAACCCAAAAGAAAAATTTAATTCATAGGAAACTGAAGTCATTTTCTTTTCTCCAAAATATTTTCTGCTTTCAGCTTCTTTGTGTCTTCCCTGTATAGTCCTGTGTCCCTGCATATGTGGTTGTCCAACACCATCCTTCCATTTCTCATCCTCCAAATGTGCTCTGTTTCCCCACACTATTCCCTCAACTTGATTTCCATGCAACTCATCTCATCTTCACTGAGTAATCCTACTCATTCCTCAAGGCCCAGCTCAAATCTCGTCTAGAGCCTCTGGCCAGAATTACTTTTACCTGACACTCACCTGCATTCCTTTAGCATTGAAGTCTTTGGGAATAGAGATATTTCCATACCTGGCTCTCTCTACAGCTCCATGGTGAGTCCCTAGAGAGCTGCATCCAGGTCTGATTCTTATGTCTTTTAATCCCAAACAGCATCCAGGTAATGTTTATTAAATATTTTTTATTGAAATATAGTTAATTCACAACGTGTTAGTTTCAAGTGTACAGCAAAGTGACTCAGTTATACATATGTATTGTTTTTCAGATTCTTTTCCATTATAAGTTATTATAAGATATTGTGTATAGTTCCCTGTGCTATACAGTAGGTCCTTGTTGTTTAAATATTGTTTTAATGGAATAGGATGGAGTCTCCTAGACGGGGGCTACAGAATAATGAGGCTGATTCTTGCTTAAACATTTTGAAGCCTTCTTCCCCCTTATTACCTGCAATTAAACGTTAATGAAGGGACTTCCCTGGTGGTCCAGCAGTTAAGACTCTGCACTTCCAATGCAGGGGGCCCGGGTTCAATCCCTGGTCAGGGAACTAGATCCCACATGCCACAACAATAGATCCCGCACACAGCAATGAAGATCCTGCGTGCCTCAACTAAGACCCGCTGCAGCCGGATAAATAAATAAATATTTTTTAAAAATTAATGAAGAATCATTGGAAGAATGCATAAAGCATAGCTAATAATGTAAGAGAAATGACAGCCTAGCTAAAGACCCAGGCACACATTCACATCCCATTAACTAATCCTTTAACAGTTGTCTCCTGAATTACTGGACACGTAGAAACTGAAGAGTTACACAAGCAGGAACTTATCACAAAAAAGAATACATGACCAGACTGCCAGCCTTAGTTAGAACAAATATCTCCTGCCAGAGCCTTCCAAGGTGTTTGTTCATTCTTCCAGATCGCTTGCAGGAGGAGCTCTGATGACAGGCTGGAGCTCGTGTCTTAGCTGTCCTTACAAAAGGCATTACTGATGAGTGCACCAAGCCCAGAATGCAGAGATGGGATTCTCTGATACTGTTCTCTGCAGGGCCGGCCTCAAGCTAACTATGGATTCAATCGCCTTCACCTGTCCTCAGGGCTGCCCAAAGTTCCTTCTTACCCAGCCCCTCCCCTGACTCTCTCTCTATACCTCTGCAAGCTGCCTTTACCCATCAGTGGTTGAAAAAGTGTTGCGGATACAGGGAGGAGAAATTGGAAAGAGGCTAATTTTTAAATAAAAATAATACACGTATCAATACATTTTTTTTAAGTTAAAGAGTATTTCAAGGTTAATAACTAAAAAAGCACAGTCACTTGCCTCTTTTCTTCCTTCCCCATCTCCTTCTCGTACCACCCAGATGCAACCACTTTGAACTATTTCAGCAGTTTATCCTGGCATTTACCTCCATGTCTAAATAATCTGCTTATGAGCCTATTTAGTTTTGCTTTTGGATGTGGAACATTATCAATCGGTTTTCTATGAATGTAATTTAATAAGTTTAGAACCCAACCTCCACGTTCCCAGCACATACATGCTTCTGCTAAACCCTCAAAATGGCTATATCACAACTGGATGCAAAATAGTGTTTTTATGAGCTCCGTCACATAGTGTATTATGGTTATGTTTTCTTTCATATTCAACTTTTGGGGTTTTGTCTAAGTTAATAAATGCCTTGTTTTTTAATGGTTATTTTAATTTTAACTAACTAAATCAGCTCCAAACTTCTCAAAAGAATATCTCACAGTGTAGGCAAGAAATCAAGTCATCAGACTTGCCTGGTGGCTCAATGGTTAAGAATCTGCCTGCCAATGCAGGGGACGCGGGTTTGAGCCCTGGTCTGGGAAGATCCCACGTGCCATGGAGCAGCTAAGCCCTTGCGCCACAACTACTGAGCCTACGTGCCACAACTACTGAAGCCCGTGTGCCTAGAGCCTGTGCTCCGCAGCAAGAGAAGCCACCGCAATGAGAAGCCCGTGCACCAAAATGAAGAGTAACCCCTGCTCACCGCAACTAGGGAAAGCCTGCGCGCAGCAATGAAGACCCAACGCAGCCATAAATAAATACGTTTATTAAAAAAAATCAAGTCATCTATCAGTTACTTTTTTTCTTTCTTTCTTGGGTCTCCCTTCTGAAGTCTCCTGCATCAATCTGGTCTAATTGCTCTTGAGACCAACTACACAGCATTGTTCTGGGTCCACCCTCACTCGCGTCCTAGGAATTTCCTTTGTCCCTCTCCTATGTTGGGTGCTCTATTTCTGAGTTCCATGTATTTCTCTTTCTTTTTTTTTGCCCTCATTTTGGTGAGGCACACCTTCCAGTAGCTTCCAGAGGAAGGTGAATAGGAGATACCTATTTTTTATTGAAATCTAGTTGATTTATAATGTGTTAGTTACTGCTGTACAGCAAAGTGATTCAGTTACACATATATATATATATATATACATTTTTTTTAATATATTCTTTTCCATTATGGTTTATCACAGGATATTGAATATAGTTCCCTGTGCTATACAGTAGGACGTTGTTGTTTATCCATTCTATATATAGAAGCTTACATCTGCTAACTGCAACCTCCCACTCCATCCCTCCCCCAACCCACTCCATTTTGGCAACCACCAGTCTGTCTCTATGTCTGTGATTCTGTTTCTGTTTCACAGATAGGTCCATTTGTATCATATTTTAGATTCCGTATATAAGTGATATCATATGTTATTTGTCTTTCTCTTTCTGACTTACTTCACTTAGTATGATCATCTCTAGTTGCTTCCATATTGCTGCAAATGGCATTGTTTCATTCCTTTATGTGGCTGAGTAGTATTCTATTGTATATATGTACCATATCTTCTTTATCCATTCATCTGTCGATGGACATTTAGGTTGTTTCCATGTCTTGGCTATTGTGAATAGTGTAGGAGGGTTCCTCCAACAGTGTAGGAGGGTTCCCTTTTAGGAGATACATTTCTTAAGAGCTTGCTTGTCTTAAAGTGTCTTTATTCTGTGTCCAACTTAATTGATAGTATTTTAAGGGTTATATTTCTAGGTTGAGAATAATTTCTGCTCAGAAGTCTATTGCTTTTGAGAAGTCCATTGCTATTTGATTAGCTGTCTCTGGTATGTGAGCTGTTTCTTCTCTCCTCCCCTGGCTGCTATCAAATTTTCTTTCTCTAAATCAAGATATTCCAAAGTGCAATTATAGAATTTCAGAATTAAATCTTCTACATCATTTGACCCCTTGCTTAAATTTGTTTTTCCTTTCTTTTATAAGGATTTGTTTTTAATAATTGCAATTTGCTAAAAGCTTCAAAAGCTGAAAACTTGGACACTTTGTACATGAAATGCCACCTCCTAAAACCAGAAGGAGTAAGCACAGTTCATTTTAGCATCTGGCATACTGTCCTTGAAAGGGTCTGGGGAAGGGTCAGGAAAAGAGAGAGGGCGATCATCGATTATTGTCTAGATTTAGCCACAAGTTAAGATGAGAGGTCTGTTTCCTGCAAATGGATCTCACATGCTACCAAGTGAGAGCATGACAGATGTTGCAAAGTCAAAGCAAAGGTCAACCAATCCCATATAGGCTGATGTTAAAGTAACTATTACTACTAGTAGTACTTTATTACAAATGAAAATAATTTGGAAAAATGGTAAACTAGATCAAAGTGCAGTGGGACTGTTCTAATCAAACTAGGATGTATGGCCACTTTAAATACAGGGCATCTTTAATATTATTGCAAAGAGATCTGTTGCAGAATTTATGGAAGGAGGGTTATATCCTGAAATGTGTATTGGATGTCTCTGTAAATAGCTCTGGCCTGAGCATTCTGAAAAAACACAAAACAGATGAGAGATTTGTAGGGGAAGAGGAGGGTTGCTTGGCTAGAGGAGAGGCACATAGAAAGTCATGCAGGTTGAACTGTTGCTACAGGTAAATGCCGTGGATTCATCCTGTAATGGTTTGAACAAAACTTCAACCACAATTTGGATATTTCATACCCTCTTAGTGCTATAAACAGATGTCCCAGTTGAGTGAGGGCTCAGAAGACAGCAAATTTAATGAAATGGCAACTTTCAAATGAAGTCTCCAGTTTGCATGGAGTGAGACCTATTTACTAAGTTGCCAGCTTCTAAAAAGGCTAATACTTTTTCTGAAGAGTTAGAAAAACCTCGTGGATCTTGTGTGAGCACCAGCTGGGTTCTGTGAATTGACACATGGTGCTTTTTCTTGAGAAAGCCAACACTGCCTCTTTGTTCACCAAGGGCAGCGGCATATCTGAGGTCAAGGAAAAGCTTGACAAAAAGGTTTCATTACGGTGACTTCTAGAAAAAGAGAAAAATATGTTCACTTGAACTCTGAAACAGATGTTTCAAAACTGGGGAGTTGTTTTAGGACTACTTATCTACCTACTTAAATATATCCTATGCATGTTCTTCTTATGTACCGGGTATTGTACTTGCTGCTGGTTAACAAGGCAGACAAGGTTCCTGCCTTCATGGAGTTTTGAGATGAATACAAGGAAATCTTTCTTTGGGTGGAGGTAATTCTAAGGCATTCATTACTTGTCCTTCTTCCCTTCCAACAAGTTGCACATTTCAAGTATAGATTGGTGCCAAGATGAACAGACTTTTGAGGAGTAAGGGATGTTTGAGAAGTACATTCCTCATCAGACTGATTTAATGGAAGAAAACTATTTAACTCATTGATATAAATAAATAATAGTTATAATGATAATAATAATTCATTGGGTGTTTTCCATGGGCCAGATGCTGTGTTAGGAGCTTTCCATGGATTATTTCATTCAGTCTTCTTAAAAATCCCATATGGTAGGCACTCTTGTTATCTCTATCTTTGAAAAGAAGAAAAGTGATGTACAAAAAGGTTAGGTAACTTACTTGCTCTGGGGGCATTTATAGTGTATGGATGAACCAAGAACCAAGCCTAGAGAGTCTGACTCTGAAATGTTAGTCTTAACTCCAAACATCCCCTGCTGCCATCAGATTCGGGCTAAGTGGCATCCATTTGTGTGGTCACAGTGGATTGGTCTGCATAGTCACTCTTCAGATGCTGGCATGGAGTGAAGGTGTTACTGAAGGGTCTGAAAGGTCTAGTTCACCACTGTTTGGAGCATCACCTTTCATCTAGTTCTGTCCTTATTCATGACACAATGGATGTATTGTCTGTGTCTTGTCAATGCCTCTCTGAGGAACGTCTGTCCAAGAGTCCTAGCATCTGAAAAATGAGCATCTACCTACTCAACAGAACCCAGTTAGAAGAAGAAAAGTTTCAATCCCATTTTTTTTAACATCTTTTTTGGAGTAAAATTGCTCTACAATGGTGTGTTAGTTTCTGCTTTATAACAAAGTAAGTCAGCCATACATATACATATATTCCCGTATCTCCTCCTTCTTGCATCTCCCTCCCACCCTCCCTATCCCACCCCTCTAGGTGGTCACAAAGCACTGAGCTGATCTCCCTGTGCTATGTGGCTGCTTCCCACTAGCTATGTATTTTACATTTGATAGTGTACATATGTCCATGCCAATCTCTCACTTTGTCCCAGCTTACACTTCCCCCTCCCTGAGTCCTCAATTCCATTCTCTACATCTGCGTCTTTATTCCTGTCCTGCCCCTAGGTTCTTTAGAACATTTTAATTTTTTTTGGTTCCATATATATGTGTTAGCATACGGTATTTGTTTTTCTCTTTCTGACTTACTTCACTCTGTATGGCAGACTCTAGGTCCATCCACCTCACTACAAATAACTCAATTTCGTTTCTTTTTATGGCTGAGTAATATTCCATTATATATATGTACCACACCTTCTTTATCCATTCATCTGTCAGTGGACACTTAGGTTGCTTCCATGTCCTGACTATTGTAAATAGAGCTGCAATGAACATTGGGGTACACGTCTCTTTTTGAATTATGGTTTTCTCAGGGTATATGCCCCGTAGTGGGATTGCTGGGTTATATGGTAGTTCTATTTTTAGTTTTTTAAGGAAGCTCCATACTGTTCTCCATAGTGGCTGTATCAATTTACATTCCCACCAACAGTGCAAGAGGGTTCCCTTTTCTCCACACCCTCTCCAGCATTTTTTGTTTGTAGATTTTTTGATGATGGCCATTCTGACTGGTATGAAGTGATACCTCATTGTGGTTTTGGTTTGCATTTCTCTAATGATTAATGGTGTTGAACATCCTTTCATGTGTTTGTTGGCAATCTGTGTGTCTTCTTTGGAGAAATGTCTATTTAGGTCTTCTGCCCATTTTTGGATTGGGTTGTTTGTTTTTTTGATATTGAGCTTCATGAGCTGCTTGTAAATTTTGGGGATTAACCCTTTGTCAGTTGCTTTGTTTGCAAATATTTTCTCCCATTCTGAGGGTTGTCTTTTCATCTTGTTTATTGTTTCCTTTGCTGTGCAAAAGCTTTTAAGTTTCATTAGGTCCCATTTGTTCATTTTTGTTTTTATTTCCATTTCTCTAGGAGGTGGGTCAAAAAGGATCTTGCTGTGATTTATGTCACAGAGCGTTCTGCTATGTTTTCCTCTAAGAGTTTTATAGTGTCTGGCCTTATATTTAGGTCTTTAATCCATTGTGAGTTTATTTTTGTGTATGGTGTTAGGGAGTGTTCTAATTTCATTCTTTGACCTGTAGCTGTCCATATTTCCCAGCACCACTTATTGAAGAAGCTGTCTTTCCTCTATTGTATATTCTTGCCTCCTTTATCAAAAATAAGTTGACCAAAAAAAAAAAAAAGATAAGTTGACCATATGTGCGTGAGTTTATCTCTGGGCTTTCTATCCTGTTCCATTGATCTATCCCAGTCTGCTTTCACGTCGATTAAATATGCCATGTCAAAGAGATGGAGGTTGGCTCATAAACGGCAGCTCGTAAATGGCTCATCAGTTGGCTCGTATTAATGGTACTAAATATCAGCTTGAAAAGCACCAGCGTGTGTTCAGGGTATAGAAGGCTGAGATGTAATCACTTGTAACTCCCCTGTATGCGTGTGTGTGTGTGTGTGCATGTGTGTGTCAGTGTGTTATTGTGTGAGTCTAGCAAGTGTCACAAGTATTAACTTATTCAATTAGGCAGCAGAAGATTAAGTCCATAAAATGGGCTAACGTGACACATCATTTCACAACTTGAGGATGGCTTTCTGGGATTCTCCAACATGACAAAAATACCTATTAACTTTTACTGCAGCTTGTCTTAAGGTTGAAGTAGAACAAGCTAATAAATAATTCAAGAAAGAAGTGGTGGGGGGAGGGAACACAGGTTGGAAGTCAATGTTCTTGAGCAGTGATTTTGCCTTTGTAATCTGCTTTGTTACTTTCCTAAATTCTCCTCAGACAAACACATAAGCTGTCTTATTCTTATTAATCACTTGACAATAATGCCTACTGTTTACTGAGTTCTATTCTGATGAATAAAGCATGTTTTAAAGAAATAAGTTTTATGCAATGCAATAATTTATTGTATATTATTGTTATATGCTATTTATTATTCATATATTATTTGTTACATATTAAACATTGGAAACAGTCCACATGGTCAAAAATTGGGAAATGAGTTAGGTAAACTGGGATACAGCCACTTAATGAAATATCATCTAGCTGTTGATGCTAGCAAGTGTTTTTTTTACAAACAAGTAAAAATATTATGTTAAATGAATAAATTAAATTAAAACTTGTTTATATAATCAAATGTTTGTGAAATACCCATAGAAAAAAGACTGGAAGGAACATTCCAGAACGTTAAGATTGTTTGCCTCTGGGTTATAAGATATGGATGTGAGCTTTATTCCCTTCTTTTTTTTGCTATTCTTTCTGTGTTATTCATATTCTCTGTCATAAGTGTTATTTTCATAATCTCAAACCAAACTAAAAAATGTCATTTAAGAGACATTTGAGGGACTGCCCCGGTGGTGCAGTGGTTAAGAATGCACCTGCCAATGCCGGGGACATGGGTTCAAGCCCTGGTCCAGGAAGATCCCACATGCTGGGGAGCAGCTAAGCCCGTGTGCCACAACTACTGAGCTGCGCTCTAGAGCCCACAAGCCACAACTACTGAGCCCGCATGCCACAACTACTGAAGCCTGCGTGCCTAGAGCCAGTGCTCCTCAACAAGAGAGGCCACCATAATGAGAAGCCCACACACTGCAACAAAGAGTAGCCCCCACTTGCCGCAACTAGAGAAAGCCCACACGCAGCAGCGAAGACCCAACGCAGCCAAAATAAATTAATTAATTAATTTAAAAAAAGAGAGACATTTGAATTATTCATAAGTACCACTGGAAACTTTAATTACCAGAGTCACCATTATGTTTGGGTATTTAAAACAGTTTCAATATCATACAATTTTAGTACTTTCAGTAAAAGTGATTTGTTCAAAGTATGAAAAAGATATGATTTAATTATGGCTTTTTATCCAAATTCCGTTTATGGCAAAAGAATCCAGAGTGCCTGGATTGCATGTAGACTTCCTGTTGAGCTTGCCCTGGGTGAGTGTGTTGCTGGGAGCACGGTGATAGAAGATGCCCTCTGCTTGCTGCTCACGTCCTGTATCCCTGCACCTGGCTCACTCCCACTCCCACTGGTTCAGGTCCTGCTGAGAGGTCGTTCTTTCAGGGAAGTCTTCCCATGCTTCTCTTCTCACTTACCACTCAGGTCCCAGAGGAAGTGACCTGCTAAAAGCACCTTGCCAGCACCCTACATTTCTTCAGGGAGCCCTTTCCATGATGTGATTGTATCTCCGTGTAATTTTTGTCCACCTGTCCTCCTGCTGCACTTGACGCTCCATGAAAGGAGGTGCTGTGTCTGTTTGGCTCCCTGTTGCCCTCTGAGCACCTAGCACAGAGTCCAGTGCATAAGAACTCAGTACCTATTCGTTGCATGAACAAGTGGATCCATCACGTTTTTAGATGCCAGGTGTAAATTTCAAATGTGAAAAAATTCCCATGCCATTGAAATCGTACTTGAAGGAGAAGCCCGGAAACTGGATCATGATGGGAGTTGGACATGGAGTGGAAAAGTGAGGGTTGTGCCTTCTTTCAGACACATTAGCAGTAAGAGTGTGTGTTAGTCTATCAACCATATTCTTTTAGTCAAAGCTGAGGTTTAGTAATAGTATAGCATTTTGCCTGCGTACGAAAGCAGACTACTTGGGTTTGCATTCCAGCTAGGCATTTACTATATCCGTGAATATGGCATGTTATTTAATACCCCTATGCCTTAGTTTCTTCATCTGTATAATGAGCTATAGTACCACTTAAGGTTATTGTAAAGAAAAAATGAGATAAAGCACATACAGAACTGAACACAGTCCTGGAATACTGTAGGTGTTCACTAAGTCTCTTTAGTCTCTTTAGCAGCAGTATTGTTATTATTAATAATTTTTTAGAGACTTCACTGGTGGCTCAGGGGTAAAGAAACCGCCTTACAATGTAGGGGATGCAGGTTCGATCCCTGGTCAGGGAACTAAGATCCCACATGCCGTGGGGCAGTTAAGCCCGCTCGCCACAACTGCTGAGCTCTTGCGCCTCAACTAGAGCTGGTGTGCCACGAACTACAGAGCCCATGCCCTCTGGAAACCGTGTGCCACGATTAGAGAAGAGAAAACCCCGCACGCCACAAGTGGAGAGAAGCCCGCACACCGCAGCAAAAGATCCCACGTGCCACAACTAAGACCCGACGCAGCCATAAATAAATAAATAATAAATCTTAAAAAAAATAATTTTTAAATTTCTAAAGTTGTTACCATTTTCTGAGAAATTCTCAATGACCACTAGATGGCATTAATGTTAATTTAAAATATACACAGTGTGGTCCTTCTTCATATCTAAAAACAGGCAATGAAAAGCAATTTCATACATTTTGATTTATAAGATCTGATTTAATAACTAAGGGTTTTTCAGTATTTTATGTAGGAAAATCCTTGAAGGGATCATATTTGATTCAGCTGTGTTTCCATTAAGGGCTCACCAGGCTTCTTCGGTTTTTCTTGAATTAAGACATTTTGTGTTCTGAACGATGCTGTAAAGTAAATGGCCATTTCGGTGCACTGAAAACAAAATTACTGTTTTGTAGCCATGGTGACATGTACCGATGGTCAGCAATGTGCCAAACTCAATGGTGAGCAGGATGGAAGGTTCTGTGTGTTTTGAGCGGGGAGTTGAAGACAGTAAGATAGTGATTCTGTGTGAAGCAGATGAGTGTATAAGGGAAATGCCTGGGTGCACCCAGGGGGAAGCCCACTCACTCCCTACCCTGCTCAAGGATGCTGTACTATGAGGCAGGTCCTGTTGCTTCCTCGGCTTTGCAGAACGCAGTATATGAGCAGCAAATATAACTGTCCTCCTCAAAGACACTCTGGTGGGCTTAAAAATTCAGGATTGCTAAATTTATTGTTGGTTACCAAAGCATTAATTTTTGAATGTTATCTAAGGTGTTGTAGAAGAACTATGTATTTAGGACATTTGCTTGTCACTTAGATGACAAGCAAACTTTGATGGGGTGGGTGGCTATGAGCAAAGAGGTACACAAAGGTTAACTGAGGGGAAAGATTAGTTTTTTCATAATGGCCAATGAACCTGAGTTGGGGAACCATCAATTTGGCAATTTTGTTCAATGTTAGAGGTGGATTGCCAAATGTTTCAGCTCACCTGTGAACTCCATAGGGGCAGCAAAGGCGTGTATGTCACCTTTGAATCTTCAAAGCAGAACATAGTTCCTACAGAGAGCATAGTATACACTCAATAAATGTTGGTTGAATAATGAGTAATAAAATATCCAGTCAATTAGACTAAATAAAAGAATCCTATTGGAGGTCAGCAAGGGGGGTTTTTGGTCAAGTTGTTATAGCATGTTTGTAAGAAGACACTCCCCTTTCAATCCAAATATATAAGAAAATATAAAATATGAACCAAAAATACGAAAAGGGATCAAAAGGCAAAGTCGAGTTGAAAAATAAGGTAAAGACCTACGTGAACCAGAAATGGAACACAATGACAAAGCAGTGAATGAGGCTGAAGATATAGAATACTGGGCTCCCTGTGTAGGAGCAAGCAGTAGATTGGTGAACTTTGCTCCTGGGGAAAACAAAGAAAATGTTCTCCTTGTGGGATGGGGAATTGGGCCCAGGCTCACTGCTTGCATTTAACTCCCAAAAGTCTTGATCAGAATTATTAAGAATGTACTTTAACAAGAAGAAAAGTGAACCCACTACAATCTAGACATCTAGCCCTTAGTCTTATAGACTTAAAAAATGTTGGGGTTTTTTTTCTTTAATTTTTAATTTTTTTAATTTATTTTTGGCTGTATTGCATGGCATGTAGGATCTTAGTTCCGTGACCGGGGATTGAACCCGCACCCCCTGCAGTGGAAGCACAGGGTCTTAAGCACTGGACTGCAGGGAAGTCCCTGTTGGTTTTTGTTGGTTGGTTTGTTTGTTTTTTAGCAAATTTAGAAAGGAATCATCACTCATGGGAGTGATTCATGTAAGCCCCAGACATTGACGTTAAAAAAAAAAATTCCCAGAAAACCTAAAATGCAGATACAGCTAGAAATAATAGATGGCCAAGGCACTCTCTCCTTTGTTGGTATACTACCCAGGAAGTCAAATTATAATCAGAAGTTTGCTTAGTGAGCATGAGATCAGAGTAAGGGGAATTATTAATAGGATTGAAATGATTGAGTAATTTTATGGTAGAGGTTGGCGAACTTTTCTGTAAAGGCTCAGAGTAAATATTTTAGGCTTTGTCAAGACTACACACTGTTGCCATTATAATGCGAAAGTAGCCATAGATAATGGGTAAATGAATGGACATGGCTGTGGTCCAATAAAACTTTATTTACAAAACAGGATTTGGCCTATGAGCTATAGTTTACCAACTCCTGTTATGCGGCACCAGGTCCTGCATGTCTGATGATTCCCTCTCCATCTCCATCATGTTGATAGAGATCCTGTCTGTTTACATGAGGTGCCACATTCTTGAATCAGGGCTTTCTCTCCCTTAGTTAAGCAGAGACGATTTTAGTGTCTGTGACTTGGCTTTTTGCAGGCCTCTATGGTCCCCTGCCCCTCATGATTAAGACTTTCTTTAGATGTGATCATTCTCCAACTAGATTAGAGTCAAATGTTATCGGTTTAGGAGGCTTTCTGTCTTTTTAAGGTGACTTGGCACGTCTCTGTTTCAGTTCACTTTGAGCTTAACTCTCAGGGGACGTTTTATTTCCCAATTCCACGCTGGTCCCCGGTCCTCTCATTTCCCAGTTCTAAGAGGTTATTCATGATTGCCCGCACATGGATCCTGCAATGGCAGCTCATGGTGTACCTCCAAGCAAAGGGAACTGTTGAGGCATGGATGTCAGCTGATACTTGAGATGCTTATTTTTCCCAGCTGTATGGTTTCAGGAAAACTGCCTTAAATTTTATAGCTCCCAGAGCCCTCCTTGTCAGTCTGGGAGCCAAAAACACCTTCAGGTGATGCTACATTTTAAATGAAGCAACATGTAAAGGATTTTTTCATAAGAACTGTTTATATTTTGTTCTAATTATTCGGGTCTTGTGGCCTCTGACTCCTGTCAATGTGTTACCTTAGTTAGTGATGGCGAAGCGGCCTTTTCTCATCTTAAGTGGTGGTATCACAGTCTACTTTAGCAACTTACGACGCAGACTGTGGGCAGGCCTCCTGCTGCATTAGCATCACCTGGGAGCCAGTTAGAAATGCAGACTCTCAGGGCCCCAGACCTCCTGAATCAGAATCTGCATTTTAACAAAATCCCCAGACAGTAATTCGCGATAATAAAGTTCTGAAGTACTGCTCTAATTTATTTCATCTTAATATTAATTCTTTAGTTTTTAATGTTTTCAGCTTTGTTGAGGTATAATTGACAAAACTGTAAGACATTTAAAGCATACATCATGGTGATTTGATATATGCAGACATTGTGAAAGGATTCCCACCACTTTGTTTATTAACATATCTACAGCTTAATGTTAGCTAGGAAACAGTGTCTCCTTTTGGTGGAAGAATTAGGAAAGGCCATAACATAGGGGTTACCTTCTCCCATATTTTTGTGCCTTTGGGCAGAGCACGAGGTATATGGTGGCCTTGATTGGTGTGGTCATCCCCAAGTCCATGCATAACCCAAATTAATATGATTAGATAGGGAGGGTTGAGAAGCCTAAAATAAGTGAAATTCTACTTCATCAGCAACCTTGTTTTCCAGAGACTTTTTTAAAAAAATTAATTAATTAATTTATTTTTGGCTGTGTTGGGTCTTTGATGCTGCGTGCGGGCTTTCTCTAGTTGCGGCGAGCGGGGGCTACTCTTCATTGCGGTGCATGGGCTTCTCATTGTGGTGGCTTCTCTTTGTTGTGGCTTGCGGACTCTAGGCACACAGGCTTCAGTAGTTGTGGCGCACGGGCTTAGTTGCTCTGTGGCATGTGGGATCTTCCCAGACCATTGCTCAAACCCGTGTCCCCTGCATTGGCAGGCGTGTTCTTAACTACTGTGCCACAAGGGAAGTCCCCAAAGACTTTGTTTTTTAAAGCTTCTTTTTATTGTCAGGTTGTGACATTCTTTCTCCCTCATTTCTTTGCAATAAAATATTGACAAAGTGGAACAAACCTTGTTCCTTTCAGGGCCTTGCAGATCTGGACCTTCACCTTCTAACTCTGTGTTTGACAAAACTCACACATACACACTCAAACCCTCACACAGCAATATTTGATTAGCCTTCTTTACGTCACTACGTGGCACAATATGGATCACGTGAGATATAGCTGAAAGTTTTATGTGGAATCAGGCTTTTAGGGGTATAAAATGGTCTTGTTGTTTTCTTGGGTTTTTTTTTTTTTTTTTGCGGTACACAGGCCTCTCACTGCTGTGGCCTCTCCCATTGCGGAGCACAGGCTCCGGCCACACAGGCTCAGCGGCCATGGCTCACGGGCCCAGCCGCTCCACGGCATGTGGGATCTTCCCGGACCGGGGCACGAACCCGTGTTCCCTGCATCGGCAGGCGGACCCTCAATCACTGCACCACCAGGGAAGCCCTGTCTGGCTGTATTTGAAGACAGAAGATAAATATTTGATACTTGGTTTTGCCAGGTTAAGGCTTATTGTGTGTCCTTGGACAAACCAGTTTTTTCCAAAGACATAATTTATAACAAAATAACATTCTATTCTTTTGGGTTGGGACCTAGCAATCTTAATTTTTTTTTTAAATGGAAGTATAGTTGATTTACAATATTGTGTTAGTTTCAGGTGTACAGCATAGAAATTCAGTTATATATATATATATATTCTTTTTCACATTCTTTTCCCTTATAGGTTATTACAAAATATTGAATATAGTTCCCTGTGTTATACAGTAGGCCCTTGTTGATTATCTATTTTATATATAGTAGTGTGTATATGTTAATCCCAGCCTCCTAATTTATCCCCCCCCCCACCGTTTTCGCTTTGGTAACCATAAGTTTGTTTTCTATGCAATTTTAATTTTTTAAAAATACCTTCCTAAGTGACTCGTATGCTTAGCCAGTTTGAGGACAATTAAAACATTTTTTTGTTTAACATCTTTATTGGAGTATATTTGCTTTACAATGGTGTGTTAGCTTCTGCTTTATAACAAAGTGAATCAGCTATACATATATCCCCGTATTTCCTCCCTCTTACGTCTCCCTCCCATCCTCCCTATCCCACCCCTTGAATTTGGCCAGCAAATATTCAACATGACTATAGCCTCTTCCCTCCAACCTATACCCTGGCAGACATTGCTAATTGATCAAGACTCACTTTACCACGGGGCCTACAGTCGGTCTTGCAGTGGTCAGTACAGTTTTCCAAGTAGCCAGGGAGAATCACATAATTGATATCTGAGGTATCACTTACTTACTCTCCTTGATTTAGCTTAAGTCACCAAAGAAGGCTCTCAGGTAGACGTGAAAGGCTTCTTTGTTCACGTATAAGAGAAGCATTCTAAAATGTCATAGGAGGCCAGATGAGTGGATAAAGAAGATGTGGCACATTTATACAATGGAATATTACTCAGCCATAAAAAGAAACGAAATTGAGTTATTTGTAGTGAGGTGGATGGACCTAGAGTCTGTCATACAGAGTGAAGTAAGTCAGAAAGAGAAAAACAAATACCGTACGCTAACACATATGTATGGAATCTTAAAAAAAAAAATGGTTCTGAAGAACCTAGGGGTAAGACAGGAATAAAGACACAGACATAGAGAATGGACTTGAGGACACGGGGAGGGGAAAGGGTAAGCTGGGACAAAGTGAGAGAGTGGCATGGACATATATACACTACCAAATGTAAAATAGATAGCTAGTGGGAAGCAGCCGCATAGCACAGGGAGATCAGCTCGGTGCTTTGTGTCCACCTAGAGGGGTGGGATAGGGAGGGTGGGAGGGAGACGCAAGAGGGAGGAGATATGGGGATATATGTATATGTATAGCTGATTCACTTTGTTATAAAGCAGTAACTAACACCATTGTAAAGCAACTATACTCCGATAAAGATGTTAAAAAAAGTAAAAAAATAAAATGTCATAGGAGACAAAAGAGAAGATAAGGTACAAAGAGAGTCTTACTCAAAATCAGATGTGATTCTTTTACATGGCTGATTGAATATTATTTATGCTTAACTTGAGTGAAACTGCTCCTCTAGTCTTTAAACGAGGAGCCAAACTGAAAGCCAACTCCCACATTCTAGAGAGAGCTGCAAATGAACAGCCTTGAGTTGAGGTCCGAAACCTCCTTATAGGGTTTGAAAACGAAGTCAAATAAGCCCCACTACTACTATCACCACTGTCTTCCTTCCTGGTCTGTGAAAGAAGCCTGAGAAGCGGGAAAGAGTCGTCATTGTCTTCTGGGATTTGCAGGAATTTTCCCTCCCCACCCACAGGGAGGTAAAGGCTCCAAGAAAAACATCTGTGAAGATAGTTGGTGTTTGCAAGGAGGGAAGACTGGATTACTTTTGTTCCTCATTTGAACAACTTGCTCTCATGTTCCTGTGCTTGTCTGAGCAGGGGAAACGGGAACTGGAACGACGAGGTGGATCGGAGAGATGGGACAGCAGTAGAGTGCCTGCATGCTGACACTTGGCATGTCAAGGGAACATGAGCTTTCCAAGAGCTGGGAAGACACGACAGAAGGTAGCTTGGCCCAGTTTGTCTATCCCCACCCAGGAGGGATGCTTTCTGGGTGTAGGAGCCTCAGTAGCGAAAGGCTGTGACATTGGCTGCTGGTGGGAGATACTGAAGCAATGATGAAAGAGGTTGAGCCAGAGTTAAAGTTCCCACGTCTGGGACTCTGCAGTGGGAGGCCCCACAGGGCCCTCCAGAGAAGCCTGGAGAGGACGCCACAAGATATTCATCCTTAGGAAGCCTACTGCACAAAAGACACTGGTTGTCAGAGAGTGTTAGAAAAGAAAATCAAGAAGAATAGAAATGAGACCTCCCTCAGATATGTGAGAAGACATTTGTGTTTTCCAATGTGGTGGCCAACCTTCAGGATAGCCTACAGTAATCCTCACCTCCTAGTAATCATGGTCTTTTGTGGTCCTTGCCCACATGGGAGCAGGGCTGATCTGTGTAACCAGTAGAATACTGTGGAAGAAATGATGTGAGACTTGCTAGGCTACCTTATAAAATACATTACAGCTTCCACCTGGTTTTTTTGGACAGCTTTACTCTGGGGGAGCCAGCTGCCATGCTGTGAGGACGCTCAAGCAGCACTGTGCAGAGGCCCATGAAGAGAGGAACTGAGGCCTCAGGCCAACAACCAGCACTAATATGCCAGTCCTGTGAATGAGCCACCTTGAAAGTAGATCCTCTGGCCCTGGTCTAGCTTTCAAGTGACTGCAGCCCTGGTCAATTTCTATGAGTGACGCTGAGCCAGAAACACCCAGCTGAACGCTCCTGAATTCTTGTCCCACAGAAACTATAAAATATAATTATTGTTGTTTTAAATCACTGTGTTTTCGTGGTAATTTGTTATGCAGTCATAACAATTCACTTCCCGTCCCTCGTTCCTGCCCTAACAGTGGAGGAGTTAGAATCTAGAAGAGGGAGGAGGGGGAGCATGTAAATGTTGAGGCATCTTGAGCCGCTCAGGTTGTAAGTCTAACCTGCAGTGGGATGAGGAGAGAGTTTTGAATGGGATATAATATTAAACTGGACTAGAAACTTAGGGGGCCTTCCTAAAATGACATGACTGGGTAAGAAATGGGAATTTTATATAAAATAACTGGGAAAATTGTTTGGGAAAAAAAATCAGTCTTACTTTGTATCTACTTCAGTGAGGTGAAACTCCTCTGTAAACCACTTATACGTTAATTAAGATTTTTTAAAAAAGCATGATTGAATGGAAACATTTTCTCTGTTCTCTATGATTAGTCAGTCAGCCATGACTATGGCCAGCCATGGACTATGGTTCATGACCACCAGCACCTGAGCTGAAGAACTAGCCCTCTAGAGTAACGAAATCAGGAAGTACCAGGTCTGCAAACCCAAACTTATATAACAAATGTCAGAACCTCTAAACACAGCTCTCCTTTCTGGACCTGTCACATGCAGAGAGTTATAGAAATATGGGAAGTCAATACCATTTTATAGAAACTTCTCTGTATTATGAAGATGCTCTGACATTGTTTTGATCATTCTAACCAATGTGAGACATGGTGCTTTGAGTAGCTAATCTAATCCTCATGTAAGTCAGTCCAACCTTGCTATCAAAGGCAAGGGGAAACTGGCCAATATAAATTGGCCAATATGATATGGATATGCAAAAACTTAATACTTACCTTTTGGAGAAATATGGTGGGTTATATAGTTTCTATATCATTGAGAGGAAGAATGTGGAGAAACTAGTCTTTTAAGATAAACGTCTAGAAATTACTTGAGACAAGTTTGGAGATGGTGGCAACCTACAATAAAGATTTTAATCTGTGTTGAGTTATGATAAGAGTCAGGGTCATTCTGTTCTTTTGTAAACACCATAAAATCTCTTTCCTTTCTTCCAGGACTGTCACTGTGCCCAGCACCTCCCAAAACAAATCACCTAGAAGACTTCCCATATGGTGATACAAAGAGATTTCCCCTGGTGTGAACTATGCACAATACCCGTGGACCAGAGTTGTACTGGGACCACAGAGGTCTGGGAGGTTATAGTTCTGCAGAATGGATGGTGTCTCCAAGGTGGGGAAGAGCCCTGGGTATCAATTAGTATCACATTCTGTACCCAGAATAGAAGCAAGTCTGTGTGACCTAATCCTGGCCTGCTGCACCACTCTTCTATGTCCACAAGGAGTTTTCACACATACCGGCTTATTGATTCTCACAAAACAAAACAAAAACTGTTATGTTGGGATTTTCCTACTTCTACCTATAAAGAAGCTGAGGTTCAGAGGTGGTAGTTGACTTTCCTGAGGTCACACTGCTTGTGAGAAGCAGAATCCAGTTTCAAGTCCAGACCTTTTGATTCACCCAACACCCCAGCTGCTTTTCCTTCCTTCCTTAGGTTGTATTCGTATCATCCATATATCTGAGCACATTAATATCGAATGAGGGGATACCCCTAAATGCTGGCATATAATTCAGATAATTTTGAATATTACTTTTTTTTTTTGGAGTAAAGAGGTTCTGTTAGTTTCTCCTGGGAATCAAGGCTAAGTCTTTCTCTGAAATCCTAAAGGCTCTTCTGTGCCAGCTTTCTCTGGGGGGTGTAAAGAATGAATCTTTCCTATTGTCCTTTGGACTCTGTTCTTCTGTGAACTTCTTAGATTTCTTCTCCTATGTTCTGTATCCCACAACCTCTCACCACTCTCTACCTATGTTTCTGTTTTCTCCACTGTCTAAGGCATAGAAAGAGATCGGGATTCCTGGATTCCATAGATTTTGTGTCAAGTAGAATCAATTTGCAAATAGTTGTAGCTATGGAAATACTGGGGGGAAAATACTTCTTGATGCTTGAATTTCCACAACTAATAATGATTTCTTTGGTATGAATTAGAGTCTCTTCTTTTTATTTTCCCCCAGATACTAATTTACAATAATAAAATTTTCTAATAATAAAATGAAAGATTTTAAATATTCCTGTAAAGAGTAACATGATAAGTTGTCATCTGACTCGAAGAGAAGCTCCTAGAGGTCAGGCCTGTGTTTTAATTTATTATTTGCAGCCTCAGAACTGAGCAGTGGGCTAGCACAGTGGTTTAGAAATGGGCGGGACATGTGAAAGGAAGTAGGAAGTCTTCGGGGGAATTGTAGAAAACATTTTTTCAATTTACAAAAGGCCCAGCAGACAGTGATGGGGCATCTTTCCCCTGGATATTTCCGGATGTCATGCTTGGAACTGGGTGGCTATGTTGCTCCATTTTGCCAGCCCTAAGGATGGCAGTCAGGAGATGGGAGGAGCCTAGGTTCTTGATGATATTTTTAAGCGTTAGGGTCCATGTTCCTTGGAGCCTGACCTATCTTTGCTCCTTCTTTATGTGATATAATACATTTACTTATTGTTGAAGTCAGTTTGATTCAGGTTTTTTGTTTTTGTTTATAAATAAAAGCATCTTGACTGATAGAGAAAAATTTGTTTCATTTGACCCCATAGCAAGGCCTGGTTTTCACTATCACATGTGGCAGCCATGAAGCCTCCTTCCTTTTATTTTTACTTTTTGCTGTTATAGAAAGATAACCAAAGTAAAATAAATGAAAAAGAAACAAAAAGATTTCATTAGAAAAATATGTATCTGTGTAAAAATATATGGACAGGCAGATAAAGAGGGAGATGTCCAATTTTTGATAAAGTTGATGAGTGCAGCTAATAATCAACCATAAAGTCTCAATGACCTTTAATAATAAGCGTTTATTTCACTCACATGTCTGTGAGCAGCTCTGTGGTTTAGGTCCAGGTGTAGTCTAGATGTGTCTCATCCTCCTTGGGTAGGTGGATAGTTTTTCTCATGGGATGAGGAAGGTGCAAAAAGGTAAGAGGGAAGATGAGGGGCCTCGTCAGGTTAGGTTCTACATGGCCACATTGTTCCTTCCACCCTCATTCACTCAGTGGCACAGGTCCCGTGGCTGAGTCCAAGTCAAAAGGTGAGGATTACACTCTGCTTTTAGTGAAGGATTGCGAAGCCATATAACACAGGGTACAGAACTGGGGCCAATAATTCAATCTGCCATACTTCTCAATCCATTTATTTTGGTATGATCTGGATTTCTTGCTATTTGCATATATTGCTTAATTATATATATATATATATATTTATAAATTATATATGTCATAAAAGAAAAACTTCTCCAGGGCCAGGGCCATGTGGAGGAGGATGGTCTGAAGGGTGAGAGACTAGAAACAGAGCGATCAAGGAGAAGGTTGGTGAAATTATTAAGTTAGGGCAGGATGAGTCCTGAGCTGAGATGCGCTAAGAGGATGGAAAGGAAGGGGAGGTAAGTCAGAAAGATTTTGGAGACAGTATGTGTCTGGTTGGCTGGCAGGTTGATTGGTGGATAGGAAAAGGGAAGGTGTTATTATCATGACCAGATGCCTGGCTTGGGTGCTTACAGTGATCGTGGGGAAAGATAGTTCAGGACTGGAGGTGGTAAATATGAGGGTCTGTGGGATATTCAGGGATGCCCGTGAAGCATTTAGACTTTTGGATCTGAAGCTCAGGAGACAAAGATTTTGCCGGAAACAAAGATTTAGGCATCCTCAACTTGGAGTAATTAATGTTCTAGGAGTAGATGAAATTGCCCAAGAGGCCCATGTATAGAAATATGAAGGCAAAACCCACTGGCTTTTAAGAGATAGCAGAGGAAGTGAAATCCAAAAAAGAGATCATAGTATGTGGGAAAAAAAAGTCTTAGCACAAGTTGAACCTCAGAAATGCTAAGATGAAATAAACTATTATAATTTTGGCTCTTTTCCTCCTCAAATCCAAAGCTCTTCTCCTGGCCATTGCCCCACCCCACCCTGCCCACCTTGTGTTGGCAAAGCTTGGGTCAAGGGAGTGTGTGTTTCACGATCCTAGGCTTTGCGGGCAAAGGCGAACTCTGTAGGGAGGTGATGATTCATTTTTGCTTTCCTTCAAATAAAAATAAGGCTCATTGAGCCCTGAAGCCCTACCAAATGAGTCGACTTGTTTTGGGGTTTTAATCCACTGTAGGCAACAGTTTTTAGCATTTTGGCTCGAACCAGTAAGTGCACACTTAATTCAGTTATTTGGGATCTCTGTATCCACCCACTAAATTAATAAAACAACTACCAAATTACCTTTGTTTTGCCTGCTTTTCAATCAGACAGTATTTATAAGATGCAAGGAAGGGATAGATTGAGATGAAAACAATGCCATCGGAGAACACTTGTGAGCTTAATTAATTTTCAGAGGGGCTTTGTATCATCTGAAAGATTGCTTTCCGTAGAACCATCTGAATTATACTCGGGAGACCTTGCTGGTATCTCTGAGTGGTGTTTGAGATGAACCCCAGACTGCAATTTTCTCAAAAGCAGCTGCTAACAAAGGGCCTTATTGAAGAGGTAATGAAGCTGTTCATCATGACAGAAACACTTTCCACCCAGCGTGATGAAAACACCTGCTGGGCTGGGTGGGGTGTTTTGTCTTTTTCTTAGTCTCCTTGAGACTATTCCTACGGAACCAGGGAAGTGGGAAGTAGAGGCAAGGATCTGAAATGAACAAGACTAAAAGTTTCTGTTGTTGAAGAAATATTGACATCATGCTTTTCTCGGAGTCATCCAGGCCCAGTATCTACATGAACCCATCAAGTACTCTCATTTTCTTGCTCCCCTGGCTGAGTGCAGGCATGTCAATGCCACTGTCATAGTCCAGGGTTAGAATGGAATGTAAACTTCTAAATGTGACCTGGCCAGGCTTTCATTCTGCAGCCTCTGAGTCATACCTGGGTGTGAGTCCTGTCTCTGCCACTTCCAGTATGATCGTAGGTGAATGAATTAACTTCGAGAAGGAGACTCGGCTTCCTTATCTGTGAACTAGAGAAGATAATAGTAAAGAATAGCACTCATCTCATAAGGGCATTGTGAGGATTAAATAAGTTAAAGCGGGCTTCCCTGGTGGCGCAGTGGTTGAGAGTCCGCCTGCCGATGCAGGGGACATGGGTTCGTGCCCCGGTCCGGGAAGATCCCACATGCCGCGGAGCGGCTGGGCCCGTGAGCCGTGGCCGCTGAGCCTGCGCGTCCGGAGCCTGTGCTTCGCAACGGGAGAGGCCACAACAGTGAGAGGCCTGCGTACCGCCAAAAAAAAAAAAAAAGTTAAAGCATGTAAAGAGCCTGGCAGTCAGTCCATGCTCAGTGAATGGAAGTCATTATTTATCAAATGAGGAGGTTGGAGAAGTCTATAGGTCTCATACTGAATGGGCGTATGACCTGGGGAAATTGTTTAGAAAGTATATTTGGGGGCTTATTTCCTAAAGATTTTGATGTAGTAGGTCTGGGGTGAGGTGCAGGAATCTGCATTTAACCAGTTCCCAGATGATTCTGTTGCAGGTGTTTACAAGCGCACTTTGAGAACTACTGGAGAGAATGCATGGTCTCCCCGAGCCCTCTTAGAGCTCTGAGGCTCTTAGACTGCAGTCCAAGGTACAGAAAAGAGGAAATTCACTTGTGATTAAAGATGAGATCCAGGCAAAGCTCTGCAGGCAGTAGGATTGTGATTTGATGGAGAAGTAGAGGCAGGGAGGTAGGAGCTAGCCACAGGCAGGGGGATGGCAGGTATCATGACAGAGGTCGGAAGGGCAAGGAGGTGTGGCCAGAAAGGTGATCTCCATAACTGAAGACAGTAGTGGGAGTTGGAAGGTAGGAGGTGCGAAGAGTCAGCCTTGGAGTGTGTGTAAGAGGGTCCCCCGGAGGTACAGGTTGCAAAGATTATTCTTGTGGAGTTGTGCAGGGCAGCCCAGAGGCTGTGTGTTTATCAGGGGCAGCTGGCAACATTCAGGCCATTAGGACTGGCATTAAAGGACAGCCATCAGAACGGGAAACCAGCAACAACATCTCTAGGGAATTTCGAGGAACTGTTCACTGCATTTTAAGAGGTGCTCCAGTCCAGCTTTGGGGAATTGCACAGACACTTTACCACCGGACAGTGAATAGGGTCTCTGCTTCAGAGCAACAAAACCTAAAGTATGCAAGGCTGATAGAAACTGTTGAAAAGATTGCTATTTAAGCAGACCCCCTTCACCTCTCCAGTGGTGGTGGAGGGCGCACCTGGACCCTAGGTGCAAGGTACTAGATTTGTTCTTTTTCCCTCAGCCTCTGTCTTCATTTTAAAAATTTTTGCCTAACACAACACATAAGTTGAAACAGTGGGAGGAAGGGGGAGAGAGAAGGTCTGTGACATACTGTCGGGAGCCCTGGCTGCGGGTGCTTTTTGCCCCAGCTTTGTGGGTACCAGCTGTGGTGAGAGTGGTGCTGACGCCCCGGTGGCTTCAGTCTTTTCTCTCTGTAGTGGCACCTGGCTCCACCCCGGGAGTAGAAGACTGAGAATCTGTGAGGCCAGGGTGCCTATCATCTCCTCTTTGTTTTCAGGATTTATTCTTAGGTGTGGTATGGAAAAGGCTGGGGAAAACCCATTAGGGCAAATGGGGTGTTTGCAAGGGGAGATGGATACTAAGTTTTGATTGCTCTGACAGCAGTCCCTTCACTGCCTCTGGGAACATGCTATACGAGAAAAAACAACGGGACTTTATTGGTAGTAAGTTTTGACTCCAACACAGCATTGCAACTCTGTAATTTCTCTTAAATGCTCTCTTTTTCTTGTTTCACCATGGCCAAAATATCTAGAGAGCATCCTTATACTTGTGACTCGTGTTTTGCAATTTTTAACGGAATTTGCCTTTAGTCTGGCCAGAGATTTCTTCAAGCCAGCTTGGTTGCTGCTTCATAGCAAGCCTCTGTGTAACGTTTCCCCTGTACTTTAATCCTTTCTTCCTTCCTTTTCAGTTTGCGGTACATTGCTAAACATATCTCACTTTCTGGTTTGCTTTTTTGCTTTCATTATTATTGTGTTTCAGGAAGATGTTTGGAGTAGAGGGTTAGTGGGTCAGGTGATATAGATAATCACTTTTAAACGTGGCTTTGTTGAGCAGAGACAGGTGGGCCTTCTATTACTGTGAATTTTTCTTCTTGTTTTCTTTGAAATTTGATTATTTCAAATCACGAACTCCACAAATCCACAAATGTAAAGTTAGTGTTCTCCATAATAATAAAATCAGTAGAGCTTAATAAATGTTCCTAATGAGTAAGGCAATGTGACAAATACTTTGTATGCCTTATCTGTCTGAATCCTTTGAAAACTTTATGAGATAACTGTTGTTTCCCTTTAATAAGAAAAACAGGCTCTGAAAGGTTAGGTACTGTGTGGTCAGGCCGTTCAAGATGGCCATCTTCCTGCTCTCTGGACTCGCTGGGCTCGACCAGTCTGGGCTTCACTCACATGACTAGCCAGTCCTCTTAATTATACGGCTTAATCAGTAACTGCCTACGTGCTTGCCCCCTGTCCCAGCTGCTGGTTTCCCTGGTAACTGATGAGCCAACCTGACGTCAGTTCCCCCTATAAATGGTAGCCAACCTCTCCCTAGAGTAGCGCTGCCCCTTCCTGCCTGCAGTTTGCCGTCCACGGTGGGGTATCTCTCCAGGACCTTTGTTTTGGACGTGTGAAATCCCCTGTCCAAGAAACAGTTGGTGTCTCTGCCCCGGGCTCTTCGGTCTTAGCTGGGCAGCTAAAAGGCTTGCAGGCCTACGGGGTGCAGTCCAACAAGTACATTATCTAAAGTAAGTGGCAAAACAGTAGCATTTTTTTTTAAGCTTTTTTCAAAAAAGTTGAAGTATAGTTGATTTGCGATATTGTGTTAATTTCAGGTGTACAGCAAGTGATTCAGTTATATATGTGTATATATATATATATACACATAATTTTTTCAGATTTTCGATTATAGGTTATTACAAGATATTGAATATAGTTCCCTGTGCTGTACAATAAATCTTTGTTGCTTATCTATTTTATATATAGTAGTTTGTTAATTCCATACTCCTAATTTATTCCTCTGCTCCTTCTCTGTCTCCTTTAGGTAACTATAAGCTTGTTTTCTATGTCTATGAGTCTGTTTCTGTTTTGTAATTGAGTTCATTTACATCATATTTTAGATTCCACATGTAAGTAATATCATGATATTTGTCTTTCTCTGACTTCATTTAGTATGATAATCTCTAGGTCTATCCATGTTGATGAAAATGGCATTATTCGTTCTTTTTTATGGCTGAGTAATATTCCCTTGTGTATATATACACCACATCTTAAACCAATTTTCTGTTGATAGGCACTTGGGTTGTTTCTATGTCTTGGCTATTGTAAATAATGCTGCTAGGAACATTGGGGTGCATGTATCTTTTTGAATTAATGTTTTCATTTTTTCTGGTTATATACCCAAGAGTGGAATCGCTGGATCATATGGTAGTTCTATTTTTAGTTTTTTAAGGAACTTGGTATGGTCAGGCCACTCAAGATGGCTGTTCTCTTGCTCTCAGTACACCCCCTGCCCGACCAGTGCCTGCTTCTCCTGCATCTTACTCACCTGACTCACCTTCCTAAGTACTTGCCCCAGGCCCCAGCTGGTGATTGTTCTTATCAAAGGGGCCATGAGGACCACACCCCTCTGCTGGTTTCTTTGTTAACTAATGAGCCCACCTGACATCAATTCCCTATAACTGGTAACCTCCCCTTCTCCCCGGGAGTGAAGACTGCTGCCACTTCCTGCCTGCTGTCCACTGCACAAGGTGGTGGGTGTCACTCCAGGACCTTGCTTCAGACGTGTAAGCTCCCCCCTCCATGAAACTACTGATGTCTCTGTTGCTGACTCCGGGCTCTTTCTTTGGTCTTGAAGCTGGGCAAACACAGGCCTTGTAGGCCTGTGGGGCGCAGCCCAACAATTGGCGGAGCAGCCAGGAGACCGAGAAAACTCCCATGAGCACCGAGATGTTGGCAAATACAGGATGGGGAATGGCAAGCTGCAGGGGCCGTCCACTAGCATGTCGGGCCCAAAAGTTGTGGGTGTAATCCTGAGGTGGTCGTCCACTAACACTTGGGACCCAAAAGTTCCAGGGGTGATCCCAAAAATTACGGGGCTGTCCTTGCTGAACGGGGGCTGCCGAGAGAACTGGAGAACAGGGGCCTCTCATGGCTCTGCTACTGTATCAAAGTGAGCCTTCTGTAATTGGTTAAGCTAGCTCTCTAGAAGGGATTGTTATTTCTGTTGTGCCTTTGAGATGTAAATAATCTGAGCTCTGTGGAACATGTGATCTCTAAGAGCAAAGGAGAAAAAAGAGCTTTTAGGTAAACTCTATAGAGAAATGAGTATGTTTTGGGAATGTCCATCTAAAATAGTCTTTCCAGATTTTGGTAACTAAACTAGGTGAAATGAAGAGAATTCATTGACTATCTGGGTCATTTCGAATAGGTTAAAATGTTGGAACGTTAATTACTGGAAGGGTCTAAGTTTACCTACCGTCGCCTTCATAGGAGAGGAAGACTAAAGCGTAAGTTTTCCAATCAGGAAATGCACAATTACTTGCTTTTTGGTTTTTGTCAGAGATTAAGGTTTTTAAGGGTTAAAATTATGATCAGTCATAATTCTAGTTATTGTAACCAAGTTTCTTTATCAATAACATCATAGTCAGGTGCTTAACCAGGTCTTTTTAAGTCTTTTTCTTTTATAGACAGTTATTCTCATGCTTTTGCAAAAATGCTTCATCTTAAAGAAGATTCATAGGAAGTGATCTCCGGTGGCCTCAGCCTGCACCCGGCTTGAAGCAGCATTTTGGTTCCTGGCCAGAGACTGAAGTTAGGCAGAAATAAATTCCTACAAAGACAGAAAGTAGTGAAACAAGTAAAGCGTTTATTATGAAGAAAAAGAGTACGTGTGGATAGACACACGAGTGGACTCAGAGTTGCGCCCTCATGGTAGTTTATATCACTTATGTGGGGCATTTCTTTCTGGTTTCCTTTGGCCAGTCATCTTGCTTTGCCTGGTTCTGAGTCCATATTTGGTATATCTCAGGATCTTCCCATGTGTGTGTGCACATCTCTTAGCCAAGATGGATTCCAGCCAAGAGGCCTATGGGTAGGTTGACATCACTCCCCTTTTGACCTCCAAGGAGCTTTTCTGTGCATGTATAGGTGGGAAGTTCTCCTTGACCTCAAGAATGAGAAACATGTGTTCTCTATCTTTTATCTGGGCAAGGCTCACTGTCTTCTATTATTCTTCTGTTAATTTCATCTTGGAGTATCTGTCCACAGGGGCCAAACTCCAGCTGCTCAGCCTGGGGCCCATCTATCTCCTGCCTCAGAAGGACCTTTTGACAACAGGTCTCTGAAAAATTTCAGATTATACTGCCAAACTGGGTAAGAACTTAAAGAATCTTAATGGAAGACCCAATGGCTTAATAAAAAGTTAACAAAAGGATTGGTTACTGAGTGAACTGGTAAATATGGTTATAATTTTTATGGGTTTTGTCTGGAATGTTACTGGTTTTGATTTGTGTTTTCCAGATATAGGGAAGCCCTTCCCCCTCAAGTTGGTTATGATTTGTTTTATAGCAATTTGGTAAACTACATCTGTGGGTAGAATTGAAGCATTTTCCTTTTTGTCTCTGCCTGGTCCCCCCAGAAATGGAAGACTTGGGTTCTGAGCAGCCTTATCAGGGGAATGGAAAAGACTGTCTCCTGTCATGTGCAGGAATCTCAATATTTTGGGGACCTCTAGAAGAGAAAAATTCACCGAGGCGGAGCGTGATAACAGGCCTTTGGCGTGGCTTTCCTGGCCTTGAGAGGCCTTTTGGGAATTCAGTCTGAGACTGCTGAGGAGTTCCCCTTCAGCCAGTTTGGAAAAGCCTGTGGGGTCAATTGACCAGACTTATTTTGCAAACAAATTAATTTTGATTGGCTGTGTTTGGTGGAGGTGAGGGTAATTTTAGAGGGAACAATATTATGTTTCAATGGATGTTAAATTCTAGTTCTGTTGATTGAGGTCTGTATTTATGAAAGTTGTTGAGTTAGCTATACTTTTGCCCCGATGTTCCGGATAGAAAGAAAATTAGTGAAATTGTCAGAGTATAATAGCTACTCATGAAGTGTGACACTGCTGCTAAAAGCATATGTACAATGCTTGTGTGACAATTGGGTATAAGTGATAAAATGTATAGCCTATAAAGTGTTTCCCCATTAATATACCTCAGAGCTTGTTCACGAGATCTGATTAGTTTTCCCCCAGTGTGAATGACTAGGCCAATATAAAGGAGGCCTAGCACCGAGGGACATGATCTGAATCTGGGGTAGGAGCCAGCACCCCAGCATCTAGGGACGGGTATTTTGATAATCAATGCTTTCCACTGAAAGATTTGCAATCACAGGGGGAAATGATGGGAAAATCTATACCTACTGAGGCATAGGGAAGTCATTCTGGCTTATATACATGGTTTAACTTAAATTTTACTGACCGGAGCAGCCCATTTTGTGGTCTTTCAGACAAACATCATAACTCTGCTTTGGCCATTGAGGAGGGGAATGCATTTGCGAGTCAAAATGGAGTAGCTGTCGTTCAGACATCCAAGGTAAAACTAGGTGGCCGTTGTAAATGTGATTTTATTTTTTTATTTTTTAATTTATTTTTGGCTGCATTGGGTTTTTGTTGCCGCAGGTGGGCTTTCTCTAGTTGCGGCAAATTGGGGCTACTCTTCATTGCGGTGTGCGGGCTTCTCATTGCTGTGGCTTCTCTTTTTGGGGAGCATGGGCTCTAGGCACGTAGGCTTCGGTAGTTGAGGTCGGCGGGCTCAGGAGTTGTGGCTCGCGGGCTTAGCTGCTCCGCGGCATGTGGGATCTTCCCGGACCAGGGATCAAACCCATGTCCCCTGCATTGGCAGGCGGATTCTTAACCACTGCGCCACCAGGTAAGTCCCTGTATACGTGATTTTAGACACATTCTTGTATTACTGAAAAGTTGAGTCTTCTGAACTGTGTTGCAGCCTAGGACAAAAACCACAGGTGCGTGTGGTATTATCTCAGTCCTCCTCGGGACTTCCATGAAAAATCGACCCAGCTAATGTGACTAGGTGGGGACTACTGACAATGGGGGGAAAGACTCAGCATCTTCTGGTACCATATGCCAATATGTCAGAAGGACCCCTGTTGGTTAACGTTACTGAACAACTGACTGCCCATGAGCACCCCTGGGCTGTGCTGTGTAGAATGGAATAGGCTGGCTTCCGGACACACAGTCCGAATAGTGGGATTAACTGCTTTTTGTTTTGGAAAGACCTAACGGGTCTACCCCTCATGGCACTCAACATAACATGGGGTGACAGATCTGTACTGTGACTGCTGATTCTTGGCTAGGCCACCAGACTGCTTCTTTTAAGGTCAAGCATTGCCTTCCCCATGGGGATGGCTCTGGGTGTGTGAAAACCAGGGCTGGCCTTACCTTCCTTATATCAATAACTGCACGGGACACTGCTGCTGACTCCCTTTCCATTGACTCAGTAAGCACGTGGCTCCAGAATGTGCCCACGTCCTGGCCGATGGCTGTCCCGAGCATCCTAGGTATCTTACTCTTGATGCTCCTCGGCTGCTGCTGTCTGTATTGTATCTGCGGCAGCTGGTTGCAGTGCCCCCTACATACCTGACCCCAGGGGTAGCGCGGAAGAGAGGTGGACCAGGATTGAAAGGGTTGTGCAGGGTGTGTAGTGGTGGAGTGTACGGTCAGGCTGCTCAGGATGGCTGTTCTCTTGTTCTCTGTACATCCCCTGCCCGACCAGTGGCTGCTTCTCTTGTATCTTACACACCTGACTCACTTTCCTATGTACTTGCCCCAGGCCCCAGCTGGTGACTGTTCTTATCAAAGGGGCCGTGAGGGGCGTGCCCCTCTGCTGGTCTTGCCTGAAAACTAATAAGCCCGCCTGACATCAGTTACCTATAACTGGTAGTCCCCCCCCACTTACCCCCATGAGTGAAGACTGCTGCCACGTCCTGCCTGCACTAGGTGGTGGAGTGTCACTCCAGGACCTTGCTTCAGACGTGTAAGCTCCCCCATTCATTAAACCATTGATGTCTCTGTTGCTGACTTAGAGCTGTTTGTTCAGTCTTGAAGTTGGGCAAGCACAGGCCTCGTAGGCCTGCGGGGTGCAGCCCAGCAAACCTCTGTAGTGCTCTCCATAGTGGCTACACCAATTTATATTCCCAACAGTGTAGGAGGGTTCCCTTTTCTCCACATCCTCTCCAGCATTTATTGTTTGTAGACTTTTTGATGATGGCCATTCTGACGGATGTGAAGTGATACCTCATTGTGGTTTTGATTTGCATTTCTCTAATAATTAGCTATGTTGAGCATATTTTCATGAGGCTGTTGGCCATTTGTATGTCATCTTTGGAGAAATGTCTGTTTAGGTCTTTTGCTCATTTTTTGATTGGATTGTTTCTCTTTATATTTTTGAGATTGACTTGTATGAGCTGTTTAAATATTTTGAATATTAACCCCTTTTTGGTCACACTGTTTGCAAATGTTTTCTCCCACTCCATAGATTGTTTTCATTTTGTTGATGGTTTCCTTTGCTTTTAAGTTTGATTAGGTCCCATTGTTTATTTTTGATTTTATTTCTTTTGCCTTGGGAGACTGATCTAAGAAAATACTGCTACGATTTATGTTTTGCCTATGTTCTCTTCTAGTTTTATGGTGTCTTGTCTTATAATTAGGTCTTTAAGCCCTTTTGAGTTTATTTTTGTATATGGTGTGAGAATGTGTTCTAATTGCATTGATTAGCATGTAGCTATCCAACTTTCCCAACACCACTTGCTGAAGAGACTGTCTTTTCTCTATTGTATATTCTTGCCTTCTTTGTTGAACATTAATTGACTGTAGATGGCAGATTTATTTCTGGGTTCTCTGTTCTGTTCCATTGATCTATATGTCTGTCTTTGTGCTAATACCACACTAAAAAAGTAGCATCTTGGTAATCGATTTGTGTCCTATTATGAAAGACTTTTAATCAGCTGTGGAATATTATTGATTCTGGGTTTATTTTTGTGAGTTATGTTTTATTTGGGGATCTTACTGAGGTTGACAGCCTGGGAGACAGTCTCTCAGAGGGCTCTAAGGAACTGTTCCAAAGAGGTAAAGGAGGAGCCAGGATACATAGGAGTTTCTGTTTTGATCTCGGGTGGCCTCGGCCTGCAGTGGCTTGAAGCAGGATTTCGGTTCCCGGCCAGAGCCTGAGGTCAGGCCACGGCAGTGAGAGCACTGAATCCTAGCTACTAGACCGCCAGGGACCAGTGGCCAGTGACAAGGCTCTGGCCTGTCAGCTGTGTAGAAATGAATTTCCACATAGAGATGGAAAGTAGTGAAACAAACTGTTTATTAGGAGGAAAAAGGGTACGTGTGGATAGACATACAGGCAGGCTCAGAGAGAGAGTCGCCCATTCTGTGTATCTTTTCATTGAATCAAGGATTGGAAGAGACCAAAACATGTGAATGTCTTTTTTTTTTTCTCTTTTTGAGTGTCAATTAGGTGTAGTGACCAGACAATAATGGAACACTGAAGTTCCAGTTCTTCCAGAAGAGCCTTGCTAGGTAATTGTAAATGCTAAAAATGAAGTCCTTGATCTCAGACGTGGAGATACCAGATGTGTCATGCAGGTTATGAAACCCCCCTGCGTGGACCTTGAACAGAGAGCGGTGATACCATAGTTATTCTGGAGTAAATATTGAGAGTCCCAACGTGAACGTGATGCCGATGAACTTAGACTAATGAAACACTCTAGCATGTTAGCACAGATACAGAAGGCTAGACAACTCCTCTTGGAAAACAACATTGCTTTCTTCCTTCTGCTGTCTTCTTCTGCAGACAGCTTTTAGGCCGTGGGGATCTCACTCAAGTGAGCAAGTCACAGGTGTAAGGGGCTGGTTTAGCGAGAGGCAGAGATGCAGTGAAACGACCCTCCAAGATGAAATAGTCAAATTCTACTAGGTGAGGAGGCCATAGCAATAATGAATCCATGATGGACTATTAGCTGAACTTTTTTCAGGTAAATGGTACTTACTCAGAGTTTGAGGGATCAAAGTCAAGGCTCTGGGCCAAAGGAAATAGGAGTACTTGTGGTGGGGGGGGGGGAGGAATGAGTTGAAACTTGGGTATAAGGATAAGGCAGGGGCCTTGACTGAGCCAAAGGCAGGGGCTGGGTAGTTGAGGATGGTTTGAGGTCCATCAATATGGGCGGTCCATCAATATGGGAGGTCATACCTGGGACTATTCCTTGTTCTAACTGGCAAAACAGGACTTGGGAAGCAGCCTGGAATCGTACTTCTTATCATTGGCATGCTGAATCTTAGAGTGACATCTATTATAATCTGCATATACCAATCTGTATATGTATAATCTGTGCATATACAATCAGCTTTGGGATTGGCTTAGTCGGTAACTTGGACAAGGTAAGATTTTAGGAAGATCTATCCTTGGGCAAAGCTGTGGTCAGCCAGTTAGGGCCGTAAAGAAATTGGGAGGAGGCTTGTCTGGACTCTATGAAGGGTAACATAGACCTAGATAGAGGGTCCCTAGCCCAGCAAAATATGCCAATATACTTGGTAACGAGTGCCTGGTGGATGTTACGAGAATGTGGAATTCCACAGCTGTTCCTCTTCTCCTATTTGTATCATATCTTGCCTTTTATTTTCCTGTTTTCAGTTCCATTCTACCTCTAATCTTGCTTCTGTACCTTTCTTTTTCCAGAACTTTTTGGCTTTTGAACTTTGGTTTCTGATATCTTTCCCCTGGCAAGTCCTCTTTCCCTGGCAAGTCCTCTTCATTAACTAGCCTTATTTGATGTGGATCTTGACTTTCCACAAACATTTACTGCTTTCTCATGTGGACCCAAGAGGCGGGGCCCAATTCTGGAAATGCACTTGGAAAGATAGTAGCTGTTGATACTTGTACTTCTGAACAATTCCATTATCTCTGGACCGTTCCTATCTTGGCTTATCCTCAATATAGTCTGTAGAGCAGTATTTCCCAAAATATACTCCATAGCGTGCTAGTCCTATGAGATATTCTGTGAAGAGTTCTGTGACCATAAATGGGAAGCAGAGGATGTTAGATCCACGCCTTGGAGACATACCATGAGTATTAGCACACTAAAGGCTCTGAGAAGTCCTTCAGTAAATGAAACTCTTTAAAAACAAAAATGTTTCCCCAAGTTGCTTGTTCTGCTACTTAAAAAAATTCCATAGACATACTGTTCCAAACAACAAATTTGGGGACATGCTGTCACAGAGCACAGTTTGTGCTGGGTTTTCTGCTTAAGTTGTTAGGCTAAGTGGGATTTACTGTTAGTTATCAGGTCTAGCAGAGAATAGAATGTACTTTGCAAACACTTTCTCTTGATAGAGCATTCCCGTGACCACAAGATCCCTTTTGCACCTATAGAGGAGATTTCTTAAGGCTCTCTTTGTGATTACCTCACATTAGGAGGAGAAGAAACGAAAGCAGTTGCCCTTCAGAATATTATTCAAATACGATTTTGTCTTGGGAAAGAAGTAAAAAATGAACTGAATTTATTTTAATTAGAAATTCACAATAAAGTAGAAATAACTTTGTACTGGTTAACATGACCTGGTCATAAAATGTTGGTTCTTAGAATTAGTGAATTTCTTGTGAAAGAAGATACAGCTCTTCAGCTAGTAATATCAATAATTAGGCCACCACTTTAATCAGTGGGACATTGAAAGCCAATGAGAAGCAAGTGCTTGTCTCTTATATTGTAATCTCGGGGGAGGGAGACTTGAGGTCTTTGGGCAATAATAATACAGCGCACAGAGGGGGCACTATAAAATTTCTGAGCCATATTCACAAGTCTGGGGCTGTTAGTTTTTTTTTTTTTTTGCGGTATGCGGGCCTCTCACTGTTGTGGCCTCTCCCCTTGCGGAGCACAGGCTCCAGACGTGCAGGCTCAGCAGCCATGGTTCACAGGCCTAGCCACTCCGCGGCATGTGGGATCTTCCCAGACCAGGGCACGAACCTGTGTCCCCTGCATCGGCAGGTGGACGCTCAACCGCTGCGCCACCAGGGAAGCCCCAAGGGCTGTTAGTTTTTATGGAATTCAGTTGCATCTTTTATGCTGGTAACCCTTAGGCATTCAACCAAACTCAGTAAACAATATGTAAGATGGTAAAGGTAGAATTCCGGAGAAATATAATTTCATAGTGCTGGTGATTGTGGCCTATTGCACTCAGTGAGTCCAAGCCTGGGAGAAAGAATGAATGGGAGTGAGTGTAAGCCCACTGTGAAAGAATGTGAATCTTCTTTTCCCTCATTCCCAAGTGCCTCTTCTAGCATGAGCTTGCTACTGCATCAAGGATGATTTTAGTGGTTAGTGATTTGCATTCCTCATGAAAATGGCCTCCGCACACAAACCAGTGTCTTCAACTGGAGCTCAACTGAAGAATCAGTGATTTTGTTCCGTTGGATTTATTAACAGGTTATGTATCAACAAGGTAGTGCCTTTCCAAGGGATTTTTCAAGGATAATTTGTCTATATGCAATTTTTACCCTGTGCATGGGCTTTGGACCTAACCTCCATAGGAAAGGAGACCCTGTTGAACTCAGGTATCCTGTTCCTCTTGCTCTGAGTCTTGATCCTTTTCTGATTCCGCTTCTCAAGCACGGGTCTTGTTGGGGGAGGGGAAAACTGAGTCAAGTTTCAGGAAGAGTCACGAGAGATGCATTTGTCACCAGCCATATATATTCTAAGGAAGAGAATGTCCTGGCTATACAGAAACTCTTTCCTGGGGCAGGGGTGGGGTTTTGGTGAACATGGGAAGTTGGTACCACTTTCTTCTTCGTTTACTACACACAGTAAAAATACTACGTTTTATAAACTGCTTGATTCAGCCACGTGGCTTGGATTGGGAGGACTGTGATAAACAGCTAGAAGAATTATGACAGTGGAGACTAACTTAAGTACCATCATATGAGAGCCCATTCATTTGGGCTCAGAAATGAGCCCGTTCATTTTTGTGTAGAACTCTTTATGCAAACTGAAATAAAATTTTAATTCTATTAATAAAAGCAGACAACAAATGATAACATATTATCTAGCACTGTGAAAATGTCAGCTTGGTTCATAGCTTGTAACTTGAATGTAATTCACCCTGGTGAGATCTACTCATAATAGTAAAACAGATTATAACAACTCTGAAACAGATGGTCATTGTAAGGCCAACTGGCCCGAGGCAGGGGAACGCAATCACACTCACAGGTTGAAACTGACCTGGAGACTTTCCGGACCACCCAGTTCCAGGAACTGACCTGGGGACTTTCCACCCGGCCCAGCCTTCCCGCCTTCCGAGGGGCGGGACTAACGGTCCCCCTCGATACCCGAAAAGACCACCAAATAAGGAATACCCTGCATTTTCCCGGATTCGCCGCACCCCTTTCCTTTCTTGCCCTGTAAATTCTGCCCAAACCCTCGCCTGGGCGTGACTTCTCTGGCCCCTTTCTCTCGGACCAGTGAACCTCGCCCGGGAGCGCTCCCGAATAAAGCTTGTTTAAGCTCTCCTCCGTTTTTGGTGCCGTTCCTTACAGTCATATGTGTCTACATATATCCACTGGCCATGGGCACAGATTGCTGTATCACTGTATTGTTGACCTAAAACAGACTGCCAATTAAGCAAAAATGGGTTTATTCAAGATCAGCAGAGAATTGCAGTTTGGAGTCTGCAACCATGGCCAGTCATGTGTCAGTCCCCACACAACTAGGAGAGAACTCTTTTCAAGAGGAGAAAAGGAAGTTGGGAAGGCTCAAGTAAATGAAGGGTTCAGTGGAGGAACTGAGAGTTCCATGTATAGTGGCTTTTCATTGGCTGAGTTGTGACATTGCCTCATAGGCTGAACTCTTGCCAGACAAGAAGAGGGGGCTTGCCTGGCCCCCTGTTGGGCTGTCTTCCTGTTGGGCTTTCCTGTCATCATAGGATATGAAAACTTCCTTTCTGCCCTCCCAACTCTATTTTAATTGAGGTTTCTGTCTATTTATTTTCACAGTACATAATATGCAGTCATTTGTATTGATTATTAAGTGCTTTAAAGTATAAAGCTTCTCTGCACAGATGCACAAGGAACAGTGGTTATTTCTGGGGAGGAGATCTAGGAGAGTTTGGGGGGATGTTTGAATTTTTTTAATGACATGCATATACCTTTAGTTTAAAAAAAAAACAAACCCAAAAAACTATGGATGGATCCAAGCTTTTCATGATTCTAAGCCATCAGAATAGGGAGAGGAAGGCCCAGGAGCTGGGATTCCAAACAATTAGATGATTCCTAGAGAAACTGACACCCCCCCCCCCACCATGGCTACTGGAGCCCCAAGAAGACTTAACTGGGCAAGAGGCGTGTGTTGCCAAGAAACCTACAAGCAATGGGTAATATGGGTCTGTTCTGGGACTCCACGAAGCAGGAGATCTGAGGGGTACCAGAAAGAAAACGCCTTTCTCCTATCTTTTATCTTTGTCCTGGTAACAGAAAGTGGTGAAAGCCAATTTAGGTTCATGCCCAGAACTGTCATGATGGGCTTGAATTTTATCATCCCTCATCTCCTCTCTCCTTTCCTTGCCCTTTTTCAGATGGAGGAGTTAGCAGTATAGCGGGCGCTGTGTAGGATGGGAGGGGCCCCAAAGTAGAGAAGCAGGAGTCATAGGGGTACCTGGAGCTGAGGGTGCAGAGTGACCCCTCCCTGGATGGGCAGTTCTCTTGGCCAGTCTGCATTTATTCAGTTCTTCTGGAAGCATAGAGCCTTGCTCATGGTTCACCTTGATAGATTTTTCTGCCGTCTCTGCCTGTCTGTCTTCACTGAACGTCTATGATATTAGCCCTGTTATTTCTTCAGACATATTTTTTTTTTCAAGATTTCAGGAAGAAATTCAGACAGCTGCCATTCTGTCTTGGGCCTTTTTGATGATCGATAGAACTCGTCTTCAGATTCTACTCTTGGTATCCACCTACTCCCTTCAGTGTTGAAGGCTTTGGAACCGCGTCAAGGAGGAGAGTGTGAAAGACGTGTCCACATCTTCTATGGGCTGGATTGTGTCCTTCTGCTTCTCTGCAGAACCAGAGGCAGAAAGAGAATTGACAATTGCAAGTTTTCTAAAGTAAATGCTCTAAGGAAAGGGAGGTCAAGGGCCTATAGTCAGGAAAAAACCTGTTTAAATTTTGGTCAAGCAGAGGAGATAAAGGCCATCTTTGTCATGTGCCAGGCACTGTTACGTGTCTTGAGATTCAAAACTATATTTGGTCATCAACAGCAGAGGGCATATAACTTTTCCATCATATTTTAAAATGATTTTACATTTAAAGAGTTTATTAGGTAACCTCATGAACAAGAACTTAGTTCCTCCGTAGCAAGAATAATTAACCTAAATGAGAAGTTAAAGCATTTTATTAACATTCACTGATAAGCAAGACCTGGTTCACAAAATTGATTTGATTGGCTATCTTGTGAAATTTGTCCTCGGTGTCAAAATTCCAGTTTATGGCTCTATAGAGGATGTGACAGTCAATAAGCCAGATGAGATACATTCCACAGTGTATATGGAATTATATTCCACAGTGTATGTGGAATTATATTCCACAGTGTATGTGGAAGCATCTGGCATAGTGTCTCATGAGATGCCCTCAAAAAAGGTTTTTTGAAGTAGAATTTGGACTTGTTCCCATTTCCTGGTCCCAGACCAAATGCCCAATGGTATCTCACCCCTTGGGTATTTCTGCCAGAGGCTTATAATCCTGTGATTTATATTATATATTTTCTTAGCATCTTCACGAGAGAAACTGCTGTTCCTTCTGTGCTATCAGATCATCAGGTATTGCTATCCAGAGATTTCATGTGTTACTGGGAAGAACAAGGACATTTGGTGATGCGTGGGAACTGGTGGGCAGTGGGGAGACATGCGAGGGAGTAAAGGAATGAAGGAACAGCAAGAGGGGTGATGGTAAAAGTTTTGAGAAGCTGGGAGGGGAAGCGGCCAGGAATAGACATCAGCCACCCAACAAACATGTGGCGAGCTTGCTGCCCTACCTGATGGCGCGGGGCTGGGTGGGGCAGGCTGAGTCCTGGCGAGAGTCCTCTAACTCTTCAGGTTTGCACAGGGATGAAAAGCAGGGGCATATTACTCAACCTTAGTGTCACTGATTAAAGAAGGGTAATTATATTTGCCTCATTTGTGAGCATTAAATGGGATGTGTGTAAACACTGAGCACAGTGGCAGGTACATTTGGGTTAAAAACAAACTACGAAAAGCAGGGGCAGCAGTGGGAAATGCCAATTTCCCCTCCTCAGGTTTTCAGAGGGCTTCCCTGCCGAGGTTTATGCTGCCCCTACTTCCAGTCTCTGGGCTAAGA
The DNA here is from genome assembly GCF_963455315.2 of Globicephala melas. Classification (NCBI taxonomy): domain Eukaryota; kingdom Metazoa; phylum Chordata; class Mammalia; order Artiodactyla; family Delphinidae; genus Globicephala; species Globicephala melas. Next base: position 36,006,724 of record NC_083329.1, on the reverse strand, counting down.
ATAAAACTCATTAAAGCAAATCCTCTTTGGAGGGAGGGGCTAGAAGGGAGGGTTTTGAACCAGCAGGTTGCCGGTGTTTTGAGAAAGCAGGAAGCGTGGGCCTGCTGTAGCCAACTAACTGGCTGCGGGTTTGTTTTGTACCTCTGATTATTCATTTTCTGTGATTCAGAAGTTGCCTAAATCTTTTAATTATGTTCCTTTCATTGTATTTTAATGAGCTAATGAATTCTTTCACCCACTTTTTATCCTACAATAGGCCAATAATTATAACACCCAGAAAATCTTTTTAAATTGCTAGGAATCAAAATTCAGTGGAGTTCTTTCCTGGATATTAAAATGAATGTGCTAATTTCGTTAGCTAACAAGCAGCTTGGAACACCTGCTGTGCACTGAGCCCCACACAGAATGAGAGGGATGTAAAATACAAAAGAACCAGAAGTCTACCTTAGCTTCAGTTTTACTTTGAGATGTAAATAAATGATCTCCTCTTCATCTCATTGATTCGCTCATTTACTTGATAACCATTGGTGGAGCACACACTGCATGTCAGGCCCTGTGCCAGGGATGTTGTGATTGGAGGCTACTGGAGCATAAAATATAAGGCCAGGATTAGAGAGCCATGAGCTTGAGACCAAATCACAGAGACTTTGTATAGAATTAGGTGAAGGGCAGCCATTAAAGGTTTTCAGCAAGGAGTGCTGTGGGCAGTTTTACATGTTTTATGTAAATGGCTTGGGCTGTAAAGAGGAAAATGGATTAGAGAAAGAGTTACTGGTCATGATGAGACTACTATGGTTTTGCAGGAAAAAATGAAGGCAGTGGAAGTAGGGTTGGATAGTGGACATCTGAGGATTCCTCACTTCCTTCTTCCCACTTTTCCAAGAGGCTTTGGTTTCAACTGGAATCTATCTGGTTGTGAGGAGGCTGATTCCACTTGTGGGTGCCGTTGGGGTAGAGCATGTGATTCGGGCTAAACCAATCACGTTGCGTTGAAGAGGATGGAGTCTACTGATGAGCGTTGACTAAGTCCCTTGCGTCACCTATAGAGCTGGGGATTAGTTTGGAGGTGAACGTATTGCCTAAAAGAGTCTAATCACAGTGGATCTCAACTTTTCTGGGGATTCTGTGACCAGGTACTCTTTCTTGCTCTGGAACATGTAATGCACAGATATGAGACTCCCCAGAGATCACATTGTTTTCCAGAGCCAATGGCAGGTAGATGCAGGGGCAGATGTGAGGCTCAAAGTAGCCACCAGGAGAGCTCTCAAGAGCTACCCACTCAGGTCAAGAGAGTCAAAATGACCACAGAGAACATATTTGGTGTCTTCTTTGACCTTCACCACCCTTCGCTCTTTCAAGATTTGTTGCCCTCTGTATTTTAAGCCCTTTATATTGACCTATGTAAAGGGTGTCTTTTTTCCTATCCAAAAGCTGACTGATACAAGGTGGCAGTTAAATGTGTGAGGGAGGTTGATACTGAGAGCATCGTCTCCAGTTGGGAAGAGAGATCCTTACTTACGTGTGAAACCTTGGGCAATACCAGTACTTGGAGATCAGTGGAGGAAGACCAGAAATAAGACCAAAAAGGAACTGTCTGATGCAAAGGAGGAGAACCAGCGGGGTATAATATCATGACAATCAAAGCATTAAGTTTCAAAGAGGAGGAGGAATTAGCAAAGTAACGGCACTTGGCAAGAAACGGCAAATGATCGCCAGTAGATTTGGTGGATATAAGGTCAAGTAGGACCTTAGCAAGAATAGTTTCAGTTGAGTGATAAAAGATGAAGCCATATTGTAGGGTCAGCTGGGATAACTGGCCCAGTCAATTCACTCATACGAAAAGATAGCATGAGTTTTGGCTGCTAGTACACCTTAAACACATATCTCTATTGGGAAAATTTCCCCTTATATCTTGATGTCCCAAGGTAGAAAATAGACATTCTCTTATTCCCTGACCTTCCTTGCTACTAGTGCAAGGACATGTAACTTGGGCTCTTCTTACCTAAGAAACCCATTTGAGACTTTGATTCAGAAGACATTGACCTGAAGGACGCACAGTGCAACTCTGGTAAAGGTCCACATTGAAGATATTTATGGTACTATATCTTAAGAGCCTTAAGATATGCCTACCCTTCGATTGAGTAATCTCACTGCTCAAAATTGGAAATTATCAGAAGCCAAAACTTAGCCTTATGAAGGTGATCACTGCTGCATCTTTTTTTTTTTTTTTTTTTTTTGCGGTACGCGGGCCTCTCACTGTTGTGGCCTCTCCCATCGCGGAGCACAGGCTCCGGACGCGCAGGCTCAGCGGCCATGGCTCACGGGCCCAGCCGCTCCGCGTCATGCGGGATCCTCCCGGACCGGGGCACGAATCCGCGTCCCCTGCATCGGCAGGCGGACTCTCAACCACTGCGCCACCAGGGAAGCCCCACTGCTGCATCTTTTATCTATAAAAGGAAAAAATGGAAATGAACTAAATATCCATCCTTAGTAGAATGGGCAAGTAAACCATGATACATCTGCTTGATGGAATATTATTCAATTTGTAGCTTTCACATTAGTGCCTGTCACGTAGTAGTTATTTGTTAAAAGAATGTTATTAAAATGAAAATTATGGAGACTGTGCATGGAAAAACTTACATGGTTTGTTGTGTTAATAGTAAGAGACAAAGCAAATTTATATATAATTACAGCTATGAAAAGTAAGAATACGTGAATACACAGACTCTAAATGAACTCAAAACTCCAAAATGAAAAGATTTGAGGTAGGGCTGGGGGTATGTGTGTGATTCCCCCCACTCCTTGCTCTTTAATATTGTTACTATACCAAAATAAGTTAAAGTTCAAAATAAAAAAAAAAAAAAAAAAGGGAAGGAAAAACCAAATAAGTCCAGTGCAATTCCTGCTTTGTTCTGGGCTCCAGCTGTCCTAGGCCATTCTGCCATCTTAGGTGATCCCACCCACGGGCTTCAAAAGGAAGGTTTCTGTTGATTAGCCCACTAAGCCAGAGAAATTATTACTCATGTCTCAGGAAGTTGGCTGCTTCTGTGACGTTGCAATCTATCAACACTTTCTCTAGGGATTTCCACCTTCCTGATCCTTCAGAGAGAGATGTGTGAGAACATCAAAGGGGGGAAATGCATGCTGGGAGCTATGCTCTGCTTCTGTTTTATAGCGTTAATTGGGAGTCTGGGAGGCAGGATCTGGGAAAGACAAGAGGCTTTGGAGCCTGTATCAGCTGAGTGGTGTACAGGTATGTGCGATAGTAAATCTTAGGTGGCTTAAGTAGTTTTAAACGCTTCTGTATTTTCCTCATTTAACAAGAAGTCCGGGGGTAGACAGTCCTGAATGGCTTGGTGGCTTGCTAAGAGGATCAGTGGTCCAGGATTTTTCTAGCCTTTGTTCTCTGTGTGTGGCTCCTTGCCACAAGAAGGCTGTAGTAAACCCACATTCCTCGTAGAGGGAAGATGAAGCACCTGCGGACTTTTGCTTATATCTCCTTGGCCAGAGCTGTGTCACCAAATCACTCTTAACTCCAGGCAATGCTAGAAGATTAGTTTTTATTCTGTTTCAGACTTTCTATTTCCTTATCTGAAAAGGGAAATTCAATGAACTTTCTTATATGGTTCTTGTGAGGGTCCAATAAGTGAGTCAGGAAAAGATCTCATCCAGCACCAGGGACCTAAGTTATGTTCAGGGTAAACTCAGTGAAGCTGGGACTGCAAAGAGCCCAACAGTGAGTCACATTCAAATGAGATGCATGTGTGATTTCACAAGTGTTGAATAGTGTTATATGTTTTCCATGTAAAAAGTTAAATTTTAGGTTTAAAAAAATCATTGCATATATATAGTTGAGGAACAAATAGTCCTATAAGACTATTGAGATCAATAGTCCCTTATCCTCCACACGTCTCTCAATTTCCAGAACATGATTCTTCAGAAACAATTACTGTGGAATTTTGAGGGAGTATGTCTCCTGGAATTTATCTCCTGAATTCTAAATAGTGTATTTCTGTTGATATCAGCACCAGATATCTACTGGTATCTACCAATGGATATCTTAGTATCCATTGATAAACCACTATGAAAAAGTGAGAGTTTGCTGAACTGGGCTCTACCCAACACCGCACACACTTCCCTGCCCCTTATATCGTTATATCATCATTTTGATTAAATCAGTATTTAGTGTTTACCTTATTATTCAGAGCTGAGTCATGTAGCTCCTGCAGTGATTAAACTTTGTTTCAACTGAAGTTAACAGTTGCTTCATTTTAAAATTTTTTGCTGAAATTTTAATGTATCTGTCAATAATTTATGCCAATCTTGGCACCAGAAGTATAGATCTCATCTCCATATGTTAAATCACACGCAGTGTCATGTCTTCCTTCTGGTGCTCTCTGTTGCTTTGTTTAAATATGGGCTGCTGCATGGTAAGCATCCTGGAATTTTTTCTTCTCCGTGGGCCTGGAAATTCTGTTCACTACTCTGTGGGTAGAACGTCTGTCTTCTGGATCCTCTGTCTTCCTTCCTTCTTGGATTGTGCCTTCATTTTGGTATCATATCTTGCATTAATTTCCAGAGAAAGAGTTCTTGGGAAGTAGATTATTTGAAATCTAGCATATCTGAAAACGTTTCTTGTCCTTCCTTTACCGTCAATTAATGGTTTAGCTGCATATAGAAATCTAGTGTGCATCTTGTTCCCAAAGACGTTGAAAGCATTGCACCGTTGCCTTCTACATTGTCATTATGCATTCTAGCTTCTTACATTGTGGTTGAGAAATCTGATAATTTTGATTACTGATTTTCGTGTGACTGTTCTTCCCTCTCTAAAAGATCTTAGAATCTACTCTTTACCTCAAAAGTTATGAACTTTTTGATCAGATGTTCCTTTTTTTTGTTCCTCCAAATAAATATTTATTTCCCCATATGACAAAAAGATATAGGTACAGATGGACAACTAGCTATATACGTGCATTTTGACTATTATTTTTATCTATGTATGTAGATATTGATGTAGATAATATGCACATTTTTCCTGATTTTTAGTAGCATTATACAGTATCTATTTGTATGTTCTGAAGGCTGAGAAGAGTAGCTAATTTTCACTTTCTTCTGTCCTCCCTCTCTCCTTAACTACCTTATTTATTTATTTTTAAATTTTTATTTTATATTGGAGTATAGTTGATTCACAAGGTTGTGTTAGTTTCAGGTGTACAGCAAAGTGATTCAGTTATACATATACATGTATCTATCTCTTCCCGTTTAGGCTATTATAGAAGATTGAGCAGAGTTCCCTGTGCTGTACAGTAGGTCCCTGTTTGTTAGTTTCAAATATAGCAGTGTGTATATGTCAATCCCAAACTCCCGATCTATCCCTCCCCCGACCCTTCCCCCCAGTAACCATAAATTCATTCTCTAAGTCTGTGTCTGTTTCTGTTTTGTAAATAAGTTCATTTGTATCTTTTTTTTTTAGATTCCACATATAAGCGATGCCATACGATACTTGTCTTTGTCTGACTTATTCACTTAGGACGATAATCTCCAGATCCACCCATGTTGCTGCAAATGACATTATTTCATTCCTTTTTATGGCTAATATTCCATTGTATATATGTACCACAATGATAATCCTTTTTATAGCCTCCTCTTGCTTTATGGAGACAGAATTTTCCTTTCTGCATATTTAATTCTGAGCATGTTAGGGCAAATTTCCTTCTGTTTCGTGCTTTGTCTCAGACTTATCTGTTTATTTTAATATGTCTGTCATGTGGAGGGTTTTCTTAAACGTCTTCTTAGTGGTTGTTTCACATTTAAGATTGTCTGCTCTAGAAGCAGTGGTGCATATGTACTGGATGGGGTTATTTGAGAGGTTGGCTTTAGTATAGGTTTATCAAGCACAGACTTGCTATTTTGTTGGGGATCCTCAAATGTCAGCATCATTGGTCTTTTCTTTTGGGCTGGTCACTTTACAGATGGTTGCTCCAATGCAGGCTTGGAGAAACTGGCTGCTGCCAGTATTCTGTAAGCACATATGGTGAAGGCACTTAGGACTTCACCATGCAGTCACCTAATCCCTGTTACCTTTTGGAAGATCACCTCTTTCCTTACCTGTGCCTTTTGTCCCATGTTTAACCTCTCCAGGAGAGTAAATTCCCAGTCTTCTGTGTGGTGGTGGAGGGATGGTTGGTTGTCTCACAGTCTGGGAGAGGTGTTCTAGAGGTTTATCTTAAATTATTAGGAAATATTTAGGACATTCAAAAGCTATAAAGAATGATAGGGTTAACCAATGACCATATTTCCATATACTTAACAGGACTTTTTTTCTAGATAAGTACACCAAAATAAAACGTAAGATATTGGATGCGTCTACACACATACCCCACACACTTTTTAAAATGAATAGCTAAGCTGCCAGGAACATAGAGAAAATCATCAGACACTAAACTGAAGCAATACTCTGAATCTAGAGAGGTAAGAAAGTGCTAGAGCAATTGCTAATCCCTGAGGATTTCAGGCCTTTGATTTCATGGAGACTCAAGGACAGTTGACAAAGCCCCGCGCTTGGGAACATTTTGTAGTTCAGATCAGAGACCCTTGTGTGTAGTTAGAGCTCCCAGACGGCTCTGCCCTCAGTGAAAATTGGAGCTAAACACATTCTCCTCTGAAAAGGAGATAGTAAGGCAAAGAAATTGAAGTTGTCACCCCTTGGTGACTTTCAAGCCTTATCTTCCTGGCATCTTCAGAGGTTTCTAGAATCTCCAGTTTCTGAGATTTTGGGGCTCTGTATCACAAACCCTCTTGCTTCTTGGCTTGGTTCCCCACATACACTTTGCTCCCTGCTCTTTACGATTCACCAAGGCAGATGCCCCATCTCCATGTGTCTCCACGTTCTGAAACTGCTATCTTTGTCTGCTGTTTCCTGTTCTCTTTATCCTCATGGGTGTCTGCATTTATCCCATTTCTGGAACAGAGTTGTATTTTAGGAACAAGGAGAGGTAAATATGAAGAATTCATCTGTAAATACTTTAAACAGGAAGCCCAAAGTGTAGACCTTTGCTAGTGCTTTCATGGTCCATATGTCATAGTAAAGTTTCTTCAAAACACTCTGCAAATGTTGCTCATTCAGCCCACAATTTCCCACTCAAAGCAGCTGCTCACTTCTGTTTCCCACCAGCACACACTGTTCTTTCACTGTGTCTACCCCCATCATATCACACTCCTTCCAACTCTGAACATTGGGATTTTTAAAAGTATTCCAGGTGATACTAAAACGAAAGTTGAGACCCACTGCTTTTCATAGGTTTGTTGATATTTGGATCAATCTAGTGGGGAATATCCATTAACATTTGGTTAGTAAAGTCATGGGCTGGGCTTACTCCAGCTGTCTGCTTCAAGTTGTTGAGCCATAGTAGTTTCGACAGCTTGGAGTCTGTCCCTGCCCCTTTCAGAGTGTGTAGATGGCAGGTGCACTTGTACACATGAACACGTGCTCTTGGACTGTGGTCAGAAACTTCACCGACTTCCTTAGTGCCTTGGATGGCCACTTGCAGAAACTTCTGAGAAGATCAGATACCGACTTGTTACCAAAAAGGAACTCCATATGAAAAACACTGCCTGCAGTTAGACAGCTATACCTAAATGGGACAAAAATGCAAGCCCAATCTGCAATGATACCTTTGGGAAGCTGAGATGCTTTGCTGAGTTACTGTCGTCATTTAGTTTTAGGCAGTCATAATCCAATACTACATTAAGTCAAAAACATTGGCTAAGTTTCTAACAAGATTGCACATAATTTTGGCTGTCTGAGTAAAAAGGATGGCATATGATGTAGGTGTTTGTATTAACTTAGGTGAACATTGGTGGCATCTTGCTTTGGTTGAATTGCGGTATTAAAGATCACGTGAGGAATACAGAGGTGAAAAAGACATTTTCTTATTCTGAGGAATTTACAATCCAGAACAGAATTTATAATCTAGAAGAAGAGAAAGATAACTCCAACCTAAGAAAAAACAGACAAAACGGTCATCATGGAGGCATGATAACAAAGGAATCCTCATAGTACGTTTGCGAACTCCCCAACTCCTTTCTTGCAGCTGTTAGAAGGGTGAACAGAGCTTTAATTTCCAATGTAAGACCTGGAAGATAAAAAGGAACTACCCTCTGGGTCTAAAGAGAAGGGATGAGTGCCAGCATCATGCCCATTTGGAAGGTGATTAGTGTTTCTTAAACGCCTACCTCATGCTGGCCATGGAACACAGTTTCAGGGGCCTGTGCTCCCTCCTAGCACAATGGTGTTTGATGTGATTCTGGCTGCTTTGTTAAAAGCTTTTCACATCCTACTTCTAACTGATTCAGGGACTTACTCTCAGAATATCTAGGTTCAGTGATGTTACATGTCACTATAACACATTGGGACATAGAAGATCTGTCTCTAGAAAGTCCCACTGGGCAAATAAGTTCAGCATGAATGATACAACCAAGTGTTCAGAGGGGCCTTAGAGCTCATCTTGTTTGCTCTCTTGCTCCCTTGATGTTTCTAATGCAATACCACTCAGTGTCTATGTGAATATTTTTGTCAATTGGGAGCTAACCATCTCTCAAGGAAGTCTGCCACTTGTAGGCTAGTGTGTACTGTTAAAAATGTTTGTTTTTATTTTGAGCTGAAATTCAATGGACCACGTTTAACCTTCTTGAATATTATCGAATTCTGCTGCTTTTTCAGCATACATAAACATATTGAAAAATCCCAGTCGTGGAAGTCAGCCCTGAGAAAATTCTTCATGAAACAAAAATGTCCTTGGTCACCTTTATTTCCAATTACCTATTTCTATACTTTGGCTTTGATTTCAGTACAAGCTTTGTAGTTCACTAGAATCCAAAGCAGCAATTGATAAATTTCTGGGCAAGAACAGCAAACACTGATATTTGCATCTTCAGTCAGTGTAGCAGTACCAAAGAATGAGGAAGCCCAGCTTCTCAAACCACTTGTCACTGAATGGCTGCTCTTCAGTTTTTACACAGAGGGCTTCTGGAAATTAAGCAACAAGGATTTATTGAGTGCCTACTACTTCTTCAGACAAGAAGCATTAATGGCGCATAGAGATAAAAGACTTGGTCTTACATCTCAAGGAGCTTGCTGTCTAGCTAGGGAGGCATTGATATGTTCGGAATGAGAACAAACACTACATGGCAGGTTGGAAAATGCATGAAAGTTTTTTTTTTTACATTAAAAAAATTTAGTAGTGACTCATTGAGAAAAATTTGACCTCTGTATTAAATTCAGATTGAGCAATATTTACTGACTTTTTAAAATGGACTTTTAACCTTTAATTAGGCTGATGCATTTTATGAGCAAAGACTAGCAAGGGGTCCTCCCTCTCATGTTTGTCCCATGTCTGTTTCATCTAGGTCAGTTCTGTCCCTCACCAAGACAATGCAAGCCATTGTATAATTAAAAAATCTTCCAGTAGACACATTAAAAGAACAGGTGCAATTAAGTTTAATAATGTATTATTGAACCCATTATACCTAAAATATTATTTCAACTTGTAATCAATGTAAAATTATGAATGAGACTTTTACATTCCTTATTCCATACTGAACTCTTCAAAATCTGGTGTATACTTAAACTCACAGTAGCTGTCAATTCAGAAACTAATTTTTAAAATTAATTAATTAATTAATTTGGCTGTGTTGGGCCTTCATTGCTGTGCGTGCGCTTTCTCTAGTTGCCGCGAGCGGGGGCTGCTCTTCGTTGCGGTGCGCGGGCTTCTCCTGGCCGTGGCTTCTCTTGTTGCGGAGCATGGGCTGTAGGTGCACGGGCTTCAGTAGTTGTGGCTCCCAGGCTCTAGAGTGCAGGCCCAGTAGTTGTGGCACACGGGCTTAGTTGCTCCGCGGCATGCGGGATCTTCCCAGACCAGGGCTCGAACCTGTGTCCCCTGCAATGGCAGGCGGATTCTTAACCACTGTGCCACCAGGGAAACCCCAAACGCTAATTTTTTTTATTAGAAATACTTTGTTTGGATTCTAAAATTTTACAGTTGAAAAATAAATTCACGTTCCCAAGTTATTCCAAACACAATTTTTTTCTAATAACTGTGTCAAATATCAATTTTTAAAATTAAATTAAAAATTTAAATGCATTTTCTCAGTTACACTAGTCATAATATGTGAAGTACTCAATAGCCACATGTGGCTAGTGGCTACCACATAGGACACCTCAGGTCAAGGAGATAAGGTCATACCCAGGATGCTAATGCAGTAGTCCCCACTTATCTGAGGGTTCGCTTTCCACTATTTCAATTACAGTCAACTGCAGTCCAAAAATATTAAATGGAAAATTCCAGAAACATAAGTTTTAAATTGCCTGCTGTTCTGAGTAACACGATGAATTGTCATGCCATCTCACTCCATCCTTTCCGGGATGTGATTCTTCTCTTTGCCCAGCATATCCTGCCATTAGTTAGTAGCCATCTTGCTTATCAGATCGACTGTCCTGGTATCACAGTGCTTGTATTCAAGTAACCCTGATTTTACTTAATAATGGCCCCAAAGCCCAAGAGTGGTGACACTGGCAATTCGGATATGCCAAGGAGGAGCTGTGAAGTGCTTCCTTTAAGTGAAAAGGTGAAAGCTCTCAATAAGAAAAGAGAAAAAGTTGTATGCTGAGGTTGCTAAGATCAAGGTAAGAACAAATCTTCTATTAGTGAAATTGTGAAGAAGGAAAAAGGAATTCATGCTAGGTTTGCTGTTGCACCTCAGACTGCAAAAGTTATAGCCACAGTGAGTGATAAATGCTTAGTTAAGATGGAAAAGGCATTAAGTTTGTACAATAAGATATTTTGAGAGAGACCACTTTCACCTAACTTTTATTATAGTATAGGTTTGTAATTGTGCTATTTTATCGTTGTTAAGCTCTTACTGTGCCTAATTTATAAATTAAGTGTGTATATGTAGGAAAAAAACATAGTGCTAAGCCCTATGTATACTATCTGCAGTTTGAAGCATCTATTGGGAGCCTTGGAACATATCCCCTGAAGATAAAGGGAACTACTATATTTGAAGATTTTATAATGTGGAATCTAAAGAGAAGTTGTAGCTTTACATAAAAGTGGCTTTCACAGGTCATTAAAAAATGTGCCTACTAAAGTATAAAATATATACAAAAAAGTGTACATATCAGTGAATGTTCACAAAATGACCATACATGTAACCAGCACCCAGACCAAGAACAGAACATTGCTAGCCATCTACAAAACCTCAAGATTTTTACTCTTCTTGGTCATTTGCATTTCCGTATATATACTTTAGAACCAGTTTATCAATTACTACAAAGTCTGATGGATTTTTTAAAATTTATTTTTTAATGTGGTATAATTGACATACATTAGTTTCAGGTGTACAACATAATGATAATAAATTGTCACCACAATAGGTCTAGTTAACATCTGTCACTATACAGTTACAATTTTGTTTTCCTTTTTGTAATGAGGACTTTTAAGATCTTAGCAGCTCTTAGCAACTTTCAAATATGCAATGTGGTATTATTAAGTATAGTCACCATGCTGTACATCATAGCCCCATGATTTATTTACCTTATAGCTGGAAGTTTGCATCTTTTGACCCACTGCATCCATTTTTGCCCACCCTCCACCCCCACCTCTGGCAACCACCAGTCTATTCTCCGTGTCTGTGAGCTTCGGTTGGTTGGTTCTTTGTGTATTTGTTTTGTTTTTAGTTTTCACATAAAAACAAGATCATATGGCATTTGTCTTTCTCTTTCTGACTTATTTCACTTAGCATAATGCCCTCAAGGTCCATCCATGTTGTCACAAATGGCAAGATTTCATTCTTTGCTATGGGTGGATAATATTCTATTGAGTATATACACTACGTCTTCTCTATCCATTTGTCTCTTGAAGGACACTTAGGTTGCTTCCATATCTTAGCTATTGTAAATAATGCTGCAGTGAACATTGATGTACATATATCTCTTAGGATTAGTGTTTTTGTTTTCTTCAGATAAATACCCAGAAGTGGAATTGCTGGATCATATGGTAGCTCCATTTTTAATTTTTTGAGAAACCTCCATACTATTTTCCATGGTGGCTGCACCAATTTACATTCCCAGCAACAAAGGTTCCTTTCTCTCCACATCCTTGCCAACACTTGTTATTTCTTGTCTTTTTGTTGATAGCCATTCTAACAGGTGTGAGGTGATATCTTATTGTGGTTTTTTTTTTTTTTTTTGTGCGGTACGTGGGCCTCTCACTGTTGTGGCCTCTCCCGTTGCGGAGCACAGGCTCTGGACGTGCAGGCTCAGCAGCCATGGCTCACGGGCCTAGCCGCTCCGCAGCATGTGGGATCTTCCCGGACCGGGGCATGAACCCGTGTCCCCTGCATCAGCAGGCAGACTCTCAACCACTGCACCATAAGGGAAGCCCTTATTGTGGTTTTGATTTGCCTTTCCCTGATGACTAGTGATGTTGAGCATCTTTTCATGTGCCTGTTGGTCATCTGTATGTCTTCTTTGGACAAATGTCTATTCAGGTCCTCTGTTTATTTTTTATTAATTGAAAAATAATTTTTTTTGCTATTGAATCGTATGTGTTCTTTATATATTTTGGATATTAACCCCTCATCACACATGATTTGCAAATATTTTCTTCCAATCTGTAAGTTGCCTTTTTGTTGATAGTTTCCTTTGCTGTGCAGAAGCTTTTTAGTTTGATGTAGTCTCACTTGTTTGTTTTGGTTTTGTTGCCTTTGCTTCTAGTGTCAAATACAACAACAAAACTCATCACCAAGACCGATGTCAAGGAGCTTACTGCCTGTTTTATTCTGGGAGTTTTATGGTTTCAGATCTCACATTCAATGCTTTAATCCATTCTGAGTTTATTTTTGTGTATGGTGTAAGATGGTAGTCTAGTTTCATTCTTTTGCATGTGTCTGTCTAGTTTTCCCAGCACCATTTACTGAAGAGACTATCTTCTCCTCATTATATATTCTTAGCTCCTTTGTTGTAAATTAATTGACAGTATATGTGTGTGTTTATTTTTGGGCTCTCTACTCTGTTCCATTTATCTATATGTCTGTTCTTATGCTAATTAGCATACTGTTTTTTATTACTATAGCTTTGTAATATAGTTTGAAATTAGGGAGTGTTGTGTAGAATTTTTCTTTAGGAAAGTTTTAAACTGTACATTCAATTTATTTTATAGGTAAAAATCTATTCAGATTTCTTTCTTTTTGGGAAGTTTTGGTAAGTTGTGTTTTTTAAGGAAATTATCCATTTTATTTAAATTGCAAAATATTTTATCTTTTTTGTAAATATAGGATCTTAAGTGATATCCCCCCTTCCATTAATGCTATTGGTTTTATCTTTTATTTCTTTTTATTTTCTTGATCTGTCTTACCAGTAACGTGTCAGTATTCTTAGTCTTATCAAAAAACCAACAGTTGCCTTTGTTTATCCACTCTAACACATCTATTTAATTACTTTATTCTGATGTCTTTGTTTCCTTCTCATGGTTCTTTTGGGGTTTAATTTTCTATTCTAACTTCTTGTAATGGACACCTAGATAATGATTTTAGGAATTTCTTCTTTTCTGATACATGCAAGAAACATTATAAATTTCCTTCTGAAAGTATCTCTCAGTGCTTCAAGTTTTCATATACCATTTTCATACCAAACAAGTTTTCATACCAAACAATAATTTTCATTATTGTTTGGCTAAAGGCATTGTTTACAAATTTACATTATGATTTTTTTGAAACTGCATAGGTCATTTAGAAATCATTTGTTTAATTTCCAAATATTTGAGAATTTTATAGTTATATTTTTGATACTGATTTCCTGCTTAATATTACTGTCACCAGAAGACATGATTTGTATAATTTCAAAACTGGAATTTGTTGAGCTGCTTTATGGACAAGCACATGTTCAATTTTTGTAAGTCTCCATATTGAAGTTGAAGAGAATGTGTTTTGGAGTGTAGAATTACATATATATGTCACAAAATGTATATATATGTCACAAAATTATATATATAATTTTTGTTTACAATATTGTTTAAAGCTTTTATACTTTTTTCTTTTTTGTCTGCTTTTCTGTAAATTACTGAGAGAGGAATGATAATATCTCCCACTATGAGCATATATTTTTTCCATTTATTTTTTTCAATTCTGATAGTTTTACTTTATATATTTTGAGATTCTGATATCAAGTGCATACAGAGTTAAATTGTTAGCTCTTGTTGGATTGACCCCTTTATCAGTACTAAATATCTCCATATCTCATGTAATGCTTCCTGTCTTAAAGAACAGTTTCCTCAGTGTTAGTAATTACACCAGCTTTATTTTGGTTTGCATGGTATTTTTTTCATTTTTTTAACCTTCAACATTTCCATATAAAGTGTCTTCCTGTAAGTAGAATATAGTCAGATTTTGTTACTTTTAACCAGTCTGACAGTCTTTGTCTTTAAACTGAAGTATCTAGTCCCCTTAAATGTAATATAACTACAGGTACTGAAGTATTTGGATTTAAATATACCTTATTATTTGCTTTCTATTTTTTCCACCTACTTGATATTCATTTTTCTATCTTTTTGCTTTCTTTTGCATTAAAGAAAATTCTTCTCCTTCCATTAGCTTCTTTATATGCTTTATTTTACTCTTCTTGGAGTGATTACCCCAGAGATTATGACCTGTATTTTGACATTTTTTTTCTAGTTTTATTGAGAAAAAATTGACTTACATCACTGCATAAGTTAAAGTCATACAGCATGATGGTTTGATTTATATATGTTGTGGAATGATTACCAGAGTTGGTTCAGCTAACATCCATCTTCTCGTATAGATACAATAAAAAGAAAAGAAAGAAGAAAGGAAAAAGAAATTTCTCATTGTGATGAGAACTCCTAGGGTTTACTCTCTTAACAATTTTGTATTTTGACATATTAAAGTATAATACACGTTGGTATTTTTTACCATTTTCTAGAATGGTAAATGTAATGGCCTCTTTCTCACCTTTTATCATTTTTGTTGTGTTTTTAAATTCTGTCTCATTATTGCTATTTACGTACAGTCAGTAAACATTTATATTTATTCATATGTTTCCCCTTTCCAATATTCTTCATTTCTTCCTGTATTTCTTTGCTTTCTTCTGTTACTATTTTCCTTCTACCTTAAAACACCTTTTACCATTCCTTACAGGTCCACTGGTGACACTTTTTGGGTCAATTTTCACTGGCTTAATTTTTCTTTCATAGAATCCAGGTTCATAGTTACTCCCTTTTAAAACATCGAATGTATAATTCCACTGTCTTCTACCTTCCACTCTTTTTAATGTGACATTAGCTATAATTCCTTTAGAGGTAAACTATCTTTCTTTTGCTGCTTTAAAGATTTTTACTTTTGTCTTTTCACCAGCTTTACAATAAGGTATGCAGGTTTGGTTTTCTTTGTTATTATCCTGCTTGAGTTCATAGTGGTTCCTGAATTTGAACTTGATGTATTTAGTCAGATTGGGAAAAAAAATTCAGTCATCATTCATCATCATTTGGGAAAAAAATTCCTCATCTCCATTTGTTGCTTCCTTTTCATTCTGTCATTTCTCCTCTGGAACTCTAATTATACACTGATGAGAATTTTCACTATGTTTTTTCTGCCTCCAATCTACTCTTGGGAATTTTCTATTTTTTTCCTCACTTTTCTTTGGTCTGAATATTATCTATCTTTCAGTTCATTAATTTTTTTCTTAGCTGCTGAATCTGTTATTCTGTTCAAACCATCTATTTTCTTAATTTCCATTATTTTTCCTGTTCTACAAATTTCCATTTGAAATAGAATTTTTATAGTTTCTTCTTTTCCTCTTTTTGTCTCTTGTGCATATTAAGCATAATAATTTAAAATTTCATGGTAGAAAACCCATGATAGAAAATCTGGATGCCTTGTGTGACAATTGCTTTTTGTTTGTTTTCATTCAAATATTTTATTTTTAGGCCTTTAAAAAATTATTGCTGGACGTAACATGTATAACATTTGTAGAGATAATATGAGGTTATCATAAGATTCTATCTCCCTGCAGAGAGGATTTAATTTTGCTTTTGCCAGGCGGTTGGGACAGGGAAGATCACCTTAATTCAGTTAGGGGTTGAGCTGTTCGAAGTCGGGCTTCAGACTTTTTGAGGATTACTTATTTTTTTCTCCCTTACTCCACGAGTGTAGCTTCTGAGGGGTTCCAAATGAAAGTGGAATGTTTAATAGGGCTCCACCTCTTGACAGACCCTCAGCTCCAACCACACAGCCTATGAGGTTTTCCGAAGGTCTGCCCCATCTCTCAGTTGCCACTCTGTGCTCAGTTGTATAGGCTCTTAGGTGCTCCTTTTGAGTCAGTAAATGCCTTGGTAGAAAAAAGCGTTGCCAGATGTTAGGCCCACCTCTCTGAACTCCCTTCTGTCTGAAATCTTAATTCTCCAAGTGCTCATGGCGTTGGGAGCTCTCAGATGCTTTTAATAGGTTAAAAAACAATTTTGTCAGCTTTTCTAATTGTTTTCAGTGGGAGGGTTGATCTGAAACAAGGTAGTTGGATGTTGCATTCTAAAATCTTCATGTTTGCCCCAGCCTACCCTACTGCCTTTGTGTTCCTTCTTCCACCTTGCTCGCTGTGCTTCAGCCACCCTGAGCTTGTGCTTCCCTTTGTACTTGCTCTTCCTGTGCCTGGAATTCTTTCTCTCTTTGTCTTCTTCCCCTTGCCTAGTAAATATCTTTACAGTTTGAAAATCTAAGATCGGAAGTCAGTTCTTGCTTCCCAGATTGTCTCTCTTCTATAAACTTTCATTTACTTAATCTTTTTTAGCGCTTATCACGATTGCATTAGATTATTGTGTAATTGGGAGTTGAATGCTTCCCAGTGTATTAATCTCCTATGGCTGCTGTAACTACTACAAACTTGGTGGCTGCAAACAGCACAGATCTATTCTCTTATGATTCCAAAGGCCAGAAGTCAGAATTGATTTCACTGGTCTAAAGTTAAGGTGTTGGCCGGGCTGGTTCCTTTTGGAGGCTCTAGATACATCCTTGTGATTACATTGGAGGCCCCCAGATTATCCGTGATAATCCCTCAATCTTGAAATCCTTAATTTAATCACATACGCAAAGTCCCTATTGCTGTTTCAGGTAACATTCACACGTCTTGGGATTAGGATGTGAGTATATTTGGGGAGCCTCCGTTCAGTTTCCCACAGTTAGCAGGGAAAGTAAACTCCACCTGGCATTGTGTTTTTCTTGTTCACCATTGACTCTCTAGTGTATGATCTATGGTATGTACTTTAATATTTGTGGGATGAGTACTCCATCTCCAGGCCAGCAAGACACATTGTGCATGTTGACACAGAGGCTTTCTCAAGAAAAGTTACTGAAGAGAAAATGATCCCGGACTAATAGTTACAATGAGCACCTATAATATACCAGACAATGAGTTAGGAGTTTTACCCTAATGCCTCCTTTAATTTTCACAAAAGCCTTCTGAAATACCTGAAGCTTAGAGAAGTTAAATAACCTGCTCAAAGTCACAAAGCAAGTGATTGGCCAAGTTCACAATCAAATTCAGGTCTGACGGCAGAACTCAAGCTTTTAGTATATATGTGGAATGTTCCCTACAATTAAGGAGCTTATGACAGGCATTCTCCTTATGAAAACTTCACAGGAATCTCTAATTGTGTGCAACTGAAATTTTATTGTCTTTTCATTATTTGATGCTGATAAAAGAAATGGCTGAAATGTCAGAGTTGATGGATCTCCCTTATGTTAAGGGATAAGTTATTCTTTGAGCCTATGACATATTATTTGAGAATCTGCGTTTTTATATTTTTTCAAAGTCAAAAGGACAGACTTTATTCTTGGTACTTCCTGCCTTTTTGTTGTGTATGGGCGTAATCCTGATGTGAAAAAGCTTGTTTCAAAGGATCTAGAAATGTCTACATTTTTCTGTCAAATGATGATCTGTTAGCAGAAGTGTTTGCAGGTGGGTTGAATTTGGGGCACTAAAGCCTTCTTCATCAGTATCGGTAAGGCAGTCCTGAATGGTTCATCAGGCAACAGATGGTGGGAGTTTAGGTCCCTACCCTCATCATGTGACAGCACTGTCTCTTGTAAGAACAATGACAACCCATCTGCCTGCCTGACTCGGGGCGAGAACCCTCTTGGAATGATGCCTATCTGTTCAAACATCTTTCTAACAAATGAGAGCACTTTCTGATTCTCCAGAAGGGAAAAGAGAGGTGTCAGAATATCCCTCCACAGTTCTTTATTAATGTAAAAAATAGCATTTTTCCTGATTATAAAATTAATACATGTTTATAGGGGCTTCCCTGGTGGCGCAGTGGTTGAGAGTCCGCCTGCCGATGCAGGGGCCCCGGTCCGGGAAGATCCCACATGCCGCGGGGCGGCTGGGCCCGTGAGCCATGGCCGCTGAGCCTGCGCGTCCAGAGCCTGTGCTCCGCAACGGGAGAGGCCATAACAGTGAGAGGCCCGTGTGCCACAAAAAAAAAAAAAAAAAAAAAAATCATGTTTATAAAGAAAGAAAATCAGAATAGTTTATAAACCCCCCAAAAATATTGTTTAATATTCTGGTGAATATTATTCTGAGTATTTTCCTACATAATATTTATTTTATATTATTTCCTACATAATATTTATAAAAATAAAATCTATTTTCATAGTTTTAAACCTGTTTTTTCACTTAACAATACGTTGTTGTCGTCTAATTAGTTTATACAGATTTATTTTAAATATTTCATATTCATAATATTTCATAGTATGAGTGTACTATAACCTACATATCCTTTCCCTGTTGAGGGGTGCTTTGGTTGCTTTCATTGTTTCCTGTTATAAACAATCTCCAGTCACATATATCTTTCTACAGCTGGTCTTCATATTAAGTCAGCAAATATTTCTTTATTCCAGGTAATGGAGGTATGTACCTGATTGAGAGACATTGTCTCAGTAGGCTTAGAGTAGAGGACTGAAATGAACCATTATACACGTAACTAAAAACAAGATGGTTGTTAAAGGGGAAACTCAAAGTACCATGGGGATGTATAGTAAATAGATTTTCTTGGTTTTGGTGTGTCAGGTACAGCCTATCAGAGAATAAGTCATTTAAACTGATACCTGAAGGATGAGCACAAAGTCTGCAGTTGAAATTGATCTAGGGGCACTGGGCACTTTAGGTGGAGTGAACAGCATGTTAAGGGCCAGAGTCAGAGAAAGGATGACATACATGTTCATGACTGCAAGGATGGTCAGGTTGTAGGGAGTGAGCAGGAGAGAGGCACAAAATGATGCCTGACAATGAGGCAGGGGCTAGATTTAGTGCAAGAAATATTAAGGATGATCTGGAGGATTTTAGGCAAGGGAGTGACATGGTCAGTCTGAATTTAAAATCTTACTTATAAAATTAATAGTGCTCCATGTTGTTTGTATTTTGAGCATGAAAGAGAAGGATCAAGTGAGAATCTCAGGTTTCTGGCTTGAGCAGTATACATGGAAAATGTGTGCCACTTGGCACACCCTTGGTAGGGAAGCAGCATTGAGGAGGGAAGATGTTACCAGTTTAAGACGCTTTGAGTTGGAGTTACATCTAGGTGTCAAAATGGAGATGTCTGTAAGTAAACTTTATAGCTCACATGAAAGGACTGAACTACAGTCATATCTTTGTGAATCATCGGCACCTAGATGGTAATTAAAACCATGGGAGAGGAGACATCACTCAAGGTCAATAGGATCAGGGCCAGGACAGAGCACTGAGAAATTCCTATAATTGAGGGTGGTGTTGGGGAGTTGGTGGCAGAAGTAAAAAAATTGATTTGTAAGGCATTTATATGTCTTTGATTTTAACCTATGTCTGTCATATGTACTTACCAAGAAAGAATAAACCAGAGAGTATCGGCTCACAGAAAGCAAGAGAAAAAATATTGCTCTGGTTGGAGAAAGTGGTATATTGTGTCAAATGTCGAGGCAGGTTAGGTGATGTTGGAAGTAAGAAGTATGGATATAGTATCATGGAGACCACTGATGCCCTTACTGAGAGCAGTTTGGTGGAGTTGAGGGGATGGCGCGGGCAGTAGAATAAGAAGGGAAAGAATGTGGAAAATGTGTGTGATACTTTCCTTATGTTGTAATTCAAGTAGTGGAATAAACAGGCCAGTGATACATCATATAAATTTTGACACATTTTGCCAATTTACCTTTTGGAAAGGTTTTATAATGTCATCGTCTTTCCTACAGTTTTGAGTGTTCATTTTCACACACCTTTGCCTGCTTTAAAAAAAAAAATCCCCAATTTAATAAGAAACCAAGACAAACCTGATTCTTAATTTGTATTTGACTACTAGTGAAGTTGAACATATTTTCATACATGTGACCACGTTTAGTCCTTTTGTGAATGGTATACTTTTCATTTTTGTTATGTACTTTGATTTAAAAAAAATTGATTTGTAAGGCATTTATATGTCTTTGATTTTAACCTATGTGTGTCATGTGTACTGCAGTATTTGGTCCTGTTTATCCTTTTATTCTATTTTTTTGTCATATAGAAGTCTTTAAAAGTTTTATGTGTAAAATCTAATTGTCCTTTTCATTATGGTTTCTGTCTTTGGTGTTTTTCTTAGAAAGGCCTTGCTCACTCCAAGTCTATACTTTTCTTCTAATGGATTAAATTGTCTTCTAATTTATGGTTTTGTATTTTTCATTCAAATTTTAAATTCACATAGAATTCCTTTTGATGCAATATCCAAGATGGGGACTGAACTTTATTTGCTTCTAATAGTTAGTTGTTTATCTCAACATGTTCCACACTAATTTAGAGTTGGAATCTGAAGAATGAGTAGATTAAGTAGGTGAAAAGGGAGATTGGAAAGAGAAGAACATTCCAGGTTTAGGTAACGGTATGTTCAAAGGCCCTGAGGTGGAAAGGGTGCCTGGTGATGTCAAGGGTTTGTTTAAAAAAAACAAAAAACAAAAAAAGGGCTAGTATGAGTGGAGCTCAGAACAGGAGAGAGTAGTGTTACATGAGACTGGAAAAGTAAGTGTGGGCCTGGTATTTTAGGTCCTATTAAAGACCTGTTAGTTTTTGTTTCAGGGCAACGGGAAGCCAAGGCAATGTTTTAATTGACAGCATAATCATTTTTACATTGTGAAGCAAACAAAATGCACTTAGTTTGAAATTGGGATAAAGACTGGGAGGGAACAAGAGTGTGTGTAAGGGGATCATTTTAGTAGCCTCAATAATAGTTGATAGTAACTTAGACTCAGGTATGGGCAAGGGAGATGAGAGAAATAGTAGAATTTAAAATATTTAAAAGGAAAATAATCAAGATCAGCTTTAGGGAGAACACCAGTCAGAGTTTGGTTGGAGAAATAAAACTACTCTAAGATATTATGAGCAAGAAGGGATTTAAGAGAGGGGATTGGGTATTTATTAACCATTGGAAGGGCTGGAGAAATCAAGGTGAGGGACAGCTATCATTAGATCTCAGGTTTCACTGCTAGCTTTCAGGGAGCCAGCAAGTTGCAAGAACCATAGGAAAGGACTGCCGTGATCACATATGTCTCTTGTACCTGGGTGAATGATTCATAGGAAAATATCTGTAAGCCACTGTAAAATTGTCTGCCTGCTGATGTTGAAGGAAAAAACAAAGGCTTTCAACTCTTTCACATTCTAAATTTCGTGGTAATGCTTCTTACTGTGGCAATCTAACCAAGAATCCGCTGGCAGATACCCTTGGGAATAGAGTTCTAGGTTTCTACCCTTTATCCTCCAGGGGAGAGATGCAGAAGGGAGAAAATGGTGTTGAGTTATTAGCAGACAATTTGACACAATAAATGAAGGAGAGAAAGGTATCTCTCCTTGTGAGAACATGGGTGAAACTTGAGGGCATTATACGAAGTGAAGTAAGTTAGAAAGTCATATAATTATGATTATATATGAAATCTAACAACAGCAACAAAAAACCCCAAGCTCATGGATACAGAGAACAGATTGGTGGTTGCTAGAGGCGGGTGGTTGGTGAGGGGGTGGCAAAATGAGTAAAAGAGGTTAAAAAGTACAACTTCCAGCTGTAAAATAAATGTCATAGAGATGTAATATATAGCACAGTGGCTATAGTTAACAGTACTGTATTGTATATTTGAAAGTTGCTAAGAGAATAGATCTTAAAAATTTTCATCATAAGAATAAAAATTTTTGTTGCTATGTATAGCGATGGATATTAATTATACTTACCATGGTGATCACTTCTCAGTATATACAAATAACTAATCATTGTGTTCTATACCTGAAACTAATGTTATATGTTAATTATATTTTAATAAAAATATTTTTTAAAACAGTTAAGAAACTTGTCAAAGGACACAGAGCTAGTAAGTGGTGGATTTGAGATTTCAAATCTGACACTGGAGTCTGTTATTGTAACCCCTATAAACTACTGTGGTAAAATTTATACACTTGGTTTTGAACATACTGATTTAGAGATGCCTTTGAGGCATTTTAAAGTAAGGCAGTTTTAAAGAAATGTCAAGTAGCTGTATGGTTTGGAAGCTTAGAGGTGAGGTCTGGCTGGACATTTTGAGTCATTGTATTGTATAATACCTTGTGGTTATGAATGAGGTTACCCAGGGAGTGAGTACAGAGTTAGAGGAGAGGAATGCTTGGGACTGAAGTTAAAGGAACTCAAACATTTGAGAACTCTGTAGACAAGACTAAGGTTCCTAAGGACCTGGAGAAGGAACACTTAAGAAGGTAGGAGTAAAATTAATTAGGATATTCTAGAAGGGAATTTTTAAAAAGGAGGGTGTGGTCACGGGTGAGCACATTGGTGACCTTATCCAGAATTGATTTCTTAGAGTGATAGAGATAGAAGCCACTTTAATGTGGATTAGGAGTGAAGTGGGAAGAATAGAGACAGCAAGTATGGACTATTTTTTTTGAGAAGTTTGACCATGATAAAGAGGAGAGAGATTCAGTTCTGGCTGCAAGAGAATTTTGTTTGAGAGGTTTTTTTTTTTGTTTGTTTTGTTTTTGTTTGCTTGTTATCAAGAGGGAGAGGTTTAAACCTTCCCTGTTTATTTTATTTTTTTAAATAAGTTGCATCAATTAGGATATATTTTACCTGTAAAATTCCCAACTCAAATTACTTCTAACAATATAGGAATAAATTCCCACGAGTAATTGAAAAATTCAGAACGTTTTGGGTTTCCAGCAAGAGTTGATGCAATGACCCAGCAATGTCACAAAGGAGATGGTGTTGCTCGCTCTCTAGGCTCTGTCTTGCCTGGTATCTGCCTCATCCTGCATCTTGCTCCTGATCCAAGATAGCTGCTCTTATCCAGGCTACATGCAGGACTTCACTTTCTTCCCTCAAATATGGAACAAAGTCTTTTTCTAAATTTTTACTTTATACTGGAGTATAGTTGATTAGGAATGTTGTGTTAGTGTCAGGTGTACAACAAAGTGTTTCTGTTATACATATATGTGTATCTATTCTTTTTCTAATTGTTTTCCCATTTAGGTTATTATAGCATACTGAGCAGAGTTCCCTGTGCTATACAGCAGGTCCTTGTTGGTTATCTATTTCAAATACAGTAGTGTGTGTATGTCAATCCCAAACTTCCAATTTATCCCTCCCTCCCACCTTTCCCCTTTGGTAACCGTAAGTTTGTTTTCTAACTCTGTGAGTCTGTTTCTGTTTTGTAAATAAGTTCATTTGTATCATTGTTTTTTTTAGATTCCACTTATAAACGATATCATATATTTATCTTCCTCTGTCTGACTTATTTCACTTAGTATGATAATCTCCAGGTCCATCCATGTTACTGCAAATGGCATTATTTCATTCTTTTTAATGGCTGAGTAATAGTCCATTGCATATATGTACCACATTTTCTTTATCCATTCATCTGTTTATGGACATTTAGTTTGCTTCCATGTCTTGGCTATTGTAAACAGTGTTGCAATGAACATTGGGGTGCATGTATCCTTTTGAACCATGTTTATCTCCAGATATATGCCCAGGACTGGGATTGCTGGATCATACGGTAGCTCTATTTTTAGTTTTATAAGGAACCTCCATACTGTTCTCCATAGTAGCTGTACTAATTTACGTTCCCACCAACAGTGTAGGAGGGTTCCCTTTTCTCGACACACTCTTCAGCATTTATTTATTTATTTATTATTTTATTTTACTTTATTTTTTGCAGTACACGGGCCCCTCACTGTTGTGGCCTCTCCCATTGCGGAGCACAGGCTCCAGACGCGCAGGCTCAGCAGCCATGGCTCAGGGGCCTAGCTGCTTCACGGCATGTGGGATCTTCCCGGACCAGGGCACAAACCCACGTCTCCTGCATTGGCAGGCGGACTCTCAACCATTGCGCCACCAGGGAAGCCCTATATTATTTTACTTTTTTTTAACATCTTTATTGGAGTATAATTCCTTTACAATGTTGTTAGTCTCTGCTGTATAACAAAGTGGATCAGCTATATGTATACGTATATCACCATATCCCCTCCCTCTTGTGTCTCCCTCCCACCCTCCCTATCCCACCCCTCTAGGTGGTCACAAAGCACTGAGCTGATCTCCCTGTGCTATGCAGTTGCTTCCCACTAGTTATCTATTTTATATTTGATAGTGTATATATGTCAACGCTACTCTCTCACTTCGCCCCAGCTTACCCTTCCCCCTCCCCATGGCCTCAAGTCCATTCTTTATGTCTGCATCTTTATTCCTGTCCTGTCCCTAGGTTCTTCAGAACCATTTTTTTTTTGTAGATTCCATATATATGTGTTAGCATACAGTATTTGTTTTTCTCTTTCTGACTTACTTCACTCTGTATGACAGACTCTAGGTCCATCCACCTCACTATAAGTAACTCTATTTTGTTTCTTTTTATGGCTATGTAATATTTGATTGTATATATGTGCCACATCTTTATCCATTCATCTGTCGATGGACACTTAGGTTGCTTCCATGTCCTGGCTATTGTAAATAGTGCTGCAATGAACATTGTGGTACATGACTCTTTTAATTATGGTTTCTCAAGGTATATGCCCAGTAGTGGGATTTCTGGGTCATGCAGTAGTTTTATTTTTAGTTTTTAAAGGAACCTCCATACTGTTCTCCATCGTGGCTGTATCACTTTACATTCCCACCAACAGTGCAAGAGGGTTCCCTTTTCTCCACACCCTCTCCAGCATTTATTGTTTGTAGATTTTTTGATGATGGCCATTCTGACTAGTGTGACGAGATACCTCACTGCAGTTTTAATTTGCATTTCTCTAATGATTAGTGATGTTGAGCATCCTTTCATGTGTTTGTTGGCAATCTGTATATATTCTTTGGAGAAACTCCTGTTTAGGTCTTTTGCCCATTTTTTGGACTGGGTTGTTTGTGTTTTTGATATTGAGCTGCATGAGCTGTTTATATATTTTGAAGATTAATCCTTTCTCCATTGATTTGTTTGGAAATATTTTCTCTCATTCTGAGGGATGTCTTTTTGTCTTGTTTATGGTTTCCTTTGCTGTGCAAAAGCTTTTAAGTTTCATTAGGCCCCATTTGTTTATTTTTGTTTTTACTTCCATTTCTCTAGGAGGTGGGTCAAAAAGGATCTTGCTGTGGTTTATATCACAGTGTTCTTCCTTTGTTTTCGTCTAAGAGTTTAGGTCTTTAACCTATTTTGAGTTTATTTTTGTGTATGATGCTAGGAAGTGTTCTAGTTTCATTCTTTTACATGTAGCTGTCCAGTTTTCCCAGTACCACTTATTGAAGAGGCTGTCTTTTCTCCATTGTCTGTTCTTGCCTCCTTTATCAAAGATAAGGTGAACATAGGTGCGTGGGTTTATCTCTAGGCTTTCTATCCTGTTCCATTGATCTATATTTCTGTTTTTGTGCCAGTACCATACTGTCTTGATTACTGTAGCTTTAGAGTATAGTCTGAAGTAAGGGAGCCTGATTCCTCCAGCTCCGTTTTTCTTTCTCAAGAAAGAAAGATCAGATTATTGCTGGTCTGATCTTTATGATTTCTTTCTTTCTGCTAACTTTGGGGTTTTTTTGTGTGTGTTCTTCTTTCTATAATTGATTTAGGTATAAGGTTAGGTCGTTTATTTTAGCTTTTTCTTGTTTCTTCAGGTAGGATTGCATTGCTATAAACTTGCGTCTTAGAACTGCTTTTGCTGCATCCAATAGGTTTTGGGTCATCATGTTTTCATTGTCATATATTTCTAGGTATTTTTTGATACCCTCTTTGATTTCTTGAGTGATCTCTTGGTTATTTGATAGCATACTGTTTAGCCTCCATGTGTTTGTATTTTTTACATTTTTTTTCCTGCAGTTGATATCTAGTCTCATAGTGTTGTTATCAGCAAAGATACTTGATACAATTTCAATTTTCTTAAATTTACCAAGGCTTGATTTGTGACCCAAGATATCTATCCTGGAGAATGTTCCATGCGCACTTGAGAAGAAAGTGTAATCTGCTGTTTTTGGATGGAATGTCCTATAAATATCAATTAAATCTATCTGGTGTACTGTGTCATGTAAAGCTTCCGTTTCCATATTTATTTGCATTTTGGATGATCTGTCCATTGGTGTAAGTGAGGTGTTAAACTCCTCCACTACTATTGTGTTACTGTCAGTTTCCTCTTTTAGAGCTGTTAGCAGTTACCTTATATATTGAGGTGCTCCTATGTTGGGTGCATATATATTTACAATCGTTATATCTTCTTCTTGGATTGATCCCTTCATCATTTTGTAGTGTCCTTCCTTGTCTCTTCTAACATTCTTTATTTTAAAGTCTATTTTATCTGATATGGGTATTGCTACTCCAGCTTTCTTTTGATTTCTATTTGCATGGAATATCTTTTTCCATCCCCTTAGTTTCAGTCTGTATGTGTCCTAGGTCTGAAGTGGGTCTCTTGTAGACAGCATATATGTGGCTCTTGTTTTTGTATCCATCCAGGAAGCCTGTGTGTTTTGGTTGGAGCATTTAATCCATTCACGTTTAAGGTAATATCGATATTTATGTTCCTATGACCATTTTCTTAATTGTTTTGGGCTTGTTTTTGTAGGTCCTTTTCTTCTGTTGTGTTTCCCACTTAGAAAAGTTCCTTTAGCATTTGTTGTAGAGCTGGTTTGGTGGTGCTGAATTCTCTTAGCTTTTGCTTGTCTGTAAAGCTTTTGATTTCTCCATTGTATCTGAATGAGATCCTTGCTGGGTAGAGTAATCTTTGTTTTAGGTTCTTCCTTTTCATCATTTTAAGTATATCATGGCACTCCCTTATGGCTTGTAGAGTTTCTGGTGCGAAATCAGCTGTTGACCTTATGGGAGTTCCCTTGTATGTTGTTTCTCCTTTGCTGCTTACAGTAATTTTTCTTTAATTTTGACCAGTTTGGTTACTATGTGTCGGCGTGTTTCTCCTTGGGTTTATCCTGCCTGGGACTCACTGTGCTTCCTGGACTTGGGTGGCTATTTCCTTTCCCATGTTAGGGAAGTTCTCGACTATAATCTCTTCAAATATTTTCTCTGGTCCTTTCTCTCTCTCTTCTCCTTCTGGGACCCCTATAATGAGAATGTTGTTGCATTTAATGTTGTCCCAGACGTCTCTTAGGCTGTCTTCATTTCTTTTCATTCTTTTTTCTTTAGTCCTTTCCACAGCAGTGAATTCCACCATTCTGTCTTCCAGGTCACTTATCCGTTCTTCTGCCTCAGTTATTGTGCTATTGATTCGTTCTAGTTTAGTTTTCAGTTCAGTTATTGTGTTATTCATATCTGTTTGTCTGTTCTTTTATTGTTCTAGATCTTTGTTAAACATTTCTTGCATTTTCTCGATCTTTGCCTCCATTCTTTTTCTGAGGTCCTGGATCATCTTCACTATCATTATTATGATTTCTTTTTTGGGAAGGTTGCCTATCTCCACTTCATTTAGTTGTTTTTCTGGGGTTTTATCTTGTTCCTTCATGTGGTACATAGCCCTCTGCCTTTTCATCTTGTCTGTCTTTCTGTGAATGTGGTTTTTGTTCCACAGGCTGCAGGATTGTAGTTCTTCTTGCTTCTGCTGTCTGCCCTCTGGTGGATGAGGCTATCTAAGTGGCTTGTTCAAGTTTCCTTATAGGAGAGACTTGTGGTGGGTAGAGCTGGCTGTTGCTTTGGTGGGCAGAACTCAGTAAAACTTTAATCCACTTGTCTGCTCATGGTTGGGGCTGGGTTCCCTTCCTGTTGGTTGTTTGTCCTGAGGTGATGCAACACTGGAGCCTACCCGGACTCTTTTGTGGGGCTAATGGAAGACTCTGGGCGGGCTCATGCCAAGGAATACTTCGCAGAACTTCTGCTGCCAGTGTCCTTCTTCTCACGGTGACACACAGCCACACCCAACCTCTGCAGGAGACCCTCCAACACTAGCAGGTAGGTCTGGTTCAGTCTCCTATGGGGTCACTGCTCCTTCCCCTGGGTCCCGATGAGCACACTACTTTGTGTGTGCCCTGCAAGAGTGGAGTCTCTGTTGCCCCCAGTCCTGTTAAAGTCCTGCAGTGAAATCCTGGTAGCCTTCAAAGTCTGATTCTCTAGGAATTTCTCCTTCAGTTGCTGGACCCCAGATTGGGAAGCCTGACGTGCGGCTCAGAACCTTCACTTCAGTGTGTGGACTTCTGTGGTATAAGTGTTCTCCAGTTTGTGAGTCACCCACCCAGTAGTTATTGGATTTGATTTTATTGTGATTGTGCCCCTCCTACCATCTCATCGTGGATTGTCCTTTGTCTTTGGATGTGTGGTATCTTTTTTGGTGAGTTCCAGTGTCTTCCTGTCTATGATTGTTCAGCAGTTAATTGTGATTTTGGTGTTCTTGTAAGAGGGACTGAGAGCGTGTCCTTCTACTCCACCATCTTGAACCAAACTCTCCTGATTTCTCTTAACTTTTGCTTGTCTGTAAAGGTTTTAATTTCTCCATCAAATCTGAATGAGATCCTTGCTGGGTAGAGTAATCTTGGTTGTAGGTTTTCTCCCTTTCATCACTTTAAATATGTCCTGCCACTCCCTTCTGGCTTGCAGAGTTTCTGCTGAATGATCAGCTGTTAATGTTATGGGGATTCCCTTGTATGTTATTTGTTGCTTTCCCCTTGCTGCTTTTAATATTTTTTCTTTGTACTTAAATTTTTGATAGTTTAATTAACATGTGTCTTGGCATGGTTCTCCTTGCATTTATCCTGTATGCGACTCTGCACTTCCTGGACTTGATTGACTATTTCCTTTCCCATGTTAGGGAAGTTTCCAACTATAATCTCTTCAAATATTTTCTCGGTCCCTTTCTTTTTCTCTCCTTCTTCTGGGACTCCTACATTTCGAATGTTGGTGAGTTTAATGTTGTCCCAGAGGTCTCTGAGACTGTCCTCAATTCTTTTCCTTCTTTTTTCTTTATTCTCCTCTGTGGTAGTTATTTCCATTCTTTTATCTTCCAGGTTACTTATCCGTTCTTCTGCCTCAGTTATTCTACTATTGTTTCCTTCTAGAGAATTTTTATTTTTATTTATTGTGTTGTTCATTGTTTGTTTGCTCTTTAGTTCTTCTAGGTCCTTGTTAAACGTTTCTTTTATTTTCTCCATTCTATTTCCAAGATTTTGGACCATCTTTACTCTCATTACTCTGAACTCTCTTTCAGGTAGACTGCCTATTTCCTCTTCATTGGTTTGGTTTGGTGGCTGTTTTTACCTTGCTCCTTCATCT
The DNA here is from genome assembly GCF_963455315.2 of Globicephala melas. Taxonomy (NCBI): domain Eukaryota; kingdom Metazoa; phylum Chordata; class Mammalia; order Artiodactyla; family Delphinidae; genus Globicephala; species Globicephala melas. The sequence continues at coordinate 35,976,955 of NC_083329.1, read as the reverse complement.
GCTGCATGTTTCTCTGTCTTCTCATTTTGTTTAGCTTACTGTGTTTGGGGTCTCCTTTTCGTACGCTGCAGTTTCGTAGTTCCCATTGTTTTTGGTGTCTGCCCTCAATGGGTGAGGTTGGTTCAGTGGGTTGTGTAGGCTTCCTGGTGGAGGGAATTGGTGCCTGTGTTCTGGTGGGTGAGGCTGGATCTCATCTTTCTGGTGGGCAGGGCGGCATCTGGCAGTGTGTTTTGGGGTGTCTGTGAACTTAGTATGATATTAGGCAGCCTCTGCTAATGGGCGGGGTTGTGTTCCTGTCTTGCTAGCTGTTTGGCATGGGGTGTCCAGCACTGTGATTTGCTGGCCTTTGGGTGGAGCTGCGTCTTATAGTTGAGATGGAGATCTCTGGGAGAGCTCTCACCGATTGTATCATGTGTGACTGGGAGATCTCTGGTGGTCCAGTGTCCTGAACTCAGCTCTCCCACCTGGGAGGCTCAGGCCTGACACCAAGCCAGACGACCAGGACCCCGTCAGCGACACGGCTACATCACAACAGCGAGCTTGTAATAGGGCTGAACTTGGAACTCAGGTCCCCTAGTCCACTTCATTTTCCACTATGTCATGCCAGCTTCTGTGTTCTACTTTGTGATGATGCCTTGCTGATGATGCCACACAGCTCAGTAGAAAAGGGAGAAAAAACAAAGAGAACAACAAAAATGAAATTAAAAAATAAAGTAAAAGAAAAGAAAATTATTAAAATAAAAAAAATTTTTAAAGAAAAAAATCAAAAAGCAATACAAGAAAGAGAACAACAAAACCAATAAACAAATCCACCAATTATAACAAGTGCTAAAAACTATACTAAGATAAACATAAGAATCAGTAACAAATCAGTCACAGAAAGCAAACCCCAAGTCTACCATTGCTCCCAAAGTCTACCGCCTCAATTTTGGGTTGATTTGTTGTCTCTTCAGGTATTTCACAGGTGCAGGGTACCTCATGTTGATTGTGGGGATTTGATCTGCTCCTGAGGCTGCTGGGAGAAATTTCCCTTTCTCTTCTTTGTTTGCACAGCTCCTGGGGTTCAGGTTTGGTTTTGGCCCCACCTCTGGATGTAGGTTGCCCTCAGGCTTCTGTTTCCTGCTCAGACAGGATGGGGTTAAAGCAGCAGCTGACTAGGTGGCTCTGGCTCACTCATGCTGGGGTGAGGGAGGGGTATGGTAGTTATAATTGGAATGTGGGCCGAGCCTGCGGTGGCAGAGACCGGCGTGACGTTGCAACAGCCTGAGGTGCACCGTCTGTTCTCCCGGGGAAGTTGTCCCTTGATCACGGGACCCTGGCAGTGACGGGCTGCCACAGGCTCCTGGGAGGGGAGGTGCGAATAGTGACCTGTGCTTGCACACAGGCTTCTTGGTGGCTATAGCAGCAGCCGTAGCATTTCATGCCCGTCTCTGGTGTCCAAGCTGATAGCTGCAGCTTGCACCCGTCTCTGGAGCTCATTTAGGCGGTGCTCTGAATTCCTTCTCCTCACGCACCTCAAAACAAAGATCTCTTGCCTCTTAGGCAGGTCCAGAGTTTTTCCCGGACTCCCTTCTGGCCAGCTGTGGCTCACCAGCCCCTTTCAGGCTGTGTTCACGCAGCCAACCCTAGTCCTCTCCCTGGGATCTGACCTCTGAAGCCTGAGCCTCAGCTCTCAGTCCCTGCCTGCCCTGGCCGGTGAGCAGACAAGCCTCTCAGGCTGGTGAGTGCTGGTTGGCACTGACCCTCTGTGCAGGAACCTGTCTGCTTTGCCCTCTGCACCCCTGTTGCTGCGCTGTCCTCCATGGCTCTGAAGCTTCCCCCCACCCATCCTCTGTCTATGCCAGTGAAGGGGCTTCCTAGTGTGTGGAAACTTTTCCTCCTTCACAGCTCCCTTCCAGAGGTGCAGGTCCTGTCCCTATTTTGTCTCTGTTTTTTCTTTTTTCTTTTGCCCTACCCAGGTACATGAGGAGTTTCTTGCCTTTTGGGAAGTCTGAGGTCTTCTGCCAGCATTCAGTAGTTCTGTAGGAGTTGTTCCAAATGTGGATGTAGTTTTGATGTATTTGTGGGGAGGAAGGTGATGTCCATGTCTTACTCCTCTGCCATCTTGAAGGTCCCCCTCTTTAGCATTTATTGTTTGTAGACTTTGTGATGATGGCCATTCTCACTGGTGTGAGGTGGTACCTCGTTGTAGTTTTGATTTGCATTTCTCTAATAATTAGTGATGTTGAGCATCTTTTCATTTGCCTCTTGGCCATCTGTATGTCTTTGGAGAAATGTCTATTTAGGTCTTCTGCCCATTTTTTGTTTAGGCTGTTCCTTTTCTTGATATTGAGCTGCATGAGGTGTTTGTAAATTCTGGCGATTAATCCCTTCATAGTCACATCATTTGCAAATATTTTCTTATTCTGTGGTTTGTCTTTTCATTTTTTTATGGTTTCCTTTGCTGTGCTAAAGTTTCTGAGTTTAATTAGGTTCCATTTGTTTACTTTTGTTTTTATTTCCATTACTCTAGGAGATGGGTTGTAAAAGATACTGCTGTGATTTACGTCAGAGTGTTCTGCCTATGTTTTCCTCTAAGAGTTTTGTAGTATCAGGTCTTTAATCCATTTTGAGGATATTTTTGTATGTGGTGTTAACGAATATTCTAGTTTGATTCTTCTACGTGTAGCTGTCCAGTTTTCTCAGCACTGTTTATTGAAGAGACTGTCTTTTCTCCATTGTATAGTCTTGCCTCCTTTTTTGTAGATTAATTGACCAGAGGTATGTGGGTTTATTTTCGGACTTTTATCCTGTTCCATTGATCTATATTTCTAATTTTGTGCCAGTACCATACTGTTTTGAATACTGTAGCTTTGTAGTGTAGTCTGAAGTCAGGGAGGCTGATTACTCCAGTTTCTTTTTTCTTTCTAAAGATTGCTTTGGCTATTCAGGGTCTTTTGTGTCTCCATACAAATTTAAAAGTTTTTTGTTCTACTTCTGTGAAAAATGCCATTGGTAATTTGATAGGGATTGCATTGAATCTGTAGATTGCTTTGGATAGTAGAGTCATTTTCACAATGTTGATTCTTCCAATCCAAGAACATGGTATCTCTCTCCATCTGTTGGTATCATATTTAATTTCTTTCATCAGTGTCTTATAGTTTTCTGCATACAGGTCTTTTCTCTCCCCAGGTAGGTTTATTCCTAGGTATTTTATTCTTTTTGTTGCATTGGTAAATAGGAGTGTTTCCTTAATTTATCTTTCAGATTTTTTCATCATTAGTGTATAGGAATGCAACAGATTTCTGTGGATTAATTTTGTATCCTGCTACTTTACCAAATTCACTGATTAGCTCTATTAGTTTTCTGGTATCATCTTTAGGATTCTCTCTGTATAGTATCATGTCATCTGCAAACAGTGACAGCTTTACTTCTTCTTTTTCAATTTGTATTCCTTTTATTTCTTTCTCTTCTCTGATTGCTGTGGCTAAAACTTCCAAAACTATGTTGAAAAATAGTGGTGAGAGTGGGCAACCTTGTCTTGTTCCTGATTTTAGTGGAAATGTTTTCAGTTTTTCACCATTGAGGATAATGTTGGCTGTGCGTTTGTCATATATGGGCTTTATTATGTTGAGGTAAGTTCCCTCTGTGCCTACTTTCTGGAGGGTTTTTATCATAAATAGGTGTTGAATTTTGTCAGAAGCTTTTTCTGCATCTTTTGAGATGATCATATGGTTTTTCTCCTTCAATTTGTTAATATGGTGTGTCACATTGATTGATTTACGTATACTGAAGTATCCTTGCATTCCTGGAATAAACTCCACTTGATCATGGTGTATGATCCTTTTAATGTGCTGTTGGATTCTGTTTGCTAGTATTTTGTTGAGTATTTTTGCTTCTATGTACATCAATGATATTGGCCTGTAGTTTTCTTTCTTTGTAACATTTTGTCTGGTTTTGGTATCAGGGTGATGGTGGCCTCGTAGAATGAGTTTGGGAGTGTTCCTCCCTCTGCTGTATTTTGGACGAGTTTGAGAAGGATAGGTGTTAGCTCTATCTGTGTCATCTTTGATTTCTTTCATCAGTGTCTTATAGTTTTCGGAGTATAGGTCTTTTGACTCCTTAGGTTGGTTTATTCCTAGGTAGTTTATTCTTTTTGATGCAATGGTACGTGGGATTCTTAATTTCTCTTTCTGATCTATAACACTTCCTGTTTAAAAGGCGATAAGATTCAAATGAAGGAGAAGAGTTAGAATAGCTAAGAGAAATATGGTCTAATAATTCATATGAAATACTTTAGAAGGGTTGGAAGGATGAAATTCAACACGTGTGGAAGGTTGGCCATTGATAGGTGGTGGGATGCTGCTTCTGTTATAATCCTAGGAAGCAGGAGATAGTATTGATGTGGAGGGCTGACAGCATGAGGTGTGTAAGGTCGGATCTTAACAAACGGCACCACGAAACAGAGGAAAGCTTCAAGTGAGCTTTATTAGGGAGCGCTCCCGGGCGAGGTTCACTGGTCCGAGAGAAAGGGGGCCAGAGAAGTCGCACCCGGGTGAGGGTTGGGCAAGATTTTATAGGGGAAGGAGGAAAAGGGGTGTGGTGCATCTGGGAGGGCGCAGAGTATTCCTTATTTGGTGGTCTTTTCGGGTATCCTGGGGAACTGTTAGTCCCGCCCCTCAGAAAGGCGGGAAGGCTGGGCCGGGTTCAAAGTCCCCAGGTCAGTTCCTGGAACTGGGTGGTCTGGAATGTCTCCAGGGCGGTTTCTGGAACTGGGTGGTCCGGAGAATTTCGGTCTGGTGCAACCTGTGAATCTGATTGTGTTCCCCTGCCTCGGGCCAGTTGGCCTTACAAGGTGGTTGAGTTTCTGTTGGCTTTAGTTTTTTGTGTAAAAACCTGCTAGTGGATAGGGACAGGAAAGTTTGGTAAGGGAGGATAGCAGAGAATAATAAAGATTTGAAATGGTTGTGTTGGTCAAGAGAACATTCTGAGAAACATGATAGGATTGCTGGTAAGTGGGCATATGAATTTGAAGATGTTCATCATACGTTTAGTAGTGAAACCAATATTGTGTGACATTTTTCTAGTAGGGTTTAGCTGCTCAGGGAAAGACATGGAATAAATAGGTAGCTCAACCTCTCCGGGGTTAAAGGTTTTCTCAGAGAGGAGCAGCAAAGCATAAAGAGACAAAGGGTTTTATTGTATTGGTAAGAGTGTGATTAAAATGATATACTGTTGACTCCAAGTTGGATAAGAAGGCGCAAAAGAAAGGGACAATGAATTGGAGGAAATTAAGGGGATCAGTGGTTGAAGGTCACATGGAGGACAAAGAATGGTCAAAGTGGTAATAGTTGTTAAAGCAAAAGCAAAGTGAACCAATGGTGGGATGCATAGTTAATGATTGAGTATTAGAACAGTTTTTACATAACAAAGTCTCAGGTTCATGAGACTGAGTGGCTGAGATTAGAGAAAAGTCATTGAGATGAGATCAAGGAATGAGAGGGCTGGATGGGATGTTCAAGCGGACATTAGAGTCAATCAAATTATGGAAGGATTTGATGTGGGGAGGAAGACACTGACTCAGAAGTATTTTATATTTCACTATGTTAGTTATACGGTGCTATATTATCTGAACAGGAGGGAAATAGCCAAATGTTATAAAACTTTACTCAACAATGAGAAAGAATCAACTATTTGGTTAAGTTGTGGAATTCTAATTAGGCTCAGGGACTGAGCAGCTTTTAGAAGAAAGAATATGTTGCTACTGGCCTGAGGGAAATGGGTGTGGTGTTGATAATAGAGGATTTTGGTATAAGACAAAACTGAATTTGAACGCTGATTCCATTACATAATTTAACTCCTTTCAGCCTGAATTTTCAAGTCATTACAATAGAATTTTTAATGCCAGTTTTATGGAGGTACTGTCCAGTTTTATGGAGGTACTGTCAGGATGAAACCAGCTAAAAGGTGTGACATATGGAAATGCAGTGCCTAGAATTTACCCTGTGCTCAATAAGTCTGAAATCTTCCTCTGTGAAGAGTTCTATCCAGGGAAATTCCAGTATGGAGGGGAAAACTTGTGAGCTGCCCCACTGGATTTCGGTGGAAAAATAGTTTTCTAAATTATAATTTTGTGCAAAAAGACAAGTGAATGAATAGTTTACCAGAAGGGGCAAGATGCCTTACTTCCTCAATTTTTTTATAATATGGAAATTTAATTCTATTCTGTGGTGATTACAATTTAGTCTGTAGAGATAATTGCACCTGTGATCTTGTTATGAATAACTTTGTAGAGCGAAATGCAGCTAAACAATGAGATTGATTACCTGAGGTTTACAGCATTCAGAGAAATGACAAAAATAGGCCAGAGTCCTTGGCTGATATTAGTGAATGAAAGCCGGGGTTTTCTCTGAGATCCAAGAAGTATACTTTTCTTCCGGCTCTAGTGAGGCCTACATAAGGTAGTGACAATCTTAACCACTTAAGGGTAGAAATAGTGTTTTTACTAGTTAATGCTGTTAAGTACAGTTTTTTGAGTGCTCATCGTGTGTTCAGTGTTTTCTAAGCACAGACCAATCTTTACCAACACTCTCTGGGTGAGAGACTGATCCCCATTTCCCAGATGAGAAGGCTGAGGCTGGAGAGTTGAAATGACTCACCCAAGGCTAATCCTTAGATACCTGGCAACAGCCATGTTTCTTTCAAGCCTAAGTCTCCCCACTGTATCACCCTGCCTCCAGGCAAAACTCTGGGTAGCATAGGTGTTATATTTCTGGATTTTTCTAAAAGAAACTCCCATAACAAAATTGCTTAGAGGAGACTGTATTAGGGTTTTGCAGAGAAACAGAACCAATAGGATGCGTATCTGCATAGAAAGAGATTTATTATAAGGAATTGACTCATGCAGTTACAGAGGCTGGCAAGTCCAAAGTCTGCAGGGTGGGCTGACAGGCCAGACACCCAGGATGCCCAGTGGGTGCAGTTCCAGTCTGAAGGCAACCTGCTGGGGGATTCCCTCTTGCTCAGGGATGCTGGTCTTTTTGTTGTGTTCAGGCTTTCAACTGATTGGATGAGTCCCACCTACATTGTGGAGGGCAACCTGCTGCTCACACTTCACTGATTTAAATGTTAATATCATTAAAGTAAAAAAGAAACCCCTCCAAGTTGACATAAAATTAACTATCACAGAGACTTAGGTGAGTCTACTTTTCTTTTTTTTTTTTTTAATAATCTTTTGGCCATGCTGCACGGCATGTGGGATCTTATTCCCCAACCAGGGATCGAACCCTTGCCCCATGCATTGGAACCGCAGAGTCTCAACCACTGGACTGCCAGGGAAGTCCCTGATGAGTCTACTTTTTAAAACTCATTTCTCCAGGAGGTGCAATTTACCAGGTACTGATATAATTTCGTAACTTAATATTTAGCAGAGCCCACTGAATGGGCTCATGGAAGATTATTGGTTAGATGGTGCTATAACATCTTAAGAGTGAGCTATAGTTCATGGATTCATAGAAAATAAAATTCTAATTGCAAAAATCCAGTCTCTGAGATTTAGCTTTCAAAGATACCACCTCAGGGAATACCAGCAGTCCCCTTAGACTGGCCTTTGTCATCACTGTCATCATCATCATCAGTAATAATGATGATAATAGTTAACATTTACTGACTGCTTCTTGTGTGTTGGCACTGGTTCTGAGTGCTTTCTGTGTGCACTAGGAGGAAGGTACTGTTTATTCTTTTACGCCTTCTTTTACATGTGTGGAAACAGTCTCAGAGAGGTTAGTAAATTGGCCATGGTAGTATAGCTAGTAAAGGGTGGATCCAGGATTCAAAGAAGGCAGTTTGCTATGCATAAAGATGATTTGGGGTCCCAAAGCACATTTGCCTGAAAATCTCTCATTATTCGTCATAGTGTCTGAAATTGTCACCTTTAGGAGAATCAAACCTTTGAAAGATCAAATAATCAACATTTAGTACTAATTGTGGATACAGTGCCCACGTAGGTGTAGAGAGGATAGAAAGAATAATAATATAGACTCCCTGCCTTGGAAGAGCTTGCGGTTGTTGGGCAGGGGAAATTCCCCCCTCTACCCTTCTTGAGCTTTTGTGGCTGGACTAATAATAAAATTGACAAAAGACAGTTCAACAGGAGAAAAAGATACACATTTTAATTTGATGCATGGAAGTCTCATAGAAGCAGGACCTAAGAAGTGGTCAAAGCAGTCAGCATTTTTACTTTTTAGACAAAGAAACAAGAAATTTGGGAGGAATTTATAGGACAAAGAAACTTAGGCTTTGGGTGCTTAATTAGTGAGGAATCTAAGCAGACTTTGGGCTTGGGGTAGTAAATTGAAGAAGTAACAAGGTTTGTTTGTATAAGCTTCTCTGCCTGAATTTCCTATCTCTCTGGGTGTTCTTTTACCTCCAGATGCAAGGAGTTGCCCCTTTCACATGAGAGATTTATTTCCTGCTTTCAGGGAGACAGAGAGGGTCAGAATGTCCCTCTTGTGTTGGTTATTTCTTAAGTAAATTTAATTCAGAAAAATCAATATGCCATTGAAGCATATTTTGGAGCAGCCTGTTCTGAGTCCCAACACAGTCTCAGTGGAGAGGCTTGAATAGACCCAGGAGGAAGAAATGCTTGGAGGCTGAACTGCTATAATCTGTTTGGTATGTTGTTTCCTTGTATTTAGGGAATGGGCATTCTTGCTGGTTTTGTTTTTTAAATGAAACATTTTAATTCTCTCTGGAGTCTTGAGTGGGCCAGAGGCAAAGAACTTGGGTAATTTGGTGGACTCTTAGGTAAATGTATTTAGCAGGTTACTTGCTAGGACCTGTAGAATAAAATAAATCATAGTAGTAATAGCTATGATTTGAGGAGAATTGTATTTGTTTCTTATATGCTAGTAAGATGTGAGCTTTATGAAGGCAGGGGCCATTCTGCCTTGTCATTGTTGAGTTTCCAGCCCCTAGAAGAGAGCCAGAAACGTGGAGGGTGCTCAGTAGGTCTTTGCAAAATAAATGGATCTGACAGTTTACTTATGGTCATTCTTTCCTCTGTCAAAATGTAAAAGTCAGAACTGGGTGCTCTTTTTTGATCTAAGTATAAAGAATGTGGCCTTCGGAATCAGGCAGACTTAAGTTCTATCACAATTTTGCCATTTACGTAAAATGTGACCAAAATTACTTTTAAGCCTCAATTTCCTTGTCTGATTCTGCAAGGATGTCAGGGGCGGCAGTTTATAGTTTTATTATCTTCCCTAATCACCCCCCACTCCACCCATAAACAGAGAACAACTACGTAGCAAAATAAGCAAACTGCAAAAACCATGGGGAGATTTTACAATGAAATTTTGACAAAGTGTCCTCACAAACCCCAAAGGCAACTGGCAGGAACAACCATCAGCCACCACGACACCTGTGTGGCATCAGCGTTTGTGTGGGATGAAGAGGAGAGAAGCATTGGAGTGTCTGATGGATATAAAAACGAGAGAACTCCACAATAGATAACAGGTATTCACTGCAAAACACTGTAGGCTAATTTGAAAACAGCTGCTGAAACTGGGGGGAGTTTTGTCCAGTGTAGCAGCAGATGGATGTAAAGGTTCACATGACTGCACATATTCCCTTGCTAGAAGTTTCTCTCCATCCCTTCACACTCCACCTGTATCACTCCTATTCATTGTTTAGCTTTAAGCTTAGATATCACTTTGCCTGATGTACTAGTTTCTTACTGCTGCCGTAACAAATGATCTCAAACTGATTGGCTTAAAACAAGATGAATTTCTATCTTCCAGTTCTGTAGTTTAAAAGTGCAGCACAGTTCTCACTAGGTTAAAAATCCAGGTGTCAGCGGGGCTGCATTCCTTTCTTTTCCAGCTCCTAGAGGACACCCATATCCTTGGTTCACAATCCTTTCCCTCCATCTCCAAAGCCAGCAACAGGGGGTTTGGTTTTCTTGACACCACGTCACCCCAACTTTCTCTTCAGGCAAATCCCCCGTTGCCTTCCTCTTATGCTGTTAAGGACCCTTGAGATTATATTGGGCCCACCTGGATAATCTACAGTACTCTCCCTATTTCAAGATTCCTAGCTTAATCACACCTGCCAAGTTCTTTCTTGCCATATATGGTAATAGATTAACAGGGTTCCAAAGATTAGGACATGGATATCCCTGGGGAGGGGGAATGGCAGTGGTTAGGGTGTACGTTATTCTGCTACCACACCTGAGAAGAAGTTCCTGCCCCAAGATGGCACTGGGTACCCCTCTTGTGAGGCCCATGGATGCTGCCCTGATTCCCTGTTGAGTTGTCTGTCACACGGATAGATGGGGTGTTCCTTAAAGGCAAGTGTGTCTTCTTTGCCACTCAGTTCCCAGAGTCCAGCACGCTGCTGTTCAACATAACTTAGACGGATCAAATTATATTTAGCTTAAGTTTTCTAGTGGCCACATTAAAAAAAAATAGTTGCACAATACATTTTAAGATTATATTTTATCTAACCCAGTATATCCAATATACTATCATTTCAACAGGTAATCAATATAAAATTATTAGTGAGATATTTTACATTCATTTATTTGGATGAAATCTTCGAAGTCCAGTCTATATTTTTACACATATAGCATATCTCAGTTTGGACCAGCCACCATCCAAATGCTCAGTGGCCATAAGTGGCTGGTGGCTACCCTATGGGACAACTCAGCTCTGGCACGATCCCTGGCGTTTAGGAGTGCTCCATGAGAGTTTCTCTGATAATTGGGGGAGGGGACCGATGCGGGGCCAGCATGAGGGCTGAATCTTAGAAGTGAGCGCCAGCTTCAGGGCGCTCCCGTGTTTGTGGCTTAAGTTTTATTAAATTTTACATAAAAATCAGAAAATCAAATGCCTTGTGCACACGTCTTTCAGTTTCTAATTTGGCAGTGTGCACACTTGGGTGAGGCAGCAGCCACTGCAGTAAACATTTACGGGGAGGAGTCCTCTTCGGGGGCTCCCAGGAGCGGCAGGTAGGTAGCTTGTGAGGTGAAAAACATATTTGCACATTTCCAAAGGTTTACCTCGCTTTCATGTATACCTCTTCCGAAAAGTATCCTCAAACCGCATTTTGAAAGCTGACCCTGCTAACTCTGGCTTCCCAAATCTCTTTGAAGTCACAGAACAACCTGAAAACAAAGCACGTTCACAGTCCTGGGACAGAAAAATAAACACACATCGCCCCTGAAGGGAGACCCCAGCCTCTGAGCCTCAGAGCTCAGTCTGGCAAACAGAGGAGGCTGACTGGTGTCCAGGGCCCTCGTCTCCATCACGATCACTCCAGACTGGTTTTTTGTCCTCTGCTTTGCTCTTTCAGAAAGCCATGGGGATCCTCTTAATGCACGCACGCATTTCCCCACAACCAGAGCACGTGCAGAGTTCTCTGAATTGAGCTACGTGTCGAGCCCTGTGATCTAGGAGGATATTAAACTATAGTTAGAAGCAAATTGTTGCCCTCCCCTGCCAAACGATGGACTATAAACAGAGATAATCACATAACCACGGTATTCTGTGTGGTTCTTTTCCGCTTTGTACACTCAACAATGGAGCAAAGAACCAGCCACATATTAGGCTGCTAAATGGTGTTGAATGCATGCATGAACTCTCCTTTCTTGCTCTCAGCCTTGCAGGGGGAATGGGAGGAGAGACCTATTGCTGGGGTTCACGCCATCCCTAGAACGCGTGTGTAACCAATTCTCATGAAAGAGCACCACGTTTCAATCTGATCTGCTCACTATCAAAGAGAAGACAAAGGGACACACGCCCAAAGATGTTAGGATTCAGGCTTTCACATAGTCTAAAATGAAGACAAGTCTCAAGGTAAGCCAGACACTGCCGAGAACCTGAGGCTCACTTTGTGTTCCGCAGAGCAGAACTGGCAGGTTGTCTGTCTGGTTGCTGCTAGAACTACCCAAGGGCAGGGAAGACCCTAGGATTGGAATGAGCATGAAGATAAAAATCAAGTTGATTGAGGCTGTCTCTGCACCCAAACTGTGTAATAGATTTCTGTCTGTTAAAGTCAGTAAATTGCAGCTTAGTTTATTTCTTTCTAGCTCCCCTGCATGGTTCAATTTCTCCAAGTGTCCTTTCACCCAGTGCACTTAAAAAAGAAGAGAACCTCATTTATTGGGGACATAGAGGGAAAAGTAAAGATAGAAATGGCAACATTGTCTTAAACCTCTTCATCCTGCCACTGCAGGGCCTGAGGCAGAAAGGTCTCACAGGTCTGAGCACAATTCCTCTCGCAGAACATATAGGCTACAGCAGTCATAAGGGTGAGTGTGTTCATGTTTCCAATCATGGGAGAGGAGGTTGGTCCTAGGGCATACCTTTGATAGGGAGCCAGCAAAAGCAACTGCAGAACCTACCTCACCTTCTGTAGCTCCAGCTTCTCACTGCCGCGCTCCTACAAGGTTGCCACGTCAGGGGAGAGATGCGGGTATGTTTATGTGTACACGCGGGAACTTTGTCACTAGCTTATTCCCTCTTAAGACCCAGACAGAATAGTGCCTGATTACTTCTCATTCATGATGTGTTTGAGCCACTTTATAAACTTTGAACAGACTTATATCCTTGACTCTTCCCTTTCCTTCTTTCCTTCCTGTCCAGCAAGAGTGGGGAATCATTGTAAAGGAAACCTGGCACGTGTAGTCTCAAATGCATCTTTAATTGCTAATTCTCCACATTTGATAAAGAAAAAAACAACAACAACAACAAAACTTGGATACAGATGCACTGTGACATGGAAAGGTAAAGTTTTGGGCCAGATTTTTAAGGCCAGATGGTGGACAGTGAAGAATAAAATCAGATTGAGGAATTGGGTGAGGCTGGGGTGTAGCAGCTTTTGCAAAGTAATCATGAGTAGTCGATCTTAGGGAAATGCGGGACCAAGTGGTGTGGGCCAGTTCAGAGTCTTAAGCTTTTTACCTAACTGGGGGAAAGAACAGGTCAGCAATGGATTTCACTTAAGCCAGATGAAAAGAATTACTGGAAAGCAGATTTGGGACAGGTGGAAGTCAGAAAATTTCCTTGGAATCAGTCAAGGTGAGTAGGGACAGGTAAGCCAAAAAAGAAGGTGGAACCACTGAGTCAGTTTTCCTACTGCCTGTTCTGGTTGTCCATGTCGTCGCTGAGTGTCAGCAGCTAAGTGTTGAGGCTTTGCGCTCCAAACCAAAAATGAAGGCTGCTCGTAACTTAAGCCTCTTTGTAGCTACTGGAGCTGACACTTTGTCCATTTTTTTTTTCATTGTAATCATAAAATTGGCTGGAGTTCCATCTACTTGAAAACTACAAAATTTTGGTAGGAAATTAAATGTTTGGATTGATGAGTGTGAGGTTGACATTTCAAATATTTTCTCTAAAGTTAGAGGCATCAATAACATTGATACGGCGACACAAATTTGATTCATCTCTTCAGTGGTGTTTATCCTGGGCTCGTTTTGCTAAATGCTTGGCTGTGGTATTAGGCTATTATGATAGCCAGGTCACTGTTTTAGGTCAAGTATATGGCTCAGAAATTGAGCCCATCTCTCTCTTATCATGTTCTAAATGAGTAAAAATGGTAAATGCTCTATGTAATGAGGAGAATTGGCATGGGGAATGGGGCTAGGAAATGCTGGCTATGTTTCTTGATCACTTATGCTCCTTTGGGACTGGCACCAGCAGCTTCTAAGCAAATGATTTTGTATTTGTATTCTTTTAGTGGTTATACTTACTCTTCTAAAAAATGAACTTTAGGTGAACAAAATTGGATTACTTACAATCCTGAGTCTGAGTATCATACATCCACTTATCTCTTTTCATTTATTTTTTTTTCCTTTTACTAATGATCCTTGGTCCCAAATTTCATTTCTCCTCATCACAGCCACCCGTATTTTTTTCTTTTTAGTCAGTCAATTCAATCTTATTGGATTTAGAATTATATAAATTATGTTTAACACAATGCAAAAATATTTAGTATTTGCAGATTTATTTGTCAAGTGGTATGTTTGTTCTACAACCATATTTTTTTGTACTTTGTGGAAAGTTTTAAATGTCTGATTGAAGAATGGTGCAGTTTGATTAAAGAGGAAATGATACAGCTTCTAAAGCAGGAAGACATAAAAGGCTGAATGATCCCTGCATTTTTCCTTCCCTTTTTCTCTAATCTGGGGGAATCTCTAACCCTTTTAAGAATATCTAATCCTTTTCAAAGTTAATTTTTTATATCAGATCACTCTAACTAGGGAGCAATTTTTTAAAACAGAAATAGCATTGGGCAGACCTTCCAAACCCTCATTTGGCAGGAAGGAAAAATTCTATAGGGTATATACAATTACTTAATTCAAGCCATAGAGAAAAAAGCACTCCCAAGTAAGAGTTCAGGTTAGTTTCAGCTGTTTCTCTTATTCACCAATTCAACTTTATGAGCATTTATCACTCGCTGTGTACAGGATGATCATGCATTCAAGTTTTCCCAGGACAGTCCCCATTTAAGTGTGCTTCCTGCCATCTTTCTGGCGATTATGCCCTGTCACTCTTAAAAGTGTCACAAGCACCCATTCTTGTGCTTTTTAACTTATATAAATATTACTGTATTAAATATCTGTCCTGTTCTGCTTCCTACTTTTTACATTCAATATTAATTACCTCAACATTTGCATATAACACATTTTGCTTTTCATTTCCTATTGGTGAACACACAGGTGATTTCAAACTCCATTACAGAGTGCACGGCAAATATTTTCATACATGTCTCTGTGTATATGTGGTTTTTTTCCTGGAAAATATTCCTAGTTATAAAATGTAGACATAAAATTTTTCACTAAATACTTTCAAACTGGCCCCCCAAATGAGGATACAATTCTCTCCTAACGTTAAAAAAAAAAAAAAAAAAAAGAAAAAAATCCATTAAAGGAGCCATTCGTTATACTGACAGAAGAAGGTATTCTTTTTTTCTCTAGCTTTATTGAGATATAATTGATACATAACATTGTGTAAATTTAAGTTATACATTATGATTTAATAGTCTTATATATTATAAAATGATTACCACAGTAGGGTTGTTAGCATCTCCATCACCTCACACAATTACTATTTCTGTGTGAGAACATTTAAAATTTGCTCTCTTAGCAAGTATGTAATACAGTATTGTTAACAGTAGTCATCCCACTGTACGTTAGATCCCCAGAACTTATTCATCTTGTAACTGGAAGTTTGGGCCCTTTGACCAACATCTGCCGTTTCCCCCACCTCCCAGCCCCTGGCAACCAAGTTTGGCTTTTTTAGATTCTGCACATAAGTGATGTCATACAGTATTTGTCTTCCGCTGTTTGACTCATCTCACGTAGCATAATGCCCTCAAAATTTTTCCCGTGTTGTCACAAATGGCACGATTTCCTTCTTTCTCATGGCTGAATGATATTTATCTCTGTCTATAACTTTTCTTTATTCATTCATCTGTAGGCAGACACTAAGGTTGTTTCCATGTCTTGGCTATTTTGAATAATGCTGCAATGAACATGGATGGTGATTTTCATACCTTTGGGTATATACCCATGATATATAAGGATTCCTTTTTCTTCACATTCTCACCAACATTTGTTACCTCTTGTCTTTTTCATAGTAGCCATTTTAACAGGTGTGAGGTGATATCTCATTGTGGTTTCGATTTGTATTTTCCTGATGATTGATTAGTGATGTTGAGGACCTATTCATGTACTTGTTGACTATTTGTATTCCTTCTTTGGAAAAATGTCTACTTATTTCCTCTGTCCATTTTTTAAATTAGTTTTTTCTTTGCTATTGAGTTGTATGAGTTCCTTATATAGTTTAGATATTAACCCCTTGTTAGATGGTTTGCAAATATTTTCTCCCATTCTGCAGGTTGCCTTTTCATTTTGTTGATCGTTTCTTTTGCTGTGCAGAAGTTTTTTAGTTTGATATAGTTTCATTTATTTATTTTTACTTTTGTTGCCTGTGCTTATGGTGTCATATCCAAAAAACTATTGACAAGACTGATGTCAAGGAGCTTTTTCCCTATGTTTTCCTCTAGGAGTTTTATGGTTTCAGGTCTTATGTTCAAGTCCTTCATCCATTTTTAGTTAATTTTTGTGAGTGGTGTAAGATAGGAGTTCACTTTCTATCTTGTGCATATGGATATACAGTCCATCGTCATATAGGTTGAACATATATTCGTGGGTTTATTTCTGGGACATTGATTCTGTTCCACTGGTCTATGTATGTATTTTCATGCCCATACCATACCAATTAGATTACTATAGCTTTGTAATATAGTTTGAAATCAGAATTGTGATGTCTCTAGCTTCGTTCTTCTTTCTCAAGATTGCTTTGGCTATTTGGGTTCTTTTGTGGTCCTATGTGAACTTTAGGACTGTTTTTACTATTTCTGTGAAAAATGGCATTGGAATTTTTATAAGAATTAATTGGATTGAATCTATAGATGGCTTTGGGTCGTATTGTTAATTTTAACAATATTCTTCTGATCCATAAACAAGGGATATATTTCCATTCATTTGTATTTTCTTCAATTTCTTTCGTCAAAGTCTTAAAATTTTAGTGTACAGATATTTCACCTTTATGGTTAAATTTATTCCAAAGTATTTTATTGTTTTTGATGCTATTTTGAATGATATTGTTTTCTTTATTTTTCAAATATTTTGTTAGTGTATAGAAATACAACTGCTCTTTTTTTAACAAGAAAAGTTCAGCATTTATAATGACAGCTTTTAGATATTATTAAAAGAAGATTAAAGGAATTATTTTCAAGGTATACCCTATTTCTGCATAAGAAGACTTAGAATAATAAAACATCAATTTTTCCCAAAATTATATTTCAAAGTAATTAGAATTACATTGGTCTCTTCTGTCTTTGATGCATGCCATTTGTTTCGTTTTCTTCTCTGAAACAATGTGGAAAATAAAGCACCTCCTAATGGCAGAACTTTGGTTGCTACAGCTCTTCCCTGATTCTTGGTCTGCTTTACTTTTTCTCTACCCATTATTGAATAATTGTTGGTAATCTGTCTTTTTCTAGAAATTATCCATTTTCCTCTAGATTATAAAATTTACTGCCATAAAGGTGCATACCATGGGGTCTGTGCTTGTAACTATTGATACTCTCCCATTTCTAATATTTTGCCTTTTATTCTTTTTCTTTTTTTTTAACATCTTTATTGGAGTATAATTGCTTTAAAATGGTGTGTTAGTTTCTGCTTTATAACAAAGTGAATCAGTCATACATATACATACGTTCCCATATCTCTTCCCTCTTGTGTCTCCCTCCCTCCCAGCCTCCCTGTCCCACCCCTCTAGGTGGTCACAAACCACCGAGCTGATCTCTCTGTGCTATGCGGCTGCTTCCCACTAGCTATCTATTTTACGTTTGGTAGTGTATACATGTCCATGCCTCTCTCTCGCTTTGTCACAGCTTACCCTTCCCCCTCCCCATATCCTCAAGTCCATTCTCTAGTAGGTCTGTGTCTTTATTCCCATCTTACCCCTAGGCAATCCCACTACTGGGCATATACCCTGTCATGTACCAAAATATTCATTGCAGCTCTATTTACAATAACCAGGACATGGAAGCAACCTAGGTGTCCATCATCGGATGAATGGATAAAGAAGATGTGGCACATATATACAATGGAATATTACTCAGCCATAAAAAGAAACGAAATTGAGATATTTGAAATGAGGTGGATGGACCTAGAGTCTGTCATACAGAGTGAAGTAAGTCAGAAAGAGAAAAACAAATAACGTATGCTAACCATATATATGGAATCTAAGAAAAAAAAAGGTCATGAAGAACCTAGGGCTAAGACAGGAATAAAGTTGCTTCCATTTTATCTTGTTCTGCTAATTTAACTTGGTTTTAGAACATAGGACTTAAAGCACAGTAAATCATTGGAAGTATTTCAAGACACTTACCTCTGAGCAGAGCTATCTCTTTGGCTTAAGACCACTCTGACTACTCTCTAGAAAAAACACTTAACCAGATGTTCCCTCATTCTCCTGAGATTCATCTTTCTTAGAGTGGATGGCAAAAAAATGGCTTTGAATAAAATAATAATATCTCAGAATTTTAATATTTAATTTCAGTAGTTCCTCTAAATGAGGACAGAATTTGGCCTGCAAATAATAATGGCTCTTTGAATTTTCTATTTTACCTGAATTTATATCAGTTATTTAAAAACTTGGAAACATTTCTGGAGACTGCTGTTTTTTTCTGGGAGAGGTTAAAGTGATTAAGCAGCTCAAGTGCCATCCCAACTCACTGAGTTTCCTTTCCTGTGGGTTACTACAATATCTATAGAAAATTAAAAAAATTATTTAAAAGAATTTATTTAAAAATTCCCCATAGAGTGATGGAAGTATTTTGTCTACTTTACACAGGCACCTTGAGTACAGCACAAGTAGCTAAACGCCAAGGCTCTGAAATGAGAAAGATTTGTGTTCTAATTCTACTGTTTATGAGCTGTATGATCTTGATTAAATTATGGAAACTCTCAAAGTCTCAATTTCTGTATCTGTAGATTGTAAGCCATCATATTACCTACTTGATAGAGCTGTGGGGATTTAAAGGTGCTAATGCATGAAAGCGCTTAGAGTAAAGCCTGAGATGTGGTAATTTCTCAACAAATAAGAGTAGTTATGATTATTAATCTTTATTAACCTGTACCTTTATACCTAGGAGGTACATAGTGAAATGCTCCTTCCGGTGAAGAGTAGAGAGAACCCCAGTTCTCCAGAGGTCTAGAAACAGTGAAATCACTAAAGAAGAATAGGTATACCCATCAGGATTCTCTTGGTTGTAAGTGACAGAAACCCAGTTTAATCTACTTAAAACCAAAAGGGGATTTATTGGAAGGAGTAATGTGTTGGGCAAAGAACATATGTTGCCTTTTATCAGGAGCAGAAGTCCAAACACTTCCAATCACTGCATCTTGGTATTGGCCTGCATGCATTCCTCTTGTGCTGCAGGAGAGAGACCTTGTCCCCTCCCCACAAGGGACAGATGTAGTACTGGGTTGGGCAGGTGCTACATAACACCTGCCCAGTGTTTTAGAGTTTTCAGCATGTAGGTCTTTCACCAACTTGCTTAAGTTTATTCCTAGGTATTTTATTTTATTTTATTTTTACATTTTTATTGGAGTATAGTTGATTTACAATGTTGTGTTAGTTTCAAATATACAGCGAAGTGAATTAGTTATACATATACCAACTCTTTTTTTTTTTAGATTCTTTTCCCATGTAGCCATTGCAGAGTATTGAGTAGAGTTCCCTGTGCTATACAGCAGGTTATTATTAGTTATCTGTTTTATTTATAGTAGTGTGTATATGTCAGTCCCAATCTCCCAATTTATTCCTCCTCCCCCTTGTCCCCTGGTAACCATACGTTTGTTTTCTACATCTGTGACTCTACTTCTGTTTTGTAAATAGGTTCATTTGTACCCTCTTTTTTTTAGATTCCACATATAAATGATATCATATGATATTTGTCTTTCTGTGACTGACTTCACTCAACATGACAATCTCTAGTCCATCCATGTTGCTGCAAATGGCATTATTTTGTTCTTTTTTTTATTGCTGAGTAGGTATTTTATTCTTTTTGACACAGTTTTAGATGGGATTGTTTTTTAACTTTCTGATGTTTCATTATTACTATAAAGAAGTGCAACAGATTTCTGTATATTACTCTTGTATCCTGCTACCTTGCTGAATTCATTTCAGTTCTAATAGTTTTTGTTTGGAGTCTTGTCTTTTTATAAATTTATTTTATTTATTTATTTGGCTGCGTTGGGTCTTCGTTTCTGTACGAGGGCTTTCACTAGTTGCGGCGAGCGGGGGCCACTCTTCACCGCGGTGCGCGGACCTCTCACTGTCGCGGCCTCTCCTGTTGCGGAGCCCAGGCTCCAGATGCGCAGGCTCAGTAGTTGTGGCTCACGGGCCCAGTTGTTCCGCAGCATGTGGGATCTTCCCAGACCAGGGCTCGAACCCATGTCCTCTGCATTGGCAGGCAGATTCTCAACCACTGCGCCACCAGGGAAGCCCTGTTTGGAGTCTTTAGAGTTCTCTATATAGTGTATCGTGTCATCTGCAAGGAAAGACAGTTTTCTCTCTTCCCTTCCAATTTGGATACCTTTTGTTTTTCTCATCCGAGTGCTGTGGCTAGGACTTCCAATACTATGATGAATAGAAATGGTAAGAGTGGGTGTTTTTGGTGTGTTCCTGAATTTAGCAGATGGCTTCAGCTTCTCACCACTGAGTACTATGTTGGCTGTGAGTTTGCCGTAAATGGCTTTTATTATGTTGAGATATGCTCCCTCTATACCTACTTTGGTGAGAGTTTTTATTATGAATGGATGTTGAATTTTACAAAAACTTTTTTTTGTGACTATTAGGATGATCGTATGGTTTTCATCTTTTCTTTTGTTAATGTGGTGTATAACACTGATTGATTTGCACATGTTGAACCACGCTTGCGGCCCTGGAATGAACCCAACTTGATCCTGGTGTATGATCCTTTTAATGTATTGTTGGATTTGGTTTGCTGGTATTTTGTTGAGGATTTTTGCAACTATAGTTATCAAAGATATTGGCCAAGGCCCCCATTCTCATGTGGCGAAGTTGGAGTAGAAAAACTGCATTACGTGACTGTGTTTCCCAACAGTATGAGCAGCTTGTGGAACTAAAAGTACCGTAGAAATTATTTACATTAATAAATAAAATTGGGTCTTGAAAACCACCAGTTATATCTCTGACTGTCTCTCATGTCTGCTTGTTGGCCTCATTTTCTATTATTAAATGACGTTTTCCCTTGCAGCATAGATCATGGCTACTGGCAATTTCCAGGGCCATATTTTAACAGCTTGGAAACCAGTGAGGAAACAGTATCTCTCTCTCACCTTCTGCTTAAAAAATTCTGGGGAAGGACTCTGGAATCGGTCAGATGTCCTGTCTTTGGACTGCTTACTGTGATCAGAGATTGGGGTACTAAGACAGGCCTAACCTGGGCCATGTGCCCACCTCTGTTACCTGAAGCAGGTGTGTTACGTGTATGCTGGGAGGTGGGGTTGGGTGGGGTTGAGGGTGGAATCTGTATAGCAGAAATGTGACCATTTAGGGAAGAGTTGTTAGAGAATTTTTCCAAACTCTTCAATTTACAGGCAAGAAACTGGAACTCAGAGACAATCAAAGGGTGTTCAAGGTTACCTGGGCGTGGCCTTCCTGATGAAATGTTCTCTGCTGGCTGGAAAGAGGCTTATCTTCATTTGGTCATTGGGGGAATGCAGTCAGTCAGAAGGACTCAAAATACTTCATTAAGCACCCACCAGCCCTCCAGTAGGAAGATTTCTTAGCTGGATTCTCTACATTCGAAGAGGGAGATAGAGCATAAGAGGGCAGGGAAGGTCACAGGACTTCAATTCGCATCTCTTAGAACAGTCGTTTCCTTCAAGCCCGAATGGGACACTAACCCCTCATTGGGTTTGCTTGTGAAGGCACAAGTTCTGTGAACACAAGCTTGGGAGGTTTGACTGGCCACCACAGCAGTCTTGGGCATGAAGCTGAGAACAACTTCACAAATTTTGCAGAGGAGAGAACCAAGTTACAATTTTGCTTCTGAGCACCCCTTCTATCCTCTAGATCCCTATGGGATTCTGTTCAACCTGTGAGTGGCCTGGTCTTATTTCTCAACTGGTATCAGATTCCACACTAGGGTGTACTAGGAGGTGTTCCATGGGGTGTGCTGGGAGAGTGGGAACCGAACATAAACTAAGAGCATTTTCTAGGTTTGACAATTAAAACATGACTTACAATTAAGACAAACATTCAAATATTATGCAGTGGAATTTAAGTAGTATTTCAATGTTTACTATGAATCAAGAGATTTTAAAGTCATTTTGATTTTGTTGTCAGTGTCCTGGCCCTGTGTCCTTGGTTCCCTACGGGTGGGCTTTCATTCTTGTTAACTTCTAGTGGTACCTTAGGTGGAAAGTTTGACAAACACTGGGGAACTAGTTGTACCCAGAGCTTAACTCTGAATTCTGTGGGAGAAAATCATCATACTTAGAAGTAGGCTCTTCCTTGGCCCTGCAAGCTTCCAAAAGTTTGTTTCCTTTTGCTAAGGTGATTCTGGAAATGGAAAAATGCTATTGGGGACAGTGTTATCCTTTGCTTTGAAATTCCAGGCTAAAGAACTTGGAGGTCCTTCATTTTTAAATCAAACTGATTTCCTTTTCTCCTTTCCTTTCATCGTGTTTATTACTTTTCTTATGGAGCTTCCTAGTTCCCTTTAAGTTTAGAATTTGGAAATATAGAATTTAAGAAGCAGAAGATGTAAGAGATTTCCTCACAAATGGAGAGCCTGAAGCCCAGAGAGAGGAAGTGACCAGCTGAAGATCACACAGCTCATCACTGTGGCAGAGGCAGGAATGGAACCCAGGTTTCTGACTCTCATTCCAGGGCTCTTACCATGATCCCTGATGTCCATAGACAGTACCCCCAAAAGGGTTAGGCTCTTGCTAAAGTTTATGAGGTTTTACTTCTCTGCTTGTGAATGTCTGCCTTAAGTTGGGTTGTGTTACCATCTCGAGAGACAGTACTATACTGAGATTCAGCTGTCTTTCAGAATGTATTTGCTCTTATTTCCTTGTATGTGTTGACTTTTATGACTTCCATGGTATCTAGAACATTTTTAGGGACTTTTACATTCACTTGTTAATTTCTGAAGTGTCACTTCCTCATGTTAGTGACACCTGTAGAGTCTTCTCTCCTCATCTAAATTCTGTAACTTGTACGCATGGGACACTAATTTGGCAAAGTTTCACCATCAAGACACAGAGCTTTTTCATCAGAAAGATATGTTCTCTTTCATTCTATTAATGTCATCAGTTATATTAATGGATTCGCTAATGTTAAAACCTCTTTGCATTCTGAAATGAATCCTACTTGGTTGTGATGTATTATTTTTACTGTAATTTTAGATTCTCTTTGATAGTGTCTTATTAACTTTTTGGGTGTCAATATTCATAAATAAGATTTGTGTAGTGCCATCTTAATCTGGTTTTGGTACCAATATTATTGTTATATTCACTTTTTTTTTTTTTTTGGCGGTACGCGGGCCTCTCACTTTTGTGACCTCTCCCGTTGTGGAGCACAGGCTCCGGATGCGCAGGCTCAGCGGCCATGGCTCACGGGCCCAGCCGCTCCACGGCATGTAGGACCTTCCCGGACCGGGGCATGAACCTGTGTCCCCTGCATCAGCATGCGGACTCTCAACCACTGCGCCACCTGGGAAGCCCTATATTCACTTCTTAAAAAGGATTTGTAGACTTCCTTTTTTTTTCTTTCTTTCTATACTCTGGCACAATTTAAACACCTTAGAAATTAACTTATTTTAAAATTTCACAGAATTTCCCTGTGAAACCATTCAGGCCAGGTGTTTTTTTCGTAGAGAAGTTCTTTGAAAACATTCTCAATTTCTTTAATGGAAATTGGTCTGTTTATAAGTTTTGTATTTACTGGGGTTTCACTTATGATTTTTAAAATATGTATCAGTAATTTGTCACTTTGCCACTTCTCATTTTGAATATTCTTCACTCTACCTTTAAAAAAATTAGGTTAGCGTTTTATATGTTTTTTGATTTTTTTGTCCCAATGCTTATTTATTGATTGACTTATTTTTATTTTCTAAATTATTATTCTTTTAGACCAATCACTTCTTTCTGATGTCTTTTATTAGTTTGCTGTTCTATATCTAGTTTTTTGGATCATTCACTTAGCTCTTATGTTTTACAGTTTTATTTAATGCTAAGCATTTTCCTCTGAGCACTCTTTGAAAGCTACATCCCACAGATTCTGATACGTTTTGTTTTCATTATTTTCTAGGAGTTCTAGAAAAGGCTGTTTTGTATCTCCCCTTTATCCCAAGAGTTGTTTAAAACACATTGTTTATTTATGTTGTCCAGGTGGAAAAAACCTTCTTGTTTTGGGGTTTAAAATTTTATTATTTTCTAATAGTTTCATTGTGTTGTGTTCAGAGCATGATACTGTTTTTATCACTATTTTTTAATTTACTGAGGTTTTCTTTGTGGTTGTATAAGTAGTCAATTTCTATATATATTCATTGTGTACTTGGAAGTATATCTTCTAATATTTGGATCTGGACCTTCTATACCCTTAGTATTTTTTGGTCTACGTGATCTGTTTAGCTCTGAGAGAGGTGAAAAATTCGCTTACTAGTATGTGTCTGTCTGCTTCTTTTTATATACTTTTAATAATAGAAGATATTTTTAGCATTTATGAATTATTTTGTTTGATGTATATTTCTTTATATAGCACTGAATTGGATTTTTTAAACCGGTTTAAAAATATTTTTTCTTTATAAATGATTGAAATCCATTTATGTATAAAATATGACATATATCATATTGCTTTATATTTCATACATGACATAAATTCATACTATATGTTATACATACCAAATAAAGTTTTTCACTAGTTGGAATATTTTTATTTCTTATTTCATGGTTTTTAAGAAGGTGTTTATTTTTGTTCTAGTGATTATCACTAACAAATACTTTTTTTATAAAGTACCTTTAGTTATCTCTTTAGATATTTAGGTAGTGTCTCTTGGTTTCCTAATATGAACCATTCTGACATGAGTTATGAATTCTCCTCTACCTCTCCCTTGCCCACTAATTTGTTGTTCAGGGTTTTATCTTTGTAATCTGAGATGAACATCTGTTACTTGATTTTTCAGTTTCAAATGATACTGTTTTATTCTCATCTAATAACAAGTGGCAGTCAGAGACCTTATTCTACTTTATACTTATTACCTTTCTTATTCTCTCAGTTTTTCATTAGTTGCATTATTTCTACATTCTCAGAACACTTGACACTTACTTATAGCTTTTATTGGAGTATAGTTGATTTACAGTGTTGTGTTAGTTTCAGGTATATAGTGAAGTGAATCAGTTAACATACACATATATCCACTCTTTATTAGATTCTTTTCCCATATAGGTAATTACAGAGTATTGAGTTCCCTGTGCTATACAGTAGGTCCTTATTAATTATCTGTTTTAAATATAGTAATGTGTATATGTCAATCCCAGTATCCAGTTTATCCAACACCTTTCCCCCCTGGTAACCATAAATTTATTTTCTACATCTATGACTCTATTTCTGTTGTGTAAATAAGTTCACTTGTACCATTTTTTTAGATTCAACATATACGTGATATCATACGATAGTTGTCTTTCTCTGTCTTACTTCACTCAGTATGACAATCTCCAGGTCCATCCATGTTGCTGCAAATGGCATTATTTCATTCTTTTTTATGGCTGAGTAGTATTCCAGTGTATGTATGTACCACATCTTCTTCTTAATCCACTCCTCTGTCGATGGACATTTAGGTGGCTTCCATGTCTTGGCTATTGTAAATAGTGCTGCAATGAACATTGGGGTGCATGGAGCTTTTCAAATTATGGTTTTCTCCATATATATGCCCAGGAGTGGGATTGCTAGATCATATGGTAGTTCTATAGTTAGGTTTTAAGGAACCTCCATGCTATTCTCTGTAATGGCCGTACCAGTTTACATTCCCACCAACAGTGAAGGAGGGTTCCCTATTCTCCACACCCTCTCAAGCATTTATTGTTTGTAGATTTTTTTTTAACATCTTTATTGGAGTATAATTGCTTTACAATGGTGTGTTAGTTTCTGCTGTATAACAAAGTGAATTAGCTATACATACACATATATCCCCATATGTCCTCTCTCTTGCGTCTCCCTCCCACCCTCCCTATCCCACCTCTCTAAGTGGTCACAAAGCACTGAGCTGATCTCCCTGTGCTATGTGGCTGCTTCCCACTAGCTATCTGTTTTACATTTGGTACTATATATAAGTCCATGCCACTCTCTCACTTTGTCCCAGCTTACCCTTCCCTCTCCCTGAGTCCTCAATTCCATTCTCTACATCTGCGTCTTTATTCCTGTCCTGCCCCTAGGTTCTTCAGAAGCATTTTTTTTTTAGATTCCATATATGTGTTAGCATACAGTATTTATTTTCTCTTTCTGACTTCACTCTGCATGACAGTCTCTAGGTCCATCCACCTCACTACAGATAACTCAATTTCGTTTCTTTTTATGGCCGAGTAATAGTCCATTGTATATATGTGCCACATCTTCTTTATCCATTCATCTGTCGATGGACACTTAGGTAGCTTCCATCTCCTGGCTATTGTAAATAGAGCTGCAATGAACATTGTGGTACATGACTGTTTTTGAATTATGGTTTTCTCAGGGTATATGCCCCGTAGTGGGATTGCTGGGTCATGTGGTAGTTCTATTTTTAGTTTTTTAAGGAACCTCCATACTGTCCTCCATAGTGGCTGTATCAATTTACATTCCCACCAACAGTGCAAGAGTGTTCCCTTTTCTCCACACCCTCTGCAACATTTATTGTTTGTAGATGTTTTTAATGATGGCCATTCTGACTCGTGTGAGGTGATACTTCATTGTAGTTTCGATTTGCATTGTCTAATAATTAGTGATGTTGAGCATCTTCTCCTGTACTTTTTGGCCATCTATATGTCATCTTTGGAGAGCTGTCTACTTAAATCTGCCCATTTTTGGATTGGGTTGTTATTTTGATATTGAGCTGCGTGAGCTGTTTGTATGTTTTGGAGATTAATCCCTTGTCGATCGCTTCGTTTACAAATATTTTCTCCCATTCTTTGGGTTGGGTTTTCATTTCTCTTTATCGTTTCCTTTGCTGTGCAGAAGTTTTTGAGTTTCATTAGGTCCCATTTGTTTATTTTTGTCTTTATTTTCATTACTCTAAGAGATGGATCAAAAAAGATACTGTTGCGATTTATGTCAGAGAGTGTTCTGCCTGTGTTTTCCTCTAAAAGTTTTATAGTATCCGGCCTTACATTTAGGTCTTTAATCCATTTTGAGTTTATTTTTGAGTATGGTCATATAACAGTTTTAAATCTGCCTATTTACCTACATGTACATATAATTTTACGTTTTGGGACACATGCTTGGTAGGGCATTTTCTGGGCCTGCATGCATACCAGTATGTGGTTATATTTAGCAGTATGGTTAGTAACCCAGAATTCCATACACCAAGTCTATAATTGTGTTGTTCCTGTGTTCCCCACACCACTACACTCAATAAGAAGTAGGTTTCTGTGTTATACTCTCATAGAATTCGGTACTCTTCATTTTTGACACATCACATACTGTAATTATATAGTAGTTGTGGGCTGTGTTACATTCCTGAGGCTGCCATGACAAATTGCCATAATTTGGTGGCATAAAACAAGAGAAATGTTCTCACACAGTTCTGAAAGCCACAAGTCAGAAGATCAAAATACTGGTGGGGCTGCGCTCTCTGGAGGCTTTGTGGGAGAATCTGTTCTTTGCCCCATCTAGTTACTGGTGATTGTAGCCATTCCTTTGTGTTCCTTGGCTTGTGGTTACATCACTCCATTCTCTGCCTCCATCCTCATATCTCCTTCTCTGTGTGTCTGTCTAATCTCCCTCTGCCTTTATTTTATAAGGACACATGAGATTACACTTAGGGTTGACTCAGCTTATTCACGATAAGTTCCTTCTTTCTACATGTTCAACTTAATCACATCCTTTGCCATAAAATGTAATACAGGTTCCAGGGATTAGGATGTGGCCCTATGTTTGGGCCCATCATGTAGCTCATTTCTTGTATCAGCCCTCCTACCAAATATCTGGTTGTTTTAGTTCCTAACCTTGATGAAGTCAAGATCATATCCTTTTCTCTCTTGATAAATCCCTAGTTTCCAGCACTGTACCCAGTCCATTTAACTAATATTAACTAATGGTCAATAAGTAAATTATTGTGGTATAAGTAAATAAATCCATGAATTATGTATAATTGCATCTCTAGGTTTACATTTAGTCTGCGGCCTTAGCCTTGAGCAGTCTGCTCAACCTATAATTGAATGGGGAAGTGTCTAATGAATTCTAAAGGATCACACCACACTTATAAAGTGTGTATAAAGATATGGTATGATGCAAGAGACAGCTCTTCTTGTACTGCATTAAGTGCTTTCTAGAATACTGGAAGCATTTCTTCATTTTACCAGACTGAGAGCTCCATGAATAAACTTCTTACATGACTCATAGCAACTATTTCGGTGACCTTTTGTCATCAATTTTTCTTGTATGTTCAGCTTCGTGGAGTTGTATTAAGACAAGCATTGCTTCAGGGCTGATAGATTGACTACCTTAGTGGCCAGCCATTCTCCTAATTGTGTTCAGCATTTCTTTAAAAATTAATGTCTACCCTGGCTTCTTTCAATGCAATTTTGAAATAACTTCCATGCTTAATCTCAACAAGCAGAAAATAAAAATGCTATTTAAAATATAGAAACCAGGAAAACAAACCCTGGGGACCTGCAGTTTGCAGTCCCAGCAGCGGGGCATCACAAGACATCAACACAGAGTAGAACATAGAAGCTGGCATAGCATAGTGGAAAGTGAAGTGCACTAGGGGACTGAGATCCAAGTTCAGCCCTATTACAAGCTTGCTATGTGATTCAGCCGTATGGCTGACAGGGTCTTGGTGCTCTGGCCTGGTGTCAGGTCTGAGCCTCTGAGGTGGGACTGCCGAGTTCAGGACATTGGACCACCAGAGACCTCCTGGCCCCACATAATATCAACTGGCAAGAGCTCTCCCAGAGACCTCCGTTTCAATGCTAAGACCCAGCTCCACCCAACGGCCAGCAAGCTCCAGTGCTGGACTCCCCATGCCAAACAACTAGCAAGACAGGAACAAAACCCCACCCATTAGCAGGGAGGGTGCTTAAAATCATACTAAGTTCACAGACACCCCAAAACACACTGCTGGACGTGACACTGCTCTCTAGAAAGACGAGACCAGGCCCACCCACCAGAACACAGGCACAAGTCCCCTCCACCAGGAAGCCTACACAAGCCACTGAACCAACCTCACCCACTGGGGACAGACACCAGAAACAACGGGAACTATGAACCTGCAGCCTGTGAAAATGAGACCCCAAACACAGTAAGTTAAACAAAATGAGAAGACAGAGAAATATGCAGCAGATTAAGGAGCAAGGTAAAAACCCACCAGACCAAACAAATGAAGAGGCAATAGGCAGTCTACCTGAAAAGAATTCAGAGTAATGACAGTAAAAATGATCCAAAATCTTGGAAATAGAATGGAGAAAATACAAGAAACGTTTAACAAGGACTAGAAAACCTAAAGAGCAAACAATGATGAACAACACAATAAATGAAATTAAAATTTCTCTAGAAGCAATCAGTAGCAGAATAACTGAGGCAGAAAAACAGATAAGTGAGCTGGAAGATTAAATAGTGGAAATAACTACCAAGAGCAGAATAAAGAAAAAAGAATGAAAAGGATTGAGGACAGTCTCAGAGACCTCTGGGACAACATTAAATGCACTAACATTCAAATTATAGGGCTCCCAGAAGAAGAAGGGAAAAAGAAAGGGACTGAGAAAATATTTGAAGAGATAGTAGTTGAAAACTTCACTAATATAGGAAAGGAAATAGTCAAGTCCAGGAAGCACAGAGAGTCCCATACAGGACAAATCCGAGGAGAAACATGCCAAGACACATATTAATCAAACTATCAAAAATTAAATCAAAAGAAAAAATATTAAAAGCAGCAAGGGAAAAGCAACAAATAACATACAAGGGAATCCCCACAAGGTAAACAGCTGATCTTTCAGCAGAAACTCTGCAAGCCAGAAGCGAGCAGCAGGACATATTTAAAGTGATGAAAGGAAAAAATCCTACAATCAAGATTACTCTACCCAGCAAGGATCTAATTCAGATTCGATGGAGAAACTAAAACCTTTACAGACAAGCAAAAGTTAAGAGAATTCAGCACCACCAAAACAGCATTAAAACAAAGGACAAAGGAACTTCTCTAGGCAGGAAACACAAGAGAAGGAAAAGACATACCAAAACAAACCCAAAACAATTAAGAAAATGGTAATATGAACATACATATCAATAATTACCTTAAATGTAAATGGATTAAATGTTCTAACCAAACGACATAGACTGGCTGAATGGATACAAAAACAAGACCCATATATATGCTGTCTACAAGAGACCCACTTCAGACCTAGGGACACATGCAGGTTGAAAGGGGATGGAAAAAGATATTCCATGCAAATGGAAATCAAAAGAAAGCTGGAGTAGCAATTCTCATATCAGACAAAATAGATTTTAAAACAAAGACTATTAAAAGAGAAAAAGAAGGACACTACATAATGATCAAGGGATCAATCTGAGAAGATGTAACGATTGTAAATAGGAGCACCTCAATACATAAGGCAAATACTAACAGCCATAAAAGGGAAAATTGACAGTAACACAATCATAGTAGGGGATTTTAACACCCCACTTTCACCAACGTACAGATCATCCAAAATGAAAATAAATAAAGAAACACAAGCTTTAAATGACTAAATAGACGTCACTGATATTTATAGGACATTCCATCCAAGAACAACAGAATACACTTTCTTCTCAAGTGCTCCTGGAACATTCTCCAGGATAGATCATATCTTGGGTCACAAGTCAAGTCTTGGTAAATTTAAGAATCGTATTAAGTATCTTTTTTGACCACAACTCTGTGAGACTATATATCAATTACAGGAAAAAAAACTTTAAAAAATACAGACACATAGAGACTAAACAATACATTTCTAAATAACCAAGAGATCACTGAAGAAATCAAAGAGGAAATCAGAAAATGCCTAGAAACAAATGACAGTGAAAACACAACAACCCCAAACCTATGGGATGCAGCAAAAGCAGTTCTAAGAGGGAATTTTATATCAATACAATCCTACCTTAAGAAACAAGAAAAATCTCAAATAAACAACCTAAGTTTATACCTAAAGCAATTAGAGAAAGAAGAACAAAAAAAATCCAAAGTTAGCAGAAGGAAAGAAATCATAAAGATCAGAACAGCAATATATAAAAAGAAATGAAGGAAACAATAGCAAAGATTAATAAAACTGAAAGCTGGTTCTTTGAGAAGATAAACAAAATTGATAAACCATTAGCCAGACTCATCAAGAAAAAAAGGGAGAAGACTCAAATCAATAGAATTAGAAATGAAAAAGGAGAAGTAACAACTGATACTGCAGAAATACAAAAGATCATGAGAGATTACTACAAGCAACTCTATGCCAATAAAATGGACAACCTGGAAGAAATGGAGAAATCCTTAGAAAAGCACAACTTCCAAGACTGAACAAGGAAGAAATAGAAAATATCAACAGACCAGTCTAAAGCATTAAAATAGAAATTGTGATTAAAAATCTTCCGACAACTAAAAGCCCAGGACCAGACGGTTTCACAGGTGAATACTATCAAATGTTTAGAGAAGAGCTAATACCTAACCTTCTCAAACTCTTCCAAAATATAGGAGAGGGAGGAACACTCCCATACTCATTCTATGAGGCCACCATCACCCTGATACCAAAACCAGACAAAGATGTCACAAAAAAAGAAAACTACAGGCCAATATCACTGATGAACATAGATGCAAAAATCCTCAACAAAATACCAGCAAACAGAATACAACAGCACATTAAAAGGATCATACACTGTGGTCACGTGGAGTATATCCCAGGAAGGCAAGGATTTATCAATATATGTAAATCAACCAATGTGATACACCATATTAACAAATTGAAGGATAATAACCATAGGATAATCTCAGTAGATGCAGAAAAAGCTTTCAACAGAATTCAATACCCATTTATGATAAAATCTCTCCAGAAAGTAGGCATGGAGGGAAAGTACCTCAACATAATAAAGGCCATGTATGACAAACCTACAGCCAACAACATTCTCAATGGTGAAACTCTGAAACCATTTCCACAAAGATCAGGAATAAGACAAGACTGCCAACTCTCACCACTGTTATTCAACATAGTTTTGGAAGTTTTAGCCACAGCAATCTGAGAAGAAAAAGAAATAAAAGGAATCCAAATTGTAAAAGAAGTAAACTGTTTGTCATGTCACTGTTTGCAGCTGACATGGTATTATACATAGAGTATCCTAAAGATGCTACCAGAAAACTACTAGAGCTAATCAATGAATTTGGTTAAGTAGCAGGATACAAAATTAATGCACAGAAATCTCTTGCATTCCTATTGACAAAAAATCTGGAAGAGAAATTAAGGAAACACTCCCATTTACCATTGCAACAAAAAGTATAAATACCTAGGAATAAACCTACCTAAGGAGATAAAAGACCTGTATACCAAAAACTATAAGACACTGATGAAAGACTTTAAAGATGATACAAACAGATGGTGAGATATACCATGTTCTTGGATTGGAAGAATCAACATTGTGAAAATGTCTATACTACCCAAAGCAATCTACAAGTTCACTGCAATCCCTATCAAACTACCAATGGCAATTTTCACAGAACTAGAACAAAAAATTTCACATTTTTTATGGAGACACAAAAGACCCCAAATAGCCAATGCAATCTTGAGAAAGAAAAATGGAGCTGGAGGAATAAGGCTCCCCGACTTTAGACTATACTACAAAACTACAGTAATCAAGACAGTATGGTACTGGCACAAAAACAGAAATATAGATCAATGGAACAGAATAGAAAGCCCAGAGATAAACCCATGCACCTATGGTCACCTTATCTTTGATAAAGGAGGCAAGAATATACAATAGAGGAAAGACAGCCTCTTCAATAAGTGGTGCTGGGAAAACTGGACCATGTAAAAGAATGAAATTAGAATAGTTCCTAACACCATATACAAAAATAAAGTCAAAATCAAAGATCTAAATCTAAGGCCAGATGCTATAAAACTCTGTGATGAAAACATAGGCAGAATGCTCTATGACATAAATCACAGCAAGATTCTTTCTGACCCACCTCCTAGAGAAATGGAAGTAAAAACAAAAATAAACAAATGGGACCTAATGAAACTGAAAAGCTTTTGCACAGCAAAGGAAACTATAAACAAGATGAAAAGACAACCCTTAGAATGGGAGAAAATATTTGCAAAGGAAGCAACTGACAAAGTGTTAGTCTTCAAAATATATAAGCAGCTCATGAAGCTCAACAGCAAAAAAACAAACAACCCAATCCAAAAATGGGCAGAAGGCCTAAATAGACATTTCTCCAAAGAAGATATACAGATTGCCAACAAACACATGAAAGGATGCTCAACATCACTAATCATCAGAGAACTGCAAATCAAATCTACAATGAGTTATCACCTCACCCCAGTCAGAATGGCCATCATCAAAAAATCTACAAACAGTAAATGCTGGAGATGGTGTGGAGAAAAGGAAACCCTCTTGCATTGTTGGTGGGGATGTAAATTGATACAGCCACTATGGAAATCAGTATGGAGGTTCCTTAAAAAACTAAAAATAGAACTACCATATTACCCAGCAATCCCACTACTGGACATATACCCTGAGAAAACCATAATTCAAAAAAAGACATGTACCACAATGTTCACTGCAGCACTATTTACAATAGCCAGGACACGGAAGCAACCTAAGTGTCCATCGACAGATGAATGGATAAAGAAGTTGTGGCACATATATACAATGGAATATTACTCAGCCATGAAAAGAAACAAAATTGAGCTATTTGTAGTGAGGTGGATGAACCTAGAGACTGTCATACAGAGTGAAGTAAGTCAGAAAGAGCAAAACAAATACCGTAAGCTAACACACATATATGGAATCTAAAAACAAAAAAATGGTTCTGAAGAACCTAGGGGCAGGACAGGAATAAAGATGCAGATGTAGAGAATGGACTTGAGGACACGGGGAGGGGGAAGGGTAAGCTGGGATGAAGTGAGAGAGTAGCATTGATGTATATACACTACCAAATGTAAAATAGATAGCTAGCTGCTTCACACAGGGAGATCAGCTGGGTGCATTATGACGACCTAGAGTGGTGGGATAGGGAGGGTGGGAGGGAGATGCAAGAGGGAGGGGATATGGTGTATATGTATAGCTGATTCACTTTGTTATACAGCAGAAACTAACATTGTAAAGCAATTATACTCCAGTAAAGATGTTAAAAAAATAAATTAATTGAAAGAAAAAGATTAATGTTGATATTAGAAGGGATTAATTGTATATGCAGACTGTGTAAAGGATCAGTATACTTGAGGATGTTAATTGTATGTAATATCAAACAAAACAGTTGGTTGAAAAGTTTAAGAAAATTATTTGGCATACTGTAAAACAAATAAAACTTGTTTCACTGCAAAAAAAATATCACAAATCAAATTAAAAAAGGAGAGGTATAGTTATATTAGATACTCAGGATGAGATAATTATTGTCATCATGTCCTAAGTTAAGCTCTGTTATTGTGGTTATAAAAGAAACAATACTTAACAAATTAAAGAAAAAGGAAAGTTCATTAAAGGATGTAATATTTTTCCTGACTCTGGATTCTAGGAGGAGGAATTTAGTGTATATATTTTGCTTACGATGTGTCATTGGTTATTAATTATAATCATTTCACCCCATTCACTATGTTCTTTCTGAAGCTACTGTCAACCACAAATTTCTTTGTGGCTTTGTGGTAATGTGTCAGAGTCAAGGGGAGGTTGAAGGGCAGGCAATAGTGGGGTGCCTTAAGACTTTTCCCCAAATTCATTTTGCTTCTAAATAATGGACATTTAAATAACTGGAGTGATTTTATAAAAAATTTCTATAATTAAGACTGAGGAGTCCTTCAAAATGTTTGATAATTGATATGCTCACCCCGCTATTGGCAGAAATCACTAGCCTGTAGTAGTGTTCTACCGAATGCATACCTATTTGGCATGTAGCAATAATAAATGAATAAGTCCCTGAAGAAATTAGGGCATTATGAGCTAGAATGCAGCTCTACTTTCCTTCCCTACTTTACATAGATCCCCTCAAGCTGTGTAATTCCCCATTGCCCCTGTTTCTGATCACAAGCTTATCTCAACTTTACAGTCTTTCCTTTCTCTTTTGTGGAGTTTTTTCTCCTCTTTCCTAAGATTAATTCCTATACCTTGTTCAGGTCCTTTTGATCTCATAAGGAACTTGGTTCTACCCATCATTTGTTCTCCTTCTTGTAATTTCAACTACTCTATTATCTCTTTTCTTTCTGTATGTAAACATTTAACAAACAGCTATATGACTCCTATTAGAATACAGTAATGACCAAGGCACCCCCAAAGAGTAATACCCCCAAAGAGAGTATAATAGGACAAAGGGTCAAGTAAACAGGCAATTCTAATACAAAGTAACGTGTTAGGTGTGAAATAAAATGTTACAGGCTCTTTACTGTTCCTTCTTCAAGAGGTGGTGTCTAACTCCCCTCCCCTTCAATACAGGCTGGCCTTAGTGATTGGCTTGACTAACAGAATGTAGTGGAAGTGTGACATTCAGGGATTTCAGTCTAGGTCTTAAGAAACCTTGCAGCAGGACTCCTCAGAAACTTTAATATGTTGAGGTTCTTTGTAAATCTCCAGGAAGTAGAAATTAATTATTCCTTTTTCCCCCCTTGCTAGCTGTCCCATGGTATGTCAGCATGGAAAATACTATTCTATTGCGTTTCTATATTTGAGTAAAACTTGAGAAAATAAGAGAACTGTGAGTGACAGTGGCTTTGTAGTTCCTTCTCAGAGATGATGTGGCATAGTAGGAAATAGGTTCTGGGAATTAGGCTAACCTTGCGCTTCCATTTTAAGTACTTGTTTGACATTAAATTCCTTACCTTTTATAAGCCATAGATTGTTTTAATCAAAAAAGAAAGGTTTTGATCTTGATTACAGAATTTTGGATATAGGTTCCACAGAGCACCTGGGTCCATGAACCTTTTGAAATTATACATATGTGGGTTTTGGAGGGAGAGGATCTCCTCTATTAGTTTCTCAAAAGGGGTCCTGACCCAAAAGAGGACAAGAACTACTAGGCTAGATTATTTCTAAGCCTAGCCCAGGTGAATATTGATTCAGTACCATTTCAAATAAGAAAAGCATTTATTCAATCTTTATTGATTTTTAAACCATATGCTTGCACTAGCTTAAATGACTGATTCAATTGCAAGAAATATTTTATTATTTTCTTTAAAAGATTAAAAAACTCATTTTCTCCTTCATACTGGAAAACTCCCAACAGTTTTGGTATGCTTTGTAGAGTAACAGGAAGCCCAAAGCTCAAACAATTATGTGTGCAGAATTGATCTTGAATTATCAAATCAAAATTGAGGTTGCATTAAAAATGCTTTGAAAGTGATTCTACTCTTGAGTTTTTAACTGATTTTGTTTTAGGCATTAAGAAGAATACTGAGCTGCGTGAGTGAAGAATCTTCCCAACTCGGAAAACATTCACAGTGTGGCTGGAAAGCACGGGATGAAGCAATTATGTAAATATATAAGAACTAGCTTAAACTATTTAAGCTCTTATCTTAATTGCATACTAGATAGGAATGATTTCTTCTTTAGGGGCTCAAATTGTCTAGTTGAGTTTGTCCTGATTAACTTAAGTAGATGGATAGACGTTTGCTTTCTTTCTTACTCTTTCGTGGCAATCACCCTGACATATGTATTTTTACAGATGTTTCTTCTAAACTTTTACAGGTAAGCTTTATTAGTTGAGTGGAGAAATATCTCTTTATTAAAACTCAGTTTCTTCGTTTCTTAGGAGTTACTTTTGGAGCCTCTAGCTGTTACTTCTCTGGTATCAAATTGAGAAGCTGGTAAACAGGGTCTGGGAATCCATGTACCAGATGCGGTTATGGATTGGGGTGTTTTCCTGGCACCACTGTTTGTCCGCTGTTTGTCACTTCTTGCTTCAGGTCTTCTGTTCGTTTCTTGATCTCCGTGTTTCACTAAACCAATAGCAGTTGCTAACATCCCTTTCAGGTGAAGTTAATGGGATCTTATCCTCATTGATCTTCCAGGGATGGTCTACATTTATTCCTGCAGAGGCCCAAGGCGGGGTCACTGGTCTAATGGTAACTTGTTTTTAGTCTCCTCTATGGTTGATATAATTGGGTGAGAAATGGACTCAGGTCTATTCCTGAAAGGTATACTTTCACACCTACTGTATTCTATCTTGTAGTTATTTTAGGAGCCAGAGAAACCCAAGTGGTTTTTAGATGGGGAGTGCATAAACTACTGCTGGTAGTGCTGGTGCCAGTTTCCTATTGCCATAGGTACGTGGTCCCATCCCCAGAGCCCGAGAGGGAGGATCGGCCATCTGAAGAGCTGACGTTATCCCGACAAACTAGGGGTGGTGTTTTCTTCAGCAGTGTTAGGGGATTACATAATGGGTTTTATCATAGCTTCTTCATGATGGGAATTTTATTCTGCTGGAGAGAGAAAATCATGTTTAGAGATAGGGAAACTGATAGTGATGATCTGGACCACCCAAATGCTGAGAGCTAGAAGGATGCCTTGGGTAGTCAGCTGCTCAGTCACATTAGCGGCAAAGAAAAAAACGAAGAGTTTGATCCCCTAGAGAAGACAGAGTTGGATTTTTCCTTTGAATACTACTTAATGGTCACCTCAGTGAAGCTTACCCTGAACATCCTACATCCTATTTAAAATCAGACTCAGTAACACTCCTGTTCTTCCTTTGTTGGCTCTATTCCACCTTTTCCATAACCCTTATCTTTTCTGTATATTATACATGACTTGTTAATGACTTAAGTTTACTGTTCATCATACCGTGTTTCTCCATTCGTATGTAAGTGCCACACAGGCAGAGATCATTTTTTGGTTCATGAAAATTCAACTGAACCATATAAAATGAAATTCCATTTTGGGAGATGAATACAGTATGATGTCCCAAGAGTATAGAACTGTGCCTGGTACATAGGAGGCCCTCAATGAGTATTTATTGATTGAATAATATAGAAGCAGCAGTGATTCTGCACATCAGTAGGACAGCAAGAAGGAGTGTGTGGGAAACATTTTCGTTGATGGTTGAAAAATTTCTCTCAAGCTCTTCCAGAAAAAGGAATAGCTCAAGATAATTACTCAACGGCAAATTTTTTGGCATGCTAATGTGTGTAAAGTATTATGGGAGGAACTGGCATTGCACCTCTACCCATCCCTCTTCCAAAAGCTCATATCAAGCATCCCACTGACTGCCAGCCTGCTAGCATTCTCCCTTTAGCAGAACAGGAGGACTCCACTCCAGTGAGCCTGCAGATTTTTCCTCATCGATTTACCCTTTGCCTCCTCACTGCCATTCGTATTCTCCCTAGTTCCTCATTATAAGTCCTTTGTAAATCCCCTCACTCCACTAGTTGTCCCTCCCTCCTGTCATCGCATCTGCTTGATGAACCCTCCACACCGTCTTAGACCAGCTCCCTGAGAAATTGAACCAATGTCTCTTTTTTCACATAAGGAGACCAGAGCTCAGAATCAAGAGATTTATTTAAGGCACACTTAGTTAATAACAGTAGTAATTTTAATAATAACAAATGCTCTGTGTCAAGCATTGACACAAATACAATCTTGTTTCATTTTCATAATAAACCTTTTCCCCGTGTAGATAAATAAATAGAGGTGCAAGGAGGCTGAGTAAACTGCCCAGTGTCACCCTGCCTGTCATTCAGGCATTCAGTCTGACATTCAGTCATTCAACAACTGTTAATTGAGCCCTTAATCTCTGCAAGCAGTGAACTGGGGACTAAGTCTACAGTGGTGAACAGAAGAGACATAGTCCTTGCCCTAATAATGGCACAATAGTGGGCAATATTTATTAAGCTTTTACTAGGTCCTGGGTATTATTTTATTTCACTCTCGCCACAACTCTGATATAAATACTGTTAATATAATATGCAATTTTCAAATGAGAAGTTGAATCCTGAAGAAGGATATTCCCAAGGCCCTATTGCTGGTAGATGAACAGGTTGGGACAGGTATATGAACCCTGACTTCAAAGTTCATTCTTCTTATCACCATGCTACGGTGGGCATGGACACTAACAGTAAAGCACAAATAAACACACGAGAATTTCAGGTTGTCTTATAGACCCATTGGAAGGGAAATCTAGGGCCAGTGGACCTCTTATTACCCTTCAATAACATCACCTTCTTCTGGCCTGCCAGTCCACGGGGGTTAAGGAACTGTGTGCGTGGGTGTCAGCCAGGTTGTTCATTCTTGTAATTTGCGTGACGTCAAGCAAACCCAACTTTTATAGAATGATTTCTATTGAATGTTTAAAAACAAACAAACAAAAAGCCTGTCAAGTTAAATAGAAAGAAAGTGCTTATAAACATTCTAAACATTGTTTTGTGTTGGCTGGAGTTGGAGTCTAAATAAAAGCTCCAAGTGTGACTAATAATTATAATCTAATTTAGTGCACTGAATTGGAAAGGAGTAATTACTGCATAGGACTTTTTGGAGTAAATGATTTATGGTTGACCTACAGTAGATTATTAATTTGAAAAGGGAGGAATTTTAATGCAAATTAATTAAATTTGGAGCCCTTTCTGATTAGGTTGATAGAATAGTGGAAAATTCCAGGACCTTATTTTATTGGCTGAATTTGGACTTGGGATATGGGATAAACACTGTGTTGGTGTCTGTAGGACTTAGGTGTGAAGACACAGGCCTCATGCCAGACCCAGAGCTTTTCTGATCTGTTCAGAGAAGAGCCCTAAAAGAAAACCTGTCTTTCTTCAACAGGAAAATGTACCCTCATAGAGTGTTTACGTGCTCCAGGATATTTGTACTCTTTCCAATTTGTTGGTCTCTGGAGCCAACAAGAACCATCATCACCACCATTTACTGAGTGCTTGTGGTGAGCCAGACAGATGTAATGTTCTGGGGTTCTCAACCTTCACAAGACTGACATTTTGCTGTGGGATGCTTTTCTGTGCACGTAGGATGTTGAGAAGCGTTCTTTGCCTCTACTCATCAGATGCCATTAGCATTTCCCATTGTGACAACCTCAAGTGTTTTCAGACATTGTTGAATATATCCTGTGTGGGTGAGGGCACAGTTGCCCCTGGTAAGAACCACTGTGCCAGACACTCGATGTGCGTTATCTAGTTCATTCCTTACAATACCCTGTAAGGCAGATGTATTAGTGCCCGTTTCATAGGTGAAAAGACTGAGGCTTACAGAAGTTATACTTTACTAGAGTCACATAGGTAATACATGTGGAAGCCAGGATTTGAATGAGGTCAGAAAGAGAAAAACGAGTACCGTATGCTAACACATATATATGGAATCTAAAAAAGAAAAGTTCTGAAGAACCTAGGGGCAGGACAGGAATAAAGACGCAGACGTAGAGAATGGACTTGAGGACACGGGGAGCGGGAAGGGAAAACTGGAACGAAGTGAGAGAGTGGCACTGACATATCACCTACCAAATGTAAAATCGCGAGCTAGTGGGAAGCAGCTGCATAGCACAGGGAGATCAGCTCGGTGCTTTGTGACCACCTAGAGGGGTGGGATAGGGAGGGTGGGAGGGAGATGCAAGAGGGAGGGGCTATAGGGATATATGTATATATATAACTGATTCACTTCATTATATAGCAGAAACTAACACACCATTGTAAAGCAATTGTACTCCAATAAAGATGTCAGAAAAAAACAGCAGACCTATATTGACTCAAAGCCCCTATTTTCAGATGAGTGATGTTTTTGAGGTTGTTACCTCTCTCATTTTTAATAAGTAAGCAGAAGTAGGGCAGTTTAGTGATTTGGTCAAAATTATATAACTAATTTGTAGCAGAGGTTGCTCTACAACTTAGGCATCCTTAAACAAGCTGGTCATGGGAAGTGGAGATTCAGCTGATAAGTGAAAAGCACATTCGCAGTGACTTTGGCTGTGTTTCTGGTCTTAAGTTTTTTCTCTCTTTTCGAATGTTACTCTTTTATTTGTACAGTTTAGCTTTTGGGTATAAAAGGGTCTTTAAACTTGTGTCCATTAACTCTCAAACACATACCGAGAGTTTAAAAAAATTTTTTTTAATATTGGAAAGAAACAGACCCTTGCACTGCTGCTACTTAATTATGAAAGCATTCCAACCCACTCAA
Organism: Globicephala melas; assembly: GCF_963455315.2. Classification (NCBI taxonomy): domain Eukaryota; kingdom Metazoa; phylum Chordata; class Mammalia; order Artiodactyla; family Delphinidae; genus Globicephala; species Globicephala melas. The sequence goes on along the minus strand of NC_083329.1, from coordinate 35,935,844 downwards.
ATGTTTTGCCAGCCCATCCTCCCACCAGCAAGTAGAAAGGAAGCCAAAAAATCCGGTGAGGATTCTGTGCTATTCCTAGCATACTCTGGTACTACTGGTGGGCCAGTGGGTAAGGGGGTAAGTAGCTGCCTGACTATAATAAAACAGCTTCAGACAGCCTCACATTGGGTCTTTGCAGTGGTCACTCTAGCCAGCATTATTATTCAAATCCACGTGTAATACAGTGGGGCCTGTTCTGAAATTTCTGCCCGGTGGGTGCCTAACCACGGAAATCAATGTTTTCTCCATAGTAGATAGGCAAGTGCTTTCGGAATCTGTTAGGCTGAAGAAATCTAATAGAGATAACTGCATAATTAGCTCTTTGACTAATCTTGCTCTTGCCTTGGGGTACGAGGCAATTTAAGCTGTAAAAACAGTTTCAAATATTTGAACTGCAGGAAGAAGATGTTCAGGATTTGTAGACTTTTCAGATGCAGGGCAAGGCACTTATTCTTCAAATAGAATGTCCCTGGAAGATCTTCGGCCTTTCGGAATACAGAGTTTCCTGGTGGTGAGCAGGTTTCTTCAGGCTCAGAGATGTGCTGGGTTCTGATGAATGTGTGCTCATGGATTATCTGAGGCTAGGGATCCCAAGCACAGATGTTGTCAGGGCGTAGGACTGGACCAAGGTGGAGAAGTCAGCAGGGCAGAGTGAGAATTAGCAGGCAAGTAATACCTGCCTGGAGATGATAGATGATATAAAGGAAATTATTCCAAGATTTTTAAAACACAGTATAGTACATCTTTTAGGCTTTCGGGTTGACTCTGCTAGAAGGAACCACTGTAGACATAGAGTGTAGGGTTCGAAAGCTCATCCGTGGAGTCAGATCACCTGGGTTCCAATCCCAGCTCTCCCTCTCACTGGCTGTGTGACCTGGGGTGAACTGTTTAATTTCTTTTGGCTTTGTGGATCTCATCATAGGACAGGTTTATAGTAAGAGCAACCTCATGGAGTTGCTTAGAAGGGTTAGCTGAGCCAATGCCAGTGAAGATTTAGATCTGGGCATAACACATAGCACTTAGTGAATGCTGGCCATTATTGGACATTCTAGCTCACAAATGGGGTAAGTAGGGCTCGGAAAAGTAAAGGCAGAGCTGGGCTCCATGTTTTCTCCATTCCTAGAATCAAAGGACTGTCATATGGATTGCTAGAGCGCCTCCTTACAGTACCACGGCAGGGCAGGGAAATGACATGAAAAGACTCTAGTGGTAGAGTAAGTCTGGCACAGGTGGGAGCTTTCAGAGCTCCTGAAAAGAAGCACAAGCTCCTTTGCAACCGAAGAACCTCCTCCTTCCACACAGTGACTTCTGGGGATGTGAGCCATTGCTGTTGAACATGGGAAAATTAAACATTGATACCTATCTCATCTTTGTTCATTCAGGACACTACTGGGTACACATATGCCTGATTGAAATTTTAGAATCAAGCAGAAGATCCTAAGTGTTTATAGGAGAATATTTCTATCAAAAAGTAGAGATTATCATACCTTGAGGAAAGGTAAAATTAGATCCCTCACTACATAGATTTGGGTTTAGATGTTGAATATGTTTTGGTTGATAACATACCCCTTTAAGTACATAGAGTAAATACAGATTTTAACTGGTCAGCCTATCACAGCCGCAATTGCTTTAGGTTTTACTGCCTAATAAACTAGGTCTTTCCAAGCAAGATAAAGCAGTTGAACTACTAATCACTGGATCTTCTTTGAACAGTCATTGAGTAAGTCAGTGAGCAGTAAATCTCAATTTCTCACACATTAGTGAGGGTGGACAAATGAACTGGGCCTAATGGAAGGAGCCAGTGGAACAGAGAATGTGGACCAGACCATGAAAAGACTATACCGCAGTCACATGGTGCACCTTGGAGGTCAACCAGATCCATCCTCTGGTCTTCTGAGATCCCACCCTATTCTTCCAACTTTCTCCTAACCAATCCAGTAATCACAGCAAAGCGCAATCCAGCCTAATCACAGTTTAGGAGTGGGGTGGAGTTGGGGGTGGGGTGTGGATACTGCATCCATCGCCGTCCATCTTCATCTTCAGAATGCCTAGGTCATTGATATATCCTTTCCTGAGACTAGGATAAAAGAATGGGAGAGACGGATGATTGGTGTTGCGTTTTTTCTCTGTCCACTTTCCTCTTTCAAAATGCTCAGTTTGATCAGACCATGTTGAAGTAAAAAGGATTAAAGTAATCCAGGATCAGTTCCTTACTAACACAGGTGACATTTGTAACAGGGTTATTGCACATCCAGGGAGCCAATAAGGTCTTTTGGACATTGAGGAAAAAGCACTTACTTTTACATTACCAGGCTCCAGGAGTGGGGTTAGAGGTTATTAGAGATCAGGGTTATTAGAGTGATTAGAGTTATTAGGTTATCAGAGATCAGTGTCACGGATGAGGTGACACTTTAACTTCAGGAGATCAGGATTTGGAAAAGTGACGTCACTTTTTCTTGGACAGCCAGGACAGCTCTTGAAGACTCTGTACATCTCTCTGATGTGACTGTTGGTGCTTGATAAATGGAAAGATGGTTTATTTATGCTTTTAACATTTCCCATGTCATCTTCCAACTTCAGGTTAATGACTTTCCTTCTTCAGTATTGTGGATGCATTAGATTTTCACAGGCAAAAACACACAATCTGCAAATTTATCATTTTTTGAGGCTATGGATATCAACAAAGTTACTGATTTTCAGGAACACAGAAATAAAGAATATGATTTATGTTATATAAACTCGTTAAATTGAGTATACATACTTCCAAGTTGCTCTTAATCTTAGGAAAGCAATTTGAGGATTTTATAGAACTTAATGACAGCTTATACAATTAAATTTTTTTAAAAAAAGAAATTAATTTTGTTCCAAAACATTTTGAGGCATTTCATCACTAATCATTGTAGGAACTACCAAAGATCGTTAACAATCCTTTAAGTACAAAAATCCCATGGGCCCTTGTGTTAGTGAAAGAAGTAAAATGCTAATTTATCATTTAATCCAATCATAATACATTTACTCATCTCAAGAAAAAAAGGACTTATTTAGAAGTAAGAGCGTATCCAGTTTTAAATACTGATAAAAATGAAACAGAACACAAAGATAACCAAATTAGAAATTTTTATTAAAGAACACATCACTGCAGTAAAACATATCCAGGTTCTGACATTTACAAGCTATGTGACTTTGGATGAAGGGCTCACCCTCTTTATGCCCTGCTTTCCTCATGCGGAAGGTATTGATTCTAGGAGGTTTAATTGAGATCGTGTCTATAAAGTGCCTGGCACTGTGCTCATTCCAGAGTAACCACTCTACAAATATTATTATTTTTTCTTACCTACTTGGAATTTATGTATCTTGTTCAATTTTAAGTGGCCATAAGACACGTTTAAATATTTTTGGAACAGGCAGGAGTAAATTATAAATTAATATATTCATTGTGTGGTAGCCACGGAAATGGAGAATGACCCTTTGATGTGGAATTGCTTATTGTATTCTTATCTCAAAAAACCCCTCTATTCTACTGAACTGGAGACAGGGACTTGACCAACGCATGGAGGAGAGCGAACGTCCTAAATGGGGAATTGTTCAGACAAACTTTTCAGAGGGTAGGATAATCATATATCTGCAGAAGAACCATTGTGGCTTATGCCTGTTGTTTTGGCATAATTACTTATAGCTCCCCTTACGCTTGTTGTGGTTGGGCAATACAATTTATGGTCACTCTAATGATAACTCCACTAGGATTTCCCTGGAAAGAGAATAAGTTGATACTGACTAAGACAGGGGCTTTGAGAGAAGCCAGGGAATTGTTGCATAGGTCTTGGCCAAAAAGTTGACCTGTGTCATCTTACAGAAAAGACTTTTTCAGTGTCTCAGTCCTAATGTCTTAGGAAATTTTTCCATGATTTCATTAAATATGAAAAAATATAGCTAAGCACAGTCTGATTAATTAGATCAATTGGGTCTTAAGTCTTTGTTTTTCTTTATTTCAATATATTAAAGTTAAGGACATGACCAAAGAAGTCGTGGATGTGAATGAGCTGTTTCTTTGGACGCACTAGGGGGATTGAGCCTTGGTGGAGGTCACTGGAGTTTAGGGTCTGGTCCTCAGCTGTGCAGATCCACAACTTGGATTTTCTAACAGGCTTCTCAGAGCCCAAAGACTGGGTATAGCGGGGAGAAAACTGCTGGTTTCAAGGACGATGAAAATAATAGCTAGCAAGTGTCAAGTACTGTTCTAGGCACTTTGAGTCATTTGAACTCTTTTGTTTCAAAAGCATAGCGTGTGAAGCCGAGTTTTCCTGGGGCATGATCATGCTTAATCATAGCAGACACTCAGGGTCATGGGTCATGCTGTGCCCAGCTTTATGTAGTGTCTAAAAAGATTTATATACATTTCAAAAAGACAGAGAAAGAACTTAGAATTACACATTTTCTAAGGTAAATGCCCTAGGTAAAGGAAATTCTAGGGGGAAGTCTATTTATTCCCTTATTTTCAACAGGGAGAATTGAGCCTCTTACTTTATGTAATTTATATTTGTCTCTACACCATTCAGATATAGGCAGCTGATTTGGGAAATAAAGACAAAGACAAAACAAAACAGAAAACCTTGTTTTCCTAACAAGAAGGTTGTGAGTTGATGGCTTTGGAGAGTTGGGCATGCTGAAAACGCCTTCATGATCTTAGTTCAAATCCATTGGAGGGAAGCAGATTTTTCTGACCATACTGTCAGTATGTGATAAGCTTATTTTAAATTTTTGTCTCAAAGTTCCCCAAACATTACCCAAAGGGCGAGCCTCTTCTTCCCCTGGCTCTGAGGACTCACGCTCTAGGCTAATCAGCAAGCCCTAGATGTGTTACTATAACCCATTGGAACTAGACTAAGAGTTCAGAAATGATGAAGTCAGCTTAGAATCACAGATTGTTGAAGCCCAAAGGTGCCTTAAAGAACACAGTCCAATATTCACCTAAGGGCACAGCCCAGCTGAGGTAAGTGTTAGTGTCTAGAGTAGGAGAGAGGAGCCAAGTAGCTTATTTCTCTGCATAGAGAAAGCTCCATGCCCAGATAGTCTGTCTCTGGTCTCTAGTGATTGTGGAATCTGGGAAATGCCATGTCAGAGCAATTGCATTTGGGATTCAGTGTTTTCTCAGCTGTGTGTTAACTGCTTCCTCACTGATCATCATGTAAAGCAAGTGTGGTGAAGTCATTTTGTTGGTGGTGATTACAGAAGACAGTGACATCCAAGGAGAGTTTCTGGCTGAGATTGGGAGACCTAATAAAAAAGAAAAGCAAAAATGAATCTAGACAAAGAAACTTCTATAGCGTTAAAAACCTGGAAATGCCTGAGGGGGTATCATCCCTTCACTACTTTCATTTTGCAGACGGGAAAATGGATGAACAGAGAATGTGTTCTCGGCTCTGAGAGGCAGGGTGAACAGCCTTGAAGGAGAAAGAGATCTTGGCTTGTAGACTCCGACCATTCCAGAAGATCTATAAGATGGTTCAACTCCACTTGAACTGTATTTTTCTCTTTACTTCTGCAGTTCACTCCTAAGTGAAGTTGAGCATGGATGATGTGATGTTGGTGGGCCCTAAAATCCCATCATGCTGTAACAGTGTCACATGCCATGTCACTACACACCAAGCTTACTCACGACATCTCTGCCTTCATACCCACTCCAGGGGAAAACAAGTCTGGTTGGTTATGGAAAGACTAGAAGATTTTATGGGGATAAGCAGGCATAATGTAGAGCCCCCAGTATCTGAAAATGATTGACATTGCTGGTTCTCACACTGTCAGTAATTCATAGTCTGCTTCTAGCACATTCATATTTAGAAAAACAAGGGAAACTTAGGGATTTTTTCTTCTCTTTCAGATTTCTTTAATTTACGTGTTTTGGGAAAATGTTGGCTTCCTTCCCCAATTCTTCAGCTGTTGTCTACTGCAGTGAATCAGCTTGAATTTCTCAAGTCATTTCCTTTTTCTTTCCAACATAATGGAAGAATAGAAGCCCTCCCAGGCATATCACACCGAGAGATATTGGGGAAAAAAATTGATAAAATGGGTTCTGTGAAGAAATTTATGGCTGACAACATGACAACATTAGCAACATGCTTGCTGTGTGTTAGCACATAGATGTCTTTTGGGCTTCTCTTCTTTTCTTTGGAAATGCATCAAGCCTTTCATAGTTGAGTGCTGTTCGTCCCAGGGAGTCTCAGTGTTCCTGGTCCAATGCTATTGTGTTTACCATTTCAGGGTTTATAGATGAAACTCTTTTCCATGTCTTCTTTGCATTTTGCATCTTGGGCCTACAAAATGAACCCATTTCCATATATTTCAGATGATCTTCTTCTTCATTCCACTCATATGTTTCTCTCTGAATTTTGGACCTTTTGATACTTTTTTAAAGCATTTTTACTAAACAGGCAGATTTGAACAAACCTTAAACAGACATTGAAAATAATTCTTTAAAGTTCTTTTTTAATTTTATGCGCACTTTTTCACCATTTAGCCAGGAGTTTTTTTTTTTTTTTTGCAGTACACGGGCCTCTCACTGTCGTGGCCTCTCCCATTGCAGAGCACAGGCTCCGGACACGCAGGCTCAGCGGCCATGGCTCACGGGCCCAGCCTTTCCGCAGCATGTGGGATCTTCCCGGACCGGGGCACGAACCCGTGTCCCCTGCATCGGCAGGCGGACTCTCAACCACTGCGCCACCAGGGAAGCCCTAGCCAGGAGTTTTGATCACCTAGATTATTTTCAAGTACATGGCACAGAGTAGGCAGATGTCAGAAAATCAAATGGTAACCCGTATTTGAGGGTTAATATCTAGAATGCATTTTGAAAGCAAGCAAGACTCCTAAAACTCAAACTTGAATTCTACTGAGCTACTTTTGTAACTTACAGAGCAACTTCATTTTCCCTTAACTCAGTCTTCAATCCTCCTCCCTTCCGGTCTGCTTATGCAGAGTCAACTGCCACTGAGATTCCTGCTGACTTATTTCTGTTATGGGATCTGACCTGCTGCTGAGCTAGTCAACATCTTGTCTCTTATTTGGGTCTTCTCTCTTCCATATCAGCTCCTGGCGTTTTGTCAGCTTATTGGGCCTCTGGTCCTCAGAAAGGACCAAGCTTGGGAGGAGAAGGAGAAAGGCAGGCCCCAGTTGATGTCTATCGCTCATTAATCCAGGCAAGCCCTTCTTCTCTAAACATGAAATCCCTTACCACTAGTGGTTCCTAAAATTTATCTCAATGTTAATAGCTTTATTTAAGAAAAAAAAAAAGTTTTCTGGTCAAATACATTTACGTGAGCAGTTCCCAAAATTAAATGAGCTTCTTTATTGCAGACCTTCCCCAAGCTTTTAATATGCTAATGTGCATTGTGAATTTCTTAGAGGGTGATGTAGTAGGCAGCTTTTTCCAAACTCATTTTACTGAGAAGCATTTTTTTTTTTTCTGGGAACATATTTTGAGACTAATGTTTTATGGAACATTTTTTACTTAAATAAACTTACTTGAAAAGGAAATTACTGTAAAGGGAAAATAGGATCACTTGCCATAAATAGAAAATAATCATGAAATTCAGTAGAATGAAGCAAAGTTATTAATGAAGTCAATTCAAAAATAAACTAAAAATAAATAGTGAAATACAGGCAATTATATATTGTGAGTGAGAAAAAATAATTTTCCCTCTACCCATCTAAATTCCTGGCTGAGGCACCCCTGTAATAAAAAGACAGGCCAACAGGAGTAAAACAAACAGACATTTAATAACACGTGTACCTCCTGTAACATGGAAGCTACCTAGGGAAACTGAGAAACTCCCTAAAATGGTCCAACCCCTCACTTAACATCTCTAGCTAAAGACAAAAGAAGATATTGGGGAGGGAGAGGAATCAAATATGGGAGGTTACCCGGAAAACACAGTAAACAAGGGTAAGGTTGCTATGCAGGTCTAAGTCATTGCCTTCTTCATTGATGAGAGTTTCTAGTGATTTAGAGTCATCCATCTCCTCCTGGTTAAGAGAGGGAGACCCCTTTACAGATAGAGATTTCCCTTGTATACGTAAATGTCTCTCACAAAAGGGTAACTTCTACTCAGTTTTCAGAACTCTTCTTATGTCTGCTGTTTCCTAAAAATAATCAACCTACAATAATCCTTATGCCAAAGAGGCATATTTGAGGTGGTATATTCTGCTCTCCTTCAATATTAAATTGATGTATAAAAATGCATGCTTGAGGATAAGTCCCCTTGAGAAGAAAGGAGCCAATAATAATCAAATAATAATAGAAACAATCTGGTCACTGTTGCTTACTTTGGATAATTATGAGGATTCATTATCAAGAGAGTTCTGTGTTTTGGTTGATAGAGAATTTTGATTCCTCTGTGCACATAGTCAAAAAGGCCAAATGTTATTTAAACACTTTCTGAGGTAGAGCTGGATATTAAGAACTGAGTTCTTAAAAAAATCTTTTTTGCCAGGGGCTTGGTTTTTTCACCTTATTATTTTTTCCTGTTTAATGAAAATTTTCAGACACAGAATGTAGAAAGAATGCCACAGTAAGTGTACAATATCCATCTCTCCCAGTCAATAAATATGAACATTTTTTCCATATTTACTTCATTTCTCAGCTGAATTATTTTTATGTAAACTTTATATTGACATGACAGACATTATTGCTGAACTATTTTAAAATAAATTAATGCTATACTTCATTCTTAAATTTTTTAGCATGCATCTCCAAAAATAATATTTTCCTACATAACCACCATACCAGTATCTATCATACCTAACAAACAACAGTAGTTTCTTAACATCATATAATATTAAGCTCCTATTTTAAAACTTTTGTTCAAGAAAACTTTATTTCAAGAAACCACGGAATGTTCTGTAGATGATTTTCTTTGGAAAATGTCAAGTTACTTGATACTGTCCAATGTTAAAAGATAAACTAAGGCATATTAAAAACTTGCAGAGTTTATTTGAGCAAAAATAGATTTGAATCAGGCTGCATCCAATCTAGCAGAGAAAAAGGAGTGCCGCAGAACCACACAAAATGAAAGACTTTTATAGCCAGAAGGGAGCAGGAACCAGGAAGTTATAGTAGACAAAAAAGCAGGTTGGTTATTGCAAAGTTACTTTCCTTTAGGGGATGGCAGGGGCGTATCAGGCAGATTACCTAACTAGTACTGATCTGGTGATTCTTTTTTTTTTTTTTTTTTTCCCGGTATGCGGGCCTCTCACTGTTGTGGCTTCTCCCATTGCGGAGCACGGGCTCCGGACGCGAAGGCTCAGCGGCCATGGCTCATGGGCCCAGCTGCTCTGTGGCATGTGGGATCGTCCCAGACCGGGGCACGAACCCGCGTACCCTGCATCGGCAGGCGGATTCTCAGCCACTGCGCCACCAGGGAAGCCCGATCTGGTGATTCTTGATTGTCTGGTTTAAGATTCCATTTCTGGGAGAGCTGAAGTTGTAGTTAAGTCTCAGTTTGTGACAGGGGTCTCCTAAGTGACTCCATTTAGGGGCTGTTGTCTTAACACCAGAAAGCGATAAAAAGAATATTCTTTATCCATTCTCCAGTGCCATTTAATTTGGGGAAATACTGATGAAGTCTTTTTATAAATATTTCCACTTTCACTTCATAACATTCAAAATATTTTTAGTGAGTTTTTCAGATGAGTTGATAAAACATTCCACTTATGTGAAGGTTTCGATATTTGTTTGTTGTGAAATAGAAGAACAAGATTAGAGAATAGCGCCCTGGCAGTGCTTTGTCTGATGGATAGAAAGAAAAAGTTACTATATGTTGGGTGCTTACCATGTGCCAAGCACTAGGCTAAGCACTTTGTATCTCAAAACACCTATGAAATAAGTACTGGATTATTTCCAGGGTGGCTGCATACAGTTGGGCAAAGGGGTAAGTGGGGCATGAAATCCAGCTTCTGTTCCACTGCCCATACTGTGTCCACTGGGAGGTTTAAGGGCCTTCTCCCAGTTCACAACAGATTCATGCATGCTGGCTGTAGCCACATGGGGTTTTGCAGCTGAGACATCTGAAGTGTAGGGCAAGACCCCAATCCATGTCTCTTGTAACTAGAATTGTACTCTTTTTTTAGTATTTTAATTTTATTGGAGTATATTGATTTATAATGTGGGAGTTTCAGGTGTATAGCAAAGTGATTCAGTCATACATATACATATATTTATTCTTTTTTAGATTCTTTTCTCATATGGTTATCACAGAATATTGGGTAGCGTTCCCTATGCTATACAGTAGGTCCTTGTCGGTTATCTACCTTATATATAGTAGTGTGTGTGTGTTCATCCTAAGCTCCTGATTTATGCCCCCCCCCACAAATGTTCCCCTTTGGTAATCACAAGTTTGTTTTTGATATCCATAAGTCGGCTTCTGTTTTGTAAATAAGTTCATTTGTATCTTTTTAAAAATTAGATTCCACATATGAGTGATATGATATTTGTCTTTGACTTACTTCATTTAGTATGATCATCTCTAGGTCCGTCCATGTTGCTGCAGATGGCATTATTTCATTCTTTTTTATAGCTGAGTGATATTCCATTGTATATATGAACCACATCTTCTTTATCCATTCCACTGTCGATGGATATGTAGGTTGCTTCCATGTCTTGGCTATTGTACATAGTGCTACAATGAACATTGGGGTGCATGTAGCCTTTCAGATTATGGTTTTCTCTGGATATATGCCTAGAAGTGGGATTGCTGGATCATATGGTAGTTCTATATTAGTTTTTTAAGGAACCTCCATACTGTTTTCCATAGTGGTTGTATCAATTTACCTTCCTATCAACAGTATAGGAGCGTTCCCTTTTCTCCACATGAATGTCTATTTTCATGCCCATATGTTATACTGCCTTCCTTTGGGATATCTAGGAAAAAACTCTTTGTGGTTTTCATTTGAGGGGGCTCTGGAGCTAAGGAAGGCTGTTAAATTACCCACAGTCATTGTCTGTTGATTAACTGGTAGGCAGGAGGAGGAAGATGGGGATGAATAAACTAGAAGGCTCAGTTTGACTGTTGGAATCTACAAATGAGATGTGAGCTCTGGAACAGAAACAACACTTCTATAAATAGAGTTCGGTAGGAAAAAGAACCAAGAAAAGGCATCCTGACCAGGAGTGAACAGATGTTGAGCAGGTAGGAGGTATCTGGAGGACCAACATTTTAATTTTAGCCTAAAAGGAAAATCAGACAAGTCATAGAAGGCTCCACTTTTCTCCTCCCTCCACTTTGTTCTTTTTTTGGTTTTTTTTTTTGCGGTATGCGGGCCTCTCACTGTTGTGGCCTCTCCTGTTGCGGAGCACAGGCTCCGGACGCACAGGCTCAGCGGCCATGGCTCACGGGCCCAGCCGCTCCGCGGCATGTGGGATCTTCCCGGACCGGGGCACGAACCCGTGTCCCCTGCATCGGCAGGCGGACTCTCAACCACTGCGCCACCAGGGAAGCCCTGTTATTTTTTGTAATTCAGCTTTATTGAGGTATAATTGACACATAAAGTTATATGGTATTTAAAGTGTACATCCTGGCAATTTGACATATACAGACATTATGAAAAGATTCCCCCCATCCCATCCAGTTAATTAATGCATCCAGCACCTCACATGTTTAGCTTTTTTTTTTTTTTTTTTTGGTGAGAATATTTAAGTTCTACTCTCTTAGCAAATTTCAATTAAGCAGTTCAGTGTTATCAACTATAGTCACCATGTTTTCCATTAGATTCTTAGGCCTTAATCGTTTTATAGCTGAAAGTGTGTACCCTTTTTACCAACCTCTCCCTATTTCCCTCACCCTCTAGATCCCGACAGCCACTTTTCTACCTTTCTTTCTATGAGTTTGAGTTTTTTTCATATTCCACGTGTAAGTGATACCATGCAGTATTTGTTTCTCTCTGGCGTGTTTCTAGCATATTGACCTCAAGTTCCATCCACGTTGTTACACATGGCAGGAGTTCTTTCTTTCTCATGGCTGAATACTATTTTTCCTCTCTCCACTTTCAACTGTGGTATGAAATAAGTCTGAAGAGGAGTTTAGAACCAGCTTTTGGGGGGACTTTTGACACCCTGTTAAGCACTAGAGAGAATTATAAGACTCAGAGTAGGCAGTTATAGAAACAAAGCTTTATCTAATAAAAGAATAAGAGAAACACATTTGGTTTTGAATATTCCATGAAAGTTCTAATAACTTAAGGTGTTAAGGTGAAGTTGTTTGATAAACATTTTTTCACTATTTTTCATATGACACAGGAAAAAAAGTCTAAATATTTTTTCCCTTAATCCTAAAGCTCAAATTCAGACAGAATTCCAACCAAATCTCAGTCCCTTTGCGAATGACCTTGGACAATGTCTTAACTGAAGACCTGGTTTCATAAGTTTTAAATGTGGTAATTATGGTATTTAGTTTTTGGAGCTTTTGTGAGAATCAAATGAGATCCATGTGAAACCCTTACTTAAACATTTGGCAAATGTTGGCTCTAAGAAAGTTCTGTGGCTTCTAACCCTGCAGTCATAGCGATCCCTATTCCCCACCACCAGGGGTCAGTATATCTAAATTTCCAGGGATGTTCCTCAGGTAAATCAATTCAATTCAACAAATATTTATTGAGTACTTAATATAGGTAAGACACTCTGTTAGACAATGCTGGAGCCATAGCTGAATAATATGGTCCCTGATTTTAAAAAGTTTATAACAAGGATTACAAACTCTGGCTAAATTGGACAGGAAGAATTATTTTATTTGGCTGACATGTTTTTATTTTTGTTCTGTTTTTTTATTTTAAATTGATTTAAATGTATTTAGGTATGGTATATACTCTGTTTCACCCTACTACTTCCTTTTCTCAACCCAATAATGTTGACTTTCTGGCCTGGTAGACTTGAGATGGAAACCCCTGGTTTACTAATGGGTTAAGTGAAGAATTATTCAGCATAGGAAATATAATATTTTGAGAGCTGAATCTGCACAAACGTGCACTGACAGGAGAAAGGTAAACTGGGGTGAAACTAATTTGGCCTATTTAATAGTTTTGCTGAAGCCAACACTGCTCTATCTGCTACATGAAATTGTTTCCTGTTCTATTCGCTCAAATTGCAAGAAAGTTACAAAATAAAGAAAAGACAAAAACTGCTGATTGGTTTCTAAAACTTTCCACATGAAAAGGCTGAATAATGAAGTGTATTTGTACTTATAAAATGAAGCCTCATATGGGAGATATTAAAAAGTAGGAACTGCTATAATGGGTTGGAACATGATACTGTAAGCCCAGTGTTTTAGCTGATTTTTACAGCTGCAGGGAAGAGGCTTCACTTCTAGAGTCATAAAATCTCAGCGTTGGAAGGGAAATAGGTTTTATAAATGGGGAAACTGAGTGAATATATAACTAGATGACTTGTCCAAGGTCCTACAGATTGTGGAAAATGGCAGTACACAAATAAAACCCCTGGTTGCCCAACTTCTAGTGGCTCTTTTCACACTGTAATAATGGAAACAGATAGTATTTTTGGCTTGAATAATTCAGATTCTTGGTCTATATGATCTATAGTTACCAATAGTTCTCACTTCATTTCTATGTTTTCGGACCTTGGAATTCTGGGTAGGTGTGTGTACATGTAGCAAAGATTTAGCTTCAGCTAATAGTTAGGTTGTATATCACCAGGAAAAGTGAAATAGAAATTTCACCTTGTCATTTGAGCAGTTCAGGGAAAAATAACAATAATCTGCTACTGAAGGGGAAGAAAAGGGTGTTCAAAATTGATTTCTGACATTGATTCAACCTACTGGATCTTTGCCCAATTCCTCTCTCTTCTTTATATAAATGGAGCCAAGAGTCATAAAGATAAATCAGGATCAACTAGTTCAAACGATATGACTCAATTCAGAGATTTTATCTCTGAGGAGAAAGCTTAAGGATAAAAGTTCCGTTCTCTAAGCTGCTCTTGTAGTGGGCTCCAATTCAATTTTGTACTTTTCTGAAATTGGCTACATCGTAGCACAAAATGTGCGGGCCTTGGGTTATCTTTAGAGTAGTCACCACTCTTTGAAATTTGTTCCTGGGTTCCTTCATTCTTTAAACAAATTATTGCTCGTGTTAAGGGGGTATTTATGGATGAAGAATAGGATGAGAATGCTGCTCTTAAGGAGCTGATGGCTTTCTGAATAATGGGGCATAAAATAAGTACGGGCATTTCTCCCATGCCAAGTAGACTGTAACAGTGGAAATCTGCTATAAATAGTATCGGGGGAATCAGAACTAATCACAAAAGAGATGTCATTTGTGTGGGATCTTGAAGGCTGGATAAGAGTTCTATAAGCCTTGACTCATGCAGGTCTCTCCACTTAGAACCCTACATTTTGGTTGATAAAAAGTAGTGAATGAATCATTATTTTATCAAATACTATTTGAAAGCCTACGATGTTCTGTGAAAAACTCTATTCCACCTTTACAGCTCCATCTATGCTACCATCTCATTTAAGCTTTCCGGGAACATCTCAGCAAAGATTTCTTCTTTGCATTTCTGGTCTACTTAATTGGTGATGATTATTTTGCACAAACCACATACCTAGGACTGTGGATATTTGTGTATGTGTTTCATGTATGTACTTCGCTTATAAGCACCTTGAGGGCAGGTATGGTTTTGTGTGTTATTTTCATTCAGCCCAGCCCTTAGTACAGAGTGGGAGTTTAGGAAGACTTTATTGACTAAAATGAGCTAGGTAATTGTCCAATCTTTACTTTGTATTTGTGTGTGTAAGTAGTCTTTGTCTGTCAGTCATTTGTCTTCATGACATATACCACCACCATGGTCAAACTTCCATGAGCTATATTTCAGATGATTAAAAAATAAAATGATCAGATGGATAGATTTTGAAGTTCTCTGTTCTCTGTAATGTCTCCTGGGCACAGCCCGGTCTATTCTAATACCTAGTTTTCATGG
This sequence comes from Globicephala melas, assembly GCF_963455315.2. NCBI lineage: Eukaryota > Metazoa > Chordata > Mammalia > Artiodactyla > Delphinidae > Globicephala > Globicephala melas. Next base: position 35,920,834 of record NC_083329.1, on the reverse strand, counting down.
AAATGGTTTTGAAATTTATTCCAAACTATTCTCCAAAGACAATGAAATATAACGTTGGTAGAAACTTATATAAAGATATATAATTTTGAACTCATGGGGTTTCGATTGTTTGTTATATGTGTGTTAGCTCTTAACATCTTTTAAAATCAGAAAGCTTTGGAGACTAAAAACTAAAAGAGTTCGTGCAGAAGACTGCTCAGGGGCCGAAATGATAGAGCATCTCATTATTTTCTACACTTACCCATCAGTTCAAACGTTTCCTTTTGTCATATAAAAATTACTGATGTTAATAGGCTGGTTTCAGCCTTGTTCCCCAATCTGCCAGAGGGGTTTAAAGTCAGAATCTGAAGGATGCATATGACATACATTATTGAGTCTGCCTGAATTGTCTTTACACACAGACCCACCAGTAAAATAAGACAGCTTCAGAGGCTCAGGTTCTTTGTTCCAGAATCCAATGGGATAACATTAAGCATTCGGAATAACTAAAGCTAACACAACTTAGAATGTATGCTGTCATTTTTCATGCTCAAGAATGATAAGAGGTAGGTACTTTTATTATGACACAAACGAGAAAATTGAAGCTCAGAAAGTTTCTGTAAGCTGCCCAAGATCACTCAGTTGGTGAGTGACAGAGCAATGATTTGAACCCAGGCAGTCCAAATCTATGCCAACAATATTAATCCCCAAGTTATTTTGCCTTTGTTGGAATTCCACCTCCCAATTTTATGTGACACTTTGAGAATATGCCCACTGTCCTCTGAGGAAAGAGACTGACCACAGAAGTAGATTCCATTCTAGGTTCTAGATTTTACTACAAGTTGGTTCTTGAACCTTCATGGAATACAGTCTGGTATAATTAAGTGCTACATAGATATTCCCTGAATGAATGAATAGCATGCCCCTAGGTAGATAACTTCTTTACTAAACTCTTTATTGAAATTTTCATTAAATCCTCAATTGGATTCAGTATTGTATAGTCAATGGAGTCTAAGAATATTTCCTCTTTAATTCAAAGGCTGCCTCAAAAAGGAAAGCATTTGGATATGAGTATTAGCAGGGTATTTTCCATGCACTCTATTGCATTTGTGAAATTGCTATTAATTTTCCTCAATTCCCTGCCATTTTAAGAGCTACTAGGCTGATTATATAGAAATTTACTTACCATGTTTTCCTTTTCCATCAACAGTGCCAATGCATAATTAAGCCATGTGCTCTGAGGAAAAGATACTTTTGAGTACAGAGGTAAAAGCAAGATATTGTCTCAAAAAAATAGCACAGAAACCAATTTAAATACCAAGTTAACATTGGTATATTAATGTCAGTATATGCTTTGGCAAGGGGAACTAACTTGAACAATTTGTTTCCATAGTGCTTTTTAATTTACTGATAATGTATTATTGTTGAAGTTTGAAAATATAAAGTTCTCAGCCATAAGATCATATATATAACATGTTTTATATAACATAAAATAATTAGAAAAAATTAATGATCATTTGATTATTTAGATGTAGCAGTTTAAAAAAGTGACAAGTCTCTGAGTATTCAGAAAATAATAAGTATATCAAATACTTCAATATAATTTTTAGGGATTTTTTTTTTTTTTTTTTTTTGCTATAAATAAGACAGACATTCTAAGTATATAGCTGGCACAGGATGAGCAGATGCAAATGAATGTAAATCCCCTGGACTCATTTTGCACAACTTACTTTGGCATTTTCCCATTTCATAAATAAATGTATCCTATTACATTTATTTATATTTAGCTGCAGGCTAGTAGAGAAAACCCATTTAGCAAATATCAGGCTAAACTCTGCATGATAATTTGGCAGGGTGCATCTCATGGGGTAAGGCAGCTATGAGCTCTAAACATGAGGCACAGACAAACTAAACACATGCAGAACACCATTTATGACTCACCATTGGCTTGGGTATATTCTACAGATCATGGGCTAGAAGGAAACTTTCTGGAATTTCTCCTTTTTCCTTTAACTGCTTTTCACCCTGAGAACCTAAGTCAATGCTGCTTTCCTTCATAAACCAGCTGACCCTTTGCAATGAAATGATTGTTCACCAGGAAAAAATAGCAAAAGTACTCTGGTGTAGGAGCTACTGGATTGGTGAGCCCTTTAAGTTCCTCACAGTCTAACCTGATCCCAAATGGCAGAGGAATGCCACAGAGCTCTGGGCAGCATCTTCCAACCTTCTTTGGTCAAATTCAGGGACACAAGGCAGAACAAGAGGAAATGAATCTAGAACAAAGGAAAAATACTTTTGAAGGGATCCGTCTATGAATCTTGGGGCCCACTTCATAGACCTTAAAAACTCAATTTCTCCTTAGAGTGAATTTGAATGATTTACAGTGAATTAGCATGAAAGAGAGCACCCCTTGGGTAGTGATGTGCTGGACCCTGGGCTCTCTCAGGGGGAAAGGCTGAACCTTCTATGATGCTGTTTGCATCACGTGACACTACATGCTAAACTTCCAACATTTGGGACCCACCCATCCAGTATCCTTTCCACTGAGAGGGGTATCTTCCTTCAGCAGAGTAAGTTTTCAGGGTCCTCGTTCTTGTCTTCATGTAATCATTTTAAGGAGTTTTGTATTTTACTGTTCAATGAAGGACTACTTTTTTTTTTTTACATCTTTATTGGAGTATAATTGCTTTACAATGGTGTGTTAGTTTCTGCTTTATAACAAAGTGAATCAGTTATACATATACATATGTTCCCATATCTCCTCCCTCTTGCGTCTCCCTCCCTCCCACCCTCCCTATCCCACCCATCCAGGTGGTCACAAAGCACCGAGCTGATCTCCCTGTGCTATGCGGTTGCTTCCCACTAGCTATCTATTTTACGTTTGGTAGTGTATATATGTCCATGCCTCTCTCTCACTTTGTCACAGCTTACCCTTCCCCCTCCCCATATCCTCAACTTCATTCTCTAGTAGGTCTGTGTCTTTATTCCCGTCTTACCCCTAAGTTCTTCATGACATTTTTTTTCTTAAATTCCATATATATGTGTTAGCATATCTGTTTTTCTCTTTCTGACTTACTTCACTCTGTATGACAGACTTAGGTCCATCCACCTCACTACAAATAACTCAGTTTCATTTCTTTTTATGGCTGAGTAATATTCCATTGTATATATGTGCCACATCTTCTTGATCCATTCATCTGATGATGGACACTTAGGTTGTTTCCATCTCCTGGCTATTGTAAATGATACATGACTTTTTTTGAATTATGGTTTTCTCAGGGTATACGCCCAGTAGTGGGATTACTGGATCATATGGTAGTTCTATTTGTAGTTTTTTAAGGAACCTCCATACTGTTCTCCATAGTGGCTGTACCAATTCACATTCCCACCAGCAGTGCAAGAGTGTTCTCTTTTCTCCGCACCCTCTCCAGCATTTATTGTTTCTAGATTTTTTTTTTTTTTTTGCGGTACATGGGCCCCTCACCGCTGCGGACCCTCCCACTGTGGAGCACAGGCTCCAGACGCGCAGGCCCAGCGGCCATGGCCCACGGGCCCAGGCGCTCTGCGGCACGTGGGATCCTGCTGGACCGGGGCACTAACCGGCGCCCCCGGCATCAGCAGGCGGACTCCCAACCACTGCGCCACCAGGGAAGCCCTGTTTCTAGATTTTTTGATGATGGCCATTCTGACCGGTGTGAGATGATATCTCATTGTAGTTTTGATTTGCATTTCTCTAATGATTAACGATGTTGAGCATTCTTTCATGGGTTTGGTGGCAATCTTCTTTGGAGAAATGTCTGTTTAGCTCTTCTGCCCATTTTTGGATTGGGTTGTTTGATTTTTTGTTATTGAGCTGCATGAGCTGCTTGTAAATTTTGGAGATTAATCCTTTATCAGTTGCTTCATTTGCAAATATTTTCTCGCATTCTGAGGGTTGTCCTTTGGTCTTGTTTATGGTTTCCATTGCTGTGCAAAAGCTTTGAAGTTTCATTAGGTCCCATTGGTTTATTTTTGTTTTTATTTCCATTTCTCTAGGAGGTGGGTCAAAAAGGATCTTGCTGTGATTTATGTCATAGAGTGTTCTGCCTATGTTTTCTTCTAAGAGTTTGATAGTTTCTGGCCTTATATTTAGGTCTTTAATCCATTTTGATGTTATTTTTGTGTATGGTGTTAGGGAGTGTTCTAATCTCATACTTTTGCATGTACCTGTACAGTTTTCCCAGCACCACTTATTAAAGAGACTGTCCTTTCTTCACTGTACATTCCTGCCTTCTTTATCAAAGATAAGGTGACCATATGTGCGTGGGTTTATCTCTAGGCTTTCTATCCCGTTCCATTGATCTATCTTTCTGTTTTTGTGCCAGTACCATACTGTCTTGATTACTGTACCTTTGTAGTATAGTCTGAAGTCAGGGAGCCTGATTCCTCCAGCTCCGTTTTTCGTTGTCAAGATTGCTTTGGCTATTCGGGGTCTTTTGTGTTTCCATACAAATTGTGAAATTTTTTGTTCTAGTTCTGTGAAAAATGTCAGTGGTAGTTTGATAGGGATTGCATTGAATCTGTAGATTGCTTTGGGTAGTAGAATCATTTTGACAATGTTGATTCTTCCAATCCTAGAACATGGTATAACTCTCCATCTGTATCATGTTTAATTTCTTTCATCAGTGTCTTATAATTTTCTGCATACAGGTCTTTTGTCTCCTTAGGTAGGTTTATTCCTAGATACTTTACTCTTTTTGTTGCCATGGTAAATGGGAGTGTTTTCTTGATTTCACTTTCAGATTTTTCATCATTAGTGTATAGGAATGCCAGAGATTTCTGTGCATTAATTTTGTATCCTGCTACTTTACCAAATTCATTGAATAGCTCTAGTAGTTTCCTGGTAGCATCTTTAGGGTTCTCTATGTATCATGTCATCTGTAAACAGTGACAGCTTTACTTCTTCTTTTCCAATTTGGATTCCTTTTATTTCCTTTTCTTCTCTGATTACTGTGGCTAAAACTTCCAAAACTATGTTGAATAAGAGTGGTGAGAGTGGGCAGCTTTGTCTTGTTCCTGATCTTAGTGGAAATGCTTTCAGTTTTTCACCATTGAGGACGATGTTGGCTGTGGGCTTGTCATATATGGCCTTTATTATGTTGAGGAAAATTCCCTCTATGCCTACTTTCTGCAGGGTTTTTATCATAAATGGGTGTTGAATATTGTTGAAAGCTTTCTCTGCATCTATTGAGATGATCATATGGTTTTTCTCCTTCAATTTGTTAATATGGTGTGTCACATTGATTGATTTGCGTATATTGAAGAATCCTTGCATTCCTGGCATAAACCCCACTTGATCATGGTGTATGATCCTTTTAATGTGCTGTTGGATTCTGTTTGCTAGTATTTTGTTGAGGATTTTTCCATCTATGTTCATCAGTGATATTGGCCTGTAGTTTTCTTTCTTTGTGACATCCTTATGTGGTTTTGGTATCAGGGTGATGGTGGCCTCGTAGAATGAGTTTGGGAGTGTTCCTCCCTCTGCTATATTTTGGAAGAGATTGAGAAGGATGGGTGTTAGCTCTTCTCTAAATGTTTGATAGAATTTGCCTGTGAGCCATCTGGTCCTGGGCTTTTGTTTGTTGGAAGATTTTTTTTTTTTTTTTTTGTGGTATGTGGGCCTCTCACTGCTGTGGCCTCTCCCATTGCGGAGCACAGGCTCCAGATGCACAGGCCCAGTGGCCATGGCTCATGGGCCCAGCTGCTCCGCGGCATGTGGGATCCTCCCGGACCGGGGAACGAACCCGTGTCCCCTTCATCAGCAGGCGGACTCTCAACCACTGCGCCACCAGGGAAGCCCTGTTGGAAGATTTTTAATCACAGTTTCTATTTCAGTGCCTGTGATTGGTCTGTTCATATTTTCTGTTTCTTCCTTATTCAGTCTTGGCAGGTTGTGCATTTCTAAGAATTTGTCCATTTCTTCCTGGTTCTCCATTTTACTGGCATAGAGTTGCTTGTAGTAATCTCTCATGATCCTTTGTATTTCTGCAGTGTCAGTTGTTACTTCTCATTTCTCATTTCTAATTCTGTTGATTTGAGTCTTCTCCCTTTTTTTCTTGATGAGTCTGGCTAATGGTTTATCAATTTTGTTTATCTTCTCAAAGAACCAGCTTTTAGTTTTATTGATATTTGCTGTTGTTTCCTTCATTTCTTTTTCATTTATTTCTGATGTGATCTATATGATTTCTTTCCTTATGCTAACTTTGGGGTTCTTTTTGTTCTTCTTTGTCAATTGCTTGAGGTGCAAGGTTAGGTTTTTATTCAAGATGTTTCCTGTTTCTTAAGGTAGGATTGTATTGCTATAAACTTCCTTCTTAGAACTGCTTTTGCTGCATCCCTTAAGTTTTGGGACTTTTTGTCTCCATTTTCATTTGTTTCTAGGTATTTTTTGATTTCCTCTTTGATTCCTTCAGTGATCACTTCGTTATTAAGTAGTGTATTGTTTAGCCTCCATGTGTTTGTATTTTTTACAGAACTTTTCCTGTGATTAATATCTAGTCTGATAGCATTGTGGTTGGAAAAGATACTTGATACAATTTCAATTTTCTTAAATTTACCAAGGCTTGATTTGTGACCCAAGGTATGATCTATCCTGGAGAACGTTCCATGAGCCCTTGAGAAAAATGTGTATTCTGTTGTTTTTGGATGGAATGTCCTATAAATATCAATTAAGACCATCTTGTTTACTGTATCATTTAACGCTTGTGTTTCCTTATTTATTTTCATTTTGGATGATCTGTGCATTGGTGAAAGTGGGGTGTTAAAGTCCCCTGCTATGAATGTGTTACTGTCGATTTCCCCTTTTATGGCTGTTAGCATTTGCCTTATGTATTGAGGTGCTCCTGTGTTGGGTGCATAAATATTTACAATTGTTATATCTTCTTCTTGGATCGATCCCTTGATCATTATGTAGTGTCCTTCTTTGTCTCTTCTAATAGTCTTTATTTTAAAGTCTATTGTGTCTGATATGAGAATTGCTACTCCAGCTTTCTTTTGGTTTCCATTTGCATGGAATATCTTTTTCCATCCCCTTACTTTCCGTCTGTATGTGTCTCTAGGTCTGAAGTGGGTCCCTTGTAGACAGCATATATATGGGTCTTGTTTTAGTATCCATTCAGCCAGTGTGTATCTTTTGGTGGGAGCATTTAATCCATTTACATTTAAGGTAATTATCAATATGTATGTTCCTATTCCCATTTTCTTAATTGTTTTGGGTTTGTTATTGTAGGTCTTTTCCTTCTCTTGTGTTTCCTGCCTAGAGAAGTTCCTTTAGCATTTGTTGTAAAGCTGATTTGGTGGTGCTAACTCTCTCAGCTTTTGCTTGTCTGTAAAGGTTTTAATTTCTCCATCAAATCTGAATGAGATCCTTGCTGGGTAGAGTAATCTTGGTTGTAGGTTTTCTCTCCTTCATCACTTTAAATATGTCCTGCCAGTCCCTTCTGGCTTGCAGAGCTTCTGCTGAAAGATCAGCTGTTAACCTTATGGGGATTCCCTTGTGTGTTATTTGTTGTTTTTCCCTTGCTGCTTTTAATATGTTCTCTTTGTATTTAATTTTTGACAGTTTGATTAATATGTGTCTTGACATATTTCTCCTTGGATTTATCCTGTATGGGACTCTCTGTGCTTCCTGGAGTAGATTAACTATTGCCTTTCCCATATTAGGGAAGTTTTCAACTATAATCTCTTCAAATATTTTCTCAGTCCCTTTCTTTTTCTCTTCTTCTTCTGGAACCCCTATAATTCGAATGTTGGTATGTTTGATGTTGTCCCAGAGGTCTCTGAGACTGTCCTCAGTTCCTTTCATTCTTTTTTCTTTATTCTGCTCTGCAGTAGTTATTTCCACTGTTTTATCTTCCAGGTCACTTATCCGTTCTTCTGCCTCAGTTATTCTGCTATTGATCCCATCTAGAGTATTTTTCATTTCATTTATTGTGTTGTTCATCATTGTTTGTTTCATCTTTAGTTCTTCTAGGTCCTTGTTAAATGTTTCTTGCATCTTCTCTATTCTATTTCCAAGGTTTTGGATCATCTTTACTATCATTATTCTGAATTCTTTTTCAGGTAGACTGCCTATTTTCTCTTCATTTGTTAGGTCTGGTGGGTTTTTATCTTGCTCCTTCATCTGCTGTGTGTTTTTCTGTCTTCTCATTTTGCTTATCTTACTGTGTCTGGGGTCTCCTTTTTGCAGGCTGCAGGTTCATAGTTCCTGTTGTTTTTGGTGTCTGTCCCCAGTGGCTAAGGTTGGTTCAGTGGGTTGTGTAGGCTTCCTGGTGGAGGGTACTAGTGCCTGTGTTCTGGTGGATGAGGCTGGATCTTGTCTTTCTGGTGGGCAGGTCGACGTCTGGTGGTGTGTTTTGGGGTGTCTGTGACCTTATTATGATTTTGGGCAGCCTCTCTGCTAATGGGTGGGGTTGTGTTCCTGTCTTGCTAGTTGTTTGGCATAGGGTGTCCAGCACTGTAGCTTGCTGCTCGTTGAGTGAAGCTGGGTGCTGGTGTTGAGATGGAGATCTCTGGGAGATTTTCACCATTTGATATTATGTGGAGCTGGGAGGTCTCTTGTGGACCAACGTCCTGAAGTTGGCTCTCCCACGTCAGAGGCACAACACTGAGTCCTGGCTGCAGCACCAAGAGCCTTTCATCCACACGGCTCAGAATAAAAGGGAGAAAAAGTAGAAAGAAAGAGAGAAAGAGAGAGAGAGAGAGAGGGAGGGAGGGGGGGAAGGAAGGAAGGAAGGAAGGAAGGAAGGAAGGGGATAAAATAAAGTAAGATAAAATAAAGTTATTAAAAAATTAAATTTTTTTTTAAAAAAAGTAAAAAAAAAACATGGACGGATAGAACCTTAGGACAAATGGTGAGAGCAAAGCTATACAGACAAAATCTCACACCGAAGAATACACATACATGCTCACAAAAAGAGGAAAAGGGGAAAAAATAATAAATCTTGCTCTCAAAGTCTACCTCCTCAATTTGGGATGATTCGTTGTCTATTCATGTATTCCAGAGATGCAGGATACATCAAATTGATTGTGGAGACTTAATCTGCTGCTCCTGAGGCTGCTGGGAGAAATTTCCCTTTCTCTTCTTTGTTCTCACAGCTCCTGGGGTTCAGCTTTGGATTTGGCCCCGCCTCTGCGTGTAGGTCGCAGGAGGGCGTCTGTTCTTCGCTCAGACAGGACGGGGTTAAAGGAGCAGCTGCTTTGGGGACTCTGGCTCCCTCAGGCCAGGGGGAGGGAGGGGTGCGGATGCGGCAGCAGAGGCCAGCGGGACGTTGCAGCAGCCTGAGGCGCGCCGTGCGTTCTCCCGGGGAAGTTGTCCCTGGATCATGGGACCCTGGCAGTGGCGGGCTGCACAGGCTCCCGGGAGGCGAGGTGTGGATAGTGACCTGTGCTCGCACACAGCCTTCTTGGTGGCGGTAGCTGCGGCCTTAGCATCTCATGCCCGTCTCGGGTCCGCGCTGATAGCTGCGGCTCGTGCCCGTCTCTGGAGCTCCTTTAAGCAGCGTTCTTAATCCCCTCTCCTCGTGCACCAGGAAACAAAGAGGCAAGAAAATGTCTTGCCTCTTCTACTGGTCCAGACTTTTTCCCGGACTCCCTCCTGGCTAGCCGTGGTGCACTAACCTCCTGCAGGCTGTGTTCACGCCACCAACCCCAGTCCTCTCCCTGCTCTCCGACCAAAGCCGGAGCCTCAGCTCCCAGCCCCGCCCGCCCCGGCGGGTGAGGAGACAAGCCTCTCGGGCTGGTGAGTGCTGGTCGGCACCGATCCTCTGTGCTGGAATCTCTCCGGTTTGCCCTCTGCACCCCTGTTGCTGTGCTCTCCTCCGCGGCTCCAAAGCTTCCCCCCTCTGCCACCTGCAGTCTCTGCCCACGAAGGGGCTTCTAGTGTGTGGGAACCTTTCCTCCTTCACAGCTCCCTCCCACTGGTGCAGGTCCCGTCCCTATTCTCCTGTCTCTGTTTATTCTTTTTTCTTTTTCCGTACCCAGGTACGTGGGGGGTTTCTTGCCTTTTGGGAGGTCTGAGGTCTTCTGCCAGCGTTCAGTAGGTGTTCTGTAGGAGTTGTTCCACGTGTAGATGTATTTCTGGTGTATCTGTGGGGAGGAAGGTGATCTCCGCGTCTTACTCATCCGCCATCTTCCCCCTCTCCCCCAGGACTGCTTTTTATAATAAAAACATAAACAAAACAAACATATCCCCTGATTCTATCAGTGGGTGAACCTAAGAATAAAACAAATCCCTCAGAGGCTTGATACAGACTAAATCTGTGTAGCTTCAGAAGTTTCGATATGGGCATACTGGTGTCCTCCAAAAGTTATCAAAACTTGGGGAATTGCTCAAACATGGTTAATCCCATGGGGTTGCTCTTTGTGTACATATGAGATGTTTGACAAGTAAACATCAGACTGACCTGAAGGTGGATGATCACTGGGACACTGATTATCTATTTGTTATATTATGTAACATTTAGGTATTTTATAATATTTTGTAATCATTTTTCAAAGTTATGAAATTGTGAAATCCTATTTTGAACGCATGGCAGACGCCTTTTATTTCAAGGAATCCAATTGTATCTAAGCACTAGATATGCTGGTTTTCCAAGTAGAGATTCCAGCAATATAAGGCATTAATAAAATAATGCTCCCCTAAAGGCCCACAAGGAGATACAACCTTCAAGGCCTTAAACATTCTCAGCTGATCGTAAAGTTGAGGACACAGGCCTGGCCCGGGTTTCCTGTGTGTGTCTCCCCTCATCAAAGTTACCTGCATTACCAGGCTCAAGTCCAGGCCTGTGGCAACTCCATTTGAGGCATGTTAATGCTGAAAAATGGGGTAGAAATAATTATCCATATTCCAAGGGCCGTAAGTCATTCATTTGAGGCAACCAACGGTGTCTGGTATGAATTCTGCAATTAGGCTGTCAGTTTTGTTTAACGAATTCATTCAACATACACTTAGTGAGTTCCTTTCTGCAGAGCCTTGTCTTAAGTACTGAAGGGGAAATGAAGATATAGAAACATGAATCTTTTTAATTAGTAGCCCTGTTCCTCCTGTTTTAGTAGCTGTGGCCATTTGGCATCCTATGGTGAATGAAATGGAAAATTATTAAGAGATGTCTTTGGCCCGACTTTCTCCTGTGTAGAGGGGCTGGGTAATGCTCAGCTTCAAGCCAGCATGTTAAAATACCCCAACGACTCACCATCCCTAATTCTACCAATTCTATCCCTCCCCACATGTGGTGATCCATATAATAAAAGAGGAAAGAGATGGGTTCAGATTCTATCTTAACTGGGAATCTTGTCACATCCTGAGATCTTTCTATGGTTTGCAAAATCACCAATAGGTTCCGAATTATTGGCTAGACTGATTTTCACCAGGGAAGTGATATTCAAGTGGTAATTAAAGCAATTATTTGAGGCAAAAGGAAGAACATTATATAAATGCCTGACCATTCCAGGTCATCTGCCTTGTGGAGGCTTGGCAGAGAGGAGGGAAGACGGAAGGTTTGAAAGTTCTCTGTCATAGGGCTATTCGGCTTGCTTATCATTAACATCTGCAGGATTTTTAATATTATTCCTTAATAATAATTTCTTATTCCATTTAAGAGATTTCAGTTTAGTGGGAGTGGCTGCAGAGTCACTAGCCCATGTCCTGTCTCCCCTCTCTTGTTTACTTTTGGGGGGCTTTTCACAGGCAGGTTTCATTGCAAACAGAGTGTTACCCATTCCACAAAGGAGCCATAGAATGTTCTGCTTAAGACTTAGATCTGTGTCGCATTTCCTTTCCAACAAATTCAGAATCCTCTTTGGCCCAGGACTTCAGAGCTCATGCTAAGTTTTTTGGCAGCACCAATAAAGATCAGTTTCATTGTGTTCCAGTGTTTTTCAGTAATAAGCTTTTTTTGATTTCAATGAATAGATGAGCTCTTTTTATATAATCGACTAGACTAACTTGCTTATTTCATCTTCCTTTTTTTTAAAAAAAAAAAAAAAAACAGACTGAGAGAGGATACCAGATCCTGAACAACCGTTTGTACAGCTTGGGGCAATCTTAATATAACACGTAACAAGGCACGGGGTTTCTATCTCAGAATTTTGCACACTTTACCTGGATATCAGAGAGGGTAGGCTCTGTTCTCTCAAATCCCTGAGAGGGTTTGTGGTTGCGGTGGGAGGGCTGTGGTGGAAAAATTTGTCTCCTCAGTCCCTTTTTTTAATCTTTTCATTTGATAATTATGTTTTTTATGTAGATCCTCAGAGGATTAAAAGAAGGCACTTAACATATGATATACTCAACATTTCTGTACCACAAGGTATATAAGAAAGTCACACATTGTATATCACATATTTAGTATTTATGCCTCTCCCCTAATAATAGAACAAATGTATTATGGGGACATTAAATAAATGATAGAAGGCATTATATGAGAAAAGTTACAAAGAAGTGTGCACACCATTTAGCCTTGATATGTTATCTGTCATTTCTCATATACTTAATTTATTTAAAGTTTCATTATTTTACTTTTATTTCTGTTCCTCTCTTTAATTTTGGTTTGATTTTCTGGCTGTTTCTTCTTCTGACTCTTCTTACCCTATGCTAGGCTTCTGCATTCTCCCCACGCATGGGGGGGATTCTCTCTCAAGATCAAGAATCAACGCTATTGACAAACACTGTATTTGCAGATAGAAGGCGGTTTCGTTGTTAAAGCAAGCAGCAGCTTCAACCGAGAGTTGGCCCTGCTTTGGAGAAGGGTCACAGATCAACTGTTCTGGAAGTTGATTCAGAGTTATGAATCTGAAAAGTTATGATTTTGGTAGCTGTACTCAGATGTTGCCTGGTTATAGATGTTATAGATGTCATCTCTTTGCAGTTTTATCCATCCCCTTCTCCCATCACTCACTTGGCATTAATATTTTTTCGGTTCTACAAACATGTTCCTGCTTCCAAGCTTTCACATATTTGTTCCTTTCTTTTCATCTTCCCCCTTTAGTTTAAATGCCACCTTCTAAGAGAGGCCCTCATGAACCATCAAATATGTTACACTGTATGATGAACTTTTCCCTCCCTCAGGTGCTTGTTAGAATTTGTCACTGTGTTTTTCAATTCTCTTGCTTCTGTTGTCATACTAGAATATAATTTTCATGAGGCTGGGAATACGTCTGAATTGTTCATTATTGCATCTTTATGATTTAGCTGAAGCCTGGAACACAGTAGATGGTCAACAAATACATGCTGAATAAACAGACAGTAGCCTTCATAGCAATTTAATATCATTTACTTAGCTTGGTATATATATCTTTAACTTAGTTCATTGTGGATATATGGGTATATTAGGAATTAGCTTGACTTAAACTACATGGTAAATTTATTGAATCTGTGCTTGGTAGAGTAGAAGTTTGGGAACTCAGTTGTTCATCTGTGTCTGTTAATGTGAATTTAAATATTTTATAAAAATCTGAATTTTTTCTTAAAGTTGTAGTACATATTGTGGAGAATTTGGAAAACATAAATATGGCAAAGAAAGTATAAAACTACTGACCATCAGTCAGCAAGTCATTAATATAAGTTGCGTTATCTCTGGCTTTTAGTGGAATATATATATATTTTTTTGACGGGTGAAGGATATTTATTATCTTGATTGTCATGATGGTTTCATGGGTATAGACTTGTGTCAAACTCATCAAATTGTACTCTTTAAATATGTGCACTCTATTGTATGAATTATTCCTCAATAAAGTCATAAAAATAGTACAATATAATTTTTTTAAAAACCCACCCACAAACATTGGCCCCAGTTTCAAATGCCTAGCATGAACAGTTTCCAGATGCATAGAACTAGTTACCTCAAAAAGAAGAGTTTATGAATTTCTTTTCTTCCAGTTTTACTGAGATGTAATCGACATACAGCACTGTATGAGTTGAAGGTGTACAACATCATGATTTGACTTACATACATCATGAAATGATTATCACAGTAAGTTTAGTGAACATCCATCATCCCATATAGATACAAAATGAAGGAAATAGAAGAATATATATTTTTCCTTATGATGAGAACTCAGGATTTACTCATAACTTTCATATATAACATACACCAGTGTTAATTACATTTATCATGTTGTATATTATATCCCTACTATTTCTTTATCTTGTAAATTTTTACCTTATGACTACCTAATCCAATCTCCCTACCCCATCCCCCACCATTGATAACCACAAATCTGATCTCTTTTTCTATGAATTTGTTTACTTTTTTAACATCTTTATTGGAATATAATTGCTTTACAATGGTGTATTTGTTTCTGCTGTATAACAAAGTGAATAAACTATACATATACATACATCCCCATATCTCCTCCCTCTTGCATCTCACTCCCACCCTCCCTATCCCACCCATCTAGGTAGACACAAAGCACCGAGCTGATCTCCCTGTGCTATGCAGCTGCTTCCCACTAGCAATCTGTTTTACATTTGGTAGTGCATATATGTCCATGCCACTCTCTCACTTCATCCCAGCTTACCCTTCCCCTCCCTGTGTCCTCAAGTCCATTCTCTACATCTGCATCTTTATTCCTTTCCTGCCCCTAGGTTCTTCAGAACCGTTTTTTTTTTTTTTTTTAGATTCCATATATATGTGTTAGGATACGGTATTTGTTTTTCTCTTTCTGACTTACTTAATTCTGTATGACAGTCTCTAGGTCCATTCAACTCACTGCAACTAACTCAATTTTGTTTCTTTTTATGGCTGAGTAATATTCCATTGTATATATGTGCCACATCTTCTTTATCCATTCATCTGTCGATGGGCATTTAGGTTGCTTCCATGTCCTGGCTATTTTAAATAGTGCTGCAATGAACATTGTGGTACATGACTCTTTTTGAATTATGGTTTTCTCAGGGTATATGCCCAGTAGTGGGATTGCTGGGTTGTATGGTAGTATAATATTTAGTTTTTTTGAGGAACCTCCATACTGTTCTGAATAGTGGCTGCATCAATTTACATCCCCACCAATAGTGCAAGAGGATTCCCTTTTCTCCACACCCTCTCCAACATTTATTGTTTGTAGATTTTTTGATGATGGCCATTCTGACCTGTGTGAGGTGATACCTCATTGTAGTTGTGATTTGCATTTTTCTAATGATTAGTGACATTGAGCATCCTTTCATGTGTTTGTTGGCAATCTGTATATCTTCTTTGGAAAAATGTCTATTTAGGTCTTCTGCCATTTTTGGATTGGGTTGTTTGTTTTTTTGATATTGAGCTGCATGAGCTGTTCATATGTTTTGAAGATTAATCCTTTGTCCGTTGATTTGTTTGCAAATATTTTCTCTCATTCTGAGGGTTGTCTTTTCATTTTGTTTATGGTTTCCTATGCTGTGCAAAAGCATTTAAATTTAATTAGGTCCCATTTGTTTGTTTTTACTTCCATTTCTCTAGGAGGTGGGTCAAAAAGGATCTTGCCGTGATTTATGTCATGGAGTGTTCTGCCTATGTTTTCCTCTAAGAGTTTTGTGGTATCTGGCCTTACATTTAGGTCTTTAATCCATTCTGAGTTTTTTTGGTGTGTGTATGCTGTTAGGGAGTGTTCTAATTTCATTATTTTACAGGTAGCTGTCCAGTTTTCCCAGCACCACTTATTGAGGAGGCTGTCTTTTCTCCATTGTGTATTCTTGCCTGCTTTATCAAAGATAAGGTGACCATATGTGCATGGGTTTATCTCTGGGCTTTCTATTCTGTTCCATTGATCTATATTTCTGTTTTTGTGCCAGTACCATACTGTCTTGATTACTGTAGCTTTGTAGTATAGTCTGAAGTCAGGGAGCCTGATTCCTCCAGTTCCACTTTTCTTCCCTAAGATTACTTTGGCTATTCAGGGTCTTTTGTGTTTCCATACAAATTGGGACATGTTTGTTCTAGTTCTGTGAAAAATGCCATTGGTTTTTTGATTGGGATTACATTGAATCTGTAGATTGCTTTGGATAGTATATTCATTTTCACAATGTTGATTCTTCCAATTCAAGAACATGGTATATCTCTCCATCTGTTTGTATCATCTTTAATTTCTTTCAACAGTGTCTTATAGTTTTCTGCATACAGGTCTTTTGTCTCCTTAGGTAGGTTTATTCCTAGGTATTTTATTCTTTTTGCTGCAGTGGTAAATGCGTGTGTTTCCTTAATTTCTCTTTCAGATTTTTCATCATTAGTATATAGGAATTCAAGAGATTTATGTGCATTAATTTTGTATCCTGCTACTTCACCAAATTCATTGATTAGCTCTAGTAGTTCTCTGGTAGCATCTTTAGGATTCTCTATGTATAGTATCATGTCACCTGCAAACAGTGACAGTTTTACTTCTTGTTTTCCAATTTGGATTCCTTTTATTTCTTTTTCTTCTCTGATTGCCATGGCTAAAACTTCCAAAATGATGTTGAAAAATAGTGGTGAGAGTGGGCAACCTTGTCTTGTTCCTGATCTTAGTGGAAGTGGTTTCAGTTTTTCACCATTGAGGATGATGTTGGCTGTGCGTTTGTCATATATGGCCTTTTGTCCATATTTGTCATATATGGCCTTTTGTCCATATATGGCCAGGTAAGTTCCCTTTATGCCTACTTCTGGAGGGTTTTTATCATAAGTGGATGTTGAATTTTGTCAAAAGCTTTTTCTGCATCTATTGAGATGATCGTATGGTTTTTATCCTTCAGTTTTTTAATATGGTTTATCACATTGATTGATTTGCATATATTGAAAAATCCTTGTATCCCTGGGATAAATCCCACTTGATCATGGTGTATGATCCTTTTAATGTGCTGTTGGATTCTTTTTGCTAGTATTTTGTTGACAGCTTTTGCATCTGTATTCATCAGTGATATTGGCCTGTAGTTTTCTTGTTTTGTGACATCTTTTCCTGGTTTTGGTATCAGGGTAATTTTGGCGAATAGAATGAGCTTGGGAGTATTCTTCCCTCTGCTATATTTGAGAGAGTTTGATAAGAATAGGTGTTAGCTCTTCTCTAAATGTTTGATAGAATTCACCTGTGAAGCCATCTGGTCCTGGGCTTTTGTTTGTTGGAAGATTTTTAATCACAATTTCAATTTCAGTACTTGTGATTGGTCTGATTATATTTTCTATTTCTTCCTGGTCCAGTGTTGGAAGGTTGTGCTTTTCTAAGAATTTGTCCATTTCTTCCAGGTTGCCATTTTATTGGCATATAGTTGCTTGTAGTAATCTCTCATGATCCTTTGTATTTCTGCAGTGTCAGTTGTTACTTCTCCTTTTTCATTTCTAATTCTATTGATTTGAGTCCTCTCCCTTTTTTTCTTGATGCGTCTAGCTAATGGTTTATCAATTTTGTTTATCTTCTCAAAGAACCAGCTTTTAGTTTTATTGATCTTTGCTATCGTTTCCTTTATTTCTTTTTCATTTATTTCTGGTCTGATCTTTATGATTTATTCCCTTCTGCTAACTTTGGGGTTTTTTTTTTATTCTTCTTTTTCTAATTGCTTTAGGTGTAAGGTTAGGTTGTTTATTTGAGATGTTTCTTGTTTCTTGAGGTAGAATTGTATTGCTATAAACTTTCCTCTCAGACTGCTTTTGCTGCATCCCATAGGTTTTCGGTCATTGTGTTTTCATTGTCATTTGTTTCTAGGTATTTTTTGACTTCCTCTTTGATTTCTTCAGTGATCTCTTGGTTATTTAGTAGTGTATTGTTTAGCCTCTATGTGTTTGTATTTTTTACAGATTTTTTTCCTGTGATTGATATCTAGTCTCATAGTGTTGTTATATCTTTTTCTAGGATTGATCCCTTGATCATTATGTAGTGTCCTTCTTTGTCTCTTGTAATAGTCTTTATTTTAAAGTCTATTTTGTCTGGTAAGAGAATTGCTACTCCCTCTTCCTGTTGATTTCCATTTGCATGGAATATCTTTTACCATGCCCTCACTGTCAGTCTGTATGTGTCCCTAGATCTGAAGTGGGTCTCTTGTAGACAGCATATGTATGGGTCTTGTTTTGGTATCGATTCATCCAGTCTGTGTCTTTTGGTTGGAGCATTTAATCCATTTACATTTAAGGTAGTTATTGATATGTATGTTCCTATTTCCATTTTCTTAATTATTTTGGGTTTGTTATTGTAAGTCTTTTCCTTCTCTTGTGTTTCCTGCCTAGAGAAGTTCCTTTAACATTTGTTGTAAAGCTGGTTTGGTGGTGCTGAATTCTTTTAGCTTTTGCTTGTCTGTAAAGATTTTAATTTCTCTATCGAATCTGAATGAGATCCTTGCTGGGTAGAGTAATCTTGGCTGCAGGTTTTTTCCTTTCATCAATTTAATATGTCCTGCCAGTCCCTTCTGGCTTGCAGAGTTTCTGCCTAATGATCAGCTGTTTACCTTATGTGGATTCCCTTGTATGTTAATTGTTGCTTTTCCCTTGCTGCTTTTAATATTTTTTCTTTGTATTTAATTTTTGATAGTTTGAGTAACATGTGTCTTGGCGTGTTTCTCCTTGCGTTTGTCCTGTATGGGACTCTCTGCGCTTCCTGGACTTGATTGCCTATTTCCTTACCCATGTTAGGGAATTTTTTAACTATAATCTCTTCAAATATTTTCTCAGTCCCTTTCTTTTTCTCTTCTTCTTCTGGGACCCATATAATTCGAATGTTGGTGCATTTAATGTTGTCCCAGAGGTCTCTGAGACTGTCGTCAATTCTTCCCATTTATTTTTCTTTATTATCTTTGCAGTAGTTATTTCCACTATTTTATCTTCCAGGTTACTTATCCTTTCTTTTGCCTGAGTTATTCTACTATTGATTCCTTCTAGAGAATTTTCAATTTCATTTATTGTGGTGTTCATCATTGTTTGTTTGCTCCTTAGTTCTTCTAGGTCCTTGTTAAACATTTCTTGTGTTTCCTCCATTCTATTTCCAAGATTTTGGATCATCTTAACTATCATTACTTTGAATTATTTTTCAGGTAGACTGCCTATTTCCTCTTCATTTGTTTGGCCTGGTGGGTTTTTACCTTGCTCCTTCATTGCTGTGTATTTCTTTGTTTTCTCATTTTGCTTAACTTTCTGTGTTTGGGGTCTCTGTTTTGGAGGCTGCAGGTTCATAGTTCCCATTGTTTTTGCTGTCTGCTTCCATTGGGTAAGGTTGGTTCAGTGGTTTGTGTATGCTTCTTGGTGGAGGGGACTGGTGCCTGTGTCCAGGTGGATGAGGCTGGATCTTGTCTTTCTGGCGGGAATGACCATGTCCGTTGTTGTGTTTTGGGGTGTCTGTGAACTTATTATGATTTTAAGCAGCCTCTCTGCTAATGGGTGGTTTTGAGTTCCTGTCTTGCTAGTTGTTTGTCATAGAGTGTTCAGCACTGTAGCTTGCTGGTCATTGAGTCGATCTGGGTCTTAGCGTTGAGATGGAGAGCTCTGGTAGAGCTTTCACCATTTGATATTACATGGAGCTGGGAGGTCTCTGGTGGACCAATGTCTTGAACTCAGCTCTCCCACCTCAGAGGCTCAGGGCTGACATACAGCCAGAGCACAAAACCCTGTCAGCCACACTGTTCAGAAGAAAAGGAAGAAATAGAAAGAAAGAAGGAAAGAAAGAAGGAAAAAATAAATAAAATAAAGGTATTAAAATAGAAAAAAATTATTAAAAATAAAAGTAATAAAGAAAAAGAAAGAAGAGAGCAATGAAACCAGAAACAAATTCACCAATGATAACAAGTGCATAAAACTATACTATAAACAAAAAAAACCAGTCAGAATCCTAGTACAAATGGCAAAAGCAAAGCTATACAAAGTCACACAAAGAAGCATACACATACACACTCACAGAAAGAGAAAAAGGAATATATATATATATATATATATATATATATAATAAAAAAAGGAAGAGAGCAACCAAGTCAAGAAACAAATCTACCAATGATAATAAGCTCTAAATACTAAATACGATACACATAAAACCAGAAACAAATTAGATGCAGAAATCAAACCCCAAGTCTACAGTTGCTCCCAAAGTCCACTGCCTTAATTGTGATATGATTCATTGTCTATTCAGGTATTCCACAGATACAGGTACACCAAGTTGATTGTGGAGATTTAATCCGCTGCTCCTGAGGCTGCTGGGAGAAATTTCCCTTTCTCTTCTTTGTTTGCACACCTCCTGGGATTCAGCTTTGGATTGGCCCCGCGTCTGTGTGTAGGTTCCCTGAGGGCGTCTGTTCCCGCCCAGACAGGATGGTGGTAAAGTAGCAGCTGATTAGGGGGCTCTGGTTCACTCAAGCTGGAGGAAGGGAGGGGTACGGAATATGGGGCAAGCCTGCGGTAGCAGAGGCTGGTGTGACCTTGCAACAGTGTGAGGCGTGCCGTGTTTTCTCCCAGGGAAGTTGTCCCTGGATCATGGGACCCTGGCAGTGGCGGGCTGCACAGGCTCCTGGGAGGGGAGGTGTGAATAGTGACCTGTGCTTGCACACAGCCTTCTTGGTGGCTTCAGCAGCAGCGTTAGCGTCTCTTGCCCATCTCTGGGGTCCGCACTGATAGCCGTGGTTCATGCCTGTCTCTAGAGCTCGTTTAGGTGGTGCTCTGAATCCCCTCTCCTCACTCACCCTGAAACAATGGTCTCTTGCCTCTTAGGCAGGTCCAGACTTTTTCCAGGACTCCCTCCTGGCTAGCTGTGGTGCCCTAGCCCCCTTCAGGCTGTGTTCATGCAGCCAACCCCAGTCCTCTCCCTGGGATCTGATCTCCGAAGCCAGAGCCTCAACTCCCAGCCCTTGCCCGCCTGGGTGGGTGAGCAGACAAGGCTGGTGAGTGCTGGTCAGCACCAATCCTCTGTGCGGGAATGTCTCTGCTTTGCCCTCTGCACCACTGTTGCTGGGCTCTCCTCCATGGCTCTGAAGCTTCCCCCCACACACCCCTCATCCCCGCCAGTGAAGGGGCTGCCTATTGTGTGGAAACTTTTCCTCCTTCACAGCTCCCTCCCACTGGTGCAGGTCCCATCCCTATTCTTTTGCCTCTGTTTTTTCTTTTTTCTTTTGCCCTACCCAGGTATGTGGGGAGTTTCTTGCCTTTTGGGAAGTCTGAGGTCTTCTGCCAGCGTTCAGTAGGTGTTCTGTAGGAGTTGTTCCACATGTAGATGTAGTTTTGATGTATTTGTGGGGAGGAAGGTGATCTCCATGTCTTACTGCTCTGCCATCTTGAAGGAGCCCCCCATATATATTTATTTTAAAAATCTATATATTGGGATATACAGTATGAACTTTTACTTGAAATTTGCTTTTTTTTTGCACTTAATGTCATGAGCAATTTCAGAACCATTAGGTATTGCTCAAAAATGTTATACGAGGCCACATGGTAGTTAATCCAAATCCCTTCTTTGAGCCTAAATTGGTTGGAATTGGGTTTCAGGCCTTATAACCAAAAGAATCTGCAAAAATATAAGTACCAAGGACTTTTACATATGGTTTTGCACTACGTGAGGTCAGTGAAAAATCTTGGCTAGTTATAGAAAATGATCTGAAAAAATTCTCTTCTAGAAAATCTTATTTCTATCCCTGAATTTAGTTACAGGAGCAGAGTGCTATAATCCTCAATTATTTTGCATTGGCCCCTTTTAGAATCTAAACTTTGGAGTGAGGGAATCAGCAGATACATTGGGACCCATTAAGAAAGAGCCCACATAATATATTGCCATTTGTGCTGGAAAGGATGCTATTTAGGATAGTGTCTATTTCATTACTGAGTGTCTTTATATGTGGACCTTAGTTAGAACTTCCTGCCTTGTCTTGGTATAAGGCAATTTCAGTAGATGACAGGGGCAATATTGTGTTCTGTGAATCCAATGTCTATTTTAATATACTGTACTCATATCTTAAGATTGAATGAGACAGAAGATGGTGGATATTTCTGTTTGCAACCTCACTTGGCACCACTAGGAGGCAATAGCATGACCACAGTCTATAATTCACTTGATGCAACAATCATGAAGTTATGCATTAAAAAATTGGGGGAACCACTATTTCAAAATTTGTGCAAAAGTGGGAGTTTATTACTAGTTTTTTATTGCATTACTTGACGTTCTCATAAAATGCAATTACACTCTATTAGGAATGGTTGAACTTCTCTTGGAAAATTGTTCTGTTTGTATCTTGTGAACATTATGGGTTATGTAATTGATCACATTTCCCCATTTTTGTTGTTAGCTAAAAATCATAGAGATAAATTTGTTTCCCATTTATAGAAAATGCATAATTATAAAATTTAACCTCATGTCTAGTTTGTAATTAACCTCATTCTTGGATTCAGCTTATATCCATGCCTTCTGCTTACCCACTTACTTATAATCTATTTTATCTTCCTTTGGCTCATGAATATTATAAATTTAAATTCTTATTGGAAAATAATGAAATATAAGAAGATAAAAATATTTTTGTTACCTCTTTTAAGATGATACTTCTGGGTACGCCCATTACCTTGTCCAATGACTATCAAGTCTTTTGTTTGTTTCCTTCTCCCCCATTCCTTTCCTTTGGTAAGGGTATATTCCTCCTCCAATTTCATGTACAGTGTTTTAGCCAGCACCTGATGTTGTAAAATACCCCATGGCCTTTTGTTTTGTCTTAATTCGTCTGGTACACATCCTCTTAAAAATTTATTTATTAAGAAATCCATCAATTTTTATTTTTATAAGTATAGTTTAAAATAATTCTTTGCATAATTCTCTTCTGAGCTTTTTTTTTTAGTGATGCGAACTTTGTTACTCAGTCTTGCATCAATTTTTATATATTTTATGATTTTGTTTTTAGAGTGGTTTGTCTTGAGGTGAAGGTTCCACTGTGGCCTCATGAGGATGACATGGCAGGGGTTCCCAGTTCACAGCATGCCAGTCTCACTGCTAGGATCACAGTGAGACTAACAGTTGGCATTAGAAAGTATTCAGTCTTTTCTTGTTTGGTAATTATAGCTTCCATTTCACCAGGTAGAATCGTTTCACAGCTAGAGATCCACAGCTAACTAGGGAGCATAAGCAGAAAAATAATTATGCTGCTTTACTATTGGTTAGACTTTATCTTTGTCACATGGTGTGGTTTTAGATGCTTACTTTTTTCCCCCATTTTTTAATTACCAGTATTCCTTTTTCAAATCTCATCTATGTGATATCATTTATATATATATGCGTATATATGTGTGTATATATGTATACATATGTGTATATATATACGTGTGTATATATGTGTATATATATATGTGTATATATACACGTATATGTTTCCATTTTCTAATGCACTAGTGACTTCAGGATGATTCTTAGCTCATAACAACTTCATTTCTCTGAGAACTGTCCCCACCAGTAGGGAAGGGTCTTTGCAGACAATTTGTATGATTCTGTCCCTTTGCCAAAACACCTGATCTGGATGTCCAGTCATATCTTCCCTCTGTGAGTGAGCCTGTGTGGGTGGCTTGAAATGACATAAAGCTGTGAGGAAGTCATCTTCCACCACCTTCTGTGCTGGGAAAAGGAAGTGAACTCTTAGAAGTAGGGATGGAGAGAAAGCCTGGCTGGTTTTCTTGGTAACTTTCCTGTTTCCAAAGCCCCTGAGGTCTGGCTGTCCTTGAGCTTGGTGTGTTACTCAATATCCTTCTAATAACTTTTTTTTCCCTTTCTTAAGGCAGCTTCAATTACTTTCTGGTACCACTAGAAGAAGTGTGACAAAGTCATGTTATTAAGAAGTGAAGAGCCTCCAATATAGTATTTTAGAAACAGCAAATTCCCTTCTTTATGTTCCATCTTGTTTTTCTCACAAAGTCTACATTAGTATCATCTTCCCTTAGAGACCTATAGGAACATTGTGCCTTGAGTTCCTTTGGCACACCTGTTACATGTTCCTGTTGTGAATTGTGCTTTTGTCCCAAGTTCACATGATTTTTCTTACTCTGTCAGGTACTCCTCTGAGCTTTCTTCTTCTCTGTCTCTTGCTGTGCTTCTTGCCCTCTTTTAGGTTGGGATATTCCACATTCTTTTGGACTCAAGTTCCATCTGCAATGGGCCTGTTGTTCTCTTTGGCTTTGGTCTCCCTCTACATTAATCCCCTTGCATCTTTTCTCCTCACTTCCATTCATTCTCTCTGGGTTTTTGACAGAGCTGCTCCTACTGGGGCAGGTACCTTTGTCTGTTTTCTTCTGCAAGAACAATTTTCTTCCTACACTTTTCTCATGGTAGCTCTTTTTCATCGCTAGACTCTTCCCCTTTTCCTTTTATTTATTTTCCTCTTGGAACATAAAGTTTCTTCTTTATATTCATTGAGCTGTTCCTGGAGTCGTGTCTTACTGTGTTCTTATTGGCCCACGTGTCTCTTCTGCATTCATTGAGGCTGAGATCCCAGCTTAGTCAGGCAGCCTGAATATGGCCAGTTCTTAGGAAATCTGTCTGAGTAGGTCCTTTGTAGTTCCAGAGGTTAAAAAGGGGAAGAATGTATTAGTCTGGGTTCTCCAAAGAAACAGAATATATGTATGTATTCCTAATAAAAAATAAGGAGTTGGCTCATGTGGTTTTGGAGGCTGAGAAGTCCCAGGATCTGCAGTCAGCAAGCTGTAAATCCAGGAGAGCCAATGGTGTGAACTTCAGTTTTAGTCAAGTCCGAAGGCAGGAGTAGATTGATGTTCCAGCTTGAAGACAGGATAGCCAGAGAGAGTCTCACTCAGCATTTTTGTTCTATTCAGGCCTTCAACAGATTGGATGGAGCCCACCCACATTGGGGAGGGCAATCTGCTTTACACAGTCTGTCTATTCAAATGTTAATCTCATCCAGAAACATCCTCACAGGCACACCCAGAATAATGTTTGACCAGATATCTGGTCAGTCTGTGGTCCAGTTAAACTGACACATAAAACTAGCCATCTCAGAGAGTTAAATAAAATTACCTCAACTGCCCATCCATATCTGGAAGGCATCCGAGACCTGGTGTTTCCCTCAGGACTCACCTTCCCTTGATGTTTCATGGATCTGAGGTCTTGTTCTCAGTGAACTCTTTACTTTTTTTTTTTTTTTTAAACTTCTCTTCCACACTGCTACGGAGAAAGAATGAACCTTTTTTGTGCAAATTCACATAAGGCATTTGAAGATAGCTAGACCTACACATGGGATGGGAAACAGAGAAATTGTATACTATATCAGTGCCATAAATCAAAATTATATAGTAGATAGTTCTATTTTTTAAAAAATACCCAGTCACTCCAACTTCAGAATTTTCTCACTGGGCATCTTTCTCCCACCAGATACCTCAGCTGTGTCCTCTTCTTCTTACTGTATCTCCTCCTCTCTGTTCTGAAACCCACAATTCCTGTTTGATTCATTTGGACAGCAGTTTAGTTAATTCGTTATTGCAGTACAGCCTTCCAAAGTGTAATGTGCAGATTCACTTTTCCTACCCAGAGATAGTTCCCCCCTAAAAAGCTATTAAAATGATAGTTTATTCACTCTGCTTTGTTTATGCAAGTAATCATTCATTCATTAAACTTTAACAAGTACCTATTAAGTGTTCGTTAAACATAGTGAAGCAAAAGAAAGGCAAAAATTGTGTCAAATAGTTTTTTAAGTGGTGCTATTAGCTATTATGTGTTATGAATTTAGTATCTATTGCATTAAGAAAGAAGATTAGAATAAGAAGGAAAGAAATGAATTGTCTCATAGCTTTAGGAATTCCCGCTACCATAAGGGCTAAAAAATAAAACTAAAATATGAATGATGAAAGAAATCACATTTGTTAAGGCTACTGCTTGAAAAACACCACCACCACCACCACCCTTTCCATTGCTTAGAGAATTTACAGACTAGTGGCAGAGACAGATAAGCAAAGAGAAAATTGTAGCACAGTGTGATGCAACAGAGGTAAACATGGGATGGCATGCATGTGCAGTGGTCATCATAGTATATTTTCTAGAAACAGTACCATCTAAACTGAGTTTTAGTTGTTGAGAAGACACAGGCAGTTAATGAAGTATTTGTGTGTTCTTGTGTATTGGCGGGTAGAGGTGAGTGGAGGTGGGACGTGATGATGAGGAGGAGTCAACATCTCCACAGGGATGTCATACTGATAGGACTCAACATATCCTAAATTAAACTCTTATCTTCTTCTCTAGTTCTGCATTTCTTCTACCATTCCCTCCTCAGTAGATGACACGAACACTCACCTAACTGTTCAACCAAAAGTTGGGCAACATCTTAGTACATCCTGTCCCTCAACAAACGTATATAGTCCATCAGTTACCAAGTCTGGCCATTCTGAACAACTTTCAAAATCCTAAATATTCTGTGACTCCTTTTACCTCTGAATGTTTATTTCCTCTGTATGGAACAGGGTTCCTCTCTCACACATCACCCACCTTAGCTTGGCTAACTCATACTCATTTTTTGGTTTCTTTTCATTTTTTAATTGACTTACAGTTGACATACAATATTATATTAGTTTCAGGTGTACAACCTAGTGATTTGAGATTATATACATTGTGAATTGATCACTACGACAAGTCTAGTAATTGGCTATCACCACAAAAAGTCATTGTAACATTACTGACTGTATTCTCTATGCTGTACATTACATCCTGGTGACATTTATTTTATGACTGTAAGTTGTACCTCTTAAACTCCTTCACCCATTTTGCCTAACCTCCCACCCCCTTCCCCTCTGGTAACCATCAATTTGTTCTCCACATCTGTGAGTCACATTCTCCTTTGTTTATTCATTTGTTTTATTTTTTAGATTCCACATAAAAGTGAAATCATATGGTACTTGTCTTTCTCTGTCTGACTTATTTCACTTAGCATAATACCCTCCATGTCCATCCATGTTGTTGCAAATGGCAAGATTTCATTCTTTTTTATGGCTGAGTAATATTCCAGTGTGCGTGTGTGTGTGTGTGCATGCGTGCATGCGTGCGTGTGCGTGCGCGCGTATGTGCTCATGCATGTGCATCAACCATATCTTCTTTATCCATTCATCTATTAACGGGAACTTAAGTTGTGTCCATAACTTGGCTACTGTGAATAATGCTGCAGTGAACATAGGGGTGCATAAGTCTTTTTTTTAAAGGTCTATTTATTATTTATTTATTTTAATTTATTTTTGGCTGTGTCGGGCCTTAGCTGCGGCATGCAGTATCTTTGTTGAGGCATGCAGGATTGTGGCGCATGGGCTCTTTATTGTGGTGCACAGGCTTCTCTCTACTTGTGGTGTGCGGGTTTTCTCTAGTTGTAGAGCGCAGGCTCCAGGGCACGTGGGCTCTGTAGTTGTGGTGTGTGGGTTCCAGAGTGCATGGGCTCTGTAGTTTGTGGCACGTGGGCTTTAGTTGAGGCACGTGAGCTCAGTAGTTGTGGCACACAGGCTTAGTTGCCCCACGGCATCTGCAAATAGTGACAGTTTAACTTCTTTGCAGTTTGGATGGCTTTTATCTCTTTTTCTTCTCTGATTGCTGTGGCTAGGACTTCCAATACTATGCTGAATAAAAGTAGTGGGAGTGGACATCCTCATCTTCTTCCTAATCATGAGGAAATGCTTTCAGCTTTTCACCATTGAGTGTGATATTAGCTGTGGGTTTGTCATATATGACCTTTATTATGTCGAGGTATGTTTCCTGTATCCAAACTTTGTTGAGAGTTTTAATCATAAATGTATATTGAATTTTGTCAAATGTTTTCTTCTGCATCTATTAAGATAATCATATGATTTTTATTCTTTGTGTTGTTAATGTGGTATATCATGTTAACTAATTTGTAGATATTGAGTCATTCTTGCTCGCCTACCTGGAATAAATTCCACTTGATCATAGTTTATGATCCTTTTAATGTATTGTTGAATTTAGTTTGCTAATATTTTGTTGAGGATTTTTGCATCTATGTTCCTCAGGGATATTGGCCCATAATTTATTTATTTATTTTTTTAGTCTCTTTACCTGGTATTGGTGTCAGGGTAATGTTGGCCTTGTAGAATGAGTTTGGAAGCATTCTTTCCTCTTCAATTTTTTGGAATAGTTTGTGAAAGATAAGTATTAAATCTTCTTTAAATGTTTGGTAAAATTCACATGTAAAACCATCTTGTCTTAAAGTTTTGTTTGTTGGGAGTTTTTTGATTACTGAATCAGTTTCATTACCAATGATCTGTCCAGCTTTTCTATTTCTTCCTATTTCAGTATTGGAAGATTGTATGTTTTTAGGAATTTATCCATTTCTAGGTTGCTGAATTTGTTGGCATATAATTGTTGTGATGTATTTTGATCCTCTGTGTTTCTGTGGTGTTGGTTGTAACTTCTCTTTCATTTCTGATATTATTTATTTGGATCCTCTCTTTTTTCTCAATGAGGCTGTTTAAAGGTTTATCAATTTTGTTTATCTTTTCAAACAACCAGTTCTTACTTTCACTGATCTTTTCTGTTTCTATTTATTTACTTTTTTAGTCTCTATTTCATTGATTTCTGCTCTGATCTTTATTTTTCCTTCTTTCTACTAATTTTGGGCTTTGCTTGTTCATCTTTTTATGGTTCTTTTGGGTGTAAGTTTAGATTATGTATTTGAGATTTTTTTTGTTTCTTGAGGTAGTCCTGTATTGCTATAAACGTCCCTCTTAGAATTGCTTTTGCTGCATACCATAGATTTTGGAACATTTTGTTTCCATTTTAACTTGTCTCAAGGTATTTTATGACTTGCTCTTTTATTTCTTTGTTGACCCTTTGGCTGTTTAGTAGCATGTTGTCAAGCTTCCACGTGTTTGTGTTTTTTGCGGTTTTCTTCTTGCACTTGATTTCTAGTCTCATACCATTGTGGTGGAAGAGATGGTTGATATGATCTCAATATTTTTAATGAATTGAGACTTGTTTTGTAGCATATGTAACCTATCCTGGATAATGTTCCACGTGCAGTCAAAAATAATGTGTATTTTGCTGTTTTGGGGTGGAAGGTTTTGTTTATATTTATTAAATCCATCTAGTCAAATGTTTCATTTAAAGCCAATGTTTTCTTTCTTTCTTTTTGAAAAATATTTACTTATGTATTTGGCTGCACTGAGTCTTAGTTGTGGCACGCAGGACCTTTTTTAGTTGCGGCATACAGGATCATATGATCTCTTAGCTTCAGCATGTAGGATCTAGTTCCCTGACCAGGGATCGAACCTGGGGCCCCTGCATTGGGAGCACAGAGTCTTAGCCACTGGACCACCAGGGAAGTCCCAAGGCCAATGTTTTCTTAGCGATTTTTATCTGGATGATCTGTTCATTGATGTAAGTGGGGTTAAAGTCCCCTACTATTATTGTATTCTTGTCAGTATCTCTCTTTAATAGTTTCTTAAGTATTGAGGTGCTCCTAGGTTGATGTGTAAGTATTTACAGGTGTTATATCTTATTGTTGGATTGATTCCTTTATCATTATGTAATGCACTTATATATGTATTTTGTTATAGTGTTTGTTTTAAAGTCAACTTTGTCTGATGTTAATTATTGCTACTTCAGCCTTTTTTTACTTTTCATGGAATATCTTTTCCATTATTTCACTTTCAGTCTTGTGTGTGTCGTTAGATCTGAGGTGAATCTCTTGTAGCAGCATATATATGGGCCTTAGTTTTTGGGTTTTTTTTTTAACCATTCAGCTACTCTATGTCTTTTGATTAGAACACTGAGTCCATTTTTTAATTAAAAAAATTTAATTGAAGTATAGCTGACTTAGTCCATTTACATTTAAAGTAATTACTGATAGTTATGTACTTATTGCCATTCTGTTAATTCTTTTCTGATTGTTTTTTCTGTGCCTTTCTTCTCTTGTTCTTTATCCTTGTGATTTTATGACTTTCTTTATTGTTATGTTTGTATTCCTTTCCTTTATTTTCTGTGTATGTATTATAGGTTTTTGGTTAGTGGTTACCATGAGGTTCATATATAATAATTATATGTAGCAGTCTGTTTTAAGTTGATGTTGACTTAAGTTCGAATGCATTCTAAAAGCACTACATTTTTACTTCTCCCCTTCCAAGTTTTATGTTTTTTACATCATATTTTACATCTTTTAATTTTATGTATTACATAAATAATTATTTTAGATATAGATGATTTTTACTAATTTTGTTTTTTAACCCTCATACTAATTTTTTTTAAAATTAATTAATTAATTTATTTATTTATTTTTGGCTGTGTTGGGTGTCCGTTGCTGCACACGGGCTGTTCTCTAGTTGCGGTGAGCAGGGGCTACTCTTCGTTGCGGTGTGTAGATTTCTCATTGCAGTGGCTTCTCATGTTGCGGAGCACGGGCTCTAGGCATGTGGGCTTCAGTAGTCGTGGCTTGCAGGCTCTAGAACGCAGGCTCTAGAACACAGGCTCAGTAGTTGTGGCACACGGGCTTAGTTGCTTCACGGCATGTGGGATCTTCCCAGACCAGGGCTCAAACCCATGTCCCCTGCATTGACAGGCGGATTCTTAACCACTGCACCACCAGGGAAGCCTCATACTAATTTTATAGGTGGTTGATCCACTAGATTTACTATATGTTTGTCTTTATTGTTGAGATTTTTTCTTTCATAATTTTCTTGTTTCTAGTTATGACCTTTCCTTTGCCATTTGAAGAAGTCCCTTTAACATTTCTTTTAAGGCTGGTTCAGGGGTGATGAGCTCATTTAGCTCTTGCTTATCTGGGAAACATTTTATTACTTCTCCTTCAATTCTGATTGATAACCTTGCTGCGTAGAATATTCTTGGTTGTACTTTTTTTCCTTTCAGAAAGTTGAATGTATTATGCCAGTCCCTACTCTCCTGTACAGTTTCTACTAAAAACCTAGCTGATGGTCTTATGGGGTACCCTTATACACTACTAGTTGTTTTTCTCTTCTTACTTTTAAGGTTCTCTCTTTAACTTGTGACGTTTTAATTAGTGTGTCTTGGTGTGGACCTCTTTGGGTTCATCTTGTTTGGAAATCTCTATGTTCCTGGACATGGATGTCTGTTTCTTCCTTCAGGTTACAAAAGTTTTCAGCCATTATTTCTTCAAATATGTTTTATGTCTCTTTCTCTTTCTCTTATCTTTCGACCCCCATCATGTAAATGTTAATTTGCTTGATGTTGTCCCAGGGATCTCTTAAACTATGCTTATTTTTAAAAAACGTTCTTTTTCTGCTCTGATTAGGTGATTTCCACCACCATGTCTTCTCCATTGTGGATCCATCTTCTGCATCTTCTAATCTGCTGTTAATTTTCTCTACTATATTTTTCACTTTTATTATTGTATTCTTTAGTTTCAATTGGTTATTGTTTATATTTTCTATCTCTTTGTTGAAGTTCTCACTAAGTTCATCCATTCTTCTTCCAAGTTCAATAAGCATCTTTAGGACAATTGTTTTGAACTCTTTATCTGGTAAATTACTTATCTCTGTTTTGCTTAGTTCTTTTCCTGACATTTTTGTCTTGCTCTCATGTTTGGAATGCCTTCTTTTGTCTCCTCATTTTGCCTCTTTGCGTTTGTTTTCTATGTATAAAGTGTACTGTCTACATCTCCTGGTCTTGAAAGAGTGGCCTTATGTAGAAGTTGTCCTTTTGGGGACCAGTGTTCCAGAGGTATCCCCAGTGTGGGCTGTGTGTACCTTCCTATTGTGGTTGGGCTGCTATTGATGCAGTCACCCTGGTAGACAGGGTTTGTCCCCCAGACTAGCTGTCTGTGTGGCTTGGCAGAGAATGCTGTGGACACTCTAGAGGGTGGGGCTGGTCCCTCACCTGGCTGTCTAGTAGACCTGACCGTGAATATGTGGGTGTACTGGTGTGTGGGGCTGATCCCCTGGAGTGGGAACCACTTTGGGAGGGTGCTTGTGCTGGCTAAGTCCTCCCATCAGGTGGACAGGGCTAGCCCTCCAGAGCTGGAGCCGCTTTGGAGGGGTGCCAGTGCCAGCCAGGGCTGCCCACTGGGTGGAGGAGGGTGGGAGCCGCTTTGGAGGGGCTGTTATTTCTCAGGGGAACACAAGGTGTCCAGTGTTAGCTAATCTGATGGAGAATGACAGAAATGGCACCTGCCAGTGCAAGACCAGCTAGGTGAAAGAGTTAAAAAAAAAAAAATGTCACCTGCTAGTGCATCTGTCTCTGGAAGAAGTTCTACCAGATCACTGTCCTTCTATCACACACCCTAAAATTCGTCAGTAAATTTTCCTGCATGGCCCAGGTGCTTGGATGGCTCAGCTGCAGCCTCTGCATTGGGACTTAGAATGAGTGAGTTTGTGCAAGAGTCCTTCAAGAGTGCAGTCTCAGTTTCCCACAGCCCTCTGGCTCTCCTGGATGTAAGCCCCACTGGTTTTCAAAGCCAGACATTATGGGGGCTCATCTTCCTGGTGCAGGTCCCCCAAGTTGGGGAGCCCGACATGAGGCTTGGACCCCTCATACCTCAGGGGTACCTCCATGGTTGTGATATCCCTTCTGCTTGTGAATTGCTACAACAGGGGTATGTGTTCTGAATAGACCATGTCTCTGTCCCTCCCACCTGTCTTGATGTGGCCTTTTCTTTATATCTTTAGTTTTAAAAATCTGTTCTGCTGTTCTTCAGGTCATTTTCAGAGATAGATGTTGTAGTTTTGATGTGTTTGTGGGGAGAGGTGAGCTCAGGATCTCCATACTCCACCAGCTTGATTTGGATCCTGTCCCTCCTCTTGGCCTCTTCATACTCATTCTTTTTTTTCTTTTATTTTATTGAAGTATAATTGATTTACAATGTTGTATTAATTTCTGAAGTGATTCCATTATACATATATATATATTCTTTTTTATACTCTTTTCTATTATGGTTTATTACATGATATTGAAAGGAGTTTCCTGTGCTATCGAGTAGGACCTTGTTGCTCATCCATTCCACACGTAACAGCTTGCATCTGTCAATCCCAAACTCCCAATCCATCCCTCCTCCACCCGCTCCCCGTTGGAAACCACAATTCGGTACTCTATATCTGTGAGTCTGTTTCTGTTTCATAGATAAATTCATTTGTGTCATATTTTAGATTCCACATATAAGTGGTCTCATATGGTATTTCTCTTTCTCTGTCTGGCTTCCTTCACTTAGTATGATAATCCCTAGGTCTATTCATGTTGCTGTACATGGCATTATTCATTCTGTTTTATGGCTGAGTAGTATTCCTGTGTATATATGTACCACCTCTTCTTTATCCATTCCTCTGTTGATGGACATTTAGGTTGTTTCCATGTCTTGGCTATTGTGAATAGTGCTGCTGTGAACGTAGCGGTGCATTTAACTTTTCGAATTAGAGTTTTGTCTGGATATACACCCAAGAGTGGGGTTGCTGGATCACATGGTAGCTCTATTTTTAGTTTTTTAAGGAACCTGCATACTGTTTTCCATAGTGACTGTACCAACTTACATTCCCACCAACAGTGTAGGAGGGTTCCCTTTTCTCCACACCCTCTTCAGCATTTGTTATTTGTAGACTTTTTAATGGTGGTACCTCATTGTAGTTTTGATTTGCATTTCTCTAATAATTAGTGCTTATACTCCTTCTTAAAGTTTCAGCTTAGACTTCACTTGTACAGGAAGCCTTGCGTGACAACCTGTATCCAGATCAGATGTTCTTCCTGTGGGTTTGCCAGCAAAGCATTCCTGTCATTCTATTGTAATTGCCTGTTAGTTTCTCTGTCTCCTTCATTAGTTTGTAAGTTCCACAAAGGAAGAAATATTGTCTTTTTTAACTGTGACTACTTTTACAGTGACTAGCACAATGGTTGGCACAAGGAAGGTATTCAGTAGGCATTTGTAAAATGAATGAGTAAATGAAAGATTGAAATGTCACAGGTAGAAAATTCCAATGACGGTAAAAGCCATGGTGTGTTTATGGTTCTGTGTGGCACAATAGAGGTGGAGTTGAAAGTCACCAGAATTGAGAAGGCCAACGACTTGTCTACCTCGTAGGTGTCTGGAGGGATTGAAGTTGTTCAGGATGATAGAGGAGTCATGATGCAGATCGAAAGATCATGAACCACAGGCAAGGTCTTTAGTGAACATAGTGAGTAGACCATGAGGTCAACAGATCAGAGATGAGAAAGGGTAAATCGTGCAATAGCCGGAATCTAAGAGTGTCAAGGAAAGAAGGAATTTTGTACAAACACGAAGGAATTTTTTTTTTACACCAGAAACATTTTTCCTGTCCGTACAAAGCTCTCAGATTTTCTTCAAGCCCCATCTCTAGCATATATTTACTGGCCTTAATAAAGCTTTAATATTGGACCCCTAAGATGGAAGTATGTGGCGAATATTTTCCACTGTTGCCTTTCAGTTTTTCGTTTCCAAGTTCAGACTTCAAGTCTGCCACTCCTTTTATTGAGACCGCCAGTCCAACATAATGCCTTTGAAAACAATCACAGTGCCTCCTACAGCAATTGTTTCCTCCCTGGAGAGAAAAAAACATGTTTTTAATCTTAGCTTTCAAAGTACGCTCTCTCACTGGCTCATTCTTTTTCTTTTAATACTCTTCAAAATCCAATTTTTCTAATGCTTTGTGGCTCACACTGAATCACTTATTTCCAGAGATTTGAATTGCTGCAAGCGGGTCTCTTGGGTCTATCCTAGTGAAATCAATAATAGGCATTTCTACCATGTAACAACGTGCCAGGAGGTGTTTTGTATCCCTTTTTATTTAGATCATCCCAGTGAATCTTTATATAATGGTGTCCTTCTCTGCAAGAGGTTTCCCTTTTTTTTTTTTTTTTTGCCTTCCTTCTCAACTCCTGTAGCTGGTAGGAAAGGCATGATGGAGAAATCAGTGATGTTAGTTTCTTTCTTTCCCATCTTTCTCACATTCACCTCTAGTTTTCTACTCTTTCTCCCATTCCAATTCTTCAGTTGTATCTTGCTGGCCACTTTTAAGAGGCTGACAGACACAGAGGCACCTGAGAGACTCTCTCACTCTCAATGAGACAGTCTCACTCTGAAGGACCCACAGTGCAGACCTTTGATCTCTGGTCGCATGGAAGAGGCTCCTCCCACCTTGACTCTGCCCCCCCGTCACCCTAGGGTTCTGCATGGTTTGAACAGACCCCCACTCCCTGTCATCACTGCCCTCTACTCTGTCCTTTCTTGTACTTCACTTAGGTCTACTGCAGTACCCCCAACAGTTACTCACCCTACTGAAGGACATACATTTCCACTCCATGAGACCACAACTTGATTTGGATAATTGAATTTCATCAGATATTGAAGGAAAGGCGGCCTTTGAAATGATCTCTGTGAAGACATGTTAACTGATTGGAGGCCTCCCAGCAGAGTATAATAAATAAAATAGTGCCATTTAAATTAGTGACATGTGAATATCATATGATATTGACAGAATTGGGTCATTATTTCAGAAGGTCGTCTTCTTTGACCTTGAAGGAAGCTTTAGTAGGAAGCATGAGAAAGGAGAGAGAAATTAAATCAGCCTGGTAACCAGTGTGTGACAGATGTCATTGATAGATCATGCTTCTGGAGTACAATTTCTTCTCACAAAGCCAAACAGGAACAGTGGCAATATAAATGTTGGCCTGGGGCCTGCTTTCTCTTCTTGGTGTTGTAGAAAGGCTGAAGTTGAAAAGAAAAAAAACAGAAGTCTGGGGTTTTCTTGAAGCTGATAGTTTTTCTCTCAATACTAGGATACCCTGATAAATACTCCTTGACTTTCCAACTTCTGCCTTTCTAGGTTATTAGAGGAGACCACACAGCCTTTCTCAACTGTATTTCCCTCTTAGAAATTCCTTTAAAAGAAATACTGATATAGAGCCCTAGGCCTCTTCTTGCTGCTGGTTCTGACGCTTCTCTCCAGTATGAGAAGCAGGCAGAGGAAAGGTCAGAAGGACAACTCTTCCAGTTCAAGATGAATTGCCGTAGAGCATACAGCAAACGCATGCCCACCACCGACTCCAGGGTGAAGATGTGGGCCTTCAGAGGCGGCTTGTGTTCCTACAGTGGGGTGGGAGCCAGGACAGGTATCTCTGTGTCTTCTCTGTGCTTTTTATAGTCCATTAGGTAGGTGGAGAATACTGTGACACCATTTTAGAAATGAAGTGGAAGCAAAGCAAGGCTCTGTGTCTGGCTAGAGGACAAACACAGCAGAGATGCAACTGAGCCTAGGCCTCAGGTCTTCTGACAACCTGGCTTCTTGCTGTTGGTATAAGTTGCCTCCCCCAAGACTCCATTCTTGGTCAGAAGTCCTATTATTCTGAACTAAAAGAAGCAGCTACATTAAAAAAAATTCTAAGCATGTTGTTTGTTCTCCAGGCACTGAGCTGAAGCGTTGATGTAATCTGTACACACAGAGCTTTGACTTCATCGTGCTTTGCTAGAATCACATTCCAGGGCTTTGTGGTCGATATTATGCGATGCCATTTTGCTGGTTTGTGCTCTGCCAGTTTTTTGGAGCAAGCTTAAATATGCAAATATTTAATGTTTGATAATAGATTATTCATTTTAGTTATGCTCATTTATTTTTTATGCATGGCCCCCATTACTTGGACAGAGCTTAGTAACAGCTCATCTGACATCTAACAAGAAGACACAGGCAAGGACATAATTCGGATGCAGGTCAACTGCTCTTATGAGCGTCGAGCTGCATGAGGAAAGAGCACATTTGAGGCAAGGCCAACTATTTCTAGGGAAAACGCCAGCTGTTATTGCCTGTCTGTTACTCCCTCAGAGGCCGTTTCATGGGATAGGAGGAGCAGTGACAGAGGCAGTAGGACATTACTTGAAATTATGGGTTGAAGGTGAATGGAAAAGAAACCTGTTTGGTCACTTCCACTGATTCCTAAACTGCAGCATTTCCCCATTTGGGCCACTTCTAGCTTTAGGGATAATAAAAAGGGACCTGGAGGGAAAGCATTATCACTTGGGTGGTAAATACTTTAATTAATTTGCACGAGGATGTTTCTGTACCTTAGAGGGAGTCACTAGGTTCTTACTTACCTAGTGTCTTACCAGGAAACCTCCTGTCATGGCAAAAGGAAAGAACAGTAGCCAGTAATTCCATTGCACCTTTGTGTGCTTTGCTATTATGATTCCTGGATTTTGACATTGCCCCTTACCTCAAGGTGAGGAGAAATGGGGAAGGCAGAGAGGATAGAACTGTTTTGTCTGTGGCAGGGATGTGGTGGAGCAGTCACCTGTCTAAGGGATGGGGTTGGTTTCTAACTGCTAGTTGGATGATAAATTGGACGATAGCAGAGAATTTTTCTTTAGATTCAGGCACTCATTACCTGTCCTTCCAGATATGCTCAAAGCATCGTTTTACTTAGGCCAGTGTAGCTCCTTGACAGAAGCTTTCATTTATGAATGGATAACTTTTTCCTTAGGGTCAAATTTTTCTGGCAGTGGGTGTTCTATTTCAAATGCCCACTTTTTCAACCAATAACATTCAAATGCTTTAAAGATTTAAGTTATTCTATCAGGTATATACTCATAATACTAATTCTCTTATAACCTAATTAAACCCATTGAATTTGAAGAGTCATACAGTTCTTGCCAATACACAATTCAAGCCATTGTTTCATAATAACTTGTTTAAAACTGCAGGGTCCAGGAGTGCAGTGGCCTCCTGAAACCATCACCTGGGAGGCATCCCAGTATTTCCTATCGGGGACATGCTTGTCCTCACAGGGGATTTATCAGGATTGCCCAGTACAGACAGTTTGGGATGCTTTCAGTGGTCCTAGGATGGGATGCTTTCAGTGGTCCTAGGATGGGATGCAGCAAATGCTAACAGGGTCATGGTTTGTACAATATCTAGCATGAGGGAGAGTGAGGAGTGGGCATAGTGGCTTCTAGTGCTGTATTTCTAAAACAAAAAAATTGTGGTAAAGTATACGTAAGTGTACAACTTGGTGGCATTAAATACTTCACAAAATTATGTAACTATCACCAGTGTCCATTTCCAGAACTTTCTAATCATCCCATACAGACACTCTGTACCCATTAAACAATATCTCTATTCCCTCTTCTCCCAGGCCCTAGTACCCTCTATTCTACTTTCTGTTTCTCTGAACTTGCCTATTTTAAGTACCACATATAAGTGGAATCATGCAATATTTGTCCTTTTGTGTCTGGCTTATTTCACTTAGTATGTTCTCAAGGTTCAGCCATGTCAGAGTATGTATCAGAATTTCATTTCTTTTTATGGCTAAATAATATTCCATTATATGATGTGCTACAGTTTGTTTATCCATTCATCTGTTGACGGACAGTTGGGTCGTTGCCTTTTTCTGTTGTGAGTAATGTTGCTATAAACATTGGTGTACAAGTATCTTCTAAGTCCTTGCTTTCAATTCTTCTGGGTATATATCCAGAAGTGGAATTTCTGGATCATACAGTCATTCTATGTTTAACTTTTTGAGGGACTATAAAACTATTTTCCATGAAGTTTGTACCATTTTATATTACCGTCAGATGTGCACGAGGGTTCCAATTTTTCCACATCGTTGCCAACACTTGCTGTTTTCTGGGGGTTTTTGTTTTTGATACTAGCCATGATAATTGCATGAAGTGGTATCTCATTGTGGTGGTGCTGTATATTCGATAGAGCAAAGGGAAGCAAGGAATAGGAAGAGTACTTTTGCTTGGAAATTTAGCCATTGACTATATCCCAGAAGAGGCAAGTTCTACATTGCAGTTATGAGGTCCATCTAAAGCAAGTTACTTGGAGAGTTCTCAAGATGGCAGAGTGGGAAGATCCTGAGCTCACTTCCTCTCATAGGCACTCCAAACTTACAACTATTTACAGAGAAACTATTGATGAGAAATACTGGAAGTTACCGGAAAAGACCTTCTACAACTGAAGCTATAAACAAGGAACCACAACAAGACAGGTTGGAGTGGCAGAGCCGCAGTATAGTCAAGATCCATACCCCTAGGTGGGAAACCCACAAATGGGAGAATAACTACAATGGAAGAAGTTCTCCCCAAGGAGCGAGGGGTCTGAGCCCCATGCTGTGCTCCCCAGCCTGGGCTTCCTGCACCAGCAGGCAGAGCTCCCAGAATGTGTGGCTTTGATGGCCAATGAGGCTTACTTTCGGGAGGCCCAGAGAGCTGTGGGAAATAGTGACTCCACTCTTAAATGGCTCACAAAATATCACATGCTCTGGGACCCAGGGCAGAAGCAGTGATTTGAAAGGAGCCTGGGTCAGACCCACCTGCTGATCTTGAGCATCTCCCAGAGAGGCAGGAGGCAACTGGGACTCACCCTGGGGACACAGACACTGGTGGCAGCCCTTTTTGAGTGCTGTTCTAACAGGAGGACCCTGGTGCTAACAACCACCATTTTGGAATCCTCCCTGTAGCTTATTAGCCTCAGGACCCAGACCCACCCCTGCCCACCAGTCTGTAGGCACCAGTACTGGGACACCTCAGTCCAAACAACAATCAGTGTTTGCAGATGACATCATACTATACATAGAAAATTCTGAAGATGCTACCAAAAACTACTAGAGCTCATCAATGAATTCAGTAAAGTTGCAGGATATAAAATTAATATACAGAAGTCCATTGTATCTCTTTACACTAATAATGAACTACCAGAAAGAGAAATTAAGGAAACAGTCCCATTTATAATCACATCAAAAAGAATAAAATGCCTAGGAATAAATCTAACTAAGGAGGTAAAAGACCTGTACTTGGAAAACTATAAAACTATAAGACACTGATGAAAGAAATTGAAGTGACACAAACAGATGGAGAGGTAGACTGTGTTCATGCATTGGAAGAATTAATGTTTTTAAAATGACCGTACTACCCAAGGCAGTCTACAGATTCAATGCAGTATCTATCAAAATACCAATGGCATTTTTCACAGAACTAGAACAAATAATTTTAAAATTTGTATGGAAACACGAAAGACTCTGAAGAGCCAAAACAGTCTTGAGAAAGAAGAACAGAGCCAGAGGTATCATATATTCCCAGAGGTATCATATATTCCCAGACTTCAGAATATACTAAAAAAAACGACAGTAATCAAAACCCTATGGTACTGGCACAAAAATAGACACATGGGTCAGTGGAATAGAATAGAAGGCCCAGAAATAAGCCAATGCAATTGTGACAAAGGAGGCAAGAATATACAACGGAGAAAAGACAGTCTCTTCAATCAGTGATGTTGGAAAAACTGGACAGCTACATGTAAAAGAATGAAATTAGAACAATTTCTTATACCATATATAAAAATAAACTCAAAATGGAGTAAATACTTACGTGTTAGACTGGAAAGCATAAAAATCCTAGAGTAAAATATAGGCAGAACACTCTGACATAAGTCATAGCAGTAATTTTTTGGAACTGCCTCCTAAGGCAAGGAAACGAAAGCAAAAATAAACAAATGGGACCTAATTAAACGTAAAAGCTTTTGCACAGCAAAGGAAACCATGGACAAAATGAAAAGACAGCCTACTGAATGGGAGAAAATACTTGCAAATGACAGATTAGGGGTTAATGTGCAAAATATATGAAAAGCTCATATAACTCAATATGAAAAATAGAAACAATCTGATTAAAAAATGGGTTGAAGACCTGAATAGACATTTTTCCAAAGAAGACATACAGATGGCCAATATGCACATGAAAAGGTGCTCAGCATCACCAATTATCAGAGAAATGCAAATCAGAACCACACTGAGATATGCACCTCACACCTGCAGAATGAGTATCATCAAAAAGACCACAAATAACAAATGTTGATGAGGATGTGAAGAAAAAGGAACCCTCGTACACTGGGAAAGAAATTTGGTGCAGCCATTACAGAAAACAGCATGGAGGTTCCTCAAAAAATTAAAAATAGAACTACCCTGTGATCCAGCAATTCCACTCCTAGGTGTTTATCCAAAGAAAATAAAAACAATAATTCAGAAAGATACATGCATCCCAATGTTCACAGCAGCATTATTTACAATAGCCAAGATATGGAAGCAACCTAAGTACCCATCAACAGATAACTGGATGAAGAAGATGTGTATACATATACAATGGAATACTACATGGCCATAAAAAGTGAAATTTTGCCATTTGCAACAACATGGATGGACCTGGAGGGTATTATGCTTGGTGAAATAAGTCTGACAGAGAAAGGCAAATACTGGATGTTATCATTTAATATGTGGAATCTAAAAAATAAAGCAAATGAATGAATATATCAAAACAGAAACAGACTCACAGAGAACAAACTAGTGGTTACCAGTGGAGAGAAAGATGTGGGGACGAGCAAGATAGTGGTAGAGGATTAAGAGGTACAAACTACTATGTATAAAATAAATAAGATACAAGGATATACTATACAGCACAGGGAATACAGCCAATATTTTAGAGTATTATCTATAAAAACTTTGAATCACTGTGTTGTATACCTGAAACTATTATATTGTGAATCAACTATACTGCAATTAAAAAAAAAACAGTTAAGAAAAATAAAGTTACTTAATCGCTGACCCTCTTTTCTTCCCCAGTACCTGTGATCATGAAGCTTAGAGTAAATAAATCCCCTAGGGAATACCGCCTGCACCAGCGTAAGTTCAGCGCACATGCTGAATGGTGGGCCACGTTTCTTGCTGATTTATTTGCCTTTGATAGATTATAGATACAGCACAATTTGATTATGACCAAAGTATAATAGACTACATTTTTTGAAAAGATAAACATTACAGCGCCTAACTAAAACCTTTTACTTAAAACACATTCCGTTCAAAATACTAGCCACTTTACTTTCTGAAACTATGAGTTTCTCAAGCTAATATTTTAAAGGAAGGGCCTGTGGGATTTAGCCACTGCTGCTCTATGGGGATAATAGTCACTTCATACAGGATTCTATCAGGAATAATATAGAATTTTTTTTTTTTTTTTTGCGGTACGTGGGCCTCTCACTGTTGTGGCCTCTCCCGTTGCGGAGCACAGGCTCCGGACGCGCAGGCTCAGCGGCCATGGCTCACGGGCCCAGCCGCTCTGTGGCACGCGGGATCCTCCCGGACCGGGGCACGAACCCGTGTCCCCTGCACCGGCAGGCGGACTCTCAACCACTGTGCCACCAGGGAAACCCACTTGTCATTTTTATTGACCTTCAGTCAGCTTTTGGTTGTGAACAAAAAAATTGATTAAATCAATTCAAAATAACTTTCTCTCTCTCTCTCCCCCACAGTGCTCACCTACTGATGCTTATGAAGAATCTGAAAATAATATCCCACAAGACTCCGAGTGAGTAGGGGTGCCCCTTAATCAAACAGGCAAGCTTTTTCAGTGAGACAAAGCATGGCTATGTCCTGACTTCCCTTCATTTTAATTAGTTTCTTATCATCTGATAACACACTGGGATGAACTTTCTTTTATGTAAGGCTGCTGTGTTTTCAATATTGTGATCTAGGAGAGATCTTAGTAGACAACCTAACATGCCATCTAATTATTACAGAAGAGAAAAACTACAGATTGTGTATCCTAAAAGGAAAACTATTTTGCAGCGAATTACTTTTTAATTAATTCATCTTTAATAATTTTGCACAGCAAGTCACCTCAGTGCTCTTGGTACACGTTTCTCATATAAGAAATAGCAGGAAATAACATTCCTCAATAT
Organism: Globicephala melas; assembly: GCF_963455315.2. Lineage (NCBI taxonomy): Eukaryota > Metazoa > Chordata > Mammalia > Artiodactyla > Delphinidae > Globicephala > Globicephala melas. The sequence goes on along the minus strand of NC_083329.1, from coordinate 35,878,250 downwards.
TAGGCATTCCGTGAATGACATTTTAAAATGGTGGAGCCGTCATTTGGCTGTGGAATATTCTGACTTAAACAAGTTTGGCCATTCTATTTAGAGCCTTCTGGAATGTAGATTGCTTTTTAGTCTGTGAGGTTAAGATAGAGGGATGCAGATATCAAGATGAATACACACTCAACTTTCTTACCACATCTTGCCTGAATCCCCTCGCAGAATGGAGGTGAGATGTATATCCTTGTTAGGCTTCTCAAATTCACAAAAGAACGTCAACTGATCCTCTAACTCAGCTTCAAAAGTGCCCAAGCCAGGTAATTGTCAAGGATTACAAATCTGAATTCTCTTGGGCTCTATTCAAACACTTAGTCAAGAGAAAAATGGTTGTAGAGAAGGGCTTGTAGGATAGACAATCTATTAAGTCGTCCAGATGAGTGCTTCTCAATTTCTCTTAACAAGGGAGATAATAAAATTAGTATTTATTAAAAACAACGTTGCTCTTTGACACCTGGTACAGCACTTGCACTGACCAGTCGGGATGGATGGTGGCTGTAAAGGACTATACTGCACTGGGGTTGTGTCTTTGAAGATGGAGTTCCTTTGCGTATTGTGAAGTCATGTGGAGCCCCTCACCCACCATTTCCACATGATAATAATTTTACTTCTAGTGTCTCTTGTCAAGTAGAGAATGAGAAAACAAGCCTCCATGAATTCTGTACCAAATTTAAGTGTATTTTCCAATCATAATAATAGCTATACATATTTGAACATTGTTCATATATCAGTGAGTGAGACAGTTATTTATGGCATAAATATATGGGCACTACCTTTGCAAAAACTTTAAGTTTCGCCAGGAATTTGTTGTGCAGAAGTTAGAAGTCACAGAGTAACCTAAGTCAATTATGCTGTGTGATCACCAGATGAAAACCAAAAACATCTCTTGGAGGGTGCTGAGGGCCTGGTTTGTTACATCACACAATGCCAGACCCCTTCAGTGAAATTTTTCACTTTATTTATGAAAAACTATTGCTTTTCTTCTTGGCAAATAGTTTGATTTTATCTTTGGGAAGCAGAATCCTATGATGGACAAAACAATTTAACCGTTAAAAAATCTGGAGGCAAATGTGCCACTTTCCTATAACGGGCAAATAGTGCTTCATGAAAGGTATTTTATATCAGCCTCATTTCATTACTATTGTATTCCCGTGCTTTCTCATCATCATCTATCTCTAATTTCTTATCTTGACATATATGTCTTTGATAGATAACGTAAATCTTTTTCGGAATATAGCCAGATATCAATACACAAGTGGCTGCTGTCTTTAGGTTGGCAAGTCGACATAAGCAAAAGGACAGAGGTATGTATTTGTTGATTCCTTGTGTAAGCTCTCTGGCCATTTGAATATGATGTCAAGATTTCTCTGCAAATCCTGTAAGCCCCTGCTTCCCTTACAAGGTGGATAGGTGCGGTATAGCTGGGGAAATCACTGGAGTGAGAGGAAATTCTGGGCTTTAATTGTTAGCTTTGATGTTAACTAACAGTATTACCTTGATCAGGGCTTTGAGGCATTTGTTCTTTTACAAGTCAGGCGTTGATCAGTTCAGAAATCAGAGCTCAGTGCTTTCAGGGGTCCAAGGAACTCTGTAAGACAAAGGCAGAGGTGGGTACTTTGGGGAATGGAGAGCCCCTGCCCCACCTGAGGCACACCAACCTTTTCAGTACTCTGTGCCAGCTGAGCAGTGGGGGTCAGATTTGCCCAGAGGCTGTCAAGTGTTTCTTTTTCTTTTCTTCTTTGTATAACCCCTGGTCCCAGTGATCCTACAGGCTCCCGCTGTTCTGTCATTCCGTGCTGATAATTCCATTGTTCAGCAGAGTCCACCTCTTTCAGGCTAGGCAAGTGTGAAGAACGAAATGACAGCCAGAGTGTGAGCTGAAGTAGGGGATCGCAGGCGGGGAGACAGGAGAACCCTTTTAAGAATTCATTGACAGCCTCCGGCACCAGGGCAGAGCTGCAGCGGGTTGGGGAATGGTAGCAGCTCACAGACCTACATGACAGGCTGCTGGGAGGGGCGGGCTGTCCTCGCCGAGCTGGACTTTGGACTGACGGTGAATCTAAGAAGCAGAAGCACAAATAGTGACAGGCGGTAATAAATAACTCTTTCCCAGCTTCCCTTTCTTCCCTCCCCTAGACCCTTAGGCATCCAGCCTACTTTCTGCTCCTTTCAACAGCGTTCTCATTATATTCTACCTGTCACTCAAGTGCAGTTCAATCGCCAGTTTCTCCTCGAAGCCCTCCTGTCTCTGCTGTTGGAATTCTCTGTGCTCTGTGTTTGGTTTGGGTTTCACTGGGTGCAGACTGCATTCTACCAGGCACTGGTATTATTATACATAGTCTGTTTTCCCCTGCTGGAATGTAAGCTGCTTGGGAGGAGGGATCACCTTCTCCCTGCTTTTCTGTCTCCCTCTTGGTGCCTAGAACAGTGTTTTGTCAATCAGGTGTTCAGGAAATAAGGTAAAAAAGCCTAGGCTCTGTGTCCAGAAACACAGACTCAGTCTGGGCTGCTGGACCCATTAGCTAGGTGACTTTGGATGAATTGGCAACCTCTCCAAATTTCAGAGTTTATTATTAGTTGTTTGTTTTTAGGATTATATGATAAACTCGCACACAGTTCTCAGCACAATAATACCTGTTGCCTGGATAAATGTTAAGAACTATGTTGCTTCGTGTTGCATTCTATGCTCACTGTAGCCAGTCCCTTTCTTCATTATCTGAAAAATGAGTTTATGCGTGTTGATGAAAAATGGGGCTTTGGAAATGAAGGCTTTAAGATGGACCAGAAATGTACTGACAAAAATTGGAAAACAAGGATTTGGCATCTTAGATTTCGAGGAATAGGGAGAAAAGGTGACTGCTATTGGAAAGCAGAAATTGCAAACTAATTATGAAGAGGAGGCCTGAGGTAAACAAAGTAAATTTAATTAAGATGAGCAGTTGGTTGGGCTGTCCAGAATGACAAATGTTTTTTCAAAAAAAAAAAAAAAAAGGATAGAGTCAGAAGTAAAAATGAGGTAAAAAGTGAGAAAAATTCAAAGAGAAAATCTCCTTGTGGAATCTGTCCTAGGACTAGGGTGCATAGCTGCGGTGGAGAGGGACCAGGAATTCCTATGTATGGATACCTGAGGGTTGAGCAACCCACCTAGAGGCCTAAAGCTGTGCCTGGGACAGGAGACTCATACCAGATCTCACCAGAAAGGACCAGGCATCCTCAAAGCTCAGGGATGGACTAGTAATCTCCCTCTTACCCTAGAGCCAGGATTTCAAAATTCCTTATAATTTTGCAAGTTGATCTTCATTTCTAAAGCACCTATGAAGTGAGTGAACTAAGGTTGCAATAACGGAAGGATTTGGGAGTGGATGAAGTTTCATATGAAGCCAAATAATCAGAGGTTGCTGGCTGAGCATGGAATTAAACTATCATATTTCATTATTTCTAAGATACATATATTATCACATTTATTATGATATGTATTAGACAATGGTGTCTTATTATCATGCTGGCCAGGCAGCAGTCGAGATGTGCTTGTCAAAATCTGCATAACTTAAAGTCAAAAGTGCTAGCATCAAAACTTGCATAATGGGTGCGTGTGACTTTTTGAATTAGGGTTTTCTCAGGGTAGATGCCCAGTAGTGGGATTGCTGGGTCGTATGGTAGTTCTAGTTTCGTTTTTTAAGGAACCTCCATACTGTTCTCCATAGTGGCCGTATCAATGTACATTCCCACCCACAGTGCAAGAGGGTTCCCTTTTCAACATACTGGTATATTAATGGACATATGTGGAATCTAGAAAAATGGTACAGATGAACCTGTTTACAGGGCAGGAATAGAGACACAGAGGTAGAGAATGGACATGTGGACACGGTAGAGAGAGGAGGGTGGGATGAATTGGGAGATTGGGATTGACAAAGGTGCCCTGCCATGTGTAAAACAGATAGCTAGTGGGAACCTGCTGGATAGCACAGGGAGCTCAGCTTGGTGGTTTGTGGTGACCTAGATGGGTGGGATGGGGGGGGGTGGTGAGGGAGGGAATATATGTATACATACAGCTGATTCACTTCGTTGTACAGTAGAAACTAACAACATTGGAAAGCAACTACATCCCTATTAAAAAGAACAAAAACCTTGCAAAATGGGTCAGCACCTTGGGAGAAAATCTGGAGACACATGTGAATAACTGTTTTAAGAAATGTGAACTCGCCACGACATTGACGGCACAGGGGCTGGAAAAGAACATGAGTGGCTCTTACACAGAAAGTGCTTAGGAAGAATCAGGTTTACATTGTGAAGAAATTTCAAAAAAGAGTTTTTATTTCACTTATATTTTTCAATTTATGTGGGTAGACGATAAAAACGCCTAAATCAGTTTCTATCAGCTAAGACTCAACAAGAGGCTGTTTACACATGCAGTAGGGAAACACAGGGGTAGTGGAATAGTACTGTGACCTGGGAATGGTAACAGCGAAGCCTTTGCCACCACTGGGCAAAGGGCTGGGGTGCAAACTAGAGGCCAGAGTGAGAGAGTTGTGAGATAGGGCTTAGGAGGAGGGAGCACAAGTGACCCTGCAGGGAGAGAGTTGGGGGAATAAACATCCCCACCTCTCTCTCCCTCATTCTCTGATCTCTTGCAGGGGCTCCCCATTGGTCATACCCAGTTGGAAGTCAGAGGTAAGAGGATCCATTTACGTAACCTACCAATTTTCAAGCTTTTTGGTCTCAGAACTCCATTACGCTCTTAAAAATTATTGAGAACTTCTGTTTATGTAGCTTATATCCATTGATACTTAGCATATTAGAAATGAAAGCTAAGAAACTAATTAAAAAGTAATAAACCCATTGTATGTTAATACAAGAAAAATTTCAATGAAAAACAGCTCCTTGTTTCAAAAGCTAGTGAGTATGTGGCATTGTTTTACATTTTGGAGAAATGCTAATGTTTGGCTTCATGGAGGACACCTGGATTTTCATGTTGATTTCTGCATTCAAAACGTGGTGACATATTATTTTGGTTGAAGTGTATGAAGAAAGTATAGCCTCACACCTACCTGCAGTTAGAAAAGGGGTCTTTTCAGTATCTTTTCCAAAAGTCATGTACAGTCTTCTTTAATAATGCACCAAAGCTCAGCAAGTAGTTTCTTAAAGGTTAGTGCAATGTGGAATCTGAAATTATAACAATGAACTTTTTGTGTTTGGTTACATTAAAATCCATTGGTCTATATCACACTTTGAATGTACCTTTTACCCATGCATGATTTTGTAGTTTTATGCCTTGGTCGTTTGGAAAATATGGGTTTAGTGAATTAGGCAGATCTACTACATATTGACACATTTGAATATACAATATCCAAAAAAATAACGTATCTGAAAAATCTTTAAACTTTGGGAAATTGTCAATCTCATTGTAGCAGATATGTTTCAAAAATTCTAATATTTGCTTAAAAACTCAAATTTTATCATGGGCAGCAAATATGTCTTTCTCAAAATGATAGACTCACTTGTGTTATTTTCAAGAAAATACCTGCCAAAAGCCAATTCTGAGTAACTACAGTTTATCTGTTAGTCTTATTTCCAAATGCTGTTCCATGAGAAAAGCAGATATTCAGCCTGCAGTTGAAACAATCCTGTCGATGCTTTTCTTGGAAATAACCATCATGCTTTGGTGTACCACAGAAGTATGCTTTATGCATACTGCCATTTCATTACATGGAATATTAAAAAGACATTTCATTACATGGAATATTAAAAAGACATGGACGCAAAAGATGTGAGACTGAATGCAATTAATACTGTTTTTTTGCTGTTTTGTCATGGGCATTCTTAAATGAAACTGGCATTTCTTAAAAGATTGCGTTAGTGAAGAACACGGTGACTGCCAGCAGGTTGGTGCCACTGCCTTGATTCCTGCTAAGGCTCCAGAAGTTTTATCCACCTTTGATTTTTGCACCATCAATTCAAATTGAAAAAGGCAAGTACTGTCTTAGTATTCTTATAAAGATACTTCTGACCTGTATACCTCCTGAAAAAGTCTTGAGGAAAACTGGGGCTTTGGGGACTATACTTTGTGAACTGCTGAGGTAGCCTATCCAGGTCAGTCCCCTGAGTCAGAAGGCAGCATGGAGAAAGGGGAGGAGCAGATTTTGGAGTGGTGGTGGGCAATAGGAAGATATGCAAAATAAAGCCTTCATCAGCACTCTGCTTTCGTATAAAATACAAAACAAATCTCCATTATAAGACTACTTAATCTTTGGTTCCTAAGAGCTTGCAGTTTAGGAGAAGGGATAAGTCAAGTGTTCAGGTAACAACAGAAACTCAACAGTGGATGGGATCAAGATGGCAGAGTAGGAGGACGTGGACCTTACCTCTCCCCAAAAATCAATCCACAAGTGGAACAATTTTCACAGAAAATCAGCTGGAAACTGGCAGAAGATCTCTCATACGACCGAAGCTGCAAGAAAGACCACCTCCACCCCCGCCATGTATCCAGGTAGGCAAAAAGGCTTCAGGATGGGACTGGCATCCCTAGGAGGGATCTGTGAAGGAGGGAGGGTCCCCACAGGCAGACCTTCATCCTGGGAAGCCTCCCTGTAGCCTGGGACAGATAGAGGGGTTGTAGGAGCCTGGACTCTGTTCACGAGGAGTGCCTGTGTACTAGCTTGCTAGCAATCAGGGTAGAGAGAGACCAGTGCTGAGGACTGCCACCTAGCTGCACTTCCTAGCCCAAAACATGAGCCCTGTGGGGCTGCTAATACGCACAGCACCTACGTGCTGAAAATTGGGCAGACAAACCCTGTGGTCGGGGCTGAACCTTAGAGCCCATTGTCAAGGTGCCTAGAGCAGGGCACGGCTTCTGCAGTGGCAGACTTTGTTAGCACACACATGGCTGGGGCAGGGCTGACATCTGAGCCCATTATCAGCACTCACAGACTTAGGGCAGAGGGGAGGTCCGAGGGTGAGCCCAACACCTGTGGACTTTGTCGGCATGTACACCGGGTAGTCAACAGCATCACAGATTTGCACAAGTCCAGTGGAAAGCCCCTGGGGAGAAGTATGCAGGGGTTCCTTTCCTGGTGGGAACACTCTGGTTCCACCTACCTCACACTGCAGCTTGGAGATGGATCTGGGGCAGACAAGTCCTGGGAAAGCCCTAATAGAGAGGCAGCCCAGGTCCCAGGCAACAGCGAAACTGCCTTGATTCCTGCAGGCACCATACTCCAGGCTCTGGTGACAGCCCAGAACTAGGTCTGGAATGAACACAGTAGACAAAGGAATGCGACCTTGGGCTGCTTCTGGGCAGAACTGTGGATACCTGCACAGGTGCTGCACAGGTTCACTGTGACCACATGGGCATCACTTGCTTCAGCACTAACCTCCTTGGGGACAGAACACACACTTAAGCACAAGGGACCCTTACTGAACCTGACTCTCAGGCCTTCTACTTCAAAAACTGGAGAGCAGACTCTGCCACTGCCAGGGCTGTGACAGCCATGGAACAAAGAGGAGGCCCTGCCCAATATCCACTGCAGGCTCTAGACACCACAACATCAATCACATCCCCTATCAAGGGGATAACAGCCAACATACTCTGAGGAAAGATGTGGCAGCATCCATCCCAAAAACAGCCCTTGCATAAAAATATTGGACTAACACAGTCTATACAGGGCCACTCCCACATAATAACAACACTTTAAGACCACGGTAGATAAATTTCTCTGTTTCTATGAATTTAGGAAGAATAGTTAAAAAGCAGAGAAAGAACAATACCCCAAAAGAATAATGAAAATGACCTTGCCAGTCCACTAGACCCTGAGTTCAGAAAGTAATAAAATGCTAAAGGAATTAAGAATTATTGATAGAAATTCAGATCAGTGTAACAAGGAACTAGAAACTATCTTTCAAAATTAGACAACTCAATTACTGAGATAAAAACCAAACCAGAAGCAATGAATAGCAGACTAAATAACAGAGAAGAATGAATAAGTGATCTGGAAGATAGGATAATGGAAAGCACCCAATCAGAACAACAGAAAGACAAATGGAAAAAAAAGAAAGCAACATACAAGATTAATGAGATAATATAAAGCATGCCAACCTATGCATAATAGATCTTCCAGAAGGAGATGAGAGAGAGAGAGAAAGGGATTAAAAATGGATTTGAAGAAATTATGTCGGAGAATTTCCTGCACCCAAAGAAGAAAACATATCCAGGTACAGCAAACACAGAGGGTCCCAAACAAGATGAACCCAAACAGACCCACACTGAGACATATCATATATATATATATATATTTTTTTGATGTGGACAATTTTTAAACTCTTTACTGAATTTCTTACAATATTGCTTCTGTTTGATGTTTTGGTTTTTTGGCTGCAAGGCATGTGGAATCTTAGCTCCCTGACCAGGGATTAAACCTGCACCCCCCTGCAGTGGAAGGTGAAGTCTTAACCACTGGATGTCCAGGGAAGTCCCGTGACATATTATATTTAAAAGGCAAAAGTTAAATATTCTAAAGGCAGTAAGAGAAAACAAAGAGTCAGTTACAAGGGAATTCCCATAAGGCTATCAGCTGATTTCTCTGCAGAAATTTTGCAGGGCAGAAGGGAGTTGCATGATATATTCTAAGTCCTGAAAAGGAAAAATCTGCAACCTAGGATACTCTACCCAGCAAGATGATCATTTAGAATAGAAGGAGAGAGAAAGAATTTCTCAGACAAGCAAAAACTAAAAGATTACAGCAATACTAAACCTAACCTAAAAGAAATATTCTATTTCTTCTCTAAATAGAAAAGGTAGGAATCTATAGGAAAGGAAAAATCACAATAGGAAAGGCAAATAGATAAAAAAGATTGAGTATCAAGTAAGTCAGTACAAAGATTAAAAGCCAATAAATTTTCTTTGTAAAAGTGATTGTAACCACAATTAACAGCAGAAGGTAAACATGAAGATGTAAAATAGGACATCAGAATCACAAAATGTGGGGGAAGGGAGTAAAGAAAATGTAGATCTTTTAGAATGTGTTTGAACTTATATGACCAGCAGTCTAAAGAAATAGATATAGTTATGGGTTAATATACATGAAAACCAGGGTAACCACAAATCAAACACATACAGTAGATTCACAAAGAACAAAAAGAAAGGAATTCAAGCATAATACAAAAGAAAACTATCAAACCATGAAAGGAGAAACAAAAAGAACAAATGAAGAAAGAACTATAAAATCAACTGGACAACAAGGTTTGGCAATAAATACATGTGTAGCAATAATTACCTTCAATGTTAACGGACTAAGTGCTCTGATCAAAACATGAGTGGCAGATTGGATTAAAAAAACAAGAATATACAATATGCTGCCTACTTTAGGGTGAAAAGCACACACATATATTGAAAGTGAGAGGATGGAAAAAGATATTTCATGCCAAAGAAAATGACAAAAAAGCAGGGGTAGCAATACTCATATCAGACAAAACAGACTTTAAAAACAAAGGCCATAAAGAAAGAAAAAGAAGGACACTATGTAATGATAAAGGGATCAATACAAAAGGATGATATTATACCCAATATAGGAGCACCTAAATATATAAAACAAATACTAACAGACATAAAGGGAGAAATTGACAAGAATACAATAACAGTAGGGAATTTTAACACCCCACTGGTATCAACAGACAGATCTTCCAGACATAAAGCAAGAGATCCTAAATGACACAATAGAACAGTGAGACTTAGTTGATATCCAAAGGACACTACTTTCAAAAAAGCCAGTGTACACATTCTTTTCAAGTGTGCATGAACATTCTCTAGAATTGCCCACATACTAGGACACAAAATAAGCCTCAACAAGTTTAAGAGGACAGAAATTATTTCAAGCATTTTTTCCTAACCACAATGGCATCAAACTAGAAATCAACCACACACACAAAAAAAGAAAAAAATCACATGTAGACTAAACGACATGCTACTAAAATATTAATGGGTCAATGATGAAATCGAAAGAGGAAATCAGAAAATACCTTGAGACAAATGACAATGAAAACACAACTTTACAAAATCTATGGAATGCAGCAAAACCACTTCTAAAAGGGAATTTCATAGCAATACAGGCCTTCCTCAAGAATGAAGAAAAATAACCTAACCTACCACCTGAAAGAATTAGAAAAAGAACAAACAAAACCCCAAGTCAGCAGAATGAAGTAAATAATAAAGATCAGAGAGGAAATAAACTATAGGTCAAAAAACAATAGAAAAGATAAAACCAAGAACTAGTTTTTTGAAAAGATAAAGAAAATCAATAAACCTCTAGCCAGACTCACCAAGAAGAAAAGAGAGAGGAACCAAATAAAGAAAATAAGAAATAAAAGAAGAAGAATAATGACCTATACTGCAGGTACAAAAAAATCATAAAATACTATAAACAGCTATATGTCAACAACTTGGACAGCTTAGAAGAAATGGACAAGTTTCTAGAAACATACAACCTGCCAAAATTGAGTCAAGAAGAAATAGATAATTGGAACAGACCAGTCACTAGATGTGAAATAGAATCTGTAATAAAAAAAAAAAAAACTCCCTGCAAACAAAAGTCCAGGACTGGATAGCTTCTACCAAATTCTAATTTGGTAGAATTACCAAATTAGAATTCTACCAAAATAGAATTCTACCAAATATACAAAGAATTCTACCAAATATACAAAGAAATATACAAAGAACTTATACCAATCCTTCTCAAACTATTCCAAAAGACTGAAGAGGAGAGAACACTCCCAAGTTCATTCTATGAAGCCACCATCACCCTGATACCAAAACCAGAAGATACTACAAAAAAAAAATTATAGGCCAATATCTTTGATGAATACAGATGCAAAAAACCTCAACAAAATATTAGCAAACTGAATCCAACTACAAAAAAAAAATTATAGGCCAATATCTTTGATGAATACAGATGCAAAAAGCCTCAACAAAATATTAGCAAACTGAATCCAACAATACATGAGAAGGATCATATACCATGATCAAATTGGATTAATTCCACTGTTGCAAGGATGGTTCTACATACCCAGATCTATCAATGTGATACACCACATTAACAAAAGGCAAAAAACATATGATCATTCTCAGTAGACACAGAAAAAAAAACAATAAAATTCAACATCCATTCATGATAAAAACTCTCAACAATATGGGTATAGAGGGACTATATCTCAACATAATAGAAGCTATTTATGCCAAACCCACAGCCAATATAATATTCAATGGTGAAAAGCTGAAAGCCTTCCCACTAAAATCTAGAACAAGACAAGGATGCCCACTCTCACCACTTCTATTCAACATAGTATTGGAAGTCCTAGTCACAGCAATCAGACAAGAAAAAGAAAGAAAAGGTATCCAAATTGGAAAAGAATTAAAGCTATCACTGTTTGCAGATGACATGATACTCTATAGAGAACCCTAGAGACTCCACACAAAAGCTATTAGAATAAATAAATTCAGCAAGGTAGCAGGATACAAGATTAATATACAGATATCTGTTGCATTTCTTTATACTAACAAATATCAGAAAGTTAAAAAAATCCCATTTAAAACTGTCAAAAATAATAAAATACCTAGGAACAATCTTAACCAAGGAGGTTAAAGACCTATACACTGAAAACTCTAAAATATTGATAAAGGAAATTGACTATGATCCTAAGAAATGAAAATAAATCCCATGCTCTTGAATTTTTAAAATGACCATACTACTCAAAGCAATCTACAGATTTACTGTGATCCCTTATCAAAATACCCATGACATTTTTCACAGAATTAGGACAAATAATCCTAAAATTTATGTGGAATCACAAAAGACCCAGAATTGCCAGAGCAATCCTGAGGGAAAAAATAAAGCTGGAGGCGTAACCCTCACATACTGCAGACAATACTACAAAGCTACAGTAATCAAAACAGTGTGGTATTAGCACAAAAACAGACATATAAATCAATGAAACAGAATTAAGAGCCCAGGAATAAAGCCATACACCTATGGTTAATTAACCTATGACAAAGGAGACAAGAATATACAATGGAGAAAAGACAGTCTCTTCAGCAAATGGTGTTGGGGAAGCTGGACAGCTGCATGTAAATCAATAAAATTAGAACACTCCCTCAAACCATATGCAAAAATAAACTCAAAATGGTTTAAAGACCTAAATATAAGACACGGCACCATAAAACTCCTAGAAGAGAACACAGGCAGAACCACCTCTGACATAAATCATAGCAATATTTTCTTAGATCAGTCTCCCATGGCAAAAGAATTAAAAGCAAAAATAAACAAATGGCAACTAATCAAACTTAAAAGCTTTTGCATCAAAGGAACCCATCGATAAAACAAAAAACAACCTATGAAATGGGATAAAATATTTGCAAAGTAAGAGACCAACAAGGGATTAATTTCCAAAATATACTAATAGCTCATACAACTCAATATCAAAAAAAAAAACCAAAAACCCAACCCAATTAAAAAAATGGGCAGAACAGGGGTGGGGGACAAAGAGGGATGGACTGGGAGTTTGGGGTTGGTAGAGGCAAACTATTATATTTAGAATGAATAAACAAGGTCCTACTGTATAGCACAGGGAACTATATACAGTCTCCTGGGATAAACAGTAATGAAAAATAATATAAAAAAAAGTCTGTGTAAAACTGAGTCACATTGCTGTACATCAGAGATTGGCACAACATTGTAAATCAACTCTACTTTAATAAAAAAATGGGCAGAAGACCTAAATAGACATCTCTTGAAAGAAGACATACAGATAGCCAACAGGCACATGAAAAGATGCTCAACATCAATAATTATTAGAGAAATGCAAATCAAAACCACAATGAGGTATCACCTCCCACCAGTCAGCATGGCCATCATCAAAACATCGACAAATAATAAACCCTGGAGAGAGTGTGGAGAAAAGGGAACCCTCCCACACTGCTGGTGGGAATGTAAATTGGTGCAGCCACTATGGAAAATGATCTAGCAATCCTACTCCTGGGCATATATTTTGAAAAGATGAAAACTCTAATCTGAAAAGATACATGCACCCCAATATTCATAGCAGCAGTATTCATAATTGCTAAGACACGGAAACAACCCAACTGCTCATCAACAGACAATTGGTTTAAGAAGATGTGGTATATATTTATACAATTGAATATTACTCAGCCATGAAAAAGAATGTAATACTGCCACTGGCAGCAACATGGATGGACCTAGAGAATTCTATGCTTGGTGAAATGTCAGAGAAAGACAAACATCATATATCACTTACATGTGGAATCTAAAAAATAATATAAACGAACCTATATACAAAACAGAAACAGACTCACAGACATAGAAAACAAATTTATGGTAACCAAAGGGGAAAGGGTGTGGGGGAGGGAGAAATTAGGAGTATGGGATTAACAGATACTATTACACATGAAACAGATAAGCAACAAGGATTTACTGTATAGTACAGGGGACTATATTCAATATCTTATAATAACCTATAATGGAAAATAATCTAAAAAAATAACTGAATCACTTTGCTGTATAACTGAAACTAACACAATATTGTAAATCAACAATATTCGGTTAAAATAAAACTCAAAAAGTATAGCTTAGTGTAATTGTAGCTTTTTTTCTTTAGTGGTATATAAAATAAAATACATCTTTGAACTGATTCCTTAAGTCTTACATTCTATGATGTACGATAAGTAGAGAGAATCAAACGAATCCCATGTTGGAGTGACCTGATGCATCTCTGTCCATTCTAAGGTGTAACTGCCACTGGGACCAGTCCGGTCAGTCTTTGGGACAGATTTCCTGCTCCCTACGTGGAACACCATGCATACTTATTTTAGAAACACTTGGTTTTCTAGCCTTCCATTGTTTATGAATCTCCTGAGAGATATATTTTATCTTCTAAACTTATGAATGTACAAATGAATGGGTGAATGAATAAATATGAATGGCCTAGAAGTCATTGCGCCTCCTTCAAGGGACTTCGCCTGTCCACTCTGGTGGGATGATTTTGTACCTATCATCCCACCAGAGATGATAATTTCTCTGGTGTCCAGTTTCCTTTCACCCTTGGATAGGAAGGATCATTTTACTGTCACCCTGTACTCCTTGCTCGCTATGCGTATGGACTTAATAAAGAAATGAGGCAGACGGATACACTATACTGCCTTCAGTCACTCTTCCACGAATGCCCAGCCTTGGCTAAAGAGGAAGGTAACGTTATCTGCAAACTGCAATCACCTGAGTTTACATTTGCAAGGGAAATGGTAACCTAGGAACAATCCTTTACTTCGAGGGGATTAGCACTTCAGCTGATTTTGGACTCTCTTATTTGTTTCTATAAATTTTTAACAGCTTGAAATGGCATTAAACTCTGCAGAGAGCACAGTATAATGCCACTAATCCTGTTGATCTTACATTGCTTTACAGAGGCAAGAACAGCAATAAATCCTTTTATGTGTAAATCAGGAGAGATGTTAGCCATTTCTCTGCAAGGACATACTTTATTACTAGAGTTGGCTGATATAAGTTAGAACTCAAGTATTAAATTTGAAATGTCTTGTCTTCTTCCTTTGCTAGTCCACTGATTCTCTTCCTTCTCCCATTTCCCCTTCCCCAAATAACTGAACCTTTCCTATATCCATCTATCCATCCATCCATCCATCCATCCATGCATCAACTTGCAAAATCTCTGTGTCTGACCATCCTGCCATTTTAGGACATATTTCTGTAAAGCATTGTGACAGATGCTTTCTGAGGGAACACAGTAAGACCTGGTTTCTAAGATCTTGCTGTCTAGTGGGAGGGATAAGTCAAGTGCACAGGTAACAGAAACTTAAGGTTGGATTTGACAGGATATTGGTTAAGGGCAAGTGCTCAGCAGATAGTCTATGCTTGTCTCTATCATTTCCTACCTGTACATCCTCAGGCAAATCCTTTGATGTATCCGAACCTCAGGTTCCTCATCTGCAATGTCAACCACATATGATTGTTGTCATGATTAAATAAAGCATAAGTATTTAGCACAATGCTATTTATTGCCCTAAATAATATTAAATATAATTTGTGCTCAGAGATATATAAGCAATAACCAAACTGACCCCTAAATTATTAATAGTACATTTACCTAACCACCAATAAAATGTATCGAATTTGGTTTTCACTGTATATATCTTTCAGAAATAAAGCTAGCCAAGAGGCCCTGAGCTGTCACCAGCATTATACATATAGTAAAGTTGTTTCTTACACAGATGATATGGCTATGCCTAAGAAAAGATGCTCCCTGAATTATCTTTCTTATGGTAGACATATGTTGTGGGAAGCCACCTGCACTGTTTCAACTGATCCCTACTCTTAACAAGCAATGATATCCAAATGTGTTACCTTCCCAGGGCTGGATTTATCCAGACCAAAGCTTGTCATGTCCAACATAGGTCATCATATTTGCTGTGCTTGGTCCTGTACAAACCAATCCCATTGCCTTCAGCCAGTTGCTGGTTTGGCTGACCCCTGTGCTTGGTTTCTGCCCATCTCATCTTATACTAGTTTGAATCCCATCAGTTTCTACTCTTGAAGCACATCCCCCGCCCCACCCCATGCCAACACAGCCATCACTGATTCATATAGGTTCTGGGGAAAGAAAGGACCACAGTCTCCAGAACTTCAGAGGACCAGAGGAGACCAATCTACTTCAAGACATTGGCAGTGTGGAGTTCCCACTGGAAGAGAGGAACAATGGGGGAAAAGGTAAAGGGCCTAGAATCAGAACCTCAGAGGGACCTCTGACCCCAGTTCTGATTTACTCTGTCATGCTGAACAAATTACTGAGCTTGACCCATCTACACAGTAAATGTATTGTGCTGACTAATCTCAGCTTATTGCATTCACCAGTTCATCCATTTAATATTTATAAAGTGCACAATTCTGCACTGTGCAGAAGACACACTTCTATAAGGGCTACACACACACACACCATGGCTCAGAATGTTATATGAGCCACAAAGAAAGATACAAAATGTGAGGGGTTGCAGCTGTTCTGTTGTGGGTCTTTAAGCTACTTCTCAGTTCTAACCATCAGGCAAGACCTATCCTTTATCTCTTCAAGTTCACTAAAATGCCACGGAGCATCATCTCTCTGGGGCTGTTGTCTCCTCTGGAAAATGAAGCAAACGAATTTAACAGCTATTTCCAAGAATTTCTTTTGAGAGGGGAGGTGAAGAGGGGAAAATGCATAGGGATATATAATTCAGTGGTCACATAACTTTATCACATTTGTCTCCGAACCTCACTGTGAATTGGCCAGTGAAGATATCCTTATATTATTATTATTATTTTTTTTTTTGCGGTACGCGGGCCTCTCCCGTTGCGGAGCACAGGCTCTGGACGCACAGGCTCAGCGGCCATGGCTCACGGGCCCAGCGGCTCCGCGGCATGTGGGATCTTCCTGGACCGGGGCGCGAACCCGCATCCCCTGCATTGGCAGGCGGACTCCCAACCACTGCGCCACCAGGGAAGCCCCCTTATATTATTTTGATATAGCAGGAAACTGAGGCTCATAGAAGCTGAAGCACTTACTGGAGGAAAAATCAGGGTGAGGATGCTCGGTATAGTGCTGTAAATATTATGCAGAGAGAAGTAACGGCTAGGTTAATTCTCCAAACCCAAAACTCACTTTTGCCATCAATATTTTCTTCTCCTGATCTATAACACATCCAGGGGAGGGGATGATGTAGGGTGACACCAGTTTCTTGGTTAATAATCTTCATCTGAGTTGAGGTTTGTGTGTTTAGGATGAGCTCAGCCAGATGATGTTTCCTCCTGCCAGTAGGTGCCAGGGGAGGCAAATTTGTCTGAGTGGAAATAAAATCCGAAAGGAGGGAGCTTGGGTTGGTATATCCTGTTTGGTCACCCTACATTTAGCAAGCACCCACACTGCAAAGCCCACTGCAAAGCAGTAAAGACTTGAAAAAGACAGGGTCTCTACATCTTTTGGAGTTCCTGGTTAGCAGATGCATTACAAAAACAAACAAAACACCTTTCCCCTTTTCTAACAGGAAACATTATGCAAATAGTTTCAACTAGAGTAAAAGAAACAACAACAAAAAAATGCAACTTTGTTAAAGAAACTCCACATTTCTTACCCTCTCTCAATTTGACACATTCCTTAGTCTTAACTCTATAGACAACTACTCTGACATTAAGGACACCAGACTTTACTAATAATGAACCCTAGACAAACGAAACAAAACAGGGACTTCCCTGGTGGCGCAGTGGTTAAGAATCCGCCTGCCAATGCAGGGGACACGGGTTCGACCCCTCGTCTGGGAAGATTCCCACATGCCGTGGAGCAAGTAAGCCCATGCACAACTACTGAGCCCACGTGCTACAACTACTGAAGCCCACGCACCTAGAACCCTGTGCTCTGCAACAAGAGAAGCCACTGCAATGAGAAGCCCACACACCGCAACGAAGAGTAGCCCCTGCTCACCGCAACTAGAGAAAGCCAGTGCACAGCAATGAAGACCCAATGCAACCAAAAATAAATAAATTTAAAACAAAACATACATCAGCAATAAACCCCCCAAACTTCAGCTCAAACCGAGGGCCCTCAGCCTTCTCTGAAAGAAAGAAATGCCCTTTTCTTTTACTATCAACAGATACTGCCTAAAGAACTCTAATATTTTCTCTAGAACAAGCTGTCTTCCATTCATTTGAATGACCGAAGGAAACCCACTGAAACTATGATTTAAAGCTTACATAAAGAAGACACCACTTGTGAAGGATATTCTGAATTTGTCCAATTACATACTGAATTAAGTAAAAGGCAAGGAGTGGAGGTTGAAAATACCAAGAGACTCTTATTTATGGTCTAAAACTCAGCAAAATCAGTGTCTCCTTGGTTAAGGTCTTCCTGTCTTTTAAATTTATTCTTCCTCTCTTCTGGGTTCTCATAGTACCTTCTACCATCACATACACTTATCCTAGGCTCTTTTAACTAATTTTTTTTAATCTGTATATTTTGCTCACCAAACTGAGATCTTGGAGGTCATGACCATAAAATTAGTCATCTTGTTTCTACAGTACCAAATACAGTAATCATTAATTATCGGTTGAAGAAATCAATTTATAACTAGACAGATAAGTGAGAAGGAAGGACTGGGATGTTATCTAAACTGCATCACCATTTTTAGAGGAAGGCTGAGGTGACCATGGAAAAACGGAGACATGACAAGAAGTTTGGTGACAGCCTTTGTGACACATTAGCTGTAACACATTTCAGAGCCATATCTTAATTCATATATGACTCTGTCACATATTAGCAAATAATTTAGCATCTCTGAGCTTGTTTACTTATGTAAAACGGGAAACATAATGCTTCAAAGAACTGTTACCAGCGTAAGTAGCTAATAAGCAGGTTTAAGTTACGCATTTTAACATAACACACATATAAAGGATGGTGACTACTATTATCTCTGCAACAAACCATTTTCTCTTTGAAATGATATCTGATATCTTTAGAGTCAGCAAAATAACTAGCAAATCAAAAGTAGTTTATTCTTTTTGTTGTATCACCTGACTTTGCTCCCAAGGAAGTAAAGGCAATTTTGCAGGTAAAAAATGGTTGATGCATTGAAGGAAAAAATGTACTTGCATTTGTGATTTATTTGTACGATTTCCTCTTATGAACAATTTAGAAATGAAAAGGACTTATTTTGGGGTGTTGATTTTTACGCTGGATTTTAAAAGCGTTTTTGTAAAGACACTGAATTGTGTTATCTATTTGATAGCTCTTAGATGCTTTTTTTCTGGAAGACATAAATTAAAATTTAATTTGGTGGAATATAATTAAAAATAGGACTTTAAGTTGAAATTGAGGTCTGTGAAAGTTTGAAAATAGAGAACCTTTTTGGCAAAGAGAAAATGCTTGAAATATGTTTGTGGTTCATCAAGTTGCTTATAGAATGATTCAAGAACTGTCGCTGGAAAATCAGAGGACTGACAATCCTGTTAAATCGGCTGTGTTACCAATGGTTGTACAGTCTCCTCCTTCCAGCTCAATCCTGGGTCATGGTACCTGCATCCGTAGCTGATGGGTCAGAATGCATATGAGGAAAAAATGTCTCATCAGACAGTAGAACCTATGCATTCTAGGGCCAGACACCAGATCCTACCATAATTAAAGGACCATAGAACAATAGTAGGAAGTGACACAATCTCCACATGCTGAATTCACCTCAATTCCTTAAAGTTATTTTTTTCTTGAGGACGTGCAGCTTGCAAAGCCCATGCTTTAAAAATGTACTGTAATTTTATCACCCCCACCTCCTGTCTTAAGCTCTGTCCAGAAGGATTTGTTCTTATTTATGTCTGTGGAATGAGATTTTCTTTTCTAGTGCTTGGGAGCTTTCCATGGTGTCCTGTGGATGCTTCAAAATGAAGCCTTCTCTTTTTTAATCCTTTCCTTTTCTTAGACAGAATTGCCTTTTGTAATTTCTTCTTTCTTGTTAAAAAAAAAAATCAAAAGAAAAGAATAAAAAGCAGCAGAAGGAATCTAGTTCGAGACTGCAGCCCAGGTGTTCTAGAAGACAATTCCTATAATTAGTTGTTAAAAGTGGCTTTGCCATCATTTTCCCCACAGATTGAAACTGACTTTTCCTCTCAACATTTCATTCTGGGGCTAGGGAAATTAACCAATTAATTGATTTTAATGAAATAAGTGTTTAAAACATGTTCAAGTACTGGCCTCAAAGAGAAACAAAAGTGTTTTCAAGCATCTCTCTCCTGAACCAAAATTTTGCATAATCTACATGGTACAGTGTGTGAGTGCTGGTGTTCAAATGCTAAATCATTCAAGATCTGTTCTCAGTATACATTTTTCTCATTGAGAAATCTCACACATGATTTGGCATAAACTGTAGCCTATTGTAATGACCATCCATAAGTGAAATACTCTCATTTGTGTTAAACTGTTGTTAACTGATTGGGGCAATCTGAAAAAGATCACGTGATAGCCATGTATAACTACTCGGGAAAAAGAAAGAGGTTTCCCAGGAAATGAACCTTACTCTCGACTGCTGTGGTGAACTTTGGAGTGTCCAAGATCCCTTCAGTCATTATTGGAATATTGTGGCACTATGAGTGACACAAGTTAGTACAAGAGAATAGCCTCCATGAATACAAATAACCAGCCTACAGGTATGAGCAGTCTCCTACTTTGCGGATACCAACTTTCTGTAGGAAAATTTGGAAATACCTTGAGAAAATATAAAAATGTGCCCATCCCTTGGCTCCTCAATTCCATTTCTAAAAATGTATCCTAATGGAATTTAGGATGTGTGTAAAGATTCATTTACAAAGATTTTCATTGTAAAATTATTTATGATAGAAATCAGAAGCAATCAAACTAACCAACAATAGGGTACTTATAGTACTGGCTAAATAAATCATGGTATAAATTTCAACAGTGCTATACCACTCAGCTTGAACTGTATTGTGAAGTCAGTGGAAACAGGTTACAAAAGTATTATATGTGGATATAATTCCTTTTTTTTTTTTTGCAACTAAAGCATATGAAAAAATTCTAGAAAGTATACTTTAAAAGCTTACTAATATGGTTATCTAATAAGTTGTGGGGTTATAGGTTTTTTTTTTAAATCCTTTTGCTTCCTAGTATTCTCTACTTTTTCTACAATGAATGTGTGTTGCTTGTATCAATATAATAAAGTTGCCCACTGACCCCCACTCCTCCACTTTGACATGGCTCAGAGCCTCCCAGTTCACCTCAAAATAGCCACAGTAACCATCCTGGGCAAAACTAGAATCTTTATTCTAGAACATGGAATTGGAATCTCTTTAGAATCTAAAGATTTCGCCATTGTAACATCTTAACACTTTCTCATTTCACATTATCTTTTATATGTCTTAAATATATACTTCCTAAAAATACGATATTATACATGTTAATGTTTTAAAGCAATATATTTATTCTTATAAATTTATTTGAATATCTCTTGTGATAACTGTTTGCATAATTGGGAACATCTAGGGCTTGGAATCACTCCTTCAGAAAGTAAATTTGTTTTAGGCTCTACTTCATAGATTTGAATCATTTTAGTAAGCATGCTAGGTAGTGATCTTTAGAATTCTTTTCAGTAGATGGTGAAACAAAGAACCATATTATGGTCAGAAAGAAAAAGGAAGGGTAAGTAAGGAGAAAGCCCCTCTATCTTCATTCCTATACAGTTATCCCTGGTAACTACAAAATGTCTTTAAGTTCCGTGAATGGGACCAGTGTACTCTCTCCCTATCTCCATTATGCCTGGAGTTCAATAGTCATGATCTGGGTCAAAGAAGAGAACACAGGTTAAACATTCTCCAACATAAATCATAGCAATATTTTCTTGGATCGGTCTCCCAAGGCAAAGGAAATAAAAGCAAAAATAAAGAAATGGGACCTGACCAAACTTAAATGCTTTTGCACTTCAAAGGAAACCATCAACAGAATGAAAAGACAAACTACAGAATGGGAGAAAATATTTGCAAACAATGTGACCGACAAGGGGTTAATTTCCAAAATGCACTAACAACTCATACAACTCAATATCAATAAAACAAACAACCCAATCAAAAAATGGGCAGAAGACCTAAATAGACATCTCTTGAAAGAAAATACACAGATGACCAACAGGCACATGAAAAGATGTTCACCATCACTAATTATTAGAGAAATGCAAATCAAAACCACAATGAGGTAATACCTCACACCATCAAAAAGTCTACAAATAACACATGTTGGAGAGGATGTGGAGAAAAGGATACACTTGTACACTGTTGGTGGGAATGCAAATTGGTGCAGCCACTATGGAAAACAGTATAACATTTCCTTAGAAATTTAAAAATAGAACTACCATGTGATCCAGCAATTCCACTCCTGGGTATATATCTGGAAAAAATGAAAACACTAATTGAAAAAGATACATGCACCCCGATGTTCATAGCAGCACTATTTACAATAGCCAAGACAAAGAAGCAACCCAAGTGTCCATCAATAGATGATTAGATTAGGAAGATGTGGCACATATATACAATTGAATATTACTTAGCCATAAAAAGTAATGTAATACTGTCATTGGCAGCAACATGGCTGGACCTAGAGAATATTATGCTTAGTGAAATAAGTCAAACAGAGAAAGCCAAATACTATATATGGATTCAAAAATAATACAAATGAAGCTATATACAAAACAGAAACAGACTCACAGATACAGAAAACAAACTTGCAGTTACCAAAGGAGGGGCAAATTAAGAGTATGGGATTAACAGATACAAACTACTATATATAAAATAGATAAGGAACAAGGATTTACTGTATAGCACAGGGAAGTATACCCATTATCTTATAATAATCTATAAAGGAATACAGTCTGCACAAATACTGAATCACTATGCTGTACGCCTGAAATGAACACAATCTTGAAAACTATATTTCAATTAAAAAATTAATCAGCCATGTATTTTTGGGCTCTAATGGAAAACAAACCATATCATTCATCCTTCAGGTGCACCATTTTTATAATTTTCTAAAGAGCATTATTCTCAACCATTGCTATGCCTGATATCCCAAGGTGTATATCCAGGTTTTCTACTACCATTATATCCTAACGCTAATCAGCTTTAACTACATCAGTGTGTACACCCTTGTTAGTAAGCTTGTATTGCCTTTTTGACTAGGTCCTCAGAGGGGAGTGAACCTAGAATTAAGGTTAATGGCGGGAGAAGCAATTTCCATGAAAATTGGGTTAAGGGACCTTGCTTTTGTGTGAATCGAACTAATAATTCGTTTATTTGGCTTGCTTTTTTCAGACTGTGGGTTCATGCTAAATGACCAAATTCTAGATCTGCATTTCACCCAGAATTAGGAAGATTTTGCATTCAACTAACTCTCTCACTATTTTACTATTTGGTTAGAAAACTACTGAGCTTAGCAGACACCAAAGTAATAGTATCTCCAAAATTCCCATGTATTGCAGTAAATTTCCCATGACATCTCCTTGTAAACATATCCAACCCTCCCAAATACCCATCCTCCCAGATGGTTAGTTAGAGGTTTTTTCCTCCCCAATAATACATTACCTTGTAAAATCTTTATCATAGCACTTAGGCTATTATATAGTAACTGTTTGTTTTTTTCATAGTAGACTTTGAGCACCTTGAAGGCCAGAACTGTGACTAATTCATCTTTCCATATCCAAATCCTACTTATGCCATAAAATAGGCAATCGATGCATTAGATACATGTGGAATGAATGAGGAGATAACTAAGAATTTTTGTTTTTTGGATTTAAACTTTAACATCTCTATTGAAGTATAATTGCTTTACAGTGTTGTGCTAGTTTCTGCTGTATAACAAAGTGAATCAGCTATATGTATACATATAACCACATATCACCTCCCTCTTGTGTCTCCCTCCCACCCTCCCTATCCCACCACTCTATGTGGTCACAAAGCACTGAGCCGATCTCCCTGTGCTATGTGGCTGCTTCCCACTAGCTATCTGTTTTACATTTGGGTCGTATATATGTCCATGCCGCTCTCTCACTTTGTCCCAGCTTACCCTTCCCCATCCCAGTGTCCTCAAGTCCATTCTCTATGTCTGTGTCTTTATGCCTGTCCTGCTCCTAAGTTCTACAGAACCATTTTTTTTTTTAGATTCCATATATATGTATTAGCATACGGTATGTGTTTTTCTCTTCTGACTTACTTCACTCTGTATGACAGACTCTAGGTCCATCCACCTCACTACAAATAACTCAATTTCATTTCTTTTTATGGCTAAGTAGTATTCCATTGTATATATGTGCCACATCTTCTTTATCCATTCATCTGTCGATGGACACTTAGGTTGTTCCATGTCCTGGCTATTGTAAATGTTGCTGCAGTAAACATTGGGGTGCATGTGTCTTTTTGAATTATGGTTTTCTCAGGGTATATGTCCAGTAGTGGGATTGCTGGGTCATATGGTAATTGTATTTTTGGTTTTTTAAGGAACCTCCATACTGTTCCCCATTGTGGTTGTATCAGTTTACATTCCCACCAACAGTGCAAGAGGGTTTCCTTTTCTCCATATCCTCTCCAGTATTTACTGTTTGTAGATTTTTTGATGATGGCCATTCTGACCTGTGTGAGGTGATACCTCATTGGAGTTTTGATTTGCATTTCTCTAATGATTAGTGATGTTGAGCATCCTTTCATGTGTTTGTTGGCAATCTGTATATCTTCTTTGGAGAAATGTCTATTTAGATCTTCTGACCATTTTTGGATTGGGTTGTTTGTTTTTTCAATATTGAGCTGCATGAGCTGCTTATATATTTTGGAGATTAATCCTTTGTCAGTTGCTTCATTTGCAAATGTTTTCTCCCATTCTTAGGGTTGTCTTTTCGTCTTGATTACGGTTTCCTTTGCTGTGCAAACTCTTTGCAGTTTCATTAGGTACCATTTGTTTATTTTTGTTTTTATTTCCATTTCTCTAGGAGGTGGGTCAAAAAGGATCTTGCTGTGATTTAAGTCATAGTGTTCTGCCTATGTTTTCCTCTAAGAGTTTTTTTATAGTGTCTGGCTTTACATTTAGGTCTTTAATCAATTTTGATTTTATTTTTGTGTATGGTATTAGGGAATGTTAATTTATTTATTTTAGTTTTGGCTGGATTGGGTCTTTGTTGCTGCGCAGGGATTTTCTCTAGTTGCAGCGAGTGGAGGTTATTCTTTGTTGTGGTGTGTGGGTTTCTCATTGTGGTGGCTTCTCTTCTTATGGAGCATGGACTCTAGGTTCACAGGCTTCAGTAGTTGTGGCACATGGGATCAGTAATTGTGGCACACAGGCTCAGTTGCCCCACGGCATGTGGGATCTTCCCGAACCAGGGCTCGAACCCGTGTCCCTGCATTAGCAGGCGGATTCTTAACCACTGCGCCACCAGGGAAGCCCTAGAGAGTGTTCTAATTTCATTCTTTTACATGTAGCTGTCCAGTTTTCCCAGCACCACTTATGGAAGAGGCTGTCTTTTCTCCATTGTATATTCTTGCCTCCTTTATCAAAAATAAGGTGACCATATGAGCATGGGTTTATCTCTGGGCTTTCTATCTTCTTCCATTGATCTATATTTCTGTTTTTGTACCAGTACCATACTGTCCTTGATTACTGTAGCTTCGTAATATAGTCTGAAGTAAGGGAGCCTGATTCCTCCAGCTCCGTTTATCTTTCTCAAGATTGCTTTGGCTATTTGGAGTCTTTTGTGTTTCCATACATATTGTGAAATTCTTTGTTCTAGTTCTGTGAAAAATGCCATTGGTAGCTTGATAGGGATTGCATTGAATCTGCAGATTGCTTTGGGTAGTATAGTCATTTTCACAATGTTGATTCTTCCAATCCAAGAACATGGCATATCTCTCCATCTGTTTGTATCATCTTTAATTTCTTTCATCAGTGTCTTATAGTTTTCTGCATACAGGTCTTTTGTCTCCTTAGATAGGTTTATTCCTAGGTATTTTATTCTTTTTGATACAATGGTAAATGGGAGTGTTTCCTTAATTTCTCTTTCAGATTTTTCATCATTAATGTATAGGAATGCAAGAGATTTCTGTGCATTAATTTTGTATCCTGCTACTTTACCAAATTCATTGTTTAGCTCTAGTAGTTCTCTGGTAGCATCTTTAGGATTCTCTATGTATAGTATCATGTCACCTGCAAACAGTGGCAGTTTTACTTCTTTTTTCCTGATTTGTATTCCTTTTATTTCTTTTTGTTCTCTGACTGCCATGGCTAAAACTTCCAAAACTATGTTGAAAAATAGTGGTGAGAGTGAGCAACCTTGTCTTGTTCCTGATCTTAGTGGAAATGGTTTCAGTTTTTCACCATTGAGGAGGATGTTGGCTGTGCGTTTGTCATATATGGCCTTTATCATGTTAGGTAAGTTCCCTCTATGCCTACTTCTGGAGGGTTTTTATCATAAATGGGTGTTGAATTTGGTCAAATGCTTTTTCTGCATCTATTGAGATGATCATATGGTTTTTATCCTTCAGTTTGTTAATATGGTTTATCACATTGATTGATTTGCATATATTGAAGAATCCTTGCACCCCTGGGATAAATCCCACTTGATCATGGTGTGTGATCCTTTTAGTGTGCTGTTAGATTCTGTTTGCCAGTATTTTGTTGACAATTTTTGCATCTATATTCATCAGTGATATTGGCCCATAGTTTTCTTTTTTTGTGACATCTTTTCCTGGTTTTGGTATCAGGGTGATGGTGGCCTCAAAGAATGAGTTTGGGAGTGTTCCTCCCTCTGCTACATTTTGAAAGAATTTCATAAGAATAGGTGTTAGCTATTCTCTAAATGTTTGATAGAATTCACCTGTGAAGCCATCTGGTCCTGGGCTTTTGTTTGTTGGAAGATTTTTAATCACAGTCTGAAGTTCAGTGCTTGTGATTGGTCTGTTTATATTTTCTATTTCTTCCTGGTTCTGTCTCAGAAGGTTGTGCTTTTCTAAGAATTTGTCCATTTCTTGCAGGTTGTACATTTTATTGGTATATACTTGCCTGTAGTAATCTCTCATGATCCTTTGTATTTCTGCAGTGTCAGTTGTTAGTTCTCATTTTTCATTTCTAATTCTGTTGATTTGAGTCTTCTCCCTTTTTTTCTTGATGAGTCTAGCTAATGGTTTATCAATTTTGTTTATCTTCTCAAAGAACCAGCTTTCAGTTTTACTGATCTTCACTATTGTTTCCTTCATTTCTTTTTCATTTATTTCTGATCTGATTTATAGGATTTCTTTCCTTCTGCTAACATTGGGAATTTTTTTGTTCTTCTTTCTCTAATTGCTTTAGGTGTAAGCTTAGGTTGTTTATTTGAGATTTTTCTTGTTTCTTGAGGTAGGATTGTATTGCTATAAACTTCCCTCTTAGAGCTGCTTTTGCTGTATCTCATGGGTTTTGGGTCGTCCTGTTTTCATCGTCATTTGTTTCTAGGTATTTTTTGATTTCCTCTTTGATTTCTTCAGTGATCTCTCTTGGTTATCTTGTAGTGTATTGTTTACCCTCCACGTGTTTGTATTTTTTACAGTTTTTTTCCTGAAATTGATATCTCGTCTCATAGTGTTGTGGTCAGAAAAGATACTTGATACGATTTCAATTTTCTTAATTTTACCAAGGCTTGATTTGTGACCCACGATATGATCTATCCTGGAGAATATTCCAGGTGCACTCGAGAAGAATGTGTATTCTGTTGTTTTTGGATGGAATGTCCTATAAATATCAATTAAGTCCATCTTGTTTAATGTATCATTTAAAGCTTGTGTTTCCTTATTTATTTTCATTTTGGATGATCTGTCCATTGGTGAAAGTGGGGTGTAAAAGTCCCCTACTATGATTGTGTTACTGTCGATTTCCCCTTTTATGGCTGTTAGGATTTACCTTATGTATCGAGGTGCTCCTATGTTGGGTGCATAAATATTTACAATTGTTATATCATCTTCTTGGATTGATCCCTTGATCATCATGCATTGTCCTTCTTTGTCTCTTGTAATAGTCTTTATTTTAAAGTCTATTTTGTCTGATATGAGAATTGCTACTGCAGCTTTCTTTTGATTTCCATTTGCATGGAATATCTTTTTCCATCCCCTCACTTTCAGACTGTATGTGTCCCTAGGTCTGAAGTGGGTGTCCTGTAGCCAGCATATATATGGGTCTTGTTTTCATATCCATTCAGCCAGTCTATGTCTTTTGGTGGGAGCATTTAATCCATTTATATTTAAGGTAATTATCGATATGTATGTTCCTATTCCCATTTTCTTAATTGTTTTGGGTTTGTCATTGTAGGTCTTTTCCTTCTTTTGTGTTTCCTGCCTAGAGAAGTTCCTTCAGCATTTGTCGTCAAGCTGTTTTCGTGGTGCTGAATTCTCTTAGCTTTTGCTTGTCCATAAAGGTTTTGATTTCTCCGTCGAATCTGAATGAGACCCTTGCTGGATTGAGTAATATTGGTTGTAGGATTTTCCCTTTCATCACTTTAAATATGTCCTGCCACACTCCCTTTTGGCTTCCAGAGTTTCTGCTGAAAGATCAGCTGTTAACCTTATGGGGATTCCCTTGTATGTTATTTGTTGCTTTTCCCTTGCTGCTTTTAATATTTTTTCTTTGGATTTAACTTTTGATAATTTGATTGATGCGTTTTGGAATGTTTCTCCTTGGATTTATGCTGTATGGGACTCTCTGTGCTTCCTGGACTTATTTCCTTTCCCTTATTAGGGAAGTTTTCAACTATAATATCTTCAAATATTTTCTCAGTCCCTTTTTTTCTTCTTCTTCAGGGACCCCTAAAATTTGAATGTTGGTGTGTTTAATGTTGTCCCAGAGGTCTCTCAGACTGTCCTCAATTCTTTTCCTTCTTTTTTCTTTATTCTGCTCTGCAGTAGTTATTTTCACTCTTTTATCTTCCAGGTCACTTATCCGTTATTCTGCCTCTGTTATTCTGCTATTGATACCTTCTAGAGAATTTTTAATTTCATTTATTGTGTTGTTCATCATTGTTTGTTTGCTCTTTAGTTCTTCTAGGTCCTTGTTAAACGTTTCTTGTATTTTTTCCATTCTATTTCCAAGATTTTGGATCATCTTTACTATTATTACTCTGAATCCTATTTCACGTAGACTGCCTATTTTCTTCTTCATGTGTTTGGTCTGTTGGGTTTTTACCTTGCTTCTTCATCTGCTGTGTATTTCTCTGTCTTCTCATCTTGCTTAACTTACTGTGTTTGGGGTCTCCTTTTCACAGGCTGCAGGTTTGGAGTTCCCATTGTTTTTGTTGTCTCCCTCCAGTGGGTAAGGTTGGTTCAGTGGCTTGTGTAAGCTTACTGGTGGAGGGGACTGATGCCTGTGTTCTGGTGGATGAGGCTGGATCGTGGAGATCCCAGAGAGAGTCACTGCATGCCATGCAGGGCCACAGAGGAAGCTCCAGTTTTTGGTCAGGTGGCAAAGACAGGACAAGAGAAAACTCTAGGCCAGAGCCTTTAATGGGGTTTCTGAACTTGAGTTTACTTGGGAATAGCAGGGGAACTGCAATTCTAGAAGGCACAGCGTTGCAAGTTACAGGCCAGTCTGTGGAGAGTTCAGGATGCGCTGTATTTCAATAACTGTAAAAATTTGACATTCTCCTTGTGAAGAAAGCATAGGATAGAATGTCCATTTACTATTAAACTAACTTTATGTCTGTACTCATAGTGATAAAAAGCAAGAAAGGAAAGCATTGTTTTATCGTGCCCATTTGATGATGTATAAGGCCTGAGGAAACGTAGGAGTTTTTCTCTCTATTGCACAAGTCAGTTTGAAAAAGTGGTTACTTTACAGCTCTTTGACTGCTGGGGCATATATATGCATATTCAGTTACTGCTCAATCTCCTCAGACAACTTTTTTTCCAATAAAATTGCAGCTAACTTCTGCAAAAAGCTGATATGATCCTGTCACTCAGAAATCTTACACTGTATCAGAGTTGCTGCACCAAACATTAGCCACACACCCAAGCTTGTCTGGAGCAACGAACAGTCAGTACAGTGGCAGGTTTCATTTCAAAACTGCAGTGGAATTAAAGAAGCTTTTACTTTCTCAGGCACTAGAAATGTTTGAGTGTATCATTACTAAGAAAAAGTACATTCTTTCTGTGTATTTTTCCTCTTCTGCTCATATCTGTTTATTTCTATAACGTATGAAGTTCTAGTCATCACATGTAATTTAGGGGGAAAATGTCTCATAATGACAGAATCAAGGAACTGCTGAAGTAGCCTGAAATTCATATAGTAAAACACATTGGGTTAAAATCTTGTCTTTAGCTGTAGGACTTGGAGGGTGTGAGTTAGACACTTCTCCATTCTTAGAGGTCAGTTCAACAGCAAAATATGTTAGGTGTAAATTAAGTGTCAGACAATATGCTGGGTTCCTAGTGGGTGTTGGGAACAGAAGGAGGAATAGGTTGAAATGGCTTTTCTTGAGGGGCTCACAGTCTGGTAGGGCAATAAGACAATAGGATACATTGTAAGGACAACCAGGGAGGGCTTTGAGGTCCTAGTGCAGGGACATATCTTCTTTTGCAGTTACATTCATTTTCTGATTTTTATCACTTGTAACTCTAGGGTCCTGGCTATTGATAGTCTTTTAGTTCTAGTAAACCGGGATCATCATTCCCTAGTCCCTGTAACCTATACAGTCTCTCTTGGGATCCATAGCTATGTCCCTGGTCTTTGATCTCTGTCCTCCTCTTGGTCTGGGACAGTTCTCAATACCTACTGCCAGAATACAGCTGATATTCCTGGGTTTTCAAACTGCTCATTTGTCTCACTTGGTTACACACTCCTGTCTTTTTCACTCCAGGTTTTTCCTCTGTCTATCTCTTCCTGGGTCCAAACCACGGCAACCCAGTCACAGAATTCTGTCGGCAAGTTGCTGAATGCAGCTGCCAGACAGGGACTTCTGTCTATTGTTTCAAAAGGCCAGTGGATTTACCGTTGTGCCATGGAACCCTAGGGGACACCTAGCCCTTTCTAGTTGCCACTTTAAGAGACAATTAGGTCAGATGAGGTCCAGTAGAATGGAAATTTAATTAAGCAAATGATTTCATATTTATTCAGTGAGCATTTACTGAGCACGTTTTGGGTGTCTGGCACTGTGCTCGGAACTGGAAATTCAGAAATGCTCTCAGGTAATTGATAGCCGAACAGGGGACACTGACATCAAACCAGATAGTTACACTGTCATGGAAGCTAAATAGAGACTTTGAGGGGGCAGAGGACAGACCTGGAGAACGGAAGAAACCTCCACAGAAACAGTAACATTTCAGCTGGTCCTAAGAGACCAGGACTTCATCAAGGAGTACAGAACAATCTGTTCCGAGGCATCGGAGTGGGAGAGAATGCAGTGCGATTGGGTAACGATTTTAGTGCAGCTGTGGGAAGAAGAAAGAGGATTCAAGGGATTGACAAGTTCTGCCTGAGATCTAAGTGGGTTGTTCTCCTGCCTGTGCATTTCCCGTTATGTTTTTCCTCTCCTTATGTTTTTCCTCTCCATTTCCTCTCTTCCTGCTAGAGACCAGATATTTAATAGCTCACTATTCTCAAAATATTGATTTCAACATGTTTTGGGGGGAAATGTTACATTTTGACCGTGACCAGGGATGCTAAACTTCATTAGGTGGTATCCAGCTGATCTGAAAGAATGAATACAATTCTTTAAAAGTGAAATTTACCCAGCAATTTACGTTTAAGAAGTAGTTAAAACACTTGCTGTATCTGATTCAAAGTTTTACCATCATACAAAATGGGGCCCTGCAGCTTATAAACAACTGCTCTCAGGGTATATGCCCAGTAGTGGGATTGCTGGGTCATATGGTAGTTCTATTTGTAGTTTTTTAAAGAACCTCCATACTGTTCTCCACAGTGGCTGTATCAATTTACATTCCCACCAACAGTGCAAGAGGGTTCCCTTTTCTCCATACCCTCTCCAGCATTTATTGTTTGTAGATTTTTTGATGATGGCCATTCTGACCTGTGTGAGGTGATACCTCATTGTAGTTTTGATTTGCATTTCCCTAATGATTAGTGATGTTGAGCATCCTTTCATGTGTTTGTTGGCCATTTGTATATCTTCTTTGGAGAAATGTCTACTTAGGTCTCCTGCCCATTTTTGGATTGGGTTGTTTTTTTTTTTATATTGAGCTGCATGAGCTGCTTGTATATTTTGGAGATTAATCCTTTGTCAGTTGCTTCATTTGCAAATATTTTCTCCCATTCTGAGGGTTGTCTTTTCATCTTGTTTATGGTTTCCATTGCTGCACAAAAGCTTTTCAGTTTCATTAGGTCCCATTTGTTTATTTTTGTTTTTATTTCCATTTCTCTAGGAGGTGGGTCCAAAAGGATCTTGCTGAGATTTAAGTCATAGAGTGTTCTGCCTATGTTTTCCTCTAAGAGTTTTATAGTGTCTGGCCTTACATTTAGGTCTTTAACCCATTCTGAGTTTATTTTTGTATATGGTGTTAGGGAATGTTCTAATTTCAAAAAGAGTCATGTACCACAATGTTCACTGCAGCACTGTTTACAACAGCCAGGACATGGAAGCAACCTAAGTGTCCATTGACAGATGAATGGATAAAGAAGATGTGGCACATATATACAATGGAATATTACTCAGCCATAAAAAGAAATGAAATTGAGTTATTTGTAGTGAGGTGGATGGATCTAGAGTCTGTCATGCAGAGTGAAGTAAGTCAGAGAGAGAAAAACAAACACCGTATGCTAACATATGTATATGGAATAAAAAAAAAAGTTTGTGAAGAACCTAGGGGCTGGACAGGAATAAAGACGCAGATGTAGAGAATGGACTTAAGGACACGGGGAGGGGGAAGGGTAAGCTGGAATGAAGTGAGAGAGTGGCATTGACATATATACACTACCAAATGTAAAAGAGACAGCTAGTGGGAAGCAGCTGCATGGCACAGGGAGATCAGCTCAGTGCTTTGTGACTACCTAGACAGCTGGGATAGGGAGGGTGGGAGGGAGACTCAAGAGAGGGGAGATATGGGATTATAAGTGTACATATAGCTGATTCACTTTGTTATACATCAGAAACTAACACAACAATGTAAAGCAATTATACTCCAATGAAGATGTTAAAAAGAATGATAAACAGCTGCTCTAGTAAAGTACTTTACACCCATAAAATGATCTAGACAGCTTGCAGTCATCAAGGAGAGCCTTTGTGTTCTTAAACTGAAATACTAATATGATGAGTAAGAAGATGACTCATACTATAGGCATTCACACTTTGGGAATTTTAATTTTTCAAGACTGAAGATGAACAGTTTGGAGAGAGACAGACCAAACTAGTGATTCTCAAGCTGGATGTACATCAGAATCACACATGGAACTCGTTAAAAATAAAGAGGGAAGGATCTGGAAGTCAAAATTTAAAAAAATTCCACGGGTGGCTCTCGTGCACAGTCAGGTTTGTAAATTCCAGGGTCTGATGA
Organism: Globicephala melas; assembly: GCF_963455315.2. Taxonomy (NCBI): domain Eukaryota; kingdom Metazoa; phylum Chordata; class Mammalia; order Artiodactyla; family Delphinidae; genus Globicephala; species Globicephala melas. The sequence continues at coordinate 35,845,116 of NC_083329.1, read as the reverse complement.
CCTTTTGTGATACATACAGTCATAAGACTGTTAGGCAGTTTTCTCAGTGAGTAACTAAACGATGTAAAAATAATCCACCTGAATCTAAAAACACAATACAAATGAATGTATATGTAAAACAGAAACAGACTCACAGACATAGAAAATAAATTTGTGGTTACCAAATGGGAGGTGGGGGGAGGGATAAATTAGGACTATGGGATTAAAGTATATAAACTACTATATCTAAAATAGATAAGCAACGAGGATTTACTTATAGTACAGAGAATTATACCCATTATCTTGCAGTAACCTCTGATGGAACATAATCTGCAAAAATACTGAATCACTATGCTCTATACCTGAAACTAACACAATCCTATAAACCAACTATATTTCAATGAAAAAAAACCCACCTCTTCTAGATTGAATTGTATATATAAAGAATTTGTTGGAGTAGAATGCCCAAGTGTTTTTTTCTGAATTGTGTAAGATTGTGTTAAAAACCGTATTTGACCTCAAACCATTCCGTGGGCCCAGTATAGCAATAGATACACAATATATACACTATATATAGTTCAATATAACCGAGAGGAATCTAGAGTTTACCTGTTCTTTGTGTTCTTCTCATTCCTATTAGCAATACTTCTCTCACTTTCGGTCATTGATTCATAAGTGTCTTCACCCCCAGGCAAACACAGGTGGGAATGTGCTGTTACTTCTCTTGGTGAAAGCAGGTAACCACTTCTTGTCTTTTTCCTTTTTCTCCTTGTCCCTCTTTCCTCCAAGTTACTTCCCTGTTTCTTGTCAAGATGAATGTAAAGTTGGAGAACTGTACAGAGAAAAGGTTTAGGGAAAATGAAAAAAGTGTTGTGAGAGAGAAAATAAAATAAAAATAAGAAATGAAAGCCTTAAAGACAGTCTGTTGCTTTGCTATAGAAATAGAGACTAATGCAGGCCTTGCAGATTGAGGTAAATTAGATGGAAAGAGTCATGGTCACTAGCAATTGGCAAAGCTTTTAAACTATTCTTTTGGACTTTTAAGACTCCTTTCTGAAGATGCGTGAAGTGCAAGAGGATTCTTCCAGGTGTCTAAAGGGATGGAAACTGTCCTGCTTCCTCTTCCATGGCTTGGAAAGCAGCCTTTAATACAAAGCTTCCTAAAGTGGGATGTGGGAGGAACAGAGAAACAGAAAATCAGCTTTGACACGAGAAAAGAACTTGAAAATGGGAAAATCGAAAAGACAAGCACTTTTGCTTATAATTGCTTAGACGTCACCTGTGGTTCTATGTGGACGAAATTTTCACTAAAGGCATAATGTAAGGAGGTCATGGTTTTGAAGACTGTTTGGTGAAAGGGTAAAGGTTTAGGCAGCTGTATATGGAGTTCATTCCATAATTTTTTGAGGTTCACTTTTATTTTTAATAATGGAAGCAAATATAAGTTACCATCTAAATTTAGACTTGCTAATGGATTTGAGGCACGGACATCATAAACTCACAGGATTTTGGCAACTCTGACCCATGTGAAGGCCTTTGTGGGAGGAAGGGAGATTTAATGAGCCACAGGAAATAAGGTTTAAGTTTTAATTTCAGATGCAATACACACTAGCCTTAGCGACTTGCACAAGTGGTGATTTCTAAAGCAATCTCACAACTGCGAAATGGGGAGGAGATAATGAGCAGTCATTTTAATGACCCAACATAGTGAATGCCTACTTGTCATTCCCAGTACACATCCATCTCAAGTCAGCAGGCGTGTCCTGCTCATTGTAGCCACATAGGGACACAGGGTGATGGAGGCTGTATCTTGATACATGTTTTTATAATCACCAAAGCGAGGAAAGATGATGCAGTAAATCATCTTTCTTAAAGTTTCTGCCAGAAAGTGACACATGTTAGTTCTGCTCATAATTGAAAGGCAAGTCATGGGACCACATCTAACCTCAAAGCGGGAAGAGAAGGGCGATCCTCACACCCGGTTATAGAATAGGAATATATGCAAACAATTCCGTTGCTGACTACACGTAGCGAAGGCCATTTAATACAACCTGAATGAATGCATGTGAAGAGCATAAGTATAGGGCTGAGAATACCTTATCCTGTCGTATTAAATGGTTACTTTAAGTAGTCACTGACCCTAAACTCTAGAGCCTTAGCTCTTGACAGGATCCCATGTATTAGAGCAGCGGTCCCCAACCTTTTTGGCACCAGGGACTGGTTTCATGGAAGACGATTTTTCCATGGACTGGCGGGGTCGGGGGGGATACGGTTTCAGGATGATTCAAGCGCATTACATTGATTGTGCACTTTATTTCTATTATTATTACATTGTAATATATAATGAAATAATTATACAACTCTCCGTAATGCAGAATCAGTGGGAGCCCTGAGCTTGTTTTCCTGCAACTAGATGGTCCCATCTGGGAGTGATGGGAAACAGTGACACCCGAAGTGTGTTGCTTATGTCCAGTCTACTCCATAAGTTGCAGCTTAATTGTCACTTGCCACTCACTGATAAGGTTTTGATATGAGTCTGCAAGCAACTGATTTATTATGGTGTCTGTGCAGTCAAACCTCTCTGCTAATGATAATCTGTATTTGCAGCTGCTCCCCAGCGCTAGCTTCACCTCAGATCATGAAGCATTAGATTCTCATAAGAAGTGCTCAACCTAGACCCCTCACATGTGCAGTTCACAGTAGGGTTTGCACTCCGATGGGAATCTAATGCCACCGCTGATCTGGCAGGAGGTGGAGCTCAGGCGGTAATGCAAGCGATGGGGAGCGGCTGTAAATACAGATGAAGCTTCTCTCACCTGCCGCTCACCTCCTCCTGTGCGGCCTGGTTCCTAACAGGCCACAGACCAGTACCAGGGGTTGGGGACCCCTGTATTAGAGTGTTGTTTCTCCTTCTGATGACATACTTCCACACCTTTTTATCTTGCAGTCAGAGGGTACCATCCTTTGGCTCCCAGAGTTTAATGATTCTTTTCCTTTTTCTCAGGATAAAGACAACCCATTTTCACCTCAGCCTTACTGACACTGGCATTACCCATTTCTCTTAAGATAAATCTTCTGCCACCGCTGCACCGTATGTGACATGGTCTCCATGACCCAGGTAAATACAGTGTTCAACAGACTAGTTCCTAGTGGGCTGTTCAATCTGAATGTGGGAACTTTCTCCCCCTCTCACTCTCTTTTCTCTCTACTGCATTTCACTCTTTCCTTGATTGAGGTATTGGGTAAAAATGAAAAATGGTTGATGATCTGTTGGCATAACACTGGAAGTTATGAGAAGTGGTCAAATCAAGGTATTGGGTCTCCTAGCTACAGCAAACCCTAGAGCGGTAGAAGGCACATTATTCTTTGCCCCTGTGATGTAGTCATGTTAATTTGCATGAATTTGTCCCCTCTTGAAACACTGGGGAAAAGTTTCTCTGCTTCCTTGTTTCTCCAATTGCAATGCTATAGGATTTGCTTTTCCTTAGCCTCAGGTTTGGGGTATAGTTTTTGGCTCAAATGCATAACTTCCCTGATCCCTTGGAGTTCCCAAGGGGTCAAAAAACCTGCTCGCTTGCTCGGTCTCTCTCTCTCTCTCTCTCTCACACACACACACACTCACACACACACACACAGACACACACACACACAACTACACAAATTCCCAGGGATATTTCTTTGATGGCAAACCCTCTCAAAGAACTTCAACCTTCAAATGCTTGCCCTAGGCCTCTCCACTCCTGGGACTGTAGCTCCTGCCTAATGCAAAGGTAAACTACGTTCTGTTCTTGCCTTTAACTTTATAGCAGGTGTGTCATAAAGGCTATTCCAGGGTGCCCATTTTAGTTGTTGTTTTGCTTTGGAGATAATGCAGAATGGGACTTGGAAAGAATAAGACATCAGCAACACACACTCAAGTACCATCTTCCCTAAATATCTACTCACAGAAACATTTGCTTACCCCATCTGAAAGGATAATTCTTGATGGGAGGATACATTTCTGTATATTCCTAGGCTTATTTATGGCTTCTAGAATATTGTTTCCTTGGGCTACTTCCTGCCCAAATTCTCTCCCTTTGGTGATAATATAAAAATAATTATTTAAGTGACATTTCTGAGCCTTTATGGTCTGCCAGATTCTGTGTTAAGCACTTTATGCATATTATTTCATTTACTTCTCTTTACAGGCCCACGTGTAGGTGTTGTTGTTTCAGTCTAATGGATTCCAATTCCAAGATTACCAAGGAATTAGAAGAAGAGTCTGATTTTGAATCTAGGTGTTTACCACGCAGTTCATATGCTCCATGTATATAGATAGATTATTCTTCTTCTGTCTAACTGTGGCTCATAATTCTTTATATTTACTTACATAATAATAGTATTGAATGATACTTAAGTGATCTCTATGCGCTCAGCCCCCCTTTAGGAGAAAAAAAAATAGAAAAAAAAAAACAACAAACAAAAGGAAAAAATAACAAACAAATGAAAATCCAATAACCCAATGTTAAATAGCAATTTCATACTACAGTTTTATCTGCCAGCCACTCCACTGAGGTTGTGACTGTTATACAGAGGAATGAATCAATTGCCCCTTTTGCTAGTCTCAGCTTTCAGGCTGAGCACGTCTCTATGTTGAATGTAGTTCAGACGGACCCTTAACCCTTAGCTGAAGTCATTGACTTCATCTAGGGCTCATCAGAGGAAACCCCAACAGGGAAAAACACAGGGAAGAAAGCTGCTCTTGAAGAGTGATGTGCATCAGTTTCCAGTATGGTACCCTGCTTAGGGATTTTTAAGGATAATTTTCATCAGGCTCATTCTTGCCTTCTGCTGGCATCAGAGCACACCATGACACTTTCATCATGACATGTGCAATATCAGAGAAGGGACCTTAAAAGCCATTTGGAATAACCCCCTCAAAGTATAAAGACAAGGAAACTCAGGCAGAAGAAGTTAAATGGCACATATAACAAGACTAGAGTGAGTTACCCCAACCCCCACCCTGTGGGTAGTAGGCAGTGCTCAGGACTAGGATTCAATGCCTGAGTTACAGACCCAGCTCTGTCGTTACCATCTGTGTGCCTATGAGATTTATTTCTGTCCATTCACAGACGAATAAAATAATATCTCGGGCTTCCCTGGTGGCGCAGTGGTTGAGAGTCCGCCTGCTGATGCAGGGGACACGGGTTCGTGCCCCGGTCCGGGAAGATCCCACATGCTGTGGAGCGGCTAGGCCCGTGAGCCTGCGCATCCGGAGCCTGTGCTCCGCAACGGGAGAGGCCACTATGGTGAGAGGCCCGTGTACCGCAAAAAAATAAAATAAAAAAATAAATAATATCTCCCCTTTTTTTCTTTTCATTGCTGGTAAGTGAAATAATCCATGTAAACCTGACTTCTAAAATACTAGTATAAATATAAGGAATTACATTGTTATAATTTTATCTATACTAGGCTGCCTCTTTTTACCTTTGCCCTGTCTCTTCTGCTTCCTCTGTCTCTAAATTCATAACTGTCTACTGTTTGATGCTTCTCTATCTGTAGTAAACCAGTAGTTTTGTAATTCTGACCCCCGTGCAGATGTTTCCCGCATGCTTATAGGGCATAAGCTTGGGTTAAGAGTCCAAAAAGAATCAGACTGTGTGGGTAGGAGATATGTGAGCCTCTCTGTTAGAAGGAAGAAAGAATTCTCAAGTTTGATGCCTCACAGCTTTCTTCTTCATCTTTCCAGGAAACTAACAATCTTTATGACAGCGGAGTACAAACAGCCTTGTGAGGAAGGTCCGGAAAAAGGGCTTGATTAGCTATTTATGTGTCCATTAGTATATACAGTGTTCCATGTGGGAGTGACAGTTGCTTTTTTCTCAACTCAGAGGTTTTTGTGCTCACTCAATGTGATGGTCATGAAACCTAGATGTGATGAGTGAGATTAGTAGTATCACATGTGGGTTAAAAGTATCTTTGGGTAAAAACCTCCTGGGTGGAGTGAAAGCTCTGAGAATGTCCAGTTTTGTGACTTTCAGCAAATTATTTAATCTTTCTGAGTCAGGATTTCCTCATGTTAAAAATGGATACACGGATGTGTCCATCTCCATTCATCAGTTGTAACAAAGGTACCACTGTGGTAGGAGATGTTGATAATGAGGGTGTCTGTGCATGTGTGGGGGTAGGGGATTTATGGGAAGTCTCTACCTTTCTCTCAATTTTGCTGTGAACCAAAAGCTGTGTAAAAAAGTCTTCAAATAGTAAAAGATATAGATACACTGTTTTTACTAACCTTATTAGTGTTGCTGTGAGAAGGATCTAATTATGGATGTATGATACTATACATAGAAAATCCTACAGATGCCACCAGAAAACTACAAGAGCTAATCAATGAATTTGGTAAAGTCACAGTATACAAAATTAATACACAGAAATCTCTTGCATTCCTATACACTAACAATGAAAGATCAGAAAGGGAAATTGAGGAAACAATCCCATTTATCACTGCAACAAAAAGAATAAAATACCTAGGAATAAACCTACCTAAGGAGGCAACAGACCTGTATGCAGAAAATTATAAGATACTGATGAAAGAAGTCAAAGACGACACAAACAAATGGAGAGATATACCATGTTCTCAGATTGGAAGAATCAACTGTGAAAATGACTGTGCTACCCAAAGCAATCTACAGATTCAATGCAATCCCTGTCAAACTACCAATGGCATTTTTCAAAGAACTAGAACAAAAAATTTCACAAATTGTATGGAAACACAAAAGACCTCAAATAGCAAAAGCAATCTTGAGGGAAAAAAATAAAAACAACAAACGGAGCTGGAGGAATCAGGCTCCCTGACTTCAGACTGTACTACAGGGCTGCAGTAATCAAGTATGGTACTCGCACAGAAACAGAAATATAGATCAATGGAACAAGACAGAAAGCCCAGAGATAAACCCATTCACCTATGGTCGCCTAATCTATGACAAAGGAGGCAAGAATATACAATGGAGCAAAGACAGCCTCTTCAATAAGTGGTGCTGGGAAGAATGGACAGATACATGTAAAAGAATGATATTAGAACACTCCCTAACACCATACACAAAAATAAACTCCAAATGGATTAAAGACCTAAATGTAAGGCCAGATACTGTAAAACTCTTAGAGGAAAACAGGCAGGACACTCTTTGATATAAATTGCAGCAAGGTCTTTTTTGACCCACCTCCTAGGGTAATGAGAATAAAATAAACGAATGGGACCTAATTAAATTAAAAGCTTTTTCACAGCAGAGGAAACCATAAAAAAGATGAAAAGACAACCCTCAGAATGGGAGAAAATATTTGCAAATGAAGCAACTGACAAAGGATTAATCTCCAAAATATACAAACAGCTCATACAGCTAAATATCAAAAAAACAAACAACCCAATCAAAAAATAGGTGGAAGATCTAAATAGACATTTCTCCAAAAACATACAGATGACCAACAAACACATGAAAAAAAATTATTAGAGAAATGCAAATCAAAATACAATTAGATATCACCTCACGCTGGTCAGAATGGCCATCATCACAAAATCTACAAACATTAAATGCTGGAGAGGGTGTGGAGAAAAGGGAACCCTCCTGCACTGTTGGTGGGAATGTAAATTGATACAGCCACTATGCAGAACACTATGGAGGGTCCTTAAAAAACTAAAAGTAAAACTACCATGTGACCCAGCAATCCCACTCCTGGGCAGATATCCAGAGAAAACCATAATTCAAAAAGACACATGCACCCCAATGTTCACTGCAGCACTATTTACAATAGCCAGGACATGGAAACAACCCATGTCCATCAACAGAGGAATAGATAAAGAAGATGTGGTACATATATACAATGGTATATTACTCAGCCATAAAAATGAATGAAATTGGGTAATTTGTAGAGACATAGATAGAGCTAGAGACTGTCATACAGAGTGAAGTAAGTCAGAAAGAGAAAAACATATATTGTATATTAACGCATATATGCGGAATCTGAAAAAAAATTGATATAGACAACCTTATTTACAAAGCAGAAATAGAGACACAGACGTAAAGAACAAATGTATGGATCCCAAGGGGGAAGGGAGGTGGGGAGGGATGAATTGGGAGATTGGGATTGACATATATACACTATTGATACTATGTATAAAATAGATAACTAGTGAGAACCAACTGTATAGCACAGGGAACTCTACTCAATGCTCTGTGGTGACCTAAATAGGAAGGAAATCCAAAAAAGAATATATGTATACGTATAGTTGATTCACTTTGCTGTACAGTAGAAAGTAACACAACGTAGTAAAGCAACTCTACTCCAATAAAGATTTCCAAAAAAAAATCATGGTGTTTTTAAAACATAATTGCAAATTCTCAGTTCCCATCCAGACTTGGAGTGTATGTCCCTTCTCCTCAAACTTGGACAAAACTTTGTGATGACCTGGATGAAGAGAATGCAGTAAAAGGACACGGCATAGCTTTTGAGTTTAGTTTGGAAAAGACCATGCAACTTCTGCCTGTCTTCTCCTGGGATTCCGGCAGTCTTCACCTGCCAAGTAAGAAGTCTAACTAATGCAAGTTCACTATTTAGAGAGATACCAAAGAGAGAGGGAGAAAGAAAAAGACAGAAAGATAGAGAGAGAAAGAGGTGTCTGAGCTCCAGCTGGTCCAATGCCCAATTTCTGAGTCTTCTAGCCCAGGTTCCATGTGAATGAAGAAGCTTTCAAGACGATCCCAGCCCTAACCCTTGTCTACCTGCGTCTGTCTGAGAGACCCCCAGCGTGAACCACCGAACTGAGCCCAGTCAACCCTCAGAACCTTGAGAAATAGTAATAATAATAAATAAATTATTGCTGTTTAAGGCATTATTTTTGTTATACCAGAACAGAGCTTAACACCTAAGGTATTGTTCTGAGTTTCTCTCTCTATGCTTAACTCATTTAATCCTCCTAGCTCTAGTATTCTTCCTATTTTACATATTGGATAGTTGATACACAGAGAAGTTAAATGCATCAGGTGGTTTTTTTCTGTGTAACAGATAACCGCCAATCTAGTAGCATAAAATAATAATTCTGCCGATCTGGGTGTGGCTGAAATGATCTTAGCTGGCCTCGTTCATGCGTCTGTAAGTAGCTGTTGGCTCACGGAGGGGTGGGGAGTCTACAGTGGGCTCACTCACTCACACTTCTGGCCATTGATGAGTTGTTATCTGGGGATACTGGGGTGACTGGGCCATGTCATCTTTCATCACCTAGCAGGCCAGTCTGGGCTTGTTCACATGGTGGTGGCAGCGTTCCAGGAGAACGAGTGAAGCACTGAAGGGCTCCTGAGGTCTAACCTTGGGACTAGTACCATGTCATTTCTGCCATATTTTGTTCATTAGAGCCAGTCACAAGGCCAGCCCAGAGCCACGGGGTGAGGAAAATAGAATCTGCCTCTTGATGCAAAATCATGTTACAAAGGGTGAGGATACAAGACGGAGATTCCTAGGGCCGTTTTGCAACAATTGGCCATGTTATGTAATTCGCCCATTCCTATACAGGTTATAAGTGACAGAGCCAGGATCTGAACCCAGGCAGCAGGGCTCCAAAAAGCATATTTTACTGCACTGCCTCTGAGTAGATTATAGCTATTATTCTTGGTGAAAACCACCTTAAAAGACAGGCTGGCTCTTATATCAAATCAGGATCCCCAGGCTTTCAGAGTATGTTAGAGCAGAGAGTTTGAATCTTTGCTTAATTACTTGCCAGCTGTTTGTTCTTGGGTAGTTTACTCAAACTCCTCAAATCTCAGTGTCCTCCTATGAAAAATGATAATTGTTGTAAGAATTAAACAATAAGGTACAGTCAGTTCTACTGTAACACGACATATGCATTCCCTAAGATCACTGTACTATGCAAGATTACAAAATAAAACCCACAAGCTTAAGGGCTTCCTTGGTGGTGCAGTGGTTGAGAGTCCGCCTGCCGATGCAGGGGACACGGGTTCGTGCCCCGGTCCGGGAAGATCCCACATGCCGCGGAGCGGCTGGGCCCGTGAGCCATGGCTGCTGAGCCTGCGCGGCTGGAGCCTGTGCTCCGCAAGGGGAGAACCACAAGCTTACAGGAAAGATGAGGTTCACTAAAACAAAGGTGAAACACCACAAAAAAAAGAAGAGGACACTTTAATGAAAATGGTAGTGCAATTTTACATGATAAGTGGTTAAGAAAGATATAGCTACTACAATAAATATGTCCCTTTATGGGGAAAAAGACCTGGAGTTTTCTGTGGAACTGAGTGTCCAAAGCGTTGCAGCTTGTGAGTTATCGTGGAGCAGTGGATGGAGGGTTATCTGAAATTGGAAGGAAAGTTGTGACACTGGATATGGCTGAGTTGACTCATAACATGTGGGGAACTGAGGCAGCTGGTAGGTGTTATATGTATGTATATGTATGTGCTTTGTGTGTTCATAGCAGTTGGATTCAGCAGAATAAAGTTTTTCTTTTGGCCTAGAGGTTCCTGCAGTCAAAACAGTGTATAAGCAAACGAATTCTCATTATGTTCCAATCGTTCCCTAATATATCAATTGTTTCGGAACAAGTTTGTGTTTTCAAAACAAGCATTTAAGCAGAACTGACTGCGGAGTGAGCATACATCCACCACTTATTACCACTCAATAAATATTAGCTCATGACAATTGATAATGAGGACTCATTGAACGTAGAAAAAAGACAGACGCTATTCAATGGCATTAATGCATGTGAAGACAGAATATGTAGGTGTCCAGCAAGGAATCTAGAGAAAGGAAGGCCAGTGAGCAAGAATTGTTAATCTGTTTCCAGCACTGGCCAGAAAATCCAAGTGTCTTGCCTTCCTGGCAGGTCGATCTCAATTTGGAGATGGATGTGTCAGACTTAATGACACCAGCTCTTAAGGCCATCCAGCTTCTCCTGCCCCAAGTCCATGCTCACCTAGCAAACTTCTGATTATGATTTACCTCCTCATGCCTTCAGCAGGCTTCATTCTCCTGCTGACATAAACATTTGGAACCACTTGGCAGTTACATTTCTTAGTATAAATTGCTGAATTGGCACTCTGTACATCAGTCTCTTGTAAATTCCCAGGGATTAATCAACTACAAGCACACTGACACATTCCACTTTCTGGAGCTGCAAAGCTGAGGAACAGATGCTGGAATGCTGTGACCCTGAGACATGACTGCGCCCTGCCAGGCCCAACAGCTGCCTCTCCAGATGACACATTTACCCCTTCTCCAACCGCAAGTGTACTGGCATGTAACTGCATCAGATCTGGACACGCATGCATGTGAACAGATAGAAGGTAGGATGCGTCTAAGGTTCCATTTCTTGTGGAATTCGGACCAGTTTCTTTTATCATTAGCAATTCATTTCAATAGCTGGAATCTGAACCTCAGTCAGAGAACCTTTAGTTACAACACTTGGATTTTGGAAAGCTGACTTTGAATGAATTTGCACCTGCAAAAACTGATTTTTCTTTTTCTTCAGGGGGTAAATTACCTTAGAAAGAAAAAGAGTATGACATTCAGCTGTCTATTCTATTCCCTATTCATTTTGAACCAAACCTGAACTAACAAAAAGCACGCATGATTAGTGTCATCAAAGACAGAACTTGGAGAGAAATAGACACTTTACTTATTTCTTTCACTGCAATACTGTCAGACATCTAACTCCATGATTGGGTCTGAAATGCGCCACTTTTGAAGATGCCAGGTTTGCCATCTTTTCTGTTACCAACTGAGAGAATCTGTCGGCTTTACCTACGGATGAGCACATACTAGTGCGAACAAACCAAAAATCTGCAAAAAGATGTTTTCAGATATTTGTTGTAGTTTAAAGGCAAAAATAATTGGCCAGTTAGGTAAACTGGAACCATTACCATTCTCTGAAATTTTTCAAAACTTGTAAAGTTCAATAGATCAATACCTGTCATTTTATAAGAATACCTTAATATTTAACTCAATTGTAGTTTGTATATTTCAAGGATGAAACAACAATTTTCTATGGCTGCGTGCATTTTCATTGTCTTTAAGTATTCACTCAATGAGTTAATGATTTGTTCAACAAACATCTATTAAATGCATTAAATCAATTCCCGGCAGCATATTATGTGCTGAAGGTGTAACAATTGTATGATCCCTGGCCTCTAAGAGTTTGATGTTGGCTTGATGCAAAATACAAATAAATGAATGCTTCTGCAAATCATTCATTCGTGTATTCAACACATCATTATTGAGCAGGTAAATGTCAGGAATTATCCTAAACATTGGGAATGCAACAATGAACCCAAGGTACAAGGTTCCTGCTTTGGTAAGCTTGCATTGTAGGGAACAGTCAATGAATAAGTAAACAAACAAGATAACTGCAGATGGCCATGAGAGCTATGAATAAAGTAAAGTGGGTGAATTGGCACAGATGATGCACTAGGGAGCCCAGTACTTTTCTGGGATCGTTAGAACAGCTGCTCTGAGTAGGTGACGTCTATGCTGAGATCTGAATATGAGGAAGTGGCCAGCTGTGAGCATCTGAAAGAGGAGATTTCCAGGCAGGGGAGTAACAATTTCAAAAGAAACAAGTTTGGCATCAGAGAAGAACAAGTTTGGCATGTTGGAGACACCATAAGCAAGCCAGTGTGGCTAGAGCAGGACATGGGGTCATAGATGTAGGCAGAGACCTCGAGACCACGGTAAAGCATTGAAATTTTATCCTCAGTGTGATAGGAGCTGCTGTGGTGGGGAGTTGCTGAACATTGAAATAGCCTGACTCATGTTTTTAAAAGATTATTCCGGCAGTTTGTGCAGGGGCTAGATAGAATTGGGTCAAGAAGTTGGCTTTTGCTCTAACCCGTGGGGAGATGGGTGATGGCAAACAAACTCAGCAGTGACTCGAGTTACAATGTGATTGGTGTTATGACACTGTATATAAAAAGAGCCATGAAGGCACAGATGCAAGTTGGTTTAATTCTGCTTTGGAAGGTTGGGTCTTCATCAGGAAGGGCTTGTGGACTGCTACATGTGAGACTAAAGCAGAGATTGGCAGATTTCTGTGGAGGATCAAAGGGAAACATTTTAAGCTCTGAGAGATATATAGTTACCTGTTGCAACTATTCGATTTTGTTGTTAAAGCTCAAAAGCAGCTATAGATAATGTGTAAATAAATGGGTATGGCTGTGTTCCAGTAAAACTTTATTGACAAAAACAGGCAGCTGGGCTTCCCTGGTGGCGCAGTAGTTGAGAGTCCACCTGCCGATGCAGGGGACACGGGTTCGTGCCCCGGTCTGGGAACATCCCACATGCCGTGGAGCAGCTGGGCCCGTGAGCCATGGCCGCTGAGCCTGCGCGTCCGGAGCCTGTGCTCCGCAACGAGAGAGGCCGCGGCAGTGAGAGGCCCGCGTACCGCAAAAAAAAAAATAAAACAACAACAACAACAAAAAAACAGGCAGCCAGTGGATTTGGCCTGTGGGCTGTGGTTTGGCCACCTCTGGTCTAAAGGTTATTGTTTCTAGCACTGCTGAGTTTCTTCTTTTGCTCCCTTATGTCTTATGCCATTTCTCTTCACCCTCACTCTTCTGATTTCATTTATATTAACTTTGAGAACCCAGTATTTTTACATTTATTGAACTAATTTACAGCAGAATCAACCATGATGTCCCTCACCCCCCAAACTTTTGCTCAAAGGATTGGTCTGATGGCCTGTGATAGGTCTGAAACCTGCCCTAGACTCACAGCAACTTCTTTTTTTAAATATATCTTTTTTAAAAAAAATTTTATTGGAGTGTAGTTGATTTACAGTGTTGTTTTAGTTTCAGGTGTACAGCAAAGTGATTCAGTTATACATGTACATATATTCATTCTTTTTTTTTAAACATCTTTATGGGAGTATAATTGCTTTACAATGTTGTGTTAGTTTCTGATGTATAACAAAGTGAATCAGCTATATGTACACTTATAATCCCATATACCCGCTCTCTTGAGTCTCCCTCCCACCCTCCCTATCCTACCCCTCTAGGTAGTCACAAAGCACTGAGCTGATCTCCCTGTGCCATGCGGCTGCTTCCCACTAGCTGTCTATTTTACATTTGGTAGTGTATATATGTCAATGCCACTCTCTCACTTCATTCCAGCTTCCCCTTCCCCTGCCTCGTGTCCTCAAGTCCATTCACTACGTCTGCATCTTTATTCCTGTCCTGCCCCTAGGTTCGTCAGAACTATTTTTTCTTTTTAGATTCCATATATATGTGTTAGCATACAATATTTGTTTTTCTCTTTCTGACTTACTTCACTCTGTATGACAGACTCTAGGTCCATCCACCTCTCACACCAACTTCTTAGTGGAAAACCTACAGCAGTCTTCATTTCTTAATCACTGCTCTATCTCTCAAGTTCATTTTCTGGCACTGAAATTGATTGGTTACAAAGATATTGGAGTCATATTTTATTAGTCACTGTCTTCAGCTCCTATATGAAATAAAATAGAAAGTTCTATTGACTCTTCCTCCTAAAGTTTTCCATCCAGCTATTACCGTTGACATAAGTCATGATCCAACCAGAAAACAAAATACTCTTAAGTGTTTAAGATTTCACAGAGTGACTGGGTATCACCAGTGGTGAACCTAAAGAGATATATAGGGAGCAGTAAGATAACTCAGAGATAAGCAATAACAGGAAGCTGCTAACAACCTAGGCGGGGGTGGGGTGGGGCAGAGAAAGGAGCTGGGGTTACCGTAGCCCAAGGACTAGAGTCACCAGGCAGAAAGTAGAATTCCTGGTTTTTGGCAGGAGCTGGAGCCATGGAAGAGACACTGCTATTGCTGAGACAATGCCCGACATAGGGAAAGGAGAAGGGAAAATCTGTTCCTTCCTCCCTCCCTCCCTCCCTTCCTTTCCACAATCGCCTGCCTGTCCTTCCACAGGCCAGACTTAGCCAGAAGCCAGCTGACACAAGAGCCTGCAAAACAAAGTGAGACACAGCAGAGCAGAGAAAGGGCAAGGAGCAGATGCGAGAGAAACAGAGATCAAAGTGAGGAAGGGACTCGGTATCCTTTCCTAGATGGAAAGCTGAATGGGAAACACACACACACGCACACGCGCGCGCGCACACACACACACACACACACACACACACAGAGCGCCAAAGGCTACCATCAGGTGGGCAGACAGAAGAGCAAGGCCTGGAATCAGCGGGTACTCTGTGCTCTGATACGGGGTGAAACGTGCTTATCACAGGCAGTTAGAACAACAAAAATGTGCAGTAGTTGGTCTTACAAATCTAAATATTTTCAAATGTACTTAGAGGGACAGTTAGCAGAGCAGCCTCCTGTTTCCCCCAGAGGGACTCACTACCAGGTTTGTTTGTCAGAAGGAGGACTGCCTCCCGGCCAGCTTCCCCAGACCCTTACTGCCCATCTGTGATGTGAGTTGTTTCAAGGAAAAGAGTTTGGAGTTTGTCCAACCAGGCACTAGGGACAGACTGCCTCAGAGCCAGAGGTGATCCAAAATGTCTTTGTCATTCACAGCTGATTGCACAGCCTCAGCTGAGCTCACCCTGGCTGGCCTGGGATATCCTCCTTCGCTGATGGAGCTTCTCCACAAATCAGCAGCTGCAGCTTTCACAATTCGTGATTTTGTGCAAACATAAACCTGACACATCTTGGATAAATAACAGGGTGATGTAACGTGCAACCCAGGCATTTTCATTCCGTAACATCTACTAACAAACAGCTCTTCCTCCACCCATAGGGATGTCCCTTGTAGTTATGCCAGAAAGAAGTCCTTGCTGGCTTCTTTCACTGCCTAATGTCCTTCAATACCAGGATCTAGCCCTCCAACCCTTGGGGTAATGGCACAAAAGAGCTAAATCAGTAAGAGTTCAATGGCTCTACTGAAGGAAATTCCTCTGAAAGAGGTACTCTTTAAGAAGCCACTATGGAGAACAGTATGGAGGTTCCTTAAAAAACTACAAATAGAACTACCGTATGACCCAGCAATCCCACTACTGGGCATATACCCTGAGAAAACCATAATTCAAAAAGAGTCATGTACCACAGTGTTCACTGCAGCTCTATTTACAATAGCCAGGACATGGAAGCAACCTAAGTGTCCATCATCGGATGAATGGATAAAGAAGATGTGACACATATATACAATGGAATATTACTTAACCATAGAAAGGAACGAAACTGAGTTATTTGTAGTGAGGTGGATGGACCTAGAGTCTGTCATACAGAGTGAAGTAAGTCAGAAAGAGAAAGACAAACACCGTATGCTAACATACATATATGTGGAATCTAAGGGGAAAAAAAAGGTCATGAAGAACCTAGGGGTATGATGGGAATAGAGAAACAGACCTACTAGAGAATGGACTTGAGGATATGGGGAGGGGGAAGGGTAAGCTGGGACAAAGTGAGAGAGTGGCATGGACATGTATACATTACCAAACGTAAAATAGCTAGTGGGAAGTACCTCATAGCACAGGGAGATCAGCTCAGTGCTTTGTGACCACCTAGAGGGGTGGGATAGGGAGGGTGGGAGGGAGGGAGATGCAAGAGGGAAGAGATATGGGAACATATGTATATGTATAACTGATTCACTTTGTTATAAAGCAGAAACTAACACACCATTGTAAAGCAATTATACTCCAATAAAGATGTTAAAAAAAAAAAGAATAAAAGAAGCAAAGTCATGTTTCTCCTTCCCAGACCCAGACAAAATAGCTTAGTGATCTGGAAGAGGTCATCAGTGACTCCAGGTGACCTGGAACATGACAGAAGCAGTTGCAGTAGTTTGGTTTATATGCTGAGACATCACTGCCTTCTTCAACCTGATGATGTGGATACTTCAAAAGGGAAAGTGGTCGTATCTAGGACCCACAATTTCTGAGACCTAGGAGATGTTTGAATTATGTGTTTTGGAGGAATCTCAGAACTATTTGGGGAAGGTCAACCCTCCTCTCTGGCTAAGAGTATTTCTAACTAAAGAGCAAACGGGGAGCCTTCAGAGCAGGAGTTTTATGGAATTAATGTAAATGCATTTCATTTGTACTCTCAGTTGGCTGGCGATGCCCAGAACATCCGGGTTTCATGAATAGTTTCCTAATAGTGAGAAAGATCTCAAGACTGCATTGTCTCTAGTGAAAGTGAGTTCTTGAGTGACTCAAGCCTGGACACTTCTAGTAAGCAGGGATTATTGAGGGGATTTGGGTTTCCTTTTCCAGGTGATCATATGACTCTTGAAGTCCCTTCTAATCCTCATAGTCAAAGGTAAGAGAATTTCTGTATACCATTCATATTGAGCAGCCCTGAAAAATTCTCTTATCTGTCCCTTGGACTCTTCTGTGTTGTCATGAGCCTGCATATGTCTTTATCACTTTAGTCAGAAGTTCTTATTTTCATAGTCAAGAATGTGGGAGAACGTGAGGACAGAGTGGCAACAGAAAAGAATCACGAGAGGCCGCTTTGGAAAAACAAATCTTCTGTAGGCTTATACATCTTATAGGAATTTAGTTCACAGTTGCCTTGAAGATCCTGGATGGCTGCTGAAAGTCTGTGCAGTAGGATGTGAGGCACTTCAAGTGCCAAATTATGCTCTCCATCCTTCCCACTTGCCCGTATGGCCACATCAGAGTTATACAACTGACGAGAGATTTTTATAGATTTTCTCAGCAGGATAGCACATTGATCATTTGGGGGCCTACTGAGGAAAACTGTCAAGCAGTCAATGGACGCTTCCACCTTGGCAAGCTGGCCCCATTACTAACCTGGTTTAAATAACTTGGCAGCACAGAGTGTCAACAGTTCAGGCTCTGATGGATCACTTTAGACAGGGGAGAAACTAAATTACGCTTCCAATGGGTTGATAAGGTTGAAATATGTAAAGAGAAGCAGTTTTCTCCTTAGAAAAAGTCCACTATAACACTTGAATCATAATGTAGTAGAGCCTTACAGCAGGAAGATTAATGATAATCTACTAGAGTAAAATGAAGAATTGGGGCAATTTTATGGATGTGGTAACCCGGAAGTCTCCCGCTTTGCTCTGTCAGTACGGGCATAGAATGGGACTGACGTCCTACCTGGTGCTACCAGGGGGAAATGACATTTTGCAAAAACAAACGCACCAACCAAACCAACAACCAGTTCAAGATTATTGTGCTACTTGTGAGCTTCATTTTATTTCACCTTGTCCTTGTACGTTAATGGGTCAAGACAGAAGTCCATTGCTAGAGCTGTTATTTTCTATAGTTTATTTAAATTGCTTTGTTTGTCAGGAGAACGTCAGCCTCTTTAATTTTCTGTGTGTGCAAAAGCTTTTGTTTATAATATTAAATTTTCTACTGGATATTTTATGGTGTAGATAACCTTTATCAACTTCTGTTTTATCTTTGTCAAAATATTGCCGTATGCTTCTTGTGTAAATAGTAAAATCCTCAAGCCACTCCTGCATGAAATTCATTCTTCTTTTGCAAAGAAATTGGAGAAGCTAGCTGATTGCAGTTAACGTATTAAATATAAAAGCTATTACTGCCTCCGTATACTTAACGCACTTTTGCCTTTTGCTTTTACCTAAAAAAAAAATCTTTTTAGCCCATTATTTAGAATCAGTGCAGAGACTCAAAACTGCCTTGGGGCTCATCAAGCCTGAGTAACAAAATAAATCAGAGAAAGGAAAAAAGGAGCAGAAAATATAGGACAAAATATTATAGTCTCCTCAAAATAGTTGCAGAATTGAGGTGAGTATGAGGTGTGGGTCTTTATTTTTCAGATATCACTTTAATTCTCTATTTCACACTGAATGTTTTGACTTGGTCACTGTTAAGTAGTTTTAATCAGTTGTGGTAAAATATTTTTGGCTTTCAGCTTGAGTTAAAAAAATATATTATGCATATACATATGACTATGAAAGTTACCTCTATATACAGAGATGGAACATGATGTTAACTTGGTTTTTGGATTAAGTAAATAGAGGAGTCTGCATTATGTCTGAAATCTTTATACAGCAAATATATTCTGAGCATATGCTATGTGATAAGTCTTCTGCTAGGTGTAAGTTATGCAGATATCATGGGGTCAACATTTTTTTATACAATGTACTCAGGTGTCTAAAAAAGAGTTGATATATATATTAATCAGAAAGATTTCCTTCCAAAGGGGCTGGGAGTTGTTGGAAGAACCATCTTGACAACTCAATGTATCTCAGTCTCTGCTAGGATTAAATAGTTTCCTCTTGTTTAGTTCAGTCTCTTTTGGGTTCAAGGTTCATCTCCCTACCAGGCTGTGTTTCCGTTTCAAGTGTTCATCTCATATTGTCTCCCTCACTGCCTCCCCAAGATGGAATCTGTAAGGATGGCAAATCACTCACGTCCTTTGGAGGACAGAGGCAGCTGTTGGGTGTATGGGTCCTTGTGTCATCCTGTAGTTCTTTTCTTTTTTTTTAAATTTTATTGAAGTATAGTTGATTTACAATGTTGTGCTTAATTTCTGCTGTATAGCAAGGTGACTCAGTTATACATATATACATTCTTTTTCATATTCTTTTACATTATGGTTTATCACAGGATACTGAATATAGTTCCCTGTGCTATACAGTAGGACCTTGTTATTTATCCATTCTATATATAATAGTTTGTTTGCATCTGTTAATCCCAAACTCCCAGTCCTTCCCTGCCCAACCCCCTTTTCCCCTTGGCAACCCTAAGTCTGTTCTCTATATCTGTGAGTCTGTTTCTGTTTCATAGATAAGTTCATTTGTGTAGTATTTTAGATTCTGTATATAAGTGATATCATATGGCATTTATCATTCTCTCTCTGACTTCTTTTGCTTAGTATGATAATCTCTAGGTCCATCCACATTGCTGCGAATGGCATTATTTCATTCTTTTTAATGGCTGAGTTACTGAACTCTGGTTGAGATGTCCTTGTCCGTGTCCACTGAGTGACCGGCTCTTATCTGAGGTACGTGGCTGGTGAAACTCATGTCCTATTCTCTCAATCCAGGCAACATTCCCTGGGAGTTCCGCCATCTCCATGCTGACCAGCAGAGGCCTGGCCCATCTGCCTTGAAGCCCTCATTCAGTGCACTTATTGGACCAGAATCGTCAGCTACCTGACTGTCTTCTGTGAGGCCACGGGAGCTTCTGGTGCCCTATCTGCAGCCCTTTCTCTACCCAATACCCCTGCGCCTCCACCACCACCATTTAACTCTGTGTGGCTGCGTCCTCTGAGGCTGGCTTCTCTCAGGAAGAGGGACACGGATTCTTTCTGGCTCAGCTTCTCCCTCTGCTGCAACATATCTGGGCCTGCTATATATCATCTCCTCTCTCTCAAAAGCGTATATAGAAAGGAGGGGGACTTGCGTAAGGCTCCCCAGGCTCTAGAACCAGAAAGCTTTTCATCTGTTTTCTGTGAGGTGGCGGTTCCCTCACACCACATCACAGCTTGTTTACACGACAGCTCCTAGCCAAGCTTTGCTCTTGTGATATGTGGAGATGAATTGGGTGAACTTTGAAAATCCCTCTTCTCTCTTGAGAAAATTTCCTTTTCCAGACGAATGTTGGCTACCCCAGGTTTTACAGGTGAGTACACCTCTCTGTGAGGCGGGAATTTAACGTACTCTCTTGAGGTGGGAGATACCAAGATACCACAGTTGTCTGCAGCTGATGAGAAAGAAAAAGAGGCTCATTGGGGTCCTCCGTGTGACCTCTCCCAGGGCAGCTTGCCGTCCCCTCCCCAATGGGGTGCACTCCCAGGCCTGCTCACATCTCCAAGTCAAGTCTATCCTTCTGTCTTATCACATCTTCCCCCATTGCCTCCCATTCTCTCTTCTACCTCTAGACTGTAAGTCAGTCTAGGACTGTAAGTTACTTACACGCAATGCCCTGAGATTTTGGATTGTCATCTTATTCCTTTCTTTATGACAGCTGTCCACTTTTAGACAAAAGGAAGAACCACTCTCCCTACAATAGGAAGCTCTGGGCAGAGCTTTCTCTTTGAGAGAAGAGGAAAAGAGGAGGCAACCTCTCATTTCTGAAATCTGTTGTACGACTGCATTATCAAAGGAAGAGAAGAAATACTTAAAAGGAGAAAAGGAGACTGCTAAAATTTATGATCTATGTTTTTCAACAATTATTTCCCTCAAACCTTTCCGCTTACAACAAGTATGATGGATGCTATCTCTGTGTGTGTGTGTGTGTGTGTGTGTGTGTGTGTGTGTGTGTGTGTGTGTGTGTAAGTGATGATGGAAACATCATTTGCTTGAAATCTCATGTTTTAGTTTAAAAGTGTAAGAGAAAATTTTATTCGAATCTAGAATATATCTTTGTTTTAACAGAAAAAAATGACCTCATAAAGTAAATTTTCCATGTTTATCTTTTGGTAGAACTCCAACCCCTGGTTGAAAATCACAGCCTTATTCTCTTCATTGACGAGGGTGTGTGGAAGAGATGGCTGGCTGTCCACCAAGATTCATGCTCCCCTTACACAGTGTAGAGACATTTTGGGGGAAGGAGCTGAAGCCAGGGACTACATTTCTCACCAGTCACCTGTGACTCCACCTTCTCCACCAGCATCTCAGTATGAACTTGTGTGACTTGTTCTTGCCAATGAACTGTGAGCAGAAGAAATGTTTGTTCCCCATGTTCCAGAGCACTGGGCTTAAGAAGCCAGTTTGCACCTCACACTAGTCAGAATGACCATCATTAAAAAGTCTACAAACAATAAATGCTGGAGAGGGTGTGGAGAAAAGGAAACCCTCCTACACTGTTGGTGGGAATGTACATTGGTACAACCACTATGGAGAACAGTATGGAGGTTCCTTAAAAAACTAAAAATAGAACTATCGTATGATCCAGCAATCCCACTCCTGGCCGTATATCCAAGAAAACCGTAATTCGGCAAGATACATGCACCCCAGTGTTCACTGCAGCACTATTTACAATAGCCAGGACATGGAAACAACCTAAATGTCCATCGACAGAGGAATGGATAAAGAAGATGTGGTACATATATGCAATGGAGTATTACTCAGCCATAAAGAAATGAAATAATGCCATTTGCAGCAACATGGATGCAACTAGAGATTATCACAATAATGAAGTAAGTCAGAGAAAGACAAATATTATATAATATCACTTATATGTGGAATCTAAAAATTGATACAAATGAACTTATTTCCAAAACAGAAACAGACTCACAGACTTCGAAAACAAATGTATGGTTAACAAAAGGGAAAGGTGGTGGGGAGAGGGATAAATTAGGAGTTTGGGATTAATGTAAATACACTACTATATATAAAGTACATAATCAACAAGGACATACTGGATAGCACAGGGAACTCTACTCAATATTCTGTAATAACCTATATGGTAAAAGAATCTGAAAAAGAGTGGTTATATTTATATGTATAACTGAATCACTTTGCTGTACACCTGAAACTAACACAACGTTGTAAATCAACTATAGTCCAATATAAAATAAAAACTAAATAAAAGAAGCAGCAGCCCATTTGCCTTCTCCACTTTCCCCTTCTGCAGTGTGCTTGGAAACATTGTGCTGAAGATGATAGAGCCATAAAAGGGAATGAGCAAGGGCTTCCCTCGTGGCGCGGTGGTTGGGAGTCCGCCTGCCGATGCAGGGGACACGGGTTCGTGCCCTGGTCCGGGAGGATCTCACGTGCCGCGGAGCGGCTGGGCCCGTGAGCCTGCGCATCCGGAGCCTGTGCTCCGCAGCGGAAGGGGCCGCAGCAATGGGAGGCCCGCGTACCGCAAAAAAAAAAAAAAAAAAGGGAATGAGCAAATGTTCATCCGTCACCTGTTGGAAGGTATCCACCCAATACCCACACTGGACTGCTGCATGAGAAAGAAGTACCTCTTATATTGTGTTCATCCACTGAGGTTTTGGTATTTATTTTTTTACAGCAGCTAGAGTTGCCTCAAATAATACGAGGTATGTACAGAATTTAGAATCCAAGCATCGTAAATCTGTCTAGATTAAAATAGGTCACTGTGCAAATCAACTTGGGAGACAGCCACCACTAGGAAGGCAGGGGGTGTACAGTGGGCAGTTGTAGCTTCTGACCGTTTCTCCCACAGTGCACGGAGTGGAGAGTGGAAACCTCTGCTTCAATGAGGTATGCATGACAACCCCTAGTGCGATACCTGACACACAGGATACTATCAGGAATATTTGTTGAATGTTAGCCTACAGTGAATTTGTGGGCATGATACCATTTATTCCTCTTATGCAAAAATTTTGTAGCATTCAACAAGCATTCATTTAATGCCTATTGTATGTCAAGTGCTTTGCCTGTCAGGACTTGGCTAAGAAGCAGGGGCTCACCTTTGAGGCAGGGCTAACTATTGGAGGTCTAGCCAAGAGCTGCCAGGTTCCCATGGCCTCCTGCAAATCCACTTCAGAGCCCAAAGATCTAGGGCCTTGATTGCAGGGCCATAGATTCCTCCCAAATCAATTTCTTCTCCCTCCTCACCTGTTTTATCTCTCAATTTCCTTTCCCATCTTTCCTCCTCTTTTTTTTTTCTCTCTCTCCATCCTCCCCTTCTCCTCCCCTTCCTCTTCCTTCTCTCCTTCTCCCTCCTGCTTCCTCCTTTTACCCCCTCCGACTTTATTCCTTTTGGTTCCTCTTCTTTCCTCTCCTGTTCTTTTTCAACCTCACCTTGATGTCTGTCTTCCTAGCTCTGGCTGGTGTTTCAGATGCTGGAAGCTTCTAGTTCTACATCAAAGCCTCAATAAATCCTGCTGCAGGTTCCTAGAAGAAAGGGTCAGTTCTGTCTCCACTGGTCCTAGTTGTTAAGTACTAACACATACAAAATACCAACTTGAGCCTTTCAAGGAACTTTTACTTTGATGAGTATTATTCTGGAAAAGATACCCAAGAACCACAGAGTATTAAACATTGAAAGGACATTGGAGGTCATATAATTCACCTGTCTCTTCCCTTGACAAATGACAAAATTGATACCAAGAGAGGGAAAGTGGTTTTCCCCACAAAGCCAGCTTGGGTCAGAATGAGGACGAGAACCCCGATCTCCCTACGCCAAGTGCTCTTTCCATTACCCAGTGATTCTCATTTGATTGATCCCATACCACCAAGAAGTGTGGAAATGTTTTAGGTGGAACTTGAGGCTTTCATAATGGAAATTACAGCAACTTTATTCCCCATAAGGCCTCTGCAATTAAAAATCTACCATGAGCTACCGTATGATCTGGCAATCCCACTCCTGGGCATATATCTGGAAAAGACAGAATCTAATTCAAAAGATACATGCACCCCAATGTTCATAGCAGCACTATTTATAATAGCTGGAAATGGAAACAACCGAAGTTTCCATCCACAGATGATTGGCTTAAGAACAGCCATAAAAAAGAATGAAATATTGCCATTTGCAGCAACATGGATGGACCCAGAGAACATTATACTAAATGAAGTATAGAGAAAGACAAATATTATGTATCACTTATATGTGGTCATATTACTAAAAAGTAATTACTAATTATAGTAATTAATTTTAGTAATTACTAATTTTAGTAATTAATTACTAAAAAGTAATTCAAATGAATCTATATACACAACAGAAACAGACTCACAGACACAGAAAACTTACAGTTACCAAAAGAGAAAGGGAGGAGGTGAGGATAGGTTTGGAGTATGGGATTGGCAGATACAAACTACTATACATAAAAGAGATAAGCAACAGGGATTTGCCGTGTAGCGCAGGGAAATATATTCGATATCTTGTAGTAAACTATAGTGGAAAATAATCTGAAAAATACATATATGGCTGAATCACTTTGCTGTACACTTGAAACTAACACAATATAAAGAGAAAAAAAATTTTAAAAAAATCTACCATTGAAAGTGGAATATGAGAGAGGATACTATACACATTTAAATATTCTCTTCAGAAAAAAATGTTCATGTTTCTTTCAAGAGGAAACTAAGCTTTTGATAATGAGTGGACAAGAGATTTTGAGAGTCACTGTACTTCACTAAATAGATTATTCTTGGTCCATGCTTGACATTCTTAGGGAAGTTGATCACCTCTTCACAGGTTTGCTACCACCCCCTCTCCACAGCTATAGTTTCCAGCCATTATGATACCAGGCAATTTTACATCACATTTTTAGAAATCCATCCAAGTTGTTGATCTGAGTGGGCGGCGTCTTGATTTATGAACACTGTTCTGTGAAATGTGATCCAGCTGACATTTATACTCCACTCATCCATACAGCATGAACCCATTTTTGCTCAGTGTACACTCTACTCATAGGAAATCCTAATAGTGCAGGCAACTTGCTACTGATGCTCTGGCTAGCTCCAAATCATCAGCAGCACCTCCAGATGAGGCTGGTGACCATCCCGCACTTAAGGAGGCAGGCAGCATAGCCTCCTGGCAGAAAAATTTGTCTCTGTGTTCATTCGGTTCTATTTGAATCCCTGCTCTGACACTTTCTAGCTGTGTTATTTTGGGAAAGTTGCTTGACCTCTCTGATCCTCAAATTTCTTGTCCTTAAATTGAATATTATAATAGTATCTACTTAAGGGGTGTGTGTGTGTGTGTGTATGTGTGGTATTGGGAATAGAGAAAAAATACCATGGGATGTGTGACTAGCGTGTAGCAGTTAGTGCTCAGTAAATTTTAAGTTATTAATTACTGTAGTAAACACTGCCGTTATCATCTCCTCCTCCTATTCTCTTCCCAAGTTTAAAAGAAGGTTATCTATGTGAACGCACCTAGTACAGCTCAGGTCTGCTTACTTTATATCCGAAAAAATTAAAAGGAGGTCTATTCAAGACATTCTGAATAACCTCTTCATTTGCCACAGTAATGCTGAAAAGTCCATCTTTACTGGGTTGGTTGAGCAGAGAAAATCAACTACATCAACATATATATTTATTGAGTTCAAATCACTTATTATTCTGCTAAGAGCTTTATGTTTTTCTCATTTAATCTTTATAGAAACTCTCAGAGAACTCAAGTAATTTGCTCACCGTCATACAACTGGGAATGGACAAAGGTGCAATTTGAACTCTGACCTGTTTGAATTCTGAAGACCATGCCCTTTCTATAAAGCAATGTCATCCACCCTCCACCACCCTGCACAGAAGGAGAGACAGCCACTAGATTTCACTCACCACTGACATCACAGCCATTTCTCCTCAACTACAATCAAAATGGCAAGGGCAATGGCTCTCCTAAGTGGACCGAGACTCCTAGAGTGCTCCCTGAGGATTCAAGACCTTGGTTTCCTCCAAACCAGTCCCCCATCCCTTGTTCATACTGTCCATCCTGACTCTGGAGGATGTCACTAGCCCCTTGTGTCATCACTCAGCTCAACTGCCTCTTTATAAGAAGAGAGTAAGACTAGGATGGTCAAGCCAAGGTGGTGAGGTCTGGATGGGCAGACCTCAGGCCATACCCAGCCATTTCCAGCCCCAGGAGAAGATCTGGAAATTTGCCTGCACGGTAAAGAAAAATGGTCAAATCACATGCCTCATCAATCGTGTGTGATGTGAAAGATTGAGGTAAGCCAGGAAAGTGACCAATTCTCAAATGCTTGTTTTCTGTCATTTGTTTTGAATCCCATCACAGAAGGCAAGGCCACTTAACCACTGTAATTTGGTCTTGGGATAACTTTTCTGAAATATAAAGTTTTTATCTTTTCAAAAGGGAACGTTATTCCTTACTGCTTGTATCACAATTTAAATACAATTTTATGTTCATAAACCTTTCTTTTCTAATGTTCTTTGTCAACAGCTGAAGGTAAATAAAAATAACATTTGAATAATGTATGCTGATAAAATTCATAAAGGGAAGAATGTTTATAATAGAATTGAAAAATCAATGCCATCAAACCCCTACACAGTCTAAAAACCCATATTCAAAACACATTATTATTTTAAGGACAGTGACATTTCAAAGCTGTTAGGATGTCTTAAGCCCTTCCGAATTGTATGACCTGAGAATATTAAATAATTATTTCTTTTGATTTTTGTCCGTAGCTATTCCAGGAATAAAGGGAAAGACAATTATGCAAACAAGCCTGGGCAACTTGCTAAAAGGATCACGAACCACAAGTGTTATTTCAGATGCCCATATTTTGTGTTAGATGCATCTCCTCAAAGAGTAGAAAACGGATCTCCAATTTTTCCCCCAAGAAAGTTCTCAGTTCAGGGTGTATTTCCGCTCCCAGGGTTTGAAGCTCAAAACATAAGCCAAGCATAAAAATATAGGAGGGTTTTTTGCTATTCCCCAAACAAAGGGTCTCTGGGTATCAAAGACCGTATTATACAAATATTTTTTCAAAAGGCACAGTCCATGCAAGTAAGGAGCTAGAGAAAACTAAAGAGAAATTCAGCACGTTAGCTTTTCTTGGTCTTGAATTTCCCAGATAATTGTCCAAATATTTATTGCATTTTGTGTAAGGAAATACAGCCATCATTTTGTTGAGACAAGAGCACCTTTTGGATTTCTTTAGTTCATTTACTAACTTATTTTATGGTTCAGCATGAGCTGAGCGATGA
Source organism: Globicephala melas (assembly GCF_963455315.2). Classification (NCBI taxonomy): domain Eukaryota; kingdom Metazoa; phylum Chordata; class Mammalia; order Artiodactyla; family Delphinidae; genus Globicephala; species Globicephala melas. The sequence continues at coordinate 35,817,585 of NC_083329.1, read as the reverse complement.
GGCCATTCATATAATCCAGCCGCACACTGGGGTCAAAGCCACCAGCCTGTGACTATAGAATCCTGTCTTCTACTCAAGTCGGCTAAACACAACGAATAAACAAGGGAACAAGAGCTGAGTAACTCAGGAAAAAGATACACAAATTCTGTGCAGTCAATATGAATCTAGCGCACCAGCTGGTGAAGAGCAGAGGGAAACTAAAAATGATACCGTCGACTTTAAAATAGTGGAAGCCAAGACTTGCCAGTAAATAGTCACATTCAACTAACATTTATTGAGTGCCAGCTGCACACGAAGGCCCATGCTAAGCACTTCCCATATATCACCTCCTTTCTCTTCACAAGAACCCAGCAAAACAAGAGCTATGGAATTTTTTTTTAGAGGTGGAAACTGACATACCTCTAGGTTCAATGACAGGTTTCAAGGCCTTGCAGCTGGTAAGTCAGGGTTTCCTGACTCTATTTGAAGTAGTTGCTCCCAGAAGCAGACTGTGAGCCAAGTTTGAGTACAAGTGATTAAGAAGAGAGTGTTCCCAGGAGCAGGGAAACAGGATAGGGATGGGCAAGGAAACAGACCAGGGTGCAATTTTAGATGAGGCCTCAGATTGAGATTTTGCTTTGAGGCAAATGAACTAAGACTTTGTGCCCCCTCATCAGTTCATCTGTGGCTGGCCCGGCCACTTCCCTTCCTGCAGAGCAACCTTTTAGTTATGAGCATTTATCAGCAAAGCAATCAGAGGCAAGCAGAAGTTGGATGCAAAGAGAAGGTGAAAGAATGTCATAGGAGCCTACTCTAGTCTCCAAGAATCGTGCTTCCTGCTGGGTTCTGTGTGTGTGTGTAACTTTGGAATACGTTTTTTTTCCCCAAAATTATGGAACCAAAAGTGTAACATAATAAAAGCACCCAAAGCAAGACAAACATAAGGAAGAGACAGATATTCCAAAGGGTGTCCTCAAAGATTGCACAATTACACGGTTGGGCAATTTCTTTAGTTCCAACAGAAAAAAAAAAAATCATCTGTATAAGACCTATGGCTTCACAGAGTTTGTGTGACATGCAATATTTTCCCTTGAGCTTTCCTGGAACTGAAGGGAAAAGGAAACCATTTTTGTTATTGTTTTGTTTCTTCCCTCCCTTAATTTCACATTTTTGAAAGCCTATAGTTGGATGAATCAGCAGTTTGTTGGTGTTATAAGTCAAGCAGGACAAATTCTATTACTGTTTCTTAATAAAAAATGAATTATTAGTACTCACATCTTGCTACATTTTTTAAAAGGCCCCTCTCCTTTTTTTCCTTCTGCAGCTTCTCTTCACATCTTTATTTCTACTGGGTATATAATTGTTCTGATTAATAGTGGAAACAATGACATTTATTTGAATGAGCTGTGTTAACATTTCTTCAGTGCTGACCATCACTTTACCAATCACTCCTGGGAGCATACCTGCTCCAGGACTCTCTTGTAACCAGGGGGGTCTCGTCATCTCTACCTCTTTTCTCCTGTTCCAGGTGCCATTATGGGCTATGAACTTGTGTGCCACCCCCAGGCAGGAAAGAGTCTATTTTTAACACCGTGATTGACCTTCATTGGGAACCAGAACCACAGTCAGCTGTGAATCTTCCACTGAGAACAATGAAAGCATTTGCTAAGAGAGACTAAACCCTCTCTATGGTATGAGTTACATGCTGCATTCCATTTAACTAACCTAGCAAATTACATGGAATGCATAATATGGTTTTAGTGCTCACTTTCCATCCCTCTTCCCAAAGATTGGGAGAAATGCCTCTGACCCTGCCTCATTTGTGTCCTCATCTTTCATGTCATCCATGTTCTGCATCCTTCATTGATCCTCCTCCTGGCTCATGCCATTTCCCATGCTTGTCTTTGTCAAAATGGGTACTTCATTTTGATTAGTCTTTTTTCTCCAGAGAATTCTGTCCTTCCAGAGTTGCTCAAAGTGCATGCTTTCCACAGAGGGCGGAATCTGGCTCTCCCAAATTCAACTTACACCGTTCCTTGGTAAAAGAACGAGGAAGGTTGGTCCTCTTGCAACACACACACTACAACCAGCCAACTATAACCACCAGTTACCCCAGAAATAGCTTCCTTCTCCTGCACTGTCCATCCTCTGACTTAGGCCCGCTGAGTGATGTTATCCATGTGTGAGTGTGCACACTTACTCTCTGTCACACTTGTGCACATGCATCAGGAAGCACTCCATGCTCTTATGTCCCCCCCACCTGTGGGCTTCACAGAGGTGCTCTGTATATGGGCAGGGCCCGAGGCTCGGGGCATGCTCATGCATATAGCTACCCAAGTTATTGCTCCACGTGGCAATGTAGACTGGGGATTGTAATCACATCTTGGGCCAGTTCTCAAAATCTCTGCCCCATAAAGAAGAGAAATAGGGAGACTGACTGATTTCTTTTAATCATCAGGACAGCTAGTGAAATATAACCTGTCACTTACCACTAATCAAACATGAGAGTTTCAAAGTTTCCGTGACTTCAGAAAAGGCACTTATGCCTAATTTATAATCAGTTCCAGAAAACTAAGTGACATTCCATAGATCAAATACAAGAGAGTCAAACTAGGAAACATTAACATCACATTTAACTATATTTTCTAACTCATATGAAGCAATACATTGAGATGGATTAGTAACTGGAGAGAAGCTGAGAAATGTTAGGCATCTGAAAAGACACTTATCACACATGCAGTGTACTATCAGATAATACTGACTGCTTCCATTATAGAAGCCAGATTCTGATAAAGGGGAGAAATATTTCATAAGCATTTTTAAAAAGATGCTAAAATACTGCAAACCTCTTTCTACTTTCACGTGGATGAAGAACTGAACTCTTCTTCTCATATTAAAAGCTCTTTGTCACTCTCCTATAAATCACTTCTCATTGCTCGAAATGTGGACCAATTCTGTAGTCATATCCTCAGATTTTTTTTATTGCTGTGGACTAAAATCCACCACAGGCTTTCAAAGAAGATTCCGGTATGATGCATTTAAAAAACTACAGAGGTAGAGTTCCTTAGCATAGAGATAGTTTGTAATTCAGAGGTAATTTCATAAAAAGGAATCATGATAGTAAAATATCATTACCACTGTGTTGTTTTTAATGTAGCATCTAAAATGATTTAACTTGGATTTTGGAAGGAACCCATGCAAAAGACAGAACTAAAACTATTTGTTTTTCCCTGAAAATAATATAGAGTAGATGCTCATTTAAAGGGGTAGAGTAGAGAAGTCTATTGGTCACTGTCATCCATTTTGAATGTAGACATGATCAGACGTGAACTGGTGCCAGGCAAAGCCAGATCTTTCTGTGACTGGTTCATAATTTCTGTGCTTCTCCTCATTGCTCAGCCTTTAGATGAATCTCTGGTTATTACTATCATTTTAGTTTTCAGGGCTAACTAAGGTTTCTGAGCTTCACTCTCTTTTTCCTAATTATAATTTCTCAAACATACGACCAGTTTCAAATTTTATAACAGATACAACCAAATGAAACAAAAATGCTCACTGTCTTAGCTTACCAAGGACACAAATCTCAAGGCATCTAAGAGATGGTGAAAGGAATGAGAATATGATGAGGTTCCTAAAGGATATGGAAATCAATGTCTTTGATTCTCCTTGGAAAAAGAAAACTAAAAAAGCATACTCAAGATGAGAGAGCACTGAGCCTCGGTCAGGGGCAGGACTTAGGTAGAGTTCCTGTTGCTTGCACAGATGTTTGAGACCTGACTTTAAGATTGAAGTGAGTTCATTCTCATCAACAGTTGAAGGTAAAATTCTATCAGCAATCCCTGAGTTAAAAAAAATAAACAACCCTGTCTGTCTGTCTATCTATCTATCATCTACCTATTTTTGTTCATTATTCTGTAAGGAAAAATTTAAGACTTTAGAAAGGGAAAAAGGATTACTAGATATCTATTCAGCAGAATGCCAGAGTCCCCGGAGAGTCTGCTCTTACAGGGATGCGAACCGTTGTCTTTCACTAGGCTGTTATTTAACTAGTAGAAAATGGACGGTAATGCAAAGCTCTGCAGTCGATTCCTGTTCATGGCAATGCAAATGAATTCTGTTCAGTGGAGAATATAAATCTCTGTAAATCAAAACCTCATTTGGACCACTTCTAACACCTTACCTGTTCCCTTCTTAACGTGTCCAAAGTATTTTTGACACGTGTTCATTTTATATCTATGTGAGAGTCGGAATTTTATTTTTGTTGGAAGACTATCCTTTAACAATACTCAATAAGGGACTTCTTTTCCTTTTCAGAGCTAAAATGATTCTGGAGGAAGGGCAATGGTGCCAGTAGGAGCAGAATCATTTAGTACCACTTGTGGAATACTTTTGCAGAATACCAGAAATAGTTGGGATATGGTTAGGGATGGAGCAGGGCTGAAAGCACTGGGATATTGGGAGCAAAGACCCAGTTTTGTGCTACACACACACACACCTTTATAGGTGTGCACTACACAGATATGCTTATGGGGGTAAGGGAGAGAGGAGAGAGATATTTCTTTTCCTGAAACTTTCCTCTTACCCTTTGTTTGTTTCTTGACTTGATATTTCTTACACACATCATTATTTGTTTTGCTTTCTTCCTGAAGAAATTTCACAGAATGCTTGCAATTTATACAGCAGATATATTTATTTTGGCATGCTGTCACTTTCATTTCTTTCAAGAGAAGATAATTTCAAAATACTTTGTCAGTAACAATTGTTTTACCTCTGTCTTTCTAGACTATATATCATTTTTGTGTGCTTGTTCGGGGGCACCTTACAGAGCTATCTTCTGTTCTTTCACACACCCAACCGCTATAATTAACTAAAAACATCAGTTGATCTTTTAAATTTTTAATTAAATGTTATAGTGCTTTCCTGTAAGCTACCAGGGCAGATCCTGGGCAAGCCTGTGAACCATGAATAAGGTGCAGCCTATGATTAGGGAACAAAAGCAGAAAAGCTCAACCGAAAGCTGCAGGATTAGTGATGGAGGCTGGCTCAGTGATTCCCAAGTAGAGTTTGCAGTTGTAGACTGAGGAAAAAGTCAGGCTCACAATAGAGAGTGTGTGTTGAATATGCCTATTCAACTCAGCCTGGTACTGAAACACTGTTCATCTGTTTCCTTCTCTTGAAGTTGTCATCAGTTGATGCTGTTTCGCCACAGATGGCCATGAGCCTGGCCAGGGAAGGCCTTGGCAGGGTACCCAAACATGTTTCTTTCTCTAAACACAAGAGCTCCAAAACTTCATAGCCATCTTGAAGGGACTTATTGCTATAGAAGTAAAATGTCCAAGAAAGGGGAGTAGAGAGAACATCAAGGAAGAGGCATTTGCCCAGTGAAAGTTTGTTCATACTTCTTTGCCCTTGCCTTAGGTTGAAGGAGAATTCCTCTGCAGACCTGTGAATGTCTGGGGCTGCACTTAGCCCAGGCTGCAAACACAGAGCTGGATTATCAGAGGAGACCAGGGTCCGCTCCATAGCAGGGAGGCATCTGGTCTCAGGCTTGGACTCAGAGCATCTACTTGGTTCTGCCTATCTTGCATAATTTAGTGTCCAGACCACTGTATGACTCTCTACTTCCGAGCCTGGCAGTTCTTGCTTTGCTGGAGCTGAAGTATCTTGCCATCTTCCTTGACTTATTATAGGAAAATCAGGTGAAAGCCAGTTTATTTCAGTCACACACATTCAGGGTCAGTGCTTGAAGATGAAAGAAGTGGCAGGTTTGACAGTACAAGTAAAGAGAGTCTAAGAAATGAAGAAGAAAATACCTATCTTTAATCTAAAATTGCTCAGACCTAACTAGGTTTTTATTACAAAGCTATTTATTAAAAAAAAAAAACTTCAAACCCACAGAAAAGTTTATATGTATAATTCTTGCTGAATCATTTGAGAGAATGTAGTGTCACAATCCTTCACCCCTAGGAATAAGGACATTCCCTTACAGAATTACAATGCAATGATCAAATCAAGAAGTTCAACACAAATATGATACTATTCTTCAATATATAGTCCATGTTCAAGTTTCACCACTTGTCCCAGTAATGGCCTTTATAACAAGTTCTATTTTTTGATTCAAGACTCAGCATAGTAATAATGCCCTTCAGTCTCCTTATATCTAGATCAGTTTTCAGCCTTTCTTTGAATTGAATTAGGCATTTTTGAAGAGTACAGGCCAGTTGTTTTGTAGAAAGTCCCTCAGTTTTTGTTTGTAGGATGGTTTCCTTATGATTAGATCCAGGCAAAGATTTTTTTTTTTTTTGCAGAAATTCTACATAAGTAATGTTGTGTCCGTCTCAGCACATCAAATCTGGAATTTTGTGATGTTATTTTGTTTCATTATTGGTGACATTAGCTTTGATCATATGGTTAAAAATGAATCCTGTGCAGGATTTGGCAGTAGAAAGAGAATGAAGGATAGTATAAAAGCTTTATTTCACTCTATTAAGTATATTATTGTATCTAATATAGTAATATGTGAGGAGATACTTTCAGACTATGGAGGTATCTTGTTCCCAAATAAACATTTTAGCCAATGGTTTAAATATCTGTAATGATTCTTCCTTGAATCAATTAATACTACAGACTTTGAAGATTATGATTTTCTATTTCATTTATTTCACATACAATGTTAAGAATTCTGCTGAAAAGGGAGGCTTCCCCTTTCTCTGTTTCTTCCTCCCTCCCTCTCTCATTTCATTCTCATGTGACAGCTCCCTTTTCCTATGATATTTTATTAGAATTTTAACCTGTTTGCACTGGAAAGTCTATTGACAAAAGTCACTTTGTGGTTATTTGAACCATGTGGATAACAAAGGAAAGGACCTCTATCACCCTCTTCACCTCTGTATCTACTCTACCATATGCTCCACTATTATCAGTGTGCACAAACACATTTTAATATATCCCACAGAAAGAAATACATTTTCCATTATACTCCTGTGTTCATTTACCTATGCATTAACATAAGCTGAAAAATATCACTTTTGTTTATTACCCTTAACATATACAAAACATGTTTTCTAGTCTATTCTAGTTCTTTTAAATAGTGACATCCACCTGTATTAGTCTGCTTGGGATGCCATAACAAAATACCATAGACTGGATGGCTTAAACAACAGGAATCTGTTTCTCGGTTCTGGAGGCTGGAAGTCCTAGATCAAGGGGTGGTCAGATTTGGTTCCCCATGAGGGCCCTTTTACTGGCTTTGCAGACGCTTGCCTCCACACTGTGTCCTCATGGCAGAGACAGGGAGAGAGAGAAGGAGAGAGAGAGACAGCGAGAGAGCGAGAGAGCGAGAGAGCGAGAGAGAGAAAGTTCTCTGGTGCTCTCTGGCATCTCTTCTAATAAGGACACTAGTACCTCATGACCTAATTTAAACCTAATTACTTCCCAAAGGACCCATCTCCAATACCATCACACTGGGCATTCAGCTTTCAACGTATGAATATTGCAGGGGACACAATTCACCCCATAAATTGATCTCATATCAATTACTGGGTAACAACCCACAGTTTGAAAAACTTTGCTCTATGGCCCATATTTTGCCCAGTCTCTGAACTCTAGGGAAGTTTCCACTAAGTTCCATGTTACATCCCCTCCTATTTTCCTAACCACGTGCCCACATAAACAGTACAGCCCTATATGATGTGGAGATAAATAGGACTGAGAATTTATAATGGCAAACATTCCTTGAAATTAAAAAAAAAATCAAATATGGCCTCCCAAATTCAAACAAATTATTTATAATATAAAAACAAGTTTCTAGCTACTTACAGAGTTGCAGCTACATTAAATCCTTGTTGTCTGGTATTCACAGCAACTAGGCACTTTTTATTCATGGAGGCTGTTTGCATGTGGGACCCCTGGATTATTCATTACCACTCTGTTTCCTGGTCATTTCAATTACTCATTTCCCTTAACCAGGTTAACTGATTTTCTTTCTTTCCTCAAATAATTCATTGTTGGACCGAATCGACCAAGTAACAGCTTGTGCTCTGGAGATAATGCAAGTAAATGCAGAGCTGACAGCTAATCTAGATGAGACCATTTGTTTTGGGTGGATCTTAATATGGTCTTAAGAAAAACGACCATCAGAAATTATCCCTGGACAGATAAGCTAATAATTTGGAGAAACAGAAGTCACTATTATTCAGGCTTCTGTTCTTTTTGTGTCTTGATAATTTGAAGCTACTTGGGAATGATGAGAATAGATACCAAATATTTCCTCTAAGCTAATAAGATATTTTTGTTAGAAATTTAACAAATAAATTCACTTTATTATCTAAAGAAGGTCCACAGAAAGAACTGCCAGGGTTCAATCACTCAAACCTGAAATCAACTTGAGAATATCATTGAGTTATACTACCAACTCTCTAGGGCTGGGTCGTTTAGAGTATTTCATAATGCGGTGTATCCTGGAAAGCTGTATTTCTCCAAATAAGATAGTTTGATGTGTTCACCATTAAGGTTTTTCTTTGGTGAATCTAAGGGTGATTGGTGACTTCCATATTAAAATTGCCTGGACTATAATCATCATTGTGATCATACTCTATGGTTTAGAGCTGAGTCTTGTATAGTAATTCACTCTCTGTTGGTGCTAACTTATAACTCTTTCCTGTGTTATGCAATGTTCCTGTCTGAATAATTTCCACCAACCAACAAACGTGGAGTAATCTCTACACAAACAGAAGTGTTGACTGGGGGCCTTAATTTTGAGAAGCTATCAACCTCTTTATTGTCAACCAGTTTTTAAAGACCAAAGATGGTCCAGAATCAGCAATACAGAATACATGTAACTCTGAACATTTTTCAGAGGAATAACTTGACATTATCTAGTGCCTGAGTTTTTATCCAAAGCTAAATTGTACAAAATTCATGGAAGATTGCCTGTATGATCTGTGGCCCCTTCATTGCTCCATTTGCTTGAATTGAGAGAAATTATAAAAAGCAGTCATAATAAATTTGCCTTTACATCTACATAGGGATGTCACCGATTAAAACACTTATTGTCTTCTATACTTAGAGAACAGGCAGAAGAACTTTTCCTTTAGTATCCCAAATGAGATAAGAGAATGATGACTGGATATCAATTCAGACGAAAGTGATGAAATGTCTCTATTTGCCCAGGATAGCCTTGTCTTTACCTGTTGTTTTGCTGTAATTATTAATAGTGACTCCCTTTATCATTTTCAAAAGCGTCTGGGTTTAAAATATTAATCATGTGGTCCCCCTACCACAGGAACACAAATTCTACCCAGTTTGGGGTTAAGAAAAGGAGACAGAGCATCTCCCTTCTTAGAAACAGTTGGTCTCTTGCTTACATTCTTGCTTCCAGAGTTTGGCTTTGTGTCATGGGCGGAGCCCTGAACAAGTCTACCTGAATGCTAAGTGCAACACTGTAGCCAAGGATCTGGGAATGGTCAGGTCTCGGGAAAGTAAAAAATTCAGCTTTGGTTAAGTCTTTGTTTGTTTCTTTTGTTTGTTTTTTTTTCGGTACGCGGGCCTCTCACTGTTGTGGCCTCTCCCGTTGCGGAGCACAGGCTCCGGACGCTCAGGCTCAGCGGCCATGGCTCACGGGCCCAGCCGCTCCACGGCACGTGGGATCTTCCCGGACCGGGGCACGAACCCGTGTCCCCTGCATCGGCAGGCGGACTCTCAACCACCGCGCCACCAGGGAAGCCCTTTGGTTAAGTCTTAGAAGCAGTGCGGGCATTTGAATATTTCCCTGCAGCATCTTGAATAGGAAATACAGGGTTAGGAAAACTTCTTCTTCACAGTGATTATAGGAGTCAAAGTAAGACCATGGTCAGAGAGGAAGGTGTTCTTAATTTTGATAAATTCTATGACACGCAGCTCAAACGTCGATGGTGTCCTATGTCCTCACACTGATGACTTTAAAATATTTGGATGTCATAGAAACAATGTATTATTTCTATGGTATATATGGTCAAGTCTACTGTTTGGAATGTTTTATTCACCTCTAAAGGGGCTGTAAAGAATAACTCTATGCATGAGTAACACTCAAGGAATAAAAACTATTTCTTACCTTGAATATATTTATAAATCATCAGTGTACTTTTGTAATCCCAAAGAGTACAATATCCTAACATATGATGCATACCAGAGTCACTATTTCTTTAAAAATCTTTTTCTAAAGATTGAAAATATAGCAGCAATTTGAATTTGAAAGTCAGACATCCTACAACAGCTAGCAAATTTGCAGACTCACAAAGTCAGCTACCTTTTTATCCTTCCCTTGATTGGAGAATTGGGCAGAAATGATCAAGATCAATCCAGGATGCATGAATTTCACCTTCTTCAGTTTCTGAATGTTGTATGAGGCCTATAATTTTGTCTACAAGCTGACGCTCTTAGGGAGTGAACAAAGAAAGCAACTGATGCTTTATTCTTACTCTTGCAATGAATTTTGCTTATTACCTTCTTCAAAGTACAATTGAGTGAATAGTGATTGCCCCTGCATAGGCGTAAATGCATATATGTGGAAGAAGCTAAAAATGAATGGCAGGAAAATAGCTTTCAACTTCCAAAACCATTTGCTCAGTCTGCTACATGAGGCCAGATTTGTGCAGTGGACATCAAGCCTAAAACAGAATAGACTCTTCCAGCTTTGTTGCTAACTTTGGGTCCAGTAATGTAAGGTAAACAGAAGCAAATGTTACTAATATCGGTTGTTCTACCTGTGGATGGGTAGAACATGAATCGTGTGTACTTCAATGCCATGTCTTTTGAGCACTTACTATGCACTTCACATATTTTTAAGGTACATATTTGTGAAATTAGTCCGTGGATTCTATTCCATGAATGACTGGAAATAAATGTTCAGTTGGTTCAATTTACATAAATTTTTCTTCCTTTCCCCTTCCCCCATTATAAGTATTTCTCCTTAATCAGTGTTATTAGAATGTAAATAGATTTTTTTTCCTAGCTAAATCATTTGCAAATGATTGCCCACAACTATTTCACTTCATGAATCTCCATTAATTGCATATATTACTATTCAGCTCACACATATATCGTGTACTCTCATTTAGGCACAATAATTAAGGAATGGACACTAACAGTTAATTGACCATTCTGGTTAACTGGTAATTATGTGATACATTTCCAGAAATTAAGCAAAATCACAAGCAATATATAACACATCATTTAATCTTGTCTTTCACAGTCACAGGGAATTTCAGAACCTTCATGTGGCTCAAACTCCTTCTATTAACTTATTTCATGAGCACCGAGGCCTGTCAAAATTTATCTGTGGAATATACGTGTATGTGGACTCAGCCCTATTTTCCCCACCCCTGATTAATTCACTCTTCCTTCTGAAAGTGGAGAGATTATTAAAAAGGGAAGTTCATAATTTTACTCCTCTGCTTAGAACAATGGCTATTCTTTCAGGGTAAAATTCAAAATTTTCAATATGGTCTAGACCATACTTACTTTTCAGGGTCATACATCATCAGCCTTCTCTATATCCCAATCCCACTCGGCACACGTGCGTCATCTCTACACCTTCAGTCTAGAAAAATGATTTTCAGGTCGCAGAAGCCTCTGGCTACTTCCTGGCCTCCAGGCCTCTGCACCTGCTGCCTCTTTGACTGGACCATTGTCTTCCCGTTCTACACTTTCTATCCCACTGCATGACTAATTCATATCCATCCTTCAGATATCAGCTTCACCACGGGTTTATCCAAGAGTGCTGCCTGCCTCTCTGATACGTCTGAGCCTTAGCCCAGTTGAGCATGTATCTGTAGTGATCCCATAGCAGATCACTAAACATCTTTCATCCCGGCGCTTATATTTTGGACTAAAATTCCCTGTTTACCTCTTTATGCCCCCAAGTCTGGAAGGGCCTTCATGGTAATAAGTCTCACCATTAAAAACCCAACACCTAACACAGTGACTATATATAGAAGTCACTCTATATATTTTAATTAAATAAATGAATGTACTGCTTTCCTTGATATGAAAAAGCATAAAATTTAATCAGTTTAAATATCAGTTTTCTGTGTGCTCTATGAAAAAACATAGCAGATAAACTATTTACATTGAATCTTTAGCTACCTGAGCATGTGCCCTAGAAAATTCTTTCTAAAATTAATACCGGACATTAACATGTTTGCTTGTCACTTAACTTCTTTTCATAAAAAAATGTGCAGACTGGGCAAATGCAGAGCTGGTTAGGTCAAAATCACCTGGCTGCCCTTCATAAAAATGAATATAAGATTCTGCTCATTTGCACGCTCTGATGATTACAAGATAAAATGAATTGCGACATATAACCTGAGAACAAAGATTTATAAAGTGAGAATGGCAGAAAATGTGAACAAGGAACCGTGGATGTGTTGTGTTAAACAGATTCTCAAATCTTGAGAAATTGCAAACTAAATATAGTAGCCTATGATAAAACTCTGAGAATTTAATCAAGCAATTACATACAGGAAAAGTATTTAATTGAGGTAATCGACAGGATTTCAGGTTTGTTAAGAAATAATTAAACCCAACTGATGTCATCATCATCCAAGAAAGCATCCTTATAAAGAACTGGCACCTCACATCCTCAAGGGTGTGACCCGAGTCCCAGAGCCTGGTGGAGATGCCTGAGAGAGGCTCTCAGCTGGGCCAGAGTGAGAGGACCTGAGGCAGGAAGTCTGTCTTGGTAGTTACCAGCTTTGGCGTGGTGACTAACGACCCTCCAATCTCAACGGTTTCCAAACATAAATGCTTATTTCTTATGCGCATTTCATGTTAGCTGTGAGTCAGCTATAGCTCTGTCTCAACATCCCTTTACTGGAAATCCAGGCTGAAGGAGAAGCACTTATTTGGGACACGGCATTCTCGTGGGAAAGGAAACACAGGAAGCAATATTTAAACACAAACTCACTGCTATGATTCTTTTCAGACGTGGCCTATGTCACAACTGCTTACATTCCATTGGCCAAAACAAATCACCTGACTAAGCCTGATATTAGACTGAGGAAGTATCTGCCAACAACACAGAAGCCCTGAAAGTCACGTGCAGGGTGGGGTAGTGTTATGTACTCTTCTTATACAGAAGTGAATGAATACTTGGGAATAATAATATAATGGACCATAGTCCTTGAACTGGGACATAGAGAGGACAGAGTCAAAATGAGGAACGTGGCAGGGACGTGTTAGTTTGAAAATGAAAGGCCTTGTGGGATAACATTTCTAAAACCTGTGTCTAGTCCATTATATATAGAGGCTGGAGGTTAAGGACTCAGGCACACAGATCGCAGATTGTCCTGGATGGGAATCTGGGCTATATTGTTTATTAGCTTTGTGACCTGGTGGGTCACTTCACTTCTCTGAGCCTCAGTTTCTCTGGCAGAGTCTATTCTCTGCTCATGAAATATCAAAGAAAACTCCACATGCTTCTCTGTATTTACTCACCCCACCTGCAATTGGAGTGAGGCCTGAGACAGATTCTGGCTATAGGATTTTCTTCCTGTCCTATCTGGGGGGATAGGAAATTTCCGGACATGGCCCCTTAAATCTGCCCCGAGATCCTCGGCTCATTTTCTTCTCTTCTGCAGAGCAGGAGTTGAAGGAAGTATGGATCTCTGAGCCACTCTTTGGAGAAGACTGACACAGGAAAGCCACCCAACCCACATAGGACTGTGCTGCGGTGACAACTCTGTGTTAAGGCGTTGAAATCTGAAGATTTGTTTCTGAGGAATCACTGAACATTCATCTATAGAAGAGGACAAAGAATATCTCCAGGGTCTTTGCAAAGATGAACTGAGATAATTTACACAAAGCACACAGCAGTGTCTGGCACAGTTAAGGCTCATTTTGTGGCAAGTGTTATATTTTAAGGTCATGTTCATTTAGAGGTTAGAATAAGGTCATTAAGATCAATAGATGCAGTTTATATCCCAGCTCTGCTACTAACTGACCATGCATGTTAAGAAAATTATTTAACTTCTCTGTGCCTCAATTTCTTTATTTATAAAATGGCAATAAAAATAGCATCCAACTTACAAGGTTGTGTATTTATAATAAGATAATGCATGTGGTGGTGGTGACGGGTGATGATCTCCTGCCTGATCTACCATTACAGAAGCAGAGTTGATTGTCAGGGAAGAGAACTAAAGTGACAAGCTTGTGTGGAGACTGAACTATGATTTTGATCTGATCAACTGAAATGACTAGTCACAACCTAAGTACTGACAGAGCTGTCTCCATCCGCAAAGACTGTACCCACATCAGAGCAGAATGTCTATTATCAGTAGGTAGATTTTCTGCTGAAGACAAGAGAAACTTAGGAGCTGTGAATACACATATACCATTTTGACTTTATGTTGTGTTTGTATTTCCTTTTTAGTAATTTCAACGCAGTAAGGGATGCAGCATTAAAAATTAATTTCTTTCAATTATAATAGTAATGTAGTTTACTGTAGAAAGTTAAGAAGTACAGATATTTGTACAGAAAAAAAATGCATAGTTCTCATCTAACAAACAACTAGTAATTTTTCTGTATTTACATTCAGACTTTTTGCTATGGATAAGCTTTGTTTATTTAACATAGTTGGATTTTCTAATGTTATATTAAAATCACGACATAATCATTGTCGTCAAGGACTTCATCAAATGAATGTACCAGTTTACATAACCATTTATTTATCTTGGATCATTTATGTTTCTTTTTTGCCATCATAAATGATGCTCCTATTAATTTTCCTGTTATATATTTCTGCATGTTTTGATTTATTAGGACAAATTCACAGAACTGGAATCACTAAGTCAGATAGAAGAAATATTTATAAGAAATAATATATTGCCAAATTGCTACCCCCAGAAATACAGTCATCCCTTGATATCCACAGGGTTTTGGTTTTAGTTCTGGGAACCCCCCTCAAGTCCCTTACGTAAAATGGCATAGCATTCGCATATAACCTACACACATCCTTTAAACTATCTCTAGATCACTTATAATACTAATACAATGTAAATGCTATCTAAATAGTTGTAAATACAATGTAAATACTATATAAATAGCTGATGGCGGGTGCAGCAAATTCAAGTTTTGCTTTTTGGAACTTTCTGGAATTAAAAAAAATGTTTTCAATCTGCAATTGGTTGAATCCATGGATTTGGAACATGCGGATTCGGAGGCCTAACCATATATGAAAACGGTGATTTCGCGTGACCCATCATGGTTTTAATTTTTTAAAAAATATTCACTAATTGTTTACAAATATTTACTAATATAGTATATCTATCTATATTTATAGATTTAGATACATAGAGTTATTTTCTTAATGATACGTGAGTTTGAAAAATCTTCCAAGTTTACTATTAGTGCACGGTTTTTGAATCATCTCTTTATGTCAGTTGCCAATTTATCAAATATTTTTATTATTGATTTGCATTACTGTTTTTAAAATTAGACATACTGTCTTCTCTATAAATATATATCATCCTTTATAGCAGGAGAACTAGAAGCTGGCTCTGCTCTTCTTAGCTCACTTTCAGCTGACTAGATGGCTGTCTTTTTGCCCTCTGTTATGTACTCTCATAGCTGGATCTTCCAATGACCATAACTAAAATCTCCCTTCTGGGTGGACTCTCTATCTGAATAGTAGCCAACTCTCCATGAAGATAGGCCTCATGGAGACTTTTCAACTTTTAGTAGATATACTTAGTATCTGTTCTTTTTCAAAAATAGCAGAGACGCAGAATTTTATTTAAGTCCCTCTGTCTTTGCGCAAAATGTTTCTTCTAACACAAGTCAGAACCGTCAGAGAGGTACTGGACTGTGACTGAGTTTCTGTGTAAATTGAAATGTGAGAAGTAATTGGCATCTTCATAAAAATTTCCATTTCCAGCTATAATTCACATTGCTGTTTGAACTTCAGACCGTCTAGAATACCTCTTCCCAGATTACAGTTCTAAGCATTGGGAGTATTTTCTCAGAATTCCCCCCATGGAGGTGCTGTTTTCTATGATTGCCTGTCCTGGTATAAAGCAGTGGAAAAGTTGGTAGACTCTGTGGTCCAAGCTGTCAGTTGAGCTTTGACGTGTGGTTTCTGCTGAGCCTGCTTTCCTGCCCAGCATTAATGTAGTGAAGTTTCCAAATGCCACAGTGCTAAGCAGAAATCCTCAAGGTCATGTGTGGCTTTCATATATCTGAACCATTGTTTTCCCTCAACTCTCACCTATTCTCAGGTTTAGGACAGGAGATCTCAAAGATTTTGGCTTCCAGGATTTCAAACGCACCAGGACACACGCCGCGTTAACACTGCCATTGTATAGTATCATAACTAATGTCTTCCAGAATTAAAAGGCATCATCTATCCATTCATTCACCTGACAAATATTGACTGCCTAGCGGAGCCAGTCTGCTTGCATTTGAATTTCAGTCTATTTAGCAGCTGTGTAAATTTAGGTAAGTCTAGTTGATCTTCTCAGTTTTCTTACATGAACTGTATTGTTTCAACTATGACGACTATAAGCCAGGCACTGTGCTAGGCGTGGAGAACACTTTAGTGAATAAAGCAAACACCGTCCATTCATGGAGCTTAAACTCAATCAGGGGAGGCTTCTGGGTTTTGGAGAAGATAATGGAGGCTACTTAAATTCGAACCTCTCTACCTAGCTTTCTAAAATGCAGAAAGGATAACAAGAAGAGGAAATTAAATCTCCCTCAGCTCACAGCTACAGCTTTAGTAGGCAAAAGAATACCCAAAATTTCAATTTGGGCTTCCCTGGTGGCTCAATGGTTGAGAGTCCGCCTGCTGATGCAGGGGATACGGGTTCGTGCCCCGGTCTGGGAAGATCCCACATGCCGCGGAGCGGCTGGGCCCGTGAGCCATGGCCGCTGAGCCTGCGCGTCCGGAGCCTGTGCTCTGCAACGGGAGAGGCCACAGCAGTGAGAGGCCCGCGTACCGCAAAAAAAAAAAAAAAAAACAAAAAAAAAACAAACCTCAATTTGCATGTAGGTGAAAGAACATGTCTAAAAACAGTGGAGTCTGCTCAGGAGTCCAAAAGAGTTGAGAATCAGATGGGAATTCTGTAGAATTGGAGAGAGGGCAGTGGCGCCTGAGTGTCCCTATGACACAGATAGTATCAGTTGAAGTTTATCCCCGAAAGGACTGGGGCTTACTCTGAATGGAGAAATAATATGAAGTGTAGGTTCAGAAACCTGGTGGATAGGAACCCTGGCTACTAAGGAGTCTAAAGAAGGAGGCGTGGAAAGTGAATGTTGTAGGAAGGCACCACTTCTGGGGAAGAAGGTGGCACCACCACAGAATCTGCAAGTGTCTCTTGGTGACTCGGAGGTAAAGCGAAAGAAAGAAGCATCTGAAGGTAAAAGCCACAACTTAACCTGATAAAATCAAAGATTCAGAAGAAAACAGACCAAAAAAATGTCACTTATTAAAGAAATTATACCCCACTGTAGCAATAGAAGAAGGCATTCTTTTTTTTTTGCGGTACACGGGCCTCTCACTGCTGTGGCCTCTCCCGTTGCGGAGCACAGGCTCCGGACGCGCAGGCTCAGCGGCCATGGCTCACGGGCCCAGCCACTCCGCGGCATGTGGGATCCTCCCGGACCGGGGCACGAAGCTGTGTCCCCTGCATCAGCAGGCGGACTCTCCACCACTGCGCCACCAGGGAAACCCCGAAGAAGGCATTCTTAAACCAAGAAATCAAGTAAACCACTCAAACTCCTATAATACTGCTGCTCTAGGAAAACCCAAGCCAAACAAACATGGATGCCAATAACAAAAAGACCCGACACCCCTACTGAATTGTTATACCCAATCAAAGCAGTGGTATGAGGAAAACACATAGCCTTAAATACTTTATGTTAATCAAGATTTCTAAAATGCCAGTAAATTAATTAACTATCCAACTCAAATCGTTAAAAAAAATTTAAACTGAAAGACAACAGAAGAAATGTCAAAGAAAACTGCAAATGTAATCATTTAGAAAGCAAAAACATGAGAACAAATCAATAATTATTCTCAATTATTTTCACATGTGATAATGGCAGTCACATGTTTAAAAAGTCTCCTGGAATTTTCTTACATTACTGATGGAAGGCAAAAAATGGCCCAGTCACTCTGGAAAAGAGTTAGGTAGTTTCTTAGAAAGTTAAACATGCACCTACCATAGGCTCCATTAATCCCATTCTTTGGCATTTACCCAAGTCTAATGCAAACTATGTTCACTCAAAAGCCTGAATACAAATGATGATAGTGGCTTAATAATCACCCAAACTTGAAACATCCCAGTCCTTCAACTGGTGAGTAGATAAACAATCTGTGATACATCCATAACACAGAATACTTCTCAGCAATGAAAAGGAACAAACTATTAATGAGGACAACAACATGGATGAATATCAATTATGCTATGTCAAAGAAGCTAGACTCCATTTACACTACATTCTGGAAAAGACGAAATTATACAACAGAAAGCAGATGAGTAATGCTGGAGTTAGTGGGAGGATTAATTGCAAAGAGGCATAATGGAAATTTGGGGGTGGTGGAAAGGTTCCATGTCTTAATTTTAATGGTGTTTACATGACTATAAACATAGCCTAAAACATGGAAATGTACATTTAAAAGAGGGACTTTTACTGTATGTGAATTATACCTCAATAAATCTGGGAGCGTCTTAGAGATTTAAGAGTTTTAGAAATTTTTGCTAAAACTTTTATAGATAAAATGAGATCTGATATTTTCTTCAAGATAACCTGATGGTTTGGAGAGAAGTAGGTGGAACTATACATAAAATCAGATTGCCCAAGTGTTGTAATTGGTTGAAGCTAGGGCTCATTACACTATCCACTTTGCTATTCTGTACATTTGACATTTCTCATAATAAGCAATCTTTTAAATGTAATAACTTATCTGGAATTGGAAATTAGTCAACATAGAAGAAGAAGTCAATTTCACATATCCTTAAGATCAAGAAGCAAAACTTAGTATACTTTGCAGGAAGCTATTATGTTGTTACCACTGAAGAAGACTGGTTGGAAGTCTTGAGCTTGAAAGGCTAATTTGGAATCTTATAAAGTAGGTGTGTTCCATGGGAGTCCCATATTAAACAAAATTAAACTGTATCTTCTCAAAGTGGTTATTATCTTGATGTATATAGCATTCTCAAATTTATTTGTCTATATAATCCTCTTTTTTCAGAGCATTTGTAGAAGTAGCGTTGCATGGAACATACTTGAGATTCCATACAATTTTTAAGACTAACAGTACATATTTATAGTTGCTTCGGTACCAAGAGGCAACTTAATCCTGAGAGAGAAACTTGGTGCTTCATATATTGGGGTAATGCTCTCTGCTATATCACATAATTTCCAGCAGTAAAGTAGCTTAACAAAATAGAATTTATTTCTCCCTCATATATCTGTCGAATGTGGGTATTCTGGGTGGCAGATGACCTTCCTTTATGTGGAATTCCCAGGAATTGATGCTCTTCCCATATTATTCCTGTTTCATCCTCCAGAGCCTCAGATCCTTCATCTATCCAGCCTCAAGGAAGAAAGAATGAAGTCACGTTGACACCTTAACCACCTTCACCATCCACTGATGACAATTAGTCATGTTACCCAACTAGGTACACGAGTCTGAGAAATGGGGTTCCTGGCTGGGCAGTTGCTTTGCATGAAAAGCGAACATGAATTTTGATGGGCAATTCACTGCCTCTACTATGGGTGGCATAAACACGTGAGCAATTCAACTAATTCAGTGTTTCCACCAGAGATTATGACTTTAATGATCTGAGTTGTGGTCCTGGCATCAGTATCTTAAAAACTTCCAGATAATTTTATTGCTCAGTTTGAATTAAGAACCACTGGAATAGTCATTAATTCTTAAGGAAGAAAAGGAATTTCTTATTCTTCATATTTTTCCAGCTTTATTGAGATATGACTGACAAAAAATGTATATATTAGGTTGAACAATGTGATTTAAAAAAAAACAGCTCTGTTATGTATAAGGCACTTCATTTCATCCTACATTACAAATAACCCAGTGGACATGCTAACTGATCAGAAGACATTCTATTTAAAATATCTGAAATTAGGTCAATACAAACAAGCACTGTTGATATGATGATCTGCAGCCAATGATACCTTAATGCCACTGGGCAGCTTTCTCCAGAATAATATAGTTTTGCTTCCCAACAAAATAGATGTCATATTTTTACCCAGAATACTCCTGGAAGATAAATCATCCAGATGGCTGAAACTTATTCTTTCATGACATGATAGATCACTGGGCATTAGATCCTTGAAGAGATGCTGTTTTTCAGAAGCTGACTTTAAAACATCACTCACACTGTCACAACAGATCCAAGTTTTATAACCCTGCAGCTAGTATTCTAAATTATTGAAGTTGACACTAAGTAGGGTGTCCACCATAAAAGACTTTTTAAAAAGTATATTTGAAATTTATTTCACTTATTTTGATAAATCGCATTAAACTAATTTGAATTTACTACACAAGTGCCCACAACTATATTCGTCTGCTATGTGTCTAGGAGTTTTAATCTCTATTCTTTAAGAAATGATCCATTTTGTTTGAGCCACACAGGTCCAGAGCACACCTGTCCATCATATTTGTATGTGAAGGTGTTTATGTTGTTTTATTATGGAACATTGTGTTCCTCCTGGAATGGAGACAATCATAGAAAAGAGATGACCTTTATCTCTGTGCATAACTTCATTCCTGCTTCTCAACATAATCAATTGATTTCTATGTTTGTCAATTTGGTTTCATCAGCCACCATAATGGTCAATTACTAAATAAGAATTGATCACTAAGTGGCCTGATGCTGTTACCTTAGCAACCCTGTACACAGTCTAGCTATTTTAATCATGTAAATGACTAGATCAGATTAGCCATTTGCTATTTGATCAATAGCGCAGTGACCAGCATAAGACTGACTAATCTTACTGTGCACTTCGGCAAAGTCTTAGGGGAAATATGGTTTAATTAATATACAAATATATTTCTCTGGGCAAAACAAAATATTTGCAGATCTACTATCTAACGTTGCAGCTATTTTATTTTTCTCATAAAGTGAGAAAAATGCTAGCCTTAAAGACTATGGTAGAAAACCATAGATAACTTACTCATTTAACAAACACTATTAAGAACCAAGTAAGATTTTATGAGCTTGATGTTGCAGATGTAGTGATGAATAATTCATAGTCCCTGCCTGCAAGTAAATCATGGGCTCATAACAGATATTCTGGTAAGGAAATAATTTCAATAGAGCATGGTAAGTAAAAACAAGGTATGATGAGTGTGTGGGGAAAGGAGTTACTTTTTTCTACCTGGAGAAGTCAGGGAATACGCATACAGAGGAGATAAGGCTTAAGTAGGTTCTTAAAAGATTAATAGGAGGCCAATGCCTAGAGAGTAGCATTGACATATATACACTACCAATGTAAAATAGAAAGCTAGTGGGAAGCAGCTGCATAGGACAGGGCGATCAGCTCGGTGCTTTGTGACCACCTGGAGGGGTGGGAT
This sequence comes from Globicephala melas, assembly GCF_963455315.2. Classification (NCBI taxonomy): domain Eukaryota; kingdom Metazoa; phylum Chordata; class Mammalia; order Artiodactyla; family Delphinidae; genus Globicephala; species Globicephala melas. Next base: position 35,796,028 of record NC_083329.1, on the reverse strand, counting down.
AGGGAGGGTGGGAGGGAGACGCAAGAGGGAGGGGATGTGGGGATATGTGTATACATATAGCTGATTCACTTTGTTATGCAGCAGAAACTAATGCACCATTGTAGAGCAATTATACTCCAATAAAGATGTTTAAAAAAAAAAAAGATTAATAGGCATTTCAAGGTAGACCAAGGAGAGCATTATAGTCAGGGGAGGCACAAAATAGCACAACATGTGTGTTTTTTCATATCTCTTGGTTGAAAGTGACAAAAATCAGAAAAACTGATTTGAGAAGAAAAGGGGATTTTTATTGGAAATACCAGTAGGAAGGCAGAATAATGACTGCCCCAAACTGTCTACATCCTAACTTCCGAAACCTGTAAGTATGTTGTGTTACATAGCAAAGGAAAATTAAGGTTGCAGATGGGATTAAGGTTGGTAATAAACTAAATTTAATTAAGATGAGGTTACCCTGGATCATCCAGGTAGGCCCATTGTAATTACAGGGGTCTTTACACGGAGAAGAGGAAGGCAGAAACACAAGAACCAGAATGAAAAAGACTTAACCAGCCACTGCTGGCTTTGAGGATGGAAGGGAACCATGAGACAAGAAAATGGGAAGTCTCCAGAAGCTGGAAAAGACAAGGAAACAAATTCTCCCCTAGAGCCTCTAGAAAGAAATGCAACCCTTCTGACACCTTGATTTTAGCCCAATAACGCTCATTTTGGACTTCAGACTTCTAGAAAGGGAAGATAATAAATTTTTTAAGGCGCTGAGTTTGTGGTAATTTGTAACAGAAGTAATAGGAAACTAATGCAGAAATTTACTTGAAACTTAGTTTACTTGAAATTTAATTGAAGGAAGAGCTGGGAAATCAAGCCTCAAGAAGGGAAGGTATAACTGGAACCAGATTCTCCATCGTCTATGTCTCTCCACTCTCTCTCTCTCAATCTATTGGCTTTATTCTCTGAAAGCAGTTTTCCCCATGGGGCAGGGGATCTGGTCACTAGCTGCCCTGGGCTCATACATCATGGCATTTCAGAGAAAAATACTTTTCCATCTTGGTTCCAGTTTGGAAAAAATGCCATGAAAATATTGATTGGTCTATTTTGAGTCAAATGTTCAACCATTGAACTAAGCTCTTGGGGTGAATGATATCAATTAGCACAGCTGGGGTCATGTGCCCATTAATTTGGCAAAAAAAGAGAGATTTTCTACCAAAAGAAAGGGGACAAGAATGTAGGGTAAATTGGAATAGTAGCTGTCTACTACAACATGTTGAATGAGCTACAGGTGGTTTATTATGGTGGGAGCTTAAAGTCAGTGACAAATTCAACCAAAACTCATATGAATAGTTAGATCACGTAATTAAGCTCTAACTCTGTGGACTTTAAATTATTCCCAGAACTCTACCTTTCCCAAATATATATTTATGAGCTTCCTGTTAACTGGAGAGGTCATGACAGATAAGTTCAGTTTACATTGGTCCACCATCTTGTTTTCAGTATAGGAAATTCAGGAATTGGTCAGCTGTGAGGAAGGTCAGTTTAGGAGAGATCAAGGTCTGGAAATTAGATTCCTACTGAGAAGTGCTGGTGCTTGGATCAGACTTAACTCTAGGCAACCAAAGAGTCCATTCAGGAATCTTCAACCTATTGGAAAGTACCTTGGAGTTTGGTTTCAAGGTCTGGATACAAGCCTAAGCTACACTCTTTCTTAATTTTATTACCTTAGACCGGTTCACTCAGCACTGTAAATCTCATTTTCATTATCTGCAATCTAGATATTTATCATAACATCTGCTCCCTGTAAAAGCTGTTTATTGAGAGCTTATAGGTATCAGGCACTTTACGAGGTTCCGGGAAACTTCAGTCATGAAGGAGAAGTCGCTGGCCTTGAAACAAAGTAAAGCTCTAAACTAAGGAAAGAAGCAAGAGCAAGAGTGCTGGTGAAGTATCGGGTTGGCCACAGAGTTCGTTCGGGTTTTTCCATAAGATTCTGTAGACATAAAATCAAATACTATAGACTTAATAGTATTTGTCTATACTATAGACGTAAAATCAAAAGAGGACCTCCAGTGAGGACCTCCAGTTAACTTGGTGCAGAGGAATTTAAAGTAGGGTTCTTGATACAGATATGATGGCTTGCTGAGCCTGGGTGAGATAGGAATGGGGTTACAGAGTCTATAGGTGAAGGAGGTCAATTATGGGGGGAGACAGAGAAAGAGAGACAGAGAGTGTCAGACAGAGACAGAGAAGAAGAGTGAGGAGGCACAGAGATCATTATACTTCCTGTTCTGCCTCCGCTTTTCCTACCCCAGGTTTTCCAAGTATGAAAACCACTCTTGAACCTGGCATTCATTTGTCATTTCCTTAATGAAAATGATTCAGATGAATCTAGGAAAGGAACCTCCAACCAAGACTGTTTTTATAATGGCCCCCAAATGGCAACTGTTTCCCAAATCTTAGAATTGGATCATTGCTGATGCTGACCCTTGAGGCCAGCTAGACCCACACTCACTTAGCAGAGTCTCTCATCCAATAAAGCACCACATTACTGTCAGGAGTTACCCTAACCCATCCATACTAGTTTCCTAGGGCTGCTGTAACAAGGTACGACAAATTGGGTGGCTTAAAACAATAGAAATTCATTGTCTCACAGTCTCTCCCTGTGTGCCTCTGTCTGCACATGGCCATTTTCTTTTAAGGCCATTAGTCGTACTGGATTTGAGGCCCACCCTACTCTGGTATGACCTCATTTTAATTTAACTAATTACATCTGCAATGACCCTATTTCCAAATAAGGCCATAGTCTGAGACTCTGGAGGTTAAGACTTCAACATATCTTTTGGGGGTGATATAATCCAACCTATAATACCATCCTCTTATTTTTGACCAACTCCTGTTCAGATTCTACATCCATCTGATTGCTGGTTCCTCACTCCTGATTTCTCCCCTGTTTATGACCCAGCTCTTATACTTGGGGTTAAGTGTTCACAGACTGTTGATACAGACATGAGAAAGAGAAACACAGCCCCTGACATCTGGGAGCTGGCTGGGTATTATCAGCCAGGCCTTGGTGTTGCCATGAGCCGCCTGGCAACTACAGCTAGGCCTTGATGTTCCCTGTTGAATATAAATAAAACTACTGTGAACACGATGAATCAAGACAAAAACAAGACCACTCTATAATCATGTCTGAACACAGAGCAAAATACAAACACTGTCCAAACCACACAAAAGACCAAATCTCTCTTTATCTGGCTAATATGAGTGACTGCTGCTTCTTTCCCAGTTACAGCTTTGCCTTGGCCTAGTCCTCTCCCCTGCTAGATAAATTTAATTAAAATAAATCATTAAACTTTCTCCCACTTCCTGAAAGCATCTAATCCAGAACAAAGCTCCCCTTCCTTAAATCTTCCCCAAATCACATAACACAACCCCAAACCTTATAGTGAATTCTTTCTAATACCTTCTTCCTGAGTCACCCCCTGGCTTAGAGATGTGCATTCTCCCTCACTGCAACAAGCAAAAAACTTGACTAGTTGAACTATGAATGTGTTCCTGATGGAATTTGCCTGGAGGGCACTGACAGGAATTTTAATAATGCATATTAGCTAAAATGTGATAATTGAATTAGGAAACATTTTGCATATGAAATGTATCAATCTATCCAGTGACTACTGTGGGGATGATTATACTTCAGAGAAAACCATAAAATATGGTTGTACTTACAAAAGTATTAATTGCTATACAAATCTGGTGTATAAATGCAGTCATATCTCTTATTTTATAAATCAAATTAAACTCAAACTTTGATATATCAATTTGGCATCATGTCTAGTGTCTTTTTTTTTTTTTTGAGTGTCTTCTTCCGTTGAATGGTCAAAAAAAACCAAAACCTAGAAAACTTATCAACTTCCACACCCAATTTGTGGGATGTGAGAGGGAAGGTCAGAGATCACATCAGCTGGTCCGTGCCATTACTTCTGGCTGCCCCATGGAGTCACAGTTGGAAATTCATCCCATCCTGTAAGGTCAGGTGGTCAGTCATCTTTGATGATTCAAATCCCTCAGTGGGGACTTCTCTGGTGGTCCAGTGGTTAAGACTCTGCATTTCCACTGCAGTGGGCACAGGTTCATTCCCTGGCTGGGGAACTAAGATCCTGCATGCCACGTGGTGTGGCAAAAAAACCCCAAAAAAACCCTCAGTTCCTGGTGCTAGTGCCACCAAGAATATCCCTTACTTTGGTTCTCCAGGTCACAGCTGTTAGCTCTTGACTCATTCAGTCCCAGCAACAGTCATTCTGCCAAGGTGCCAGGCACTCCAGGAGTGCTGAGAGAAGTGGGTCAGGAGTCTGCTGTTTGGGAACTAAAACCACTCTTTTTCTTGTAGGGGAATTGCCTCTCCAGGATGCACAGCTCATCTTACTCAGACCCTCAGACACAAAGGTCTCTTTATGTACATTGCCTCTACAACAGGAGAACTTTTTAACCTCAAGAGAGTTCTTAAATTCCTACTTCCACCTGGAAGGGAAGGAACCTCTATGTCTCAATGAGAAGAATCGTACCCAAGATTCTTGGGTAGACATGCGGGCTGTCTAAGTCCTCTCTCAAAAGAACAGAGAAGAAAGAAAACACTTTTAAGACATAAGTTAAATGCTTGATGGGGCCATGCTGCCACATGCAGTGACAAGTAACATAGAGCTTTATTCTTGAGTGTCTGCTCACTTGGAATTGTTGAATTTACATTGGATGTTGACTTCTGTGGTACAGTTTATTTTGATAATTTAGAAAATGAATACATTTTGCCTATCTTATATCCTATCCCCAGACTTTTAAATGTAAAGTACACTTGCTCTAGTCAAATATGTTCAACACATTATCTTTATTTTTAAAAATTTATTTATTTATATAGTTAGTTAGTTCTGTTTTGGCTGTGCCGCACCGCGTATGGGATCTTAGTTCCCCCACCAGGGATGGAACCCGCGCACCCTGCAGTGGAAGCGTGGAGTCTTAACCACTGGACCGGCAGGGAAGTCCCAACACATTATTATCTTTAGCTTGAAATAAGAATATATCCTTATATTCTTAAAAACCTTTTTAAAAATCCCTCTAGGAAAGATCACATTATCATTGAAAGTTAAAATTTCCTTAGCTCCTCGCTCTTTTTCCCCAATGAAACATTTATTTTTATAATTTAATTTTTAATAACATGATGCCATCTTGATGATATCTATCTGCAACTACTATATTGTAGCAGAACAGACAATATTTATGCTCATTCTAAATTCCTGTTAGGACTTTAACTCTATCTCCTGCCCCCCTTTCCCTTTTTACTGACCTAATAGGGTACCTCATTCTCTGATACAGATTTCAGTATCAAATCATTGGCCTCTGTACAGATTCTTTGAGGGGAATATGTTTAGGTTACTCTTATTTGCCCAAGTAAGAGTTACTTTCAATGGTTGCAAAATAACTGAGGCCTATTCTATAAGGAGTTGTGCTGGTACTATAGGGGAAAACCATTATCAACTAAGACATTCTTTGCTTAAAAGTGTTTTTTACCATAGTAGCAGAGAGAAAATCTGAGGATGGGACTCAGACTAGGTCAATTTTTGCTGGAAGCCAAAAAAAATTGAGAATATAATGTAATCCTCTAGAGCATCAGCTTGTAAGAGTGGCCAAGGTAGAGGGCAGAATAAGAGGGATGGGGATATGGGTAAGGGTAAGGAAGTCAAAATTTAACTCATGTCCTAGTTTTGCTTTGGTCTCTCCCCAAACCTTGAGTTTGTCTATGATAGCAATTAGTATCTTTTATAACAATGAACTAATTTAAGATAAGAAAGTCAATCATGTCAGGTTTAGATTTTTTTAAATGAACTTAGGTTGAATAATATTCACTCTCTTTCCAACTCCTGACACAGTCGCCTGATTATTTCAGCTAACTTAGATTTGTAGTACCTACCTGGAGTCTAGAAAGCCAGGAGACATACTACATGTCTGTCATCACTGATATCATCATTCTGGAATGTGATTTCAGCTCTGGTGAAATCCAATTGTGATGATAGAAAAACACATTTCCCTGATGCTTTCAACTCAATCTCTGTTACTGGGCAGTATTTATTTGTTTCTGTTCTCTTCAATCAGACAAAGTATAGAAAAAACCTCATAGGATAAACAACACTCCTTTCTTGCTCTACACCGATTCCAGTGAAAATTGAACTTGTGGTTCTCTGCAAAGAATATTTGATAGAATACTGACCATGAATCCTATGGAATATATGCTTCTTAAACTAAGCTGCATGCATTTATGCTTTTCAAAGTAGCAGAATCTTCAACCATTGTCCTCTACCTGTTATGTCATGTTCTGATAATTAAAAATTTCTCCATTTGGAGAATCATCACTTCCAAAATTCTTATTTACCTTATATTATTCAGGAATCAGAGTTAAACATCTGTTCATTAAAGGACCACCAATAATAAATTTTCATCTCAAGTCAAGATTTTCAGTGAACAGAATAATAGAAATATTTTTCTTTTCTGATGTTTTATGTTACTTTTAGTTTACTGACTTCATTTGTATTTTAGTGCTTGACAAGTGAAACATTCTAATATATCCTTAGATGATGCTTTCAGTGACATAGGTACCTAAAATAGTGGAAACATGGTTGAAAGAGCCATTGGACTAGGCGACAGTAGAGGTTATTGCAAATTTTGTCCCTGTTATTTATAAACTATGTGATCACTGGAAAATTACTTAAGCTCTCAGATTCTCATTTTCCTTTTCTACAAATTGGAGATAATAATTATGCTATGTAGGGTCATTGTGAGGATTAGAGGTCATGTATATAATGTGAGTAAGGGCTTGGCATATATTAGATACTGACTAAAAGGTAGCACTTATATGAAAGCCCTGGGACATATGCATTCAGCAGCTTCAGATGGGCCCTAGTGGTCCTCATCTTCTGGGGTTCATGCCCTTGGGCAATCTCCTTTCCTTGAGTGTGGTTGGACTTATTGTCTCACTTCTAATGAATGGAATATGGCATAAGTGATGAAATGACACTTGTGGGTTTAGGTTATAAAATGACTGCCTTTCTTCTTGAGTGTGCTCCCTCTCACTGTCTCATGGGTCGTGTGCCCTAGGGGAAGGCAGCTGCCATGTGGTAGGGCAGCCCTGTGGAGTGGTCCATGTGGTAAGTGACTAAGGCCTGCCAACAACCATAGGAGTGAGCTTGGAAACAGTCACTCCCCCGATGAGCATTCAGATGAGACTGCAGCTCTGGTGTACCTCACGCGAGACCCTGAGTCAGAAAGACCCAGTGAAGCTGTGCCCAGATTTCTGACCCCACAGAAACTGTGAAATAATTAATGTTTGTTCTTTTAAGCTACTAATTTTGAGGTAATTTGTTATATGGCAGTAGATGACAAATATATCATTTAAAATCATAATAGCAAAATTTTAGAAAAATATTTTCTTCCATTTTATGGAAAGCATTTGGTAAATGTATATAATAAGTTCATATAGAATTCACCTTTAAACTATATTAGACATGTTTTGGAGTGTGAGGTGGTGGAAGGGAGAGTATGAAGCAGTTTTACAAGTCAAACTTTAGATTCTGTTTATCTGACTATAGGCTTGAATCTCAAAATGTATCCACGGAGCACTAGTCAGCTTTTGAAATGCTCCAAGAAATGTGGTCATTGTGCTGAGTCTGGGACACACCAATACCTTCTTTCACTCCTGGAGAGTCACAATGAACAAAGTATATCATAGGTTCTGGAAATCTGAGAGATGCCAAGATTTCTAATAGGTTAAACATCTCACTGTAGAATTTGGGAAATCAATAAAGTGCCAAAATCCTGGCTTATACCTTACAGCAGCCCAAACCTTATTACTTTCAGTCACTTTAACCTTGTTTCGGTCCCCAGACCCTGAGGGTTCAACCATTCCCCAGAGCAAATGTTTTATTATAAAATAATAAGAACTCAGTGTTACAATCACCAGATGGTAACAGCTGAGCAAGTTCTAGTCTGACACCACAGAAGAAATTGTTCCCAGTCTCATTCTGTCCGTTCTCATTTCATCATTTTCCTCCTAACTGTTGATTATTGCTTGAGCCCAATAATTCACTCATTTTTTTTCCAGAAGGACTTGTTAACAATGCCTTCTCCACTCCCACCCTTCAAGAAAATATAAATATCGAAATCCTTCCCATTTACAATTCCTGGTTAAGTACAGTTTTCATTCTCCATGAAGGACTCCCCTCCACTATGACTTGCAGCACGTCTACTAAATATTGTATAATGTTTGTGCAACATATTGAAAAATTCTTTGGAAATGTTTGCATATCCCTCTAGTACCATTTGCAGCAGTGTGTGGCAGTTGCTATGACAACTAACTTTAAAATTAGAAAGAGAAATTAAAAGTCTTACATAACTGAAAGGATCTTCTGACACTAAGTTGAAGATGTTAGGACTTTAACAGAAATTATGTCTTAGTGTGTAGGTCTTTTCTTATTAGGATAAGATTTTAGAGATCATTAGAAATGCTGTTCTACCCATTTTTTTCCATGTCAACTAGGCTAATATTGTCAGAAAATTTCTACAAAAAGCCTGCATGGTTAGCAAATTCTCCTTTCTGAGTGCTAGGAACAACAACCACAAAAACCACAACAGTGCTAGCAATCACTGAGTGGCTGTGTGCTGTGCACTACGTCACTACTAATCACTACATTGTAGATATTCAGGATTTTGTAGGATTGTTGTGAGAACAAAATAGAACTGTGCAATTTTATATACACAATTAAATTCCTTTCTGACAACAATCCTACTAAGTAGCTGTTGTAATCCCCATTTTACCCATTAAAAAAAACTGAGGCTCAGAGAGATTATATAATTTGTTCAGGGTTATAAAGCTAATGGGTGGCAGAGACAGCATTCAAATTCAGGTCTGTTTACTGCAAAAGCTGTGCTCTTAATAATTATATTGCTTTATAAAAAATAACAAATATCCTATGATAGTGCTTATATGTGGAATCCCAAAAAAAAAAAAGATAAAATGAACGTATTTACAAAACAGAAATAGACCCACAGACATAGAAAACAAACTTATGGTTACCAAAGGGGAAAGGGGGGAGGGGGATAAATTAGGAGTTTTGGATTGACATATACACACTACTATATATAAAATAGATAGCCAATAAGGACCTACTGTGTAGCACAGGGAACTGTACTCAATCTTATGTGATAACCTTTATGGGAAAAGAGTCTGAAAAAGAATATATATATATATATGTGTGTATATATATATATATATATATACATGTACACACACGTATATAACTGAATCACAGTGCTGTACATCTGAAAGTAACACAACATTGTAAATCAACTATACTTCAGTTAAAATTTTTTTTAATCTTTAAAATGTATCTACTTTACTTTTTAATTTGTCACTCCTTGCAATTCATACACAAGGGGTTCTTGACATGAGGATAGGGCAGGAGTGATCAAGGGAGAAGCTCTCTAAGACAAAGCAAAGACCCTTTCACATTCCATTGGCTTGACAGAGGCCACTAGGGAAATGCAAATCAAAACCACAATAAGATCACTTTACACTAGGATTGCTATAATCAAAGAAACAGAAAATTATAGGTATTGGTTAAGATGTGGAAGAACTGGTACCCTTGTGCACTGTTGGTGGGAAGGTAAATTGTGCAGCCTATGTGGAAGACAGTTTGGTGGATCTTCAAGAAGCTCACATAGAGTTACCAGATGACCAAGCAATTCCACTTCTAGGTATATAGCCAGCACTGAAATCGGGAACTAAAACAGATTCTTATAGACAAATATTCATTGCAGCATTATCACAATAGCCAAAATGTGGAAGCAAATGAAGTATCAACACAGAAATGGACGAACAAAACACAATATGCATACAATAGACTATTATTCAGCCATCAAAAGGAATGAAGTTCTGACACAAGTTACAACATGAATGAACCTTGAAAATATTATGCTAAGTGAAATAAGCCAGACACAAGAAGGACAAATATTGTATGATTCCACTTCCATGAGATATCTGGCATAGGCAAATTCATAAAGAAAGGAAGCAGATTAGAGGTTAACGGGGCAGAGGGGAAGGGAAAATGGGAGTTACTACTTATTGGTTATAGAGTTTCTGTTTAGGGTAATGGAAAAAATTTGAAAATAAGTAATGGTGATGGTTGCATGGCATTGTGAGTGTAATTAGTGTCACTAAATTGCACACTGAAAAATGGTTAAAATGGCAAATTTTATGTTATATATATTTTACCACAATAAAAAAAAGTGTTTCAATTATCTTTTTTTTTTTTTTGCGGTATGCGGGCCTCTCACTGCTGTGGCCTCTCCCGTTGCGGAGCACAGGCTCCGGACGCACAGGCTCAGCGGCCATGGCTCACGGGCCCAGCCGCTTCACGGCATGTGGGATCTTCCCAGACTGGGGCACGAACCCGTATCCCCTGCATTGGCAGGTGGACTCTCAACCGTTGCGCCACCAGGGAAGCCCTCAATTATCTTTACTGTAACTACTAACTAACCTTTCCACAACTGTCCTGATTCAGCTTTCTGATACTCAATTCTAGCTTTAGTTTTTTTGGGTTTTTTGTTATTGTTGTTTTACCTATATAGTCTGTCCAGAAAAGTTCCTCAGAGGGCCAGAATTTTATGTGTGCATCTTAGAATTTGAGAACTGGGATGAATTTAGACGTTATTTTTTTAAACACTCCAACCCTGTTTTTTAAAAGTTTAGATCCTCAAGAACAAAAATTAACCCATATATTTCCAGGTGCTATCACAATGCCTGACATGTCGCACTTGAAAATTGTTAATTTGAATAAACGAAATGAAAGAAAAGAAGGAAGCAAAATGAAACCCAGAGAAGTACATTTCAGTTCATTTTCTTCCTTAATCTAGCCATTCACTCAAACAAAATTTGTAACTGCCTGCTTGGTGTTAGAGCTACAAGATGCTGATATGGTGACCTTTATCCCTAAGGAGCACAGATTCTATGGTGGGATACAGATATAGAGGGATATTTCCAGCACAATGGAGTGTATGGGCATATGTACAGTCAAGGGTAACATAGCCAGCCAGTTGGAGGACCAGACCGTAGTCTCTTGTTTCCTATTTTAACTTTATTCCTAAAAAAAGATTTTATTCTAAAAAAAAGATTGAACAATATAAGTTGTGTCAATAACCTCTCTCCATTAAGGACTGGAACCAGACCAAAAAAAGGTCACTCTGGTCTCTAACATTGTAGGGACTCTTGAAATTGCATGACTTGGGTTGGATTAGGCCACTTCCTAATTTAGGTGGCTGGTCCTGTTCCTGGCTATGGTAGGATATGAGAAGTCTCTGAGAGATTATATCAGGACTCAAGATGCTCAGCATATGTATGGACTGAATATTTGTGTTCCCCATTATACATATGTTGAAGCCCTAATCCCCAAAGACCCCTAATCTGGTCTTTGGAGGTGGGACCTTTGGGAGGTAATTAGGTTTAGATGAAATCATGAGGGTTGGCCCCGCAGGATGGTTTTAGGGTCCTTATAAGTTGAGGAAGAGAGCCAGAGCTTGCTCTCTCTCTACCAGGTGAGAACACAGTGATAAGACGGCCAACTGCAAGCCAGGAAGAGGGAGCTCACCAGGAACTTAGTCAGCCAACACTGTGATCTTGGATTTCCCAGCCTCCAGAACTGTGAGAGATAATTGTCTGTTGTTTCAGTTACCAAGTCCATGGTATGTTATTATAGCAGCCTGAGCTAAGAGCATATACATGAAATGGGAGGCTATAGGTGCCTGGAGAGGGGGTGGGGCTGGTTTGTCTGTTCTGGGTTAGGGTAGATGGGAGAAAGGTACTGGAATACCTGTCAATATGAGTGTCAATGCATAAGCTCAGAAGGTCAGCTTCATGCCCCGTGGTAGGATGGGGACAGCAAGGTGGGACCAGGGTAATAAAAGCAATGTGGACATTCAAAGCCAGCAGTTTACAAAAGAAGAATTGAGAGTTAAGGTCCAAAGTTAAAAAAAAAGAGAAGATGAAAATAAGATGAAATATAGACTGTGAACAGGAAAGATAGGCATATTTCAGAGGCCAAATTTACACATACACCTGTACAGGTTGAACAGGTCCCTTTTAGGGGACTGAGATGGGTTATACCATAGTACAGCCGTCTTCTCACCTTGATTTCACTCACTTGGCTCAGCCACCAGGAATGAACTTGGTTCCCTTTACCAGGACCATCATGGGTCTATGTGTTTTTCAAACTGTCACAATGGTCACAAGTCTGCTTTCTCAGGAAACTTGGAGGAAGTTTGTGAACATCACAGGGATGCCCAACAAAAACCCTGACTCTAAGGAAGGAAGAAACCAAAGATACATTCATGACTCAGCTTCATCAGTGGAATATGATCTGAATTACTTTGTTCCTTTTTCCTCAATGGTTCATCTAGTTTGGCGTAGGCCAGACACTTCAGAAACATACAAAAATTTCCTCTAATTCACTCAACTGTGTAACTGGAAACATCTGTATTATCCTGAAAACCTTTAGCCAGATCAAAACTGCTTATCAATTTATGCATGAACACTGCATAATTTGTAAAAAATTATTTTGCATGTCACTGACATTGCTATGTTTTAAAATTGACAAATGCTTGCAAGTTAAAATTGCAACTACACATACTACTTGCAATTTTTCATCATGCATATTTCTGGAAATCTGAGGGGTCCCAATTTAGAAGCTCGTTTTTCTTTCTTTCATCCTCCTTAGCATTCCAACCTTGTTCCAGACCAGGCTCTATTTTCCAAATAAAAGATGCAAAGAGATCGCTCATGTTCAATTTTTTCCTTTTGGTTCATTCAGAGTGTCCGGACTGTTTATTTTGCATTGCATTTTAGGTTGGGTATTACTCTTTCTATATACTCTAGCTTTGGTAGCAAAAAAAAAAAAAAAAAAAAAAAAAAAAAAAGCCCTGGTTGAGAATTTAGAAAACTGGTTATTTCCCACCACACCAGCTTTGGGTAAATTTCTTAACTCTCCGAATTTCCGTTTTTATTGGCAACATAGGAACAATAATTCTTGCTCTACCCACATTGCTAGGCTGTTGAGACGATTAAATGAGGATACCAGATATGAACAAGGCCCTGTAAAGAACACAGCACAACTCCAAGAATGCATAATACAAAAAAACAGAAAAGAGTCCTGGAAGCTTAGTTATTTAATTAACTACATTTTCAAACACAGAACAAGTTGGAATCTTTCTGGAGCAGCTTTCACCCTGCTCCTAATCCCCATGCTTGAGCAAGCAGTATGAGCTCTACAACAGAGTAATTGAACCACATGCCTGGAGAGGAATTTCCCTAATGTTAGGAGATAAGAAAGAAGCATGGAAGAGCTTGATGTAATTCCCAATCCACAAACAGATAGGGAGGGGTTACACAAAGGAACAGCAGCCCTATTCAAGAGAGAAATACTCTAGAATTCTCTAAACTAGAGGGTGGAGTCCTTCTTACTTAGAAAACTGAAAAGATCCAGGGACTTCCCTGGTGGCACAGTGGTTAAGAATCTGCCTGCCAAAGCAGGGGAGACGTGTTTGAGCCCTGGTCTGGGAAGATCCCATGTGCCGCAGAGCAACTAAGCCCACAACTAAGCTGTGCACCACAACTACAGAGCCTGAGCTCTAGAGCTCACGAGCCACGGCTACTGAAGCCTGTATGCCTAGAGCCCATGCTCCACAAGAGAATCCACCACTATGAGAAGTCTGCGCACCACAACAAAAGAGTAGCCTCTGCTTGCCGCAGTTAGAGAAAGCCCACGTTCAGCAACGAAGACCCAATGCAGCCAAAAGTAAATAAGTAAATAAATAAATTTAAAAAAAGAAAAAAGAAATTCAAGAGGTCCAAAACTCAACTCTGCTTTCTGCTTGCTCTCCCTTGAGTGGAACCAGACTTTCTGCCTTTCCCATACAGGAGAGAGACAACTGTTGGGAGAACAGACTTATTTAAACACTGAGGAAAACTACACAGTTCCTTTCTAATTAACTAGTCACTAAATTAATTCAAGTGTAGAGATGGGAAGAATCATCAGATAGCTGAAAGGGAGAAAATATATAAAAGGGAAAGGTTTTGATCAGTTAACAGAACTGATACCAGAAGAACTAGAGATAATGTAGCAAATAAAAAAGAACTTAAAAATAATATTTTTTCTCTGGGAAATTTTAAAATATATTGTAGTCATAATATAAAACTATTTTGGAATGCAAACTAAGATATTTAGGACCAAGATAGCATCTTACAAATTAGAAACATAATTCCTTAAAATGTAAAAGATCTAGAGTGATAGCTGAAGACAGAAATTTTGATCTGGAAAACAAAGTGTGGCTAATCTCCTAGAAGACAATGCAAATACATAAAATAATAGAAAAATAATGGAGCAAATGAAGAGATGTGGAAAATTATTCCAGAGGCCCAATATTTATCTAAAGGAGATCTAAAAGCATAAGAATTAGAAAGTGAAGATGGGAGGAATCATTTTTAAAAGATGATTATTTTTTCAAGCTGAGGAAAGTCACAGGTGGAAAGCTCTAAGTGCCAAAATGGGATGAATGGGGTAAACATATAGACAAAAGATGACAGGTAGATAGACAGATAAACAGACAGACAGATATCCATCCTGACAAAATTGCAAATACTCAAACATAAAAAGAGTATTCTCAAAGATTTCAGAAGGAAGAAAAGCAGCTTATTTACATAAGAAGGAGAACCAGATAAATATTAAATTCTTTACAGATGCAGATACTAGAAGATAGTGGAACAGTAGCTTTAGAGTGAGAGAAGGGGAGTTCAAATTTAGAGTTTCATACCCAGCCCCACTGGCATTAGAATGTGAAGACAAAGTAAAGATATAAATCTGCAAAGTTGACCATCCACAGAACTTTGCTAAAGAGTTGTTTATGAATATACTGCAGCAAAATAAAAAATGAATGCCAAAACAAGGGAGGCAAGAAATAATAGTGAGCAAATAATCCAGTAGAATGCATAAACGGAACGTTTACCTCTGTTTTAGGAATCCCGGTAGTATTCATGGATTAAACTGTACTATTAAAAGCGTGAAAAACTTAGCTTATAATTAAGAAAACCTCACTCTATTCTTTTAATAAGTATACCTAAAAAATAACAGAGAAAGGTAAGATATACAGGGGGTGAAAGACATAATAAGCCTATAAAAATCACAAAAACTAGGAGTGGCAATATTAATATCAAACTAAAATTCAAGGCCCAAAATAATTGAACTGGACAAGGGGGAGACATTTCATACTGATGAAAGGCATAATCCACCTAGAAAATACAACATAAGCCTTTATTCTTTTCACAGTATAGCTTCAAAATGTATGAAGTTATTATAAAAGAGTTGTTATAAAAATTAGCAATATCCACAAACTTACTGGGAATTTTACAGGCCTCTCTCAGAAATCAACAGATCAATTAGGAGACAAAGTATAAGGGCACAGAGCTGTGCTGTCCAACACAGCAGTTACTAGCCGTATGTGGCTACTGAGCACTTGATACGTGGTTAATTCAAACTGAGATGTGCTGTAAGTATAAAACACACGCCTGATGCGAGAGGGGGAAGATGGCAGAAGAGTAAGACGCGGAGATCACCTTCCTTCCCACAGATACATCACAAATACATCTACACGTGGAACGACTCCTACAGAACACCTACTGAAGGCTGGCAGAAGACCTCAGACCTCCCAAAAGGCAAGAAACTCCCCACGTACCTGGGTACGGAAAAAGAAAAAAGAATAAACAGAGACAAAAGAAGAGACGGGACCTGCACCTCTGGGAGGGAGCTGTGAAGGAGGAAAGGTTTCCACACACTAGAATCCCCTTCGCGGGCGGAGACTGTGGGTGGCGCAGGAGGGAAGCTTCGGAGCCGTGGAGGAGAGCACAGCAACAGGGGTGCGGGGGGCAAAGCGGAGAGATTCCCGCACAGAGGATCGGTGCCGACCGGCACTCACCAGCCCGAGAGGCTTGTCTGCTCACCCGCCGGGGCGGGTGGGGCTGGGAGCTGAGGCTTGGGCTTCGGTCGGAGCTCAGGGAGAAGACTGGGGTTGGCGGCGTGAACACAGCCTGAAGGGGTTAGTGCACCACGGCTAGCTGGGAGGGAGTCCGGGAAAAGTCTGGAGCTGCCGAAGAGGCAAGAGACTTCTTCCCTCTTTGTTTCCTGATGCGCGAGGAGAGGGGATTAAGAACGTTGCTTAAAGGAGCTCCAGAGATGGGTGCGAGCCGCGGCTAATAGCGCGGACCTCAGAGACGGGCATGAGACGCTAAGGCTGCTGCTGCCGCCATCAAGAAGTCTGTGTGCGAGCACTAGTCACTATCCACACCCGCTTCCGGGGAGCCTGTGCAGCCCGCCACTGCCAGGGTCCCAGGATCCAGGGACAACTTCCCTGGGAGAACGCACGGCGCGCCTCAGGCTGGTGCAACGTCCCACCAGCCTCTGCCTCCGCAGGCTCGCCCTGCACTCCGTACCCCTCCCTCCCCCCGGCCTGAGTGAGCCAGAGCCCCCGGATCAGCGGCTCCTTTAACCACGTCCTGTCTGAGCGAAGAACAGATGCCCTCCGGCGACAGACACGCAGAGGCAGAGCCAAATCCAAAGCTGAGCCCCGGGAGCAGTGAGAACAAAGAAGAGAAAGGGAAATCTCTCCCAGCAGCCTCAGAAGCAGCGGATTAAAGCTCCAAAATCAACTTGATGTACCCTGCAACCGTGGAATACATGAATAGACAACGAATCATCCCAAATAGAGGAGGTGGACTTTCAGAGCAAGATTTATGATTTTTTCCCCTTTTCCTCTTTTTGTGAGTGTGTATGTGTATGCCTCTGTGAGAGATTTTGTCTGTAGAGCTTTGCTTCCACCATTTGTCCTAGGGTTCTACCCATCCGTTTTTGTGGTTGTTGTTGTCTTTTAATTTTTTTTCTTAATAATTATTTATTTTAATAACTTTATTTTTTCTTACTTTATTTTCTTTTATCCTATTTCTTTCTTTCCCTCCCTCCCTCCCTCCCTCCCCCCCTCTTTCTTTCTTTCTACTTTTTCTCCCTTTTATTCTGAGCTGTGTGGATGAAAGGCTCTTGGTGCTGCAGCCAGGAGTCAGTGCTGTGTCTCTGAGGTGGGAGAGCCAAATTCAGGACACTGGTCCACAAGAGACCTCGCAGCTCCACGTAATATCAAATGGGGAAAATCTCCAAGAGATCTCCGTCTCAACACCAACACCCAGCTTCACTCAACGACCAGCAAGCTATGTGCTAGACGCCCTATGTCACACAACTAGCAAGACAGGAACACAACCCCACCCATTAGCAGAGAGGCTGCCTAATATCATAATAAGTCCACAGACACCCCAAAACACACCACCAGATGTGGACCTGCCCACCAGAAAGACAAGATACAGCCTCATCCACCAGAACACAGGCACTAGTCCCCTCCACCAGGAAGCCTACACAACCCACTGAACCAACTTTAGCCACTGGGGACAGACAGCAAAAACAACGGGAACTACAAACCTGCAGCCTGCAAAAAGGAGACCCCAAACACAGTAAGATAAGCAAAATGAGAAGACAGAAAAACACACAGCAGATGAGGAGCAAGATAAAACCCACCAGACCTAACAAATGAAGAGGAAATAGGCAGTCTACCTGAAAAAGAATTCAGAATAATGATAGTAAAGATGATACAAAATCTTGAATATAGAATAGAGAAAATGCAAGAAACATTTAACAAGGACCTAGAAGAATTAAAAATGAAACAAACAATGATGAACAACACAATAAATGAAATTAAAAATACTCTAGAAGGGATCAATAGCAGAATAACTGAGGCAGAAGAACGGATAAGGGACCTGGAAGTTAAAAGAGTGGAAATAACTACTGCAGAGCAGAATAAAGAATGAAAAGAACTGAGGACAGTCTCAGAGACCTCTGGGACAACATTAAACGCACCAACATTCGAATTATAGGGGTTCCAGAAGAAGAAGAGAAAAAGAAAGGGACTGAGAAAATATTTGAAGAGATTATAGTTGAAAACTTCCCTAATATGGGAAAGGAAATAGTTAATCAAGTCCAGGAAGCACAGAGAGTCCCATACAGGATAAATCCAAGGAGAAACATGCCAAGACACATATTAATCAAACTGTCAAAAATTAAATACAAAGAAAACATATTAAAAGCGCAAGGGAAAAACAACAAATAACACACAAGGGACTCCCCATAATGTTAACAGCTGATATTTCATCAGAAACTCTGCAAACCAGAAGGGACTGGCAGGACATATTTAAAGTGATGAAGGAGAAAAACCTACAACCAAGATTACTCTACCCAGCAAGGATCTCATTCAGATTTGATGGAGAAATTAAAACCTTTACAGACAAGCAAAAGCTGAGAGAGTTTAGCACCATCAAACCAGCTTTACAACAAATGCTAAAGGACCTTCTCTAGGCAAGAAACACAAAAGAAGGAGAAGACCTACATTAACAAACCCAAAACAATTAAGAAAATGGGAATAGGAACATACATATCGATAATTACCTTAAACGTAAATGGATTAAATGCTCCCACCAAAAGTCACAGACTGGCTAAATGGATAAAAAACAAGACCCATATATATGCTGTCTACAAGAGACCCACTTCGGACCTAGAGACACATACAGACTGAAAGTGAGAGAATGGAAAAAGATATTCCATGCAAATGGAAACCAAAAGAAAGCTGGAATAGTAATTCTCATATCAGACAAAATAGACTTTAAAATAAAGAATGTTACAAGAGACAAGGAAGGTCACTACATAATGATCAAGGGACCGATCCAAGAAGAAGATATAACCATTGTAAATATTTATGCACCCAATATAGGAGCACCTCAATACATAAGGCAAATACTAACAGCCATAAAAGGGGAAACTGAGAGTAACACATTCATACTAGGGGGCTTTAACACCCCACTTTCACCAATGGACAGATCATCCAAAATGAAAATAAATAAGGAAACACAAGCGTTAAATGATACAGTAAACAAGATGGACTTAATGGATATTTATAGGATATTCCATCCAAAAACAACAGAATACACATTTTTCTCAAGTGCTCATGGAACATTCTCCAGGATAGATCATATCTTGGGTCACAAATCAAGCTATGGTAAATTTAAGAAAACTGAACTTGTATCAAGTATCTTTTCCGACCATAACACTATGAGACTAGATATCAATTACAGGAAAAGATCTGTAAAAACTACTAACACATGGAGGCTAAACAATACACTACTTAATAACGAAGTGATCCCTGAAGAAATCAAAGAGGAAATCAAAAAATACCTAGAAACAAATGACAATGGAGAAACGAGGACCCAAAATCTATGGGATGCAGCAAAAGCAGTTCTAAGAGAGAATTTTATAGCAATACAATCCTACCTTAAGAAACAGGAAACATCTCAAATAAACAACCTAACCTTGCACCTAAAGCAATTAGAGAAAGAAGAACAAGGAAAACGCCAAAGTTAGCGTGGAAAGAAATCATAAAGATCAGATCAGAAATAAATGAAAAAGAAATGAAGAAAATGATAGCAAAGACCAATAAAACTAAAAGCTGGTTCTTTGAGAAGATAAACAAAATTTATAAACCATTAGCCAGACTCATCAGGAAAAAAAGGGAGAAGATTCAAATCAATAGAATTAGAAATGAAAAAGGAGAAGTAACAACTGACACTGCAGAAATACAAAAGATCATGAGAGATTACTACAAGCAACTCTATGCCAATAAAATGGACAACCTGGAAGAAATGGACAAATTCTTAGAAATGCACAACCTGCCAAGACTGAATCAGGAAGAAATAGAAAATATGAACAGACCAATCACAAGCACTGAAATTGAAACTGTGATTAAAAATCTTCCAACAGGGCTTCCCTCGTGGCGCAGTGGTTGAGAGTCCACCTGCCGATGCAGGGGACACGGGTTCGTGTCCCGGTCTGGGAAGATCCCACATGCCGCGGAGCGGCTGGGCCCGTGAGCCATGGCTGCTGAGCCTGCGCGTCCAGAGCCTGTGCTCCACAATGGGAGAGGCCACAACAGTGAGAGGCCCGTGTACCGAAAAAAAAAAAAAAAAAAAAAAACCTTGTAAAAATCTTCCAACAAACAAAAGCCCAGGACCAGATGGCTTCACAGGTGAATTCTATCAAATATTTAGAGAAGAGCTAACACCTATCCTTCTCAAATTCTTCCAAAATATAGCAGAGGGAGGAACACTCCCAAACTCATTTTACGAGGCCACCATCACCCTGATACCAAAACCACACAAGGATGTCACAAAGAAGAAAACTACAGGCCAATATCTCTGATGAATATAGATGCAAAAATCCTAAACGAAATACTAGCAAACAGAATCCAACAGCACATTAAAAGGATCATACACCATGATCAAGTGGGGTTCATTCCAGGAATGCAAGGATTCTTCAATATACGTAAATCAATCAAGTGATACACCATATTAACAAATTGAAGGAGAAAAACCATATCTTCATCTCAATAGATGCAGATAAAGCTTTCGACAAAATTCAACACCCATTTATGATAAATACCCTGCAGAAAGTAGGCACAGAGGGAACTTTCCTCAACATAATAAAGGCCATATATGACAAACCCACAGCCAACATCATCCTCAATGGTGAAAAACTGAAAGCATTTCCACTAAGATCAGGAACAAGACAAGGGTGCCCACTCTCACCACTCTTATTCAACATAGTTTTGGTAGTTTTAGCCACAGCAATCAGAGAAGAAAAAGAAATAAAAGGAATCCAAATGAGAAAAGAAGAAGTAAAGTTGTCACTGTTTGTGGATGACATGGTACTATACATAGAGAATCCTAAAGATGCTACCAGAAAACTACTAGAGCTAATCAATCAATGAATTTGGTAAAGTAGCAGGATACCAAATTAATGCACAGAAATCTCTGGCATTCCTATACACTAATGATGAAAAATCTGAAAATGAAATCAAGAACACACTCCCATTTACCACTGCAACAAAAAGAATAAAATATCTAGGAATAAACCTACCTAAGGAGACAAAAGACCTGTATGCAGAAAATTATAAGACACTGATGAAAGAAATTAAAGATGATACAAATAGATGGAGAGATATACCATGTTCTTGGATTGGAAGAATCAACATTGTGAAAATGACTCTACTACCCAAAGCAATCTACAGATTCAATGCAATCCCTATCAAGCTACCACTGGCATTTTTCACAGAACTAGAACAAAAAATTTCACAATTTGTATGGAAACAGAAAAGACCCCGAATAGCCAAAGCAATCTTGACAACGAAAAACGGAGCTGGAGGAATCAGGCTCCCTGACTTCAGGCTATACTACAAAGCTACAGTAATCAAGACAGTATGGTACTGGCACAGAAACAGAAAGATAGATCAATGGAACAGGATAGAAAGCCCAGAGATAAACCCACGCACATACGGTCACCTTATCTTTGATAAAGGAGGCAGGAATGTACAGTGGAGAAAGGACAGCCTCTTCAATAAGTGGTGCTGGGAAAACTGGACAGGTACATATAAAAGTATGAGGTTAGAACACTCCCTAACACCATACACAAAAATTAGCTCAAAATGGATTAAAGACCTAAATGTACCGGCAGAAACTATCAAACTCTTAGAGGAAAACATAGGCAGAACACTCTATGACATAAATCACAGCAAGGTCCTGCTTGACCCACCTCCTAGAGAAATGGAAATAAAAACAAAAATAAACAAATGGGATCTAATGAAACTTCAAAGCTTTTGCATAGCAAAGGAAACCATAAACAAGACCAAAAGACAACCCTCAGAATGGGAGAAAATGTTTGCAAATCAAGCAACTGACAAAGGATTCATCTCCAAAATTTACAAGCAGCTCATGCAGCTCAATAACAAAAAAACGAACAACCCAATCCAAAAATGGGCAGAAGACCTAAATTGACATTTCTCCAAAGAAGATATACAGATTGCCAACAAACACATGAAAGAATGCTCAGCATCATTAATCATTAGGGAAATGCAAATCAAAACTACAATGAGGTATCACCTCACACCAATCAGAATGGGCATCATCAAAAAATCTAGAACCAATAAATGCTGGAGAGGGTGTGGAGAAAAGGGAACACTGCTGCACTGCTGGTGGGAATGTGAATTGGTACAGCCACCATGGAGAACAGTATGGAGGTTCCTTGAAAAACTACAAATAGAACTACCATATGACCCAGCAATCCCACTACTGGGCATATACCCTGAGAAAACCAAAATTCAAAAAGAGTCATGTACCAAAATGTTCATTGCAGCTCTATTTACAATAGCCCGGAGATGGAAACAACCTAAGTGCCCGTCATCGGATGAATGGATAAAGAAGATGTGGCACATATATACAATGGAATATTACTCAGCCATAAAAAGAAACGAAATTGAGCTATTTGTAATGAGGTGGATAGACCTAGAGTCTGTCATACAGAGTGAAGTAAGTCAGAAAGAAAAAGAGAAATACCGTATGCTAACACATATATATGGAATTTAAGAAAAAAATGTCATGAAGAACCTAGAGGTAAAGCAGGAGTAAAGACGCAGACCTCTTAGAGAACGGACTTGAGGTTATGGGGAGGGGGAAGGGTGAGCTGTGACAGGGCGAGAGAGAGTCATGGGCATATACACACTAACAAACGCAGTAAGGTAGATAGCTAGTGGGAAGCAGCCGCATGGCACAGGGATATTGGCTTGGTGCTTTGTGACAGCCTGGAGGGGTGGGATGGGGAGGGTGGGAGGGAGGGAGACGCAACAGGGAAGACATATGGGAACATATGTTTATGTATGACTGATTCACTTTGTTATAAAGCAGAAACTAACACACCATTGTAAAGCAATTATACCCCAATAAAGATGTTAAAAAAAAAAAAATCTAGAACCAATAAATGCTGGAGAGGGTGTGGAGAAAAGGGAACACTGCTGCACTGCTGGTGGGAATGTGAATTGGTACAGCCACCATGGAGAACAGTATGGAGGTTCCTTGAAAAACTACAAATAGAACTACCATATGACCCAGCAATCCCACTACTGGGCATATACCCTGAGAAAACCATAATTCAAAAAGAGTCATGTACCAAAATGTTCATTGCAGCTCTATTTATAATAGCCTAGAGATGGAAACAACCTAAGTGCCCGTCATCAGATGAATGGATAAAGAAGATGTGGTACATATATACAATGGAATATTACTCAGCCATGAAAAGAAATGAAATTGAGCTATTTGTAATGAGGTGGATAGACCTAGAGTCTGTCATACAGAGTGAAGTAAGTCAGAAAGAGAAAGACAAATACCGTATGCTAACATATATATGGAATTTAAGAAAAAAAAATGTCATGAAGAACCTAGGGGTAAGACAGGAATAAAGACACAGACCTACTGGAGAACAGACTTGAGGATATGGGGAGGGGGAAGGGTGAGCTGTGACAAAGCGAGAGAGAGGCATGGACATATATACACTACCAAACGTAAGGTAGATAGCTAGTGGGAAGCAGCCGCATAGCACAGGGAGATCAGCTCGGTGCTTTGTGACCGCCTGGAGAGGTGGGATAGGGAGGGTGGGAGGGAAGGAGATGCAAGAGGGAAGTGATATGGGAACATGTGTATATGTATAACTGATTCACTTTGTTATAAAGCAGAAACTAACACACCATTGTAAAGCAATTATACCCCAATAAAGATGTTAAAAAAAAAAAAGCTGAAAAAGTCTTCAGAGTCAAGAAATACTAGTAACGATTGAGCAGGGTGTGTTAAGCGTTAAGGTTGTGTGCTAAGTGCCTTATATCCATATAATCCTAAAAATCAATCCATGAAGTTGACATTACTATGCTCATGTGACAGATGAAGAATCTGAAACTCAGAGAAGTTAACTGAACTGCTCAAAGGCATTCAGCTCAAAGGAATTCAGTAAATGTTTGAGACAGAAATAAAACTCACATATATCAATAAAAGATTACAAAACCCAAAATGTGTGCAGTCTTGATTTCTACCATATTGTTCCCTAATAGTCTCAGCATGAATTTTCTGTTACTCTCTAGAGCCCACAACTGCAAAAACATTCTAGCGCAATCCTAGGCTATGCTTATATGAGAAGTCACGTGCAGTCACACGGTTTTAATTTAACATTCAATCCATTTCCAAATGATATACATTGATATTTCCTCTTAGAACTATGGGCAAATCTTTCAGTACCTAGCAAAATGTGTCTGTAATCTCCCTGGATTCTACTTATTTCTGGCCAGCAAGGCACAGCCCAAATCACACTGCTTCGGTTTCTAATTTAATGGAACATTAAGCATCCATTTCTGGTACCTAAATTATCCAGTCTCTATTATTTATAGAGCTTACATGCAAAGTGTTTAACTAAAAAGTGGAAATAAAAATAGGAAACGGATGGGTGCCTGTCATTGAAGTCTCATGAGTGATCCCATAATATAATTATGTCCAGTGGGTAATGAGTGTTAAACAATTTACATTTTAGAAATTTTAAAATAAAGACTTAATTACTTCCTTCTACTAATGAGCCTCCCGTTTTTCTTTTGTGTTGCAAACAGGGGCTTCTGCAAATAGTCAGGTCAGACATGCTCCATATATCATTCAGACATCTCTTGTTCTTGGTGGTGGTACAGTAGGACCTCTTTCTGTCTCCCCTTCTCCCTCCCTCCCTTCCTATAAATCAGTGCTGTGATGCAGAAACCAGAAATGAACTCTAATACTGCACATGCTTGGCAAGGAAGCACGTTGTAAGCCTGTCCAATACAGTTTCAAAATTCCACTAATGAAAATAAATATACCTAATCTGAATGCTGTCTTTTGCTAGGGACATTCAAAATGGATATTTATTTTTGTTGATCTATAAGCACATGGAAAACAAATTTTTTGCTGACAGATTCAGAAATTCCAGCAGGTACTTAGTAAGGGTTTGAGTACCTCGCACATAGATCTCCCCGCACACCAGTCTGACATCTGATTTCACTAATTTGTTAAAAAGCAGTTGGGAGTCACAGAGTGTCTCTCTATCCTTCTATAACTCCTATGAGGTCCGAAGTCCAATCTCCTCTTTCCATGCAACTGTACCCATGCACACATGTTCTTTTCTGTCAGGGTTTCCCCTAGGGTACCACCCGCATTCTTTTGATTCCCAAAGTACCCCCTGACTTTTCCTGATGTTTGGGGGCATCAGGTGTTTTACACCCTAGAACACCAATGATTGGAAGGAATATTAACCATCTGGAGTCCCTCCACTCTCCCTCTTACTAACAATTTCAGCCTGGGCTGCTACTCCATGGAAAGACTTAGCCCAGCGCCATGTTGCTCTGCTGCTTCTCCCCTCCCCACCCTCATCTCCCCGCATCACCTCCTCACACATTCAGACTTTCCAAGCAAGTTTCAACTTCTTCCTACTTTATCATGCAGAGCAATTTAATTCTCTCTACCTCACCCTCTGCTCATCCTGACCAGGCCGTGAGGGCTTTTGTTCTAGAACCATAGGTTGTTTGGCTAAACAAAACAGTTCCTGCATGCAAGAATTCTGCAGCCAGGATTAACTGTATATTAGATTAATCCTTTTTCTCCTGATCTCACATTCCTGACAGTATTCTAACCTCACAATGTCATTATCAGTTAGGCAGGACTTATACATGATCCCCATTCTATGGACAAAAGATCTGAGTCCTAGAGTTGCCGTGACTTGAAGCTGGAAAATTAAAGATCTAAAACTAGAATGCTGACCTTCCCATGCCTTGTCTTCTGCTTGTATCCTACACATGGTATGGACTCCATGGATCTTCACAGTTATAGCCAGTGTATGCAAGGAGTGTGGCCAGTGGGAGATGTGGTGGTGAATTTTATGTGTTAACTTGTCTGAGCCAAGGGATGCCCAGATGGCTGGGAAAACATTATTGCTGGGTGTGTCTGTGAGGTTGTCTCTGGAAGACATCAACATTTGAATCTGTAGACTGAGTAAGGAAGATTGCCCTCCCCTAATGCGGGTGGGCATTATCCAAACCACTGAGGGCCTGAATAGAACAAAAAGGTGTTGGAAGGGAGAATTCTCTTTCTCTGTTGGAGCTGAGACATCCATATTCTCCTTCCCTCGGTCATTGGCACTCCTAGTTATAGGGCTTTTGGATTCATACCAGGATTTAGACCACTGGCCCCTGATTCTCAGGCCTTTGAACTTGAATTGAATGACACCACTGACTTTCCTGGTTCTTTAGCTTACACATGACAGATTGTGGGACTTCTCAGCCAATTGGCCGTGTCAGCCAATTCCTATAAGCCTCTCTCTCTCCACACACGCACACATATATCTCCCATTCGTTCTGTTTCCCTGGAGAACCCTGACAATATACAGGGTTCTGTGGGTGCTCCGATAGCACCCACAATATACAGGTGCTATTGGAGCAATGCACTGTGATGAACATAATCATTGCTGGGCTCATGAATAAGGACTGTAATATATTGTCTACAAAAGGGTGGCATTAAAACGCTTCCCATAATTGGACAAAATGTGTCCTCTCCTCGCCTGGGAGAGAATGAAGAGGAAAGGGAGAAGGAGGAAGAAGTCATGCCCCATGAACAAGCTCATACGTTTGGAATCAGACAGCCTAAATATCACCTTAGCTCTGCCACTAGACTTGAACAGCCAGACCTTGGACTAGTCTGTCAGTCAGGTCCTAGCAGGAGACAGAGGACTAAAATGATTGAAGAGAGTTTCAGAGATTATTTGCAAAGTTGTAGGAGGGTTAAGAAAAAATCAAGAAGGAATAGAAAAACTCTGAAATTAGCAACCTAGGGACATTGCTACTACCTCTAGAGCAATGGGCCAGGGCCAATAAAAAGAACTCCATGAGACCTGGCAAGAAAGTGCCAGAAGAATAAATACTCCAACCTCTCTTTCTTCCCACCCACTCATCTCCTGCCAGCACCTCCCTTTGGCTGAAGCCAGCTGAAAGTCAGAGGGCATGGGAGGCCACTGATGCAGTCCACAGACATCAGGCATGGAGCAGGGTGGAGAAGGGTAGAGGGTTGACCTGGAGAGGCAAACAGAAAAAATTCTGCACAATCGATATTAATAATAATCTCCTGGTACATAATAGAGAACAAAAGTGCCCATCTCAAAGTTTTGTCCGTTTTGCTTTTGCTCACTGAATGAGAGACAATGACTGCAAAGGACTTAGGTAACCTCTAGATATATGTTATTTGCAAAGCAGTGCTCTGCCAAAGAAGAAAAGTGACACTAGCGTGAAAATTCACTGGATCCATCTGGCACCATTATTTCTATAGGGCCTTTAAGTCAATTTATCCATTTACTGCACAGTCTCTGTGGGTGGAGGATGGGGAGTGGTGGTCCAAGCCACCTAAAAGCACCCAGGGTTGGTAGCAGGGCAGAGGCAATCCTTCATTACACTGATAGTCCTTAACTCCTAG
Organism: Globicephala melas; assembly: GCF_963455315.2. NCBI lineage: Eukaryota > Metazoa > Chordata > Mammalia > Artiodactyla > Delphinidae > Globicephala > Globicephala melas. Next base: position 35,768,457 of record NC_083329.1, on the reverse strand, counting down.
AGGATGATGAAGTGTTCCCTTTAGAGCAATGACTATGGTTTATAGAAGCATGTGTGAAGTTTGATATATTTATCAGAGATTCTAACATGAACAAAGTAGTTCTGTAATCACATCCAAGAAAAAAAATGAGGCACTTGAGCCACATAACAGTGTCTGGGAAGGCATATTGTTGTCCCCAGCCTTACCAGGCCACGAGGACCAATTGTAAAGGGACTAATCAATAATTTTACGGCTGGTAGCACTGATTGGTTTTGGGTTCTCTCAGATGGGAACATAATCTCAGCTTTAAGGAAGGAATTCTCTGAGGTTTTGAATTTCATTCTCCTGGATTTGTAAAGATAAGGAATTTGTGACTTCGTGTTTTAGCTGTAAGCCTGAGGAACATTCAAAATAGCTCTGATCTAACTACGTTAGGTGCATACTAAAGCCCCAAGTTTACTAGATTGACATGACCACTGTCTACATTTTAAAATGAGGGGGAAATTGAAGGGACGGAGGAGAGAAGTGAGTCCTGGGGAATGCAGAAATAAGACATTAATAATTTTGATGAGAATTTGGGATCCGTGCTTCCAAACTTAAAGGCTCAGGTGGGAAGAAAGAGCAGGGTAATTGAGAAATTCTGAGAAAACATCTAGCAAAATAACCAGTTCTGGGATACACTGTTCATCCACTAACTTACTCATTCAACATATGTTTATTGAGCAACTACTACAACTCAGGCACTGTCCTAGGTACTGCGGATACAGAAAAATTCAGGAAAAAAATGTCCTCATGGCATACAGTGAGCAAGTGACATTTGACAGTAGGAAAAGTAGGCAGGAGCCAGGTCACAGAGGACATAGAGATTTGGGTAAGAAGTTTGTATTTTATTCTACGTGTAGTAGTGTAGCCTCAACAATGCATTCATCTACAAATGTTAGAATGCCCTAACTTAACTGACATTTAAAAGGGAGAAGATTTATTATCTTACATAGTACATGCCAGAAGTAGGGTAGCTCCAGGAATGGTTAACTTAACTCTTCGATAGAGCCCTGAAAGACCCAGGTATTTTACATCCATCTGTTTTGTCATCCTTAGCACACTGTTTTGTCTTCATGATTGCAAGATGGCTACCTAAGTTATATTCTGCAACTAGCAGACGTGAAAAAGTTTAATGGTAGTAACTGAAATAAAGCAAATAATAGTGGCTTAAAGAGACAGAAATTTATTTCTTTTTGCGCACAAGAAACCCGGAGTTGGAGTTGGTATGGCGTCAGCCTAAAGTTGTCAGACTCAGGTTCCTTCCAACTCTTTACTGCCATCATCCCTAGGATAAGACCCCATCCTCAGAGACAAATATAACTGTTGGAGCTCCGGCTATTTTATCCAGTAAAATGCAATGAGGAAGAAAGAAAATAGGTACATACCCCTTGTCTTTTAAGGGGAGTTTCCAAAAGTACACTCAAAACTTCTACTCACATCTCATTGGGTAGCACTTAATCACAATGCCACATGTAACAGCAAGGAAATCTGTGACATGTGGTCTTACAGCAGGACAGCAACATAGCCAGTTAAAAATTAGAAATTTAGTAACAAAGAATAAAAGGAGAATGAATATGGAGGAGAAACTGGAAGTCTCTGGCACTAAGAAGTATCTTCTTTTCTTTATGTCTCAATTGGAGAGCATGGAAAATTTCCAGAAGCATCTTAACAAGCAGCTTAGTTATATAGGTTCTGAATTTAAACGAGTGGTTTGGAACCTAAAAGTTGGTTTTATTGGATTGGCCAATAAGTTTCGTTCAGGTTTTTCCATAACATCTTACAGAAAAACCTAACGAACTTTTTGGCCAACCCATATCCCAGCTCTGTTACGCTGAGGTTCAATTTATAATATATAAAATGGGGATTCTAAGCTTGTAAGGTTGTTGGGTGTATTAAATGAAATCATGTATTGCAACAAATGGTGATGATAATAATAATTTAAAATAATTTAAAAGCGGAATTGCATTTCACTACTGGGATCATCCTAGTGACCAACACAGTTCATCAGTTGATTTTATTTATTTATTTTTTTGAAGATCAATGCTCCTGGATAGACTTTGTGACCAGATAGCACAGAAGGGACTTTGGACTCACCGGCTCCTCTGTAGGCTATGTGTATGAGCATCAGAACTTGGCCTTTGAAGCCACAGAACACATGGATCCTTTCTCCTGTAGCAACCAGCAGTTTTATCATTTGCCACTTTCCATCAGGGAAAACTTTAGGATATTTTAGAATTTTCTTAAGTAGGGACTCAGCTGCAAAATATAAACTTTCAGAACACACGGTATGGAGTACAACTAATGTGAAAGTTCCAAAAAGAAGATGAAAATCCTAAAGGACTAAAAATACTTTCTTCCAACAACCTTTTTCGGTACAGCTGCTTCTTTGTTAAACCAGCTGTTAACTAACTCTCAAGGATACCTCTCACATGGGGCTATATTTGCCTTTTTTTTAATGATTTAATTCTTATAGCTCAAACTGCATTGTGTTCATAATGGTTTTACATTTCTACCTCTGAAAGACAAAGAGAGAGAAGCAATGAAAGAAATTAAAGGCTGGAGGAAGACTGATGAAGAGTTGTGTAGGGCTTCCCTGGTGGCACAGTGGTTGAGAGTCCGCCTGCTGATGCAGGGGACACGAGTTCGTGCCCCGGTCCGGGAAGATCCCACATGCCGTGGACTGGCTGGGCCCGTGAGCCATGGCCGCTGAGCCTGTGCGTCCGGAGCCTGAGCTCCGCGGTGGGAGAGGCCACAGCGGTGAGAGGAGAAAAAAAAAAAAGAGTTGTGTATATCAAATTCAAAGTGTGGTGGTAGGGAGGAACTGGCAGTATAGCCAAGAAAATGAGGATGTGAAAAATAAGGATGTTCCTGATGGAGAATAGCTGCAGATTTAGCAAATTAGGATATGCTCAATCTGCAGATTAAATAATTTCTACACCATATTGGCCAAAATACAGGAAAGTAGCTGAATGTGCTATTGAAGACAGTGTTCTTGGGAACACAGTGGATTGTGGAAATCTCAGTTCCCCCACTTATTAGTGGTGGGACCTTAGCCTCAGAAAAGTTACTTAGTGTCTTTGAACCTTGATATTCTCATTCTAAAACAGAAACAATAATGGTAATGTCTACCACATGGGATGACTGTCAGGGTTAACTGAGGCAACGCGTGTAAAGCATTTAGGACACTGCCTGGCACATACAGAGCCCACAATGAATTTAATGAATATTATTACAATTTTGCTTTTTCAGAAAAAGTTCATACTTGTCAAGAAAAAAATCAGTATATAAGAAATAGATTAAAATATACAAGAAAATGTTCTCTTTCATCATGGGCTCTGCAAGAAAAAAAGTTGTATAGTCATATCCTGTCCTTGAATGGGTCAAACTTTCTTTCTCATACTCGAAGCAGACTGCCTAATATTATTCAGCCTTAAAAAAGAAGGAAACTTTGTCACATGCTACAACATGGTTAAACCTTGAGGATATTACATTGAATGAAATAAGCCAATCACAGAAGACAAATACTGCATGATTCCACTTATATGAGGTATCTAAAGAATCAAACTTATGGAAATAGAAAAATAGAATGGTGGTTTCCAGGGGCTGGGGGAGGGGGAAATGGAGAGTTGTTCAGTGTTAACACACTGTTGCACGTGGTTAACAATACTGTAATGCACATTTAGAATTTGTTAAGAGAATAAATTTATGTTACGTATTTTACTGCATTCACATGCTACAACATGGATAAACCTTGAAGAAATTGTACTAAGTGAAATGAGCCAATCACAAAGGGGCACATATTATATGGGACCACTTATATGAGGTACCTAGAATAAATTCACAGAGACAGAAAGTAGAACGGTAATTGCCAGAGGGGAGGAGGAGGGAGGAATGTGGAGTCACTGTTTAATCAGTATGGAGTTTCAGTTTAGGAAGATGAAAAATTTCTGGAGATAGATGGTGGTGACGGTTGCCCAATAATGTGAATGCACTTAATGCCATTGAACTATACACTTAAAAACGGTTAAATGGTAAACTTCATGTTATATATTCTCTACCACAACTAAAACAAACAAACAAGCAGGCTTGTCTGTGATGGGGCTTACCGGTATGTCTTTACAATTGAATTGGTCTGATGGTAGCACCACCGAGCACTTAAACAGCTGCCGTATTCAAAGGCTCAAGAAAGAATGGGGCCCCACTTTCCCATGCAATGTGTGACACTCTGTGTAACGGAAGAAAGGTAAGTTTTGCTTAGACAAAAATCTTCTAAGGAGGGCTCCTTGCCTGATTTATCTTCTGAAAGAACAAGGATCAAGGACGTTTTTCCTTCTAGAAAAATACATAACGTGGATACTTAAACTCGGGACTTTAAGAAGATGGCAGAAGGATTTGCTGACCATGTTTCAAACCGTTCTCTTAGTTCTGTAACCAATTTGTAATATACATTTAGGGATGGCACATTTTAAAAGATATATTTATTTATAATTCTTCCCCAATAAAGAACTGGTGTCAATCCCTTAACAGAAAGGCAAAAGAGGTGATTCTTATCCAGACTTCCTTCTCCTTTCTTCAAACTCGATGTCACCTTATTCTGTCCCGTGAATTCTGGGACAGAATAAGGGGTGTCAAATATGGCTTCAGGGCCATTATTTATGATTTCTTGAACTTATGTAGGTACTTGATTAAAGTAGAAGCATTTTGTTCTGAGCCTTTTGGAATCGATTTCTATAGAAGGCTTTGCTTCCTCCAAAATAATCAATACTGTTCTGGCTGTACAAATTCTTTACACCCCTAGTTGTTCTTCTGTGATCACCAACTTCTCAACACTGTAAATGGGAGGTGAATTTTAAACTGATTTTAGTGGAAAGGGTCACTTCTTGCTCAGATCAAAAGCTGGAAACTAGTACTCAGCATGGAGTACTTCCTAGTAAAACCATTGTGTGTACCCAGCCCCCCAACAAGCTGAAGTAATAATTCAGAGCATTACTATTTGACTCTCTATGTACTATATCATTTTGATTTTATAAGGTGGAGATCTTTTGAAATGGAAATTCATGAAAAGTAAAGAGGCTCTTTCTCTAAATGTATTCCTATGAGAAAATTAAAAATAAATAGCTTTAAAAGCGGCAAAGCACTCAGAAATGATAAGCATAAAGAATATATTTTCAAATCATAAGCGAGCTCACAAGAAAGCAAGAGAAATCCCCAGGGGCCACAAAGCAAGAGAAGGAAAAGCGTTAAATTAATACCAATGCTATGGTTGCCTTGCGAATGGTTGGCATTTACTACACCCATAACAAGGGTCTGGGATTTCAGCAGCCACACGAAGATGTAAGATAAGCTGTTGGGCTTGTATAAGGTAGGACAATTGTTACTGAGACTCTTGGATAATGCTGAGACCCTGTAAGGGCAAACCCTTAGTGAAAAGGCAAATTAGAGGAGAAATCTATGCATTGCAAAGGGAGATAAGATAACGTAAAACTCTTCTATTTCAGCATGGTCTTTGATAGAAAAAAATTTCTGTAACCATAAGCTTGTCCTCATATAGAACTGAGTTCCGATGTATTCTCCCTCTGCAGTCAAGAATACTTTAACCTAAAAAATTAATTTACAGGGTACAGAGCTAATAGCAACGCAAGAAACTTGGCAAAGGAAAAGCAAATCATGTTTCAGGCTCATACCCTCAATGCAGGCCACCCGTAATTCCACAAAAAAAGTTTGAATAAGTAAAAGGGTATAATTACAAATTACATATTATGGTTAAAGCAAACCACCATGAGTGAGGGACAGAATGGCTATCATCAAAAATACCACAAACAAATGTTGGCGAGAATATGGAGAAAAGGGAACGCTTGTAGACTGCGGGTGGGAATGTAATTTTGTGCACCCACTGTGGAAAACAGTATGTAGGTTCCTCGAAAAAACTAAAAATAAAATTACCATATGATCCAGCAATTCCAGTACTGGGTATATATCCAAAGAAAATGAAAACATTAATTAGAAAAGACATATGCACCACAATGTTCATAGCAGCACTATTTATAATAGCCGAAATATGGAAGCAACCTCAGTGTCCATCAAGAGACAAATGGATAAAGATGCTGTGGTATATACATACACTGGAATACTATTCAGCCACAAATAAGAATGAAATTTTGCAACTTGCAACATGGACAGACCTGCAGGGTATTACGCTTAGTGAAATAAGCCAGACGAAGAAAGTAACATACTGTATGTTATCACTTCTATGTGAAATCTGAAAAATGAAGCAAACAAATGAATATAAAAAAAGAGAAATAGACTTACAGATATAGAAAATAAACTAGTGGTTACACATAAGTAGAAGGAAGGGGGAGGGGCAAGATAAAGGTAGGGGATTAAGAGGTATAAACTGCTACATATAAAATAAATAAGCTTCAAGGGTATATTATAGTGCACAGGGAATATAGCCAATATTTTATGACTTTAAATGGAGTATAATCTATAAAAATATTAAATCATTTGTTGTACATCTGAAACTAATATTATAAATCATCTATACACAATAAAAATAAATGAATAAATGATAAAAATTTTTAAGTAGGTACTATTGCAAGTTGTCATTTTTGGTACAAAATATGTATAATATCATAATCATATTATAGAAGTTTATAAGTAGTTGTATTAGGTTCATTTTCTTATATATTTTAAATAATCTTATAAATTAAAATTTATGGTATACTTATAAATGAGCAGCATCTCTTTATATAAAAATATAGCTAGCTTATATTATGCAATTATAATTACATAATATAAATTGTTTATAAAATTTTGACAACTTTTATTTCCATTGATCAGATTGTTCAAATGCAAATATGAATTGTTTCTGAACCACAATGAATTCCAAGTAGACTTCTGCCACATTTATTAAGAATGTTATTTTTACAATGACGTTGTGAGCCACCAAAATTTATTATTTGCATAATTGTTACAAAAATCATTTTATCTTCAGTTGTTTAACTTTCTAATTGAACTTACAATAGCATGTATATCAATATCAGATGTTTTACTTTTGGCAGAGTAATCTTTTAAAAGCTTTACTTTTGATTTCAAAAACTGTTATTAAAAATTGAATGATTAGTACTGATTTAATACTAGCATCATTTAACTGTTAGAAAAATCATGCTTTCAAAAGAACCAATGTAGTAAATAACATCACTTCAATTTTCTTAGACATTTAAGAACCTTGGATTTGAAAATGAGCAAAATTAACTTTAGAAAAAAAGTCATTTTGTTTAAATAAAAGAAGTGAGGTTTCACAGTGGACAGCTGCTTGTGGCAAATCACCATCATCAGAGACAGGCTCCCTAAAATACCTCCGAACAATTAAAGGTGATGCTAGGACTTCCCTGGTGGTGCAGTGGTTGAGAGTCCGCCTGCCGATGCAGAGGACACGGGTTCGTGCCCCGGTCTGGGAAGATCCCACATGCCGCGGGGTGGCCCGTGAGCCATGGCCGCTGAGCCTGCGCGTCCGGAGCCTGTGCTCCGCAACGGGAGAGGCCACAACAGTAAGAGGCTTGTGTACCGCAAAAAGAAAGGTGATGCTAATGCTTCTTCAGCAGATATGTCTCCTCTGATTTTCCTGAGCTTAGTGATTTTGACATGATACCATGATATTGCGTAAATATCAATAAGCATTTTGTACATGGTCATTATCACCTTTCTTGAGAATGAAAAACAAAATTCAATCCTTAAATTTTTCTTAAATGTACACTTCTTTCTTTGGTTCATTGTTGCGTAAAGGGTTTATTGTAAAATAAATATACATAATAAAGAAATAAATATGTATAGCTTTGTACCATATACTAAGTGATAAACTGCTATAGGAAGGCCAGACTACTCTCTACACTCCATGGCAGAACTGCTCAGCCTCTCATAAAGACTTCATGTATATCTAACTTGCAGCTTCCCCTGTTCACTACTGACCTTGCCAGCTGTTGGCTTGGTACCTTTATGCTCCTTCCTGGCCTTGGCCACAGATGGCCAGCAGGGGCATCTGCATCCCTTACTTCTCCCACTACCACTCAGGGCAGGAAATAGGTAGCTATCCCCGCTGCTAGTACCTGATAGTACTTTGTTTTATTAGGGAATGATCCACATGCATTGCATTTCCTTTCATCTGGAAAGGTGAGAGAAAAGAGTTAATATCGAGAATAGTGTACTATGTGGAAACCTCTGGATTCTCACAAGGTATATCTTTAAAAATGTAAAAATGTAGCTACCATACTTTCACTTCAGTTTAAAGTGTTAGATATATTTAGTGGCAGTAAAACTAATTTTTTCATTAGGTTTCAAGTACAAAATTCAAAACCTGGTCATTTCTTAATGGTTTCACAAATGCTGATTCCTACCTTGTCAATTCTATTGTAAGAAGCACTTTTCTGCCATGCATAACTAACAGTAGTAATTTGACACAATTTTTGTACTCTGATCATTGACTAATCTTTAGTAGTACAAATTCTAGCATCATTTAAATATTCCTTTCTTTTACCAAGTAAACAGTCACTTTTGCATCACTACATATTTTGACCTAATCTCGTAATTTAGGAACATGTTTCAGAAGAACTCCCTCATTCACAGACTAAATCCATTTTGAACATCTAACACTGCCTGTGGGTCTTCCCTAAATTCTCACCTCCATAACTTCCTTTCTCATCCCCACTCTGCAGCCATTTGATTTCCACATCTCTCAAAATGCTCAAGTTTCTCTTTATCTTAAATGTAAAAGGCAAATACAGGAATTAAAAACAAATCTTTCCTGAGACTGTATGCCAGTGACCTCTTACTAGTTTTAAAAATGTGCTCTATGCCTAATTTTCTGCTTCTGGTTTATTGCAATGTGGAGGTTTCAATTTATTTTTAGTTTTTCCCTTGGACACAAGCTAAATTTGATTTTAAAATTTGCCTCTATTTTTGTAGAACTTGATCCCATATTTCACAGTTAATTTGGGGTTAGATACATTCAGCTGTAGTCTTTTATTCCAAGTTGATAATCCTACCCAACTAATGTAGAAGATGCCCATATAATCTTAACTGGTATATTCCCCTGGTCCTAGGCACTGTGAGACAAATATTCTCTTACTTTCCAACATACGCACATATGTTTTGATCATTACTGCTTAAGCCCTCTGACAGAGTTCAGATCATTAAACAAAGCTTCTCTTGGTGCTTCCTTCTCTACAAGAAAAAAAAAAACCTAAATTGCTCTGATATGATTTGAATTTAGATACTCTATGCACAGCTTTCTCCGAAACACGGCTGTTACCAAACACATTTTCCTGCTTTCCAGTTAAACACATCTAAGTATCTTACAGTGAAAGACTATAAAGCTTTTGAAAACATAAACAGACCAGTTTTTTCTAGGCAAGTGATTTCAAATTGGGATTTTTGAAGAATTTCTAGGGAACAAATGGGCAGAACAATCTAGTAAAATCACAATTTGAATTTCTCCAAAGACCAGCAAAACTTAAATACCAGTGACTTTTACCTTGGACGTGGGTTTGGTAAGTCTGAGGAAAGTACTGTAGCAGGGAGAAATGCCTGAGAGGTGTGAGATTTTTTGGTTTGTTTTTAATTTTAGGGGTTTTTTCCTTTTGTTTTTAATAATATGTTAGGGAATCGTTGTACAAAACTTAGAAACAGATCTGGTCAATACCATAGGAAGGCAACATCACATAATGTAGTGGCAACATCACATAATGCAGAAGGGCAGATAATATTTAGACACTTTTCCCCACCTCTCTGAGCCTTGTTTTCCTCATCAGAAAGAAGAGGACAGTATCTTATGTATAGAGTGATGTACAACTGCAAAAAATTATGATAAATGCAGTGTGCCAAGGTCATTAAAATTTTTGTGCAGAAACAAATTAAAGAAAAAAAGGAAATCAATGCTAAATCAGTTAAGACACCAATATATCAGCCATAAACCAGGTAGGACGACCTGTGAGTAGCTAAATGTGCCTACTTTTGCAAAGCATACTGTTTAGGGATTCTTTCTTGGCCTTTTCTCTATGATCTATAGTTTTTTGGGGTTTTTTTTTTTGTGGTACGCGGGCCTCTCACTGTTGCGGCCTCTCTCGTTGCAGAGCACAGGCTCCGGACGCGCAGGCTCAGCGGCCATGGCTCACGGGCCCAGCCGCTCCGCGGCATGTGGGATCTTTCCGGACTGGGGCACGAACCCATGTCCCCTGCATCGGCAGGCGGACTCTCAACCACTGAGCCACCAGGGAAACCCTGATCTATAGTTTTTTAACCTTGGTCCTTTTTTGAATAATTTCCTCTTATGCCACCAACGAGGTGACCCATCAGAAACATGTCCAGAGGACTGTATTAAAAGACAGTAGGTCTGAACTAGCTCTGTTCTAATATTTACGGAGAAAAGGCTCATTCCTTTTTAAATAATCAGAGTTAGATCTGCCTTGGAAGCCAAGATTCAGGAGTGGATCAAAGGTAGAGAAGGAGAGGAGGACTCTCAGCATGCTTATGGCCAAAGCTTTGACAGAAGGGACAAATTATGTCACCAACTGCTATTTGAGAGTTTGAGACCAAAGCCACCTAAGAGGTTGCAAATAGGAGTTTGTGGATGAAGTCCTGCTTTAATCATCGAGTACTACCAGGAATCTCCCTCTTGCACATCTTTCTCACGAGTCTACAGAAGTTAGATTTTCAGAGTAACAACTCAAATCTACCATCTTCACCCACAAAAGCCTATTTTCCTTCATCATGTCTGAAAAAATAGTATACATGGTATAATTTAAACCTGGACCCTGAAATCAGAGCATCAAACGACAGAAAGAGAATCTAACGATGAGTTTGTTCGCAGTCCCAGGGGAAGAGCTGGTCCTAGGACATATTTTAATAAAGACTCTACCTTAAATATTCTCCCTGCCTTTCTCTTATATGTTCATTCTACCTCTTACAGCCCTTCATGAATCCCATGCCATCATAATGCCTTAAGATACTATGATACTGTGATTTCCCAACTTGGCCTACCCTACTTCTAAAAGTCTGCAAGTTCCTAATTTCCTATCTCCTACCTCTACGCCAAACCCTCATGTTCTCTATACAACTGGCTCAGACAGGGGTATGAAGGAATGCAGCTGATTAAACCAATTCACAGAAAGACTTGAATGCCTGATCTTTCACACCCCCCCCAGATATTTGCATTTTTGGAAGAGAAAGCCCGTTAACTCAAATAAATCTATCATTAGTGAAATTTTTTGACAACTTATCAAAGAGAAGAAAAAAAAAAGTCAGGCTTTGACAGGAAAAGAGATTTAGGGAAGGGTAGCAGAAATTAAACTCAATTTTGTCTGACCATCTCATTCCCAAGTATGGTTTTACTCTGGTTTCATAAAATTCCTCAACATACCAAGGCTAATAACAATGGTTCTCATGCAGCAATCTAAACACAGATGAAAATGCATGCACATATATACACACATGTACGTGTGTATGTGTGTAAGGGAAACAAGTTTGATGATAGGGACAACAGCAATGAATTACTTGTTTAATTGAGATCTGACCACCACTAATGCCTGATGGTGGTTAAAAATAAAATAATTCTAGCATTCACATGAAAGGTCTTAAGTGTGAAACAGATGTTTCCTTTGGATTGGCTAATTATGCATCTGTCAGTAAGAGACTGGCAGCACTGGGAAACATTTAAAATGACTGTATTGGTTAACCTTTGCTGAGCAACAAACACCTCAAAATATAGAAGCTTAAAGCAATAATCATTTATCTTCCCATGATTCTGTGAGTCAGCAATTTGGAATGGGCTCAGCTGGAAGATTCTTGCACTGGTTTTGTCTGGACTCACCTATGGGACAGCAAGTAAACAGGGGCTGAATGGTCTAAGGTGGCCTCATTCAACATGACTTGCAGTAAAAGCTTCAGGCTGGACGCCTCAGTTCTCCACATGACCTCTCCATCAGGCTGACTTAGACTCATTCACATGGAAACAACACTCCAAGAAGGCAAGAATGAAAGCTTCAAAGCTGTCTGTGTCTAAGGCTCAGTATACACACAATGTCACTTGCTTGGTTCCATTACATTCTATTGACCAAAACAAGTAGCAAGGCCAGCCAGAGTCTAGGGCTAAGGAAATAGCTCCACTTCTTTACGAGGACCACTGTAAAGGGCCACGTTGTTATCAACCATAAAGACTTAGGAGTAGCACAAAAGGTTTTAAATAATTTTCTATTTGAGGTGTTTTCTTTTTTCTTTCACTTTCTCCCTAGTTCAGTGCAATGAGATTATCTTTTTCATAGAGAAATCACACTGGGAGAGCTCATGTTCCATTTATAAACTAGGTTTATGAGAACTGAGATGTTAGGTTGAAGATTATTCCATTTTAGGAAAAGTGAACAAAGCTAGACCTTATAGTTTTTAGGACATTTCAAGAATGACATATAATCTTTTTTTTCCCAAAAAAATGTCCTCTAGTGGCACTCTTTGGAAGAATTATACTGCTAGAAAATTCATTGTATATCTTCTCAAGTTTTTATTTTAAACTGTTTGAGCAGATGTGCTAAGATATTGCTTCACACATTTCCCAAATATTGACTTCTTTAAAGGGCGTGTTTAGCTTTTATCCCTTGGGACTCAGATTTGTGTTTCCTACCACTCTTAATAAGGACTTGAAAGCTATTTTTTTTCTGGCTGAACATCTTATTTCCATTTTTTAGGCTAATAAGGAAAAACGTCTAGGGGACTATTTTCTTAGTTTGTAATGACAACGTTTATGAGAGGCATTGATTTCCTGTGGTAAGCATCTGGTCATGGTTCATGATGGAATGGAACAGCTAAAATTATGTTCTGAGAAGTTGATATGGGTGTCCCAAGACTGAGCTCTGTAAGTATCATAGCCTATAAAATAAGATGATCAAGGATTCAGTCTAAACCAGCTTGGCACTAGAGCCAAACCAGCAATTTTGAAGAACAACAAATACCTATTTTTAGCCTCACCTTCTAAACAATGGAGACAGTAGGTGTGATGGGAACAAATCATGTGTTAAGGAAACAGAGGAAAGGAGCAACCCCTGGGCACAAGAGGGTTCTTGTACTTTCAGACTCTCTGATCTTGAACTCCACTCTTCACCTCCATCTGTTTTTGTACTTTCTAAAGTTCAGTGTCATGAGCCAGGACAAGAATTAATCCACACTCTGATAAGCACCAACATCCACAAGGACCTCAGAAAGTGAAAAACCAGTCGTCAACTGGCCCCTGACTTTCTTAAACCCTCCTTATAAACTCTAGGCACAAGCCCAAATGTTGTGATAAGCTCCCCCCAACTTCCTCCTACTGAGGTGTCCATGATTCCTCAGTGTGCGTTCTCCTTTGCTGCAGCAAGCTCAATAAACCTAACTTTAACTTTGATTACAAAAATAATAATAAATAAATAAAAATAAAGTTCAGTGTCTTTGGGGTCAGAGCTCTGATTGAAGAGGTGACAGTTTCTATTCCCCATAATGTAAAGACTTGTGATTACAACCTAGTCCTCAAGGAATCTTTCACTCTGTTTTGTTTTGTTTCCAGATGAATTTTCATGCCTTATCTTGTTTTTGTTCATTTGTATTTCAGCATTTTGGAACAATGCATATACTTTATTTTGTTGAAAGGAAAAAGAAAAATGAACATTGTTTCTATGACTTGAGTTGGATTATAAAGGAAATCAGCCTGACCACTTACTTTAGACCACCTATCCTTCTTGCAGGAAGCAAAATCTACAATAAACACACAGTGTACCATTTGCAAGCCATATCTCAATGAAAACCCAGGCGAGAAGAGTTTTCTACATTATAGTTGGTTTTTTTTTTTTTACATAATTTAGCCCATTTGACAGAAACCATGACCTCAAGAAACGTGAGTTCCTGCTGCCATTAAATGTATCTGTTTCTAATGTATGCTGCTACTAAGATGATAATATTGTCTAGTGAAGTTTCTATGACTCCTTAGATATTATATGCTCTAAAAAACTCTTTGTCATGGGTGTGAAACTTTCATAATAACTCAGATATTAAGCAGTTCATAGATATCATCCCTTGAGGAGAAGCCCTAAAAGGTATTGCAGGGCTTCCCTGGTGGCGCAGTGGTTGAGAGTCCACCTGCCAATGCAGGGGACACGGGTTCGTGCCCCAGTCCGGGAAGATCCCACATGCCTCAAAGCGGCTGGGCCCATGAGCCATGACCACTGAGCCTGCGTGTCCGGAGCCTGTGCTCTGCAACGGGAGAGGCCACAACAGTGAGAGGCCCGCATACCGCAAAAAAAAAAAAAAAAAGGTATTGCAGCAAACTTGATGAAATTAAGTACATATCATATGAAAACTTTTATATTGATTTTAAGTTTTATTCTTTACATACTATTTCCCACCATGGATGATGATGAGGTACACATTCAACTACTTTACTTCCTCTACTTAATTTTCAAATTGCTATGGCTATGTAACTATTACAGTTGAATCCTTTGGTATACTATGATTACATTTCCTTTCTTATAAACTGGATTTTTTTCTAGCTTTATTGAGGTATAATTGAAAAATTAAAACTGTAAATACTTCAGGTGTATTAGGTGTTTTAGGTGATGTTTATTGTGGTGTTTTAGGTGGTTGTGGTTATAAGACACAACTTTCAGTTAAAAATGAATAAGTTCCAGTGATCATTAGATGTACAGCATGGTAACTATAGTTAATAATAATGTATTGTATACTTGAAATTTGCTGAGAGTAGATCTTAAGTGTCCTCACCACATACACACGTAAAATGGTAACTACGTGAACTGGTATGTTAATTAGCTTGATTGTGGTAATTATTACACAAGGAATCTTTCACTCTCTTGCCTCTATTCCCAGTCTGCTTTTTCTTCTAGTCCCTGTTCTGTTTCTCATGTCCAATATGGACCTCACACTATCAAATCCAGTGGTCATTTTTTATCCTTAATCTTATTTGACTTCTAAGCAGCAGTTGTTATCACTGATCAATTTTTCCTTCCTAAAATTTCTTTTCTTGGTTTCTGTGATGCACTCTCGCCTGGACGTTTATTCTCAGACTCCTTTGCTAACTCAATACTTCTGCTTGAACTCTGAATATTGGTACTTCCCAGGTTCAGTCTTGGAATTCCTTTCTTTTCTATTTCCACTCTCTTTCTCTACACGTCTTAACCATTTTCATGATGTTAAATACCAGCTATGCCTCGTCTTTGAAATTTTTACCACTAGTCTTCATATAATCCTGGAATTGGATTGGAATAGCCAACTATCTACTTACAATTTCCATTAGGATGTCCAACAGGAATCTTAAACCTCACATGACTGAAGCAGAACTATTGACTTTGAGTCCAACCTGTTCCTCTGTCTGGTTTCCCCAATTTAGAACAGTATCACCATTCTCCCAGTTTATGTAAACCAAAAATCCAGGTACAATTTTTTTCCCACCTCAAATTAATCCAATATCAAACCCTAATTACTTTATCTCCAACATGTATTCAGAATCCATCCACTCTTCCCATCTCAACTATTTTACCCAAGTCCTATCTACTTCTATCCCTTGTCTGAACTACGACATTAGCTTTTCCCCCTTACTCCATGATTGGATATTATCTTTTGTTGTTTATGTTTTAACTTATTACTAGAGTAATTTTTAAACACACACAAAACTATGGAGAATATTATAATAAATCCCTAATAAAAACTTCATCTAGTTTCAGCAATTAACATTCTGCTAGTCTTGTTTCATCTATCATTTTCTCTTTCTCCTCCTTTGATCAATGAAGTACTATAAAAGAAAACATCCCAGTATCTATCAATAGCAGAAATTGACTTACGATTTTAACATAACTATACACCTAACAAAAAACCTCAATAATTTTGTTGCATCATCCAATATCCAATCCACTGTTACATTTCCTAGATTGTGTCAAAAATGTCTTCTTATGGTTGTTCTATTTGAATAAGACTCCAAACAAGGTCCACACACTGCATGTACCTCTTTTAACCTATAATATCTGCCTGTATTTCATGTCATCCATTTGTTAAAGAAACCAACTTATTTGTCCTGTAGTGTTACCCACATTCTAGATTGGCTGGTTGCATATTCATAGTTCTTTAAACATATTTCTCTCTCCACATTTTTCCTTAGATTATCAGACCTAGAGACTTGACTATATCTAGGTCCAATCTTATTTTGTCAGAAATAATTTCACTTCATAAGTGATGTGCTATGTACTTCCAATTGCATCATATCAGGGGTATCAAACGTCTAGTTGTACCACTTTAAGTGATAATGAGATTAATCTGTGGGTTCAGGTGATGTCAGTTTGGCCCATTCATTGTATAATTCTCAAATAACTTTTTGCTTTAATGTTCTAGGAAACAGTGATGACCACTCTCTGTATCCATTGTTTCTGTATGGGTTACAAAAGGTGATTTTAAAAAATTCTGTCCTTTCACCTGCATATGTTGGCTGAAACTCCTCTGTAAAGAACATTCCATCAGCAACTATTTTGTTATCCTGAAAGCCACCTTACACAGGAAAGACGGGATGTATGTTAAATCTTTGCCCTTAATTTACCAATTTTCAGAATAATGAGCCAGTGCTTTGGAAACTTACAACAATCAAAAAAATTTAAATTATTGTTTAGTTCTGTTTTTATTATCATTATGAATTTGCATATGTTTGATGGGTGTGAGTCCACAAAATATTCTTAAAATTATTCACCCCATTACAATTATATTCTTACAATATTTTTACTACATTGCAGTCAGTGTGATCTTTGAAAAACCCAAATCACATCATGCCATCTGTCATTTAATACCCTCCAGTGTCTCCCCATTACAATTAGAATATTCCCCAAATTCTTTATCCTAGAAACGTCTACATAACCTGCTTATTTCTCTAACTTCATCTCATATAGATCCCCCCTTCAACATCAATGCTATTCTGTTTCGCAAATGCCTGTCATTCAGGGACTGTGCACTGTCTATTCCCTCTATCAGCAGTGCTGTTATTCCTGATTTTTGCCTATGTCCTTCTACAGCCACCCAGTTATTTTATATCAGATCTCTCACCATGTTTTTATTCTTAATGTAGAATTACCTGATATTTTCTTACTAATTTATTGCTTTTTTGTGTTTGTTTTTATCTTACTCTCTCCTCTGGAATATAAGTCCTATTGAGAGCAGGGATCTTGCCTATCTGGTCTACTACTGAATCCTCAGTGCCTAAAAGAAGCTTAGCACCAGGTTCTCAGTAAATACTTCTGAGTGAATAACTGATTGAATGCATGAAGGGCTCACCAAATTTAAGACTGAATCTCCCCAGAAAAGAGGACCCTTGACATAAACAGATAAACTAGTGACTTCCTGGTGGAAGAGATGGCTCTCATATTGCTGAGAAGGCTGGAGTTGCTCTAACCCAAGGATGGCAAGTAAGTTTCAACTTACAAATAAATAAAAGAGAAAAAAATCCTTTGAACAATTTCACATTGAAAGAAAAATTTAAAATCAACACAATTTATTTTAAAATCTTTGTTAGTCTTTTGCAGCAAAAGTATTAATTTCAATTAATATTAGTAGTGATTTAAGTTTTACAGTTTGAAAATTTCTGTTTCATACTGTTAGCAGTACCATACAACTTATTAAAACTGTATTATACTGCAGTGTGACACACACAGATATTCTTTTGGTGTTTCTTATTTCTGACTAGATAAAATTTCTTGTGCAAGGAAATTGACAAAAGACTTTTGGACTAATAAGCTCAATAGAAAAACGTCAAAAAGTACAAAGGTTTTAGGCCATAAGAACTACTAGGCTCTAATTGCCAAACTTTTGAACAATATAGTGTCAAGATTTTTTTAGGTAACTATAAAATTTCATTTCATATACTGATGTTACTCCATCTCAATTACATGCTGGCTTAATGTCAAAATTCTGGATGTAACTCTTTGTGGTCCATAAAGATTTTTGAAATTGTACACATATTTTATTTCTGATTTCAAAATATAGAAGTAATACCACAGTAACCTATAATACTTTTAAAAATTAAAAACGTGAAATTATTTTTATTGTTTTGATTACAAATATGAACATAAAAATTAACCTTTATTTTAAATATTAGCTAGTGGGAAGTGGCTGCATAGCACAGGGAGATCAGCTCGGTGCTTTGTGACCACCTAGAGGGGTGGGATAGGGAGGGTGGGAGGGAGACGCAAGAGGGAGGAGATATGGGGATATATGTATATGTATAACTGATTCACTTTGTTATAAAGCAGAAACTAACACAACATTGTAAAGCAATTACACTCCAATAAAGATGTTAAAAAATAAATTAATTAATGTATTTTAATAAAGAAAGTATTTGTGTTTTCTACTGCAACAACTACTGAAATACAATTTCGCCCAGCTATTTATTTTTGAGGATGCAACTAAATATTAACAATTTCTTTTCATTAAACTACACCAAAACCAAGTGAAAAAGTCACAGTTTGGAAGATGCTGTTTACAATACAACTAACTAATAAAAGACTAGTATCCCAAATATACATAATGCTTAGAAGTCAATTTTTTAGAGTAAAATGGGCAAAGAACAGACATCAAGAGCAGATATTTTACAGAGAAGGAAACATGAATAGTAAACCAGTACATAAATAGCTGCTGAACCTCATTAGTAATCAGAGGAATGTAAATTAAGACCACAATGATTACAACTTTGCATGCAATATCTTGGCAAAATATTAGAAGTTTGATGATACCAAGTATTAGTGAATATAAAAATCAATGAGAACTCATAAGCAACTGTTTATGAGTGTGTAAAATAATATACCAACTGTGAAAAATAACCAGATACTATCTTAAAAAGTTGAAAATGTGCATATGCTCTTACACAAACATCCCACTGCTAGTTGTATACCTTACAGAATCTCTTGACTATGACAATATGAGACATGTACAAGAATATTCAGAGCAACTAGTTTAATTTTTAAAAAAATCAGGGATCCAAACCATAAATGCCCAGTAAAAAGAAAATATATATTTGAAATATATATATATATATATATATATGAATAAAAGAATTACAGCTAGTCATGATAACATGGTTAATCTGAGAACCACCATACTCAGGGGAAAAGGTAAGTCTCAGAAGACTATAGAAAGTATATACTTTTATAAAGCAAAACCAAACAATATATTGTTTAGAGGTATAAATATATAGGGTAAAATAAATTTTAAACAAAGGAATTCAGGATAATGGTTACTTCTGGGTGACTGGCAAGACAACACAGGATATAGGTAGATTCAACTACGTTAGTAATATTCTAAGTAAGGTGATGGATTCATAGCCACCATTTTATTATTTTACCTCAAATTTTATAAACTTAAGTTCTGTTGCCAGCATGGATGACTGGGTTGATTAGGACCAACTTTTCAGTTGAGAAAAACTACAGAATCTGTCCAAAATATATAAACCATCTGATTTAAGGTACTGGAGAGCTAACAAGGAAGTGAGAATTTTCAGGCCATAACCTGTAAAGATAGTGAAACTAAGAGAAGTATTTATGCATCACTTACCTGCTGGGTGACTACGGATTCCGCAAAAAGCACTGAATGAAAAGGTGAAAAGCTGAGCACGGTTTTCATTAGTCTGTGGAACTAGAAGAAAAAAAAAAAAGAAAATTAAGACTCAAGAAGAAGAAATGTCAGGGGTTAATATTACATATTTCAAAATCAGGTTCTGAAGGGGTACACTCTGCAATTTACAATGAACAGCAAATAGACTAGATCTCAGAAGGACTGAAGCACATCTTTAAATTATCTCAAATCAGGTTTGGTTCATGTGACTTGTCTCTAGCCTAGCTGCCTATCAGAAGTGAAATATATTATTTCTGGAGGAAAATACCATCATACAGAACTTTAAATTATTTCTACAATTTTTGACATGCAACTTTCAGCCCTTAACAAAAACTACTGAGACTTACAAGTACACAAATTGATCAAAGGGGGAATTAATATTAGAACTAGACACCCAAAAGATCAAGATGTTGACATTTTAAGGTGCATACTTAGTGAGAACACAAAACGATGCTTAATATGATCAAGGAATTAAATTATAAGTAGAGAATTTAAAAAGAAAGCAAAACTAAAGTAATAAATAAATAGTATATAGCTAAGAAAAATACAAAACTGAAATTAAGAACTCAGAGGATGAGTTTAATAGCATATTAGACTTAGAAAAAGAGAGAATAAAGTAGAAGATAGGACTGACAAAAATCTAGCCTGAAATATGAAGAGACAAAATCTGGAAAATGCAGAAGTGAGTCTAACAGACATATAGTACACAGAGGAAAGTTGTCACAAGAGTCAACTGGTGCTCCAGAAAGATAACAGAGAAAGAGTAAGGCAGAGTAAGTATTTGAAGAGATACTAATAACTTTTCAAAACTGATAAGAGGTATAAGTACACAGGTTCAATAAGTGTATGAACCCCAAGTAGCTTTCT
Source organism: Globicephala melas (assembly GCF_963455315.2). NCBI lineage: Eukaryota > Metazoa > Chordata > Mammalia > Artiodactyla > Delphinidae > Globicephala > Globicephala melas. The sequence continues at coordinate 35,747,901 of NC_083329.1, read as the reverse complement.
AAGTAGGAAGATAACAACAAAAATGTATATATAACTGCATCATAGGAAAACTGCTGAAAATTAAAGACATATGAAATCTTTTAAAAGCAGCCAGGAAACAAAAAAACGTACCTCCTGAACAGGAGCATCAATAAGATTAACAATGATTTCTCAACAGAAATAACGAAAGACAAAAGACAGTGGAATAGTATCTTTGAAGTAAAGAATGATGATGCCTTCTAACCTAGAATTCTGAATCAACAAATACAACCTTTAAAAGTGAAAGAAATATAAAGAAAATTTTAAACAAGCAGAAATTCAGAGTTTTTATAATCAAACGTATACTAAAGAAAATATTAAAGTGTATTCTTCAAACATAAGATAAATTATTCACAATGAAAACAAAGTTCTGCAAGAACACATAAAAGAAGAAGGAAGGGGGTAAATATGTGGTAAAAATAAAATGAATATTTACAATATAATACAATACTAATATAATATCATGTGACACTTAATATTTAAATGAAAATCCATGTGATAATAGCACAAAATCTGGTGGGTAGCTGCGTGAAAGGAATTAAATTGTTCTTTGATCCTTGCATTTCCTGGAAGATGTTAAATTTCTAATTTCATGAAACTTTAATAAGTCATGGACATATGTCATAATCTCTATGGTAATTACCAAAAGAATGTATAAGTAGTAAAATAAGAAAGAACCACAACAGAAACACACACACACAAAATCAAAAGTAAAACTATAAGAAAGAAGGAAAGAAATTATAAGACAGGATAAAAAGAAAATGAATATTAAGATGATAAATTTAAACTCAAGTACAAAAAAATATGGAATAAATATTCCATTTTAAAATAACAATTGTCAATTTGGATGAAAGAAAACAAATATATGCTTCTTACAAGAGACATAAGTTAAATATAAGAATACACAAAGAAAAACAGAAAAACTTACAAAAATTACCAAATAAAAGCTATTGTGTCTATACTGATATGATAAATTTACTTTAAAGCAATCAGTAATATGAGAAATAAAAATGGATATTTCATAATGAAAGGTCAATACACCAGGAAGATATAATAATGACAGAGTCTCAATATCTATGAAACAAAAACTGACAGAAATAAAAGACTAATAAAGTTGATAAACTTCTAAAAAGACTGACAAAGAAAAAGGAGAGAAGGCATAAATAGCTAATTCAGGAATAATACTATAGTAAGAGAACACTCAGACACCTTATGATACTACATTTGAAAATATAGAGACAGGAGGAAATAGAACACTTGAATAGTCCTATAGCTATTAAAAGAGTTGAATCATTTCAATTCTTTAAAGAAAAATTCAAAGAATTTGTGAAAATCTCCTAACAAAGAAAACCCCCGCTCCAGACTATCTTACTGGTAGATTCTACCAAACATTTACAGAATAGCACAATCTTGCCCAAACTCTTCCAGATTATAGAAAGATAGATAATGCTTTCCAGCTCATTCTATGACACCAGTACCTCCAGAGAAATAGTTTATTATTTGTGTAATTAAAATTATTTTAAAAATATATATGCTTATGTAGATAGAAAATATTTCTGGAAGGAGACACAAGAAACTACAAACAGAAGTTGCCTTCAAAGAGAAGAGCTGGGAGCACTAGTATGGGAGAAAGAATTACTCTTTATTATATATTTCTTGGTAATATGTGCATATATATGTATAGATGTATATATGATGTTTATGATTGACATTTAATTTTCAAAAATAAAAGTATAAAGAGTGGAAAAAGGGGACTGCCAGTTTCCAGTCCAGCACATAAGAAGCTTGGAAGTCACTACTCCATCCTAACAACAAATAAAAAGCTGAAAAGTTGGGCTTCCCTGGTGGCACAGTGGTTGAGAATCCGCCTGCCAATGGAGGGGACACGGGTTCGAGCCCTGGTCTGGGAGGATCCCACATGCCGCGGAGCAACTAGGCCCGTGAGCCACAACTACTGAGCCTGCGCGTCTGGAGCCTGTGCTCCGCAACGAGAGGCCGCGATAGTGAGAGGCCCGTGCACAGCGATGAAGAGTGGTCCCCGCTTGCCACAACTAGAGAAAGCCCGCGCACAGAAACAAAAGACGCAACACAGCAAAAATTAATTAATTAATTAATAAACTCCTACCTCCAACATCTTCCAAAAAAAAAAAAGCTGAAAAGTCAACAACTCTCTCAGATCTGTAAGAGAAGAGACGTCATAGACAAAATTGCTGCCTCTAAAACTGGAGACTGGCAGGCAAATTCAGAGAATCACACTTTACTGGATCAGAAACCTCCATAGGAGTCAGGACTGGGGTAGGTAAACCTGCACTAGAATTAATTTCTGGAAGCTCAGAGAGGACAACTCAGAGTTAAAAAACCCAGGTCGGGGCAATCACAGGGTGACGGGGGCATCCCCACTTTCTTTTTTTTTCTTCTTCTTTTTTTTTTTTTTTGCAGTACGCGGGTCTCTCAGTGTTGTGGCATCTCCCGTTGTGGAGCATAGGCTCTGGACGCACAGGCTCAGCGGCCATGGCTCACGGGCCCAGCCGCTCTGTGGCATGTGGGATCTTCCCGGACCGGGGCACGAACCCGTGTCCCCTGCATCGGCAGGTGGACTCTCAACCACTGCGCCACCAGGGAAGCCCCTGGGTCCGCACTTTTGTGAGTGTTACTTCTAGCATCACTACCAGGTTCTCCTGGTGAACGTCAGGGAAAAAAAAATGCCTTTGTGCTTCCTGCAGGAGGAGAGGAAAAGGAACCGTTTTGAAATAAACCACAGCATTCGGTCCTTCTTTACAAAGTTTAACCTTGGGAGAAACTATTCAACCAGATCCTAATCTGCTGAGACTTTATTAGAGCCTAACTAACCTGAGGGAAAGAAAATACCCAACTCCAGCCCACATGAGCCATCCTGTCCCACCTATGTGGGTGGAGGGACTGGAAAGCGTGCATGAATGTCACAAATCTGGAAACATAGGTTCACTTAAAGACTGACCCTCATCATGGGACTACAGAATGTTTCCCCTCACCCCTCACCTCACCACTAAGTTACTAAGGCCTATTTGCAACAGTAAGCTATGGACTTTGGGTGATACTGATGTGTCAATGTAGGTTTACCAGTTGTAACAAATGTAGCACTCTGATGTGGATGTTGATAATGGAGGATGCTATGCCTGTGGGGTGGGTGGGCAGGGAGTATATGGAAAATCTCTGTACCTTCCCTTCAGTTTGCTATGAACCTAAAACTTATCTAAAAAGTCAAGTCAGTTAAAACAAAAACGAATTAAAAAGGGCTCCTTTGGCCTTTTTACCTAACTTGATGTATGTGAAATATTGAGAGACTGACTTATGACTATGGACTCTGCTGGGGGCTCCTGGACACTGGAAAGAGGGTGGATATAGTGAATTGGTTGGTAGCCTCAGCTGCCATCCTGAAACTGGAAAAGGCCGAGGGAAGGTAAGTTATCCACCAACCTCAAGGCCACACTAGAGACCTGAGACACGGCTGTACCAAATGTTGTCTCTGTGACCTACTGCTTCGTGCCTGCCATATTGTGGCAAAGCCTTTAAAGGAGTCCATCTGCACTTTGGTTGATGTTAAATTCTCTCCTGTTCCTTAATCAGCAGCTTAAGAAACTGCTGAAGCTTGCCCTGTGGCATCATATGATGAATCCGGCTTCCTACACCGCTGATCAATGCAATGGTGTGTTAACTCCCCTGTGATTCAGATGGGAGAAAAATAGAAATTAAGATCAACGAATTGTTTTTATAAGCACCATTGTGAACGTAATCGTTTTCTGGTTCCAAGATGTTGCCTCAGAGTGAATAATTCACAGCGCTGGTTTAATCACTTCTATCCCCATTCCTAATGCTGGTTTTGGCAACTGACCAATTGTTGAGCATTCAGCTGTTTTGACAGCTTATAAAAAAGTAATAAAAAATGGTTGGTTGAACGATATCTAGCGTTGCCAGATTTAGATGCTGAAATGTAGAAATAGGGGAGGTAACAGTCTGGAAATGTGGAATGTGGAAGGGGGAAGGAAGGCACAGGGCATCGAAATGACTGGTGGGCAATGTATCGACTTAGAGAAGAAGGGGACAGACTGTCACATATCTGACAAAAGCAAGTACTGAGAATGCAGCAAAACCTCAGGAAAGAGGGGTGTGGGGGGGAGCCTCATAGAGGTTCAAAGGGATATTTCAGATTGTCACATATTAAAACATTTGTTTTGTTTTTAGGAGAGCTTCAGGTCTATAACCTCAGATTTTGTATACAATTCTAAAAGTAATTGTTACCCTGTGTTAAAGCATGTAACAAAATGTGAACAAGGTACATGGGACTTCCTTTAGCAGATATCCTACAAAAAGATGAGGCTGACTGAAATAAAATGAGGGGGAAAAGCAAACACATGAACCTTCAATATCTAGCAATTTCAGATTATTTAGTAGGGAGAGAAAAGACTCAAACACTTAATAATTAGGGCTCAAGCATCACTGTTTTGAAGATGCCAGAAATGTTGATTCTGAGTCCATCAAGGAAAAAAACTAAATTCTATATACCATAACCTACTTTAGAAAACAAAAGCACATGGAATTCATTTTAGAAATGTTTCCACTTCCAGATTAATTCAAATATGGAAGCCCTAGCCTTATAGACCCACTCATTCTAAACAAGAAAAAAAAAGATAGCTACATTTATTGAACACCTATTTTGTGCCAAATCATACCTTAATACTAATCCTCAATAATTTTGCAAAGTGTTTATTATTATCCTCTTTAAAGATAAACAAACCGAGATCCAGAGAAGCTATATCTTATAGCTTGCGAATGACCAAGCTAGAATTCAACCTCAGGACTGTTTGACTCTGCGATCATGTGGCCTCCCAACTAGAATATTCCTAAGGAGTTCAGAGGGCTGAAGTCTTGCAATAAGTGATCCTAAAAATAAGTGTAGTTTGTGGACAAGGCATATTCTTTGTCTTTCATGTGAGCAGAAGCGATCACAGAGTGATAAGTGCAGGCTCCCCTGTCAGCCCCCCTGTGTAGGGGCTACCTGTCCTGCTTTATGGCAACATGTGACCTGGCACAGTAACCATTTCAAACCCCAGTGTCTTCCTCCACCAGTACAATCTGTATAATAACACTCATCTCACAGAGACTAGAAGAAATTCCCCGTGTGACATAGTAACTGGCACCATAAGATCTCAATAAAAGTTAGCTAATATTACTTTACTACTGAACACACATATCTGAACACCTACTTCCTTCTGGACAATGTTCTTAATCAAACAAGGATAATTAAAACCTCAAGCCCTCAAGTAGCTGATAATCTAATGGAGAAGAAATGTAAAAAAATATAAAACTTATTAAAAGGGATATAATAAATAAATGTATATACATATGAGAGAGACAAAACATAGTTTTTTGTATTTACCCAAGAAGGCTTTCCAGAGATGAGTGCTTTTCCATCTTGAAAAGGACATGTGGTATCTAACTAAAGCAGCCCTTTTAGGGCATATGTGCTGTTGCCTGCTTCAAATATATTTTCTTGGAATGGTTCACATATGGATGAAGTCACTGCTTCTATTAAAATCCCTCAGAGTCCTTTTCCTATTATCAGGGAGCACTGAAACACATTTTCGCTATTTCTTTGGCTACTTATTTGTAGAGAGCAAAATGTCAGGATATGATTAGTTGCAACTCCTGTATTTCCCAGCTACAGTTCTTGGGAGTCTAGAGGCAAAAGCAGAGTCTGGGTTTATTTCTCAATTCAGTATCACACAGAGGCAAGGGGAATGATGGGAAAGGACTCCCTACAGGCAAGAGCCCTACTTTCATAGAAGAGCAGATGCTGCTTGTTCATGGTCACAGTCAAGTGGTAAATACTGCCTTTGAGATGAGTAGCCATCTACCTCAACCTGAAGAGCATGTGGCTAGCCCTCCAAACTTGGTCCTTTCATATAGATGATCGATCACTTAATCACTTTGGGCAGCCCTGATCCAGTTTCTGTTGGAGAGGCCTGATGAATTGACCAATCCTGGCCCTAGAGTGGGGACTGTTTGCACTGAGTCATCTGCTCTGGCTTTCTATCTACATGGATCAAAATCACTAAATATTGGCCCCTCACCACTTCCTTTTGTGCTAAATCCCTGTCTGAGACAAAGCTCCAACCAAGGAAAAGGAACTTCCGGCAGCAGAGGATCAGAGGCCAGAAGGAAGGGCACCTTCCTCAGAGGGGGAAATGTCCCCTCTTTAACCTTAAATAAAATGTCCTAATTGGAGACTAAGAAAAAATAGTAGGTCAGCAGGGTCGCATTACTACAAAGGCTACCACCACTCACGTTTTAAAAAGAGAAATTTCCAAAAGAAATCCGAACGTCAGGTCCAATTTCATAGTTTCGATATGCATAACCTGCATATTTAAGGATTTCCTGCACCTTTAAACAACTATAGAATCAGATTCTTTTTACATCTATTTTAAGACATTCATGCAATTATTTTTCTGAATAAAATAGTAAATGTTCATCATACAAAATTTGAAAAATACGGAGAAAGTATAAAGAAGAAAACCAAAATCCTCCACAATTCTACTTCAGAGAGAATCGTACTTAAGAGTTGCAGCCTTAGAAATTTTGAAAAATGATTTCAAAAAGCCACTTTATTTAAAGAAATTATAGTATGGTTTGATTTTCTGCTTCACTTCCACTGGAATAAAAATCACATAAGAACTTCCCAAAGTCCATAACATTTAGGAGAAGAAGGGAAGGAAAAGTTAAAAAATATAAAATTTCAATAAACCCATGAAAAAATCCTATTTATTTTTTCCTTCTGTTTTTCCTCCACTAGTAAAGCCCGAATGCTTTCTGGCTGATTGTTTGAATTAACTGGGCAGGCACACTAGGTGACAAGTACCCGATCTGCAGACATTTATTTCTCTCCTATGTCAGAATGGGGCTCTTTTTTTAAGTAGGCCATCTTTTAGTATCTAGTCATTGTAGGAGCTACACACACTGAAATAAAGAAATCAGCTCAGTCTCCCTTTAAAAAAAAAATGCAGGACAAGATGTGAAAGGATTTTTCATTATCTTTGAGAAACAATTGTGAGAAAGGGCTGCAAGGAAACATCAAGGAAAATGTTCTTTCCCTTAGCTTAGGAATAGGCTATATTTGTACATAGTTGCATGGACTTAGTACTTTGCCTGTATTTTTTTAAGGTGTGCTTATAGCTAGTCTCTTAGGTTATAGTTTGCCAAATTTCTAAAGTTAAACCCCAAATTCTGGGCCCTTCTTTCTGAAGTAGGAGTGTTATGGTATGTGTCTTAAGAGTTCCATTGATTCTTAAAGAGGTTCTCGATCAGGAAACCACACTGACTTAGGCGTTTTGATGATTTGAGGTATAGAGATGGCACAGCATGGTGAAAAGAGCCTAACAGACTTGGATTCAAATTTTATACTTTTATTTGCTAGCTTTTAGAAAATTATTGAAGCTCTCTGAGCGTTTTTCCTCACATGTATAACAGGAAAAATAATACTAATTTCACAGAGCGTGGTGAGAATTAGAAATAACACACAATGACTAACTGAAGTAGATATTCAACAAGTAGAAAATATATTAGCATCCTTTATATAGACATTTATAATCAGAGCAAAAACTGACCATCTTCTGTGGATAAAAGGAAGTTACGAGCTTCCCTGGTGGCGCAATGGTTGAGAGTCCACCTGCCAATGCAGGGGACACGGGTTCGTGCCCCGGTCCGGGAAGATACCACATGCCGCGGAGCGGCTGGGCCCGTGAGCCATGGCCGCTGAGCCTGCGCGTCCGGAGCCTGTGCTCCGCAATGGGAGAGGCCCCAACAATGAGAGGCCCGCGTAACACAAGACAAAAAAAAAAAAAAGGAAGTTACTATAATAGGAAATCTCTAACAAAAAATACATTTTCCTCTGACTCTTTCTTTACCTCCCATCCCTTCCTGAAACCATTAGTGAGATCTGTTCTGGGCTACTGCGGGGGCTCAATGACCCACAGCGGAATGCCAGTGTGAGAGTGAGGGGATGAAGAGGGTGACTGCGGGAAACAGAATCAGAGCCTGAGAAGGATGAGGAGGGCATTCGTGCAGGGCACCAGCCTGGCAGCAATGTCAGAAACCAAGAAGAGTGAGGAGGGTATGCAAAGGGGATCAGTGTTGACAAAATTGGGGGGAAAAGAAAAAGTCCCATGGCACTATGTCTTGGAAATGCTAAGGTCTACAGGTTTGTTTTCTGTAGGTATGTTCAGGGTCTTTAATACACTAATTTACATTTCAACTCTCCAATAGTCTTGGCCATGGAACTCTTTCTTTATAAAAATTCTCTTATGACCACTTATCTGTGCTGATAGACCAGTTTATATTTTCAAATCCACCATGAACTGATACTTTTGCAAAAATGAATTAGTAAAAAACCGAAATAGTCAAAGACTTCAATTCAAACCTCCAATATTTAAGAGAGTTTAGATACGTAGAATTACTCTGTCAAATTGTATTTATTTACTTTTATTTATTTATTTAATTGGGGTATAGTTGTTTTACAATGTTGCATTCCTTTCTACTGTACAGCGAAGTGGAGTTCCCTGTGCTATACAGCAGGTTCTCATTAGTTATCTACATCATACATATTAGTGTATATATGTCAATCCCAATCTCCCAATTCATCCCACCACCCACATTCCTCCCCTTGGTGTCCATACATTTGTTCTCTACATCTGTGCCTCTATTTCTGCCTTGCAACTGGTTCATCTGTGCCATTTTTCTAGATTCCACATATATGGAGAATAGTATGGAGGTTCCTTAAAAAAACTAAAAATAGAATTACCATATGACCCAGCAATCCCACTACTGGGCACAGACCCAGAGAAAACCATAATTCAAAAAGACACATGCACCCCAATGTTCACTGCAGCACTACATACAATAGCCAGGACATGGAAGCAACCTAAATGCCCATCAACAGAAGAATGGATAAAGAAGATGTGGTACATATATGCGATGGAGTATTACTCAGCCATAAAAAAGAATGAAATTGGGTCATTTGTAGAGATGTGGATGGACCTACAGACTGTTATACAGAGTGAAGTATGTCAAATTGTATTGAACATTTTAAAATGCCCATTCTTAATTTCTGCACTAAACTTGTCAGAACCAGAATTGAACCATCTGCACATGGGCACTGAACCGTGTAAGACTATTATAGGACACAACCAGGTCCCCTGGTTTACAGATGAGGAAACTGTGGCATGGAGAGAGAGAATGACCAATCTGAGACATACAACTATGGAAGGGAACAGCCAATACTAACGCTCAGGACTCCAGGCTAAAATAAGAATACTCTCTAATATTCTTTGTGTTTGATAATAACCTCTGGAAGGCGAGGACCAAACGTGTTTTGTCATTCTATCAATACTTGTTAGTATGATGCTTGACTGTAGTACATTCTCAAATATTGAATGAATGCGTAAGTATATTTCCAAGTAAATGTACAAACCACTATCTCTCTTAACTGTTTCACTTTAAATTAACTGACTAATGTTACTATTTCTCCACACTGGTTTATCTGTACACAGTGTCTTGTGTCAAGGCATGTGGAACTGTATCTTCTTTCATAATTTTTATACACCTGTTATAAGACAATTTTAGGTAGAGAAAAACGTCCAGCTGAAACCCAGAATGTGGAAAGTTAGCAAAATCATCTGGAAGGGAGGGTGGTCTAAGATGTGAGAGACTGAGACAGGTAGATCATAGGCACAACTACGGTGTTTGTACTTCTTAAGTCTTTTGAATCACATCAGTATTAGGGAAAGTTAATTAAACTCTTTCCCCTTGTCTGACCTGAAACCAGGTGGCTGCTTTCAGATAGCAGCCATAGACAGAAACAGTTCCACCAAAGGGAGAGCTGTCTCCCAAGAGTTAGAAGCCTTGTCAAAGGAATAATTAACACTTTTTTCACAAGCTGAGAAGGAACTCTCTCATTGCTTCTCCCCCAAATTAGCCTCTTTGTGAGACTGGTTAGCCAAGGGGGGAAAGTCTGATATTAGCCTAGGAAATACAAATATTTCTATGAGCTTTATTACTCAAATTAAGAACATGAGGGATTTTGTGTTGAAGAACAGAAGATCACATAGAAATTCTTCTAAATACCACACTTCTCTTTGCCTTTATCATCAGCAACCTTAGGGACACAAAAAAGGTTCCTGTTAAACAGTGACTCTTCTTACAGCTCTGCCTCTTTTCCAAATGCAGCACAGGGAGTTCTGCTGAGTTCGTTCATCACTGACACCATACAAGGCATGCAAATCCTTCTGAAATATGGAACTCCCGGCATGTCAGTGAGGAAATACCTGATTTGCTTAGTTCCACAGTTTATAAAATTGCACAGAAGAGCTTTGCCCTCTGCAAATATAATTTTAGCTAGAGTTGAAGATAACTGTTATCACTCTGGACTTGCTGCTGGGTTGATGCCTTAACATATCCTTTCTTGAGCGATTTTTTCCTCTCTTCTGGTTTTTCTCTCCCTGTCTCTTCTCCATTCCAGCCACTAGCCTGAGGCCCGGGGGCTCAGGAAAATACTGTTAAGATGATAGCAAATAATCCCAAGTACATTGCCAAAAAACTAAGTGAGGATCCACTCTTGGAGAATGTTCTGCAGATGAAGCTACCGTAAGACTTAGATAAAACTTCCTCCCAATATTTTCAATTATAAAATGCAAGTTTTAGGCTCAGTGGTTTCTGAAGTCCCCTAACTCTAAAATAGTACAACTCAGTGGGGTACAGTACACCCACTTATTCATAAGTCAAGCTTTCTGGAACACAGCATGAAATGCAAACTTTAGGAGAAATCAACTCCAAGTACCAAAATAACTGTCATTTTCACCAAGTCTCTAGTTTCAATATAGGTAATTTGGCCTCTTAAGTCTTTTTTCCTCAATTACCACAAAATTCTTAAAAATGAGACTATGTTTTTTAATCATTCATCTTAGTTTATTTCATTTAATTCTCCCTGTTCTATGAGGGAGGTATTCTACAAATGAAGAAATTGATGCTCAGAGAGGTGTTCTAATTTTAAAAGGTCACTTAGTGGTAATTTAACCAAGATGACTTCTACCTTGTACTGGCAGAGCTTAGATTCAAAACCAGTAAAGTACATTGAAATATTACATCAAAAATTTGTTAAATTATTAAGTAAGTACATGGTAATTGCAGAAATTTGGGAAAAATACTAAAAAGAACAAATTAAATTTATATTACTCTAGCAGTCCAGAGAAAACTGCCACTACTTTAAGATATATTCCCTTCCAAATATAAATATGTAGACTTTTTTTTTTAAAGTGCAGCCCATAATCTTTTCTCCTACAAATTCTGCTTCCTGAGTTGCTTTTTTCTTCACTATCATACTAGAAAGAGCAAGCTGAAAAAAATATAATGGAGAAAACAATTAAAGATTGACAGATTGATAGAAGAATAAATGTCAGCACGAAATTAAAGAAGGATAAAAAGAAAGGGAAAGGGAGAAACAAGCTGATCACCGCACAGAAAAGTCACCGTCATATGTATTGATGTCTTGGACATATCAAGAAAAGACTAAATTGTCTTCTTTTTAAAAGGATAGAAAAATGTATAATTTTTTAAAAACATCAAAGAAGAGCTAAACTTTCGGGGAAACATCATCACTTTGAGGTGTCAGCGTCAGGAAATCTGAAACATTTTTTCTCTTGGTCCTCCCAGCCTTGTACAGGGTCTTTATTTTGGAGAAAGGGTCTATTATCTCTTGTCACCTTAAATCCCACATCACTCATCTATAGCCCACATTAAATCAGGGCTTAGGGAGTGAATTACAAAATAGCAACTCAGGAAAACAGCAACTTCCATTGCCGGAGGAAGAAGTGAGGGTGGGGATGAATGCTGCAACCAGTCTCTGGATACTTCGGCTTGATTCAGGCGTTCAGCTAAACCACCTCTTTCTAATTCATGGGCCAGGAAAAATAAAACCTACCATTATAACTCTACCATAAAGTAGTAGAAATTTACATCCAATAGCCTGGAACCCCAGTTTCTTCATTTCAATAGCTGATCTTTAACATCTCAGTTTGGAGAATCCAGCTATTAATCTTTGTAAATACCAGCACAGAAAGTTATTGATGTATCTGCACTGCAGCACACTGGAACTGAAATTTTCTTTGGAGAGTCAGCAAATCCACCAGGACAAATCAAGTCTTACGACCTGGAAGACCCTTACGTTTAGCTTTCCTGAAACTCCCATGCCCTAAAGGAAAGCTACAGATCCACAGATGGGCTCATAAATGCCTTAGAGAGATATAGACCCACCTCATGTCCCATAAGAGATATGCTCTTAAAATTTAGTCATAATTTGGGAACTATACAAAATCACATATGAGATTTGTAAAAGGTAAATCACTTATCAGTGTTATTAGCCCTCCTACAAAGAACTTTCACAACAACAAATGCTTTTATAATGCAAACAATCACTTCTGTTCTTTTAAAAATAAATTCAAATGTCTATATGCTGGATTTGTTTAGAGGACACTTGACTTTCTTATCGTCATATTTTAGCCAGCTCCTAGGTGGCAGTTGTGCCCCAGTAAATCTTACTAAAAACACTTTGCTTTTCGAAATGCAGACAGCCCCCTTCATCATATGCACCCCAGAGAGCCTAGTTGTAGGAACGTGAGGATCACAAGCTATATCCAGAAAAGAGCTTCCTACTGCTCCAAGTTCTTTTTCATTTTCATTTGTGAAGGTTTCTCTCCTTAAGCTGAACCTCACACTGTAAAGTTACCCACAGCCCTTTAAGGAGCAGCACATTTAAATCACAACCTATAAATATTAGAGATGAAAGATAACTTTTAAAATGAGGAAGTTCAACTTCTGGTTGTTTGAAATTAGAAACTGAGGTCCAGAGAGATTAAGATAGACTGTTCATTTTTATACAGGGAGTTATCAAAAGAGCCATGATCAAACCTAGGTCTTCTGATACTAAAAAGTAAGCTCTTCCTAATATAAAATGCTGCCTCCTCTGCAGTACTTAAATCCCTGTAATTGAAATCCATTTCTAAGCCTATCTGTAAGTAACAAGTATGATTAGAAAAAGAGAGAGTCAAATACTAACTCATATTTTTTCCTTTGACTGTGTTTTCTAGGTTCATCTAAACTAAAACAAAAGGCTATTTTTAAAAACTTCTTCCTGCTCATAAAACTGTGAATTCATTCTTGAAAATGATGTTCACATTCTATGTACTTTCCAAATACAGAGATGCCTAAGATGGGGAACTTTCAAATATAACGAAGGTTCTTGCAATTGAGAATACTCTCTAACCAAATTACTTCCATCAGCCTGGTGCTTCTGAGGTCTGGATCTAAGGGGAATATTTTCAAAGATGAGCATGAAACTGAAAGACAGTACAGGCCTCCTCTTATCTACCTGGAGTTTTAAAGTCATGAAAACCTTGTGTGCAGCTTTGAAAAGCTGCCCTGGAACATGGAATACAGCCTTTTCTCCCCAGTGCCGAAGGTGGCTTCTTCCAACTGCAGCTTTACTATCTCTCAAGACGGCCAGTTAGATGAAACCACACTTGCAGAAAGCCTGAGTGAGTCTGAGAGCCTCCCCAGCAACAAATTAGGTAGAAAGAAAGTGAGCTCCAGTGGCGTGTATCATGTAAAGATTTGGTTCCCAAACGGTTGCTCATTGGAGTAAACTGGGGAACTTTAAAAGTACTAGCTGCTCACAAAGGTTGCAAATATTCAGTGGGGTTATGGAAATTTCCATTAATATGTTTTAAAAATCCTGACCTACTGATTGAATTTCTGTTTGATTAATTAATTTATAAATCTATGTCCCTTTTATGACTCCTTTTCTTTCTTTTAGGCTTGGAGTTTCATTAAGTTTACCCAGATCTTAATGCACACATATTACTTGATGATTTACAGTGGATTTCCTCTACTATAATATTCCTCAACCCTGTATTGAGAATCATTTGGGGAGCTTAAGAGGAAAAACAACAACAACAACAACAGACGCCCAATCCCCAAAAGAGTCTGAGTTAATAGATCTGAGGTTGAACCAGGGCTTAAGTACTTTTTCAATGCTCCCCTTAGTAGCCAGCCTTCAAGATGGTCTCCAATGAATTCCACCTACTGGTACTCGCATCCTGGTAAGGCACTCCCACACTGTGCCAAGGGCTGTTCTACATGACCAATAAAACAGTGCAGAAGTGATGATATAATTAGGTTATAAAAGACACTGCAGTTTCCATCTTAATTGTTCTATCTATCTCTCAGATTTTTGCTCTGGGGAAGCCAACCACCATGTCATAAGCAGCCCTATGGAGAGGCCTATGTGGCAAGGAACTGAGGCCTCTTGTCAACAGCCATGTGAGTGAGTTAGCAAGTCGATTCTCCAGCCCTGTCAAGCCTTTCAATGACTGCATCCTTTGTCCACATCTTGACTGAAACCTCGTGAGACACCCTGAGCCAGAATCACCCAGTTAAACAACTCCCAGCCGCTCAGAAATTGTAAGAAAGCAAATGCTTATTCTTTTAAGGTGCTAAGTTTTAGAGTAATTTGTCATACAGTAATAGATAACTAATATACTTCTCACATGATTTAATTAGCAGAAAAGACTGAGCCATGAAAAAGATTAAAGTTTCTGGATAGCTTATTATTATGATAAGCTATTTTCATAACTCTATTATGATAAGAGAATATACTATGTAAAATTTCATTAAAATTTTTATTGAGTTCTTTTATGGCCCACGACTTGTTGAAATTACTATGTGCACTTTAAAAGAACATGTCTATCTTGCATTTGTTGTGTGTGTTGTATTATAAATGTCAGTTAGATCATGCTAGTTGATAGTATTTTCCAGATCTATGTTTTTTGTTGTATACTTTAAATATTTTATTTTTATTTATTTATTTTTAACATCTTTATTGGAGTATGATTGCTTTACAATGGTGTGTTAGTTTCTGCTGTATAACAAAGTGAATCAACTACACATATACATATATCCTCATATCTCCTCCCTCTTGCGTCTCCCTCCCACCCTCCCTATCCCACCCCTCTAGGTGGTCACAAAGCACCGAGCTGATCTCCCTGTGCTATGTGGCTGCTTCCCACTAGCTATCTATTTTACACTTGGTGGTGTATATATGTCCATACCACTCTCTCACTTCGTACGAACTGACTCTTCCCCCTCCCCGGGTCCTCAAGTCCATTCTCTACATCTGGGTCTTTATTCCTGTCCTGCCCCTAGGTTCTTCAGAACTTTTTTTTTAGATAACATATATATGTGTTAACATACGGTATTTGTTTTACTCTTTCTGACTTACTTCCCTCTGTATGACAGATTCTAGGTCCATCCACCTCACTACAAATAACTCAATTTCATTTCTTTTTATGGCTGAGTAATATTCCATTGTATATAATGTGCCACATCTTCTTTATCCATTCATCTGTCAATGGACACTTAGGTTGTAAATACAGATCTATGTTTTTACTCTCTTTTTGCCTAGTTATTCTATCAATTTCTGAGAGAGGACTGTTAAATTCTCCAACTATGATAATGGATTTATCTATTTCTCTTTTGAATTCTTTCAAATTTTTCTTCCTATATTTTGAAGCTCTGTTGTTAGATGCATGAATATTTATGATTGCTATATCTGCCTTATGAATTCACCAATTTTCCTTATTAAATATCCAAATATCCTTCTTTGTCTCTGGTAATAATTTCTGTCTCTGGTAAAACTCTTTGCAAAGCCTACATTATCTTTGATATCCCTTCTTTTAATATCCCTAACCTTCTATGCTTATTATTTTCATGGCATATCTTTTTTCATCTTTTTATTGTCAACTTATCTGTGTCTTTTATTTAAAATACATCTCTTATGGAAAGCCTATAGTTTAACCTTGTTTTTAAAATCAGATTTGACAGTCTCTGTTAAAGTGTTTTGCCTACTAAATGTAATTATAGACATGTTTGAATTGGAAATGAGTAGGTCTATAATTTTACTATTTGCTATCTCTTTAGACCAACAGATTTTTTTTCTTTTTTCTTGACTCTATTAGGTTTTTCACATTTTAAAGCATCTGTTTATCTGTTGACTTGTTAGTAATAGACCTTTGCATTTTTAGTTGTTGCTTAATGATTACAATATTCATTTTTAATTCTTCACAATCTTTAGTTAATATACAACTTGACATAAAATAGAACCACATAAGTCAATTTACCTGTCATTTTTATGCTTTAATTTTCCTTTGTATTACACCTGAATGCATTATAAAATCCAACAAAATAATAATTTTTTACAGTCTTATTTTTAATTAAAAGGAAAATATATTTTATATCACAGATATATACCATTTCTGATATTCTTTATCTCGTCCTGAAGATCTGAGTTTCCCTCTGTTATCATTTCCCTCAGTCTCAAGAAATTCCTTTAATGATTTTATAGTACACTTCAGCTGGCAACAAAATATTTGTAGTTTTTATTGATTCAAAATGTTTTTATTTCACCTACTCCAGATGTATTATTTTTAATACTGAAGTTTTTTTTAATATGAGATAAACTTCCACATGACAGTACACAATTTCACATTCCACTTACAATTCTCAAGAGGATTTTCAAAATGTTTGCACTCTTGAAGACTTGCTTTTAAAGTCAATTTAAATATCCTATAATTGTATTAAATTCTTTTAAAATTTTTGATAAATTTTGTAATACTGTAAGTTTGGTAAATTTTGGTGCTCCTTCTCCAAAATTATTTGGAAATCTGTAGTCAACTATTCAACAAATGTACTGCCACAAAATTTCAGCCTTTGAAGCAAACTATAAGTACTGAAAATAAAGCTTATAAAGATTTAGAAATTTATCTCAAAAAAGGGGAACTAAACATATTTTTAATGAGAACTAAAATGATATGCAAGATTTAGTTTTAATTTCCAGCCATTTTACTTTTGATATCTCACCTTGTAAGAAGATGCTTTTAATGGAGCTTCTATAAAAATAGATAAATTTGTAGATAAACTTTTATTATGAACTGGAATGGGATGTAATTAAGAAGACCGACATTTTTCAGCATCTAAATTGGTCTTTTTAATGTCCATGGGATCTGTAGTGAAGTTCTCACTTTCATTTCTGGTAATAGTACTTTGTGTTTGCTCTCTTTTTTTTCTTAGTTAGCTTGGCTAGGCATATCAATT
Organism: Globicephala melas; assembly: GCF_963455315.2. Classification (NCBI taxonomy): domain Eukaryota; kingdom Metazoa; phylum Chordata; class Mammalia; order Artiodactyla; family Delphinidae; genus Globicephala; species Globicephala melas. The sequence continues at coordinate 35,730,651 of NC_083329.1, read as the reverse complement.
TGATTGATCTTTTCAAAGAAGCAGTTTTTGGTTTTGTTGATTTTTTCTATTGATTTCTTCTTTTCAATTTAATTGATTTCTGCTCTAATTTTTCTTTCTTTCTTTCTGCTTTGGATTTAATTTGCTCTTTTTTTTTTTAGTTTCCTAAGGAGGAAGCTTAGAATAGCTCTTTTTTTCTAATACACACATTAGTGTGTTTCCTAAGGAGGAAGCTTAGAATATTGATTTTAGCTCTTTCTAATACACACATTATATGCTATAAATTTCCATCTAAGCACTGCTTTTGCTGCATACCACACATTTTGATAAGTTGTGTTTTTGTTTTCATTTAGTACAAACTATATCTTAATTTATCTTGAGATTTCTTCTTTAACCCATGTGTTATTTGACATGTGTTAATTTCCATGTAGTTGGGTATTTTCCAATTATTTTCTGTAATTGGTTTCTAGTTTAATTCCACTGCAGTATGAGAGCAGACATTGTATGATTTCTACTCTTTTGCATTTGCTAAGGTGTGTTTTATGGCACAGAATTTGGTCTATCTTGGTGAATATTCCATGTGAGCTGCTATTGTTGGAAGTAGTGGTCTTTACATGTCAATAATATCCAGTTGATTGATGTTAGTTAGACATCAACTATGTCTAACTTACTGATTTTACTGTCTTCTATGTTACTTATTCAGCTTACTGATGTTCTACATGTTAGATCTGTCTATTTCTAACGGGGGGGGGGGCGGTGCTGAACTCTCCAACTATAATAGTGGATTTATCTATTTCTTTTTGCAATTATATTAGTTTTTGCTTCATATAAATTGCTGCTGTTTTGTTAGTCACATACATGTTAAGGATTATTGTGTCTTATTGGAGAATTGACCCCTTTATCACTATGTAATGCCTTTCGTTATCCCCTATAGCCTTTATTGCTCTGAAGTCTGCTCTTTCTGAAATCAACATAGCTAATCCTGCTTTTTAAAAACTAATTCTAACATGGTATATTTTCTTCCAACCATTTACTTAAAATTTTTATTTTTGAAAATAGCATTTGGATAGAACTATTTTGTAAGTTTCTCAATAAAATAAGATCAATTGGTTGGTCAGTAAATATCTCAAAAATCACAAAATTTATTTTTTTTACCTTATTTCACTGTCAAAATTGAACCTGTTGCGGTGATAAATTATATACTTGCCCTAGCCCCTCGTGGGAAACTTCTTCCTCCTGTGACCCAACTCATCCTTAAAGATGAGCCAGTTATTTTCAGAGTCAGAATGAGAACCAGTAACAGGGAGCTCCACTTATAAATATGTGTAACTGACACTAACCTCCTTGTTTCTATGTATTACACCACTAGGAACTACTGGTTCTTATCTTGGAAGTGGCAGTTAAGGGTAGCTACACAGAGAAGACACTAGACTCAGTTACAATATGATAATATCATAGATCCTTTCTATTTGTATCTACTATGGGCTAGGCACAAGTTTGGTATTTACATTATTTCAATCCTGACACACAGGAATCCCTATGTTTGTCATTGATAAGACTGAGTCAAGGAGATTATTTTATTGCCTAAGATTATAACCTGGAACGTGAAAGAACTGAGACTAAGCAGTAGGTCTGTGTCATCTCTTTCTTCTTTCAGATTGCCTCTCCACTGAACAGCTCTTAAGAGAGTGTGGTTAGAAATGTCTCTGGAAGGCATAGATGTTACTTTTCATTTTTAAGTAATGCTGCAACTTCTTTCTGTCTCACGTACGCTGGAAACACTGCTGGGCATGTAAAGTAGGCATGTCTGAAATTTCCACAATTTAAGTAGAACCCACAAGTAGGGACCACAAGTCCTGGACCAAGTGTTACTGCCTCACAGAACACTGCAGCACAAAGGAGCAGCACCCATGGACATGTTCTATCCCAACTTTCTCTCTAAACTACCTGAATTCTCTCCATACTATGTCTGTCACAGGTGGAGTTGACCTTAATGCCTGCCTGGTGGAAGTATAGAGGCAGCCCTGGGGCACTATATGATTCATTTAGACTGTCTTCATGGTCAACTTGGATAATTCATATTTTTAAAAAATACTGCATTGCTTTAAATTACGTACCTTTTCTCCTATAGAGATCAAATTAGTGATGTGAATATCAAATATTTTCAGTCTGTGTAATAGAAATTCAGCATCAGATTAGAATTTTATTAGCTTCTTTCACTTGTAAAATATAAGGTAGTAGGTGAGTCTCTACAAACAGAATAAGGTACATGGTTTTAAAAATCATTCACGTAGACCTGTTGCTCATTTTTGCAAGCAACAACTACAAGTATTTATTTAGCTAAAGGATTTGAGATATCAAGAAGATTTTAAAATATTACAACCCTGCTTCCATTCCCCTTTCCAGTTCTGACATCACTAATTGTTTACAGCATTTTTGTTGTTGTTGCTGCTGTTGCTGAGCTGAGATGTAACCTAGAATTCTTCTCAGATTAATAACTTGGCATTGGATATCTGAATAAGGCTTTGATATATGCTGCTTTGCTTAGTTTAAAGGTAATATGAAGACCAGATTAGTTTTCAACATTGCCCATCTCTACTCCCAACCTACTTATACAAATGTATCTTCCAACTCCCCAGAATTTTCTGATGTGGGTCCTTCTTGCCATTCAGATAAATCATATTGGTTGTATTGACACCTGTGCTTATTTACACTTCTGATAAATTGATTCTGTCAGATTTCTAAACGTTTTTGATTATATACCCATAGTTTTTGGGCAAGTACCCCCAATATATTAGTATTTATTGAGTTGGCTAAGAAGTTCGTTGGGGTTGTTCCATAAGATGTCATGGGAAAACCCAAATGAAATTTTTGGCCAACCCAGTATTTACCTATGAATATCATATATGCACTATTGTGTTAATATGGTATATATAAATATATATAAATATACAAACACACACTTTTTTAAAATGAGGATAATAATAAATAGAAATAGAAATTCTAATACCCCCTTAACTTTTGGACACTAGTGTCTTATACAGTGGAGTTATGAATTCACAGTCTATGGAAGCTAGGTTCTAAAGTCAAAACATAAGGTTAACTTCACAGACAGCCACGTTACCCTTAGAAATCACTTAGAAGACACTGTTTTGGAGACTGATAAATAATTTCTCAGGTTTATAAATAAACACACAAGTTCGACATAGCTTGTTTATTTTTTAACGTTGAAAAAGTAGCTGTTGCTTCAGTTGAACAAGTTGTGAAGTAGTTGGCTTAGGGATCAGATTGCATGAAAAATATGTGCTAAACATTAGATCACACCGAATTTTCTGTGATATTCATACTATGTACTTTCAGAGATAGGAGGGGACTGAGGAACAAGGGGTGGAAAAGCAGATTCAAATCCCTTATTTCACATTCTCACCAGGACATATGGATCATTCAGTGCTATGGGGGATGGAAGCACCCACACAGTTTAAATTCTGTCTGTCTGCCTGCCTCTGTCTGTCTCTCTCCTCCCCTGTCCCTACCTCTATCTCTTGTTTCTTTATCACACCATCAGACTTGTAACTGAGTTCAAATGAACTAAATGCAAGTTTATAATGACTTCTTTGCATAACACTTTTCTTCTCCTTTCTCATTAACAGATCACTTACTATGCTTTTATCATGAGCCCTTCCCCAGCTCTCTCTCCAAATTCTACTAGTATTTTAAGATCAATTTCAAATTCAACCACCCCCCAAACTAAAATTTGCAACAAACGTAAGTTCTTGTCATATTTGAATTATGATACCAATTCCCCTCCTGTTTCATTAAATTGAATATTCATATGAAGTTTATTTACCTTATCTCCCTAACAGTTTAGGCATTTTGACTTAAACAATTAGGCAGAATGGTAAGGATATAGTAGTAGGAATCCTGGCTTGAATCCTAATACCTCTCTAACAGCCTAGTGCTGTCCATTTAGTATTTCTGATTATCCTCTTCCTGATCATCGAGTAAGACTGCACTTCCCAGCTTACTTGAAATTACATATGATCTGTGATTTCCTTTGGCTGATAAAATGTGGGCCTTTCACTTTGAATTATATGAGTTGTCCTCCCCTGACCCCTACCATAACCCAGAGTGAAGCGTCCATCAACCTGATTCCTATTCTGAAGACAACATGGAGCAGCGACACTAACAATTCAAGGTAGACATGTAGCATAAATGAGAAATAAAATGTTTTTTATTAAACCACTACAATTTTAGGATTGTTTGTTACTACAGCATAACTTGCTCTATTCTGAATGCTAGATAGAGACTTTTCTATCATGCACAAAATAGAGATAACAATAACTTACCTTAAATGTATCATCAAATTTTATAAGAATCAAATAAAATATATAAAATGCTATAAAATTCAGAGAATCATTAAGAATAAAATAGGAATATCAAAAATGTCTCAACTTCTGTTTATTACTGTTTCTACTGATGATCAGACAGGTAGACTATTTCCTCTTATACTGTTAGTACTTTTTACCTCTTTAATTAATTGAACAGCTATTTATTGAGATGCTAAAACCAGCGCCAGATAAGGACAATGAAAGAAAACTATAAACCTATATTCCTCATGAATATAGATGCAAAAGTTCTCAATAAAATATTAGCAAACTGAATTCAACAACTCATTAAAAAGATATGATCATCTCAATACTTGCAGAAAAAGCATTTGACAAAATACATCTTTTCATTAGCTCATAGAAGGAACACATTCGCTACAGAAGGAACATACCTCAGTATAATAAAGGCCATCTATGGGACAAGGTGGTGGAGTAGAAAAACGTGAGCTCACCTCTTCTTATGAAAAAACCAAAATCACAACTAACTGCTGAACAACCATCAACAATAACAAGAAAATACTGGAACCTACCAAAAAAGATACATCCAAAAAAGACCTACATCCAAAGACAAAGAAGAAGCCACAACAAGACAGTATGAGGGGCACAACTGCAATAAAATCAAATCCCATACACACTAGGTGGGTGACCCACAAACTAGAAAATAATTATTCCACAGAAGTTCTCCCACAGGAGTGAAAGTTCTGAGCCCCATGTCAGGCTCCCCAGCCTGGGTGTCTGGCAATGGGTGGAGGAGCCCCCAGTGAATCTGGCTTTGAAGGCCAGCAGGGTTTCATCACAGGAATTCCACAGGACTGGAGGAAACGGAAACTCCACTCTTGAAAGGTACACGTAAGGTCTCACACGCACCAGGATCCCACCCAGAGAATAAAAGCAGTGACCTCATAAGAGACTGAGCCAGACTTACCTGATAGTATTGGAGAGTCTCCTGTGGAGTCAGGGGGCAGCTGTGGCTCACTGCAGGGACAAAGACACTGGCAGTGGCAGTTCTGGGGAGTACTCATTGCCGTGAGTCCTCCTGGAGGCCACCATTTTCTTACCAAGACTTAGCCCCACCCCCCAGCCTGTAGGTTCCAGTGCTGGGATGCCTCAGGCCAAACAACCAATAGGAAAGGAACACAGCCCCATCCATCAGCAGACAGGCTGCCTCATGTCTTCCTGAGTCCACAGCCCTCTGGACACAGCCCTTGGCATGGCCCTGCCCCCTCAGAGGGACAAGACCGAACTCCACCCACCAGTGGGCAGGAACCAGTCCCTCCCACCAAGAAGTCTGCACAAACCTCTTAGACAGCCTCATCCACCAGGGGACAGACAGCAGAAGCAAGAAGAACTACAACCCTGCATCCTGAGAAATGGAAATCACAATCACAGAAAGTTAGACAAAATGAGATGGCAGAGGAATATGTCCCAGATGAAGGAACAAGATAAAACCCCAGAAGAAGTGGAGTGAAGTGGAGATAGGCAATCTACCTGAAAAAGGCCATATACAACAAAGGCCACGGCTAACTTCATGATGAACTGTGAAAGGTTAAGAGATTATCCTCTAAGATCAGGAACAAGACAAGGATGCCCACTCTCACCACTCTTATTCAACATAGTTCAGTAAGTCCCAATAAATAAAAGGAATCCAAATTGGCAAGGAAAAAGTAAAATTGTCATTATTTGCAGATGACATGATCATATATATATAGAAAATACTAAGGACTCAACCAAAAAACTGTTAGCTAATCAAGAAATTTAGTAAAGTTGCAGAATATAAAATCAACATACAGAAATCAGTTGCATTTCTATACACTAACAATGAAATATCTAGAAAAGAAATAAAGAAAACAATGCCATTCATAGTAGCATCAAAACCCATAAAATACTCATAAATAAATTTAACCAAAGAAGTAAAATATCTGTACAATGAAAAATATAAGACTTTGATGAAAGAAATTAAAGAAGATACAAACAATTGGAAAGATCTCTCTTGTTTATGGATGGTAAGAATGTTATTAATGTGTCCATATTATCCCAAACCATCTATAGTTTCAATGCAATCCCTATCAGAATTCCAGTGGCGTTTTTACAGAAATAGAAAAAACAATCCTAAAATTTGTATAGAATCACAAAAGACACCAAATAGCCAAAGCAATCTTGAGGAAGAAAAACAAAGCTGGAAGCATCATACTTTCTGATTTCAAATTATACTAAAAAGTATAGCAATTAAAACAGTATACTGTACTGGCATAAAAATAGACCCATACACCAATGGAACAAAATAGAGAGCCCAGAAATAAGCCTATATATATGATCAACGAATATTTAACAAGGGAGCCAAGAATACTCAATGGGGAGAGAATGGTATCTTCAATAAATGGTACTAAGAAAGCTGGATAATCACATGCAGAAAATGAAACTGGACTCCTATATTACATTATTCACAAAAATTAATTCAAAATTGATTAAAGACCTTGATAGAAGACCTGAAACTGTAAAACTCCTAGAAAAAGAGATAGGGAAAAACCTTCATGTTGATCTTAGCACTGATTTTTTTGGATATGACATCAAAAGCACAAGCAATAAAATAAAAAATAAACAAATGGGACTACATCAAACTATAAATCTTCTGCACAGCAAAAGAAACAATCAACAACATGAAAAGGTAGCCTTTGGGTGGATGAAAATATCTGCAAACCATACATTGGATAGAGGGTTAATATCCAAAATCTATAAAGAACTCATACAACTCAATAACAAAACAATAAATAATGGGCAGAGGAATGAATAGACATTTTTTCTGAAGAAGACATACAAATGGCCAACAGGTACGTGGAAAAGATTCTCAACATCACTAATCATCAGGGAAATGCAAACCCAAACCACAATAAGATATCACCTCACACCCATTAGACTGGCTATCATCAAGAAGACAAGATTTAACAAGTGATGGTGAGGATGTGGAAAATTGTGCATTACTCAGTATGTAAGTATAAATTGGTTCAGCCACTATGGAGAAAAGAATGAAGGTTCCTAAAAAAAATAAAAATGGAACTACCATTTGACTCAGCAATCCCACTTCTGAGTATATATCCAAAGGAAATGAAATCAGGATATTGAACACACTTGAACTCCCATTGCAGTGTTATTCATAACAACTCAGATATGGAAACAACCTAGGTCTCCATAAATGGATGAATAAAGAAGATACATATATCTTCTCTATCTCTATATTTTATCTATACCTATCTATATAAAATGAAATATTATTCAGCATGAGAAAGAAAGAAATCTTATCCGTGACAACACAGACCTTGAGAGCATTATGCTAAGTGAGATAAGTCAGAGAGAATGATAAATACTCTATGATAGCATGTATTGATATATGTGGAGTCTAAAAAAGCCAAACTCATAGAAACTGAGAGCAGAATAGTGGTTATCAGGGGTTGAGGGCTGGGCAAACTGGGGAGATCTTCATTAAAGGGTACAAACTACAAACTTGCAGTTACAAGATGAGTGAGTTCTGGAGATCACTATAATCTAGTGCTTATAGTTAACAATACTGTATTATACACCTCAAAGTTGCAAAGAGAGTAGATCTTAAATGGTCTCCCCGTAAAAAAAAGAAATGATAATTGTGCAACATGAGAGAGGTATTAGCTGATGCTATGGTGGTATTCATATTGCAATATATAAATGTATCAAATCAACACACTGTACACTTTAACCACACACAATCTTATATATCAATTATATCTCAATAAAAATAAATAATAAAATAAAAATTTTAAAAAGATGATAAATTTTGTATATGTAACAGTTTTTCAGAGATTCCATTGATAAGTTTCAGAGATTTTTTTCCCTCAATACAAACTACATGAAACCAATTTAAAATACTCTGTGGAAGTGTTACAGCTCTTTTAGAATTTGTCTAGCAGGTTTTTCGGGCCACATGGGAAACCACCTCCTTCCCCCCCCAAAAAAAATACTCTGTGGAAACATGTATGCTAATATTCATAAACAAGAATGCCTGTGTAGTAGACTTTCTACTTTATAAAAAGAGAGTGATATAAAACATCTGGCCGCACATTAGGAACATAACTCAACCCCCAGTGAGACCAAATCTGTGATATAAATATATGTTTTTTCTACTCTTGCAAAACAACATACAGCCTTATGATGGGCATTTTTCAGGACTTCCATTTAGCCCAATGGTCACCATGGTAACAATGTGAACACACTGGTTTGTATGCACTTTCTCATCTAAGGCTGAATGACCAGAGTAGGCCACTTGGCACCTGATACTTCCAGATATAACAACACATATTCCCCACAGAGTTCATAAAATTGCTCCTCAGTCCATCTGAATCAGTTGATATGGTAGCCAAAATGGCTGGCTGGTGTTGCTGAAAATCCTGATACTTCTGGCATCTTACACACCAGAGTAGACCAATTTTACCATATGTTTTTCAAAGTGGCAGGGCACTGGCTACGCCCACGGGTCTTACATGGTGATTGGTTGCAAGATAGATAATTGGATAAAATCATGTAGATGATTAAACAGGCATCTAGGTAGAAACCAAAAACATTTGAAATGTGGGTAATAAATATTTTTATCCAGATGTTGAACCTTATATAGACACAAAGTAAATTTTTCATTCATAGCAATTTTGAAGTAGAATGATAACGACTGCTTTTCTCCTTTTCACCTAAGCTGGCTCTAAAATTCACTCTCAAGAAGAGAGTAAAGGTTTTTATGAGGGAAATTGGCTAATGTTAGCTGATCAGTACATATTAGTTTAATGAATGAATATAAAACTAATGCCAGTTAGTATTTTTAACAGGGAGTCCCGATAGAAATTCAAAAAAGAATATTTATAACTTGTAAAGTATAATCACAAGAATTTAATTTTTAGTCTAGTTAGAAAGTTTATGATTACTCCAGTTTTATAGATGAATAAATATGAGGTTATGCAACTCAAAGACACATAGCAGGTAAGTGGCAGAATAGAATTCAGTATAAGGTTTTCTAGTGGTAACTCTCACATCTTTTATAATTCAATATGGTGCTCAATATAGTAGATGAGTTCAAAATAATGCTAAGGTAAACTATGAGGTGAAGTTTTATTTATTTATTTTATTGCTGTTTCTGCAGAATTTGGAAGAGTTTGAATAATATTTAAGGTCCCAAATGTCAAAAACAAAATTGTAATGATTTAAGAAGAAAATACAGGAAACTGTCTTTTACCCATGGATAGAAAAGAAGCCTTTTCATTAAAAAAAACACAAAAAAGAACAAACCACAGGGCTTCCCTGGTGGCGCAGTGGTTGAGAATCTGCCTGCCAATGCAGAAGACAGGGGTTTGAGCCCTGGTCTGGGAAGATCCCACGTGCTGCAGAGCAACTAGGCCCGTGAGCCACAGCTACTGAGCCTGCGCGTCTGGAACCTGTGCTCCGCAGCAAGAGAGGCCGCAACAGTGAGAGACCCTTGCATCATGATGAAGAGTGGTCCCCGCTCGCTGCAACTAGAGAAAGCCCTCACACAGAAACGAAGACCCAACACAGCCAAAAATAAATTAATTAATTAAAAAAAAGAACAAGTAAAAGATTTTAACTTTATTACATTAAAATTAAAATTTTATTTATTACAAAGAACCCACAGATAAATTCAAAAGGTGAGTCAAAGACTGAAAGAAGTTATTTGCAATGCATACAACCAAAAAGAATTGTTATTCTGAATTTTTAGGGAAAGTTTACAACTGAATAACCCAACAGAAAAATGAACAAAGGAACAGGAATATGAAACTATGGTCAACTTTGCTAGAAATGCAAATTAAATAACAGGAGGAAATGCAGATTTAACCAATAAAATGCAATTTCACGTAGGTTACTTTGGTAGAGTCATCACCCTTGAGAGAAGCATTGACCCAGAAACAGTGACTTTGAAGGCAGCCAGATCAAGACAACATTTCAGAGAGAGAGCCAAGGGAAATAAATGCACTCACTTCACTCCCCTACCTCATTCTGATCTCCTGCCAAAGCTCCCTATTGGCTTAAATGAACCAGAAACTAGAGAGATATGGACATGTGGATATAGTCCATATGGCCAGACTGCCAGCACACATCTGATGAGGCAGGGTAGAGAGTGTATCTGGAAGGATGGATCAAAGATATTTGACACAGAGGCTCTGATGCTTGGTGCCCTGCCCAAATGACAAATGTCTACAGTTATTAAATGTTAAAAAATGTATAATGCACATACATGACAAAACAATTTTTAACTAGGAAATGGAAAACTTTTACATTATTATTTTTAAAAGTCTAGTTTTAAACACTATATTAAAATTCCTCTTTTGATTCAAATGAATAAATTATCTTTCTACTGGGAACATACTTTACAAAACAACATATTCTCAAAATTAGATTACAAAAATAGAGCATTTTAGTCTATAATACCAATTTCAAATAGTACTATTTTTTGATGCTTTACAAAAAGAGTCCTCGAGGGATCAATTTTAAAAAATAATTTCCTAGAAACAGTATAGAGAAGTATATTTATTCTCACTGTTCTACAAGATTTTTTATGTTCTTTGAGGCATACCTTGGAGATATTGCAGGTTCATTCCAAACCACTGCAATAAAGTGAGTATTGCAATAAAGCAAGTCATGAATTTTTTTGGTTGCCCAGTGCCTATAAAAATTATGTTTATACTATACTGTAATCTGTTAAGTGTGTAATAGCATTATGTCTAAAAAGATGTACATACCTTAATTAAAAAATAATGCTGTTAGAAAAATGGCACTGATAGACTTGCTCTGTGTAGGGTTGCTACAAACCTTCACTTTGTAAAAAATGCAGTATCTGTGAAGTGCACTAAAATGAAGTATGACTGTAATTTATTTTCATTTTACATTGTTTGCTTTTGGCCTCTGCAAGTAATAATCTAAAATGTGAGAGTTCATTTTACTCACTTGACTGCACTTTTAATTATACCCTTATGGCACTAAAGGAGCATCTACACAGCCTAGTTCTCTCTTGATTTAGATGGAAGTACATAAACTAAAATCTAGTGAAAGTATCTCTAACAGCTTTCAACTGAGTTTGAAAATGCTTTTCTTTACAGTATGAGCTACATGGTATCTATATCAGTTAAGGTAACCCAAACGAAACAAACTTTTAGTTCTTAGTAGTCTAATGAAATTCAACAATTCATCCAATGCATATTTTGAGTATCTTCTAAGTGTTCCAGATTTTTGAGCTACATCACTGAATTATAGAGAAAGATTTCTGTGCTCCTGAAGCTCACATTCTGGCCGTGGAGACAAGCAATATGTAATAAACATAATAAATATATGAATTGCATAGTACGTTAGAAATGGATATATGCTACAGAGAATGGAAAAAGTAAAAGAGATAAGAGGGACTGGGTTGTGGGGCATGTTGCAGAGTTAGGATTAGCTTCATTGAGAAGGTAATATTTATATCAAGATATGAAATAAGTGTGGGAGGTGACCAAGCTGGAGCAAGAGCTTTCCAGAGAGAAAAGCCATATTCTATATATAAGAGAGTGTGCATGTCCTGAAATTAAAAGACAAGTGTTACTTAGCTGGTATATCATATTTTTCACTTAACCTCTTCTTTATTACATCTAAAACACCATACTTCCTCACCAAGAATTCTGGTTCTCAAATACAGTGGAGATGATCGAATAAGAATAGTCTCATAATTACCCATTTGCTTTACCTCTTATTCCATATATAATACCAATACTATTACCACCAATTATGATTACTGAAAATAGTTAAGACATTTTTTTGGTTGTTCCCATTTCCTCTATTTTCTTGTGGCTTTTAGCATTGTATGTTGCATATAAGAGCATATAGCCATTACATAGTATATTCTCTCCCTTCTATTTACATTCAGTATTAATTCTATAAGTAAGTGTATATTTGATGCTCACCACCAGTCTTATATTGATGTATCTCTATACATATTGATTTTCTGAAGTTTGTTATTTAATTCCTCAGAAAGGGGACACGGCAAGAGCATTTCCTGAGTTCTTGTATGCTGATAACATACATGCTATCTATACTTGAAAGTCAGTTTTGCTGGATATAAAGTCCTTTGCTAAAATATTTAAAATATATTAATCCAATTTGTTGTGGTATAAAGTACTAGTGTCAAATAGTTTGAAGATAATCTAATATTAGTTCTCATTTACTATTTTTTGTCTAGGCACCCAAATACTTTATTTTTAGGGTCCATACTAAAGAAGTATCTTTCTGTTGATGGTTCTAGGTTGATATTTGTAGGTACACAGTATACTCTTTCAAATTGTAGTTACAGATATCTTATTTTTAATTCAGAAAAGTTTTCTTGAATTATAGTTTATTATGTTTTTTTCCCCTTGCTTTGGCATTTTCTTCAGAAATGCATATTATTTGTGTGTTGGATTTTCTTTGTCTATCGTCAGTATTGGTTTTTTCCTCAAATTATTTTCATCTCATTTTCTTATGTGTTACTCCTTTTTATTTTTTATTTATATTAAGACATTATTTACTGTGTTTATTCATTTTTGTCCACTGTAGTTTTTAGTCCAGTGTTAATTTCTAAAATTATTTCCCCCCTTATTTCTAATTCTTGAGTTCTGTCTTCTCATTTCTGAGTTTTTCTAATTCTGATTTATGTGGCTCTTTATATCACATCATTTTATTAACATATTTTTGTTTGTTTTGAATAGTAAGTTACAGTTTAAATCTGTTTTATGGGATGCCTATCTGGTATGCTTTAGTTGTCTATGGGAATACTAGTTTGTTCTATAGTCTCTCTTTTGTTTTATAGTAATTTTGTGTGGGATTTGTTCCCAATACAGTATATACTGGTCAATTTTATTTGCAACTAGTTTTCTTGGACTTTTAGAAGGCAGAATTCAAGATATCTTTTCTAGTTTAACAGGCCCCCCCACCCCCTTTTCTATTGTATTCACATAGTGTGCGAGAATATGGTGATTTGCTTTCTGAAGTTTTCTAGCTCTGTCTCCCTCTCAATTTTTATTTTGACCTTCTCTGTCCTTTGTCTCCATTGTCCATATCCTTTTCAGTTTTGATTCCACTCCCACCAATTTCTCTTCAATGTTGAGCCCTCTCTTGGAAGAGAGTCCTGCTCAGTGTAAAGAGTTCACAGGAGCTACTGCTCAATTACTTTAGACTTTTCCATGGGTCCCTCGTGTGTCTCTACTCTTAGAGTGGTCAAAACCCTTGTTAGCTTTAGATGTTGTTCTCAAGTTGGCACCCCCTGATTTTCAGTGAGTACCTGGGTTATTTGGGATTCTATATTCTTTAGGTCACTCCATTTTTCAGTCACTCCATTTGTGCTTCTTCCTTCAGAAATTATGACACTAGGAAGTTCTAGAAATTGGTGAATTTTTTGGTCACAAACTTGTACTTTGGGGTTAGAGGGAGCACTATTTTTGTTATCCATAGGTTTTTAGTTTTATTATCTAGTTGCTCTATCTAAGGGGATTGGGAAGTTACCTAAACCATACTTCCTCTACTGCCTTCCTAGAATCTCCCTCATCTTGCCTTTTATGATTAAAATACATCTGTTTAAATTTTCATCTCATGGAAGACTTGAAAACATTATCTCAAAACATTATCTCATTTTTCCCAGGGACCCCTGGAGTCCATAAATTGCCATAAGCATTCTCATGACAATTATCCAAGAACAACCTCTAAGATGATGAGCTGCCCTGTTTAGAGGATCACTTTCAGTAACTTTTCATAGCTGAATTCTTGCTATGACTCAGACCCTTTGAAAGCTGTTTGGAACCTTAGAGATCAATGCCAAGTATTCCTCTGGGGCCGGGAGCAGCAACTTTTCCATTATACACCCAGAATCATCATTTCTCAAAACTTCTGCCTTTCAATAGAAAAACATGATCATTAGTGTTAGAATGATTTTCCTTTCAGTAGTTATCACCGATCTCATCTGGACCTGAATAAGCTAAAAATATTTTGGGAGTTGACATATTTCCACATCTTCTAATGGGCCATATGCCAGGGTTTCATTTTCAAGTTCCCTAAAATCACATGAGAAGTGAGATTTTGATATTATTAATATAGCTTTTTAAAGATAATCAATGAATCATCATCTTCAGCCAATTATTCACTTTTATATTACCCTCACAGTATTTACTCATGATGTTATTTTTGGGGGCCAATCAGTCCCAATGACTGACTTGTCTAAGGTATAGACAGTCTTATTAATGAGTCACTGCCTAGCACCCTGCATGATTCGAGAATATCTTAAAACAACCGTTATCAGGATTTCCAAATCCAGGAAGAAGATTAAAGGACATTCTTTAAATAGACATAATCAGTACTACAGCACCTAATTAAACAGATTTCTATTAGGGGCTGAAAATGTCATTAAATTGGCTGTGTGCTGCTGTGATTAGTTATTCAAGTAAACCTGTGAAGCCAAATGAAAGTTGAAGCAGTCATAAGCTTTCTAATAATGCATCTATTCTAGAATTTTTTCCCAGAAATCAACATCAATTTTGTTAGGCAGTATTCAGAATCCATTACATTCTACTTTCTTGAAAACTCAGAAAACATCAGCACCATCATCCTATCCATTCCTTTTTTCACAATTCTGGCTAGTTAGATTTTGTCAGAGTATACCAGAAGCAATTCCTTCAGAAGTAACATGGTTCAAATCTTCAGTTCATTCTCAGATGAGGGGAAGCACGGCACCCTCACACATTGTTGGTGTGATGTAATCTATTACAGTATTCTGAAGGGTAATTTGGAATTAGATACCAAGAAGTCTACAAAAGAATATTCTCTTTAATTTAGTAATCCCACTTCCAGAAATATATATATTCTAAAGAAACAATGAGAGCTGTACACAAAAGTTTCTGTGAACAATATGTTCACTGAAGCACTTTTAGAATAGGGGGATCCTAGAAACAACCATGTTCCACCACCATTAGGAGAATGGATAATGAGGTATGCAACAGCCACATAGATGGTGGAAAACAATAGAGCCAATAAAATATCATGTTTGGGAATACTCAGAACTAGGAAATGATCAGTACATTTAATTTTTTAAAAAGCAAGTTGAAATTGGTATATAAATTATGAATTTAAATTTGTTTTATGCACATGGACACCGCAAGTGTCTATGTGTGCAGAGAGAGAGAACAGAGACAGAGAGAGAAAGATAAAGAGAGACAGAGAGGAAGAATTTTAGACACCAACATCAGGCTATAAGAAATTATGCATTCTTATATTTCTCTAATTTTTATTTATTTATTTTTTTTGTGGTACGCGGACCTCTCACTGTTGTGGCCTCTCCTGTTGCGGAGCACAGGCTCCAGATGCATGGGCTCAGTGGCCATGGCTCACGGGCCCAGCCACCCCGCGGCATGTGGGATCTTCCCGGACCGGGGCACGAACCCATGTCCCCTGCATCAGCAGGCGGACTCTCAACCACTGCACCACCAGGGAAGCCCTATTTCTCTAATTTTAATTTAATGTTCTTCAATCCCCTACTCACTCACTGTCATTCTTAGGGCCTCCTTCTACCTCAAAGAAACTTAAAAAAATATATATTGGATTTAAGTAGTTACAGAAAATAGATGTAGGGACCAAGTTATTAATCCATGATATTTATCATTTTTTCAATGCTCCTAAGCTACAGGATATTCCTATCAAGTATGGTCCCTACAATTTGTCTCTTAGACACTAATGTTTCTGGAAGCTGCAGGGATGTTTCTCACAGCGCTCCTGCACACTGGCACATATTTGGAACCCTATAACTATTTCCCAATCTGGAGATCTCATTTTTCATTGTTCCCTAGTCCAGGGCAAAGCACTAAATTCTCCCTGGCTCTTTGCTTCTGACTCTGTCTCTCAAACTTCTTCCCTTCAGATACACATTGAATCCTCATAAAGGGAATTAAGCCCCCAAACTCTTGATTTTCACAATGGTTGGGAGGAAGTAATAGGGAATCCAATTTTCTTTCCTATTGGTGGAAGTGGGGAAAGAGATGTTAGTACATACTTATTTCTTAATTACTCATCCTATTACATAAACAAAGCAGAAAAAAGTTTAAGACTGAGATGATATATAACAGAACAGTGTTCATCACTGGGTACAAGGATAGTGAGTGGAGTTTTTGTTTGTTTAGTTTGGTTTGGTTTTTACTTCTAGCTATTTTCCTATTTTTCTATAATGAGCACATAGAACTAGATAAAAATTATAATTAGAAAAATAAACATTTCATATTAAAATGGAAAGAAACCCTATCCTAAAATAGACTGATAGTTGCTCTCACTGAGAAGAATCAACAGGTATATTGGTATAAGAATATGCTAAATGTTTGTATTATTCAAGAATTATTGATGAACAACCAATGTGACAAGACTAAATGGATCAGTGAATGTAGAATCCCAGACATTGTATGTGGGCAGAGAGAAAGAATATGTAGAACTACGGAATATATGAGCTGAGATTGAGAAGATCAATAATGTAGGGATGAGGATGAAGAGATAAGATGCTTTGAAGTAAACTGGTCTTTTGTCCTCTTATGGAAAGCCTACCTGTGAACCCTCACAAGATAAACAGCAAGAAAGGAAAAGAAAGTTGCTTGGAAGCAGAGAAGCATCTGCTGGCATTTTGTCCAGGGCTAAAACCTGGAAAGGAAGAAACATTCAAATAATTACTAGATAACAGATTCGGTGCTACCACAGTTTACCCTAACATTCAGTTAGTAACATATTAATCTCCGTAGGACATTCCTTCAAAAAATGTCTCATGAATTATCTTAATTAAGGTTTTTATTAATACCTTTCTTGACCACTCACTCATACAGCCAATGATTTTGAAGGCCTTGCACACTTTTAATGAGACAGTAGCTGGATAAGAGAACAGAGAGTAGAGAGTAAAGGGGAAAGATGATTTAGATATGCTGGAAAGGATGGGTATTTCAGAAGACCTAGAAATGCAGAATAAGAAACGTTTTTCCCCTAGTTCTACCAACAGTAAGGGGCCACAGAAGATTTTGAGAAAAGGAATAGAAATGTCAAAATATGTTTCCCAGTAACATGAATTTAGCAGCAGGAAAAAAATGGGTGGGGAAAATACTGGGGCAAAAGTGAAACAAAGGAAAACACAGTTAAGTGGATATAATGATGTTGGTTTCCAAGCAGAAATAAGGACCAGGGCTTTCATTCCAACCAACTATACATCCTCTCATTTTGGTGAATTTAGCATTACATTAAATACCCTGGTTTTTAAGTTTGTAGTTTGCTCATTTCTAACTATTCCTTCTTCCACCACCTCTCTACTACCTGCTCACTTGGTCATATTCTAGATTTTGTCGTTACAAAAAGTAATATCACTGTATAAGTGTCATCTGTCACCTCATTGTTCAGCAGGATTGATTCCATTTCTCTGGCTGGACAAGTGGGAGTCCTTCCATCCTTCCCCACTCCATGTGTACCCTTTCTGAAGGTACAATGGCTAACTCTCCTTGGTGAAGGAAGACTATTCTCCCGTAAGAATCACAGATCAGCATGCTGCCACTTAGGAAAAAGCATGTCAGATCAAGGACTCAATCCCTCTCAGTACTATTTTGTTTTGTTCTGTTTTGTTTCTTCTTAAATGAGCTCATAATAAGAGAATGCAGACTTTTGACTCTCACTTTCCATGACTCAACTTTTCCTTGGTGTTTGTAACGAATTCTTTTCATCTTGGAGTATAAATTCAAAGAAAAGGGCTTCGAGACCACAATAAGCTCTCTGGTCATCAGTTTTTATAATTAGTTCCTCAGAGATGTGGCTGCATCTCTGTCAGTGATAAGTAGATCAAAAGTCCCTTATTTTAATTATAGTTGATACAAGGAAGTATTTTTTTTTTTCCTGAAGTTGTATGAATTGAATTCTGATCACTCAGAGTATGGGTAAATGACTTAAGTCTTCCCATCTAAGTTTCAAATTCTATATTTTCTGTTCTTAAAATGTTTCTCTATCAAGTAAACATATTTAAAAGACATATTTTGTTACATGCATGTCAAGACAGACCATGAGTCAAATCTAAATTTCCTTTTAGACTAATACTATAAATCAATAACATCTGTTGATAAGAACTTGTAAGGAATATGAGATGTTAAAAATATTCTTCATTATAAATGACAATTGCCATCCTATTTGAGAAGTGATTGAGGTTCCTTGGATGTGTGTTTCTCTTTTACTAATATGTAAGATGAAAATAAATATATAGAGTGCATTTTCTATTGGAAGTCATCACAATTCATGGGAAATGGGAGAATCTTCTTCAAAATGTTTAAGCTATTTCTTTGTCTAAAATCTTAAAACGTTTGGATGACAAATTTCAGGATAGAAAAAGCAATGTATAATTTCAGGGCAGGCTCAAGTGGCCACTCCGATTTACCTTTTTAGTTTGCATTTACGTTAGTAGAATAAACCCTCTAACTTTTTTCACCCTCTATAAAACTTTTCAATGTCTGATTTATACAACCCACAAATCATTTTACTGTTTTATTTTGTTTTAATATGTGCGTTTCATTTTTGTCTAGATGATAACCTCTTAAGGATAAACACGATTTCTCTTTGTTTTTAAATTTTTTTTAGGACTCAGCACTACACCTGGAACATGGAAGGTGCTGAATAAATATAATAGCTAATCTTCCTAACACAATTTTTAGTGATTAGGTGAGTTCTTCCCAAACCTATATATATTAGAACCACTTGGGTAATGTAAAACAAAATCCAGGTCCTACTCAGGTTTCCTGAATCTGTGAGTAATAGGGCTAAGGAATTGTTAGATACTGACATAATCTATCTACTGCACTGAGCACTGCTCAGTACTCTATTAGTTATTTTATTTAAAATACTCTCAACAATCAATTTAAATTACTCTCAAAAATCCTATAAAGTTGATGTTAACAGCTATGTTACACTAATAATAATAATAATAATAAACAATAATGTTAACCAAAATTTCAGAAACAGAGATCTGATTGAAATAAAGAGGTGCTTCTTTGGGGTTTGTTAGGACTGCAGCCTGGAAGATACAGATTCAAGAAGCGCTTGAATTGTGTTCTGCTGGACTACAAAACGGGGGAGGATTATAAAGGCCAAAATTGCAAGGCCACGGTCAGTTACATGAGTTGTGTATCAAGAATTATCACTGGAGCTGGCAAAAAGTAAGGGTGCTTGTTAACCAAGAAGTGGCTGGGGTCTGAAATGATTGCATAGTTACAAGGGGGAAAAACCTTAAGATACAAGGTTACAGCTAGCAGATATTGTTCTGAAAACAGCTTGTGTCCTTGGGTTAGGTATAGATTAAGATTAACTTGAACTTTCTCAGTGGTGCAAGGATGTGTCTGAAGCCGGGTCCTCAAGGGCCACCAGAGTCAATTTGTGTGTGCCTCAACAGTGATTACTCCATTCTAATTTCAATTTGTCATCAGTAATGATAACAGCTAACATTTGCTATGTGCTTATTCTATACCAAAGTTTAAGTGTCTTTCACTCATTAACTGATAAGAGGACAAAAGGAGTTAAGTGACTTCCTGAGATTTGGAAGCTAGCACATGGAAGAGGCTGGATTTGAACTCATGTTTTCAACAGCAAAACTTTTTTCACTGCATCATGATGTCTTCCAGCAAAAAATTTATTTGCTAACTTACATCAAAATGCAACATTCTCACATTACTTAAAAGCACCCTAATTACACTTCTCCCATTCTCTCTATGGTTTTTGTTTTCTGAGATTTCTATTCAGGGGAGGCTAGTCTGCCCAAAGTTTCCTCAGTCAATCTCTAAGGTATCTTCAAGGCTATTTTACAAGCAGAAACCATAGCTGTCTCAGACTTCTCTATTTACCAAAATGATAGAGGCCAATAACCTGGATTACTAGTCTACACAGGTCAGATGTAGAGAATATGGGAGTAGTCCCTCTGCGAGACAAAAAAAATATTGATAAATAAGTAACTCAGAGAATATAATAAAATTACCTTCCATTATAGAAGCCTAGCCACTGACTCTATTCTTAACAATTGCTTTTTTTCCAATACTTATCAAAGTTAATCTCACAGAAATTTCAGTATTTTATGATCTTTCCGATTTTCTTATCAGTCCCATTTCAGCTGTGCTGTGTAAACAAATTTAGGCTCTCCCTGATATCTGATGAGACTTTCATTTTACTTTTTAAAATCATTAGGACTGGAATCATAGTCACCATCCAACCTTCTCTGCCTACTCCTCTAAGCCCCTGCCACAAAACAAAATCCAGGGGTTCTCACTGAAGCTGGATTCACTTACATGCTAAAAAATAAGGTGTATAAATGCTGTGTCAAAGTTAACAGCTCTGTACTTGACAGGATGCCACATACAAGCTAAAATGTCCAGATAAAGCACATGATGGAAAAGACTTGGGAATTTGGAGTGGAACACCTTGGGTTGTGGAACACCTTGGGTTGTGGAACTGTTCCTGGCTTTTACCAATTTGTTCAAAAAAGTCACCATTCTGAGCCTCAGTTTTCTCATTTGCAAAATGTAAATAATAATATGTATGTGATAAGGTTGTGGTGAAGACTAATGAGATAATATATGCCTCACTGCCTCCCACCCCACCCAACAGGGACTAGCACGCTGGTCTCGGTGTGCGTTTCCTTCCAGCACACTGATGAGCTTTGCCTCTGTAGGGAAGTGGGGACAAAGTCTGAAGCTGCACTTAACCTTGTGCCTACACTAAGTCAACACTGGGCAGTCTCTGCCACTCACGCTGACTGACACATGCTCCTCAGGATTCCCATCAAGTTAACTCAGAGTTCTAAGACTTCAGACACAAACTAGAAATCCTGTACAAGCGATATCATGCAATGGTGAGAGGAAAGAGAAAAGCAATGTGAGATTTATGTAATAAATGTGTGAGGGCAGAGAGGTGAGACAGGCATCATTAAAGGAATAAAGTCTTAAGGATATGGTTTTTATATCTCACTAATACCCTTCATTGATTGTCCAGACATCAGCCTTATTCTTTTAAATAAATAAGAATGAGGAAAGCATAATTTGTCCATGCAAAGTGCCCCCAAGTGCTCTATTTCCATTGAAAGAGTGGTGTACAGGGATGAAGAAACACAGGTACCTCTAGATCTTGGAATATCATATACTAAGAGTGCCAACAATTATTCAAAAAGTATAACAGAATTTTATGAAACTTTTCACACCTCTATTTCTCACTGGATCTTCTCAACAACTCTCTGAGATAGACAAGGAAGATATCATTGTTGTCCCCATTGTATAAATGAGAAAACTGTGACACTTATCCACTATGTCATGCTGCATAATAACCCCCAAATTTCAGTGGATTACAAAGACAAGTGTCTACTTCTCACTCATGTACAGGGTAGTTGTGAATTACCTTGGCTGTGTTTCATATCTCCTTTATTCTAGGACCAAGGCTGAAGTAGCAGCTCTCTCATTTGCATGGCAGAGGTTAAAGGGAAATGGTGGAACCACATACAGTCCTTAGAGCTTTGGTTGAGACTTAGCATACAACACTCTACTCACATTTCTTTGGCTAAAGCAAGTCACGTGTTCAAGTCTATTTTTAGAAGTAGAGGGACTATAATCCTTTTATAGGGAACAGAGGGAAAAACAGGACAACAACATGGACAGAGAGAAAGTATTAGAGGTGAAATTAAAACTGAGATTTTTCTGATCCTTAAGTGCAGTACTATTAGACCTAGCATACTCCAGTGGTGAATGGACATAGTCAACACTGAAAACTAATCTACTGTATGAGTGAATGAAAGAAAGAAAAACAGGATGAATGAGTGTTATCCATGTGGTTTCCCCTTCTTTGTGTGAGAATTCTAGTGGATAATTATTGAGACTTTTGATTGCCAGATATCTTAGACGTCTCTACACAACTCATAACCGTGTAGGATTGAGCCCAGGAGACCAGGAAAAACACCAGAAATATACCAACACAGTCTAAAAGAAATGCCATAACAGGAGAGTTTCTCTACAAGATAATAGACACTGCTACACTTCAAGAGCAGTCTTTGAATAAAAGCTAAAGATTAACAATTCTTACCAGTAGGACGTTGAGAAGATGGACATGAGGTTCATCATGGTTAAAGGTTCTGATTCTTTCACAAACACACTCATAGGAATGAGTGAAAGACTTGATTTATAAAGTAGAGTGTCAAGAAGGTGGACCTGTGCAGGTTGGAATGCACAGCTTATTTCAATTCAGCTTTTCCCCCAATTAGACTGCCAACTTCCTTCTTAGTCATTCAACAAGTATTTACTGTGAGCCAATTATATGCCAGAAATGATTTAAGGTACAAGAGGTATAAATTTTAAAAGGAATAAACATTTCCCCTTCACATGAACCTCTTTTCTAGTGTAATAAACAATGATTTCTCTGACTGCATATATAAGAAAATAAAATATATGGACAGTCAGATCGCCATAAATTCTACAGAAAAAAAAAAAGGGAGTAAGAAATCTCGGGGAAGAGATTGGTAGGGCGAATTGTAATTTAATAGAATGGTCATGGAAGGATTTGAGAAGATGACCCTTGAACAAAGGCCAGAATGCATTGAGGAAGCAAACCATGTAGATCTGGGTAAGAGTGTTCCAAGCAGAGGAAACAGAGAGTATTCAGCAGGTCTAAGAAAAAATGAGCAGCCAGTGTGGCTGGACCTGAGTCAATCAAAAGAGGATAAAAGGAAGAAATTAGTTCAGAAGGGTAACTACTGTAACCCACGCTTTGTAACTAATGCAAAAGATGGCAGTTCGGTAAAAGTTTGTTGACTGAGATAAGGCATCAATAAACATTAGTTAGATTTGAACAGTGGAGATAAGGTAGATGAAGAAATTCTGCATAACTTGGAATGTCTGTGGAGTTTTACAGTGTCTGAATCCTACCCTGTGATGCCAGACGCTGTTCAGCTCTGCATGGCAGAAGGATATGAGCATGAATCATCACTGACTCATGGACCCAGCTCATTTCACCTCCAGTGCTCGCCTTAAGTCACAATGACCTTTCCTGACCCCTTGTAATGGCAGCACAGTGGGGACCACAGTTCCTGGATAGTGCACCGTGAATAGGGTGGTAAGCCAGTACTGTTTCTTGTCCCTGGGAGTGAAAGGGAAAGCGAAGCCAAAGAACAATGATTTAATGTCACATTTTTCTTCCCTCAATCGAGAAATGTATCAGAAAATCACCATAAAACTTGCTATTTTTAACAAGTAGTCTTTGCAAAGTGATTTTGGTCTTTTTCAGAGAGTCAAGGACTTTTTAAAGACATTAAAGAATTTATTACTTTTACTCATGTAGAATAAAATACAGGAATATAGGGATCACAGAATCCTGAAGTATTTCCTTTAGAAACATCCTGGTTGGAAAAGGAGTTTCTATTTTTAAGAGGGAGATGAGACTAGGTTATCTTAAATCCTTTTTAACACGAAGTTTGTATAATATTAATCCACTAAATTGGAAAAATTCAAATACTGTTTTGATTGAGGTAGAAATTTAGCCAAATGCCTTTACACTGTTCCCAACTGCTATGGACTGAATTGTATCCCCCCAATTCATATACTGACACTCAAACCCCCGAGGTGACTGTATCTGTAGAGAAGGTCTTTAGGAGGTAATTAAGGTTAAGTGAGGTTATAAGTGTGGGGCCAAAACTTCATAGGTCTGTGGCCTTATAAGAAAGAGAGAGAGCTTTCTCTTTCTCTCTCTCTGCCATGTGAGGACACAGTGAGAGGGCAACCAGTAGCAAGCCAGAAAGACAGCCCTTACAGACACTGACTCTGCTGGTATCCTAATCTTGGATTTGCTGTCCCCAGAACTGTGAGAAAATAAGTTTCACTTGTTTAAGCCACTCAACCTGTGGAATTTGGTTATGGCAACCTGAACAGATTAAGTCACCAACCTGCCCACCTTTCTAGAAATGATATTTATTCCTGAAGGAAAAATTGATTCATATCTCATTCTTGTTTGGGAGGTAAATTCTGAAAATTTATACGACAGTCAAATATATGTGAGACTTTAAGATCTTCTCTTAGACTGCCAATGTCTCACTGGTATGGACTGGTCCTACTGGTCCACCACCAGCACATGGGGTGAATGGAAAAATGCATGCAAAGAATCTTTTCTCTGGTGAAACTCTGGGAAAGAAGGAAAATACTGAACAATATGTTGCCTTGCAGCACCCATGTGAAATGAAAGCCTTGTTGTCTTTGGCACCCACCTCTGTGCTCATTATATGTCAGGATACCAAGCAGTAGAAAATTCATTTGTGCTTTTTATTTTTCTAATTTAAAATTACTGGCTTGATACTAGCTCACTCAGTATCAAGATTCTGTCTCGAGATCAATAAAAGCAATCACTTTTTTTTAAAAAATCTTTATTGGAATATAATTGCTTTACAATGGTGGGTTAGTTTCTGCTTTATAACAAAGTGAATCAGCTATACATATACATATATCCCCATATCTCCTTCCTCTTGCACATCCCACCCCTCTAGGTGGACACAAAACACCGAGCTGAAACCCCTGTGCTACGTAGCTGCTTCCCACTAGCTATCTATTTTACATTTGGTAGTGTATATATGTCCATGCCACTCTCTCACTTCGTCCCAGCTTACCCTTCCCCCTCCCCGTGTCCTCAAGTCCATTCTCTATGTCTGCATCTTTATTCCTGTCCTGCCCCTAGGTTCTTCAGAACCATTTTTTTTTTCTTTTTTAGATTACATATATATGTGTTAGCATATGGTATTTGTTTTCCTCTTTCTGACCTACTTCCCTCTGTATGACAGTCTCTAGGTCCATCCACCTCACTACAAATAACTCAATTTCATTTCTTTTTATGGCTGAGTAACATTCCATTGTATATATGTGCCACATCTTCTTTATCCATTCATCTGTCGATGGACACTTAGGTTGCTTCCATCTCCTGGCTATTGTAAATAGAGCTGCAATGAACATTGTGGTACATGACTCTTTTTGAATTATGGTTTTCTCAGGTATATGCCCAGTAGTGGGATTGCTGGGTCGTATGGTAATTCTATTTTTAGTTTCTTAAGGAACCTCCATACTGTTCTCCATAGTGGCTGTATCAATTTACATTCCCACCAACAGTGCAAGAGGGTTCCCTTTTCTCCACATCCTCTCCAGCATTTATTGTTTGTAGATTTTTTGATGATGGCCATGCTGACTGGTGTGAGGTGATACCTCATTGTAGTTTTGATTTGCATTTCTCTAATGATTAGTGATATTGAGCATCTTTTCATGGGTTTGTTGGCAATCTTTATATCTTCTTTGGAGAAATGTCAACTTAGGTCTTCTGCCCATTTTTGGATTGGGTTGTCTGTTTTTTGGATATTAAGCTGCATGGGCTGCTTGTATATTTTGGAGATTAATCCTTTGTCAGTTGAAAAGCAATCACATTTTAATGCCACTGTAGACTTAGGTACCTGAGATTTAGCAATACCCTCAAATAGATGTCAGCACATAAAACAGAAAAAAAAAGTTTATTGCACACAAGAAATTCTAAGTACATAAAAAAGTACCAATTCTTACCCCTAGATGTTTGTTTTTTGCTTTACGCGGGCCTCTCACTGTTGTGGCCTCTCCCGTTACGGAGCACAGGCTCCGGACGTGCAGGCTCAGTGGCCATGGCACATGGGCCCAGCTGCTCCACAGCACGTGGGATTTTTTTTTCTGTAGTGTCTTTTTCTGGTTTTTGGTATTGGGGTAATGGTGGTCTCATAGAATGAATTTGGGAGTGCTCCATCCTTTTCAATTTTTTGCATAATTTGAGAGGGGTTGATATTAGCTCTTCTATGCATGTTTGTTAGAATTCCCCAGTAAAGTCATCTGGTCCTAGACTTTTGTTTTGCTGCCATCTGAGCAGCATCTCTGTGTTCACCTGGGCAGGTGTCCTTAGCACCAATTGTTCTCTCTCCCTGTCTTCCTTGGCCAGGCAGCTGGGCCAACTGTGTCCCCTTTGCTTTAAAATAAAGGTCTTGGAGAAGTTTCATAACTTTGCCCCTTTGGTCCATTAAATTACAAACAAAACTCACATCTACTGAATTTACAGAGGCTACTGCTAGGTTCTTACCCCTTCACACTTCCGCACTCTTTTTTGCCTCCTTCTTTCAGCTTTATTTGACATCACTCTCCTGCTTTCTCATTCTCTGACTCTAATTTGAGTGATAAGCTTTCACTTTGACTTACACACCAATCTGTTTCTGGGCTCTGGGTCTTCCTTCCTCCTTGTCCCTTTGATTGGAATTTTCTTCTCTTTCCTGTTTACTTGATCAATTTTTTTTTTTACCTTTTATATGTCAACTTAGATGTCAGGAGACTTAGTGCGATCTCTCAGGTTTCTCATTTTATGTATTCAGTGTATATTGTGCTTCTGTAAGACACATTTATTAAAATTAAATTACTTCTATATTTATTTGTCAACTGGTTGCCTCCTGCACCAGCCCATAAGTTGCTGTTTTGTTCAAGGATACAACTCCAGCACTTACCACCATGCCTGGCAGATAGTAAATTCTCAGTAATACTTGAATGGATGAATGAATGAATGAACATGTGATTTGCACATCCCTTTCCCATTACTTCTCATGGTAAATATAACTTCTTCTTTGACTAGTTCCTCTACCAAAGCTAATCATCCTCTACTATAATACAACATGCCAGACAGAAGGTTCATTCTTCCCTCCATTCCAGAATTTTATATTTATACTTTTCAGTCCAAATTCAAATAAGCATATTTGCTGGACTCTCGGAGACTCAAAATATCTCTTTAATCAATTCCCAATATGTAGCTGTTGATTCTTTCAGCCTTAGTTTGCTCAGCAGAGTCGTATGGTTTCTGTCCATAAGAGTCTCCCCTGTACTCTATGGCTAAAGAGCTCCTCTCAATGCCTGTGAAGCAGATCAAGGTCAACTCCTCTTGACAACGTTCGCTAAATAGCCTCTTCCCCTCACTGTGGTCCACACGTTTTTTCCTTTTCTTTCTTATACTCCTTGTCTTTGTGGTTCTTGCTGAAGATCAGAGAGCGCTATACAGGTCTCTTTCAAATCTGTTTCTGCGGCCTTTGTCTTGTCTCTTTCTAGCAGGTATTTTGGGATTAAAGCCCAGCATGCTTCCACTCCCTTTCTGCCTGCCTGCTCCGCAACCTGGGGAGGTTTCTTGCTTGTCAGCACTTTCTCCAGTCATAGTTTTTCACTCTTCTTTTTAAACCTCACTATGGAGGAAATACTGGGACCCTCGTGATAACCCCAAAAGTCAGCAAGCACCAGGTAAGATTTTGGGAAAACTGTGGATTTAGGGACAGAGAATCTATAGAGAATCTCCACTTAAAGTTGAAAATTTCTTCTCCTAATACGTGAAGCAAGTATATGTTTTGGTGGAGAATTTGATTCTCCAAAAATGCTTCGTGTGAACTGCCTGTAAGAAAGCTAGTTGGAGTGATAAAGGTCAAATTTCCCAGGGGACTCTCAGTGTTTATGTCCATGGAGAGGGAAGACTTGGGGCCCAGAACCAGAGTCCTCCAGTCATCTCAGCCTGGCCTAGTGGGACCTTCAGTGGGAACCAGAAGCCCTGGGGGCCAGTCACTCCATTCAACTGCTGGTGCAGAGTTACAGGCAGAGGAAGAGAAGTTGAAGAATGTGGATTAAGGTGACAATAAATAAAGATGTCTTGCAAAAATAAGAGAGCAGCTGTGCAGGGCCAACGACTGGGAAGGTAGGGAAAGGGAAAAAGGGAAGTATTGCTGTGGATTATAAATTGTAATTTTAAGATTTTAACCAATACTGAATTCCTTCTTTAATTACTTTTGGCTTTTAGACTGTGTTTTTTTTTTGGACTGCAGTGCTGTGCAGAGACTGGGCCACAGGGTTGTGTTTTTTTTGGTTTGGCTTTTGTTTATTGGTTTTTGTGGGTGTTTTTCCTTAATGTTCTTTTTGGATTTCATTTCTTGCCTGTGGTTTTGTATTTAGTTACAATTCTCAGCTATGCTTCTGATGAACAAAATCAACACAGATCTTATGCCAAGGGTATATTTTCGCCATGACTGCCTGACCACTGGATACAGGGTGTAGGGAGTAGGGCTAAATTAGATGTGAGTCATTATGGTTCTTGGAATATAAGTACAAAGTCAGTGGGGAGAATGTACAATTGAGGACAGGATGCTGCAGGCAGACAGACTCACACAGCATTACATGAAACTGTAAACTTGAAAGGAGTGTTGTTTTTAATCTGAACTCCATGGATCCTCAATATCATAAGCTATCAGAGTCCTTTTAGGACAGCAAGAGGAGTCAGGGGAAATCAGTCAAGATGGCAGAGTAGGAGGTCATGAAACTCACCTCCCTCCATGAACACATCAAAAATACATCTACATGTGGAACAATTTTCACTGGAAACTGGCAGAAAGACTCCTGTACAGCCAAGGCTGTTAGAAAGATCTACATGTAATCAGGTAGGAAGGGAAGAAAAGTGAACAGGTTGGGACTTGTGCCCCTGGAGGGGACTCAGAGGAGAAGGGAGAATACACAGGTGGAGACCTACCCCTGGGGAGTGGGTGGTGAAAACCACAGATTGGGCACCCCAGGCCTGGGGTCCCACACAGAGGAGATGAGCTCCCTTGGCTGGTTGGAAGACCTCTGGGACTAACGGGAGGGCTGTGGGAAGCCTAGACTCTGCTCATGAGGAGTTTGTACCCACTGGCTTGCCCCCAAAAGCAGAGTGGAGAGGGCAGTTAGAAGAATGCTCTAGTGCTGTCAGTTTTCCTGCAACTGCCTCTATGTGAGCCCCTGCCCGAGCCACAAGCCAACATTCCAGCCCCACTTTCTCCACATCACACCATGGCATAGGATCTAGGGCTGTCACAACCAAAGAGAAAACTTGGCCATGGGATGCAGCGGCAAC
Source organism: Globicephala melas (assembly GCF_963455315.2). Lineage (NCBI taxonomy): Eukaryota > Metazoa > Chordata > Mammalia > Artiodactyla > Delphinidae > Globicephala > Globicephala melas. Next base: position 35,701,291 of record NC_083329.1, on the reverse strand, counting down.
CTAGTCCCAGGACGGAGCCTGGCTTGGGGAGGGGCAGCAGCCATTATTACATGTACTCAAGCAGTGCTTCAGAAGCAGCCCAGAACTCTGACAGTGTTCTGCTCACACCCAGATATACACTGAGGGTCCACGTGAGCCTTGCCTGCCCTGCGACTCCACAACAGTTATATGCCAAAAAGTGGACAACATGGAAGACATGAACAAATTTCTAGAAACTTATGGCATGCCAAGACTGAATCAAGAAGAAACAGACAATTTGAACAGACTGATCACTAGTAGTGAAATTGAATTTCTAATAAAAAACCTCCCAGTAAACAAAAGTCTAGGATCAGATGGCTTTACTGGGGAATTCTAACAAACATGCATAGAAGAGCTAATATCTATCCTTCTCAAATTATGCAAAAACTTGAAAAGGATGGAGCACTCCCAAATTCATTCTATGAGACCACCATTACCCCAATACCAAAAACCAGAAAAAGAAACTACAGAAAAAAAATTATAGGCCAATATCTTTGATGAATATAAATGCAAAACTCCTCAGAAAATATTAGCAAACTAAATCCAACATATAAAAAGGATCATATACCATGATCAAATAAGATTATTCCAGGGTTACAAGGATGGTTCAAATTTTGAAATCAATCAATGTGATACACTACATTAACAAAGGGATAAAAAATCACCTGATCATCTCAATAGATGCAGAAAAAGCATCTGCAAAATTCAACATCCATTCATAAAAATTCTCATCAAAGTGGGTACAGAGAAAACATCTCTCAACATAATAAAGGCCAGTTATGACAAACCCACAGCTAACATCATACCCAATGGTGAAAAGCTGAAAGCTTTTCCTCTAAATTCAAGAAGAAGACAAGGATGCCCACTCTCATTCCTTCTATTCAACATAGTATTAGAAGTCCTAGCCACAAGAATCAGTAAGGAAAAGAAATAAAAGGCATCCGAATTGGAAGGGAAGAAATAAAACTGTCACTATTTGCAGATGACATGATAGTTTATATAGAAAACCCTAAAGTCTCCACCAAAAAACTATTAGAACTAATAAGCGAATTCAGGAAAGTTGCAGAATACAAGATTAATATACATAAATCTGTTGCTATACACTAATAATGAATGATCAGAAAGAGAAAGTTAAAAAATCCCATTTAAAAGTCACATCAAAAAGAATAAAATACTTAGGAATAAACTTAACCAAGAAGGGGAAAGACATATATTCTGAAAACTATTAAACACTGATGAAGGCAATTGAAGATGATTCAAAGAAATGGAAAGGTAGCCGGTGTTCATGGATGGGAAGATTTAATATTGTTAAAATGTTTATATTACCCAAAGCAATCTACAGATTTCATGCAATCCTTATCAGAATACCCATGACATTTTTCATAGAACTAGAACAAGTCATCCTAAAATTTATATGGGACCACAAAAGACCCCAAATAGCCAGAGCAATCTTGAGAAAAAAGAACAAAGCTGGAGATATCACCCTTCTTGACTGCATATATATAAATATACATATGTATATATATATATATATATATATACAGTTAAATATTATGTTTATAATAAAATAAAAATATATATTACTTTATATACATTATACAAAATGGAATATTACTCAGCTATAAAAGAATGAAATCCTGCCATTTGCAGCAACATGGATGGACCTACAGAATATCATGCTTATTGAAATAAGTCTGACAAAGATGAACACTATATGATACCACTTACATATGGAATCTAAAAAATAAAATAAATGAATGTATATAGCAAAACAGAAACAGACTCACAGATATAGGGAACAAAGTAGTGGTTATCATTTTGGAGAGGAGAGAGGGGAGGAGCAAGATAGGTATAAGGGATTAAGAGCTACAAACTACTATGCATAAAATAGCTAAGCAACAAAGATACCTTGTCCAGCACAGAGAATTATAGGCATTACTTTGTAATAACTTTTAATGGAGTATAATCTGAAAAAATACTGAATCACTATGCTGTACACCTGAAACTAACATAATATTGTATTCAATAAATCAATTATATTTCAATAAAAAAAGAGAAGGTCAATGTCAGACCCACTTGGAACGGCAGTACATTATTGCTGCCCCAGTGGAGAGGGATTCCCCAAGGACTGGGCTGTTCCTGTGGAACTTTAGTGAAACAGGGTTTTAATCCATGGGTATAAATGGTCTTCCTCCAGAAACAATAAATTCTCATGAAGAACCAAGCCAGAGGACAGAGAAAAGACCTTTGAGTCATGGTTTAAATGTCATTAATGTGGTGCTGGGATTTAAATCCTTAGGGGCTGATAAATGCTCTTGCCGAGTGAGAGCCCACACACCCTCAGGGCTGCTCCCAGTTGTGCACCTACAGAGACAGTTGTCCCCAGGGAGAACTGTGGTACTTTGTAAGGCAAGTGTGGGGTAGGTAGAGAGCAGCTGGGACTTACAAACTTATGACCAGGTATCAGTGGACAGGGCAGAATTGCTACAGGCTAAGGGTTTAGAGCAGAGCTCCAACAGTGAATTTCCCACCAGGGCTGTAAAATGATGCTCGGAGTATTAAAACCAAACCAAAACAACAGAAAAATATGTTGGAGCAAATGGTGGAACCAATTGGGATCCAGATTCACTAAGCAATTTTGTAATTCATGGTAACCCAAAGGGGTTCCTGGAATTCTCTCTGTAAGTGAAGCTAATCAAAGCCCAGGGATGGAAGAAGGATTTCACGTCGGTACTTTCACGATGAGGCAGAATATTTGAGCTTTGCTCAGTGAGGACCAAGTGGACTCAGGCAGCCTGGATGCTGAAGGAAATCAGGTCTCCTGAAGTCAGATCTTCCCTACTCAAGCCAGGTCTTGGTAAATGCAGTAAGAAGCTCCTTCATCCCAATTTGGGGACAGACCCCTGGAAGGTTGGAAGCTGAATTCTGAAACTTGATTCCAATGAGGTCGTGTTGCTATAATCATTCCCTCGTATTTCCTCTTCCATAGCACAGTGGAACGCTCTAACCATGGTCATGCTGTCTACAGTTTTAACAGTTTCAGAGAGCTCTGCCTTCAGTTAGAACAGCAATGAACAACTAGCAGCCTTCTGTTCACAAGAGACAGAGAAATTAGGAAACATCATATTCCTCACCTTTCCAGGGTCACAGACCTTTGAGAGGAGAAAACTGAAACCTTCAACTGTCATTTTACCTGCAGGAAACTCTCCAATCCTTAAATACAAAGATTGCAGGATGGGACCTAATGGAACGTCAGAACAATGCTTCTCATGGGTTTCCGTATGCTTACTCCCAGGAGGGGTGGCAGACGATCAGGGAAGATAGAGTGACTGTGTCCTCTTGGCATTTTCCAAAGATAAATCCCAGCCCTCCAATGGCAGCGGAAATTATGAAGGCCCAGCAGTTATTAAAACACAGAATGGGAAAATGTTTGTGGAAGTTGGGGAGAGAAAAACATGGGCAAAGATAAACTGGATAATTACTGTCTCATTTATGGACAAATGAGAAGCCATAGGTATCAAGTTAGAATAAAGATAAAGAGGGATTTGATAACGTTTCCTCATGTTATGAATTGGATCCATTCATGTTCTTTGAAAATCAGAGTGAAGACCTTTAAAATTACTTGTTCTGATTTATGCCTTGAATGCAACTCTGGTCAGCACTTGGCACCCACAGAGTCTAAAATCTATTATTCTTTATTCATTTTCTTAGTTCGGGCTTCTATAATAGAATACCAGAGACTGGGTGGCTTATAAACAGTACAATTTCTCACAGTTCTGGAGGCTGGGAAGTCCAAGATCAAGATGCCGACAGAGCCAGTGTCTTGTGAAAACCCCTTCCTATAGACAGCCGTCTTCTCCCTGAGTCCTCACATGTTGGAAGGGCACTAGAGAGCTCTATGGGGTCTCTTTTCTAAGGGCACTAACCCCATTCATGAGGGCTCTGCTCTCAGGGCCTAAGCACTTCCCAAAGGCCCGCCTCCTCATAGCATCACATTGGGGATTAGGATGTTAGCATATGAATTTTCAGGAGACACAAACATTCAGGCTATGTCATTCATAGAAAATATTGATAGGTATTATACACTTTCTATCAGGTAGGAAATAAAAAGGTAGTTAATACCTCATCAAATGGTTACCCTGAGATTAAGATTCTGCCAACATTTATGAGGAGAAAGGAAAATTCAACTTTTGTCTCCCAGTCTTTCTTAGAGGTAATATTACTTTGCACGCATGCACGTATGTGTGTGTACCCACTTGATTAGACGGAATTACTGTGTATTAAGTACATGTGATAATGAACTTTTAAAATTCAATGACAGACTTTTAAGTATGATTATCTTTTCTTTCCTAAACAGGTTATAAATTCCTAGTGGAATGGAACCATATAGGACTCTTTGTAAACTGTCTTTCTCCTTTACCCAAACTTGCCTTGCTGTTCTTTCCTATTTCATTTTCTTTTTTTTTTTAAGATTTTTTTTTTGATGTGGACTATTTTTAAAGGCTTTATTGAATTTGTTACAATATTGCTTCTGTCTTATGTGTTTGGATTTTCTTTCTTTTTTTTTTTTTTTGGCCACAAGGCATGTGGGATCTTAGCTCCCCAACCAGGGATTGAACCCGCACCCCCTGCATTGTAAGGCAAAGTCTTAACCACTGGACCACCAGGGAAATCCCCCTATTTCATTTTCAATATTTTTTCTTTACTCTTTCCTTTCCTGATCTCAGCCCTCCTCTTGCCCTTTCTTCACCTTTAATTTTTCAGTCTCACATGTCAATTGAACCCTAAAGGATAGCAAACTAATTTTTTAAAGGAGTAGAAGGAAGCAAGGAGACTGAATCTGTTGGTTTCAATCAGGGAAGTCAACCCTACAAGTTATGGAATAAAAGACTGATTATAGGAATTATCATTTACATGGCTATGGGAGGAGCTGGGGACTTAAAGTCCCAGAAAGGGAGCTGGAGGACCAGAGGCAAGTCACCAGCCAGTCCTGCTGAAGCACTGGTAGAGGTGGTCAAGCTAGAGCCAGCAGGGAAATCTGTTAAGCCAGGCATGTCTAGCTGCCAGGCACTGGTAGAGGGATCTCCCGAGCATTGATGCCTCTGCCTCTGATGATGAGCCTGGGCTCACAGTTGATCACCGGGTTGCCAGTGAGGAAGAAGAGCAGGAATCAAATCAAGGAAGAGCAAGTACAAGCTGGAGTCCGTCAGTATCTTGCCTACGTCTCTCACTGCATGTTGAGTGAGGACAAGCTTGAATCTGCCAATACCTCTGCATGTGTCTCTCACTCCACCTAACCAGGATGACCTTCAGAGAGTAATAGCTGCTGCTTTACTTCTCCCATCCAGATATTACACAAATGTCTCTTTGGCCAACTCTAAACTAGAATTGTGCAGGAAGGGGAAGGTAGTTTCAGCTTATGTAAGTTAACATATACAAAGTCCCCAGAGAACATAAGCGTGCTTGTATCATAGATGTGAGGGTAGGACAAAGGAATCTGTAAGTGTCAGCATCACACAATTGGCTTTCTCTGTTGAGTTCAGAGGCTCTTACAGCAATAAAGATTTTATGGGATTATCTGTTATAGTCATTTTGGTTTCTCTAAATTAGACGGCCATAATAATGTATTAGGCATAAATGGATAAATGATGCATTAGGAATAAGTGGATAAAGGAGACAGAGTTGCTGCCTTAGTGTTAATCTCTCAGGAAAGGCAGACATAAACAGCCATTATTGACACAGGGCAGTAGATGCTCAAGTAAAGGTGGACCAAGCATTCTGGGAGTACAGAGGAGGTGCCCCAATATGGCCTGGGTGGGAAGATCATGCTGTCTTCATAGACCAGACGAAGCCTGAAATGAGTCTTAAAGGATGAGAATACTATGGGCAAAATCATGGAATCAACAGTTTGGTGTTGCTGGAAATCAAAGGGTACACATGGGAATGGCAGGAGATGAGTATAGCAAGGTAAGCAAGATCATCCTGAGAGCACGTGCGACCTCAGGCAAATATATTTTGCAGCACCCTTGTTTATATAAGTAATTTGAGGAAAGTCATATCACAAAATTTGTGGACCCACGAGAGGTATAGTGATTTATTGGTGAAGATTCAGACTAATGGGTAGAAAGGAGGTTTATACATGTTTTCTTATTGTGTCTCAGTGCATGTGAAGATTTTTTTGTAGTAGGTAGGCTCTTCCTGATCACATCAAGTAATGATCTCTTCAAGTGCTGTATTGTCAAATGCACCATTCCTGCCGAATTTCTTATCTCCCACCATAAGAAAAACACAGTGACAGTATTATAACTCTATAATGTCACAGCTCCTCAGAACCTGCTTGTATGGAAACGCCATAGCCTTTCTTGACTCTGAAGTTCCCTAATACCACCTGTTTAATGCTGGTTATATCATTATTCATGATTCTGTATCATCCCTCATGCCACCTGTGGATACTACTGGCTTCCAGTGATTCTCTTAAAAGTTGTTATTATGTTTCCTTGATGATAATCATAAATGCAACCCTTATGCAGGAAAATGTGAAGGATAATTTAATGGCCATAACAGATTTATTATTCAGAATGTTATGGTAGAACAACATTTCTCTTTCTGTATCTTCTCTTGAACTCTTTGGGCCACAATCACAGCATTCCTAGAATGTGATTTTCTTATGTGAATCTGTCCCCACACACTACCACAAACAGGAAATATAGGCTAGGGGCCATACAGGCTAAGAACAGTATTCTCATTCATATAAGTAATGCCTGTCCCTCATCCAGCGCATGACAGATTGAGGAGAACATGTCACCACGTGGGTGTGGATAAGAGAGGCCATCAGTCAGAAACGGTTGTTGGTGCTGCCATCATAAAAGCCCTCAGATGCTATACAAGCATCCACCTACAGAGAACTGAAGAGAACATTTGGCATGGAGCCGATGAAGGGGGTGGCAAGCCAGCACTAGCTGGCTTACACAGAGTAAGTGACACCTGCCACCACTCCTGCCACCCTGTGGTGCTGTAGGCTAGAGATGGCACAGTCAGAACACAAATGGGTGAGAACCACAAATGTAGCACAAGCCCAAAGGCCAGCACTGGAATTGTCAATAGCCCACAGCTCTGAACTCATCCTCTGCTTATTATGAGGGCAGTCACCCAAAACCAACATGTCAGCATCCTTCTGGTGGTCCATCTTCATGTAATCATTCCAAAGGAGTACTGTGCTACTCAGCAAGAGAGATCCTGTAACAAGGGCCAGCCACAGGCCCCAGGAAAACCCCATAGCCCGGGTCTCTGAGTTTCATGTAAGTGTCTGGTCAACTTCACAGGTTGTAGAGCACCTTGAAGGGTATAAATGAAGTCAAGGGTCCCCATGGGTCCCAGTCTGACCTCAAAGTGCCTCATGCAGGTAGTATTTCCACTCAGCTGGTCCCAGGATTTCCAGGAAGGAGACTAAGAAAATTTCAAGGAAGTTGCTCCAAACATAGTAGGCTTCATGAAGCCCAAGCTTAGATCAGGGCTGAAATTTGCCCAAGTCTAAGGGCAGTACTGAAAGGAAGCTAGGGCCAGCTCATGCAGTACCTTGTAATACCATGCTCAGGAACTTAAATTTTATCTGTAAGAACTTCCAACATGTCTTACTTTTCTGTTCAATGAATGTTATTAGGTAAATTGAAAAAAAATACGATGAAATAAATGGGAAACACTGGACTTTTGACAGCCTTTAATGTAGTAGTATGAGTTTTGAATTTTCTATGAAGAGATAGACTGCCCACTCTTTTGTAACTTTATCTTAAAAAATAACCTATGAAATCCTTCATCTGTTATGAAGTATATTAATGACTAGTCCACAGATTACACTTTAGAAAAAGCTACAACAGACATAAGAGCCACTGCAGGGATTTCATGCAGAATAGATTTCCATTTTAGGAAAATCACTTATAGGAAAGTCAGTAGTTAGAGGAGAGAGAAGGGAAAGATCAAGAGTAGAGGTTAGGCAGTTTTTGCAAGATTTAGTCAAGTGATGATGAGGTCTGAACTAAGCCAATATTAGCAGTATAGTGCAGTCACAAACACGTGTTTCTTAGATAAATTAACCTGCATGCACCTGGCCAAAAATAACTAAATGAGGGAAAGAGTCATTTAATTATTTCAGGATCGTGAGCCTGCCACTGCACTCAATGATAGCAAACTCCAGACTGTGTGTGCGACTGTTTCCTTGGAGCTTTCATTATCAAGTACATTTTATTCATGACCAACTAGCTCCTCTGAGTGTGATTCTCATATTTAAGAATATGTATTTTCCATAAAACATTGGCTTTAAACAAAAGTCAACCACTTCATCTGGGACTCAATCTGTTCCACTGCTGCAGGGAAAATGGGCCGTGTTGGCCTTACTGAGAGACCGTATGTCAGGCTCTGATGTAACCACTTCCTAAGGTATCCTCAAGGGTAATTTGGACCATATGTGATCGTTCTCCTTTGAAGATGACTTCTGTAGCCAATCCCAGTGTAGGTTGCAACTGTGTTCACGGGGGCTCACAAAGAGCACATGTCAACCTCTAAGTCGAGGTCTTGTGATTCTACAGCCCCAACCACACATAAGTGAGAGTTTGAAAAATCTCTAGATAAAAATAGAAACACCATATGTATTAGAAGCTGAAAGGGCTAGAATTTGATAGCTTTTCGGGGAAACTCTAAACTGCTTAATTTTTGGATAATGAAACTGAAGTTCAGAGAGAGAAACTGACCAATCCTAATCAAATATGGCAGAACTGAGAGGTAAACCCAAATACTCTTACAGTTTTAGAAATTTTAATCTCTGGTGACTACAAATCTCTTTTAGAATATGCCATAAAAATGCTTTTATGAAAGCGTAAACAAATAGTACGTTATTTTTTCTTAGTTTCAAAAGGCATTCAAACTTCAGCTGTGTGGAATCACATGGTACAAAGGTATATCACCTTCATATGTGTTCCCTACGTTTCTAAATACCTCATTTCTGTCTGCTGCATAATAGAATAGTTCAATACAAACACAAAACATCTGAAAACCGGTTGCTGTGCTATCCTCTGTTGTTCTGAGGCTCCCCTTCTATCCTGTCTGACCTCCCCACTGGTGAGGGGACTCCCCAGGGTGGGAGAACATTTCCTCTTTCACAGCTCCCTCTCAGGGGCACCTTGAGATGCTTTTTAAGGTCTTTATTTTTCTAGAAATTTATCAGCCATATTCATTCTACCTCTAAATGCAAATAAGTGTGGTCCTGCTCCATAAACATGAACACCCCTCACTTCACCACACCAACCACACCAGGAACCAAATCCTCAGTGCTGCAGTGCCTTTTTAGCCAATGTTCTATCTGGATATTTAACTGTAGCCAAAGGTATTTGGTCTTTGGCTGGCTGGCTAGAATCCTGAGCTTTTTAAAATACTGGATGATGAAATTACAGAACAGCTCTCAATATTCTACAACAGGAGCTCATGATTAAGCCTAAGAAGAAATAGAGCAAAGCATAGGCTATGGGCTGGAGAGGAGAACAGCCAGGTCCCTCACTGATGGTGGCTTGGCCAGCCAGGTTGACAAGTAGGCTTCCACGCCCCTTCTGAAGACAGGTGTCCATAACAGGCAGGCATTCTGAAAACTAAGGGACAGCAGAGCAGCAGTTGCCATGGTTAGCTGGGGAAGACACAGCATCATGGAGAGAGTGCTGTGTCGTTGGACATGACGGACGGAGGGGAGGACCAACTAGACTATGGCAGAGGAGCCAAAGTGCCAGGGAGCCAAGCAATGTTGTTCAGAAGCTGCTGATAACACAGTGGCAGCACTATTCATACCAAGCATGTCATCTGCAGCAACCTCATGGTGCAAAAAGGTGATCTGAGAAGGAAAGGGATCCCAAAGCCACTATGTGGCAGAAAAATTAAAAGAGCAAAGCTAAGCAACCGATCTTGCTCTTTCCTAGAAGTTTCAGAGCGCAGTGAAAACATACTGGGGGAAAAACAAAAGTTAGAGAAAAACAAAGCATAATCCCATCTGCATTCTTAAAAAATATAAGTATGTGTTTGTGTTTTGCATGTATATGTATGAGAGAGTGAATGTGTGAACATACCCATATAGATATGTCTGTATGAGTCTGGAGAAATGTCTGAAAGCATACCAAATTGGCCAAATTGTTTACTATACTTATCTCTAGTTGTCAAATAAGATAGATGGAGGAAAACACTCTCTCTTCTTAATTACACGTACTAAGGTTTAAAATTGATGGCAGATCCTCAGCCCCTTCTCTCTGAATATTTTTCAGAACACTTCAGCTGCAGAAAGGGTATGTGACACTTAACTGAATATGAGGAACATAACCCAATTACAAATTGGGGCTTGAACACCTATATAATCTGGCTTTACATACTGTGTTGCCCCCTGAAACAAGTTGCCCTGGGAGGACCTTCAAGATGGTGGAGGAGAAAGACGTGGAAATCACCTTCCTCCATACAAATACATCAAAAATGTATCCAAATGTGGAACAACTGCTACAGAACACCTACAGAACAGTGGCAGAAGACCTCAGACTTCCCAAAAGACAAGAAACTCCCCAAGTACCTGGCCGTGTGGCTGACAGGGTTTCGTGCTCTGGCCAGGTGTCAGACCTGAGCCTCTGAGGTGGGAGAGCCAAGTTCAGGACATTAGACCACCAGAGACCTCCTGGCCCCACATAATATCAATCAGTGAGAGCTCTCTCAGAGACCTCCGTCTCAACACTATGAACCAGCTCCACTCAATGACCAGCAAGCTACAGTGTTGGACACCTTATGTCAAACAACTAGCAAGACAGGAACACAACCCTACCTATTAACAGAGAGGCTGCCTAAAATCATAGTAAGTTTAGACACCCTAAAACACACCACCAGATGTGGTCCCCCCACCAGAAAGAAAAGATCCAGCCCCACCCACGAGAACACAGGCACCAGTCCCCTCCACCAGGAAGCCTACACACCCACTGAACCAACCTTTCCCACTGGAGGCAGACACCAAAGACAACGGGAACTATGAACCTGCAGCCTGTGAAAAGGAGACCCCAAACACAGTAAATTAAGCAAAATGAGAAGACAGGGAAATACGCAGCAGATGAAGGAGCAAGGTGAACACCCACCAGACCAAACAAATGAAGAGGAAATAGGCAGTCTACCTGAAAAAGAATTGAGTAATGACAGTCAAGATGATCCAACAACTTGGAAATAGAATGGAGAAAACACAAAAAACTTTTAACAAGGACCTAGAAGAACTAAAAGCAAACAAACAACGATGAACAACACAATAAATGAAATAAAACATTCTCTAGAAGTAATCAATAGCAAAATAACTGAGGCAGAAGAACGGATAAATGACCTGGAAGATAAAATAGTGGAAATAACTACCAAGAGCAGAATAAAGAAAAAAAGAATGAACAGAATTGAGGACAGTCTCAGAGACCTCTGGGACAACATTAAATGCAATAACATTCAAATTATAGGGGTCCCAGAAGAAGAAGAGAAAAAGAAAGGGACTGAGAAAATATATAGAAGAGATTATAGTTGAAAACTTCCCTAATATGGGAAAGGAAATAGTTAATCAAGTCCAGGAAGCACAGAGAGTCCCAAAAAGGATAAATCCAAGGAGAAACATGTCAAAACACATATTAATCAAACTATCAAAAATTAAATATAAAGAAAAAATATTAAAAGCAGCAAGGGAAAAGCAACAATATCATACAAGGGAATCCCCATAAGGTTAACAGCTGATCTTTCAGCAGAAACTCTGCAAGCCACAAGGGAGTGGCAGGACATATTTAAAGTGATGAAAGGGAAAAACCTACAACCAAGATTACTGTGTCCAGCAAGGATTTCATTCAGATTTGATGGAGAAATTAAAACCTTTACAAACAAGCAAAAGATAAGAGAATTCAGCACCACCAAACCAGCTACACAATAAATGATAAAGGAACTTCTCTAGGCAGGAATAAAAGAGTAAGAGAAAACCTACAACAACAAACCCAAAACAATTAAGAAAATGGTAATAGGAACATACATATTGATAATTACCTTAAATGTAAATGGATTAAATGCTCAAACCTAAAGACACAGACTGGCTGAATGGATACAAAAATAAGACCCGTATATATGCTGTCTACGAGAGACCCACTTCACATACAGACTGAAAGTGAGGGAATGGACAAAGATATTCCATGCAAATGGAAATCAAAAGAAAGCTGGAGTAGCAATTCTCATATCAGACAAAATAGACTTTAAAATAAAGACTATTACAAGAGACAAAGAAGGACACTACATAATGATCAAGGGATCAAACCAAAAAGAAGTTATAACAGCTGTAAATATTTATGCACCCAACATAGGAGCACGTCAATACATCAGGCAAATGCTAACAGCCATAAAATGGGAAATCACCAGTAACACAATCATAGTAGGGGACTTTAACATCCCACTTTCACCAGTGGACATATCAACCAAATTGAAAATAAATAAGGAAACACAAGCCTTTAAATGATACATTAAACAAGATGGACTTAATTGATATCTATAGGACATTCTACACAAAAACAACAGAATATAGTTTCTTCTCAAGTGTTCATGGAACATTCTCCAGGACAGATCATACCTTGGGTCACAAATCAAGCTTTGGTAAATTTAAGAAAATTGAAATCATATCAAGTATCTTCTCCAAGCACAATGCTGAGACCAGATATCAACTACAGGAAAAAAGACCTAAAAAATAAAAAGATATGGAGGCTAAACAATATACTCCTAAATCACCAAGAGATCACTGAAGAAATCAAAGAGGAAATAAAAAAAAAAACCTAGCAACAAATGACAATGAAAATACGACAGCCCAAAACATATGGGATGCAGCAAAAGCAATTCTAAGAGGGAAGTTTATAGCAATACAATCCTACCTCAAGAAAAAAGAAAAATCTCAAATAAACAACCTAAACTTAAACCTAAAGCAATTAGAGAAAAAAGAATAAAAATACCCCAAAGATGGCAGAAGGAAAGAAATCATAACTATCAAGTCAGAAATAAATGAAAAAGAAATGAAGGAAATGATAGCAAAGGTTAATAAAACTAAAAGCTGGTTCTTTGAGAAGATAAACAAAATTGATGAACCATTAGTCAGACTCATCAAGAAAGAAAGGGAGAAGACTTAAATCAACAGAATTAGAAATGAAAAACGAGAAGTAACAACTGACACTGCAGAAATACAAAGGATGATGAGAGATTACAAGCAACTATATGCCAAAAAAATGAAAACCTGGAAGAAATGGACAAACTCTTAGAAAAGCACGACCTTCCGGGACTGAAACAGGATGAAATAGAAAATATAAACAGACCAATCACAAACACTGAAATTGAAACTATGATTAAAAATATTCCAACAATCAAAAGCCCAGGACCAGATGGTTTCACAGGCAAATTCTATCAAACATTTAGAGAAGAGCTAACATCTATCCTTCTCAAACTCTTCCAAAATATAGCACAGGGAGGAACACTCCCAAAATCATTCTACGAGGCCACCATCACCCTGATAACAAAACCATACAAGGATGTCACAAAGAAAGAAAACTACAGGCCAATATCACTGATGAACATAGATGCAAAAATCCTCAATACTAGCAAACAGAATCCAACAGCACATTAAAAGGATTATACACCATGATCAAGTGGGATTTATCGCAGGAATGCAAGGATTCTTCAATATACACAAATCAATCAATGTGATATACTATATTAACAAATTGAAGGATAAAACCCCATGATAATCTCAATAGATGCTGAAAAAGCTTTCGACAAAATTCAACACCCATTTATGATAAAATCCCTCCAGAAAGTAGGCATAGAGGGAACTTACCTCAACATAATAAAGGCCATATATGACAAACCCACAGCCAACATCCTTCTCAATGGTGAAAAACTGAAACCATTTCCTCTAAGATCAGGAGCAAGACAAGGTTGCCCACTCTCACCACTATTATCCAACACAGTTTTGGAAGTTTTAGCCACAGCAATCCAAGAAGAAAAAGAAATAAAAGGAATCCAAATCAGAAAAGAAGAAATAAAGCTGTCACTGTTTGCAGATGACAAGATCCTATATATAGAGAATCCTAAAGATGCCACCAGAAAACTACTAGAGCTAATCAAAGAATTTGGTAAAGTAGCAGGATACAAAATTAATGCACAGAAATCTCTTGCATTCCTATACACTAATGATGAAAACTCTGAAATAGAAATTAAGGAAACACTCCCATTTACCACTGCCACAAAAAGAATAAAATACCTAGGAATAAACCTACCCAGGGAGACAGAAGACCTGTACGCAGAAAACTATAAGACACTGATGAAAGAAATTAAAGATGATACAAACAGATGGAGAGATATACCATGTTCTTGAATTGGAAGAATCAACATTGTGAAAATGACTATACTACCCAAAGCAAACTACAGATTCAATGCAATCCTTATCAAGCTACCAATGGCATTTTTCACTGAACTAGAACAAAACATTTCACAATTTGTACGGAAACACAAAAGACACCAAATAGCCAAAGCAATCTTGAGAAAGAAAAATGCAGCTGGAGGAATCAGGCTACCTCCAGATACAGTAATCAACAAGATGGACTTAAGTAATCAAGATAGTATGGTACTGGCATAAAAACAGAAATATAGATCAATGGAACAGGATAGAAAACCCAGAGATAAACCCACACACATATGGTCACCGTATCTTTGATAAAGGAGGCAAGAATATACAGTGGAGAAAAGACAGCCTCTTCAATAAGTTGTGCTGGGAAAACTCGACAGCTACATGTAAAATAATGAAAGTAGAACACTCCCTAGGGCTTCCCTCATGGCACAGTGGTTAAGAATCTGCCTGCCAATTGGGGGGACACAGCTTCGAGCCCTGGTCTGGGAAGATCCCACATGCCATGGAGAAACTGAGCCTGTGTGCCACCACTACTGAGCCTGTGCTCTGGAGCCCACGAGCCACAACTACTGAGCCCGTGTGCCACAAGTACTGAGGCCCAAGCACCTACAGCCCTTGCTTGCTGAAACTAGAGAAAAGTCTGCATGCAGCAACAAAGACCCAATGCAGCCAAAAATAAAATAAATAAAGAACATTTTCTAACACCATACACAAAAATAAACTCAAAATGGATTAAAAACCTAAAAATAAGGCCAGACACTATAAAACTCTTAGAGGAGAACATAAGCAGAACACTGACTTAAATCACAGCAACATCCTTTTTGACCCACCTCCTAGAGAAATGGAAATAAAAACCAAAATACACAAATGGGACCTAATGAAACTGAAAAGCTTTTGCACAAAGGAAACTATAAACAAGACAAAAAGACAACCCTCAGAATGGGAGAAACTATTTGCCAGGGAAGCAACTGACAAAGGATTAATCTCCAAAATATACAAGCAGCTCATGAAGCAGCTCAATATCCAAAAAAGCAAACAACCCAATCCAAAAACGGGCAGAAGACCTAAACAGACATTTCTCCAAAGAAGACATACAGATTGCCAACAAACACAAGACAGGATGTTCAACATCACTAATCACTAGAGAAATGCAAACCAAAACTGCAATGAGGTATCACCTCACACCAGTCAGAAGGCCATCATCAAAAAATCTACAAACAATAAATGCTGGAGAGAGAGAGAGAGTGTGGAGAAAAGGGAACCCTCTTGCACTGTTGGTGGGAATGTAAATTGATACAGCCACTATGGAGAACAGTATGGAGGTTCCTTAAAAAATTAAAAATACAACTACCATATGACCCAGCAATCCCACTACTGGGCATATACCCTGAGAAACCATAATTCAAAAAAAGACATGGACCACAGTGTTCATTGCAGCACTATTTACAATAGTCAGGACATGGAAGCAACGTAAGTGTCCATCAACAGATGAATGGATAAAGAAGATGTGGCACATATATACAATAGAATATTACTCAGCTATAAAAATAAATGAAATTGAGTTATTTGTAGTGAGGTGGATGGACCTAGAGTCTGTCATACAGAGTGAAGTAAGTCAGAAAGAGAAAAACGAATACCGTATGCTAACACACATATATGGAATCTTAAACAAAAATGGTTCTGATGAACCTAGGGGCAGGACAGGAGTAAAGACACAGACATATAGAATGGATTTGAGGACACAGGGAAGAGGAAGGGTAAGCTGGGACAAAGTGAGAGAGTGGCATGGACATATATACACTACCAAATGTAAAATAGATAGCTAGTAGGAAGAAGATGCATAGCACAGGGAGACCACCTCAGTGCTTTGTGACCACATAGAAGGTTGGGATGGAGAGGGAGATGCAAGAGAGAGGGGATATGGGGATATATGTATACGTATAGCTGATTCACTTTGTTATACAGCAGCAACTAACACAACAATGTAAAGCAATTACAGTCCAATAAAGATGTTAAAAAAAATTGATGGCAGTAGTAGCAGATTTCACTTTCTTTTAGTGTCTGTCCATATTTCTTAAAATACATATATACTTATAAAATAAAATTCTGTGTTTTGCAGCCCCATTTAGTTGTGGGAATTTGAAGAAAAAAATTTCTTCACATTTATCTTTATTTTCCACCTCTGTTAAATGGGCATGCCCTTCTGACCAGAGATGTGAAGCTCAAATGAGCTGATGCTTCCAAGAATGTTCTGTAGCTGGAGAAACAATGTAATATAAGCATGAGATTAGTCTTTTTTAAAATTTCTTTTGAGAAACCAAGAATATACGTAAAATACCCATGTAGAAGCATTGCCATTCCAGAAGGTAGAGAAAAGCTTTGTTTTTGCACAAGACTCATCAATCCAGGTTTCTGAAAATCCTATAACAATGACTGTCCATGTAGATTTGGACCCGTCAAAGAATACTTCTGGAATGTTTTCACTGTAGGCCGCCCATCCTCTCCCTCCCTACTCTGAACTGGGGAGAGGTTATTAGCATGGTTATCTGAGAGGTGGCCAAGTAGCTTTATTTATCTTCTGATTTGCTTTCTCTGTTTTTCACTTCAGCTTACAGCCAAGAGAAACAAGAGAAATGAGAATAACATCCTAATTTAAAAGATAAAACCGGGCTTTTACTTTCTCACTTATAAGCTTTCTCCCCATGTAACACTAATTCCACAATGGGAAAAACTATCTTCTAAGAGTCACATATCAGTCATTAAAATAAATATTAAGGCTTTATAAATGAGGCTTTATAGAGTTTTATTCCCAATACTCTAATATTCGCTAACTAGAATCCTTCAACTCCAGCCCCTAGTAATAAACCACAAAGAGCATTAGCTTTCAAATTTAGTGTGCATGGGAATAATTTCAAGTGCTTGCTTAAAATGTAGATTCTTGAGACTCATTCATAATTATTCTGATTTAGTTTAGGTCTGGGGTGCACCCCAGGAATCTGCATTTTAACTTGTACCCCACATGATTCTAATGCAGGTAATCTAAAGATTTAGGTTCCACAGCAGTGGCCTAGGAAATCCAGAATAGGATACAAATCCCAATCCTTATTTTCAAAAGATAACAGCCTTAGATATATCTAACACTCACTCATTCAACAAATGTACATTGAGTGCCCATATGTTTTAAGCACAAGGTAACAAGGATATTGACACAAAGCATCTTTTATCCTCAAGGAGTTTATGAAATAACTTTTAGGAGCTGAGCCAAGTTTTTGCTGCTCTCTCCCCATGCACTACGTGCCCAACTGGTATTTTGTTATTTCCATTACTTTCAGTATCATCTGGGAGCATAAAGCAAAAGGTCCTTCAAACATTTTCATGTTTTCGTAGGGGAAAAGGGGGGGGTAAGGATAAATTGGGAGATTGGGATTGACATATACCCTCTACAATAGATGAAATAGATAACTAATAAGAACGTACTGCAGAGCACAGGGAACTCAATACTCTGTAATGACCTATATGGGACTAGAATCTAAAAAAGAGTGGATATATGTATGTAACTGATTCACTCTGCTGTACAGCAGAAAGTAACACAACGTTGTAAATCAACTATACGCCACTAAAAATTAATTTAAAAAACATTTTCATGTTTTGAGCATAAATATTGTCTAGATGACAGTGGAGGAACCACAAAGTCTGCAGATACCTTATGATGAAAGCTGTTTTTATTTGGTGAGAAATAGGAGGTTGGTAAGGGATGTATATACAACAGCAGAGAACATTCTCTCTTTGGCAGTGTCCCTCAATACGAAAGTCTTAATGGAAGCCTTAACCATTTGGATTGTCACATCTAGCACTTTGAAACTGAAGAAGCGGTGCAAAACTAGAGGGCCTGTCATGATAACATTTGTTACAGAGACTATAGAGAATTTCCAGTGTCAGTGTTGACGATTAAGGCACAGCAGCAGCGAATGAACAGTATTGACAGTGCCCGTGGCAACATCATAACCAGACTGTTTCTGGGTGTAAGGTAACCTCCTTCAGCTCCAGCCCACTCTCCAAGAGTGGTTCTCCAACCTCCTGATAGATTCTTTTTGATAAATGTATTTTCTGCTTTAGTTGGTCAGGTCAGTTTCTGCTGCTTATAATCCAGAACGCTGATTGATACCAAAACTAGTACCAGCCAGTAGGTAACAGAAAACACATCCTCAGAGAAATGACGGAGGAAAATCCTGAAATTGGATGTATGGACTATGTGGTCCTGATATCAGGGAGAATCCCATGAGCATGGGAATCTGAAAGACCCCAGAATGTAATGCCATCAGCCAGTTAAATTCTCATTGCTGTTTACCAGGAATGAAATGCCCAATGAAGATAAGTCTTTCTGGGGTCAAGTTGCCAGGTCCACAGAAAACTGAAAGGAACGTAGATAGAAGTCAAGGACTACAGAGTGAGATGTTAGTCTGTCACTTTCCTGGAAAGTTCACTGAAAGAGAGTAACAGTCTCCAAAATTCCCATGTAAAGACACTAAATGAAACAGAGACTGTTTATGACCAAGCTAAAAGAATGTTGTATCTATTGATGCAAAGTGGCTCAGAAAATTACGTCTGTTGAATTCACTCCCATTGTTCTGGGGCTGGTGGTCCTCCTGAGAATATACAGGAGGTTTGTAAAAACTTGAAGTACCCCGAATCCTCACCTACATCCTCTGCCAGCCTCCTCCCTGTCAATGAGGCCATCCTCCCTGGCTTGAAGACACTGTCTTCCTTCACCTAAGGGAATTACCTTCCCAAGGGAGCCAACCCTTCTCATATTTCACTCTTTCCCCCTCTTTGTCTCCAAGGACAAATCAGGGAAGAAAAAGAAGAGAAGGATTACAAACATCGTCGTACTCCATTAATTTATATCTGTTAGAACCTTGGGAATACCTGTGGAAATGGATTCGAAGAGGGATTGGTCAAGGATGGATCAATGTGAATTTATTGATGAGTCCCAGAGTTTCTGCATTAAGTATATTAGTCAAGCAGCTGAGAATAGTCCTAATTATTTACTCAGTTAATGAAATCCTGAACTAAATATGGTGTTCACATAATATTAATGTGAAATGGACTGAAGTAGAGAAAGGAATCCAATGATTGAAATAGATGGTCTGGAATAGCCTTGTCTTGTGTAATCTGACCAAGCGTATACGTTCCCCAATTAAGTTACCAATAGGCCCAGAAACTAGTCATTTCTCCAATGAAATGGCAAGGGGACTGTCAGTGTGTTTGAAGATGAAAGGAATGTTTGGTCAGAGGCACTAGAGATGAGATGAGCCTTTGATTTCAACGTGGATGGGAGAATTCTGAGGTGGCGAAAAAACCAAGTAATATCAGGAAATAGCAAGGGGCGTGGCCGTGGACATGCCACATGGCATATATCAGAATGGTCTGACATACAGGGCTCTTAAATAATATTCAGTTGGTCAGTGACTAGCTAGGTCTAAAATAGATGTGGAGTCCACTAAGGTGTTACTTGGTTTGTATTGACAAGAGCAGAAACGCAACAAACTTCAAAGCTAGTGCACAGAGATCTGATTGGAGGCTCCATGAGAGTCACAAGTCCCTTTTTCATTTCTCTGACTTGAGTCAGTTCATAGA
Organism: Globicephala melas; assembly: GCF_963455315.2. NCBI lineage: Eukaryota > Metazoa > Chordata > Mammalia > Artiodactyla > Delphinidae > Globicephala > Globicephala melas. The sequence goes on along the minus strand of NC_083329.1, from coordinate 35,681,172 downwards.
CCTGGAGATCTTTGAAAGTAAAGATGATATTGAGGAAAGACCTTGGGGAGCAGGGAGGCATAGATGGACCAGTTTTTGTACCTTGGGAGACATAGGGGCTGAAGGAGCAATGTGAGACTTTAGGGTTATATTTTTATATTTATCATTTATCTAGATAATATTTTGTATATTGTTATACAAATGTTCTGGTATTAACATTTTAAACTGCCTTCCAGTTATTTTAAAAAGAATTTCAAAGGGATGTTTTCTACTTAGCTCTTCAAATCTTGAAGATAAGCATATAATATACCAGAATACCTATAAAATGGCTGTTCTTTCTTTATCCATTTCATTATTTACCAGAAATGATCTTGTTTATGATTTAGCAACTTAGAATTTTCTTTTTTGAATGTTGTGGTTACTTAACTCATCTTTCCAAAGGTTTTTTTTTTTTTTTTTTGAATGCCAGGATGAGTCTGCATTACATTCAGATTCTTACCTATCTTCTCAAATGGAATGTTTTTCTTTTGCATTTGGAGAATATGTTAATTAACACATTAGGCATGTATTTGGTACATTTGGTTGCAAATGCAAACAGTCTAATCTTCTATTCATTACAGTCTTTTGTCTGAATCATTCAAGTGAGTAACAGGTTGCACTGAGGCATCACCAAAATGATTCAGTTATCCTAAAAGTACTCCTTCTGTTTTTCTGGGAAGAGTTATGTATTATGAATTACTCACATTGCATTTTTGTTTCATCATCATGTTAACTACTATGGCGACATTTGAAGGGATGGCTATATTAATTACTTCACTGAACAAGAGATTCTGGCCACAGTTTCTGTGCTGAACTTAGCAGAGAATGTTTACAGCACCCATAGGAATGAAACATCATCAGAAGTTTTGTACTTTGAGACTTTATATTGATGTTGGAAGAACACTGAAAATGAGTTCCCCTAAAATTGAGTTCCCCTGCCCAGTTAAGATTAACCTCTCTATCTAAATCTTCATTCTCTTTCTTGTCCCACACCCTGCCCCCCTCAGGATTGAGGAGTATGAAAGAAAAGGGGGGATTGAAACCAAGCAGGACCCTGTGGGGCCCTCCAGGGTACAAAAGCTCCTCTGTGTCACCACTTTCTTGTTTGTAGAAAAAGGATGTAGTCTCCTAGGCCCTCTGCTGAGTTCCAAAGAGCTAACTGAAGAACTAACTAATTAGGGAAGTGAGGGAATGAAGAAACAAAGGAAAAGCAAATAGTTCAGGATAAAACAGAATCCTAGTTCCTCCTCAAGAGATATACCTAACAATCTGATACATATCTTTGAGTTGTTCTGCAGACATTAAAGATGCTCAACCCAGGTGGAGGATGGTGACTATATGCCGACCACAACCACATAGACTCCAGACTGGTTAGAACCAGAAGGTTGAATATTAAGATTCCTGAAACATCCTCCCATTACCTCACCACCAACCAATTAGAAGAAAGACCACAAACTGCCTTTAAAAACCCTTCCCTGAAAGCTGTCAGGGAGTTCCAGTCTTTTGAGCGTGAGCTTTCCATTCTCCTTACTTGATGACCTGCAATAAACACTGTACTTTCCTTCACCACAACCCAGTGTCAGTAAACTGGCTTTGCTGCAAGCAGACCTGAGATTAATTTGGTAACACTTTCCTAGGGGAGAGCACAATTGGAGGGCAGAAAAATAAAGTCATTTATCAAGTGCCTACTATGTGGTAGGTGCTTTCTCTCAATGACCTAATTTAATCTTCCCAACAGTTCTATGGGGTAAGTACTATTGTTTTTCCTTTTGACAAATAAGAAACCCAAGGCTCAGAAAAATGAGTTCATTCCATCATTCATCTAATAAATAGTTATCAACTGTTCTTTCAGCAATATGGACCAAACCTTACAAATAGAATTAGTGAAGCTGACATTTAAAACAAAGTTCAACTGACTTTAGAACCCACACTTTTATATTATATGATTTTTTTCTCCAGGCAACATTGAGTTGCAATGTATTGTCCCCACTCAGGTCTTGGTTGACAATAGCAGGGAAAGTTATATGAGAGTGTGTGTGTGTGTGTGTGTATGAGTGAGAGAGAGAGAAATGGTTTGGGGACAGATCTCTTTACATTCACAGTCAAAAAAGGGGCGTAGAACTTACACTACAAGGAAGCAGAATATAAGGTCTAATATGGGAAAGCCTCTTTTCCAAAAGACTATTCTTTCCCTACCTTTCAAGAGGGGTAAAGTCTTCATAAATGTAATGAGAATAAAGTGTTAAACTGCAAACAAAAATGCAACCCAAGGAGTTAATTTCACATGTATAAATGACTCATAAAGATTCTTTCCTTTCTTGAGATTTATGCTCATAGGGCAGTGAGGGCACTGGGACTAAAGTGAGGGGGAACAGGGTTTGCCACCCCCAAATATGGCTCTTTGGCATAAGGATTATTTTAGACTGATTAATTTTAAGAAACAGCCAAAGGAGAAGCTTTGAAAACTGAGTAGAATTTACCCTTTAGTGAGAGACATTTACATTTATAAGGGAAATCTCCATCTGTAAGGGTGTTTCCCTCTCTGTACCAGGAGGATATGGATGACTCTAGATCAGTGGAGAAGAAAATGACCTAAATCTGCATAACAACCTTACCCGTGTTTATTGTGATTTCTTGGTCACCTCCCATGATTGACTCTCCTCCCACCCAATGTTTTATTTTGTCTTTAACTGGAGATGGTATTTAAGGTGGCGACTTGGGCCATTTCAGAGAGTTACTTAGTTCTCTTGGATATCACCCATGTATACAGGAGTATACACGTTATTAAACTTGTTTTTCTCCTGTTAATCTGTCCTCTATTACAGGGGGGGTCTCAGCCAAGAACCTACAAGGATAGGGAGAAAATTATTTTTCCTTCCCTTTAAAAGGTTAGATTGGGAACTTAGAATGAAAGGCTGAAAATCATTTTGTATCTGCATGTCCTGAAATGGTGCTCAGAGAAAGGAAGGAAGGCACGGCTATCACACTGCTCTCGAACTCACCGTGTCAGGGCAAAATTAGACAATGTGCTAGGTATAGGGATTCCATGGTGAGCGAAATCAAAAGCCTCTGCCATCATGGATCTGGCAATCCAGTGACAGAGCCTGACAATCAAATAATAAGGTGATCCCACAAATTAATATAAAATTTCAACTGTTGTAATGACTGTGGAAGAAAGCTCATTGTGCTGTGAGAAGGAATAACACTTCCTGGGCCTGTCATGGTCTGGGAGAATTAAGGAAGATTGCCCTCTAAAGTAGGATCTGAGCTGAGATCTACATCTACCACCTTCTCCTCAATCTAGTTTCTTTGTATGCGTTCTCCATCTCTATGAATGGCTCCACTATCTACCTGTTTGCTAAAAAAAGAAATACAGAACTCATCTTTGATTTCTCTTTCTTCCTCATCTCTCACTGAATCATGAGATTCTGTCTCTCTGTGAGCAAATAGGGTAGGGGGTCCCTAGAGAAAGAGAACCAGGCATGGCTTTCTTGACATAAAAGAAGCCATTTTTGGCCTAAGCCATTCTGCAATCTAAGCCTGGTCATAATGCTTGACCTTGAACAGGTATCAGTAATTAATGATCTTAAGGGAAGTAAGGAAATGCAGGAACAATGGAAAAGCAATCAAGAAACAATAGTTTAGTGATAAAACAGTCCTAGTTCCTCCTCAAGGGATATACATAACTATCTGATACATGTCTTTGAGTTCTGCAGGAACTCAAAGGCCCTTACCCTGGTGGAGGATGGAATAATGACATCGACTCTTGTGATTTTAATCAACTAAAACTTGGACTCTCTCAACCTTTGCCCCAATTCTGTGCTGAATTCTTCTCTGCTCAAGTCCCTCCATGAATATGCACGTTCCCTTAGCTTAAAAATTCCCCGATTTTGCTGTTCAGAGAGACACTATTTTGGGAAGGATTCCCAGTGTTCTCCTTACATGCTGCAAGTAATAATTCTTTCTTCTGATCTTTGACTTCATTTTGTCTTTTGGCTCGATACCCATGAAAAGGTAAACCCAGTTTTGGGGGTAACATCTCTTTATTCAAAATAAATTTTCTCTTTGCCACCTGCACAACCCTTGTCCATGCCACGAACCAACATCTTTATCTGGACCAACTTAACAGACTCCTAATTAGTTTTTCTGCCTCAGTTCTCATCCTCCTCTTGGCTCTGCCAATCACAGTTCATTTTCCACAATGCAGAAAAAGTGATGTATCAGAAACACAAATATAATTGAGTCACCCTCTTATGTTAAATCTCCTGGGAACTCCCCATTGCCATTAGGATGAAATACAAACATCTTAACATGGCTTATAAGACCCTTCAGGATCTGCTTTTTGCTCATTTCTGTAGCCTCTTCTCTTTCTGCTTGCGCTGTATCGTCTGTTCATCCTCAATTTCTCTCTCCTGGAATACATCCTGTTCTTTCTTTTTTCATTCCTATTCATCTATCGGGAACACTCTTCTTCCTTCCTTCTCCTTGCACCTTTTATACCTAGACACCTTATACTAATCTTCTAGCTCCTGATATTCTGACATCTCTTTCTCTGTGTAAACCTGAAGCCCAAAAACTAGGTTAGGAGTCATAGAACCTATCACACTGGATCATAATTGCCAGTTAAAGGGTTCAGAATGAGCTTCCCCAAAATGGGTCACTTTGGAATCTGGACTACTTTGACCTGAAAGCAATCAAAACCCAGAAGATTTAAGAAAAACATTTACCTCTCCCTTAATTGCCTGAAAGAATTTAGATAGTCTGGTCCAAGAAGAGAACTATCACCAGAGATAACTATAAAGAATATGGGCTAGGTGTGGAGAGCTGGGAAGAGCTCAGCTGGGCCTGCAGAGCAGATTCCTCTCTGTGTCCTGTTGTCTTTGCAGAGCCTGGTAGACGTTTACCAAACAGTTGCTCTTCCTATCTTCGTGTAAATTGTCTTCCTCCACTTTGAGGATTCCTTAGCTCACGATGGCATATAAGCCTCAACTGCCTGAATTCCTTTGGGTCTCACATTCTTATGAGGATCCCGTACGTATGTGATTAAATTTGCTTTTCTCCTGTCAATCTGACTTGTATCAATTTAATTATGAGACGAGCCAAAGAACCTACAAAGTAGAGGAAAGTTTTTTTTCTCCCCAACACCAGTTTTCATTTGTCTGAATCCATTGTGACTTGTCTGAGGGCGGGAGTCACATTAATTCTTGTTTACCATGGTAGCTCAAATGCTTAAACAGGGCTAGCTCATTGTATTTGCTTACTAAATATTTACTGGAAGAAAAAACAAAAAGAAGGGACAAAGCAATTAAGAGAAGATGAAAGGAAAGGAGGGAAGGAGAGAAGGAGGGAGGGAGGGGGAGAAGGAGGCAAAAAGAAGAAGGAAGAGAAGGGAGAAAGGAGGAAAAGAGGAAGGAATCCTTAGGGATAGTTCATTGTTCTTTCCTCATTTAAATGACTCTGATATGGCATGCGGGGCTTTGCTCTCCTGCCTAGGGCAGCATGATACAATTAAATTTCTGCAAGAGAAATGTTCTGTATTTGCACTATCTAATACGGTAGTCACTAGCCACATGGGGCATTTGAAATGTGCCTAGTATAATTAAAGAGTTTTTTAATATGATTTTATTTTAAATTTAAATAGTCCACATAGTTACCAGCTACTGTATGGACAGTGCAAGACTCAAGGAACTACTGGCAGAGCCAACCTCCAGTGCTTCATCTGCACGACTCCTCCCTCACCATTTCTGTTGCCCTGCTGCTCAATACTGTGTTATTCACTGCAGTTTCCCTGTTGCTTTTAGGAATTTCTCTAAAATTCCTCCTTGCCATGCCAAGCAGCATGATAGAATGCCATTTACACTTCATTTTCAATAGTCTTAATGAGGGTCATTTTGATCTCACAAATACTGGTGAGTGATTTCTATCCTTATCACCAAGAGCTGTTTTTTTCCCCCAAAAGGCACTCACTATAATGGCAAAATGGTGAAATAAGCCAAGAGCCTCTCAGACTATTAAGCCGAATGCTCCGAAATCAGCTAAAAAAAAAATAACAAAGGTTTCATTTGAACATTGCTCTTCGTCCTTTTGGTATACAGAGAAAACAACAGGCTTCAGAATAGCAGAAGGCAGGCAGGTAGAGACAAGAGGAAAGCATGAGAAAGAAAAGGACTACAAAATCTTTGCCTCCTCCCATAAAACTGAGTGATGACTGTCCTACAATTATTGTTATTAGAGAGCCAGCAGGGTGGAAAGGGAAGGGAGCTGGATTTAGGAGTCAGAAGTCTTCTTTCTGTTATACAGACTTGCGTGTGTAAGTTACATAACCTCTCTAACCCTCAAGTATTTTTCTTGTCTAAATGGGGGAAAATATACCCACTCTCCTTATCTGGTTAGGTTTTTGTAAGTTTCAAATGAAACAATATATGCAAAAAGGATATGCAGTGTAAGTTATTCTCACTGTTACACAAGAGGAGGCAATATTAAAATCTCACCACTTGCTGTCTTCCAATAAAAACTTCAGGATGGAAAACAAACAAGAATATATTATTTCTATTTCTTAACAGCCTTAGAGCCTACTTACCTACCTTCAGCCATTGAAATTTACCTGAAAACGTATTTCTTTTTCTAACAAGTATCTATTGTTGGGAAGTATCTACTTCCACACTTGTCCTGGAGGCTGGCAGTAATATGGCTTCAAACCAAAGGCCACATTATATCTTGCCAGGTTGGTATGAAGGGAAGGGGCACAGCAGTGGAATTCAAAATTGAATGAGGTCTGCAATGAGGGTACATCTTTGGGTCTCTCCTATCTCCCCTATTTCCATGTTATACTAACTTCCCTCTTTGAGCAGGTACTTACTTACTCTGAAATGTAATAGTCCATTCTTGCACCAAGGGTTCCCTTTAGCTTTGAGAGATGTATTCATTCAATAAGCTTAATTGAACTTCCAATGCGTGTCTAGCAATATACTCAGTGCTCTGTAAAAGGGAAGGAAAGCCCTCAAGCAGCTTACAATCTGAAGGCAGAGCCCATATGCATAGATGACACATGAGACAGCATAGTTGAGGGTACTAGGGAAAAATACCACCCCCCAGACTCTGTAACAGCCCCCCAGAGTATTATAACTGGAGCTACCCATTTTTACTGTCATTCTTACTTTGAAGAGAAAGAATATTGACATCCTATGGATGAAAATTCAGATTTGCAAATTTTATTTTCCATACAAATAAAACCATCAGAAAATTACAGCCTACACACTAATTATACATGGAGGATTCCATGAGGTTAGGTCAAACCTAGGTGGCTACTATATTCAACATATATTTCTAAATTGAGTTTAATAAAGTTTAATTATCCATGGTGTAGTATCTACCATGTGGGAAAATTCCAACTATTTTCTGATACATTTCCATCACTAGAATACAGTTCCATTAAATAGATCTAACATTATTAAAACCTCTATACACAAATTATGACCCAAATGAAATATTACCGATTTCCAAAGGTAATATTTTCCTAGGTAATTTGTACAAAAGTTACATCCACCTAGTCAGATGTGACCCAAGTGTACATATAACAGTTGCTTCTTGTGTTCATTCACTCATTAATTTATCCATCCATCCATTCATCCACCCATTCATCCACAATAGAAGAAGCTTAATATGGAGAAAGTATAGGTGTTTAGAACTGAGCAGACCTGGACTTGAATTCAGACTCTACTATTTAATACTAATTATGTCTCTGGGCCTCAGTTACTCATTGTAAAATAGAAATGAATATATAAAATACCTAACCAATATGTCATTGTAGCATTGTGGAGTACGTCCTTGCTGTAAGGATAATTCGTAAAGTTTAACTTATAATTATTTAATCTTGATTGAGATGAGGAAAAGTAAAACAGTTATTAACCTTGTACTGGAGTTACTTCTAGAAAATAGTGATATTAATCACGTATCCTCCATAGAAGAAGAGAAACGCAAGCCATGTTAATTGCCAGGGCTCAAAGAATGAGCGTTTTGGTTTCCCACGTACTGTGGATTGGAGATAATTTTGGACTGGTGAGCATGACCTTGCTAGTTAGACATTCTGATTTCTAGCAGGGTAAATCACGTTTCCTAAGTAAATTAAAGTAGTTGAAAACCAAGTCCCTATTTTAAAAATAACAACTTTGGGGGACCATTGAGAAGCTAGTTTTGCTCCGACAGAGCAGCCAGGAAGTAGGGCTGTCTCAGTACATGTCTTTTTATTCATGTGGTGCTTTGAGAACCAGTTCAGACTTCTCCTTTGAGAAGGAGAAAAGTAATGAAAACATCAGGGTTCAGCAGCAGCTGAGTCTCAACCCAAAAGAAGTCATCAGCATTTGCTCTGTGTCCAGCTCTATCCAACCTAAGAATGCCAAAGACAATTGATACCATTTCTACCTTTTCTGTCTAGAACTTTGCTTAGTATTAATACATATTTAACTTGATCCAAATACGTGATGGACTGGGAGAACTGAAATGGGCATATGTATAAGTGGATTTGGTTAAACTCAGAAGCCATCTTGGGGGGAAAAATTAAAGTGCCTAGCAGAATACCTCTACATAGCAGGAACATAGCAGATAATTAGTTTCATTCCCCAAACTTTGAGCCCCTATTGTGTGCCATGTACCATCCATCCTTGTCCAAATAAAACTAGGTCCTTGCTCTCAAGGGGCCTATAATTCAGTGCCAGAGGGATTCACTGAAAGATATAAAGTGAGTTTAATAAGTATAATAAGGCACAACATTCTGTGGCCTCAACAGGAAGCAGGAACGCCCTCAGTGACAAGGAATGGGGAGGTACATTAAGAGAGTGTGTTGTTCTCAGGCACGTGAATGACAAGAGGTTTAGGAAACTTCAGCCTGTGCCCATCTCATGCTTAACCCTGAAACACTGTCTGGGTCTCGGGATCTCTATCAGTAAAGCAGAGCTTGGGAGTCAAACGGTGACACAAATCCTGGTTTTGCTACCCTCCAAGTTGTTCCCATTCATTCATTTATTTCTTCACTTGTTCCTTCATCTTTTCATCAAATATCTACATTGTACCTACCATGTGCTAGGCACTCTGCAAACAGCACTAATAATAAAACAAGATATTTAGTCTATTCTTGCAGAGCCTATGATAGATAATAACAAGTGAATAAGAATAATTGGAATCAATGTAACAACAAAACCCCATAAGCATGATTTTGCAAATCATAATGCAACCCATGGAGAAGGAGAAAAAGGGAGTCCTGAGAGAAAATAGAGAAAACCTTCTTCGGGCATTAGCTCCAGGAACTAATGTTCACATTGAGGCATGAAGGCATAAGAGGAAAGGGAGTGAGAAGAGTGGGGACAGAAGCGGCAGGGAGAGCATCTCAGGAAGGAGGAGGAGTGTGTGCTAAGGCCCTGAGGTGGGGGCAAGGCTTGGCAGGCTGGAGCTATTGGAAGGCAGCCAGCAAGGATGTGGGCGGAGTTTGTTATGGAGCAAGCAGTGCAAAAACCCTCTCTGGCAACTCATTTACATTCATTTCAACATGTTCTCTGGGCAACTCAAGTGAGATTAGTATCAGAATTCCTAAAGTAATACGAACAGGGATGGGGTGCATCCGCTCTCTAACCTCTGATTACTTTCCCTTGCTCACTTCTACCTCTGGTTCTGCTGTTCACCAGGCTCACCAGCCAGGTGGTGCCTCAAAGCCTGTGCAGCTCTGCTTGCAATGCTTTTTGCCCAGATCACCCCATGGCTCAGTCCCTTACCTTGTTCAAACCCTTGCCTCCCCGGTAAGGACTTCTCCATCCACGCCATCTACAACTGCATCTCTCCAGACCCTCCGCATACTTGCTATATTTTTCCCCATTGCATTTATCTTCTTCTAAAGAGCTGTAAAATGTCCTTATTTATTCTGCTTAGCCTCTCTCCTCTAGAAAATAAGCTCCAGAAAGGCAGAGATGTGAGTCTGTTTTGTTCACTGCTGTAACTCCTATCTTCCAGAATAGTGCCACAGTCAACACTCAAAGCTATTTCTTGAAAGAATCTCATTTAATCTTCACAAGGCAACATGCAATGACTAGCTCAAAGGGGTGGTGTATTAGCTTTCATAAAGTTACAAAAATCATTTCATTGACAAATCAAAATCTTGTATTGATGAAGGCAATAAATACCCACAAAATAAATTCAAATATTGTATTAATAATTTTGACAGTTTTTCCATCTCATGAAATGAAAATCACATAATTTATTAAAGTTAGTAATTTCTTTTTGCTATTAATCATATATTATTTGCACTGTGATAATGTTATATCCGTGGATTACATTTCAAATTGAAATTCAAAAACAGTATTAAAATTTCTCTGTGAGATTCAACTTTCTTCTTAAAAATTGCTATCTCTTGTCTTCTGACATTACGGTATAAACTGTGGATTTTAATTAATTATATATTCAAATAAAAAAAGAAATTGGTCTTAAAAATATGATTCATTTTGCTGCCATTTTAAGTATAGAAAACAGAATGCAAGAGGAGAGTTTTTGGGCTTTTGACTGTTCTTTAACTCTGAGAGGTAAAGTGCAAAATAGAGCAAAACTGAAAAAAAAAAAACTAGCAAGACAAGTATGTCTCCTTGCTAAAACCATGGTGTTTAAACTTCCCAGTTTTGGTATTCATTTTAACTTGATGCTTTCTGCCAGAAGACTCTTAGGCTGTGGGATGGCTGGGAAGACCTTGTATGAACGTTTTAATTAGCTAATTATCTGATAATATAAGGTAACACCTTTATTCTCCTATTGAACTCTCAACTCCTCTCTCTGTGAAAATGCTGTACTTTTCACCATCAGGACAAAAATCCTCAGTCATCCTATCCTTCTGGCTCTAGTCATATCAAATTGGATCTTACAAGTCCCCTTCCAGAACATAACTGGAGGAGTCAGGATGTCAATCCAGCCAAGTCAGCTAAGGCAGGGAGTGTTCATAGGTGGGATCTTGAGTCTGTGGAGTGAGAGTGAGTAAAAGCAGAAGTGAGGGGCAGAGCAAATGACCTCCATCCAGGGAAAGAGGTCATGTGCCTTTGCCCTTGACTCTGAGGCATTCGGCTGTACTGGAGTATGCAGATACATGACTTCCTGGATCCAACCTTGTTGTTGACATTTCCTTAGCTTAGGTTAAAAGGATGGAACACAGTGATCAGACAGGACTTGGTGGGCCAAGTCAGGGAAAAGCATCTTTCAGAACCATAGCATCTGTCCATCCAGAAAACTAGTGAACTGTACCAGAATGATGGAAATTAACCTATGAAATGTCAATGCTAGCATTTCTTCATAACCTGATCAAGAACTCTAGCAATGTGATGGTTTGTTGATGTGTGACAATCTTTTCTCCAGTGATATAAATATTCTGGTAGCTCTGTCTTTATGTAAACACTCTCTAGCGATACAGAACTCAGTACCTTACACAGGGTAATCCCCTGGTGCATGCTTATTGACTGACTGATAAATGAATGAACTGGTGACCAACAAAGGAATATCTCTCTCCTAGCAAATATCAGCCTTTTACTCTGAAAAGCAAGTAACGAAGCTGAGAGCTAGCATTTTACAACTTAGTTCTTCTAAAGGCTTTTGATAAAACTTCTTTTGACAAAGGCTTTTAAAAAAATACTACAACATATATTAAAAATAAGACAGAACAATTTAGCAGTAATAAAATAATTTTCTTTCAGTGCCATATTACCAAATATGTTTAAAATATAACTTCTAATCTTATGTAAACATTGTGGACATTAACATATCAAAGAAAGTTTATCATGTACAAAGTCTCCTCTTTGCTATTTCTCCTTTTTTTATCATATAGTAAGCGTCATATAGGTAAGATAACTAACAAGCCCACCTGTATCTCCGCTTCTGTTCTATCTCCCATAGGGAGTGAGGATGTAGGAAATTCAGTCCTGGCTGGGCTTCCATGTGCCTTGCGTAAATCATGTATCCATGTGCCTTGTATCCATGTGCCTTGCGTAAATCACTTAATATCTCTGTATCCATGTGCCCTGCGTAAATCACTTAATATCTCTGTATCCATGTGCCCTGCGTAAATCACTTAATATCTCTGTATCCATGTGCCTTGCGTAAATCACTTAATATCTCTGGAAAGCTTAGTTTCCTCACGTGTAACAGGATGGGAAGAATGCCTGCCCTGCCCACTGCCCAGATAATGTGGAAAGTGCTTTGAAATGCTGAAGTGGAAAACAAATGTATTTATAAGTGTAAAAACCGCTCACAAGAAGTATCACCAAGAGAGGCCCTTCCTGCTACCTTAGAGGGTCTCTACAGCTGCAAGTCTCCACCCAACTTCTCACCAGAGAGCGTGGGAATTTCTAGGGAGATGGGCCTCAGATGGGATCAAAAGGCAATAAGTGTTTCACTCTCTAAATTCACAGGTACAACCGGTATTGCTCTTAATGTGTCTGCTGTGTTACCACAGAGCTGACCAAAAGGGTTTATTTCAGAGAAATCAGTTCTGAAAGTCCCACCTGATGCGCCTATATAGAGAAGGCTGAGGCTAGGGGGTGTCCCCAAGCTGAGACTCATGGGCTGAGTTGTGTCCCTTCCCAAATTTATGTGTTGAAGTCCTATCTCCCAGTACCTCAGAATGTGACTCTTTCTGGAGCTTGGGCCTGGACAGAGGTAAATAAGGTAAAATGAGGTCATTAGTATGGACCTTAATTCAACATGACTGGTGTCCTTCTGAGAAAAGGAATTTGCACACAGACAGGTACAGAGGGAAGACCATACGAGAACATAGTGAGAAGGTAGCCATCTACACCAAGGAGAGAGGCTTCAGAAGAAACGAACCCTGCTGACACCTTGATCTTGAACTTCTAGCCTTCTGGCTAGAAAACTTGGAACTTCTAGCCTTCCGGTGAGAAAATAAATTTTGGTTGTTTAAGCCACCCAGTCTGTGGTATGATGTTATGGCAGCCCTATCACACTAATGCACTATACCTTCATCTTTCTCTCCCCGAGGGAGAAGAGGATACATTGGACTTAGTACCCATTTCTCCTGCAAAGAATGAGCCCAAATCTTTCCTCCACTAGGTAGGGTCAGTGGTCACTGACCTGAAGGTTGCTGAGTCACTGAATCTGCAGGGTACCTGATTCTTTGATGCTGCCAGTATAAGGAAGGGTGGCAGGAGTTAGGGGGTGAACCTGGGAGGGAACCATCCTCTGCTTGTTGTGGGGAAAACACTTAAGTCTCCTGCGGTTGAGTGGATGCTGCACAAAGCCTTCCCCTAGGAGGGCCTCCCACTAGAGCAAGGGGACCCGTTGCAGGAGATCTGGGGAAAATTCACTGCTGGGAGGATGAAGGTCAGCAAGAAGCCCAGCCTTGCCAACTCACTCATGCCAGGGAACAGCCCAGGAAAATGCCCTCACCTGCAGGAGCCCCTGAACAAGCCACATGTGAGATGCCCTCCGCAATTCAGACCTAGGTGGCACTGGTGACCCACAGCCAGTTAAGAATAGACATAAAAACTGTAAAAAAAATTAATAAACAGAAACCTCAATGAAATAGAGTTGGGAGAGCAGAAAGGGGAGCTCTTATGCCTGCAATATTAGCAGAGCCCAACAGGAAGAAGAGTCCTTTCCTGGCAAGGACTCAGCCAATGAAAAGCATGAACTCTTCGTTTACTATAGCCCTCCCCACTTCCTTTTCCTCCCTATGAAAAAGTTCTCCTTCCCTTGCCACGTGAGAGCTTGCATGATCCTCACCATGGTTGCAGACCCTGAACTGCAATTCTTTGCTGATCCTGCATAAACCCGTCTTTGCTGGAGAAATATCTGAGTGTCTGTCTATTTTGGGTCAGTAAAGCTACAGCAACCCACTAAAAGGGGACGGTGAATTTGGAACTGCCACCATATTGGCCATCAGCGAGAGAAAGTGTTTTTCCTCCTTCCATCACCAGGGGAGACGGTTGGCAGGAGCAGACTATATCCTACTAACAATTCTGACGATAATTCTGACGTGTAGGTGGGTTTTTCCCACCACCAAGCAATTCTCCAGCACCAGCTGGGTGGCCTACAATTCAACTCAATTCTGACACTACGTGGAGAGAGCATCAGATCCCACAGGCCAAGGGCTCAGTACTACAAGACAGCGCTCTCTCATCCCCCTTGAGACACCAACTGCAAGTCCAGGCTGTCACCTGCGCTTCTAACTGAGCAGCTGTAAATGGGAGGTTCCTACAACCCCCTCTTCAGGTTTGATTAACTTGCTAGAGCAGCTCAGAGAAACATTTTACTTTACAGCCAGATAGAAGAGACGCATAGGGCAAGGTATGGGGAAAGGGCATGGGGCTTCCATGCTCTCTGAGCAGGACACCCTCCCCAAATCTCCACATGTTCACCAACCTGTTTCCTTAGAGTGGAACCTGGAAGCTTTCCGAACGCCGCCCTTTTGGATTTTTAGGGAGACTTCATTAAATAGGCACGACTGATAAAATCACTGTCAATTGGTGATGGAACTCCATCTCCAGCCCCACTCTCCTCCTTGGAGGTCAGAAGGATGGAATTGAAATTTCCAACCCTCTAATCATTTAGCTGGTAGCCCTGGCAACCAGCTCCCATCCTTAGGTTACCTACGGGCTTTCCAAAAGTCACTCATTAACATAACAGAAGCCACCTTTATCGCCCTCTTCACTTCGGAAATTCCAAGGGCTTTGTGCAAGGGTCAGGGTCAAAGAACAAATCTATAGTTCTTATTATAAATCACAATATCACACCTTCTTTAACCATACCTTCCCTTCTCCCAAGTAGCTTCATCCTCCCAGTTAGGCCCAGGAAGGGACAAGTGGCAACAGTTTAGTCATAAGACTGGATTACAGAAACCAATGGACTGGCCTAAATTTTAAATGGGATTGAGGAGGCAAAACAAGTCCTTTTGGTCAGAATGGGAAATCTGGGGTCTAAAAAATGAGCAGTCTTGAGGCTTAAGGGATCTGCATGTTGTGTGTACCTGCTGTGAGGCTCCGACGTCAAATACCTCATGAATGAAGTGTAGCAGAGTTGCTTAGCGGGTATTTATTCAAACCTCGGAAATCCTCTTCCTCCCTCAGTGTTTCTTTCAAAATTTTATAATCTACCTGACCGTCATAATCCCATTTCTAAATTTTAATGTTGTCTCTGCAAGAAAGAGTGATCTTGAGCGAGTCACTTACCCTCTCTGGCATGGCCTCATCTGTAAAATGAGAACCACTGACCTAAAACAAAGAGGCTTCCAGTTATTTTTCCTGCAAAAATGGGTGTATTTGGGATCAACAAAGAACTGCAATTCGAGTTCTGCAACCATGGCTAGCCATGTGCAAATCCCCCCAAAATGGAGGGGAGAACTCCTCTGGGGGAAAGGAAGTTGGGAAGTAAACAAAGAGTTCACTGGAGGAATTTAGTCTGAAGTATAGTGGCTTTTCATTGGCTGAGTTGTGGCAGTCCCTCATGGGCTGACCTCTTGCCGGCAAGCAGAGAAAGTCTTTCTTCTTCCTGTTGGGCTCTGCCATTGTCTGGGGGCATGAGAGCTCCTGCTTCTGGCCTCCTGACTCTATTTTGATTAAGGTTTTTGATTATTCATTTGTACAAGATAATAATACCAGCTTGCAGGGTAGTCATGGAGAATAAGTGATATAGAGCATTTAAGATCAAGTCTGGTACATACTACATACTTGATACATGACAGTTACTATTATTAACAGCAATACTTATATGAGTAAATCTACATTCTAGGAATAGTCTAGAATAGTCATCTATCTGTGTTAACCAAACAGGGATACTCAGGCCCCCGAGCAAGGGATACTCAGGCCCACGAGCAAGCTGTCTGTCCAGAAAACACACTGGCACTCATCCTAGAACACATATCCTGGGGTCATTATCGAACGTCATCCCTTCTGTGAAACCTTTTTTAACTGCAACTCTGTAACCCCTTCATCCGCTTCCCAACACTACAGAGGAAGCCTTTTCCCCTGCTGGGCTTCGTTCAGGCTGCTGTAAAAGGACTTGGCTCGTGAGCCTTTGCAGCTAAACCTCAAGCCCTTGAAGGGTTAGAGCTATAGTTTAACTCAGTTTTGTACGTGGTACTTTGTCAGCGCTCAATGTTTTTTACCTTTAATTCAGGGGTTGACTGCTGTATGCTCACCTACAAATGAGGTTTCGGATGATACTCTGAAACAGTTGTGTCAGAATCATCCAGAGAACTTATTAAAGATGGGAATAAAGACACAGACCTACTAGAGAACGGACTTGAGGATATGGGGAGAGGGAAGGGTGAGCTGTGACAAAGCGAGAGAGAGGCATGGACATGTATACACTACCAAACGTAAGGCAGACAGCTAGCAGGAAGCAGCCACATAGCACAGGGAGATCAGCTCGGTGCTTTGTGACCACCTAGAGGGGTGGGATAGGGAGGGTGGGAGGGAGGGAGACGCAAGAGGGAAGAGATACGGGAACATATGTATATGTATAACTGATTCACTTTGTTATAAAGCAGAAACTAACACACCATTGTAAAGCAATTATACCCTAATAAAGATGTTAAAAAAAAAAAAACAACTCAGGCTCCTGGGCTGCACCCTCAGGGAGCCTGACTTACCCAGTCAGGGAGGTCCAGGGCTTAACAATCACCCCCCCCTCTACAGTTGCTTACTATGTAAGTGATCTTCCCACCGTCTGCTCCCGGCCCTGGGATTCTATGATTACTCCAGTCAGATTACTAACATCTTGAATGTGCCCTTTGCTCATTTCCCAACTGAGCTCTTCAACTTGCTTTCGATTATGGGAGAAGGACAAAAGGTTTTGCTCCTTTGTTCCCAGTGTAAGAACTAACTTTTACTGAGAATCAACTGCTCGCTGTGGAGCACAGGATTATTTAAGCATTCAAGTCAGTTCAGTGTTGATGAAGCATTCCTTGAAATTATTTCAGAACCCACAGACGAGCCTATTTTTTGCCTAAGAATGGCCTATAACGCATCATCTGCTGTACTCGCAGTACTAAATTGTCTTCCCGAAGCTTTAGGGTTTGTCTTCTAGCGCCAAAGATCCGTGAATAGAATTCTGTGAGACTCACACAGCAGATCTCTGACCTACAAACCTTGCCTATCAAATCTAGCCACTTTCTCAGTAATGGTATTCTCCCTCCTCCAACCCAAGTAGCAGTATTAGAAGTGCTACTCTTTCTTTTCTTTTCTTTTTTTTTTTGCGGTACGCAGGCCTCTCACTGTTGTGGCCTCTCCCGTTGCAGAGCACAGGCTCCAGACGCGCAGGCTCAGCGGCCATGGCTCACGGGCCCAGCCGCTCCGCGGCATGTGGGATCTTCCCGGACCAGGGCATGAACCCGTGTCCCCTGCATCGGCAGGCGGACTCTCAACCACTGCGCCACCAGGGAAGCCCAGTGCTACTCTTTTTTAAACAAATGAGGCATAGCTGCTTTAAAGATGTACATCATCTAAGAGGACACAGATTAGAATAGTCACAGGTGTTAAAATAGAGATTTCAACGTTTTCATTTTACCCATTTCTCATTCTCTGAATAATCCAGCATCCTCTGACACTACCCTACCCCCAACCCTGCCAAGACTCTATGCAGCTAGAGAATAGAAACAAAACATAAAACCCTCTGGAGAAGGATCTTAGACCTGTGGTCACTGGGAAGAAAGGGGAGAAGTAAATGAGGCAGGTGGCTGGTGGCTGGTGGTGGGAAAATTCTGTTTCTCCTTGGCTCCTTCCATCAATCAAGGAGGAAGATTGTTCCTATTTCCCTTCCCCGCAGAAAAATGTAGGAGAAAAGAAATTGGGCACACTTCCCATCCTCAACTGGATTGCTGGCAAACTCTGATGAATTATCCTGGGGATATTCTAGTTGAAAATCCACACTAAATATGCTACTTCAGCAAGTAAAGTTAGAAAAAGTAAACAATTTAATACACTTGCAAGAATGCATGTTAAGAGTGCCCCATCCCACAATAAACACGAAGTATACTTCTTCCTTTAAACCTGTAAATTATCTTTGCTCATCTGTACATACTGGAGGATGTTCTAATTCTGACCATCATATTCCAGTGCTACCTTCTGCCAACTTGGGTTTCTTGAGAGACAGATCATACAGAACCCTCAAACACATTACAGTTATTCTTAAACATACATTCTTCCCCTAAGTCCTAACGCTTTTCTAGCCTGATGAGCTAGAAAGGTCCGTGTTGAAGAGTGTTGACCTCTACATGGCACATGCACCATCATTTCTCATCCCTGTGCCCATGGCAAAATTTTTCTTTTTTAAATTAAAAAAGTGTTTTTGAAACATCACAGATACAGACTTGTGTGTGTGTGCATTCTGATCTCAGAGAAAACCGCTGTTCTGACTTTTTTCCCCCACTACTTAAGCATTTTATTTTATACCAGGTAAATTAAATAATTCAAAAATGTCTTGCTTCCCTTCTGCCCATATTCCACCTCCCTCTCCACTTTTCCTTCCTGTGGATTACTTTCAATAAATTTGTGGGCTTGTCAAATTCTAATTCTCGAAGCTATTGCTTACATGTATGTTCTTTCAAACAGCTCTGAAGCGTTGTCTCATTTCCAGAATTCTATCTTGTTAGCTCTCCAATGTTCTCAGACAGGAAGTGATGTTAAAGACATAGTCTAATTCTCTAATTCCTCAAACTGACGAAGCACATGGGAAAATGTTGTACTCAGGATGCACTTCAACTAAAATTTTCCCTACAGCATTATAATCATGCAAATACTATTCCCGAGGATGACTGTGCTGTCCACTTGTTTTCTGGTGGTGACTATATGCTGACTTTTATGATAGTTATTTTCTTCCGTCTCCTTATAGCTTTATACCTAATGTACATATCTAAACAACCTAGTTTTGCATTGCCTGTTTTTGACCTTTACACAGATGAAAATATATTGTGTTTTCTTTTGAGACTTGCTTTTTTTTTTTTTTTTTGGCGGTACGCGGGCCTCTCACTGTTGTGGCCTCTCCCGTTGCGGAGCACAGGCTCCAGACGCGCAGGCTCCGCGGCATGTGGGATCTTCCCGGACCGGGGCACGAACCCGTGTCCCCTGCATTGGCAGGCGGACTCTCAACCACTGCGCCACCAGGGAAGCCCAAGACTTGCTTCTTTGATTCAGTATAATTTTTGTGAAATTTTTTCTGTTGATGCGTAAAGCTATAGTTCATTTAGGGCCATCTCTGTATACTATTCCACTATATAAATTAACAACAATTTAGGTGTCAGTTCTGCTCTTGATGGGCACTTAGGTTGTTTCATACTTGAGCTATTACACACAATTCTGTTATGAATGTTCTTATATAAATCATTTGGTGCCCGTTGAAAGAGTTTTTCTAGGATAGATAGCTAGAGGTAGGCTTGTCAGACCAGAAGATATACACATTTACCTTATGAGGTAATGTCAAATTGTTTTCCAAAGTGGTTGAACCAATTATACTCCAACCAGCAGTGGAGGAGAGTTCTACTTGCTTCCATCCTTGCCAACATTCTCTCCAGTCAAACTCAGTGCTTTTAATCCTTCTTAATACAGCACTCAAGGCCATTATTACAAATTTATCAAAACTGACATATAAGGTAAAACCTGTTTATCATCCCCTTCATTTCTCTTTCTTAAACCTTAGAGTCCAGAGAAGCTTCACCATGGCTTCTTAGCCTTGCAGAGCCAAAGGCATCCCATATAAAAAAGATCTACCCAGTATCCAAATACATATCCTCAGGCTTAAGATGAAAAGACTATAGGAAACATGTTTGAAAAAAGAGTAAGAAAAAAAATTTTTAACAATGCTTTCCATCTTCCAACTAAAATATTTCCTTTTCTTATTATTTCTAGGATGCCTTTTTATCTCTGCCCAACTTATAATGTAATCAGTGAGATAACAGTGGGAAAAAGCGGAGACAAAGAGAAAAAAAACTACATAAAAATTCAAGAATTTTATTTTCAGCACCAAAGCATCTGCAGTTTTTCAGCCCCAAAGCACCTGCAGTTTTTTAGCCTTGCATGTCACAGAAGGTACTGAGGACTTTCATGATTTGCAAGGAAAAGGGGCTCTGAGGGCTCTGAGTAGCAAAAGAAATGTGGAAGAATTAGGATGAATTTTCCAAATATATGGCCAAGGAGTCCAGGCTTCAGGTCCCTGAAACCCAGAGCAACCTAATTACCAAAGCCCAGGGGCGAGCAGCTCCTCCCTCTTTTCCAGCAGAACAGAGGGGTTATCCCCATAAAAGAACAATCTCTGTGGTCCAGCATGTGGGCCTCTTGCCTGTTTAGGATTAATAAATGAATTGCCTACACTGTACCCAACCCACTTAGTGATTCTCTGGAAGGGCCAGTCCTTGAACTCAGTGTGTGACTTGGGAAACTCACTTAGCCACAGTTACCTCACTAGTAAATAGTGATGTGAGGCCAGGTGATTTCTGACATTCCATTGTACTTTCACATTCTTTGATTACTTTTCATTTCTGCAGCTTGAGTGTTCCAGGTCAGATTGACACCCTAATCTAAAGTGTGTTTTAGGTAGGTCACCTATAATTATTTCTAAAAGCATTTTCTGTAGTTCAGCCGTGCATTTGTCTGCTTAATCTGAGGCTGATGATAACCAAGTAGATAGCTTAATAAAGCACAATTACTACTGATTTCTTTACTCAGCTGTCAGTCTCTGCATTGCGGCTTTGAAATGGGAAAGGGTTGTTGCAGATACTATTTATTGGCTCCCAGCACCATTTCCTCTGCTTCCTTTTGAAAGACCCTCATTTGGGAGCTTCTGCAATATGCCCAGTTGGAATCATATAATCTCATTTTCTTTCATGATTGCCTTATGGGGGTGAGCATATGATTCCATCCTAGTCAATGAAGCATAAGGAGAAGACTGCTGGGTATTCCTAGAGATGATTTTCCTCTCTGATGAAAGATAGAGGTATAAAAGGAGATGATCCTACCCTGCCACCTCTTCCTTCCTGATTTTAGATTTTGTCCTGTGAGGACATAGTGTTTAGAGCTGCTCTAGCTATTTAGCAACCTGAGAAAAGGCATGATTGAAATGTTGAAGATAACAAAGCTGAAAGGGAAGAGAAGTTAATGACATTATTGAGCAGCTAAATTGTCCCTGGAACCACTGAGCTACAGATCTTTTGCTTTGTGAGAGTAATAAACCTCTATTACTTGTTTAAGACACTTTTATACAAGTATTCTTATACATACAGCCTAAGAGGCACTTTCTCATACAAGGGTCTAAGATGACTAAATGACATTGCTTTGAGGATGTGGATGCCTTCAGACCTCCCTCCTGGAGGAAACACACATCAATAAAATAAAGCACATATATGATAAACTGGAGCTCACATCATACTCAAAGGTGAAAAGCTGAAAGCATTTCCTCTAAGATCAGGAACAAGACAAGGATGCTCACTCTGCAACTGTTATTCAACATAGTATTGGAAGTGCAAGCCCCAGCAATCAGAAAAGAAGAAGAATTAAAAGGAATCCAAAATGGAAAGGAAAAAGTAAAATTGTCATTGTTTGCAGATGACATGATACTATACATAGAAAAATACTAAACACACCTCAAGAAAACTACTAGTGCTCATCAATGAATTTGGTAAAGTTATGGGATACAAAATTAACATACAGATATCTGTTGCCTTTCTAAACACTAAAAAAATCAGAAGGAGAAATTAAGGAAATAATCCCATTTACCATGACATCAAAAATAGTAAAATTTCTAAAAATAAATCTATGTAAGGAGGTAAAAGACCTGTACGCTGAAAACAATAAGAGACCGATGAAAGAAACTGAAGACAACACAGATGGAAAGATATACAGTGTTCTCCGATTGGAAGAATCACTATTGTCGAAAATGACTATACTACTCAAGGCAATCTACAGATTCAATGCAATCATTATCAAATTACCAATGACATTTTTCACAGAACTAGAACAAAAATTTTTAAATTTGTATGGAAACACAAAAGACCCCAAATAGCCAAAGCAACCTTGAGAAAGAAGAACGCAGCTGGAGGAGATCAGGCTTCCTGACTTTGGACTATACTACAAAGCTACAATAATCAAAACAGTAAGGTACTGGCACAAAAACAGAAATATAGATCAATGGAACAGGATCAAAAGCTCAGAAATAATCCCATGTACCTATGGGTAGATTAATTAATCTACCATAAAGGAAGCAAGAATACAAGATGGAGAAAAAACAGCCTCTTCAATAAGTGGTGTTGGGCAAACTGGACAGCTATATGTAAAGGAATGAAATTAGAACATTCTCTAATACTATATAGAAAAATAAACTCTAAACAGTTTAAAGACCTAAGTATAAGACCAGACATCAGAAAACTCCTGCAAGAAAACATAGGCTCTCTAACATATATCTCTTTGACATATATCACAGAAATATTTTTTTGGATCTCTCTCCTAAAGCAAAGGAAACAAAAGCAAAAACAAACATATGGGACCTGATTAAACATAAAAGCTTTTGCACAGCAAAGGAAACCATCACAAAAAACGAAAAAACAACATACTGAATGGGAGAAAATATGTGCCAATTATCTGACCAATAAGGAGTTAATATTCAAAATATATAAATAGCTCATACAACACAACATCAAATATCAAACAACCCGATTAAAAAATGGGCAGAATAACTGAATAGACATTCTTCCAAAGAGGACATGCAGATGACCAACTGGCACAGGAAAAAAAGCTTAATACTGTTAATCATTAGGCAAACGCAAATTAAAACCACAATTACCTCACACCTATCTGAATGGCTATCATCAAAAAGAACACAAACAGAGACCTTCAAGATGGTGGACAAGTAAAACATGGAGATCACCTTCCTCCCCACAAATATATCAAAAACAAATCTACATGTGGAACAACTCTGACAGAACACCTACTGAAGGCTGGCAGAAGACCTCAGATTTCCCAAAAGGCAAGAAAATCCCCACGTACCTGGCTAGGGCAAAAGTAAAAAGAAAAAACAGAGACAAAATAGGGATGGGACCTGCAATTCTGGGAGGGAGCTGTGAAGGAGGAAAACTTTCCACACACTAGGAAGGCTCCTCACTGGTGGGGACAGGGGGTGTGGGGGGGGGGAAGCTTCAGAGCCATGGAGGAGAGTGCAGCAACAGGGGTGCAGAGGGCAAAGCAGAGAGATTCCCTCACAGAGGATCAGTGCCAACCAGCACTCAGCAACCTGAGATGCTTGTCTGCTCACCTGCCAGGGCGGGTGGGGGCTGGGAGCTGAGGTTTGGGCTTCGGAGGTCAGATCTCAGGGAGAGGACTGGGGTTGGCTGCGTGAACACAGCCTGAAGGGGGCTAGTGCACCACAGCTAGCCAGGAGGGAGTCTGGGGAAACGTCTGGATGTGCCAAAGAGGGAAGAGACCATTGTTATGGGGTGCAGGAGGAGAGGGGATTCCTCCTCTGAGTGTCCACAGAAGGCGGAGCACTGCCTAAGTGATATCCAGAGAGGGGTGTGAGCAGTGGCTATCAGCTTGGACCCCAGAGACGGGCATGAAACACTAATGCTGCTGCCACTGCCACCAAGAATCCTGTGTGCAAGCACAGGTCATCACTACCTGCCCCACTACGGGAGCCTGAGCAGCACACCACTGCCAGGGACCTGTTATCCAGGGAAAATTTCCCAGGGAGAACACATGGCATGCCTCAGGCCGTTGCAATGTCAGGCCAGCCTCTGCCACAGCAGGCTTGCTCTGCATTCCAATTATGACTAATCTACCCCTCCCTCTCCCCAGCCTGAGTGAGCAAGAGAGCCCTAATCAGCCGCTGTTTTCACATCCTCCTGTCTGGGCCAGGAACAGATGCCTGAGGGTAGCTTAAACAAGAGGCTGAGCCAAAACCAAAGCTGAACACCAGGAGCTGTGCAAACAAAGAAGAGAAAGGGAAATTTCTCCGTGCAGACTCAGGAGCAGAGAATTAAATCCCCACAATCAACTTGATAAACCCTGCATCTGTGGAATACCTGAATAGACAACAAATGTTCCCAAAATTGAGGCAGTGGACTTTGGGAGCAACTGTAGACTTGGGGTTTGCATTCTGTGTCTGTTTCTGGATTTATGTTTACCTCTGTTTAGTTTTTAGTGCTTGTTATCCTTGATGGATTTGTTTATTGGTTTGGTTGCTCTCTTTTCTTTTTTCATTTTTATTTATTTCCTTTCTTCTCCTTTAGTGAGTGCATGTTTCTTTGTGTGATTTGTCTGCTTAGTTTTGCTTTTACCATTTGTACTAGGATTTTAGCTGTTATTTTTTTTGTTTGTTTTCTTTTTATGAGTGTGTGTGTGTGTGTGTGTGTGTATGTTTCTTTGTGTTATTTTGTCTGTTTAGTTTTGCTTTTACCATTTGGTTTGGGGTTCTATTTTTTTTCCTTTTTTTTCTTCCTTACCTCCAGAACCATGTGGCTGGCAGGGTCTTGGTGCCCTAACCGGTTGTTAGCCCTGAGCCTCCGAGTTGGGAGAGCCAAGTCCAGAATATTGGACCACCAGAGACCTCCCGGTCCTATGTATAATCATTCAGCGAGAGCTCTCCAAGAGATTTCCATTTCAAAGCTAAGACCCAGCTCCACCCAATAGCCAGCAAGCTCCAGTGCTGGATGCCCCATGCCAAACAACTAGCAAGACAGGAACACAACACCAGCCATTAACAGACAGGTTGCCTAAAGTCATATTAAGTTCACAGACACCCCAAAACACACCACAGGATGCAGCCCACCCCAACAGAAGGACAACATCCAGCTCCACCCACAGAAAAGAAGCACCACTTCCCTCCACCAAGAAGCCTACAACACCCACTGAACAAACCTCATTCATTGGGAGCAGACATCAAAAACAACAGGAACTACAAACCTGCAGCCTGCAAAAAGGAGACCCCAAACACAGTAAGATAAGCAAAATGAGAAGACAGAAAAACACACAGCAGATGAAGGAGCAAGATAAAAACCCACCAGACCTAACAAATGAAGAGGAAATAGGCAGTCTACCTGAAAAAGAAATCAGAATAATGATAGTAAAGATGACCCAAAATCTTGGAAATAGAGAAAATGCAAGAAACATTTAACAAGGACCTAGAAGAAATAAAGATGAAACAAGCAATGATGAACAACACAATAAAAGAAATTAAAAACACTCTAGATGAGATCAATAGCAGAATAACTGAGGCAGAAGAACGGATAAGTGACCTGGAAGATAAAATAGTGGAAATAACTACTGCAGAGCAGAATAAAGAAAAAGAATGAAAAGAACTGAGGACAGTCTCAGAGACCTCTGGGACAACATTAAATGCACCAACATTCGAATTATAGGCGTTCTAGAAGAAGAAGAGAAAAAGAAAGAGACTGAGAAAATATTTGAAGAGATTATAATTGCAAACTTCCTTAATATGGGAAAATAAATAGTTAATCAAGACCAGGAGGCACAGAGAGTCTCATACAGGATAAATCCAAGGAGAAATACGCCAAGACACATATAAATCAAACTATCAAAAATTAAATACAAAGAAAACATATTAAAAGCAGCAAGGGAAAAACAACAAATAACACACAAGGGAATTCCCATAAGGTTAACAGCTCATCTTTCAGCAGAAACTCTGCAAGCCAGAAGGGAGTGGCAGAACATATTTAAAGTGATGAAGGAGAATAACCTACAACCAAGATTACTCTACCCAGCAAGGGTCTCATTCAGATTTCATGGAGAAATTAAAACCTTTACAGAAGGGCAAAAGCTGAGAGTTCAGCACCACCAAACCAGCTTTACAACAAATGCTAAAGGAACTTCTCTAGGCAGGAAACACAAGAGAAGGAAAAGACCTACAATAACGAACCCAAAACAATTAAGAAAATGGGAATAGGAACATACATAACGATAATTACCTTAAATGTAAATGGACTAAATGCTCCCACCAAAACACACAGATTAGCTGAATGGATACAAAAACAAGACCCATATATATGCTGTCTACAAGAGACCCACTTCAGACCTAGAGACACATACAGACTGAAAGTGAGGGGATGGAAAAAGATATTCCACGCAAAGGGAAATCAAAAGAAAGCTGGAGTAGCAATTCTCATATCAGACAAAAGAGACTTTAAAATAAAGACTATTAGAAGAGACAAAGAAGGACACTACATAATGATCAAGGGATCGATCCAAGAAGAAGATATAACAATTGTAAATATTTATGCACCCAACATAGGAGCACCTCAATACATAAGGCAAATACTAACAGCCATAAAAGGGGAAATTGACAGTAACACATTCATAGTACGGGACTTTAACACCCCACTTTCACCAATGGACAGATCATCCATAATAAAAATAAATAAGGAAACACAAGCTTTAAATGATACATTAAACAAGATGGACTGAATTGATATTTATAGGACATCCCATCCAAAAACAACAGAATACACATTTTTCTCAAGTGCTCATGGAACATTCTCCAGGATAGATCATATCTTGGGTCACAAAACAAGCCTTGGTAAATTTAAGAAAACTGAAATTGTATGAAGTATCTTTTCCAACCACAATGCTATAAGAGTAGATAACAATTACAGGAAAAGATCTGTAAAAAAAATACAAACACATGGAGGCTAAACAATACACTATTTAATAACAAAGTGATCACTGAAGAAATCAAAGAGGAAATCAAAAAATACCTAGAAACAAATGACAATGGAGACACGACAACCCAAAACCTATGGGATGCAGCAAAAGCAGTTCTAAGAGAGAATTTTATAGCAATACAATCCTACCTTAAGAAACAGGAAACATCTCAAATAAACAACCTAATCTTGCACCTAAAGCAATTAGAGAAAGAAGAACAAAAATACCCCAACTTAGCAGAAGAAAAGAAATCTTAATAATCAGATCAGAAATAAATGAAAAAGAAATGAAGGAAATGATAGCAAAGATCAATAAAACTAAAAGCTGGTTCTTTGAAAAGATAAACAAAATTAATAAACCATTAGCCAGACTCATCAAGAAAAAAGGGAGAAGACTCAAATCAATAGAATTAGAAATGAAAAAGGAGAAGTAACAACTGATACTGCAGAAATACAAAAGATCATGAGAGATTACTACAAGCAACTCTATGCCAATAAAATGGACAACCTGGAAGAAATGGACAAATTCTTAGAAATGCACAACCTGCCAAGACTGAACCAGGAAGAAATAGAAAATATGAACAGACCAATCACAAGCACTGAAATTGAGACTGTGATTAAAAATCTTCCAACAAACAAAAGCCCAGGACCAGATGGATTCACAGGCAAATTCTTTCAAACAATTAGAGAAGAGCTAACACATATCCTTCTCAAACTCTTCCAAAATATAGCAGAGGGAGGAACACTCCCAAACTCATTCTACGAGGCCACCATCACCCTCATACCAAAACCGGACAAGGATGTCACAAAGAAAGAAAACTACAGGCCAATATCACTGATGAACATAGATGCAAAAATCCTCAACAAAATACTAGCAAACAGAATCAAACAGCACATTAAAAGGAGCATACACCGTGATCAAGAGGGATTTATGTCAGGAATGCAAGGATTCTTCAATATATGCAAATCAATCAATGTGATACACCATATTAACAAATTGAAGGATAAAAACCACATGATAATCTCAATAGATGCATAAAAAGCTTTTGACAAAATTTAACACCCATTTATGATAAAAACACTCCAGAAAGTAGGCATAGAGGGAACTTACCTCAACATACTAAAGGCCATATATGACAAACCCACAGTTAACATCATTCTTGATGGTGAAAACTGAAACCATTTCCTCTAAGATAAGGAACAAGACAAGGCTGCCCACTCTCACCCCTGGTATTCAACATAGTTTTGGAAGTTTTAACCAAAGCAATCAGAGAAGAAAAAGAAATAAAAGGAATCCAAATCGGAAAAGAAGAAGTAAAGCTGTCATTGTTTGCAGATGACATAATCCTATACATAGAGAATCCTAAAAATGCTACCAGAAAACTACTAGAGCTAATCAATGAATTTGCTGAGTAGCAGGATAGAAAATTAATGCACAGAAATCTCTTGCATTTCTATACACTAATGATGAAAAATCTGAAAGAGAAATTAAGGAAACACTCCCATTTACCACTGCAACAAAAAGAATAAAATATCTAGGAATAAACCCACCTCAGGAGACAAGAGACCTGTACTCAGAAAATAGTAAGACACTGATGAAAGAAATCAAAGATGATACAAACAGATTGAGTAATAAAACATGTACTTGGATTGGAAGAATCAACATTGTGAAAATGACTATACTACCCAAAGCAATCTACAGATTCAATGCAATCCTTATCAAACTACAATAGCATTTTTCACAGAACTAGAACAAAAAATTTCACAATTTGTATGGAAACACAAAAGACCCCAAATAGCCAACGCAATCTTAATAAAAACGGAGCTGGAGGAATTAGGCTACCTCACTTCAGACTATACTGTGAAGCTACAGTCATCAAGACAGTATGGTACTGGCACAAAAACAGAAATATAGATCAATGGGACAGGACAGAAAACTCAGAGATAAACCCACACACATATGGTCACCTTATATTTGATAAAGGAGGCAAGAATATACAATAGAGAAAAGACAGCCTCTTCAATAAGTGGTGCTTGGAAAACTGGACATCTACATGCAAAAGAATGAAATTAGAAAACCTTCTAACCCCATACACAAAAATAAACTCATAATGTATTAGAAACCTAAGTGTAAGGCCAGACACTATAAACCTCTTAGAGGAAAACATAGGTAGAACACTCTATGACATAAATCACAGCAAGATCCTATTTGACCCACCTCCTAGAGGAATGGAAATAAGAACTAAAATAAACAAATGGGACCTAATGAAACTGAAAAGTGTTTTCACAGCAAAGGAAGCCATACAGAAGATGAAATGACAACCCTCAGAATGGGAGAAAATATTTGCAAATGAAGCAACAAAGTATTAATCTCCAAAATATACAAGCAGCTCATGCAGTTCAGTATCAGAAAAACAAAGGACCAAATCTAAAAATGGGTAGGAGACCTAAATAGACATTTCTCCAAAGAAGACGTACAGATGGCCAAGAAGTACATGAAAAGCTGCTCAACATCACTAATTATTAGAGAAATGTAAATCAAAACAGCAATGAGGTATCACCTCACACCAGTCAGAATGGCCATCATAAAAAAAATCTACAAACAATAAATGCTGGAGTAGGTGTGGAGAAAAGGGTACCCTCTTGCACTATTGGTGGGAATATAAATTGATACAGCCACTGTGGAGAACAGTATGGAGGTTCCTTAAGAAACTAAAAATAGAATTACCATATGACCCAGCAATCCCACTACTGGGCATATACCCTGAGAAAACCGTAATTCAAAGAGAGTCATTTACCACAATGTTCATTGCAGCTCTATTCACAATAGCCAGGACATGGATGAAACCTAAGTATCCATCGAGAGATAAATGGATAGAGATGTGGCACATGTATATAATGGAATATTAACCATAAAAAGAGACGAAATTGAATTATTTGTAGTGAGGTAGATGGACCTAGAGTCTGTCATACAGAGTGAAATCAGACAAACAGAAAACCAAATACCATATGCTAACACATATATGGTATCTAAAAAAAAAAAATGTTCTAAAGAACCTTGGGGCAGGACAGGAATAAAGACACAGACATAGAGAATGGACTTGAGGGCTCGGTGGGGGGAAGGGTAAGCCGGGATGAAGTGAGAGAGTAGCACGGGCATATATACGCTACCAAATATAAAATAGATAGTGGGAAGCAGCTGCATAGCACAGGGATATCAGCTTAGTGCTTTGTGACCACATATGGGGGTGAGATAGGGAGGGTGGGAGGGAGACGTAAGAGGGAGGGGATATGGGGATATATGTATACATACAGCTGATTCACTCTGTTATACAGCAGAATCTAACACAACATTGTAAAGCAATTATACTCCAATAAAGTTGTTAAAAAAATAAATTTTTAAAAAACACAAAAAATTTTGACAAGTATGTGGAGAAAAAGGAACCCTCCTACACTATTGGTGAGAACATAATTGGTGTAGCTGCTGTGGAAAACAGTATGGAGGTTTCGACAAAAATTTAATATAGAGTTACTATATGACCCAGAAATTCTACTCCTGCGTATATATCCAAAAAAAATGAAAACAGTAATTCAAAAAGATACATACACTCCAATGTTCATGACAGCATTGTTTACAATTCTCAAGATATGAAAGCAGCATTAAGTGTCCATCAACAGAAGAATGGATAAAAAAGATGTGATATGTATACAAACACACACACACACACACACACATATACACACAGACACACAATGGAATACTACTCACCCATAAAAAGAATGAAATCTTGCCATTTGCAACAAATTGGACTTGGAGGATATCATGCTAAGTGAAAGAAGTCAGACAAAGATAAGTACTGTATGATATCACTTATATGTGGACTATTAAAAAAACGAGGGAATATAACGAAAAAGAAACAGATTTACAGACATAAAGAACAAACTAGTGGTTACCAGGTGGGAGGGCGAAGTGGGTAGGTGCAAGATAGGACAAGGGGACTAAGAGGTACAAACTATTATGTATAAAATAAATAAGCTACAAGGACGTATTCTAAAACACAGGAAATACAGTCAGTATTTTGTAGTAACTATTAATGGAATATAACCTTTTAAACTATGAATCACTATGTGGTACACCTGTAACTTATGTATTATTGTACATCAATTATAATTCAATAAAAAAAGTATAAATATTATGAAATATTTTTAAGATTTCATTTCTACAACAGTGTCGAGAGATATAAACCACGAAATTCTTTGTCATCCTCAATTATTTAAGAATACAAAGAGTTCCTGAGACCAAAGAGCTTGAGAATCACTAGTTAAGACTTAATCAAGACCCATCCACTATAACTAGCAATGTCATTAGACTTCCTAGAAGCATAAGGATCTCCAGTTTACAGCAGGTTACATGAATACATCTAGAGTTCTGTTAGTCAGGAAAAAGGGAGCATCTGACACAATTACAGCTGTAACTTTCTCCTCCGTCTAGTATGTGCTGCAATGTGTTGGTTGCCATTTGAGTAATTACTATGAGTGCCTTTGTGACATGGCAGCTCTCAGTCTCTGATTTCTATGCTCTGCACCTGTGTTCTCCTAACTCCACCCCATGAGTGCGCTCACTCCCCCATGATGAGTCCCTTTACCTGTCCTGGCTCTATAGTCTGATGTTTGGAAACAAGTTGAGTAAGGCACTGGGCTCCTCTTATAGCACTAGAGGACTGGCATCATCAGGCCATGATCATGGTTGGTAATTCTTGGTCTCACTGCAGCCAGAGGGGAAAAGTGTGAGAATAAAGAACTGAGAAATATTCATAAACACAGTTGCATTTAGGGAGTGGTGGCTTTAAATTTTCTTTATAGCAGGAGCTTAGGAGCAGTAACCTGGTAGGAAAGGAGAGTCTGTGACATTTGCTCTGAAACTACATTTGCCAAGCAAGCATGCAACTGATGTTTTTAATCTGTGCTTTATATCACAGATAAATAAAAAGAGAAAAGCTTGGTAAAGATGCTTTAATTCACACACTACTTCAGGTTTAGAAAATGATAACTGTCTATTTTAAATAAAAAGCCCCCAAGGAGTGATTTGGGTGAAGAGCAATTGATTGAGAAGTTAAAAGGGGAGTCTCCTATTCCTAACGCATTCTTGGGCAACACCTCTGCCTTGAAATTAAGGAAGGAAAGGGTCCAGGGAATAAGGTTGATTGATTGATTCCTAAGTCAGAGATGCTAAATAAATAATATATAATATATATAAATAAATATATAAATATTTATATATTTTTATATATAAATATATATATTTTTATAAATATATATATATTTATATATATTATATATATAAATAAATAATAATACTTAGAGTAACATGGGGGGAGGTGAACAATTTCTGCTCCTTTTGGTACATGAGCAACAGGAAAAGTGTGGCAGGCGTCAGGGGAAAAAGAATAAACTTTGGTTGGGGACTTAGCTAAAAGGAAATTTCTGCCTGCTTCCAAGATGCAGCAAATGGTTTAATAGAGTCCTAGCAAATGTTGAAGACGGAGAGGATATATGTATACATATAGGTGATTCACTTCATTGTATAGCAGAAACTAACACAACATTGTAAAGCAATTATACGCCAATAAAAAAATAAATAACTGGAAAAGAAAAGGAATACCACACACAATACTCTGTGTCGTCACTTGGGAAAAGGATTTAGTAACAGGAGTTGGGGTAAGGGAAAGACATGATGCCTGAGTTTGCTCAGGACTTATCAGTATCAATATAAAAGTCCCTCCACCTAACATTTGATACATTTATTACATAATCCCATCAATTAACGTATGTAATATAATATTATGCTGAGAGCTCTTGTCTTCAGTTTCAGATATTCCCAAGAGTTTCCCAGGAAGCCATTGGAGAATGGTACGTCATCCAACAATATTCTGTGAAATTGATTATCTGGGAAACTCATTACAAATCTCATGGAGCAGTGAACGACAACTTAGTAACATAACAAAAATTATACCTCCTGTCTGTGTAGCGTTTAACTCTTTACAAAGCATCCTTATTCCCTGTCATCCTCACAACATCTAGCATGACATTACCTCATGTTACGTTAAAAACAATGTGCAAGATAAGCTTTATCTGCCTTTGAGATATAGGGAAATTGAGGCTTATACAGTGTTTTTTTCTTTTTTCATTTTGTGGTACGTGGGCCTCTCACTGTTGTGGCCTCTCGGAGCACAGGCTCTGGACGCACAGGCTCAGTGGCCATAGCTCATGGGCCCAGCTGCTCCGCGGCATGTGGAATCTTCCCAGACCGGGGCACGAACCCATGTACCCTGCATTGGCAGGCGGACTCTCAACCACTGCGCCACCAGGGAAGCCCAAGGCTTACACAGTTTTAAACAATTTGCCCCCAATCCGTGAACAAGTAGGTGCAGGAACATAATTTGAACCCAGGTATGCTAAGTTCCACTTTCACGTTCTTCCGTGACATCACAGCTGCCTGCTTCTTGCAAACTTGCCCTACTACATCCAGAAATATGAACGTAGCTTCCAAAGTCATCTAACTTGCTCACTTCATGACACTCATGTTTTAATATCAAGATTCTCCCTCCTCTCCACCTTCCTCTGGCACTCTGTTGTGCCCATCTGGTAGCACTTATCACTCACTGTCTTGAAGAGCTGGTGCTGTGTACCATGCTTTATCTCCTCTGTACCATGCTTTATCTATCCTCTGAGGGAGGATAGTGACTGGCCTCATAGACCCTTGTTTTTTTCCAGAGCCTAGCTCAGTGCCGGGCCCATGGTAGGAGTGTAGTAAATCCTTGATCCTGGTTGATGAAATGCTCCAATTACTGCTTTGAAGTGAGTGCCGGGATGGTTTCATAAGAAACTCACCCTGACAGCAAATCAATTATCCTGTGCAATTGTCTCTTTCAACTGAACACAGATTTGATCCTACAGAATATGCCTAAATTCAGCGAGGCCAACCAGTGTTCCCAGCCCATTGGGATCATTGTGGTCATTCTGGGAAGACAATGAGATCCATGGCCCAGGTCCCTCTCAGGGAAGGACTTGATGCCCCAACTGCTGGCAGTGCCGTCATAAGACACAGCTTCAGCCCCTTCAGGGACGGAACTTGACTGCCCTTGCTCCAGGGACACCCTTATCCCTGACTGGAGTTATAAAGGCCTGGCCATCTCAACTCAACCGAGGTCAACCCTGAAGGGCCATTTCTACTTGAGAGCTCCCTGTGGGGTCAGCTGAGGCTGTCACTGGACCAGCATGCAGCTCACCCTTGCCCTCTGTTCAACCTTCCTTCCTCTCCTCCCCTTCTCAGGTGTGCATCTCAAGTGCTCTCCTTAATAAGCGGCCTGCACATAAACTGCATCTCAGAGGCTGCTTCCTAAGTTCCAAACCTGCATCGTAATTTTTTTCCATGATTTGAAACAAATTCAAAACAGGTTCCAGAGGCTCTTCCTTCTTTCTAAATTCACCTTGTGCAATTATAGCCAGCCTGGGTATTGCTTGCTCTCCTTTTCTGTACATTAAAAATAGCTTTTCTCTGATTATATTAATAATACAGACCCAATATAATTCTAACAAAACATAAAAATAAACAAGAGAAGTTATATGAATATTATCATGATAATTGCCTTTAATGCTTCGGCAACTAGCCTTTCATACGTTTCTTTACATATACATACGTATATAGTTTTCCAAAATTTGGAACATAAATGCCATTTCTTTGTAATCATAGACCCCGTATATACTGTGCATAGACCTACAACATATATTACGCAAACTTTTGATTTTACCTACTGTTCCCTCCTGTTGCTCCCCACTTTTTTCTACAAGCCCTAGACACACCACAGGTAAGTAATGTTAGTTACTCAGTGAGTCTCTTCATATTGACTTCTCCACGCTCATATACTTACTTACATACACATCTGTGCATAGAGACAAGAGGTATTTTCGCCACTGTTTCTTTTTCCACAATGGAATCATCTATTCTCCTGTGTCTTGCTATTTCACTTAATGCACCATGGAAATTTCTCCAAGTAAAATAGATTTCTCTTGTGGCATTATATTCCACCAAATAAATGTACAAGTTAAACAAATATTTGAACCCTATTTTTTTATGAATATTTACATTGTTTCTAGATTTTTTACCACCTCAGTGTTGTAATAAACATCCTTGTACTACTGCTTCTACTTCTAAGATATAATTATAGATAGACAGATATCACATACAGAGAGATTTCTTTCCAAAAACGGTGTAAAAATTCACATTCCCTCAAATACTTGAGTGTACCCCTTTCTCTTGCAATCCCAGAGTAGGTATTATCACTTTCTAGACTTTTTGACAATCTGATGATTATATATTTATATTTCACATTGATTTGTATTTCCCTAGCCACTAGAGAAATCAATGTTTTTCATATATTTATTGGCTGTTAGATTTGCAAGTTTTGATCCTCTCCATGTTTTCTATTTGTGACCTAGATCTCTACTTATAAATTGTTTATTACTAGCCTTCTCAGTATTTTAAACTTTAAGTGGGAGGATATTTGTGAGTTGGACATGAATAGTACTAAGAACAGGGAGGTAGGAATCGGGGGGCTGATTTGGGACAATGAGCTGAGAAAGAAAATATCATTGTTGAGCTACTGCTTTGCCCTAGGTGCTTGGCCTACATTAACGGATTCTATTTTCTCAATATCACTGAGAAGTTGGTATTATTATCTCCCATTTTACATAAGAGGAAACTGAAGCTCGGAATTTTTCAGGAGCCTCTTAAAGTCACTCAGGTACCGATTCATAGCTGGAACTCTGTGAGGCAGAATTCATGTTCTACCACTGTTCAGCACTGCTCCCCCCCATACTGGCAATTTCATAAGCATGTATTCACACCCACTCCACATAAAGCATAAAGTCCTGCATAAGCTTCTCATGCTCTCTCTACAGGGTTAGGACAGTAGGTCCTGGGGCACAAGGGTGATAGATCAAGAGATAGTCCAGTATTTCACAAGATTGAAGGGGTATGAGAAAGGATTTATTTGTTAAAATTATGTATTATATGAGGCTGCTATGATTTTAGAAACCCCCATTTTTGAATGGAACTTTCTCAGGAAACTACTGCACTGCCAAAGCTTTTTTTTTTTTTTTTAAGAGCAATGACGTAGATATTGGTGTTTTAGGAATTGATTTTTCCTAATTTTGTTGAGTTATCCATCTGTATTCTCTTGTAGTTCACTGAACTCCCTTAAGACAAACATTTTGAATTCTTTATCAGGAAATTCCTGGCTCTCCATTTCTTTAGGGTCAGTTGCTGGAGGTTTGTTAGTTTCCTTTGGTAAACTGATCATGTTTGCCTGATCCTTCATGATCTGTGTAGCCTTGCCTTGGTGTCTATGCATTTGAAGGAGCAAACACTTCCTCCTGTCTTTACCTGTCTTTTCAGCAGGTAAAGAACTTCTCCTGCTGGGTCCCCTGACTGATGGGATAGCCTCTGGGATCTCAGTCAAGCGAGGCTGGCCCCAGGACACAAGGCTGCTCTTGGTTCAAAGTTGGGTTCCAGGTTGGCAGGCCTGTTACCAGAAGCATGGATAGGTGTGGCTCCCACTGGGTCCTGGATGAGCAGGACTGAGCCTGGGTCACAGGGCTGCTTCAGGATCGTCAGTGGCCAGTTAGGCTGTTTGGGAGAGCTGTGTCTCCTGTTGGGTGCTCCTAAGGGCACGACTGACTCTGGACTAGCAGTAGAGTGGTCCTGGAGCCAGGTCACAGGGCTGTTTCAGGATCTATGGTGGGGAGTAGGGCTACCCACATGCAAAAGAGTGAAGTTGGACCCTTACTTATATCATACACAAAAATCAACTTAGATTAAAGACTGAAATGCAACACCTGAAATCATACAGCTCCTAGAAGAAAACATAGGGGAAAAGCTCCTTGACGTTGATCTTGGCAATGATTATTTGGATATGACACCAAGAGCACAGGAAACAAAAACAAAAATAAACAAGTGGGACTACATCAAACTAAAAATTTCTGCACAGCAAAGGAAACAATCAACAAAACAAAAAGGCAACTTACAGAATGGGAGAGAATATTTGCAAACCATATACCCTATAAGGAGTTAACATTCAAAACATATAAAGACCTCATACAACTCAATAGCAAAAAAAAAAAAACCCAAAACAAACAAACAAACAAAAAACCCCAACAACTCAATTCAAAATTGGCAATGGACCTGAATAGACACTTTCCAAAGACGACAAATGGCCAACAGGTATATTAAAAGATCATCAATATCACTAATCATCAGGGAAAGGCAAATCAAAACCACAATGATATCATCATAAGTTTGTTTTCTATGTCTGTGAGCAAACTTAAGGTTACAAAAGGGGAAAGCGAGGAAGGGGAGTGACAAATTAAGATTACAGATACCAACTACAGTATGTAAAATAGATAAGTAACAAAGATTTACTATGTAGCAGAGAGAACTCTATTCAGTATCCTGTAATAATCTATAATGGAAAATAATCTGAAATATATATATATGTAAATGAGTCACTTTGCTGTACACCTGAAAGTAACAATATTGTAAATCAACTGTACTTCAATTAAAAAAACAGTTGTTATGGCCTCACACTTATTAGGATGGCTCTTATCAAAAAGTCAAAAAGTAACAAGAGTTGGCGAAGATGTAGAGAATAAGGAATACTTGTGCACTGTTGATGGGAATGTAAATTGGTACAGCCACTATGGACAGCAGAATTAAGTTTCCTCCAAAAATCAAAAATAAAACTGCCAAATGATTCAGTAACCCCATTTCTGGGTATATATCCAAAGGAAATGAAATCAGTATCTCAAAGAGATATCTGCACTCCCATTTTCTTTTTTTCTTTTGCTGTACGCGGGCCTCTCACTGTTGCGGCCTCTCCCATTGCGGAGCACAGGCTCTGGACGCGCAGGCTCAGCGGCCATGGCTCATGGGCCCAGCCGCTCCGCGGCATGTGGGATCTTCCCGGACCGGGGCAGGAACCCATGTCCCCTGCATCGGCAGGCGGACTCTCAACCACTGCGCCACCAGGGAAGCCCTGCACTCCCATTTTCATTGCAGCATTATTCACAATAGCTAAGACGTGGAAACGGCCTACATGTCCATTGACAGATGAACGGATAAGGAAAATGTTATGTATACATATATTATTCAGCCACAAGAAAGAAGGAAATCCTGCCATTTGTGACCACATGGATGAACCTAGAGGACCTTATGCTGCATGAAGTAAGCCAGACAGAGAAAGACAAATACCGCATGACCTCACTTGTTTATGGAATCTAAAACCAAACCAAACCAAACTCATAGAAACAGAGAGTAAAAGAATGGTTACTGGGGGCTGATGGGGTGAAGGAAATGGGAGCTATTGCTCAAAGAGTAAAAACTTTCAGTTATACAATGAATACGTTCTGGAGACTTAATATACAGCATGGTGACTATAGTTAATGATGTATTATATACATGAAAGGTGCTAAGAGAGTAGATCTTAAATTTTCTAACCACACAAAAAATGTAACTATGTGAAGTGATGGATATGTTAATTAGCTTGATTGTAGTAGTTATTTCAATATACATACTTGTAAATACATATATTTCAAAATATATCTATACTTGTCAAAACATCACATTGTACACTTTAAATATATACAGTTTTTATTTGTCAATCATACTTCAATAAAGCTGGAAAAAAGGAATTGATTTTTATAGGTTCAGTCGCTTAATCTGGATGTGTCATCCTTCTTTCTTGTACTACATTGTGATGTCTTATTCAACAAACCTGACAACAGTCATCATGACTCTAATAATAATTATTATCATTAAAATTATAATGGCAGTACTGACCCTAATTCTATTCATACGAGATTTTACTAGCAGTAGTTGTTATTTTAGCAGTGGTTCTCTGGGCCAGCCACTTTCTCATGTGCTTTAACAAGTATTGCTTCATTTAAATGTAAGTGCAGACGAAGTCCCATACATTAGTCACACTAAACCCAAGGAAAAGAAGGACAAGTATGATACATTTAAATCATCCTCTGTGCTGTCCATCACAGTCTTCAACCCCTAAAGCTTTCTGTCCCACCTTGTGGGTCACTGTTGGATCATGTTACTGGCTCCTCTTGCAAGTAGAGAGAGAGAGTGGCACATGGGAAAAGCTTGCCGTAAGTAGGTTGCTTGCATACGTTATCTTGGAAAACTTCATGTCTGTTCATCAATCTCTGCACCACAGGGAGGGTAAGAAACGAAACGTGCTTGGCTCCAGCTCCCAGTACTTGCATTAGGAAATTATTGTCTGGTTGCTTAGAAGTCCATCTGCTCCTGCTGGGTATTGCCGCATTTGGAGGTCTAAAACCCGTAAGTCATACCAAGCACTGCCAAGGACCCAGAGTCACTGTAGCAGGGGTGATTAGGTATCCATGCGGGAAACAGGCTGCAGGAGGAGATGACTTTCAGAGCTCTGATTTTTTTCACCCCACATGACCTATGGCACACTAAAAAGAGAGGATGCACAATTTACCAAGAACTGTTTTTGTACAGCTCATGTATTTCTCCACTGCAGTGCAATTGTAGGTCTTTACACTCTACTTTCTGCATTAAAAAGGGAACTGTGGGGCTTTCAGTGGAATGATTAGTATAAATATTTGATTAACATGCTTTCCTGAACTGGGAAAGACATAGGTCAGCACTCTGGGGCTTCTCTGTTATGCTGGGCAGACCGGTGCCTATGATTTTGCTCATGGATGAAACGCTCACCTTGGGAGACAGAGTAGAAACCAGGGAAGAACTCTGGGCTGGGGATTCTTCTCCTGGCTTCTCCAGTGATTTCTTGTCTTGTGTTCACTAAGTGGCTTAATTTTTCTGAAAGCTGAAAGTCACAAATATACTATAACATGCTGTTAACCTTTCAAATCAACTGCATAGATTCTTCCTCAATGTGGCAGTTCCATTTTGCTTGTCCTCATTCAATGCCCTTTGCTGGTTGCTAAGACATGCCTGCCACACATCTTTTATACAGCAACGTTCATTCTTTTCCTCAGGTAGGAATTCATACAGTGTACCATTTCTTTGCTAGAGTGTAGGTACTCAAGCTCTGCCCCAGCACGTGATAACATCAAGTCAGAAAAAAACTCTTGTTCCCACTTTCCATGAGCTATTCTGTGATCCCCTTAGGTTCATGAGTACTGAGGGTGTTTCAATACTACATAGAATATAACTGGAAAATTAGCAGGTGGCGTTACCAAAGTGCAGAAAGAGTCCTGTATCTGACCTCAGAGTGGCAATCTGCCCAGGCAAGTTATCGCTGGAAAAGTGATGCTGAGACTGGTCCTCTAATCTGGGCATTGACCATCATGCATCACTGTGTCAATGCCCACTTCAGCTGTCTATTTCCCTGTTCATGAAAAAGGAGCTATGAGACCCTGTCCAATTCCAGCCCCCCCAGTGGTGCTCTTGGGTGTCAGCTAACTTCCACTCTAAACATTTTTCCTACATTCTGTTTCTCCTTCAGAGTTTCTACACTAGACCATTGAGGATGGGTCCCAAAATTCAAAAGGGAAAATTCCGCCTGCTATTCAGGACCTCACAACTTCCAGACACTTCTTTTAAAACACAAACGAGGCTGGGTATAAGCCTACCCTGATGCAAAGGTGGATGACTATTTCTCTTAGCCATCCAAACTACTAAGTAGTATTTTTACTTTGGACAAAGCATTTGTGCCTTCTGAATGTTGGGAGATAAGACCTGCCTTACCAGATTGTGGTGAGAATTCAATGAGATGATGCTAGCAAATGAGGATGACAAAAAGGAATTCGAAATGCTTTATCAATTGTAAAATTGTGGCACCAATATTAAGTGTCATGTCATTATTCTTAGTAATAATTTATGTTTAATTTAGTTTATGCATAAATGAAAGTTAGATGAGTTTCCCAACATAATTAATTTTTAGAGCTACTGTTGAGTGATTCTCAGCATTCCTGGGAATATCTGAAACATAAGGCAAGAGTTCTCAGCCAAGTTATATTAAGAGGTGAAATTAATAGAAACTATTATATGTGTGTGTGTGTGTATCTCAAGCATTAAGTGGGTAAATGTCACATAGGCATGAAATTCAGTCTGAAATACTGAGACTGAGAAACACTGCCTTCATACCAAATCCCTGTTAGAGTCAGGCTTTCCTCAAATGTCCATGTGAGTTCTTAGGGGTGCCTTTGCTTCCATTTTCAGCTTATGAACATTTTCTAGAACTCCATTAAACCTGCTGAATCATGGATGCAGACAGAAATTAATTTCCTCTGAGCTGGGCCTCTGGAAGAGGCATTTCTCCTCCTGAGTCCACCTCTATCCCACTCCCGCACCTGTGCACAGTGATCACTGGCAGTTCCTGTACTCCCCTCCTTCCATGGAAACACTGTCGGCGGTTACTGATCATCCAATTTACCCTCTCCCTAAGACCTTCTCTAAATTTGCCAGGGAGAGGGAAATTACTCCTTGTTTGTATTTTTGCAATTATTTTTCAACTTTGGTATCATCTATTCTGCCTTGATAGTCACTTTTCCCCAGTTGGTCTTCAGTGGTCCTCAAGGACCACTGAGTTTCCATGGTGCCTTGTTGTCATCATGTTGCAGATTAAACAGCATCAGTGTAGCAAGTTGAACCCATAGCTGGAAGAAGTTAATGAAGCTTCCCCAAAATATATGGGTCACTCCCCCAAAGTTATATATTTGAAGAATCTGACTCATGAACTATGTGATCTATATAAGCAGAAACATTTCCTAACAGAAATTACCATACCACAGTTTTATTTTTCCCTGAGACACAAAGCATGATAAATAATGTAATTTAGTACAATATAATGCAAAGAATAGAACATTATTCACAAGAAACAACATATTGCTTAGCAGCTGACAAGAATTACTAGGAGACTTCCTGCAACAGCAATCTACATGAGCAATAACCAAAGAATATAGCTCTTTCTTCACCAGATGGCCAATATATACTAATTCAGCTCCACGAGCGAAATCAGAATCATAGAAAATCATTTAATACAACCACTCAGCAGTGCTTCTCAGACTTCAGTCTGCATAGGAATCACTGAAAGAGCTTGCTAAAAATTCAGATCCCTTCACCCCAGCCCCAGAGATGCTGGGCAGGTGGACATAAAGTTAGAGACTAAGAAAATGCCTGTTTAATGTGCACACCAGGGAACGCTGATGCAGTTAGCCCACAGACCACACCTGAAGCAACGTTACTTCTACATGACATGAAAAAATTGCATTTCAGAAATACAAATGTGTGGGCCCAAGGTCAAAGAGCCACTTATCAGCAGAACAGGACAAGTAATCATTAATACTGCTACTACTACTACTAATGATGATGATGATAATAAGGGGGGAGTAGGAGGGGAAGGAGAAGAAGAAATTGTTAAATGTTTTATGGAAGATTAGAAACAAATCTCATGCCTCCCACGCAGGAGGGAGTCCCATCCATCCTTATCTCTTACTTCCTTATGTACCTTTCCTCAGCATGAAGGCATCTTTAAAATATTTATTGAGTATCTACTATAACTAAGACACAAAGAGTAAAATGTTTAAAGACAGAACCTGGTCTCATCCCTCATGGAGCTTACAGTATATAAGTATTTATAGGAACAAGGAAGTATATAGAATAAAAACAATGAAAGAAATGATTTGGCTAAAGAAAAAAGTCCTTAAGGATCCACTCAATATTTACGGAATTGGTGTAACGATAGTGAGGAAAGGTATTTCACATAACCACTTATCCATTTATTCCTTTATTCCACAAATATTTACTGAGTACTTATTTTGTGCCAAGCACTATGCTAGGCATCAGGGATGCAGCAGAAAATACAAAAGATGAGGTCCCTGACTTCTTGAAGGGTGATTTCTAATGGACTGAGAAATAGATAATTAATGATTAAGCCACATAACTAAGCAATATAACGATACACTAAGAAAAGCACTCCAAAGGAAATAAATAGGACAATGCAATAGGGTAAGAGGAGGAAGGGGCAGAGACAGTTTCAACATGATTGCCAGGGAAAGCCCCTGAAGGGACATGACATTCTATCTGACACCTAAAAACCACACAGGAACCCACTATGCAAAGATCTGGTAAAAGAACCTCCCAGGCAAAGGGAGTAACAAGTGCAAAGTCCTGGAGATGGGAGTGAGCTTGTAGTAGAGGAAGGCCAATTTGACATCTGATGGGAGGGTAGAGAGTGAAAAGGAAAGTGGTATGACATGAGGTCTGAGCTGCAGCCTGGAGTGAGGACCTATGGGGACATGCAGGCCACAGTAAGGAGTTTGAACTTTATACAAAGGGCAATGGTCAGCCATTAAGAACAGAGATTAGATTACTCAATTTGTACTTTCCACTCACTGGATAAAGTGTGAAGAATGAACTGAAGGGGAGGATGAACATAAGGAGAAAAACAAGTTTAAAAACTGCTACTTGTTCGAGGATGTTTTATGCTTAAAGGGGAAGGAAGGCTATTCACCAGAAACGAGGAAGAGAGTTAAAGGTGTACCCTGGGGACACTGATTTTCATTTTAAGTAGCTTTGACTGTGTGCGCAAGTCCTCTTGGCCTAGACAATTCAGCACAGACTGCCCAGCCTGGCAACCAAGAACATCCACCTCATGTCCCAGGCAAATTGTTGCATTTATCTTGCCCACCTGCCTACCAACAAGATTGAACTGCCTGTTCTCTAATTATCCTTTCCGTGTCCAGTGCCATGTTTATCCTCATTTTATTCCCTTCCATCTCAGTTTGTTCTTGCCCAAGCTCTCTTTATCTAAACTTGAGACCTTACAAATATTTCCTCCTTCATAAAACTTTTTCTCTCATTCCGATGCAATCTCTTTCTCCTCGGAAAACACATTTCAATTCACAGTTATGCCCAACATTACTGCAAGTTATTTTTATATATCTCCATCTGTATTAGATTGTGAGCTGCTTGAGGAAGAAATGAAGTCTTGTCCACTTTTCATTACCTGTGATGCTCTGTACTGGGCCTCAGAATGGAACACAAGGAGCTCTATAACCTGAACTTGATTAAGAGCCCCGTTTCTGATTCTCACCTACTACCTGAATTCATGTTGTTCTACTTGAAGTTCTATGGAAAAAACTATGCCGTGTCATCGCCTGGGCCTTCGTTCTTACTCTGCCATCTGCATGATATCCTCTTCAGCCCCTTGTCTGCCCAGCATCTTCATCTCTGAACACTTGGCCAAGGGTCAAACTCTTAATGAAGT
This sequence comes from Globicephala melas, assembly GCF_963455315.2. NCBI lineage: Eukaryota > Metazoa > Chordata > Mammalia > Artiodactyla > Delphinidae > Globicephala > Globicephala melas. The sequence continues at coordinate 35,637,156 of NC_083329.1, read as the reverse complement.
ATTTTCAAGGCACCCTCACCCTCTCTTCAAGTAGAACTGACAGCTCCCTATTAGACATTCTCCTCCATAACTTAAAATGTAACCCTCCATATATATTATTTAATATAAAATGTATGATATCTTTCAGGACATTGCAAATATATGAAAATAAATAAATGTAAAAGGCAAACTGAGAATAACAAAGAGCACAAGAGAGGAGACTACAATAGACAAATGCCAATTTTTCAGAAGTTGAAAAACCCTGAGCTAGCAGAGAAAGCTGAGTCCCCAAATGGCTGGATCCCCAACTAATCATTCTGCAGTGCATGGTTAGTTGAAAAGCACTGCATATGCATAACAAACATCACACCAGATTTGTGTTTGTGTCTGTGTGTATGTATACCTCACTCTTAAATATACACATATGCACCAACTATATACTAGCAAAAAGCCTCTAACAAGAAAGGGAATTCGGAAGCTATAGCAAATAATGGGGGGGGGTGTGTGTGTGTGGGGAAATGTCTCCAAAACTATAATTAATCTCTCCAGAGAAAAAAGAAAAAATTCTATAAAAAGTAACAGTCTTAGAATTTCCAAAAGAGCTCTTAGAAATTAAGAATACGTGAGAGAAGGAACACGCACTTGCGCACATACAAATTGGAAGATACAACTAAGATGATCTCAAAGCCATCTCTCAGGAAATAGAACACAGTAAGAAAGAGAATGAAAAGTAATATTTTTTAAAAAGAAAATGAGACGATCAAATCTAACTGGAATCAGTTGGAGAGTTCAAACACCAGGAAAAGAATGTAGGAAAAAATGGTGTGTAAAAAATATCAAAGAAATAACTCACAAAGAAATGCTCAAAACCTACTTTTCTAGAAGGAAAAAACCCACTGAAGGTTCAGCTTAATGACCGAAAAAACCTTACTGAGGCACATGATTCTTAAACTCCAGAAATCTGTGTTTAAAGAGAAGATCCAAAAAGGTCCAGAGAAGAAAAATATATAGATAATTTGCAAATAATCAGAAATAAGAATACTCTCAGATTTCTCACCACAAATGCTGGAAGACAGAGAACAACTGAGTCATGTATTTAAGCTTCTGGGGAAAATTATTTTCAGCTTGGAATTCCATACTCAATGCAACCATGCTGGATGTTTAAGGGCAGAATATACACATGTTCAGACACAAAAGGTCAGAAAGATACCAGCGGGTGTGCTTCTCCAGAGCAAGCAGTATTGTATCAGGAAACAAGGGATCTAGCCCAGGAGAAAGGAAAAGGAGAGAAACAAGGAAGATATTTCTAGAATGACAGTAGTGGGAAATTCTGGGATAAAAACTGTGAAGCAGGCCTAAAAATTAAGTATTTCAGATTGATACAAATATTTCAGATTGATACAAATATATACATTTATATATATATTTATATATATATGTGTATATATACATATCTATATATATATAGATATAAATAGATTGCTTTCAACAGGGAAAAAAATTGCACTGATCAAGATTACCTAGTGTGTTTGATCACAGTGAGGAATCCCACTCAGTCAGAGAGTATGGAGTAGCAGTGATAAGCATATGGAAAACAAAACCAAAAAAAAAATTGCAATTATTAATTCTATAAAGTAGGCAAGAAAGGAAATGTGATCATAATATATTAGGTGACTCAGCTAGAAATGGTATTTTCATAATCATGATGATGTAAACACTGAATACTGATTTAACCAAAAATTCTGATATAATTGTATTTGAGTGAATGAGCAGAAGGGAAGTCCATTGAAGGTGGTTGGAAAATGAGAGTTAAATATTAGATCTCTCTACATCAAGAGATAAACTAGAATTTTTTAAATTAAGAAATATATATATACACATATATATATATTCTTTTTCAGATTCCTTCCCCTTACAGGTTATAACAAAATATTGAGTATAGTGCCCTGTGCTATATTGTAAGTCCTTGTTGTTTATCCATTGTATATATAGTAGTTTGTATCTGCTAATCCAAAACTCCTGATTTATCCCACCTTTCCCCTTTCTCAACCTTAAGTTTGTTTTTTACATCTGTGGGTCTATTTCTGTTTTGAAAACTGCCAATACTTTCCTCTTTATAAATAAGAAGTCAACAACATACAGAACAATGTGTTTCACTGTCTTGAGAATAGTATACTTTGCAAAGTGATGATCTGTTGTCATAAGTGACCCTGAAGATAATGATTTTGAAGGTGTTTGGGCAGTTTTTATAGAGTTTAGAGCCAGAAACTCTATATTTTGCAGTATGTGAATTTCCCATTTTTTAAAAAACAAAAAATTCTTGCTACTTATCTAGACCACAAAGTATGATTAGCCAAAATACATTAATTTATTCAGTCATTCTTTCACTGAATGACCACTAAGTATTAGGCACACCACATGGAGCCTAAGTACAAAGGGAAACCTTAAGTGGAGTAGAGATGTGATCAGATTTGCATTTTAGAAGATCCTGGCTGCTGTATGGACTTGACAGGACTCAATTAACAAATACTGTATTGAATACTGGAAATTTGCTGAGAGAGTAGACTTCAGGTTATCTATCTCTTATCTCACACACACATATATATATAAAGGTAACTATGGGAGATGTGTTAATTAGCTTGACTGCAGTGATGATTTCACTTTGTATATGTATACCAAATCATTATGTTGTCTACCTAAAAATATACACAATTTTTATTAAAAATAAAGAAATACATATTTTGAAAAGAATTATAGTGTGAAGGTACTCATATGGGGAGGAGCATGGATTTTTTTGAAAAAAATCCTGTTTAAAAAAATCCAGGATTTGTAAGCATTTCTATCCATTAAGTTGAGGACTCAGATGACAATCAAAATGCTGAAAGGAAAATTCCCATCATATCCAGATGCAATTCAGACATTATTATATTAGCATAACTATTTGAAAAATTGACTGAAGTTTCTATTTGTGGTGTTGAGCTCATGCCTATAAATGATGAATCTAATAAAATTGCATGATCATCAAAATATGATTATCAAAAACAGATACAGGCAGGGAGATTGGTTCAAGATGGCGGAGCAGAAGGAAGTGCTCTCACTCCCTCTTGTGAGAGCACCGGAATCACAACTAACTGCTGAACAATCATTGACAGGAAGACACTGGAACTCACCAAAAAAGATACCCCACATCCAAAGACAAAGGAGAATCCACAATGAGACAGTAGGAGCGGCACAATCACAATAAAATCAAATCCCATAACTGCTGAGTGGGTGACTCACAAACTGGAGAACACTTATACCACAGAAGTCGAATGACTGGAGTGAAGGTTCTGAGCCCCATGTCAGGCTTCCCAACATGGGTGTCTGGCAATGGGAGGAGGAATTCGTAGAGAATCAGACTTTGAAGGCTAGCGGGATTTGATTGCAGGACTTCGACAGGACTGGGGGAAACAGAGACTCCACACTTGGAGGGCAAACACAAAGTAGTGTGCATATTGCAAATATTTGAAGAGATTACAGTTCAAAACTTCCCTAACATGGGAAAAGAATTTGCTACCAGGAAATGCAGAGAGTCCCAGGCAGGATAAACCCAAGGAGAAACATGCTGGGACACATAGTAATCAAATTGACAAAAATTAAAGACAAAGAAAAATTATTAAAAGCAACAAGGGAAAAACAGCAAATAACATGCAAGGAAATCCCCATAAGGTTAACAGCTGAGTTAGCCAGAAGGTACACAATACAGAAGGTACACAATACAGAAGGCACAATACATTTAAAGTGAGGAGAGGGAAGAATCTACAACCAAGAACACTCTACTCAGCAGGGCTCTCATTCAGATTCAACGGAGAAATCAATAGCTTTACAAACAAGCAAAAGCTAAGAGAATTCAACACCACCAAACCAGCTCTAAAACAAATGCTAAAGGAACTTCTCTAAGTGGGAAACACAAGAGAAGAAAAGGATCTACAAAAACAATCCCAAAACAACTAAGAAAATAGTAATAGGAGCATACATATCAATGATTACCTTAAATGTGAATGGATTAAACACTCCAACCAAAAGACACAGGCTCACTGAATGGATACAAAAACAAGAGCCATATATATGCTGTCTACAAGAGACCCACTTCAGACCTAGGGACACATACAGACTGAAAGTGAGGGAATGGAAAAAGATATTCCATGTAAATGGAAATCAAAAGAAAGCTGGGGTAGCAATACGCATATCAGATAAAATAGACTTTAAAATAAAGAATGTTATAAGAGACAAAGAGGGACACTACATAATGATCAAGGGATCAATCCAAGAAGAAGATATAACACTTATAATATATATGCACCCAACAAAGGAGGACCTCAATACATCAGGCAAATGCTAACAGCTCTAAAAGAGGAAAATGACAGTAACATAATAATAGTGGGGGACTTTTAACACCTCACTTACACCAATGGACAGATCATCCAGACAGAAAATTAATAAGGAAACACAAGCTTTAAATGACACAATAGACCAGATAGATTTAATTGATATTTATAGGACACTCCATCCAAAAAGAGCAGAGTACACTTTCTTCTCAAGTGCACACAAAATATTCTCCAGGATAGATCACATCTTGCATCACAAATCAAGCCTCAGTAAATTTAAGAAAAATGAAATTATATCAAACATCTTTTCCGACCCCAGTGCTATGAGACTAGAAATGTTACAGGAAAAAAAACCGTAAAAAACACAAACAGAAGGAGGCTAAACCATACACTACTAAATAGCCAAGAGATCACTGAAGAAATCAAAGAGGAAATCAAAAAATACCTAGAGACAAATGACAATGAAAACACGTCAACCTAAAACCTATGAGATGCAGCAAAAGCAGTTCTAAAAGGGGAGTTTATAGCAAAACAATCTTACCTCTCAAGAAACAAGAAGAATCTCAAATAAACCATCTATCCATCAACACCTAAAGGAACTAGAGAAAGAAGAGCAAACAAAACCCAAAGTTAGTAGAAGGAATCAAAGATCAGAGCAGAAATAAATGAAAAACAAAGAAAATAGCAAAGATCAATAAAATTAAAAGCTGGTTCTTTGAGCAGATAAACAAAATTGATAAACCTTTTAACAGACTCAACAGGAGGGAGAGGACTCAAGTCAATAAAATTAAAAATGAAAAAGGAAGAGTTACAAGGGACACCGCAGAAATACAAAGCATCATGAGACTACTACAAGCAACTCTATGCCAATAAAATGGTCAACCTGGAAGAAATGGACAAATTCTTAGAAAGGTATAACCTTCCAAGACTGAACCAGGAAGAAATAGAAAATATGAACAGACCAATCACAAGTAATGAATTTGAAACTGTGATTAAAAATCTTCCAACAAACAGAAGTCCAGGACCCAATGGCTTCACAGGTGAAATCTATCAAACATTTAGAGAAGAGCTAACACCCATCTTTCTCAAACTCTTCCAAAAAATTGCAGAGGAAGGAACATTCCCAAACTCATACTATGAGGCCATCATCACCTGATACCAAAACCAAACAAAGATACTACAAAAAAAGAAAATTACATACCAATATCACTGATGAACGTAGATTCAAAAATCCTCCACAAAATACTAGCAAACAGAATCCAACAACACATTAAAAGCATCATACACCATGATCAAGTGGGATTTATCCCAGGGATGCAAGGATCCTTCAATATACTGAAATCAATCAATGTGATACACCATATTAACAAATTGAAGAATAAAAACCATATGATTGTCTCAATAGATGCAGAAAAACCTTTGGACAAAATTCAACACCCACTTGTGATAAAAACACTCCAGAAAAGAGGCAAAGAGGGAACCTACCTCAACATAATAAAGGCAATATACAACAAACCCACAGCAAATATCATTCTCAATGGTGAAAACCTGAAAGCATTTCCTCTAAGATCAGGAACAAGACAAGGATGTCCACTCTTGCCACTATTATCAACATAGTTTTGGAAGACCTAGCCATGGCAATCAGAGAAGAAAAAGAAATAAAAGGAATATAAATTGCAAAAGAAGACGTAAAACCATCACTGTTTGCAGATGACATGATACTATACATAGAGAATCCTAAAGATGCTACCAGAAAACTACTAGAGCTAATCAGTGAATTTGGTAAAGTATCAGGATACAAAATTAATACATAGAAATCTCTTGCATTCCTATACACTAATGACAAAAAGTCAGAAAGAGAAATTAAGGAAACAATCCCATTCACCACTGCAACAAAAAGAATAAAATACCTAGGAATAAACATATCTAAGGAGGTAAAAGACCTGTATGCAGAGAATTATAAGACACTGATGAAAGAAATCAAAGATGACATAAACAGATGGAGAGATATACCATGTTCTTGGATTGGAAGAATCAATATTGTGAAAATGACTATAATACCCAAAACAATCTACAGATTCCATGCAATCCATTTCAAATTACCAATGGCATTTTTTTTTTTTTTTTTTTTTTACAGAACTAGAACACAGTATCTTAAAATTTGTATGAAGATAAAAAGACCCCGAATAGGCAAACCAATCTTCAGGGAAAAAAAAAAAAAAAAACAGAGCTGGAGAAATTAGACTCCCTGACTTCAGACTACACTACAAAGCTACATTAATCAAGGCAATATGGTACTGGCACAAAAACAGAAATATAAAACAATGGAATAGGATAGAAAGCCCAGAGATAAACCCGTGCACATATGGTCGCCTTTTCTTAAACAAAGGAGGCAGGATATACAATGGAGAAAAGACAGTCTCTTCAATAAATGGTGCTGGGAAAACTGGACAGCTACATATAAAAGAATGAAATTACAGCACTCCCTAACACCATACACAAAAATAAACTCAAAATTGATTAAAGACCTAAATGTAAGGCCAGACACTGTAAAACTCTTAGAGGAAAACATAGGCAGAACACTCTATGATACAAATCACAGCAAGATCCTTTTTGACCCACCTCCTAGAGAAATGGAAATAAAAACTAAAATAAACAAATGGGACCTAATGAAACTTAAAACTTTTGCAGAGTAAACGAAACCATAAACAAGACGAAAAGACAACCCTCAGAATGAAAGAAAATATTTGCAAACAAATCAACGGACAAAGGATTAATCTTCAAAATATGTAAACATCTCATGCAACTCAATATCAGAAAAAACAAACAACCCAATCCAAAAATGGGCAGAAGACCTAAATAGACATTTCTCCAAAGAAGGCATACAGATGGCCAAGGGGTACATGAAAACCTGCTGAACATCACTAATTATTAGAGAAATGCAAATCAAAACTACAATGAGGTATCACCTCACACCGGTTAGAATGGCCATCATCAGAAAATCTACAAACAATAAATGCTGGAGAGGGTGTGGAGAAAAGGGAACCCTCTTGCACTGTTGGTGGGAATGTAAATTGATACAGCCACTATGGAGAACAGTATGGAGGTTCCTTAAAAAACTAAAAATAGAATTACCATATGACCTAGCAATCCCACTACTCGGCATATACCCAGAGAAAGCCATAATTCAAAAAGACACATGCATCCCAACGTTCATTGCAGCACTATTTACAATAGCCAGGTCATGGAAGCAACCTAAATGTCCATCAACAGATGAATGGATAAAGAAGTTGTGGTACATATACAATGGAATATTGCTCAGCCATAAAAAGGAACGAAATGGGGTCATTTGTAGAGACGTGGATGAACTTAGAGACTGCCGTAGAGTGAAGTAAGTCAGAAAGAGAAAAACAAATGTCATATATTAATGCATATATGTGGAATCTTGAGAAATGGTACAGATGAACCAGTTTGCAAGGCAGAAATAGAGACACAGGTGTAGAGAACAAACATATGGACACTAAGGGGGGAAAGCTGTGGTGGGGGTGGGATGAATTGGGAGATTGGGATTGACATATATACACTAATATGTATAAAATAGATAATTAATAAGAACATGCTGTATAGCACAGGGAACCCCACTTCACTGTACAGTGGAAACTAACACAACATTGTAAAACAACTATACTCCAATTTCAAAAAAAAGGATAAATGTAAAAATCATAATAATAATAAAAATAAATAAATAAAAACTAAGCAGCGAAAAAAAAAAGAGCTGATTGTAGACAAACCTAGGGTGGTGACAGTGGAGATGAGAAGTGTATTCATTTGAGATATATTTTGGAGGCGATTATCAATATATTTTGGTGGTTAATTGGATTTCAGGGTTGACAGAGTGAGGTACTGAGGATGATATCCAATTTGGGGCAACTGAGCAACTAAGAGCATGACAGTGCTGTTAACTGGGATGGGCAACAGTTTCATTACTGTCCCATATTAGGATCTTATTTATGCCTCTTCCTCAAAGCAACCAGGTTTTCAATCCATTGTAACCTATAAATGAAGCACCTAGGAACTTCAAGGAATATCAAGACTCACTTCTTGACATTTCGGTGTTGACTCCAATGAAAGGACATGGGAAAGGGTGTCTATTCATGCTTCTGCTCAGATAGACCGTAAAAAAATGAAGTTAGTCTGGGGCCAGAATTTTTTGTACCGATAACTGAAAACTGTTCTTTCAGTTTCATTGTTTTCCTTGGACTCTAGTAGGATATTCTATGACTTCCTAATTCTAATTGTGTCCCTACTGAGCTGGCTGAGTGTCTGACTCTGTTTCATAACCCCAGATGACACACCCACAGCTCAGGTGGCACCAACCAGAACAAGTCCAAAGTTCACCCTCTGAGTAGTATAGAAAATGCATAGATTTCCTTTGGAGGCTTATTAAGAAATAATACATTCTGTTGTCAGGAAGATGTAGCATATATAATCGGTGTGCATGGTGGAATGGATAGCGTTGCAATATTCAGTTAAAAAGAACCACAGGAACCACAGGAGTCCACAAGATTGAGGGAGCAGATATACCTGCTTTACCACGTTGGGGATTGTTCAGTTGGCCAGAGAATAACTGAATATTGTAATCATCTTCAATTCCACTAGTTCTTGTGAAAGCCAACACTTTAAGGTGAAACTAAAATTTGAATCCAGTTTGCAATGACAGACTCTATTGTGAAGAGATAGGTGATCAAAATGGTGGAGAAGAAACGAGAGGGGTTGCAGAGGAACAATGTGGGAAAAGGAGCAAGCACTGACTTTTGATCCAAACCAGCTGGCATTTCAAAGTCTGTCCCGGAAACAATTTGAGAAAACATCAGGCAAGTAACTGAATATGTTATTCTTGGGCTTAAAAAAATCGAGTATGTCTTGAAAGTCTTAGGGGAAGCATCTTTTACCTCTTCTATCAATAAAATTTAAAACACCGTCAGCTTCCTAAGGGATAATGAATGTGTCAGTGCCAAGCTAGGACCCCAGATTCAGACTCAAGATGGCCTCATTCTTTCCACTACAAGTGTTAAACAGTCATCTACCCACTAGGTCCTTTTTACCTTCTCCATTGTATTGGACTTGCCGGGACTAAGCTAAGGAAATTATTAGCATTTCTCTTGTCAGCTTTATGTAAACAAGACATTTTTCTCTCTGCTTCTGTGAGGGGGTGTGTATGTATGTGTGTGTCTCCCAATGGACTTGAATGACAAAAAGCTTTCCAGGAACTTCCAAGGGAGTCAGAAGAAAATGAAATAGAAAAATATTTCCCTTATGCACAAAGGTTTCTGAGGTTGAATAAATAAGAACATTTTAATAGAGAGAAATAAAGAAATGTTCCAGCCATGGGGATAAATCTCATGTGGGGGTCTTTTATAATATTCGTATTTATATTCAACATAGTTTAACAAGATAAGAAAGCAGAACATAAATACCATTGAAACCTCAAACTTCTCACACACTTTGTTATCCTTTTCGGAATTTCTTTAAATATGAGAATGTGCAAGCTCCCATCACAGTTGATTCTTCAGGAACTGCAAATAACTCGATAAGAAGCAAGTATAATCTACCTGGGTTAAACACACACACACTTATTTTTCTCTACATAATGTCCATGAAAATACTCTAAGTGTCTTACTAAAGTCATTTAAATTCTAGGAGAGCCTTCAAACTAGACATTAAAGAATAGGTTCAGTATACTTCAGCTACATAAACGTTTTCTTTGCACTGTTCATGCTTCATCTATATAAGTATATCCTCAGCAGTTCTCAGGCATAGCTCACAAAAAACTCATTTTTATTTCAACTTCTAAGGAATTACAGAAAATTTCCTTTCAGGCTTTCAAAACTATGGCATTTGGTTGTGCAAAGTATACCCCCCACCCATAAACAAGGAACATGCCTGAACTTTGAGTTGCCTGTGAAATGAAATGGGTCTGACATATATGGAACTTCCATTCAATATAATTTATTAAAGTTTCTCACTCCTTTGGATCACAAGTCAATGTTCATTAGAGACTTGTTGGAACCCCCCAGCCCTCCTAACCTTGGGGATAAGGGAACATATTGTCATTTCAACAGTGCTCCAAGATGTGTTTTGATGAGCTTGGGTTTATAGGTCTTCTGGGGATATTTCAGTGTCAATATTTGGAAAGCAGCCATTCCTCAGAGCCAGTCATCCTTCTAACACATGTAAGAGTCATATTTTTTGTGGACTACTTGGTTTGCACTCATGAGCTCTTTAATCTTCTAGAAGTTGGGACTGACATCAAGCTGACTGTGCAGTATAAGAAAATCATCTTTCATTCTATCTCTGCTCTCTTTCACTGTCTGTATCCCTGTTCTGGGGATCACTCCAGGAAACATCAGTACCCTGGGCTGGTTTGGGCTGTACAGAATCTTGCCTCTGTTCCTGCCTGCCCCCTTGAATCATATAATCAGTACTCCCCAGGAGATAGACCCAAATCAGGTCCCACACAGACCAATCTGACCAATTAATATGTCATGATATTAATGATTGACAGTGGAATAATAGGTCATATTAATGCCAGCGTGTTCTCAGAGTCCCTAAGTAAATCCATTCTGTTGACTACCATTCTGCTCACTATAAGCAAGACCAACTAGACAATGAATTTAAAATAATAACATGTCACCATTCTTCCTGTCCTATGTCCATGGCAGACAATTATAATTGATGGACTGTACTTTCCTAAGGAGTAAAAAGAGCCTCAAAATCCCTTGCAGCACCCTACTCCAAGCAGCCAGTACTAATATGCATTAATTATCCATTGCTTTGTTTAAATTACCGTAACATGTTGATTAGTGACCAAAATCAACAAATATTTATTATCTCACAATTTCTGTGCATCAGAAATACAGGCATAGCTTAGCTGGGTGCCTCTGGTTCAAGACCAAAATTCCACTGGGTTAGGATCTGCCTCTAAGCTAACTCACATGGCTGGAACAGACCACCTTAGGTCTTTGTTGGTCAGAGACATGTGGTCCTTATCACATGGTCCCCTCCATAGGAGAGCTCACAACATGGTTCTTGACTTTCCTTAGAGCTAGTGAATGAGAGGCAGAGAGTATGAAGGAGGCAGAGGAAACCACAGCCTCATTGTAACCTAATCTCAGAAGTGACATTCTATCACTGTTGCCGTGTTTTATTTGTTAGAACTGAGTCACTAGGTCTAGTCTTTATTCAAGGGGAGGGAATTACATTAGGACATGAAAACCAGGAGGTGGGGATCATTGGAGGCTATCTTAGAGAGGGTCTACTGCACTGTCTAGCAATCTGTCAGATTAGACATGCAACATGGGCTTCACTCTACAAATTACTGTTAAATAATTTCAACTGAAGGCATGAAAAACTTGAATTTAGTAATCCATCAAAAATCTAAAATAATAGCCTTTCTTGAAGCTATTACTTTAAATGGATGCATTTCTTTAGCTTCTCTTAAAAAATCAACTACTTAAATCTGGAAAATAGCTATTTCCTTTAGAGTTCCAAAAAAGCAATACCAGGTCTGTGATGAGATACTCCTCTTGTAGATTTAAAAATGTAACAAAAATGTAACAAATAGCCATTTATAAAGTCTGTAAAACCTAGGAGAGTATAAGAAAAATAAATTTACCTATGATTCAACCTTTCATGAACAACTACTTTTAACAGTTTAGCCTATTTAAAAATTAGTTTATATGTGTTTTTATTTTCTACATTTAAAATTTTCACATTTGGTTGACAACATTTTAGCATTTACCAAATAAAGCTGGAAATATTATCTAGTGAAGTGCATGTCAAGATGGTTTATTCATTTGCAGGCATATGGACATAGACTTGAAGGAAATAGTTGTAAAAATCACTTGGTTCATAGCACACTGTGAGCCTGTGGTAACTTTTTTATTCTTTGTGGAACGTCTGCAACTGCCACAATAATGGTTTACCAATAAATGAAACACCAAGAGAGGAAGGCAGAGGGTATTTTCTCCTCTTAACTGGATTGAAGAATTATGAAAGTACTTATGAGCCTTTTTTAAGGAAGAAGATACAACAAATCAACAATTTTTCTTTTGAGTTCAGCCTCCTATTGCCTTTGTTTAGTATATTCTTTTTTTTTTTTTCTATTCTGTTTACTTCTTTTACTAAGATCACTATTCCCATTATTAATTCTGATCCATCTGAGAGAATCTTCTTGTCCTCTTAACAATGTTTTAGACTTGGATGTACAAGCAAAGTCTAAGAAGACCATTTTGTTCGTACCGAATACCTTTAAAGTGTATTTTAATAGTAATGTTAAAGTTAAAATATGTACCTCTTTAGGTCATTGGATGGACTGAGTGGGATAACGTTAATAAAGGGCAGGTACATACCAAGCACTCAGTAATGGAAGCAGTTTGGAAGGGGGAGCCTGGGCCAATCAACTTCTATAAGCTGGATTTTCTTAAACGTTAATGTGTGTAATGATGCGGAAGAGAGGATTCTGCAAAAGCTCTGACTTCCAGGGCACTATGTAAAGAGGGGTGGAAAGAAGAAGATCCACTTTAGGCCAAGATGAATGAAAGAAGGAAAAGAATCTTTTCTTGAATTTTTATGTTTGGTCCATATTTACTCCTTTAAAATTTCACAGAACATTTTAAAAGATTCAGAAATGTAATATACTTTGCTGCAGTCATCTGAACTCTGACTGACCTAGGAAATTCCTTCAGACTCCCCTTTCTCCTCCTGGTGCACCTTGTCCATCTTGGTTCCCTTTCTGACTCAACCTTACTCAAATCTGTTATTGTGGCAAAGATGGCTTACAATCAACCATTCATGTCCTCCTTCACATAGAGCTGTTTCCAAGGAAAGGCTGGGCAGCCAGTGACTGCATTTCCCAGGCTCCCTGCATGCAGGTAGAACTCTGTAACTAGAATTTTCCAGTGGAATGTGAGAGGAAGTGGCGTGTGTCACCCCCAGGTTGGGAGAGGTCTATTTCCTCAGGTGCTGGATAAAAGAAAAGAGAAAGCTAAAGCAGAGGATATAACTAGCCTAGGTCCCTGAATGATTACATGACTACCTTGTTACTGACTAGGGAACTCTCTAGAACTCTATCTTAGGCAATTACCATTTAACTGCACATATACAATCTGTGGGTACTTGGAACTGTACTCGATTGCCTAGCTAAGGTGGCTATCTACCTTATAAACCCACCTACTCCTCTAGACCTCACACACCTAGGAAGAGAGAGAAGATCATGTGTTTGCAGACAGCCAGTTCCAGCCTCTGTGTCCCCTTGAAATTTCATTGTCTCGTCCCCAAGTCCAATCAAAGAAACACTGCCATAAATAACTTTCTAATGGACATTGATAAGGCACAATTTGACTGATAAAAGTTACTGGGAAGCTAATTATGGCATCAAAAGCAGGAGATATACTTCAGTAGCTAAGTGGGGGAAAAAGCATGGATGGGAAGTCCAAATTAATTACCAAGCACCAGGAGTTTTGGTACCTGCTATAAAGAACCTAGAGCCACTACCCATTGACCTCAATGATAAGGCATTAGCTGACTTTCTGGGTTATAGTTGAGCCCTCAATAACCATTACGTTGCACAATTAATAAAGTCTGCTGCAGAGAATGGTGGGTGTCAAGTGTCTCCTAGACAGAAGCCAATTGTCAATTCCACTCTATCCATGCAGTACTGCTTGACTATCTACAGAGTTCCAATATCCAGCAGCTCATACCCAGGGCTGCTAAGACAGTCCATTTGAAGAACATTTGGATAGCTGTGCTTTTATATCTGATATGATGGGGCCAACAAAATTGGCCCCCACCATTCTAGTCATATAAGACCTTTTCTGGTGGTCCACACACAACTAAGAGGGATTTTTCTACCAAACAACTTCAAAAGGAGTCTGTACCAAAAATGAGGAAAAAAGACATTTAATTCAGACCATATAGAAGATATAAAGGTAAATTACAGAATTAATTAGGTAAATAATTTTAGGAAAGTTGTTGTATCCATCTTTTAATTTTATTTATTTTATATTGACCAAGATTAAAGCCCACTAAGTTTTTGGTTTTATACGAGTTTGGAGAAATAATAAAATATCTCATGTCATTTTCTGATAACAAATGTAACTTATAGAGCATAAAGCCGCATTATCTAACCGATATGGGCACTGGTTCTTATTGTACATCTTAAAGTACTCTCCTATTACTTCTATTCTAAGACCCAGGTCACCAAAGTATAGCTAAACTGTTTTTAGATGCTGGTGAATCACTGTGGAAGCACAAATCCTGCATTATTAGAAAAGCAATAGGGAACGGTTGCTATCAGAATTGAGACAGTGCCAATAGATATTGTCTCTCTCTACTTCTCTCTTCCTTCCCCTCTCCCCCACCTTCTTTTTCTCTATCTCTCCCTCCCCCACTCTTCTCGAGAAGGCTGGTATGAATGAAATTTTTACAGAAGAGAGTGGTAATTCTGATGGAGATAATAAAGTCATAAAGTCCATGTGACTCCCAAGTAAACCACAAATAATCTGCTCAAATTATATCTAAATACAAGTTATCCAATCTGTTAAGCCATGAGGACTGTGTATGCCCCAATGAAAATGAAAAGTAACTTAATTATTCTTGGACATCTATAGCACAAAACATATTCACCTGGAATATCGAGGCAATAGGGATATTTGGTCACTTTCAAGAATACATATACTGGGACTTCCCTGGTAGTTCAGTGGTTAAGACTTTGCCTTCCAGTGCAGGGGGTAAGGGTTCAATCCCTGGTCGGGGAGCTAAGATTCCACATGCCTCGCAGCCAAAAAACCAAAACATAAGCAATACTGTAACAAATTCAATAAAGACTTTAAAAATGGTCCACATCAAAAAAAAATTGAAAAAAAGAATACATATACTATCAATTGTCTAGCTCAATCTACATTTGTGAAATACAGCCCTAAATGATGTTTGCACAGAATGTGACTTGTACCATGGTATTGGTCAACCTTCTCAATTCACCTATTGGCTGAAGACTGAGCTTTGTCAAGGACTTTAGTGATGTTTGATCTATTTATTACCCTAAGCTAGATAAACCCACTCTTTTCACCAAAAACTATTTCACATAATATTTACTATCTCCAAGTAGTGATGAATTTCTGTATTCTAAAATGTTAATAATTAAGCCTAGTAGATAGAAAAGGAGGAAGAGAACAAAAGAAGGTAATTATAACGTTGTGAACATCTCTGTGCCAAATATTGGGGAGTAGTTTCACATACATGATTGCATTTAATAATTACACTACAGAAGGAGCTATAACTTCAGTTTTACAGATGAAGAAACTTAGATTCCAGGAGGCTCAATAATTTGCCCCCAAATACACAACTAATGAGTATTAGGGCTGGAATTCTAATCATGTCTGTTTCATTCTAAAGCCTTTGCCCATACGACTCCATCCTCCTGCCTCTCACTTCCTATGTGTTGCTTACTTTCCTTGTTGGTTAAGTTGTAGACTTAAGCTTGTTAGCATAAGATCAAGGGAAATAGATTTGACTATGTTCCTACAAAGCATGGTTGAAATCTAGGCAAAAAGCCCAGTGCAAATCAATGCAATTCACAAGATTAACAAAGAATTATACATAAAATCATCATCATGATGTCAAGTTTTCCTTTTAGACCATCTATCAAACTGAATACATCCCAGAAAATAGAGACGACGACAACACTTGGAAACTAACTCTCCAAATATTGAGCGGTGGACTATAAATCAAAGAAATAAGACGTAACAAAAAGAAAAACAACTTTAAGATGTTTTTGGTGCTTTCTGAAGGCTTCTAAATGTTGCTTAGATGTTGGGTGACTGCTTGCATTGGTGAAGAGTCTAATTAGAAGATAACCTAACTGGGAACTTGGTGAAACAAGAAGGAAAAATATCAGAATCAAATTTATCTAAACTGTAGCTTTCAATTCTAAATAATCAGTAGGCCGGACAGCCTTCAAGATGTAGGTCAGGGGTTGGCAAACTTTACCCATAAAGGGACAGATTGTAAATGCTTTAATCTTTGCAGGCCACACGATCTCTACTGCAACTGCTATAGCCCTGCCATTGTAACATGAGAACAGACATAGACAATACATAAACAAATCAGGGTGGCTGATTTGTTCCAATAATTTTTTTTTTAACCAAATATACGTAGTGGGCCAGATTTGTCCCACAGGTTGTAGTTTGCCAACCTCTGGCTTAGGCTATTCTTTTTGCCTAGGGTGGGAGAGGGAAAGAGGTTTGCTTAAGTTAATGTCCGTCACAAGACAATAGGCTCTTGATCAGGAGAGCAGGAAATAGAAGGCAGAAGGAAGACCATAGCATTACAGTGATGCTAAAGCCAACAGGAAAGTGGATCTGTCAGAGAAGCTGGAGAGAACTACATAGATATTGCCTGGACTGGAGAAAAAAGGAGGTGACCCTTTAATTTCAGGAATTCATTCTCCTCATTAGCAAAACTAAAGGCTGAAGTACAGCAAAGGCTGTGAGAACACTTTCTTCAAATGAAGTCTTGTGGAGCTCCAATATGTAAAGCAAATTAACCTACTGACACTCTTGTTAAAGCTAGAATCAGCGAGTCTTACCTCACAAGAGTGATCCTGAGTCAACTAAAATGTCCACATCTCTGCCCAAGAAATCATATCTTCAAGTGTAAGTTGAAAGCTTCTATGGTAGACAAATATGAAGACTCTAATTCTGACATTCTATGATTGAGCGATTTATCTTTGCTCCTGCTCTTAAGATAGATAGATACATATAGCTAGCTACATTTCTATATATGCATCTACATACTAATATTCCCATTTTAAGATGTCATTAGCTACTGAGGGCATCATTGTAGTAAATCTGTCAATTGCTAGATTTCCAAAAGAACCACACAGTTGGTATGAGTTAACATGGTGTTGCTGTTTCTCTGTACAACAAATTGATGGCTCATATTTGTTCAGTTGTTTAACAATTTACCAAAAACTTTTAAATAACACAGTCCAATAGACCTGGTCTTCATGTCCACGTGAACTAAATTTCAGATTTGACCGGTTGGATCTTGTCTTCGTCTGTTCAGGCTGCCATAACATAATAAACTGGGTGGCCTAAACAAGAGAAATTTATTTTCTCATAACTCTGGAAGCTAGAAGTCCAAGATCAAGGCACAAGCACAGTTGTTTTCTGGTGAGGATTCTCTTCCTAGTCTGCAGATAGCTGCCTTCTTACTATGTCCTCACATGGTAGGAGGAGGGAGGGAGGGAGGGAGGGAGGGAGGGAGGGAGGGAGGGAGAGAGGGAGAGAAGGAGAGAGGGAGAGAGGGAGAGAGGGAGAGAGGGAGAGAGGGAGAGAGGGAGAGAGGGAGGGAGGCAGAGAGAGAAAGCAACCTCTGGTGACCATTCTTATAAGGGCACTAATCCTATCATTAGGGCTCCAGGCTCATGACCTCATCTAAACCTAATTATCTTCCAAAAGCCATCTCCAAACACCACCACATTGAGAGTTAGGGCTTTAATATATGAATGGGGGGGTGGCATTGAATGTATTATTTCATTCCATAGTAAATCACATAGGCTATAAAGAGAAGGACTTTAGAAAAAACAAAACAGATAATTTCTAACAATTGGAGGAGAGTTATGTTTTCTTTCCTTCCAAGATGTTTTTAGAAACCAGCAAACAAAAATTATATTTGCTTATCTCTATTTAACCTCATGTTACATCGATTTTGCCATCTTTGTTATTTTTAACTTCTTCATTGAACTCTATCCTTCTAGTCCGACTTTTTTCATGATGAACTGTTTTTAGGTAACATTGTTTGGAGTACTAAAATAAAAATTAGATGAAAATGCTACTGTGCTTGGACTGGATATATTAACAGGAAGTATTATCTTTTTTCTTTCTCTTGATTGATTAAATGTAGGAAGAACTAGTGAAGCACCTTTCCTCCACACTGTACAGATTTGAGGTCTGGCTCTAATGGTCTGCTTTAACAACAAGTGTCTTGATTATGAAGGTGTTCTCAGAAGTTGCCCTTCTACAGTCACTGGAAATTGAATTACTTCCATGAGACTGGCAAACAGACTGCAGGTTTTATATGAGGAAAACACTGCCTGGGTTGTAATTGAGTTTGGATTTCATCAGAGGTGGAAATTGTCCTGCTGATCAGTTTTTATCTTTGGTGACTACCTTGCTCCAGTTTCTAGCACAAAGCTGGGTACCAAAAAGGCATTTGGTGTGGGTGTTCCAGTTGCTTTATTGCCAGGAAGCATCCTCTGATCTGAGACTTAGGACCACTCAGGAAGATAATATACAGAAATATTGAAGGAGGCTGGTACAGCAATTATCTTTTGGGAGTAGGATAAGTTTGTTCCTCCAAGCATAGTTCTAGTTGTTTAGAAGAAATGTCAGGCCATTTTTAACCACATTTTGTCATAGACAGCTGTGACACTTTATGCAGTAGTTCCTTTTATTTTTTCACTCCTTTAACACCAACAATAAAGAAAGTTAATTTTTCCTCTTTTATAACCTCACAATACATAATGCATAGTCACTGCCACTATTCACAGAGGAAGCACGGTCTTGCATTTATCCCATTTTATCACTCACCAGAGGACACCATGTTTCCTATTAGCAGTAGTGAACTTGATGCCATTATGTATAATTTCTTCCAGATGAGCAGTAGCACTTAACTTTCTGCTTCAAAATACTGATTTATGCTTAAAGCAAGCCCAGCTTCTATAGAGTGATTTCCCAGAGCAGAGAATTCAAGTCTAATTAAACACATTGCTTCCCCATCAATGTTTTCTCTGTGACCAAACTGTTCCTTAAGAGGTAGGCAGGTAACAAATCAAGCCTGGAAATAATTTTTAGGTTTGGGGTGGACATTAATAGAGAGAGTAGCTTACTGATGCATAACAGTAGTCATGAGTGAACTAAAAATAATTTATAAGAATAGTGAGTTTTTTTTTTTTTAACACTGCAATGCAGGGTTTTTGCTCACTCTGCTTCACTGTACTCTCATAATCCTTTTTGGGGTTTTCCTCCTATGTAAAACACAAAAACAGGAACTTAAACATTTTGGAATTAAGTGCTACAATTTACTAAGTGCCTACTGTGTGCCAATGCGTTAAACAGGTTATATAGTTTATTTCTAATCCTTGCTACACGATGTAAGAAAGTATTACAGATATGCAATCCCTTATCCAAAATCCTTACAGCCCTGTGTGTTCCAGAATTCAGAATTGTTTGGATTTTAAAAGATAATAAGGAAAAAAAGGAGGGGGTGATTCCCTGGTGGTCCAGTGGTTAAGACTCCGTGCTTTCACTGCTGAGGGCCCAGGTTCGATCCCTGGTTGGGGAAATAAGATCCCACAAGCCCCGCGGCACAGCTAAAAAAATAAAAAAAGATAATAAGGTGCATATATCACATGTTTTGCAACCAAGTGAGATCTGGTATAGTGTTTTGGAGGCAAATAAAATATTTGCAGTGAAACACATGAGTCACCATATTAAGTGGGATTAAAAACACACACACTACAAAAGGTACATCAGTAATCATCAATAAACTTGCCATATATTTACAAAATATTTTTTCAGGCGTTTTTAGATTTTGTACTTGTGAATGAGTTATTGTAGATGTTTAGGCAAGTGTTTTAAAGAGAGATTAAATAATTTGCTCAAAGTTACTACAGCTAGAATATAGCTAGTTTGAGATTAAAACCCAGGACTGTCTGCCTCCAAAGTCTATGTTGTAACAGATGAAGAGAATAAGACAAGTCAAAAATTATCCTGGGGTATGATCTTGGGAAAGTAGAGCAAAACAGAGGTCCAGCAGAGGGAGGAACATGATAGGAAACAAAAAGGACAGTAAGTTGAGTAAAGAAAGAGATAGCCATAACATGAGCCACCCAAAGTTAGGCAGAGAGATGAAGATGAATTATCAGAAAGAGAAAGATGATAGGCTGAGTGGGAAGAGGGAAATAGTGTGCTGAGGGTCCATGAGTTCATGTGGAAAAGACGAGGATGAGGGTGTTCTCTACAGACGGAAAACTGAGGATCTCGGGATGACATAAATCTGCTCACTACATCAAAATTATCGCCAATTCTCGTAGCTCCTGGCTATTTAGTAATATATATTCAAACAATGCTTACTATGTGCCAAACACTAGGCATAAAGCTATGGAAATGATGGGCACACATCTGCACTCCTGGTCCCAAAACTTATTAGCTGTGCAACCTTAGCAAAGCTGCTTAACCACTCTACGTTATAACTGGTTCATTTGTAATGTAAGAAGAATAATATCTACCTCATAGATAGTAGATGGTGAGAATTAAATGATATAATACATGTAAGGAACTTAGCACAGTGTGTAGTACAAAGCCAATGATATAATATTAGCCAGTATTATTATAGGATTTTTATCCTTTGAGACAAATGGTTACTCCAACCAAAGAAAGACTGTCCACATTCTGAGAGTATTTGCAGATAGCAAACCACAGTACAAAGCACCAACTTCTGGCCAAGTATAACTGCTGTGCAATCAGCAACCCTGGTGAGCCTGTTCTAATTTCAGCCCCAACCCTACTGGTTGTGCTACCTTGAATGAGTCATTTACTAGCATATGATTCCCCTTCTGTGAATTGACTTCTGCTCTTTAACTCAAGGGTATGGAGATGGCTTTAGGGGTAACTGAAGGAGAAATCATTGCCCCAGCTAATATGCTGCTTCAAAACATTTCTTTTTAGAAAACTCTCTTGAACTTGTTTGAAGACTATGAAAGACACACCCTGAAAGAAAGCAAGCTCCTCTTCAAAGCTCATACCCGAAATGAGTAGAACCTGTATGGGTGACCAAAGAGTAAGCAAAGGAAGTCTCAATCAACATTTTCTTCCCTCTATCCTGCAGTAATATTCTCAATTAAAAGTATGGTGCTGAGGGAGAAGAACCAAGATGCCAGAGTAGAAGGACGAGCTCTCACTCCCTCTTGTGAGAACAACAGAATCACAACTAGCTGCAGGACAATCATCGACAAGAAGACACTGGAACTTACCAAAAAAGATACCCCACATCCAAAGGAGAAGTCACAATGAGAAGGTAGGAGGGGCACAATCATAGTAAAATCAAATCCCGTAACTGCTGGGTGGGTGAATCACAGACTGGAGAACACTTATATCACAGAAGTCCACCCACTGGAGTGAAGGTTCTGAGCACCATGTCAGGCTTCCCAACATAGGGTTCCAGCAACGGGAGGAGGAATTCCTAGAGAATCAGACTTTGAAGCCTAGTAGGAATTGATTGAAAGACTTCGACAGGATTGGGGGAAACAGACATTCCACTCTTGGAGGGCACACACAAAATAGCATGCATATCAGGACCCAGGGAAAGGAGCAGTGACCCCAGGGGAGACTGAACCAGACCTACCTGCTAGTGTTGGAGGGTCTCCTGCAGAGGTGGTGGGGGGGGTGAGCTGTGGCTCACCATGGGGACAAGGACACTGACAGCAGAAGTTATGGGTAGTACTCCTTGGTGGGAGCCCTCCCAGAATCTGTCATTAGCCCCAACAAACAGCCCAGGTAGGCTCCAGTGTTGGGTTGCCTCAGGCCAAACAACCAACAGGGAGGGAACTCAGCCCCACCCATCAACAGTCAAGTGGATTAAAGTTTTACTGAGCTCTGCCCACCAGAGCAACGGTCACCTCTACCCATGACCAGTCCCTCGCATCAAGCCTCTTAGATAGCTTCATCCACCAGAGGGCAGACAGCAGAAGCAAGAAGAACTACAATCCTGCAGCCTGTGGAACAAAAACCACATTCAAAGAGAGATAGACAAGATGGAAAGACAGAGGGCTATGTACCAGATGAAGGAACAAGATAAAACATGAGAAAAAACAACTAAATGAAGTGGACATAGGCAACTTTGCAGAAAAAGAATTCAGAATAATGATAGTGAAGATGATCCAGGACCTCAAAAAAAAAAAACAATGGAGGCAAAGATCGAGAAGATGCCAGAAATGTTTAAACAAAGACCTAGATGAATGAAAGAATAAACAGAGGTGAACCATACAATAACTGAAATGAAAACTACACTAGAAGGAATCAGTAGCAGAATAACTGAGGCAAAAGAATGGATAAGTGACCTGGAAGACAGAATGCTGGAATTCACTGCTGCAGAACAGAATGAAGAAAAAAGAATAAAAGGAACTGAAGACAGCCTAAGAGACTTCTGGGACAACACTAAACTCAACAACATTCACATTATAGGGGTCCCAGAAGGAGAAGAGAGAGAGAAAGGACCAGAGAAATTACTTGAAGAGATTATAGTCGAAAACTTCCCTAACATGGGAAAGAATATAGGCACCCAAGTCCAGGAAGTGCAGTGAGTCCCATACAGGATAAACCCAAGGAGAAACACACCAAGACACATAGTAATCAAATTGGCAAAAATTAAAGACCAAGAGAAATTATTGAAAGCAGTAAGGGAAAAATGACAAATAATATACAAGGGAACTCCCATAAGGTTAACAGCTGATTTCTCAGCAGAAACTCTACAAGGCAGAAGGGAGTGGCATGATATACTTAAAGTGATGAAAGGGAAGAATCTACAACCAAGATTACTCTACCCAGCAAGGATCTCATTGAGTTTCAATGGAGAAATCTAAAGCTTTACAGACAAGCAAAAGCTAAGAGAATTCAGCACCACCAAACCAGCTCCACAAGAAATACTAAAGGAATGTCAGTAAGTGGGAAACACAAGAGAAGAAAAGGATCTACAAAAACAAACCCAAAACAAATAGGAAAATGGTCACAGGGACATACATATCGATAATTACCTTAAACGTGAATGGATTAAATGCTCCAACCAAAAGACACAGGCTTGCTGAATGGATACAAAAACAAGACCCATCTATATGCTGTCTACAAGAGACCCACTTCAGACCTAGGGACACATACAGACTGAAAGTGAGGGGATGGAAAAAGATATTCCATGCAAATGGAAATCAAAAGAAAGCTGGAGTAGCTATACTCATATCAGATAAAATAGACTTTAAAATAAAGAATGTAACAAAAGACAAGGAAGGACACTACATAATGATCAAGGGATCAATCAAAGAAGAAGAAATAACAATTATAAATATATATACACCCAACATAAGAGCACCTCCATACATAAGGAAACTGCTGACAGCTATAAAAGAGGAAATCGACAGTAACACAATAATAGTGGGGGACTTTAACACCTCACTCACATCACATCTTTTGGAAAGATCATCCAAAATGAAAATACATAAGGAAACAGAAGCTTTAAATGATACAATAAACCAGATAGATTTCATTGATATTTATAGGACATTCCATCCAAAAACAGCAGATTACACTTTCTTCTCAAGTGCACATGGAACATTCTCCAGGATAGACCACATCTTGGGTCACAAATCAAGCCGCAGTAAATTTAAGAAAATTGAAATCACATCAAGCATGTTTTCTGACCACAACACTAGGAGATTAGAAATGAATTACAGGGAAGAAAACGTAAAAAACACAAATACATGGAGGCTAAACAATACTTTACTAAATAACCAAGAGAGCACTAAAATCAAAGAGGAAATCAAAAAATACCTAGAGACAAATGACAATGAAAACACGACGATCCAAAACCTATGGGATGCAGCAAGAGCAGTTCTAAGAGGGAAGTTTATAGCTATACAAGCCTACCTCAAGAAACAAGAAAAATCTCAAGTAAACAATCTAAACTTACACCTAAAGGAACTAGAGAAAGAAGAACAAACAAAACCCAAAGTTAGCAGAAGGAATGAAATCATAAATTTCAGAGCAGAAATGAATGAAATAGAAACAATAGCAAAGATCAATAAAACTAAAAGCTGGTTCTTTGAGAAGATAAATAAATTGATAAACCAACAGCCAGAATCATAAAGAAAAAGATGGAGAGGACTCAAATCAATAAAATTAGAAATGAAAAAGGAGAAGTTACACAGACACTGCAGAAATACAAAGCATCCTAAGAGACTACTACAGGCAACTCTATGCCAATAAAATGGACAACCTGGAAGAAATGGACAAATTCTTAGAAAGTTAGAACCTTCCAAGACTGAACCAGGAAGGAAGAGAAAATATGAACAGACCAATCACAAGGAATGAAACTGAAACTGTGATTAAAAATCTTCCAACAAACAGAAGTCCAGGACCAGATGGCTTCACAGGTGAATTCTATGAAACATTTAGACAAGAGCTAACACCCATCCTTCTCAAACTCCTCCCAAAAATTGTGGAGGAAGCAACACTCTCAAACTCATTCTATGAGGCCACCATCACCCTGGTACCAAAACCAGATAAAGATACTACAAAAAAAGAAAATTACAGACCAATATCACTGATGAACGTAGATGTAAAAATCCTCCATAAAATACTAGCAAACAAAATCCAACAACACATTAAAAGGATCATACACCATGATCAAGTGGGATTTATCCCAGGGATGCAAGGATTCTTCAATATACACAAATCAACCAATGTGTTATACACCACATTAACAAACTGAAGAATAAAAACCACATGATCATCTTAACAGATGCAGAAAAAGCTTCTGACAAAATTCAACACCCATTTATGATAAAAACTCTCCAGAAAGTGGTCATAGAGGGAACCTATCTCAACATAATAAAGGCCATATACAACAAACCCACAGCAAACATCATTCTTAATGGTGAAAAACTGAAAGCATTTCCTCTAAGATCAGGAAAGACACAAGGATGTCCACTCTCACCACTATTATTCAACAAAGTTTTGGAAGTCCTAGCCACAGCAATCAGAGAAGAAAAAGAAATAAAAGGAATACAAATTGGAAACGAAGAAGTAAAACTGTCACTGTTTGCAGATGACATACTATACATAGAGAATCCTAAAAATGCCACCAGAAAACTACTAGAGCTAATCAATGAAGTTGGTAAAGTTGCAGGATACAAAATTAATGCACAGAAATCTCTCTCATTCCCATACACTAATGATGAAAAATCTGAAAGAGAAATAATGGAAACACTCCCATTTACCATTGCAACAAAAAGAATAAAATACCTAGGAATAAACCTACCTCGGGAGACAAAAAACCTGTATGCAGAAAACTATAAGACACTGAGGAAAGAAATTAAAGATGATACCAACAGATGGAGAGATAAACCATGTTCTTGGATTGGAAGAATCAATATTGTGAAAATGACTATACTACCCAAAGCAATCTACAGATTCAATACAATCCCTATCAAATTAGCAATGGCATTTTTTAGGGAACTAGAACAAATCAGCTTAAAATTTAGATGGAGACACAAAAGACCCCGAATAGCCAAAGCAGTCTTGAGGGGAAAAAACGCAGCTGGAGAAATCAGACTCCGTGACTTCAGACTATACTACAAAGCTACAGTAATCAAGACAATATGGTACTGGAACAAAAACAGAAACATAGATCAATGGAACAAGATAGAAAGCCCAGAGATAAACCCACAGACCTATAGTCAACTAATCTATGACAAAGGAGGCAAAGATATACAATGGAGAAAAGACAGTCTGTTCAATAAGTGGTGCTGGGAAAACTGGACAGCTACATGTAAAAGAATGAAATTAGAACACTCCCAAACACCATACACAAAAATAAACTCGAAATGGATTCGAGACCTAAACGTAAGACAGGACACTATAAAACTCTTAGAGGAAAACATAGGAAGAACACTCTTTGACATAAATCACAGCAAGATCTTTTTTTTGTTTGTTTTTGTTTTTGTGGTACATGGGCCTCTCACTGTTGTGGCCTCTCCTGTCGCAGAACACAGGCTCTTAAATAACTAAAAATAGAATTACCATAAGATCCAGCAATCCCATCACTGGGCATATACCCAGAGGAAACCATAATTCAAAAAGACACATGCACCCCAATGTTCATTGCAGCACTATTTACAATAGCCAGGTCATGGAAGCAACCTAAATGCCCATCAACAGACGAATGGATAAAGAAGTTGTGGTACATATATACAATGGAATATTACTCATCCATAAAAGAGAATGAAATTGAGTCATTTGTTGAGACGTGGATGGATCTAGAGACTGTTATACAGAGTGAAGTAAGTCAGAAAGAGAAAAACAAATATTGTATATTAACACATGTATGTGGAACCTAGAAAAATGGTAGAGATGAACCAGTTTTCAGGGCAGAAGTTGAGACACAGATGTAGAGAAGAAACGTATGGACACCAAGGGGGAAAAACCGTGGTGGGGTGGGGATGGTGGTGTGCTGCATTGGGCAATTGGGATTGACACGTATACACTGATGTGTATAAAATTGATGACTAATACGAACCTGCAGTATAAAAAACAAACAAACAAACAAAAAACAACTAATACTAAACTTCCTTTAGGTTATTTGTATGGACATATGTTAATATAAATGTTTCAGACATTACATGAAATTTCTAAAAATCATATATTTTGGTATAATATTATAAGTCATAATTCTAGTTATTACTTTAAAATGTATATCTCAGAAATAACTAAATTTCCTTGTCAATTGCATTATTATGAACTTTCATCAAATCTTTAACCGTGGTCATTTTTAAGTCTTTTGTCATTTACAGACAGTAGTGGGTGTACTCTGATGCTTTTGCAAAAATGTTCCTATAAAAGGGTTTCATCTTCAAGGAATTCATGGAAAAGACTCTGACAAGTACAGGTTTCTGGTAATTGACTATACTGCTGAACTGAATGAATAAGCATTTTCAGAACTCTAATGGAAAACCGATGAATTCATAAAAGTGCTAACAAAAGATCAAGATGAAAAAAAATTAATTACATGGGACTGAGTGAACTGATGAGGATGATTATAATGTTTGTGACTTTCTGATGATTCAACACTTTTTGTGTTTGAATAAAAAAAAATCCCACAAGGACTCAGAGGCAAAAAATATACAAATCAATTTTCACTGCAAAGTAAAGGAGCTGTTACAGTGGAGGATTACTGGACTGAATGTCACTATTAT
Source organism: Globicephala melas (assembly GCF_963455315.2). Taxonomy (NCBI): domain Eukaryota; kingdom Metazoa; phylum Chordata; class Mammalia; order Artiodactyla; family Delphinidae; genus Globicephala; species Globicephala melas. The sequence continues at coordinate 35,609,727 of NC_083329.1, read as the reverse complement.
GACATAGTATGAGTGTGTTTCGTGTTTGGTAATTGCAATCATTGTTGCTTTTGTTGTGGTCATACATTTACAATGCTTGGTGTCAGTTTGTTTATCTCTTGTAAAAATAAAATAGTGTGTGCGAAAAAAAAAAAAAAGTATGGCGCTCATTTGAATACAACTATTAGTTTCTCCCAAATCAGAAAACTGAGTACTGATAAGAGAACTGATATATTTCAGCTGCTTTGCAGTACAGATTGATAATCCAAAAGACAGTCACTTATTTCTGGCAGGGACCATTAAAGTATGTTTTGTGGACAATTACATTCATTGAAAACTACCTGTGTTTCTCTGCCTACTTGCCTACCTATACAACGTGGTCCTGCAAAAGCAGAGTCAAGATCCAATGCTGTGGGTGCACAATTGGGAATGCTGCTGCTAGGAGATAATTAACTGAAAGTACAGTGCTTGTTATAGTTGCTGTAAATAAAATGTGGAGAATCCACGCTTAAACTGCAGTGAAAATCTACCATCTTTATTATAAGAAATATATATGGAAAAGCTTGGATCATATAATTATAGCACCCTATTCTCTATGGGATTAAGTTCCTAAAATTTTAGGGCAGTAGCCAAGGGGCATAAAATATTACCTTTTGTCTGGAATGGAAAACTGAAGTCAGGAGACAGCAGCTTAGGGAATAGACCTAACACCTCTCCTCCAAATGCAGACACTCTTAGTCTGAATTTTCTCACCCTCCAATCATTCTCCAGTCATACTCAACCACTTGCAGATCCCCAATCCTGCTGCGAAGTCTCTTTCAGTCTCTGAACATCTTATTCCCTTATGCTCTCTTCTCTTAATCTCCTGGCTAACTCATACTTCATGTTTTATACTGTCACTCTGAGAGAGCTTCCCCGACCTCCTAAGTCTTGGTTAAGTGCCCCTCCTCCTTTGTGCTCACTTAGTGCTTGTCCCTCTGATTGATGAAAGCTTCTCTTCTTCTCTGCCTCTTCCACTGACAACAAGCAAATTAGAGACAGAGGCTCTGTTATACTCATAATTGAATCCTCAGAGCCCAGTAGCACAGGGCTAGTCACATAGCAGACACTTTGAAAACATCTGTGGAATGGTGACTGACAGAACGAATGAGGCTACTTGGATGAATTTAATCAAAGGATTACTGATTTTTCCTACTTCATGGTACCATTGCCTAAATCAACACCACAACAAAAATTTACCACATGTAGCTCATAAGTGAATGCCATAGGGGCATGCATAGCCTTCTGGATTTATAGCCATCCAGAAAGCTGGCAGCTCTAGATCATCAAGATGTTCCAATTCTAGTTCAGAGTGTACGTAAAGTTATGGTTATAACCTCTGTGACAGAAAAAATAAAATGTCTTGGCAACCCATTAGTTTTGCTGATGAGAATGAACAGAGTAAAAAGTGGAAATCTCATTAAACTTGAAAGTATTTTTAGTCAGAGAACACTGACATTAGATTGTCAGAAAACCAAATGGAAGGGAATTGTGATGAACAGTAAACATGTTAGTGAAAATGGTCAGTGAGATCATGATTCAAAGAAGTGCCTACTATTTCTACCAAATCACAGTCTGGTTGCCCAGCAACCACTTCATAAGGGAGCTGCACAGACTGATGACATATTAGATCCCAATCTCAAAAGTGGACTGACAAGCCAAACCTTTAAGTCCTGCAGTCTGACTTGCACTAGCTTTATCACCTTATTAAATTGTGAAGGAGCCTCATCTTTTGCCTACACAAAAGATGAGGTCTTTCAAAAGAACACACAAATACCTTGGGTGCTTTGAGATACCTTGGATGTGTTTAGGATGGCTGAATTCATTATGCATAAAGATTCAATGATCTGTGCTATCCCAGACTCTTTCCACTGCACTAGTTATAGGTTAGTGATGTGAGGCGATATCTAAGCCAGCCCTCGTACAAAAAGAAGAGTGTGTGTGTTTTCTGTGCCAGTGTTGAGTCTCATCTGCCTTCTGATCTCTTACTTTACTGCCCACTCTCAGAAAGAAGGAAGACAGCAAACCGTAAAGCTAATGTTAACATTTTTGTTAATCAATAGGAGAAAAGAACTGTAATAGAAAATAGACAAAAGGATATCGATGAATCCAAATACAAAATGAACAAATAAAATCAAGTTGACATATGTTAAGGATTAATATACCATTCTTATATGTACCTGGGTTAACACACTGATTACTTACATGAATTAATGTTATGAGATACATACTAGTAACATCACCCTCACTTTTTAGGTGAGGAAACTAAAGTATAGGAAAGTGCAAGTAACCTGATACAGGTCAAATATCTAGAAAGCATCAGTTCCTGGATTCAAACCAGGCTGCCTGACTCCAAAGACCACTCTCTCAAAGACTGAAAGTCCTGTCTTTCAAGAATAAATGAAAGAGACAATAAGTATCGAACAAAATGCTTGTATCTCTAATAATCAAAGAACTACAGATCAAACCAAACAGCAAGCTGTTACTTACCAATTCAGCTATGATTTTGAACAATGACGTTCAATGTAGACAGTGCTTGTATAGCATGTAATGTGGGAAATTGCTATTTTACTCTCAACTTTTTGTATAGTTGCTATCACAGTGAAATGACAAAAGGTTGGGAGTGTAAGAGTGATTCTCCACATTAATCACCTATATGCATACTTTCAGTGAATAATGGGCACTTTTGTAATTATTTTCTTTCATCCTATGTTGTTTGTTCTAATTACATTTCTTGAAATGTAATTTTATGCCCTTTCAATTTACTAAAAAAAATGGGCTTGTAAAAATATTCAGTGTAGGCAAGGAGAAAGTAAAACTGAGACTTTTAGAAACTGTGGATGAGAATGTTAATTAGTGTAAACATTCTAGAGGGAAACTAGGCATTATGCAAAGGATTAAAAAGCTTATATTCTTTGACCTAGTCCAAGAAATCTATTCTAAAGAAATAATCAGAATTTTAGGGAATCACAAACATTAAAGAATATTTGCTAAGACATCATTTAGAGTTGTAAATAATTGGAAAGAATCTAGTGTCCAAAATTAGGGGACTCTTATGCAGCACTTAAAGAATATCTAAGATCAATCAGAGCATAGAAAAATTCAGTGTAACATAAAGTGAAATTAGCAGAATATAAAGTTGTGTTTATTGAATGACCCCTATATCATATATTCAAACACACATACATGTGTATGCGTACACACAGAAACACATACACAACTACTTCCCAAAGAGAGAGAGAAGGCAAGGGGGAAAAAGAAGGCTTCTGAAATATACAAATAACTTTCAGTATTTATTTTTGGATAATAAAATAGTATATCTTTTACTCCTAACTTCTTTATTTCTAAAACTTTTCATAAGGCTTTATGCTCCTTAATGTAAAGGTATTAAAAATAATGAAAATCTGTACTATCCCCTAATAATTCTCTTTGAACCCAAATTAGATCACCAGAAAGCTAATCTAGTCATGAATTATGCTCAACTGTTAATGTTATACAGTGGCTCAGTATGTTTACCACTCCCATATAACATTTTAATTTAAATAAATGTCTTCATTGTGTTAAAGCAGAGGTGATAATATGAAAATTTCAGTCTAAAAAAAAACCCTTAGATCAACCCTGTGCTTTGTAGTATACAAAGTCCTTTCTCAGAGAATACAAGACTAGTTTGATCCTAAAGCAACTTTTGAGTTAGGCAAATTCTAATATAAAAACAGAAGGAAAGGAGCAGACTTCACTGTTAGATTCCTAGGGCAACGGGATGTCTGGTTTTTCACCTTCTCTAAACCCAGCACTGAACTAAACCGAGGAGAAGTTCTACCTGGCCAGGATCACATTGTTGATCAGTAGTGGGATCAAGGTCCAGATCTAGGACCAGGCGCCTTTGATCCTAAATCCGGTATACTTTCCACTAACCCATCAGAATAATCATATGGTCATTTTGTGAGGAACACAGCAGGAAGAGGGAGAATTTCCATTTTTCTGAGCTCCCAGGCAGATGTAGAAAACCAGCATGGAGCATATAGACTTTTGAGCAGACTAAAGCAGAGACTAATTCATAACCAGGTGTTTGCTACCTGATCTTTGCAAGTCACTGATCTTGTCTAATTCTTGGTCTTTTCGTCTGTAGAACAAGAATAGTAACGCCCACATCTTCAAGGCTGTTATAAAGATGAAATAAGACAAGATATGTAATATGCGCATGGTGTCACATGACCTTGGGTACAACCCTACTGCTTGTGCCCGCCACCGACCTCCTCACTGCCTTGCCCCACTCATGCACAGGCGCCGCCTTGGTTTGAGCCTGCGCATCTTCCTTTCCTACTCAAGAAAACAGAGTTGAGCACCATCCTACAAAGAAGCAATATAGAACACAATGGGTTTCAGTCTTTAAAAAGCCCACCTTCCCTAGATATTTTCTTATAGCTCGGTACATTTGCTAAAGAGAGTGATCAGACTAATATAGACCATCAAATCTCTTCTGATGCTAAAAATAAGAAGCTACTTGGATAATGTAGCACTCCGTCCTGTGTTCAGCTTAGAGAATGTTAACTGAGTTAAATGCAGTTTTGACTGCAGGTGACCAGGGACTTCTTAAACCTTGCATTTTTGTTATTTTCTTTTTAAACATGGAAAATCTGGATTGAAGATAGGCAATGGGAAAATGCACATACATTTTATCTTGTGACTCAGAGGGCTTTTTACTAAGCCTAAAAGCTTTTGGCTAAAGTGCAAAAACACTAGAGACTCATTTTGAATAGCAAGAGAAATTGAAAGCATTTCAACTCATCTACAGTTCCAGTGGCTGGCAGGAGGTACCTTTTTTTAACTGATTTTTCAAAAACATTTAAGTCATCAAGCTTGTAGATTTTAACCTTTCCAACTGAGTATTAGTAAACCTTCTTAAAGAATGAGACTTGTGAAAAATTCTGTTATTTAGTCTCTCACTTTGGAAGTGGGGAGTCTGGAGACATTGACAGTAATCCTAATGGAATGCACGTTCCCAAATGAATTTTAGATATAAGGCCAATTCTTAACTGCGTACATGAATATACCAGAGAAGCCAAGGAAAGGCATCATTTGAATAGCCCCCTGCCACAAAACCCTTGCCAGCAAGTTCCAAAATCAGGCTTTTTTGCTTTCCTCTCCTTTGCCCACATCTGCTAACCTTGTAGTGGGAATGCTTGAATAAAATGTCCATTAATTGCAAAGAGAGTCCACGGAGTGATCCATATATCAGAGGAACAAGTCTTGCAATAGACTGCCACTAAATCAGGGTACCTGCAGGCAGCATGACTGGGTGAAGCCCTTTGGTGCTCCCACCATTTTTCCTTCAAAGGTAAAAAAAGATTCTAAATTATAAGATGAAATGAGATGAAGCCCAATAAAACACTCATTTTACCCTTCATGATTATTTTCCCTTTCTTTGGAGATACCTAATATTCAATTATGAACAAATACTTCTGCTCATTCATTTTGAGGTTAGAATTGTTTTACTGTTCCCTGAGCATAAACTTTGCCTACCATTTAGATCATCAAGCACTGAAAAATTATTTTTCCAAAAATCCAGTAGTACTAAACCATTTATGTTTTAGAGACAATTTTTTTTATAATTTATAAACAATTAGCTACTGTTTTACTTGCTCTACTGTGATTTTTGTTCACTCAATTGGAGCACTGAATAATACTGCTATAAAATTACAATAAACATTTTATATAAAAACTATAAAATATAGAATATTAAATTATAGGTTTTTATGAGGTATTAGAATTCCCTGTGTATATGTGTCCATATTCCCTGAAGGCAGAGAAGTTGTTTCTTTCTTTCTGGTAGCTTCTGTGCCTACAACATTGCTTGGCACACAGCAGGCACTGAATCAATGTCTGTTAAGTGACATGACAGATTCCAAGGACTCTGAAATGATTTTCTCCTGTTGGTATTACTGGTTATGTCTCTCATATAATGAGAAGGGAAATTTTAAGAAGTTCCATGAGTATCCAAGGTCAATCAGCGGCAGACAGAAGCACATCTCAGATGACTTTTCTGATGTCCTGAGAGTGACCTTTCCACGACACTATCCTAATTCCCAGCAATCACCTGTCAACTTCATGGTGACAGAGTTAAGTACCTACAGTGGCTGCAAACAATGTAATGAGTCTCAGAGATGTGTCTATGCTGGAGATAGCTATAGAAGAGCTGCTTCCTGTAAACTACCCAGATTAGTTACACTCTCTCATGAATATGGATATAAACATTTGGTTGTCAGTTCAAATATTGCTAATTCCCCCAGACAGAAGAATCACTTTTTTGGTCTAGGAGAAAACTCTCTCCCCTTCCCACTTCTCTTGGCCCTTCACCAGTTTCCTCAAATCTTGTGCTCTTCAATGAGTCTAAGGATTTGAGGTGGAGGGAGATGGAAGGGAAACTAGAATTTCTTTCAAGCTACTTCTGTTTCCTACAACTCATATCTCCCCTAAGGCAGTAAAGCAAAAAGTCATAAATGAGGGGAAGACAAAATTCCAGGGGGTGACAAGAGAATGCAGGAAGAAAAATAAAATTTGTATCTCAGAACGTTACCCAGCCATAAATATATGTAAAGTATATTTACAAATCAGGAACAAATATAATTACTACAGCAAGAACACAAATAGAAAATTTACAAAATTAAGAAATAATATAAAATATGTCCCATTTCTATTTTCAAAATGATCAACTTTACTAGTAATTAAATACAAATTGAGGATACAACTCAAGATTATCATACTAGGTGAACTGAGAAAAACCCCAGATGATATCACTTAAATGTGGAATCTAAAATGTGACACAAATGAACTATCTATGAAAAGACTCAGAGAACAGACATGTGGTTGCCAAGGGGAAGGGGGTGGGGGAGGGATGGACTGGGAGTTTGGGTTTAGTAGATGCAAACTATTACATATAGAATGGATAAACAATAAGGTCCTACTGTATAGCACAGGGAACTCTGTTCAGTAACCTGAGATAATAATGGAAAATATAAAAAACAGTGTATATATATGTATAACTAAGTCGCTTTGCTGTACAGCAGAAATTGATACAACATTGTAAATCAACTATACTTCAATAAAACAACAAATTGAATCTTTTTAAAACTCTTACACTTGTAAAGATTAAAAAGTTTGATAATGACCTGTATTGGAGAGAGTACAAGGACATTCCTGTTAGAAGACTTCTCAAGGAAGTATTAAAAATATTTTTAAAAGTCTTCAAATTTTGCAGTTCTTTTGACCCAGAAATTCCATTTCTATGACTTTATCTATTAAAATAATCATGCGAACTGACAAAGATGGTTTATAGAGATGTTCATTACAACAACCTGAATGCCCAATAACAGGAAATCGGTTTTAAATATGGACCACACCTTGCAACGGCATCTTCTGCAACTGTTAGAAGTGATGCTAAGTTAAAACAGAGGTTGATAAAATAGTATTGAATTCTACTCTGTGTGTTTATTCACATAAAAAGTCTGAAGAGCCATATAATCTGAATGATGGTTATTTCTTTTTCTTTTTTTAATAACTATTTTTTTTTGGCTGAGTTGGGTCTTCATTGCTGTGCGCCAGCTTCTCATTGTGGAGCACGGGCTCTAGGTGTTTGGGCTTCAGTAATTGTGGCTTGTGGGCTCTAGAGCACAGGCTCAGTAGTTGTGATGCACGGGCTTAGTTGCCCCACAGCATAAGGACCAGGATTCGAACCCATGTCCCCCGCATTTGCAGGCAGATTCTTAACCACTGCGCCACCAGGGAAGTCCCTGAATGGTGGTTATTTCTTGAAACTCCTTTTAGAGATTTTCTTCTTGTCTTTTTTAATTTGGTCATATTTTCTGTGATTTTTGAATATATATTCCTTTTATAATTAGATACACATTAAACATTATGGTCATTTTCATTCTGGAAAGACGTGGAAGAAAGGAGGCTGGGAAGAGGATGGAGAAGAATCTGTAGCGACATCCCCTAACTCAAAGATTTGGCAGCAAAGAGTGCTAATGCGGAAAAAGTAACAAGATCAGAATAAAAGACAAAATCCTCAAAAGGACTTTGTCCTTTAATTCTCCTTAAGTCCTTCTTTATACCTACGGTCTATTGGCCAGATGGTAAAATATTGTACTGTATCACTTCCACCTCAGATACACTCTTATCATTCAGCTGTTTTTCCTTCTTCAGCAGTTCCTCCAGGAGCCCAACCTCAGCTCCCCTTATGAATTTAACTTCATAATTCCCAGAATTTCATATTATTTCTGTCCATGTCCTTTGCTCAGGATTTATACCTCCCTTACCTGTCAAAATGTGTACATCCTGATGTCTGCTAAATACCAACTGATGCTAATGAGATAATACACTAACTATGACTCAGTAGAAATTTTTTCACAAACACTTTGTTATAAGGGTACATGTTAGGTGCTTGGGGAAAAATAAAGAAATAGCAAGCCTGGCTCTTATACCCAACTTTGGGAGACTATAAATAAGAACAACTAATTAATACCAGAGTTTTAAAAACTAACAACGATGTGAGCTACAACACAGAGCAATATGTGTTTAAGGGATCAGTGGTGTCAGATGACTTGGAGATCATAAGACCTGAGTTTGAGACCCATATCTGCCACTTTCTTGCTCAGTTAAGTTTTCTTAACTCCTAAGGGTCTCAGTTTCTTTGTCAATATATTAGACACTATAACCGTAATAGCTTCTTCACAAGATTTAAAGAGATCATGTATTTGTAAACATTGCATTCATGGATGTACAGCCATGGATGTTGCCCTTCAAACTCATTTACATTATCATACCCTATGTGACAGGCTGCCCGGTCTACCTCCATGTTAGGCCAACTCTGTTCACTTCTCCCTGCCTTGCAGAGACAATCTGCATTAAAACCAGGCAGGAGCAAGGCACCTGAGTCACAGAAGCAGCCACACATCTGGACTATCACAGCTAGTTAGATACCATCACTGGGCCCTGGACCCTGGGGGATACTAGTCATTTCTCTGATCAATAAAAAATATCAGACTAAATAATTCAGTTGAGTGATATCAGACTAGATATTTCAGTTCAGACAAACACTACGTGAACTTTATTTTTTAAATATTCCCTTTAACCCATGGTCTCTCAGTGCCAAGAACTTTCCAGAAGTCATAAGAGAAGGTAAAGAAACATAATCCCTAGTTTATTTCTGCCTCAATTTAGATCAATAATTTTCAGGCCAAAAGAAAGATTTGGAGTTATTTTGAGGGTTTGGGTCCTATCTTGTACTTTCCCACTTAATTTAACTTTGGCTTCAAAAAGACTCAGAAATCCCAAACATAAAATATTAGAAGAAGCTCTGATTCCTTTGAAAATGGCATATCTCTCAAATAGTTGACGTGATGGTAGATACACTGTTTTTCCCCCACCTTTACTGAGGTATAATTGACAAATAAAAATTGTCTATGTTTACAATGATGATTTTATATAAGTATACACTACGAAATAATTACCATAATCAAGCTAATTAACACCTCCATCAGCTTACATTTGTGTGTGTGTGTGTGTGTGTATTAATAAGAACACTTAAGATCTATTGTCTTAGCAAATCAGGTGTATAATAGAGTATTGTTAACTATCATCACCATGCTGGACATTAGATTCCCAGAATTTATTCATTTTATAATTCAAAGTTTGTACCCTTGAATTTGAGAGAATGGGGGCATTGCCAGATAGGTAGAGACTGACAAATAATACTTGAAAGAGAAAAAAAAAGGCAAAATGCTATAAATTACAGATTTTATAAGCTTGTAATATTCATAGCAGAATCCTGAAATTGCTTATGTAGTAGGTGATTTATGAGCCTTTAGCATATAATCTTATGATCATTGACTTACTAAAATTAAGTCACATTGTGAATGTGGATGAGCTTGTAGACTTATTTTATGTAAGTCTATTAGAATGAGCAATAATGCTTTCTATGTATTTAACATTTGCTGATTTCCAAGGCACTTTCATAATGTTTCTTGAAATCTCATAACAGCCCCATAGGCTAGAAATGATATTTTGTTCCAATTTCATACAGGAGGAAACCGCCAAAAAGTGATTAAGTGTTACGAGGGAGCAAAGCTGGTGAATGGAAGAGCCAGAATGTCGACTTGAACTTGTCCTGGCCACTACGATGTCACTTCCTCTCCAGTGGCCAAATTTACAGATGTGAAGATATTAGGGGGAATGTTTACTTCGTAATTTTTTGAATTGTTTAACAATGGGATGATTTGTTTTACAGACAAGCACAGTTCCCTTCAGTTCAAGAGTCAAATTATTAGTGAGGTGGCTGAGAAGTAGAACAAATAATTCTTATACTGGTAACCACTGAAGTCTCTGCATCTCTAAATTCTAAATTAGAAATTTCAGTTATGCTTCAATGAGTCAAGCTGACCAGATTTTTCCTGGACTTTTGCTATAGACTATAAATTGCTTAATTTTTCAACCATTGTTAAATGAATTGGCACTAGAATGACTTCAACCTAAGTAATCACTAACAATTTCTATACAAGTATTAAATCTTTGTTTTCTGACTTAATTCCTTCTTTTTCTGGTTTTCATCACTTTGGAGGTCATGATTTTGAAGACTGGCCATTATATTTCTGCATATTTTATGCAACTAATCATGATGCAAAAATAGACTGTGATCCACTTAAGATATTTTGATCTATTTGACCCTTATATCACACCTCATAATTAAACAAATCCTTTATTTAAGGCTATTATTTTCTTAAATGATATGACCTTCTTTTCTAAATGCAAATAAGCAACAGGCACTTAAAAATCTTCAATATTTTTAGAATCCTGCTGAAAAAAAAGCAGGTTGAAGTAAAGTTACTTCGATGTTATTTTTTCACCCAGTCTTGTATCTCCATTACTACCACTGCACTCCCTGACACACACGTGTGCATGTGAACATGCTTGTGCCTGAATGTTGAGCACACATGCACACGCATGTATGCACACAAAATAAAACAGTTCCATTCAAAGAAATTTGAAGATTTTGCCAGGAAGCCATTTAAGGTCATACAGGATTTGGGCCTGGGCTTTTAAATTAGGCTAAACCACAAACCAACAGTCAGCGAAAAATAAGAATTAGTCCTCACAGCTCCAATCCTATGAATTTTCTTGGCCCTTTTCCCTTTTTTTTTGTTTAACCTCACTCGATTCCCATGAAAGCTGGCTCTGAATGTCCTCGGCTTCGTTCCCCACTTCTGCTTCCTTAAAGGTGGAGTAGACATTTTTTCCTAGTCTTCCAACTAAGTACAGCTAAAAATGATTGACCTTATATGTAAAACAAATGTAAGAAGACTCTGAATGGTAAAGTGAAGAAGGTAAACTGGCTAGGGCCTTAAGGAGTGACATAGTTTTGAGTTCCCTGGGGTTTTCTTTTTGACTCACATATCCCAAACCAGATGCTAGAGAAGCCAGTAACCAGGAAGTGGCACTGGGAAGATACAAAAAAAGCCCCAAGGAAATAAGAGTCCTGGTCCTTTCTAGTCAAAGGACCAGGAAAGGAACAGCTTACCAAGATATAAAATTTTTAGCCAGTAAGTGTTCTAGCCCAGTCAAACACTACAGAAAAAAACAGATCTCTCATCAGAAACTGTGGAGGCCAGAAGTAGCACAGGATTATACAAGTGCTGAAAGAAAAGAACTGTCAATCCAGAATTCTATAACCAGTGAAAATATCCTTCATAAATGAAGGGAAAAATCAAGATATTCTCAGATGAAGGGAAAATAAGAGAATTTGTCACCAGCAGATCTACCCTAAAAAGAATGGCTAAGAAAATTCTCTAAACAGAAAGAAATAATAAAATAAGGAATTGTAGAACATCAGGAAGGAGGAAAGAACAATGAATAGAACAAAAATATAGGAAAATAATAATAGACTTTCTTCTCTTGAGTTTCCTAAATTATGTTTGTTTGTTGAAGCAGAATTAATATCACTAGCAAGTGGTTCTCAATGTATATATAAGAAATATTTAAGACAATTATTTTACAACTGTGAAGGGTAAATGGATGTAAAGACGGGGGGGGGGGGAGATTTTTACACATTATTCAAACTGGTAAAATGTTAACACCAGTAGACTGTGGTAAGTTATGTGTGTGTAACTTAATACCTAGATCAACTACTAAAAAAGCTACACAAAGAGAGATACACTCAAAAACACTTCAAATAAATCAAATAGGAATCTAAAAATGGTCAAATAAACAAAGTGAAGAAGAGAAAGAGAAGAGAAATATAAAAAGGAGAGAGCCTACCAAAAAATGGCATTTCTAAAACAACAATAATTACATTAAAAGTAATGGTCTAAATATACCAATTAAAAAATAAAGATTGGCAGTTGGTTAAAAAGAACAACTACAAGAGAAAACATGGGCTAACTATATGCTTTCTATAAGAAATTCACCTTATATATAAAAATATAGAGAGGCTGAAATTTTAAAAGACGGAAAGATATAACTTGCAAATATTAGTTAAAAAAAAGCAGGGTTATACTAATATCAGACAAAGGGAAAGGAATTTACCAAGGACACAGAGGGATATTATATAATGATGAAAGGATAAATTCACTAAGAAGACACAGTAATCCTAAATCTGTATGCACCAAATAAGAGATATTCAAAACATGTAAAGTAAAAAATGATAGAAGAGAAAAAAGAAAGAAATCCATAGATACAGTTGGAGACCCCAACATCCTTCTCTCAACTAGTGATGAAAAAACTAGACAGAAAATCATCAGAGGTATAGAAAAAACTCAATAACATCATCAACTTATAGGAGCTAATCAACATTTATAGAATGCTCCATGCAACAACAGCAGATCATATAGGCACATCTTGGAGATATTATGGGTTCGATTTCAGACCACTGCAAAAAAAAAAAAAAAACGAAAATGCAATAAAGCAAGTCACACAAAATTTTTGTTTTTCCAGTGCATATAAAAATTATGTTTACTTTATCTTGCGGTCTATTAAGTGTGCAATAGCATTATGTTTAAAAAAACAATGTATATACCTTCATTTAAAAATATTTATCACTAAAAAATGCTAGACATCACCATAGCTTTCAGTGAGTTGTACTAGTAACATCAAAGATCACTGATCTCAGATCACCTTAACAAATACAGTAATGAAAAGTATGAAACATTGCGAGAATTACTAAAATGTGACACAGAGACACAAAGTGAGCAAATGCTGTTGGAATGTGCCAAAAGATTTGCTCAATGCAGGATTTCCACAAACCTTTCATTTGTAGAAAACGCAATATCTGTAATGGGCAATAAAGTGAAGTGTGCTTAAACAAGGTATGTTGAACTTTCTATTCAAGTGCTCGGGGAACGTATTCCAAGATAGACCATATCCTGAGCCATAAAACAAACCACAACAAATTTAAAAGAATTAAAATCATACTGAGTGTGTTCTGCCCACAGTGGAATCAAAGTAAAATGCAATAACTGAAAGATAACCAGAAAATCTCCAAATATTCAAGCATTTGGAAACAAAAAACACTTCTAAATAATGGGTCAAAGAGGAAGTCTTAAGATATCTGTATAAACACACAATGAAAATGAGAATACAACATATCAAAATTTGTGGGACACAGTTAAACAATACTCAGAAAATTATGGCAATAAATGCTTATATTAGAAAAAAATTAAAAATCTCAAATCAATATTCTAAGCTCCTAACTCAAGAAATTAGAAAAAGAAAGAACAGAATAAACCCAACACAAGAAAAAGGAATGAAATAAAGAGAAGGATGGAAATAAATACAAACGGAAATAGAAAAACAGAAAATTAATGGGATGGTGGGGAAGGTGGTTCTTAAAAAAAAGAACAAAATCAATCAGCCTCTAGTAATACTGGCAAAGAAAAAAAGAGTAAAGAAACAAACTACTAGTCTCAGGAATGAAACAGGCTATATCACTACAGACCCTGTAGACATCAAAAGGATAATAAGGGAATACCATGTATAACTCTACACAGATAAATTTGACAATTAGATGAAATATATCAATTTCTCAAAGAGTATAAACTGTTCACAACTATGGAATTCATATGAAATATGTAACACTAAAAATATATTACACAGATAATCTGAATTTGTAATTTGAAACTTCCTCCAAAAAAGAAATCTCCAGAGCCAGATGGTTTTGCCGAAGAATTCGACCAAATGTTTAAAGAGGAATTAATGCTGATTCTATGAAATTCTTCCAGAAAATTAGAGAAAAAGGGATACTTTCTAACTTCTTCCATGAAATAGGCATTCCCCTGGCATTAAACAAGACAAAGAACAGAAAAAGAAAACCACAGAGTAATATCCTACATGGAGATAGATGCACAATTTGTTACAAGGTATTAGCAAATAGAGTTCAGTAATATATAAAAAATGATCAAATGGGGTTTAGAATAGGGAAGCAAGTCTCATTCAATATTTGAAAATCAATCAATATAATCCACCATATTAACAGGCTAAAAACAAAAAATCACATGATCATATTAATTGATACAGAAAAGGTATTTGATAAAATTCAACACCTGGTCATGATAAAAACTCTCAGAAATCCAGGAATAGGAGGGAACACCTCAACTTGATAAATAACAGAAAAAGCTTCAGGTTATTACCTTTGCTTATTCTGATTAACCTGCTATAGGGTTAATAACAGGGTTCCAATGACACCCTCCTTAAACTCAGACACCAGTCACAAGTTCAGGTTGTCACCCGTACTTCTGAGTGACTGGCTATGAATCAGAAGTTCAATAAACCTGCTAGAATGGCTTACAGAACTCAGAGAAACATTTTACTTACTAGATCACTGGTTTACCATAAAAGAATATAACTCGGGAACAGCCAGATGGAAGAGTTACATAGGGGAAGGGTGCAGAGCTTCCATGCTCTCTCCTAGTGCACCACTAGCCCTAGTCTCCGCATGTTCACCAACCTGGAGGCTCTCCAAATCCTGTCCTCTTGGGTTTTTAATGGGAGCTTCACTACATGGTCATGATTGATTAAATCATTGGCCATTTGTGATTGATTCAACCTCCAATCCCTCTCCTCTCCCAAGAGATTGGTGGCAGCCTCTCATTTAAGAGCGAGATGCTAAAAAGCTGATTGGATGGAAGAATTGATGAATTGGCAAGCCACATTATGAATGAGGAGCTCTGGATCCAGCAGTTTTGTTGGATGTAGTTCCTGCACCTCCCAAGGGTTAGCACCTTTGCTCTCAGTTTGGTCGGTTTCTCCAAAGATTCATCTCGGTCTTTTGCCCTGAGGTCAGAAGCTTGGCTGGTAGTGTTCTGGGAGTCCAATGAGGCCTGGGTGTGGGGACAGGGTATCTCACCTTTCAGTATGGTTTTCATTTAATCCCCTTGTTTTCATATGGTGCCTCACTTTCACCCTGCACTCCCAACTGTATCTGCTGTTCCCAATAACATAGTGTGTAGTATTTCCACAGAGTAAACACAATTTTCCCCCCCAGTGGAGATGGGGAGACTGTCTTGGGGTGGAGAGAGAACTTCTAAATAAATGGATAAACTCTTAGAAACATACAAATCAGTAATAAAACATCTCCCAACAAAGCAAAGTCTAGGACCAGATGGTTTCACTGGTGAATTCTTCTAAACGCTTAAAGAATTAATGCCATTCCTTCTCAAACACTTTCAAAAGTTGAAGAAAAGAGAATACTCCTAAACTCATTTTACAAGGTCACCATTACCTTGATACCAAAGCCAGAAAAAGACTTTACAAGTAAAGAAAACTGCAGGTCACAATCCCTGATGAACAAAGACACAAAACTCCTCAACAAAATCCTAGCAAACTGAATTCAACCACATATTAAAATGATCATAAGAAAACGTGTACATTGCATCAGGGTGTGGGAATCACCAACCCTGAAGATAATTTCCAGTTTTTTTTAAGTTTATAAAGCCAAGCAAACTGTAAATTCTACTTCTTGAATATATTAACTGAAGAATTTTTTAAATGTTCAGCACATTTTATAGTAGAGAATACTCAACAGATGCTGAGACATAAATGAGAAAAACAAAAATATACAGATCTTTTAATAGAGTGAGAAGACATTTTTTTTTTTTGCGGTACATGGGCCTCTCACTGTTGTGGTCTCTCCCTTTACGGACCACAGGCTCCAGATGTGCAGGCTTAGCAGCCATGGATCATGGGCCCAGCCGCTCCATAGCATGTGGGATCTTCCCGGACTGGGGCACGAACTCGTGTCCCCTGCATTGGCAGGTGGACTCTCAACCACTATGCCACCAGGGAAGCCTGAGAAGACATTTTTACAGCTTTTCACAGATAAGGAAACAAGCAGCCCCAGAGCTCTGACTCACTTCGAGACAGCTGCTTATTGGCTGAAGTGAAGCTAAAGCATGTGTTTCTTAGCTCCTATTCTAAACTTTCCATTCTACCACTTTGACCCTACAAAAATAGAGAAAAGTAACAGAAGACCATACTAGTAAACCAAATCCAACAATGCAATAAAAGGATCATACACCATGATCAAGAGGGATGTGTTCCAGGAATGCAAGGTTTCTTCAATATATGCAACTTAATCAATGTGATATATCACATTAACAAACTGAAAAATAAAAACCATATGATCACACTATACTACAAAGCTACAGTAATCAAGACAGTATGGTACTGGCACAAAAACAGAAACATAGATCAATGGAACAGGATAGAAAGCCCAGAGATAAACCCATGCACATATGGTCACCTTATCTTTGATAAAGGAAGCAAGAATATACAGTGGAGAAAAGACAGCCTCTTCAATAAGTGGTGATGGGAAAACTGGACAGGTACATGTAAAAGTATGAAATTAGAACACTCCCTAACACCATATACAAAAATAAACTCAAAATGGATTAGAGACCTAAATGTAAGGCCAGACACTATCAAACTCAGAGGAAAACATGGGCAGAACACTCTATGACATAAATCATAGCAAGATCCTTTTTGACCCAGCTCCTAGAGAAATGGAAATAAAAACAAAAATAAACAAATGGGATCTAATGAAACTTCAAAGCTTTTGCACAGCAAAGGAAACCATAAACAAGACGAAAAGGCAACCCTCAGAATGGGAGAAAATATTTGCAAATGAAGCAACTGACAAAGGATTAATCTCCAAGATTTACAAGCAGCTCACGCAGCTCAATAACAAAAAACAAACAACCCAATCTAAAAATGGGCAGAAGACCTAAGTAGACATTTCTCCAAAGACATACAGATTGCCAACGAACACATGAAAGAATGCTCAACATCATTAATCATTAGAGAAATGCAAATCAAAACTACAATGAGGGGCTTCCCTGGTGGTGCAGTGGTTGAGAGTCCACCTGCCTATGCAGGGGACACAGGTTCATGCCCCGGTCCGGGAAGATCCCACGTGACACGGAGCGGTTAGGCCCGTGAGCCATGGCCACTTAGCCTGCGTGTCCGGAGCTGTGGTCCACAACGGGAGAGGCCACAGCAGTGAGAGGCCCGTGTACTGCAAAAAAGAAAAAAAAAATAACCAAAAAAACCCAAAACTACAATGAGATATCATCTCACACTCTTAGAGGAAAACTCTTAGAGGAAAACATAGGCAGAACACTCTCTGACATAAATCGCAGCAAGATCTTTTTTGATCCACCTCCTGGAGTAATGAAAATTTTTAAAAAAATAAATGGGACATAATTAAACTTAAAAGCTTTTGCACAGCAAAGGAAACCATAAACAAAATGAAAAAACAACCCACAGAATGGGAGAAAATATTTGCAAACAAAGTGAATAACAGGGGATTAATCTCCAAAATATAGAAACAGCTCATGCAGCTCAATATCAAAACACAAACAACCCAATCAAAAAATGGGCAGAAGACCTAAATCGACATTTCTCCGAAGAAGCTATACAGATGGCCAAAAAGCACATGAAAAGATGCTCAACATCACTAATTATTACAGAAATGCAAATCAAAACTTTAATGAGGTATCACCTCACACCAGTCAGATAGGCCATCATCAAAAAAATCTACAAACAACAAATGCTGGAGAGGGTGTGGAGAAAGGGGAACCCTCTTGCACTGTTGGTGGGAATGTAAATTGATAGAGCCACTATGGAGAACAGTTTAGAGGTTCCTTAAAAAACTAAAAATAGAACTACCATATGACCCAGCAATCCCACTACTGGGCATATACCCTGAGAAAACCATAATTCAAAAAGAGTCATGTACCACAATGTTCATTGCAGCTCTATTTACAATAGCCAGGACATGGAAGCAACCTAAGTGTCCATCGACAGATGATTGGATAAAGAAGATTTGGTACATATATACAGTGGAATATTACTTAGCCATAAAAAAGAATGAAATAATGCCATTTGTAGCAACATGGATGGACCTAGAGATTGTCATACTGAGTGAAGTAAGTAAGACAGAGAAAGGCACATATTATATGATATCACTTATATGTGGAATCTAAAAAATATGGTACAGATGAACTTATTTACAAAACAGAAATAGAGTCACAGATGTAGAAAACAAACTTATGGTTACCAGGAGGGAAAGTGGGGACAGGGAGGGATAAACAGGGAGATTGGGATTGACACATACACACTACTATATATAAAATAGCTAACTAATAAGGACCTACTATATAGCACAGGGAACTCTTCTCAGTATTCTAATAACCTAAACTGGAAAAGAATCTAAGAAAGAGTGGATATATACATGTACAACTGATTCGCTTTGCTGTACATTACAAGATAAGAGAACATTGTAAATCAACTATACTCCAAAATTAAAAAAATATATATAGAAACACAGAATATAGATATGCCCTAGACAGTATTCTTTTTTTTAAGTGCTCTTAACATATTTTTTAAAATAAATGTATTTATTTTATTTATTTTTATTTTTGGCTGCGTTGGGTCTTCGCTGCTGTGTGCAGACTTTCTCTGGTTGCAGCGAGCGGGGGCTACTCTTCGTTGCAGTGCGCGGGCTTCTAATTGAGGTGGATTCTCTTGTCGCGGAGCACGGGCTCTAGGCGCGCGGGCCTCAGTAGTTGTGGCATGTGGGCTCAGTAGTTGTGGTGCACGGGCTTAGTTGCTCTGCGGCTCGTGGGGATCTTCCCCGACAATGGCTCAAACCCATGTCCCCTGCACTGGCAGGCGGATTCTTAACCACTGCGCCACCAGGGAAGCCCCTAGACATTATTCTATAAGCTAAAAATCAAGGCTTTCTTCAAGATACGCCCAGAACTAGTTCAAGTACACTGACTGAGAGACGTGACTAGAAAGGAAGTCAACGAAGGAGGGCAATGCAAATCATGCTAGGCATTAATTCTTTAAAATAACAGCAAAATATTAATTGTGGAAGAGGAAAGGACAGTTGTGTACACTCTCCTGACTTGGGGGAAGAGAAGAAAAATGTGAAAGATCTAGTTCATTATTTATTCATTCATTCAATAAAGATTTCTTCATAGCTACTATTATGGTATTGCAGAGCTGTGTCCTGGAAATATGATGGTAAACAAAAAAGACATGTTCCTACCCTCCAAGAGCTTACAATCCAATAAAGGAGACACATGTTTAGCCTAGTAATAGCAAAATTGCAAGAGCTATCTTAGAGAAAGTCGAGTGGATCGGGAGAAACTTCCCCAAAGAGTGACAGTAGAAGATTTGCTCAAGGGAGTGGTATTCATCTGAATCAAAGGGCTGAGTTAAGAGCCACGCAAGGAGGAGGAAGAGAGTATCTCAGATGAGGAAATCCCTCTGTTACCATCTCTCTTGACTTCTCTACAGACCCAACAGAACTGGTGCGTCCTCCTTCTTGGACTGACTGACCTCACCAGCCACCTCTTTTCAATCCTCTATGCAGGCTTAGCCTCTACTCAACATTCGAATGTTGCTCAGCCCCACAGTCCTCTTCTCTGTCTACATTCTCTCACTGGGTGATTTATGCAGATCGCTAGTTTATTTCCAGGCCTGGTCTCACCACTGAGCTACAAATCAATGTGCCCAACCTATTTCAAATCTCTGCCTGCTGTTCATTGGACATTTTGAACCTTCCACAGCTTGCCTGGGGTTGCCCTCCACCTTTCTTCCATCTTCCCTGTTGAGTATACAAGCTCTACTGGAACACACTAACGTTAGCAAACGGGGCCAAGGTTGGTAAGGAGAGAAAGGAAGAAGTATTTAAGCTACGACAGAAGGATGAGTAGTCTTTGGCTGTGCACGAAAGGAGAAAAACAATACTCCAAGCCAACTCTGATCTCTATTTTTACCTTATTTGGTCTCTTAACAATTATCCCATAAAGCACAGGTGATTTTTATTTTATTCTTTATTCTTTTATATGTAGCCCAAATTTTACAAAAAAAATAAACTATGTCCATACTCGGAAATCAAGTAATCTTTTAAAAGAAAGATTTATGAACCTGGATCACTAGAACATCACTAGTGATGCCAGTGAAGGCTCCCAGTAGAGGGATTCGTTTTCAGAGGCGGGACTTGATTTTTCACGTTTCCTTCCCTCCATCTAGCCTGATGAGTATAGCAATGAAATCCTGCAGCAATTTGAATGAGTCATCACAAAAGCAAAAACAACAAGAAGGTTTTCTAACTTTTAAAAATTCCTAGTTATATGGCCTTGCCTTCCAGTCAAAATAATCCATTTTCTTTAACCAAGTCACATCTTTCACTGACAGCTATTTGTTGCAAATACAAAATACAGTAATGAAAAGAGTGAATAGTTCAACTCTCAGACTGATTTATGATGACAGTTTTCTGATACAGGGGAAATGAAGAATTGAGCAGATTCTGTGAGGTGAAAATTCCCAATTATGTTGTTCTCTTGTATTAATTAATCGGGTGCTAGGTAGTTTTCAGAGTAGCACTCTGAGACCTCTATTGTGCAGAATTTCTTACAGTTGTGAAGTGCTATCCTCTTCTCAAGGAAAGTAATAATACAAATCTTGATGGAGCCTCTACAAGGTACAAAGTACAACTCTACTTGGACTCCCTTGAGGAGTCACAGACTAATCTTGAGGCACCTCCCCTGTTTCACCGAATTTTCATTTGTTAAGAAAAATAATGTGCTTCAGAGGGCCTCCAATATTTATCAAATATACTACTGGCAGAATTATTTCAAAATCTTAGCCCAATCTACCACTACCATCTTATTCCGTCATTCCCGAAAGAAAAATACTTTTACCGGGAATCATGTGCCTAAAAGAAATGGTACATATTTTTAGCCTAGTATTTGTGGTCTCCCAGAAACTGGACAGTCTCATCCATGCCCATGGCTTAAACTAATCTAAGTTTGCGACTTCAAAACCTGCAGCTCTTGACAAAAGTTCACTTAACTCCAGAATCTAATAGCTAATCAATTTATTTTCTAGTTATCTTGCTGATGCCTCAAAATCAACGTGGTGTAAACAGAACTCGTTATCCTGAATGAAGCCATTCTCTCATTTACATCCTCTGCTTCTTTGAATGAGAATCTAATACCTCAAACCAGAAGCCAAGAAATTACCCCGGAGTCTTTCTTTTTTCCTTACCCTTCATATTCAATTCATCAGCAAGTTCTTTGAATTCTTCTACCTAAATACAGCTAGAATCCTTCTTGCCTCTCCATTACCAACTCTGCTGCCTCAGTTCAGGCCCTCATCATATCTCATCCGAACAATTTATACAGCTTTACAAATAGCTGTTTTTCTTCTACGTGTCCATCCTTCCCATCAGACAGTCATACTGTCATGGGAGTCTGCGCTCCATACTGTCATGGGATTTATCTAATTCATCAATCTGATCACATCACTACCATTGTCAACATGCGTAATGGTTCCTCATCACTACAGAATATTATCTGAACTCCTTCACGTGGCTTAGAAGACCTTTTTTGACCTGACTTCCTGCCTTTCTCACCAGTCTTTTTTACTTTTTAATTTCTTTATTGGAGTATAATTGCTTTACAATGGTTAGTTTCTGCTGTATCACAAAGTGAATCAGCTGTACATATACATATATCCCCATATCTCCTCCCTCTTACGTCTCCCTCCCACCCTCCCTATCCCACCCCTCTAGGTGGTCACAAAGCACCGAGCTGATCTCCCTGTGCTATGCGGCTGCTTCCCACTAGCTATCTATTTTACATTTGGTAGTGTATGTATGTCCATGCCACTCTCTCACTTCGTCCCAGCTTACCCTTCCCCCTCTCCATGACCTCAAGTCCTATATGACCCTAAACACTTTACCAGTTCTTAGAAAATGCCTTTGCTCACTCTTATCTCCAGGCCTGTGCACACTCGGGTTGTTCTTTGCACAGAATCCTGACCCCTTCTTGTCCATCCATAAAACTATCACTTATAATTTAAGTCTTAAACTCAATATCTGCTCTATAAATTTTTCTTGACTCCTGATACCTTAGAATCTCCTTTTCCTCTACACATTGAATATATTTAAAATACATAATTGTCCCTTCATAATATTTTTTTCTGTATTTGTCTATCTTCTATTAGGTTAGACTTTCTTTGAAGTTAAGATTTTTGTTTATACAACTTTGCACCTTCATCACTTTGTGTTAGACAGAGTCAGAGGCAGTATTCTGAAGAAACTGACTCGAATGAATGTATACATGGCAATATGGGCGAGGCTGACTTGGAAAAAAAAAAGTTATTTTTACTTCAACAGCTTTCCAACACTACCACCTATTATGCCAATAGCCTAAGTTGCTTTGGAAATTTGAGGTCTGAATCTTGTCTCTTGGGTAAATTCCTTAAAGGCAGTTTTGTGACGTTTCCTGTAAAAATGGGCAGGGTTAGAACGGGAAGAACAGATGTGAAATGCAAAGATGGATTTTCCTTTGATCACTTTTAGAGTCCCTTTCAGTCTGTCATGTGTGGGTCTCTGTCAAGTGCCAATGCAGATGTGTGTTATTATTGATGAGTTATTTCAGACCATTTATCAGGCACACAGCTCGACTGGATTTCCTAAACATTATGAGGAAATTAAGAACTGAGTGAGGAAAATGACGTGAAGCTAATCTTTGTCCTCTTGTGAAGGTAAGAGCCAACCCAGGGTTTACAATTCATCAGCTTACAAAATTGGAATGCTCTTTTTTTCTGTCTTTACACTGGAGGTTTGCCCACTGCAGACCTAGTTCAGCCTCGGAAGAGAGGACAGTGCCAAAGGACTGGAAATAGGAAATGTGCCCAACACAGAGAGGCTTCCAAACTTGTTTGAACAAGACCAAAAATGCAAATATAAAATGACATAGAATCAGAGAGAAAGTGGCCCATACCCTTTGTTTCATCAAGCCAGAGGTTCCATAATTTATTTGTTCAACTTCCACATTTTTTTTCCTAAGTTGTCACATGTAGAATCAGATACTGTTAGTGTTAGAAGAGATCTTAGACACCATGCAGCTGGGTGCTTCTCGAATGGTGATCCCCAGTGCCTTTGGGTTCTGATGTGACACCTCAGGGACCAAACCGGGGAGAGTAAGATCCAGCTTCCCTGCCTTGCTTCAACGCAAGCAACAATCCTCTTCTCTGTTTCATTTGTTTGTTTAATAATGAAATTCCACAGAAGGTAAATTGGTGCAGCCACCATGGAAAACAGTATGGAGGGTCCTCAAAAAACTAAAAATAGAACTACAATATAATCCAGCAATACCACTCCTGGGCATATATCCTGACAAAACTATAATTCAAAAAGATACGTGCACTCCTGTGTTCATAGCAGCACTATTCACACTAGCCAAGACATGGAAACAACTTAAATGTCCATTGACAGATAAATGGATAAAGATGTGGTACATATATACAATGGAATACTACTCAGCCAGAAAAAAGAATGAAATAATGCCATTTGCAGCATCACAGATGAACCTAGAGGTTATCATACTAAGTGAAGTAAGTCAGATGAAGACAAATGTCATCTGATATCACTTATATGTGGAATCTAAAATATGACACAAACGAATTTATCCATGAAACAGAAACAGACTCACAGACATAGAGAACAGACTTGTGGTTGCCAAGGGGGGGAGGGGTGGATTGAGAGTTTGGGATTAGTAGATGCTAACTATTATATATAGAATGGATGAACAAGGTCCTACTGTATAGCACAGTATACAGTATTCTATATTCAATATCCTGTGATAAACCATAATGGAAAAAATATGAAAAAGAGCATATATATATATAACTGAATCACTTTACTGTACAGCAGAAATTAACACAACATTGTAAATCAACTATACTTCAGTAAAATAAATTTTTAAAAATGGAATCCCACATAAGATTTCAGTTGGTAGGAATAAAAGAATACTGTTTAAAAGTTTAAAATACTCTGATTTACACCAACTCCCTTGATTGATTGATTAACATCTTTATTGGAGTGTAATTGCTTTACAATGTTGTGTTAGTTTCTGCTGTATAACAAAGTGAATCAGCTATATGTATACATATATCCCCATACTCCCTTGATTTATAGATGAGGAATCTGAGGTTCAGAAAAGTTAAATGATTGATCAAGTTAGTAGATGACTAGGATCTGCCCAGATTTTCTAATATCCATTAACATGGAAGTAGTATCCCTGGACATGAGTTTTAGAGCCCAGGTACGTAAATTCATACCCTGTCAGTGTCACCTGACTTTGGGCAAGAAACTTGTTGTTTCTGGGCATCAGTCCTCATCTGAAAAGTGGGGTTCATATTGGTACATGCCTCACACAATTGTTTTGAGGAGTAAATGTGTTAATATACAGAAAGTGTCTGATACTCCAGCCTCCATCTTTAATCTTTTTTATTTATAAGGACACTGGTGATTACATTGAACTCACTGAGATAATTTAGGATAACCTATCTCAATATTCTAAACTTAATCACATGTGCAAAAGCCCTTGTACCATGTAAGGTGATATATTCACAGATTCTGGGGATTTGAACATAGACATATTTCGGGGACCATTATTCTGTGTATCATAAGTATGCAAAAATATGCATAATATGTAAAATGGCTTTGTATAAGAGAAGAGGGAATGATGTGCACTGCATATGTCTTACCTAAAGGCAATCATACTTTTAAAAAATACTAGACTAGCCAAACTAATACAACCCAGACCTGACTTGGTGTTGGGTGGCTGTTTTGGGATCCCTGCCCTACGATGTTCCACTATTTGGTTAGACCAGGTCTACATGATATAAAGCAAGGAAAGACAGTGACTGCCTGAGTCTGTGCTATGTAAGAACCCTGGATAATTCAAGATATTTTTCTCATAATGAAACAAAATGATGAATTTCCATCCAAATTCATGCAGTCTGCTTCCTATATGCTTTAAATACCTGGTTGTGGGAAATGACCCATTTTTATCTCCCTCTGTTGACTATTTCAAATTAAACTCTTTAGCAGCCAATAACAACAGGCATCATACCAACAGGTGTTTCATCCTACACTCCTATTTATGTCTCTTTTTTAGCCTTTACACCTGGTTGACTTGGAGATCCTCCAGGGATGGCATCTGTTATCACAGTCTCTCTTGAAATCCAGGTCCATGGTGTTGATCTGCAAATGTTGATGAAAACCCAAAATGTACTTGTCTCCTAGCTTTGCCACCATATGCCAAACCAAATTACATTTCACAGTTGGCAGTGAAAGAAATGAAGAAATAGTCAGACATCTTCCTTGGCACCACTGGGGAGGTAAAATATAAAACCTTCCTCCTTATCTCCTTTACCACGTCTGATTGTTATAATAATTGCTAACATAAGAAGCGGCTTTTTAAAATGAGCACTAGAGGTTCCTTCTCCTGAGCCCATATCCCAGTTGCTAAAATGAAGGTTTGTTTTCAAGCACGAGGAACAAGAGAGTGTCCTTGAGGTGATGACATTGATGGAAGGGTGAGCAAGAAATAACACGTAGGGAGAAGAGAGATGAAAGTAAGAAAAATAGAAGTTATCTATTCATATGTATGATTGAGCAGGCATGTGGGAAAACAACTAGTGGATGATTATTAAAAGTCTTAGATAAAAGAAGGAAAAGGCTTCTCTTAGTCCCTTTCTGGTTACTAACTAGGTGAAAGAGTGCTAAAGGTAAGAGTCTAGAGCCCGTGGAGGCATTCCTTTACTGAACTTTAGTTTGAGTCATTATTTATCCGATAGATGGAAAGAAACAATTCTTGTCATATGCCATGTTTTAGAAAGGAGGCAAACTCCTAACCATTGAGTCTCACACCAATGAATCAGTTCTTTTGCCACTAAAGCTACATCAGTATGGACACTAAGACCAAGTGGAGAAGACACTGGTATAAATGAAGGTAGGCAGTTTTTAAACTTAGATCGTGTATACATTTCCTACTGTTGTTGTAACAAGCTACCATAAACCTAGTGGTACGAAACAACACAAATGTATTATATTTCTGGAGGTCAGAGGTCTGAAATGAGTTTCATGAGCCCCAAATCAAAATATGGGTGAGGCTGCATTCCTTCTGGAGACGCTAGGGGAGAATCTGTTTTCTTGCTTTTCCTTTTAGAGATCACCTGCATTCCTTCACTGTAGCTCCTTCCCCTGCCTTCAAAGTGCATTGTTACTCCAATCTCTGCTTCTGTTATCATATCTCCTTTTTATAACTTGGACACTCTTGTCTCCATTACGACCCTTGTGATTACATTGGGGACACCATCTAATGCAGGATTATCTCCCTTTCGCAAGATCCTTAATTTAATCACATCTGCAAAGTCTCTTTTCCCAGGTGAGGTGACGTGCTCACAAGTTATGAGGGTTAGAATGTAGATATCTTTTGGGGCACCATTATTCAGTCTAGAACTGACAAATTTGTCAATAAAAGCTTTATTCCAGAAGCTATAAACCCAAAATCCACAGAAGGCAGGCAGATAACATAAATGAATGAAACAGACCAAAAATGGTAAAATGGAGGTGAGCTGGAAAATGAATAGAATTCTAAAGCTTTCAAAATTTTTAAAACCATATGTAATTACTGAGTGGGCGAAACAAAACATGTCTCTGGCACCTGCCTGCCTATTTGTAACCATTGTTTTAAACCAAATATTTACTCTGTTCTCCAAGAGCCTCTTTTGCCCAAACAAGAGAGACCTCTTCTGTTAAAATAGCCACGTGTACTCTACAGCTAATTCCACACTGATATGAATATATAAAAGGTTAAAATACAAGAATATGCTAAAAAGAAGAATGAGGTTAGAGCCTGTGTTAGCTGAGACCCACTGAGGACTAATTGGAAGAAATAGGCCAGGAAGGAAGCTGACGATTGCAGGAAATAATGGGATAAATAAAAAAGATTGTGACCCTGTTCCCAACAGGCTCAGAAGCGTTCTCTGGCTTGGAGGCAGATGGGAGCCTGCTAAGTA
Source organism: Globicephala melas (assembly GCF_963455315.2). Taxonomy (NCBI): domain Eukaryota; kingdom Metazoa; phylum Chordata; class Mammalia; order Artiodactyla; family Delphinidae; genus Globicephala; species Globicephala melas. The sequence goes on along the minus strand of NC_083329.1, from coordinate 35,582,277 downwards.
ATCTGCAAGGATTGATGGCCCATAAGTTTGAAAGTAGCATTGTAGCACTATGACACTATAGCACAAGTTCCAAGGACACAGGCGAAGAGTTGCAATGCTGTGTTTCTGCTGGACTTTATCTTAGAGGGTTTCTGCCAACTCCTGAGGTTTGGTGTGTGTTTTAAGGGCATGGGGGAGTGAGGTATGGTACATAACTTTGTGAAGATGTGTTGAGTATTTGTCCATGGTAAGAACTTAAGTCATCATCACTTATGGAATTCCAGGTTATAGATACTCTGAAGTCTGCACCAAAATCAGAATATATGTCAAAGTTTTATATAGGTTTAGATCAAAGATCATCAAGAAATAATCCTGGGAGATCCAGTCCCCATGTTCGGATATGCAGCATTTAATAGGTGTAATGTATATCAAGGAGGAACAAAAAGACGTATAGTTGGTCAAGGAACACAACTGCGGCAGCTCACACATGAGGGGGTCCGCAGAATTCAATTAGAATTCATATGGGGAGGGCAACACGTACTTTTATTCAAAAACCAAAGTAAGTAAACAAACAAGTACATGGACTTTTGGTTATGAAAGGGAAGGCCCTATGCTTGTCTAGAAAGGAGAAGTTGAGACAAAGAAAGATAAACTTACTTGCACACAAAATATAACAGAAATGGAAGTGTGTGTGAGAAAGGTGGAAGAAAGAGGAGAGTGACATGCAGAGAGGAAAATGCAGAGAGACAAAGATGCAGAGACAAAGACTGAGAAATTGCTATAGTGAATGATTTGTATTCAGTAGGGGTGAAATTTTAACTTAGCTTTTTCTGTTCTTCTATGCCACTGCCTTCTGACAAGTTTTGTCAATCATTTTCTTGCCTCTGGATGAAATCTCAAAAACATAAAATAGCTTTTCTTGTCACTCTCACATATAAGTAAATAGTCAATATAAAAGCCCCATTTAGTCTGGCCTAATATCAAAGCCTATTTTCCTGCGTGAGTCCAATCTACTTCCCTACCATCTTGCATCTTGGGCTGATTGAGGCTTGGAGAGTTGCAGTGGGGGAGGGGAGCTGGACCAACTTCTGCACTTTGCCCTTGTTCTCATTTTTCTTTTTCCCACTAGACAGTCTCTGGTTTTTCCAGGGCTCCAGAGGAGAGAGATGAGGATGAAAAGATTTACTTGACTGGTATGGTTGCCCCTGACATTGGTGACCACTGAGAGAGCAGCCCCTTTTCCTCCCTTTCCTCTCTCATTCGTGGTCTCTCACTGGAACTCATGTGGAATCTTCAGAAACCTCAATTACTGTGCACTTCTCACCTGCTGTTCCCTTGTCACTGGACATACCACCTCTAGCTGGTTGCTCATGACCCTCCCCACAGCTCTAGCATCCAGTGGTGTACCCCACAGATATCCCCCATCATGGGGTCCCCATACCCACCAGGAGATCCTTCAGGGCAGGATCTTCCAAGATGGCCCATTTTCAGCTCCTACATCAATTTACATCTTGTCCACATCTAGACAAGCAGACCATCTTGAATGCAGCCCTGTGTCTTTGCTCTCCTGCTACAAATAGTTCCCCTTAAGCTCTTTCCTTTATAATATTTAGGTATAAATCAGGTTCCTAGATATCAGCAGACACAGGTCAAGCTCTCCAGGTGGTAATCTAAAGCATCCCTCAGGAGATATGAGGCCAGAGTTAAACACGCCTCTACTCATCTCTTCTATACCTTCCTGCAGTTACCCACAATCTTAGCATGCCCTGGACAGATGATCTGGCAGCGACTGTTCTCAGCCTTTGGAATCCCTTCTAGAACTCCTAGATAGAGGGAAAAGCCACAGTTAATATCCTGTTAGAGAGATAGCATGAACCTGGATATCTCTTCTCTCTCTCTCTACCCATCTCTGTCTCTCTCTCTCTAGATATACATGTCTAGGTAGTTGTTAGTTAGCTGAGAAATAAGGAATTGGAGCCCTAGAATTCAAGGAAGAAAGGTGAAGGTAGAGCAGGAGTTTCTTGCAACAGAACAACGGACAGGTACTACGAGAGAGCACTGATTAATAACGGTGGGGAGGCAAGAAACTTTTAGAAGAGTGATGACTGGTATTTGATTTTTAGTTGTTCGTGGATCTGGGCAGAAATGCCCTCCACTATCCCTAAATCTTCAGGACAATTGTTACCATATGAACATAGAATTAGTATGGCACTGCTCTGGATAACAAAGGAGCGGAGTTTTCATTTCCACTTAGAAGAGAAAGGATAAGACAGAATTGGAGCAGGCAACGTCCATGGTAAAGTGAAGGTAGGAAGTTCGCAGTGATCCAAAGCAGGAAATTATACATAATTTTAGGCCAGCGTTAGCCTCTTGGGAACCTGCAAAAATATTGAGAGTCTTGGACTTCTCCTGGTTATTTAAGTTGGAAGCTTGAATTATTTCATGTGAATGTCAAACAAATTACCTTCAAAAGGCTGGATAGCTTGGAGGTATTCAGGATACATATGACTAATGTAGTATTCCCTATCTTTTAAACTTTCTAATGTAAATTTGAGGTCAGAATGCTTCATCAAACTCCAAAATCTTTCACAATTATTGAATAACAGAAATACAGCAATAGAGAATCACTCCAAGGACTTAAATACCTGAAATAACCCAAGCATGAGCTACGCACCTACTAGCACAAATCTTACACACTTCACCAACAGTGGGAGAGTTCTGAGGATTAGACTTGGCAATTGTCCCAGCTCTTTTGAGCCTCTATAATTTTAGTGATTTATTCTATGACCTCTCACTTCCATTGCCTCCAAGTTTCCTAATTCAGATCACATGCTTCCAGTCTCACTTTGAGGATGAGAAAGGGATTGTGATCAGACAGAAGTAGAGGACAGGAAAATAATTGGTTTTTCCAGGACTCCAGAAGTCTCTAGCGGAGGTCTTGCTATGGGCTAAAGGGCAGCATACAAAGATGAATTTGCTCCTTGTCCTTTGCCATGTGAGGGCCAGCCATGCTGGGCTGAGCTGCAGGGGTTTCTCCCTGTCGGCCAAGGTTTTCTACCTCCTGAGATTCCAGGCCCTTGTAGGTTGACTCATTAAAACCATAGGAGAATGGCTCACACCACTCAGGCTAACCCAAGACTGATCTGTAAACCAGAAAAGCACTTTGCTAATTTACAGTGATTCAGATTCAGCTACCATTTGTTTCGAGTATGCTGTGTGTCAAACACTGAGCTCGAGGCCTTCTTACCCATAATCTCATTTAATCCTCCTGTCAATGGTCAGTAGATGACCCCAGAGGGAAGCAATTTAGAAAAATGAATTAAGTTGAAAGAGTCTCTTGGAAATACAGTATCAAAGCACAGAGAACTAGATGATCTGTGGAATTAATCTTGAAATAGAAGGAGGCTCTTGAATCTTTGCTGTTATAAATTCCTGCTTATGAAGCCAGTCTCAGTAAGGAAACCCAGACTCTGCCCCATTGGCAGTGCTGGACCCTCACCGACCAAAGCTTTCTCCTACTCTTCTCAGCATTTCATGCTGACACTTTTTGTCTCCCTACAATATCTTATTCCTGCACAATCAGAGTACCTCTGTAGAAGGAATCTAGGCACAGATACACAGATAATAGAGTATCCCCTGTGTCTTAAATAGATGCAAACTCTTTCTTGAATCTGACTTATCTCACTTCCCACCATAGCAGACTTGGCAATATGCCTCCAGAATAAATCTAGACCCTTTCTACTCCTATGCTGAGAGTGCAGAAGGTCCTCAGTGTTCTCTCTATGGCTCTAGGCATGGCATGAAGGAGTGGCAGGGAGGAGGAACAGAGACAGAAGAGACTCAAACTTTTAAGGTTGTAATCATGTAAAAGAACTGTCTCATGTATAGAAGTCCGGTATTTTAAATTAATTAGTTTATTTAAGCATTTATGCAGTGCCATGCTCTTGGTACACAGAGATGAATAAGTCACTCTACTCTCAAAGAACTTATTGTCCATTGGGAAACACAAACTCATAAAGAAATAATTTCAATGCAGTGAGCTAAAGGTTAATTGAAGTATAAACATGGTACCACCAGAGAATTGAGGTTTGGAAAATTGTGTCTATATGGTCAGGGAGGGGCTCACAGCTAAGGTGACATTTGAGCAGTTTTAAATGGAGAACAAATTCATTGGACAGGAAGAAGGGCAGTGGAGGAGAGTGTGAGAGGAATGTTTAGGGGAGGGCATTTCAAGGAGAAGGAACAGAGTCATAAGACAGCACAGGAGCTTTGGGAAATGATACGAGATACTTGTTATGCCTACAGCAATCTATGTGAGTGGAAATGCGGCTGGGAGTTAGGCAGGGTCAAGTCAAAATTGACTCCGATTGTTAAGATTTTAAGTTTGAATTGCATTCAGTAGCCACTATGTATAAAATTTAAGCAACGTAGTGTCAAGAACATATTTGTGTTTTTAAAAGACAGATTTAATAGCATTATGATTTGTGGAAGTTATTGTTTGGTAACTCTTAAAATTAATATATGAATGATGATATTTTGTTTTAGGGTAGTATATTATTCTAATCCAGTGTTTCACAATTTTTTATAATATTGTAAATAATTACTTTGCAATGTATTTTTCCCCTTATTGTAGTCTTTCTTGATACATTAACAACCTAAAATGTAGTATATAGCTCTGGTGTGGTGAGAAGAGGGCTGAATATGGAGTTAGTAAACTTGGCTCTGAGACCTCACTCTTCCTCTTTCTATTATTATCATTATTATCATCATTATCATTTATTATTATTTGGCTGCACCAAATAATACACACGACTTGTGGGATTTTAGTTCCCCAACCAGGGATCGAACCCGGGCCCTTGGAAGTGACAGCACAGAGTCCTAACCACTGGACCGCTAGGGAATTCCCTCTTCTTCTTTCTAGCTGTGTAACCTCACACACTTAACTGCTCTGAGACTCAATTTCCTCGTTAGTGAAATGAAGATATCGATACCCACCTTCTGGTTTGTTGCAAGGATTCAATTACAAACAAGTAACATAGTGCTTGGACCTAAAATGTCCCCCAGGACTAATTCCTAGGGTTTCCAATTCATGAAATCTAGGATGCATTTAGATGATATTTAACAGACACTGCTGATCCTAAACTGGCAAACTTACATTTCTGCCTTTCTTTTCTGGATGAGAGCATTGAGGCTCAGAGAATGGAAACTAGTGATAGAGCTAAAACTAAAGTCTGGAACTTAAAATTTCACTTTTATAATTCAGAAATGGTCCTCTGGGATGGCTTCATCAACAGCAAGCCAAAACCTCATTCAAAATTAAAACTTATGTGAAAGTGAATTAATACATATGGAAAGAGATTCTATTCCTTGATCCAAGTGTGACTGGTTTGTTATTTAAGTAAGAGAAAATCTGATGGTTAGAAGATAACATGTATTCTAACTTCTTCCCCTCTGAATGAAAAAATTAGATCTCTTCCTTACTCACCACAAACTATATTGTAAGCTGATAACTAGTTCTGGTGTCATCCACTGATCAAAGATTCATTTACTGGAAATTAAAGAAAAATCTTGATTAAATAATAATCTCACTAAAGAGAAATAGATGTATTCCTGTCTTAACCCATAGGTACTAAAAAGAAAAGTGCACTTTTTGATTGAGTTTTCAGTAGCAAGACTCTAGATAAATCTGTCAAATATAAGTAGAAAAAAAGAAAACCTTTTTGAACAAGTGAACAGAACCTCATTTATCAAAAACAGAATTTGTGTTTCTTAATTGATTAGAATTCCAAGATTAAACTGAATAGAATAAGTGAGTCTAAATAAAACCATTCAGGTGGAAAGGGGAAATTTCTTTGATACAACTATAAGAAAAATTCAAAGTAAGAAGTCCCATTTCAGAGAAAATGGTAGGTTAGGTTATCAAACTGATCCCTTTGCTGAAGAAAACCTAAAAATACTGGGTAAAAGGTACTTTTTTAAAACTCAAGAGTACAGGGCTTCCCTGGTGGCGCAGTGGTTGAGAGTCCGCCTGCCGATGCAGGGGACGCGGGTTCGTGCCCCGGTCCGGGAGGATCCCACATGCCACGGAGCGGCTGGGTCCGTGAGCCATGGCCGCTGGGCCTGCGCGTCCGGAGCGTGTGCTCCGCAATGGGAGAGGCCACAACAGTGAGAGGCCCGTGTACTGCAAAAAAGACAAAACAAAACAAAGAAAACTCAAGAGTTCAGAACAGCTGAGAAGATAGATTAACAGTTCAAATACTAAGGAAAAGCATGAAATCCTAATTGTAAGTGGAGCACTCAAGCTGCTTTTGTTCCTACAGCATTGACCAAATTTGGCTAAATTAAACTCCAGATTCAACAATGTTATACAGTAATAAAAGAAGTCAAACCTAGAGCTTTTCCATGGTAGAGAGACTAGTAGGAGACCCACTTAATATTAAGATGGAACCTCAGAGAAGTAACATCTCAGGTAAAGATGAACCACAATAGATATGTGCCCTATTCGTGAAAAGACACTCAACATCACGAATTATTAGAGAAATGTCAATCAAAACTACTATGAGGTATCACCTCACACCCGTCAGAATGGCCATCATTAAAAACTCTACAAATAGCAAATGCTAGAGAGGGTGTGGAGAAAAGGGAAACCTCCTGTATTGTTGATGGGAATGTAAATTAGTGCAGCCACTATGGAAAACAGTATGGAGGGTTCCCAAAAATCTAAAAATAAGAGTTGCCATCTGATCCAGCAATTCTACTCCTGGACATATATCTGGACAAAACTATAATTCAAAAAGATGCATGCACCCTTATGTTCACAGCAGCACTATTCACACTGGTCAAGACATGGAAACAACCTAAATGTCCATCAACAGATGAATGGATAAAGAAGATGTGGTATATTATACATACAATGGAATACTACTTAGCCATAAAAAGAATGAAATAATGCCTTTTGCAGCAACATGGATGGACCTAGCAATTACCATACTAAGTGCAGTAAGTCAAAATGCGAAAGACAAATACCATCTGTTATCACTTATATGTAGAATCTAAATTATGACACAAATGAACTTATATATGAAACAGACACAGACATAGAGAACAGACTTATGGTTTTCAAGGGGGAGGGGGCAGGGGAGAGATGGATTGGAAGTTTGGGTTTAGCAGGTGCAAACTATTATTTATGGAATGGATAAACAACAAGGTCCTACTGTGTGGCACAGGAAACTATATTCAATTTCCTGTGACAAACCATAATGGAAAAGAATATGAAAAAGAATGTATATATATGTATAACCGAATCACTTTGCTGTGCAGCAGAAATTAACACAACATTGTAAATCAAATATACTTCAGTAAAATAAATTTAAGAAAATATGTGCCCTATTTCCTCCCACCCATTCCCAGAGGGAATTGCAAAGAAAGTTGTGCTGCAGAGAAGGGGAAAAACCTTAATCAAAACGAAAAATAAGCAAAAACACTAGAAAAGAAAAAACCATAAGCCTCTTGTTAGAGACAGTTATTTCCTGAAGATTGAAATGAATGTCATCTCAGTTTCCTTATCTCTGTGATTTGGAATCTATGGCCTTTCCCGTTATAGAGGTTGGCACATTCCAGACATTCCGTATCAGCAGATTCACATCTATAAATCATAAAACTTTGTCATAAAGAAAAATCCCTCAAAAAGTGATCCCAGAATAGAAATGACCCCAGAGACCTGCCAGAAGTGAAAACAATCCTCTCTGGAAAAAGGAGTCTTTGTACTAAGCCTCTGAGTATTATTACAAATAGATATTTTCAAGGACAAAAAAGTAAATGGAGGAATGGATTACAAATGACCATGAGGAAACCTTCTGGGGTCATAGAAATATTGATCTCCTGATTGCAGCGATGATTTTACAGGTGTGTCCATGTGTCAAAATTCATCAATTGTGCACTTTAATCTATGAAGTTTATTATATGTCAATTATAACTCAATAAAGATTAAAAAGCAACAACAGCAAAAAAAAAAAAAAACAAAAACAGGTATAGAAGATAAAGGGGTTGCAGCAGAGGACAAGTGATGGAATTATTTGGTCACACTAAGTTACCCATTACTGGAAAGCTTTTTTAAAAAAGTATGAATGAAAATCGGCCAGGCATTTCAGAGACAGTTATTTTCTAAAGATTGAACTGAATGTCATCTCAGGTCCTTTATCATCTCAGGTCCTTTATCTCTGTGATTTGGAATCTATGGCCTTTATCATAGAGGTCGACACATTCCAGACATTCCATATCCCAGATAAGAGATTTCACATGAATGTTTTTTAAAATACCAGCTACTTTATGATTCTGCTATACCTCCTGCTTACATAATTCTGCATGACTTTTCCAGTTCTCTTTTAAAGTAATGACAATGGTTTAATTGCCCTAGACATCCAAAGTTAATTATTTTGGTAACTTTAGCTCTTTTTGTTTAAAAAAATACTGCTCTTATAAAATGGGAAAAAATGTGATGCTTGTGAATTCAATGGATCAATAAACTTGAAAGGCCATGTGTATGCCAAGTGCAGTGCATTTATTTGTTTTCTCTTTTTAATATGAAGAATGTTTTACTTCAGAAAAGGTTCCTGTGAAATACTGCTTCTTTTGAGTTTGTACATCTGGGTAAGACAATGATTATAGTTCAGTGTATAAAACATTAAATTCAGTAGTTACAATTTATTAAATGATGTTCATTTTTTCCTGTAGTCAGTATTTTAAAAGTAGTTTTAACATTTGTTTAAATTTGTAGTACTGTAATGTAGTAGTGATGTGTTAACACTGTAAGTGTTAAAAAGAAATCATATTGCAGTGTTCTTAAAACACATATATCCACAGATTATACAGTTCATGCCTCTTCACAATAGCAGGAAAATTATAAATAAATGTACCATAAATTTGAATGCAAAAATGCAATCCCATGTCTTATTCTCTCTTTTATCATATTTTGGAACTTTTTTTTTGAATACTTTCATAAAAACATTTATTTCACTCTTTTATACAAATATCCACAGGTATTTTCTAATCATGAAATAATTTTACAATGCTAGTTAGTATAAAAATGTATCAGGGCTTCCCTGGTGGCGCAGTGGTTGAGAATCTGCCTGCTAATGCAGGGGACACGGGTTCGAGCCCTGGTCTGGGAGGATCCCACATGCTGGGAGCAACTAGGCTCATGAGCCACAACTACTGAGCCTGTGCGTCTGCAGCCTGTGCTCCACAACAAGAGAGGCCGCGATAGTGAGAGGCCCGCTCACCGTGATGAAGAGTGGCCCCCGCTTGCCACAACTAGAGAAAGCCCTCGCACAGAAACGAAGACCCAACACAGCAAAAATAAATTAATTAATTAATTAAACAAAGGACTAGTCTTTGTCAAAGAATGATTGAAGTTAAAAAAAAAATGTATCAAATGCAAACATGTATCAAATGCAAACAGACCAGTGACTTGACTTGAGATGACATTTTTAACAACTATAAATTTAAACACCACTACATTCTTGTTTCTTATGTTGTTGAACCACACTTGCACCTGCAGCCCCCCTTCTTAGGACATTCATTTTTATAACAAAGTCTGTAAACACTTTCAAAATATCAGCTTCTCAGCAACCTATAAAGCCAGTGCACTAGGTTGCAAGTTACCTAAGCAAGAAACTGAGATTTTAAACACTGTTATGACCTGTTTTAGAGAAATTTTTGTAAACAAAATATCCTTTATAAGACTATTTTTGTTTTGAAAAGCAAAACGTTTGTTTAAAAACTTTATTTAGTTTATTTATTTAAAACTAAATGTCTTTGAAAACTTTCCACTCTGTCTTCCATGCCTCTTAACCTCTTTTCCATATTCTCCATCTTTTTATCTCTATGTGTTACATGTCCAGTATTTTCTTCTCACCTGTTTTCTCAGTTTACTAATTCTTTCTCAGATTTTGTCTAATATACTGCTACACCTACTCTTTGAGTTTTAATTTTGGTTAATGTAATTTTAAGTTATAGAATTTCTCGTTATTTAAAATCAATGAGGTCATTTTTTATTGTTTCTTTTACCCTTTGGTACTGCTTTACATCAAAATTCAAGTTGGTAAATTCCCTCCAGGCAAGAGCAGCTTTGGATCAGTCTATCTTTCTGAATTTTCACTGTTCATTCAATTTTAATCAAGTAATTATTTGTTATTTCATCAGCTTTTTGATGATTTTGATTATACTTTCAAAAAATATTTTCTCCAGCAATTTCTCTTTATAATTGTGTGTGGTATATACATGAACGGCGGTGAAGGGGAGGGGACCTGGTCCAGCACTATAGGAAATTGAAGTCTGAAAATTGTTTGAACAATTTTAAAAATACGAAACACACTCAATTTATATTAGTTGGATTATTTGGGGTATAGATCAAATCACCTGTGTGATTTATCTGATCTGTCATGAAACTCTTGAAAATACTAAATATCTAGAATAACCATTTTCAATCCATTTTTTGTCGAACCTGCAACATTTGACCATTTTCAGACTGAGAGTAAACTGTGCAAAACAAACATCCAAGCAAATTAATTCTCTTTTTAAGGTCTATAAATCCTGTCCCCATAGCGACACAAGTACTTCTCAAGATTTCTTCCTTTACACTTCATATTTTGCCCAGTCATGAATTTTCAAACAATATCTTAGGCATTTATTTTGCAATTAAATCAATTACTTTATTGTTAACCCAACTTTCACTTCTGTCCTTTCAGAGAATTCTTAAAGCATACTGATGAAAAGTAAAATGTTGTTACAGACTAGTTATTTACAAGAAAATAAAATAGACTGCTTCTGAAATGTTGACAATATAATGCATAAATAAGCATGTTTCTAAATTTAATTGTTAGCTTTTATAAAATGATGGCAAATCTTTACTTGTAGTTAAAAAACAGTGTGATTTTTAATTTATTTTTCTTGTGTCAAACTAAAGACTTGAACTTGAAACTAAATTCCACCTCTCTAACAGTCACATTATATAACAAATATTGACAACGACTAGAATTGAATATTTCAAAAATGCTCACATACACATATAAATACAGGGATGGTCGGTTATAGCTAGATCCGTGAGTCCTATCACCTCACATCACAATAAATTTCTTGTTTTCCCTTCTTATTTGTCTTTACTATCCTCTCTCTTTAACCCATGGCTTAAAAAATAACAAAGAGGATGACTCAAATCTTCAAATAATTTTCTTATTCCCTTGTAGCTATATATTTTAATTTACCCCAGAGTTCTCAAATGGGCCTAAGAAAGTTCAAAGTGATACAGAGCATTATTAAGGTTTTATATATATAATCTCACCCCCTATAGAACTCCAAACATACTTTTCACAACTGAGAGACATAGAGCATCCCAGAAGAGTCTGAAAAAAGATCTAGAACTCACCAATATACACATTGTCAAAAGCTGGACAGATCTGGATTCAAATCCTAATTAACTGTGAAACTTTGGGCAAGTTACTTAAACCCTATGTATCAGGGTTTGGTCAAGAAAGCAGAAATTGCTTAAGGTATTTCAAATAGAAAGAGATGTCATATAGAGATTAGAGAGTTACCAAAACATTGGGATGACCAGTGAAGCAAGGGTCAGGGAAGTCATTGCTAGTGTTCAAAAATTCAGGAAGACTAAGAATCACAGGAAACCGCCACTGCTAATTCACAGGCTGACACAAGGAAGGCACTCATCAAACCTCAGATCTGTCATCTCTGCAGCCTATGGGCTTGAGCCTCTGCATCAGCAGCAAGAGTCTCTTCTTCTATTCTTATAAGCACCCTTGTTAGCAGAATGTAACATGGTACCTTGATGTTAGGAATTCTGGAGAATACAGTACCAGGCTTTCAGCCTCTGCAACACAGGGAAGAGAAGAACGGGGAGAAACATTGCCAAATGGCCAAGAGAAAATCTAGCACATTCCATACATCTCACTGTCTCCAAATGTAAAAATACTGTCAAAACAAATCAAAATAGACGGAGCACCTGTTCCAATATTCTTTTCTACATCAAATCTCCTAAAGTGAGAGAAAAGAAACATATATGTAAATATACACATTTATTCAGATATAACTACAGATGATATAGACATGGATAAAGCATAATGGGACAGGAACACAAATTGTGAAGAATCCTTGAAAGATAGAAAGCGTATGGGATCAAATTGGTAACAGCTGTGACAAACATAGCTCAAACAAATTCAGGGCACTATCACTGTAAAGACTAAAAACAATCTAAATTGGATTAAAGAAAAAAGCAGAAAAATGTTCCAGAAAATCATTAGAGTAAGTCAATTAAAAAACTGAATTTAGGAAAATAAGACCAAGTCCTTTCACACTGGCAATGTGTGACAGGTCCGAGTTTTATTCATTTTTATTAGTGGTATAATGTTGGGTTTTCATTACCACTTTTGAAATAATGTTTGTGTGATTTAATTAATTTTGATATAAATATTGTTGCATTGCTATCCAAGTTCTTTAATTCAGCATCTAGTAATAGATGGCTTAAAAATAACTTTCCTGATTTTCTTTAAAATACACTGTTTTAAATAAAAATAAAAAATACACTGTTTTGCCTTTAATGATGATTATACCATTAAACAAAAATATCTTTTACCTGTTATAAAGCTTTAAGAGCTATTTCAGGGGGGAAATTTTAACAATTGAACTGAAAGGGGCTATATATATAGAGAGAGAGAGAGAGAGAGCGAGAGAGAGAGAGAGAGAGTGTTGTGTCCCTTCTAAGTGGGCCTTTCTTTTTAAAATTTGGTAACCAGGCCATAAGTCCATTCTCACCGTTTTTCACTCTTTCCTTTTTATTAATGAGAAACTGAAGACCAGTGTCTGTTTTTAACATGTGAATAGGCAGTTGACCTCATCTCACCATCAAAATATGTTTCTTAAATATCTGTTGAGTGTTTTCAAAATGCCAGGCTACATTGAGATTTTTAAAAACAAAATCTTATTTAATCCACCAAATAATAAAGTGGACACTGTTACTATATCACTTTCACAGATAGGAAAACTGAGATTAGAAAACATTGTTATGTAATATCACATTGTTAAAAGTGACCAAGTTAGGATTTGACCATTATCAAGTTTTCAAAGCTCATGTACTTATTCGCTGTGCCAGTGTTTCTTAAGCTGGGCATCTGCAATGGTCTGAATGTTTGTGTCCCTCCAAAATTCATATGTTGACATTCTAACTCCCAAAGGTGATGGTATTAGTAGGTGCTGCCTTGGGGAGATGATTTAAGTCTTGAAGGTGGAACCCTCGTGAATGGAATTAGTGCCTTACAAAAGAGGCTCCAGAGAGCTTCCTACCCCCTCAGCCATACAAGGTTACAATGAGAAGCCTGAAACCTGGACCATACTGGCACCCTGAAATCAGACTCCCAGCTTCCAGAACTGTGAGAAATAAATTCATACTGTTTATAAGCCATCCACTCTGCAATATTTTGTTATAGCAGCCTGAAAGGGCTACAGCAGCATCCATGTTCTTCTGGGGTCAACTGTCTTTTTCTCAAGGGTCTGCAAGTCTAGGCATATTTTTTTCTTTCATTTTGATAAAAGCACAACCTGTGAATTAGCTGAATGAGCACCTTCCATCTGGCTACTGACGGACGATTACAGGGCCCATATTTGCCTTAGTATTTTCAACTAAGTGCACACCCAGTGAAGGTCCAATGAAGCTGGAACTTGCTGGTGGATGAAGAGCTTCCAAGAGTTTGCAGAGAAAACCTGGACGTGCTGAGTCATCTCAAGACAAACGTTGGTAGAGGCATATGCCATTTGTGAAGAAGCTGCATAGTAGATAAGTCTCATGAAAGTTACCTTAAACCTCTACAAATCTAGAATTCTGATGGATTGGCCAGGTCACTCAGTGTTCATGCAGGAAACAAATGGCACAATCAAGGGGATAATGGAGGAGACTTCAATGAAGAGACTTTTTACAAAGGTGTGGCCAAGGTTAAGGGAAATTCATAAGAGATGGAGTAGTGCTTCAGGGTAAGTAATGAGAAACCTGGAGGGGTTGGAGAAGGAGCTGGAGAGAGGTGCTGTCATCTTTAACAGTGGGATATAACCAGGGCTTGGGGACCTAGCCAAGAAGGTGTCAGAAGAATTAATACCCTGTCCTCACTCTTACCTCTATGTATTACCAATCTCCCGCTGGTATCTCTATGTAAACAGTACCAATCTCCTTCTGGTAGTCTCCAACCCCTGACCTAACCAGAAGTCAAAGGACAAATAGCCCTTGATGCAGTTCATACAGGTCAGCCTCCCTGGGCACAAATCACTTCAGAGTGAAGCTGGGGGGGCAAGTGAGATATCCAGCCTTGTTATATTATCCAATGATGTATTGATTTGTCCTGATAATAACATTTAAATTGATGTTTTATTTTCTGGAAAGTATAAATATTTATTAATACTCATAATGTTGAGTGAGAACAAGATTCTAGGGACACATCTTTCTTTCCCCAGTTGAAAGGAGGTAAGATTAAATAAGTAACTTGGTAGAGCCATTTTAATAAAGAGTTTGAGATTTTATGTCTCACTTAAGTTAACAAATATTCTCGTTCACTGTCATTTCATGTTTTTGAGTTGAAAATTAAGGTGTTGAATTAAAGTTAGGAAATAGGCAAATAAAAGTGCATCTTCCTGGTTGTTTGTTTCTTTTTTAAAGGCTGAAAATTGCTATTGGATGACAAAAGATTTCAGATGACTTCATTTGGTTCGAATGATTACAACTTAACGAAAAGAAAAGCCCTCATTTCTTTTTCAAAAATTAAGTTGTCCAAACGCAATATAAGGAAAGTCACACCTAAAAATAATTCTTGAGTAAAAGACCTAATGGCTTTGCTAAATACAAAATTTGTTATGAGCTAAAAAAAAGTGACACAGTTGATAGGAAATTCAATGCAATCTTAGGCCAAAGGAAGATTAAGGAACTTCAGATCAAGGGAATTAATAATTCCATGGGGGTATGTATAGATTAAATACCACCTGGAATTACAGGAGACTGAAAAGGAGAATGGATCTCAAGGATGTTGGAAGATTCTTACAAAGAAGGTATGGTTGGATTGAATGATCTCTGAGGTTCTTTGATTAAAAAAAAAAGCATATTGAAACTGATACCTGATGAAAATGGCTGGCATGGGGTGAGGAAGAAATTAAGGAATTTTAGATTTAAAAGAGGAAAGATAGAACACTAACCGTGAGTGTATCTGATGGGGCATATCAAGAAAGAAATGGGGAACAGGTGAAAAGGCCACAGAGAGAACAAGAAAGCATACATACCCTAAAGAACAAGGGAAAGTATTGAGAGGAAGATGTATATTGTACTTTTTGGAGGTTATTTTTCTGAAAATGGACTCAAAACAATTACTTATAAAATTCACTTATCTTTTATACTTTCTGATAGCAGATAAACTCCATAGAGAATGTGACGCTTTTCCTACATTTTTTATACCAATATACTTGAAATAGCATACGGAAGCAGAAAGAAAGCAGGAATAAACTCTTGTCAATGTCTCAGAAATATTGCATGATTGTACATGAAAATTGTCAAAGACTTAACTGTGGCAGTTAGAAAGTATGATTTCTGAAATGCAGAACATTTCAGTGGTTCAGTATCTTTATCTCCCAAAATGTGGAACAGCTGTTGAATTATAAAACTTAATAAATGAAACACTGCTCTTCCTCACCATTTTCGGTGTCACTTTAAATTACAATGAATCCAGAAGTTATTCACCAAGAGTGAATTATTTTTTATACATATGGGCAATAATGATTTAGAATCAAATAACTTTCAAGAAAAATAAAAAGTGTAGAATTTGATTCAAATTAGGCATATTAGGCATATTTAAAATAATGTGCATTAAATTTGGTTCTTCTTGTGTTTTCATCTGTGAGGACAACATGACCTAAGGGGTTGTCATCTCTTCCCTGACCCTTAAAATGAAAGAATCTCAGCCTTTAAACACTAAATGATAAGACAGGTCTGTGGGCTTCTGCGACAAGTTTCTTTATCAATCCTTAAAATCGTATAAAGAAATGAGTAGGACAAAGAAAACTGAGAAAGACACAAAGTCCCACACCTTCTCAGCAACCAAAAGTCAGCTGAAAATAGTACCTATTTCCTCTCATTTTGTCAGAATCCAGTTATCCCACAAAAAAGAAAAAAACAACAACCCTCCTAGTGGGACTTCCCTGGTGGTGCAGTGGTTAAGAATCCACCTGCCAATGCAGGGGACACAGGTTCAATCCCTGGTCCGGGAAGATCTCACATGCCGCGGAGCAACTAAGCCCGTGCGCCACAGCTACTGAGCCTGCACTCTAAAGCCCGCGAGCCACAACTACTGAGCCCGCGTGCCACAACTACTGAAGCCTGCGTGCCTAGAGCCCATGCTCTGCAACAAGAGAAGCCACCACAATGAGAAGACCACTCACTGCAACAAAGAATAGGCGCCACTCGCCGCAACTAGAGAAAGCCTGTGCACAGCAACGAAGACCCAACTCAGCCAAAAGTAAAAAAATAATAATACAAATAAAATATATATAATTTCTTTACCAAACAAACAAACAAAACCCTCCTAGAGTTCGAGACCATAACTGAGGTCAGTAAGGTCAAGTAACTTGAAGTAAATACACGAATAAGTAAGGATTTCCATAGACAGAACTGTCTGCAAAGATGAATCAGACATGACCTCTCCTTTGGGTTGGGGGAGGGGTGGCTCTAGGGCAGAAAAAAACATGAACTCTCATACAAAGACTATAGCAGAGGTATACACATAGTATATGAAACAGTGAAATGAGAGTTCATTAAGGAAAAGCAAAAGAAGTAGTGCTGATTCTGAGCCTTGAATGATGAGCAGAATTACATCTGATGGAAATAGTGGAAAGAGGTGGAAGGGATGGCAAACGTAAAGGCACAAGAGCTTGAAATGCCTGGGAGACCAGCCATTGGATCAGCACCACTGGAAGCCTCCTGGTATCCCCTTGCCTTGTCCCATCATCTGATATCTCTGCATGGATATTCCAGTAACATTGACTGAGTTTGAATACATTTATTTCCAAAGAGGATGCCAGAAAGTTCTTTAGGTCAGCTGACTTAGCAGGAACCTGTGTGTTCACTGAATGTTTAAGGTCATGGGAAAGTAGAAGGATACTAAGATCTGAGTTGCCACAGATGCTATTTATGTGCGTCTTAGGGATCAAGGCACAGAAGGAAGCCCACAACCCTCCTGGGGATGCAGCATGAGCAAATAAATGAGCCCAAATGATTCTAAGTGGGAGAATCCAAAGCGGCAGAATAAGGAGCTTCACTGAAACAACGAATAAAAGAGACAAATATTTCATCTACATACTTCCATCCAAACTTCTCAAGCTCTAGCCAATTGCACCTGAATGCACTCATTTAATCAAACAGGATATGTGAAGCTTAGCAATCAATCAAAGGAGTTGGCTATGACAAGTCTCTGGCCTGCAAGGCCACATCTCAAACTGAAATGTTTTATTCCTTCAAACTCATTGAGCTCCCAAGACTACTGCCTATTGGAGATGGTTTAGAGGTATGCCTTTTTACAGCTACCTTAGTTCTAACCCAAAGGCTAATACGGATGTGGTTATAATTCATTTCCTAGTAGAGTCTTCAATACAGTGTCTCAGATCATTTAAGGAGACAAAGCTACTGATCCAGCACCATGAGATCATGGAATTCAAGATGGTTTCCCACAGAATTGTATTTATTGTAATTATTGTATAGAGGAAGACACCTATATCACTAGGACCCTACCACAGATCTCACCAGGCTATTGGGACATAGCCGCCTATGCAGGTGAGTGACCTGCAACCACGGTTAATCACTGAGTGCATACAACATTCCAGGCACTGTGCTAAGTACTTTACATGCATCATATCATTTGATCCTTCCAACACCCTTATGAGGTATTGATTATATTCTGTAGGTGAGAAGACTGAAACTTAGGTCAAGAACCTGCGATACCCCACAGGTGCTAAGCTGGAGCTTACATGGAGCTTACTTTCTAATAGGGGAAGACAGACAACTATTATACAAGTCAATGTGAAATACGTGAGATAGCAATAGATGCTAAGGAGCTACAAAGAGGGATGGGGACAGAGGCATTTCTAGTTTTTATAGGCCTGTCACTATTAAAACATGAGTAAGTAAAGGAACAAGCCTTGTAGACATCTAGGGAAATGTTACCATAGGGAAAAGGAAACACAAATGCAAAGACTCTTGAGTGGGGGAAATGACTGATGTGTAGAGCAAAGAAGCCAATGCAGCGAGAGCAGAGGCAGTAAGAAAGGGGCGAGGGAGGGGAGCTTAGAGCTGAAACAGGGCCCAGATAATGCAGGACCTTGTAAATCATAAAAACCAATTTATATTCTACTCTGAATAACTAGGGAAGCCATTGGAGGTTTCTGAGCAAAGAAATAATATAATCTGGCTTTTGTTGTTATGTTAGGGGTACATTTCAGTGAAGAAACACAGTAGTTAGGAGACAATTGTAGTCTATGAAATGATGGTGGCACGGACTAAGGTGGTTGCAGCAGAATCGGTGCCGGTTCGTCACATTCTGGATATATTATGAAGGCAGAGGTGAAAAGATTAAATGGTTGTCAAGTGGGATGAGACACAGGTGGCAAGGCTGCCTAAGGTTTTTGACTGAACAACTGGGAAGGGGAAATTTCCATTTCCTGGCATGGGGAAGCTTGTGGGAGAATTGGAAATAGAAGTTTGATTTTGGACATGAACCTCTCTAAGTGGAGAAAATTCAATTAGGCAAATGAATATAGCATTTTGGAATTTAGGTAAATGTATGGATTGGAGATACATACATTTTGGGATCACCTGTGTAAAGATAATGTATAAGGTCATGTAGCAGGATGAGATCACATGTGAGAGTCACATGTGAGAGTGAGTATAGGTTAAGAAAACAGATCTGAGAACTGAGTCCTAAAATTGCACTAAGATGTTTATCACTATGCCCATCTCTTCTGATGTATACCTCCCCACTCCCCGAAATGTACTTGTAACTTCTCCACTTCACTGGAAAAACCATATAGAATAGTTCCCAACTATACTTTGCCTGTGAGAATTCTAACATTTTAAATGCTGAGATATTCTCAAAGCGCACACATACCTCATATCTTTCAGTTGAGAACTGACATGTTTGGCATGATTTCCTTTATTTCGTATTTCAGCAAGGTGAGGGAGATGAAGAATCAGTGGTGGAAACCAAACAGGAGCGGTCCGTGAGTTCAGAGAGCTAAGAGAGTGTGTGCCGGAAGCCAAGAGTAAAGTTATTTTAAAAAGAGGAAATGAACCACTGTATCAGATGCTGCTGATATACTGAGTAAGAAAGAGGATTAAGAAAATCTGATCGGGATGTGTCCAGAGAGAATGAGAAGAGAAGAACAAAAGAGTCACCAAATTATACTTCCACTAGCAGTCTTAAATGACGTCTTACCACTCATGGCAAAAGAAGAAACCCTCACTTGAACCCATCCCTGGATATGGTTCCACTGAAAAATGTCTACATGTCCCTGAATTCTGACTTATCTGCACCCCCTCCACCTAGAGCACAAGCTTCAACTTTAAATAATGTCCTGCTTTCCTCCTATTCTTCGGCCATTAATTACTTGCACCCAATTACTCCCTAGCAGTAATCAAACCCCTCTAAGTCATTTATCTTACAAGAGTTGGTCCTTTTGTATATGCCAATTAATTTTATGTCTAACAGTAAGAAACTGCTTCATTCTGAGATGGTCTAGATTACAATGTTACCCACTGAACCGCTCAGTCTTGTCTGGTTAGACACAGTTATATCAACCAAATCACATTCATTTGTTGAAAATGAGGGCATATTTCTTTCCATATTTTCATGGCAAGTTACAATTCTTGATGAACGTATTTCTGGCAAGGCAAAATCCGAAAGCCTAACTGAATGCCTAATAGCATTCTGGTCTGTTAGACAGTTAGTTCTTTTACTAGCAGTGAAATGCTTCCATAATGTCAAGTGGAATACACTGATTCTTTTTTAAAATAGTTTTATCTTTCGCTTCCCTCAAAATTTCATGCCTGTCGGGAAAAGCAGAGAATTAATAACTAAGACTACATCTCAATTATTAAGCACTGACTTTGTTTTGTAAAAGAGAAAACTGAGGCTCAAATTGTGTAGAGAGAGTTGACAATGATAGGTAAAAATATAGCTCTGGAGGCAAACTGTCTAAGTTAGAACTCTGCCTCCACAATTTCTAACTGTGTGACTTGGATTAATTTACTTCTCAACCATTAAATGGGTACACAGAACTTAGCTCACATACTCGTTGTGAAAATAAATGAACTGCCAAATGCAGAGATCTTCATCTTGGGATTAAAACATAGTAAGTACTCAATAAATGTCATCTATTCTTAAGTAGCCTACCTAAGAGCAGAATCTGTTCACCAAACTTTTCCATTGCTGCTCCTTCTTCTGGGCCAGGATATCTTTTAAACTTGACACATTAACAGAATTTGTGCCATACCAGCCGTATCATGTCAGAGGGTGAAAATGGAAATGAGAATGTGGGGCAGTCTGCGCTCGAGCCTATGATGATCTCATTTCAACCAGAGGAACGCTCCTTTCAACCCAGGTCATTCGCTCCTCCAGCAGCCCTGGTTGGACCTCCACAAGGCAGATGTCCCAATGAGTTGGGTGTCTCTGACAAGGAACACAGCTGCTGGGAAGGAAGGGGCTGAGCCTGTCACTGCTGATTGCAGTGTTCCTCCTGGGCATAGGAGACGTTGTGAACACATCAGCAGTGAGACAAAGTGAAGGGCAGGGTGAAGGGTGAGAGATAAAAGACTCATATAACTTTCCTAAGGGGGCCATTGGTCTCACCCTCTGACCACTTTGCAAGCAAACCTTCCTTTGGGAATCCTTCCCTGCAGAGATCTTCAGGCTTGCTTTTGCAGAGCTTTGTACTGTCCTTAACTATTTTTAATTCACACAAAGCACGTCCTTTGGGGTGGTATGCCAACCAGACTTGCAAGACTTTACTGTAAATTTTTGCTTTAACCTAGTTTTATTTTTAGCTAATTCCTCTCCCACTTTTTGTATGGAAAGGAAGAAGAACCAGAACAAGGGAAATGGTTTACAAGTGAGTTCTTGACATAAATATAGAAGACAAAATGGCTTTTATTCTCCAGTTATCACTGCAGGGTAATTCCTATTTGGGAACACAGATGTTCAGGACTTAACTTTGATGAATCCTACACTGAGCAGGAAAAAGCAGAGAGCCATATTCCCAAAATGTTTTTCCTTGAAAATGGTGGAATGCTGCCCTAGTACAGAGAGACCACTGAGGAATCCTACAGTATAAAAGCTATTTTGACTCTTTTCCCCACGTGTAATAGACTTAAAATTTTTAGAACAGTTTTAGATTTACAGAAAATTTGAGAAGATAATGCAGGGATTTCCTATACATCACACACCCAGTTTCCCTTGTTAGTGACCATCTTACATTAGTATGATTATATTTATAATGATTAATAAGCCAATGTTGATACCTGATTATTAACAAAAGTCCACACTTTTTTCATATTTCCTTAGTCTTTACCTAATGTCCTTTTCATGTTCCAGGATCTCATCCGGATACTGCATTACATTTAGTTGTCATGTCTCTTTAGGCTCTTCTTGGATGTGACAGTTTCTCCCTGCCTTGACAGTTTTAGGGAATACTGGTCACGTATTTTGTAGAATGCCCCTTATTGGATTTATCTTATGATTGGGATTATGAGTTTGGAGGAAGATCACAGAGGTAAGTGCCATTTTTATCACATCACATCAATGGTACAAACTAACAACACGATGTATCCCTATGGATGTTAACTCTGACCACTTGGCTGAGGTAGTGGTCACCAGTTTTCTCCATTGTAACATTATTCTTTGTTGCCCTTTTCCATACCATCCTCTTTAGAAGTCACTATGTGCAGTTCACACTGAAGGCGTGTGAAGTTATGTTCCCTCTCCTTGAGGGCAGAGTATCTACATAAATTACTTGGAATTCCTCTATATGGGAAATTTGTATTTATTTATTTCAATATGGATTCGTGGAAATTTATTTTATACTTCAGATTGTAGTGTAATATTTTCTTGCTCAAAATTTTTCCAGTTTTGGCCATTGGGAGCTCTTTCAGTTGTCACCTATATCTCTTTGACATACCTCCATCAATAAGAGGTTTTGTTTTGTGGGTACTTCCTTACTTTGTGGCTGTGCTGACATCTCCAACCCTAATCAATTACTATTTGGGTCATTCTAGTCTCCTCCCCGTGCTCATCTGTAAACTTCTATTCCAATAGTGAGAAACCTGGTTCTTACTATTCACCACCTGTATTAGTTTCCTGTGGCTACTGTAACAAATTACCATAAACTTGGTGATTTAAAACAAAAGAAATTTATTCTCTCATAGAAGATATTTTAATTTTTTTTTTTTTTTTTTTTAAATTCAAAATCCAAAATCAGTTTCACTGAGCCAAAGTCAAGGTACTGGCTTGGCTCCATTCCGTTTGGAGGCTCTAGGGGAGAATCTCGTCTTTTTCAGATTCGGTGCCTGCCAGCGTTCCTTCACATCACTCCAATCCCTGTCTCCATTTGCACATTATCTGCTCCTCTTCTGTGTAATCTCTTTCTGCCTCTCTCTCACAAGGATGTTTCTGAGATGGCATTTAGGGTCTACCTGGATAATTCAGGATAATCGATAATCTAGTTTAAGATCCTTAATCACATCTGCAAAGAGAGTTTTTCCAAATAAGGTGGCATTTACAGGTTCCAAGGACTAAGACCTGATATCTTTGGCAGCTCTCTGACATAAATCTCAGCAGTATCTTTTCTGATCCATATCCCAGAGTAATGGAATTAAAAACAAACAAATGGGACCTAATTAAACTCAAAAGTTTTTACACAGCAAAGGAAACCATAAACAAAACAAAAAGACAACCCACAGAATGGGAGAAAATATTTGCAAATGATGTGACCAACAAGGGATTAGTCTCCAAAATCTATAAACAGCTCATGTGGCTTAATATCATCAAAACAAACAACCCAATCAAAAAATGGGCAGAAGACCTAAATAGACATTTCTCCAAAGAAGACATATAGATGGCCAAGAAGCACATGAAAAGATGTTCAATATCACTAATTATTCAAGAAATGCAAATCAAAACTATAATGAGATATCACCTCACACCAGTTAGAATGGCTATCATCAAAAAATTCACAAACAGTAAATGCTGGAGAGAGTGTGGAGAGAAGGGAACCCTCCCTACACTCTTGGTGGGAATATAAATTCGTACAGCTACTGGGGAGAACAGTATGGAGGTTCATTAAAAAACTAAAAATAGAGCTACCATATGATCCTTCAATTCCACTCCTGGGCATATATCCAGAGAAAAACATGGTCCGAAAGGATACATATACCCCACTGTTCATTGCAGCACTGTTTACAATAGCCAAGACATGGAAGCAACCTAAATGTCCATCAACAGAGGAATGGATAAAGATGTAGTTCATATGCCGTCTTTATATCCTCTTTGGTTTAGTGTGTGTGAGATCTTTTGCCAATTTTTAAATTGTTTTCTTGTTTAGTTTTAAGAATTATTTGTATATTTTGGATACAAGGCCTTTATCAGATATGCATTTGCAAATATTTTCTTCTAATCTGGGCTTGTATTTCATTCTCATGACAGTGTCTTTCACAGAGCAAAAGTTCAATTTTAAGGAAGTCCAACTTATTTTTTCTTTCATGGATCATGCTTTTACTGTTGTATCTAGAGAGTCATCACCAAACCCAAGATCACCTGGATCTTCTGCTATGTTATTTTCTAGGAGTTTCATAGTTTCACATTTCATATTTAGGTCTATGATCATGTTGAGTTAATATTTGTGAAAGATGCAAAGTCTGTGTCTAGATTCCTTTTTTCGCAGGTAGATGTCCAATTGTTCAAGTACCATTTGTTAAAAAGACTATCCTTTCTGTATTGAATTGCATTTGTTCTTTTGTCAGAGATCAGTTCACTATACTTTGTGAGTCTATTTCTGAGCTTTCTATTCTTTCTGTCCATTGATCTTTGTCTATTCTTCCACCAATACACACTATCTTAATTACTGTAACCTTATCATAAGTCTTGAAATTGGTTAGTGTGACTCCTCCAACTTCTTCTTTATAGTATTGTTTTGACTATTCTAGATCTTTTATCTTTCCATATAAACTTTTGAATTAGCTTTACAATATTTACAAAATAGCTTGCTAGGGTTTCGATTGGGAATGCATTGAATCTATAGATCTAGTTGGGAAGAATAGACATCTTAACAATATTAAGTCTTCCAATCTATGAACACAGAATAACTCATTTATTTAGATCTTCTTTGTTTTCTTTCATCAGTCTTAATTTTCTGCATATGGCCCTTGTACATATTTTGTTATATTCATCGTTAAGTATTTTTTAATTTTTGCTATTGCAAATGATATGTTTAAATTTCAAATCTAATTGTTCATCACTGGTATATAGGGAAGTAATTGACTTCTGCGTATTAACCTTGTAACCTGTGACCTTGAATTCTCACTTATTATTTCTAAGAGATTTTTATTGATTCTTTGGGGTTTTTACATAGCCAATCATGTCATCTGCGATCAGAGTTTTATTTCTCCCTTCCTGATAGGTGTATCTTTTATTTCCTTCTGTTGTTTTATTGTGTTAGCTAGCATTTGCAACATGATATGAAATAAGAGTGATAAAAGACATCATTCCTTGTTTTCAGTTTCTCACCATCAAGTATTATGTCAGCTGTAGGTTTTTTTGTAGATTATTTTCACTTTTTAAATTCCGTGTTTTCCAAATTTATTTGACCATGGGGCCCTTCGATTGAAGTACACTTATTAATATTTCACTGAACAATAGTGTTCCATGGAACACAGAAAAAACTTATCACGGTAATAATTATTCAGGAGTAACAGATCAAATTTGCCCTCAGGAGCAACTAAGATCGATTCTAGAGAGAGATGAGAGAAAACTTTGGAAAGGTTCCTCTACCTGGTTGCCAAAACAATTTGAGCTGGTACATGGAAATCTGCAGTTTTATACTGATGGTTTCTAAACTTTATGTTCACCTGAGTCATTCATTCATTCCTTCATAAAGTATTTGTTTTGCGTTCTCGGATTAGTGGGGATTACAAAGATGAATAAGGCATAATTCTTGCATTGGAGGAATGCAGTCTAGTGGGAAAATATTATAAAAATTAATTCCCAAGCACCCACTCACTTATATGGAAAAGAAAGCACCCCAAAATTTCTCCTCAAGGAAGACTCTTCAGGATAACTTTATGAGTCTAACTACAAACAACTTTTATCAGGGTTTTGATTATGAAATTTTTATCATCCAAATTTATTTTTAAAATAAAGTGCCTGTTATTTACCACCTCCTTAAGAAGTAAAATGTGACCACTACACTCTTGAAGCCCATGTGCACACTCCCACAATTTTATTCAAATTCCTCTCCCTCACTACAGGTAACTATTATTTTGAACTGGGTATTTATCTTTTCTGTGAATGTCTTTCTACTGTGTTAGATGAGTTTGTATTCCTAAACAATATATACTCTTTTGGCATACCTTTAGATTTTATACGTTGATGTCATAATGGGTAGAGCCTTCTGCAACTTGCTTCCTTCACTGTGTATTTGTGAGCCATATCCATATTAACAGATCTAATTCATTTTCACTGGTGAATAATGTTACATTGTATTAATACAGCACAATAAATGTATCTATTCTATCCTTGATGACATTTAGGTTGATTCCAAGTCATTGATATTTCAAAAACTACTACCATGAACATTATAACCCATGTGTCCTGGGCTTATGTTCCAGAGTTACTTTCAGGTAAACGCCTAGAATCAGAACTGCTGCCTGGAAGGGGACATGCAAATTCATCTTTACTAGATTTTGTTAAATTGCTCTCCAGAGTGATTTTTCATTTCTATCCATACTAAATGAATTCCCATTTCTTTGTGTTTTGCCCACCCTTATTATTGGCCAGTCCATAAGCTATGAAGTGATAGCTGTTGTGTTCCTAATTATTAGAGAAGTTGAGTGTGTAAGCTGTGTAGTTTTCTTCTGTGAACTTCCAGTTCATAATCTTCACCAATTTCTCTTCAGATGTTATTTATCCAAATATTCTAGATAACATCTAATCCTTTGATAAATAGGCTCTAATGATTTTTCCCAGTTGGTACTTCCTTTTTGCTGATAGTTTGCATGTCATGATACATATAAGCTTTTAGTTTTATGTAATCAAACTTACAGATTTCATTTTCCTTTGTTTACTCTTTGTCATTTAAGAAATACTTTCCTGAACTTAGGTCAAAGATATAATCCTGTATTTTAATTTAAAGCTGTTAAATGTTACTTTCACCATTAGATTTTATTTCACCTAGAATTGATTTTTTTTTTTTTTGTACGGCTTATGTTGAGATATAATCACATTTCTTTCTTATTTTCTTAGGGTTAAGATGCCGATCCTGTCCCAACTGATTTGCCAAAGGAACTATGTCATATATCAATTTTCCATATATGTTTATTTTGGAGCTCTTTTTATGTTCAAGGGACCAATTTCTCTTCTTTTAACACTGCTGGCCTAAATCATGCTATTTTACTTACTAAAGTCTTGTTCTCTGGGAAGAGAAATTGCCCCACCAATTTCCTTTTCCACAAATTGTCTTAGCAACTCTTGGTCCTTTTTTTCTGAATATATTTTTTTTAAATCAGGTTTTCAAAGACTTGTATTTTTTTTTTATTGTTTGTTTGTTTTGCGGTACACGGGCCTCTCACTGTTGTGGCCTCTCCCGTTGCGGAGAACAGGCTCCGGACGCGCAGGCTCAGCGGCCCAGCCGCTCCACGGCATGTGGGAACTTCCCGGACCGGGGCACGAACCCGTGTCCCCTGCATCGGCAGGTGGACTCTCAACCACTGCGCCACCAGGGAAGCCCAAGATTTGTATGTTTTAAAATTTTTCTTATATGGGAATTGTGCAGAACTTATAGATTAATCTTGGAAGAACTAGAATATTAATGATATTAAATCATATTACCTTATTATCTTGTTCTTACACTTCATTTTGAAGATTCATTCATAGGTATGTTATATTTGTGGCTATATAGTATATATATAGTATTTAAATTTTTGCTCTTGGTATATAGAAAACCAAATTATCTTTGTTTATTGATCTATGTTCAGTAACCTTGTTGAGCTCTCTTCTCAATTCTAAAACTTGTATATTCTCTTGGATTTTCTATGGAGATAATCATATCCAATATGGATAGCCATACCCAACAGCCTATTTCTTCCCTATCTTCTCATTATTTTGTTCCTTTTTCTTACTATACTGGTAAACCCCCATTATAATGTTGAATAAAAGTTGGGTAATGAGAAATTTCATTTCCACTTGATTTTAAAGAAAATATTTCCAAATTTTTGCCATTAAATTTTGGGTTTCCTGTAAGTTTTTGGTATCATTCTTTGGCCAGGTTAAGCAAAGTCTTTTTCTTTCTAGTTTGCAAAGTTTTAAGTTTTTTCTTCAATTAATGAGAGAGTGTTGAATTTTATTAAATATCTGTCTACATTTATCTGGATGAGGTAAATTATCTCAATACATTTTCTAAAGCTAAACCAAACTGGCAATCTAACAAACCACCCTAAAACACAGTGACTTGGAGCAGTAATCATTTACACTCATGGATCATTGGGTCAGCTGAGGTGGATGGAATGGCGAAGGAAGCTGACTCACCAGTGGTATCTGGAACACCTGTTAACCTAAGTGTGTGAGTTTGTGCTCATGTCTGCTGGTCAGCTGATCTAAGCAGGGCTGAGCTGGGCAGCTCGATCAAGTTGCCAGTCTGTATGTTAGCTAACTGGCTCTGCTCCACACAACTCATCCCCCTTAGACCAGCAGGTTAGAGCAGCTTTAGCCCTTGCGTGTTCTTCCCATGAAGATGTCAGAGGGACAAGAAACAGCTTTTTTGTACAAGCTCATTCCAAGCTCTTGTACCATTTCTACCAAATTCCCATTGACCAAAAAATAGCACATTAAAAAAATCCCAAGTCAAATGGTTGGGAAGCGCACTCCACCTTTTGTGAGAGGAATTGCACAATTACATGGCAAAGGGTATTGATATCAGTAACAATGAAGAATTTGGACCAGTAACGCACTCTGCCAAAATGTGTTGTTCTTCTAATCCATTGCCTAGCTTTGCAAAATCCCAAAATATTATTTATTAAGTACATGACCTTAGAATTGTCCTTTAGTGCACTTGTTATGGAATAAAGTTCAAATAACATTATCATTCTCCTTTTTCTCTTATATAAAATATGAACAAATTGACTGGTGCCAATATATCTATATATCTAGGACACGAATTACCCCAGAGATTTCCCAAGGCTGGGAAACTTACTTTACTTCTTTCCTAATTCTACTAATTCCTATATTTTTGGAAAATTTTTTCTATGCTTCAGGAGGTTGAAAACTCTCAAGAATTTCTTCATACATTCAAATAAAAAATGTCACAATGGGTAATATAAGCCTAAATCAGTCTACGTTCAGTGAGGAAAATAGGGTCTCTTGTTGCCTAAATAAGGGGCTTAACACAGGAATTGGGACAAATATCTGTGTTGCTAAGGGACAACTTTTCCTGCCAGGACATTTCCCACATTTAAGACCTTTCGATTTACCTGATTCATTTCACAAAATGGGCTCAGTCTGAAAACAAGATACATTAACCATAGAAACAAAGAATGTGAAACGTATAGAAATGAACCTAATAATGAATGCAGAAAATCTTTCAGAGAAAATGGTTTAATTCTATTAAAGGACATGAAAGAAAATTTGAGTAAATTGAGTGACAGAACATTTTTATGCATGAAATAATTAATATGGCATTGAGGTCAATTATCTCACAAAGTAGTCTGCAAATGCAACACAATAGCAATAGAAAGTATAGCTGGAGGCATTAAACTCATTCTAAAGTTTATATGGAAGAAAAATCAAAGTCAACTTTGAAAAAGACTAATAAGAAGGAAGATCAACCCTACAAGATATTAACATATATTATTAATTCATAGTAATTAGATCAGCAGACTAATGGAACACAATAAAAGAAACAGAAATAGATCCCTGCACATATGAAAACGATATATAATAAAGATGCTACCACAAAGCAATAAGGAAGAG
The DNA here is from genome assembly GCF_963455315.2 of Globicephala melas. Taxonomy (NCBI): domain Eukaryota; kingdom Metazoa; phylum Chordata; class Mammalia; order Artiodactyla; family Delphinidae; genus Globicephala; species Globicephala melas. Next base: position 35,552,980 of record NC_083329.1, on the reverse strand, counting down.
ACAGTAGAAAGCTATGTGAATCTACTGAGCTTTTTTTTAAAAAAAAAAGCAAAAATTAATTTTTGGCTCAATTAAGAACATACCTATTTATTCAGTTGATTTTCTGCCGCTAAAAAGCCTTTTTAAGATTCTTGCTCAACTACTATCATCAGAAAGTGCCTGTTTTGGAGGTGCATCCTGCTGACGCCCCCACTTGGAGAAACAGATTTACCTGAAAAAGTAACTCATAGAAAGCACCAGACTGTAACATGGGTGTGGGAAGGTCATAGAGCTAAAGGGAGATGGAGAAATAAGGATTTCCTAAAAGATTCTATAAAAAATTGAGCAGATAGAAGACTGGAAGAAGATATTTACAACCTTTAAAACTGATAAGGAAACAATACTTAGATTCTAAAAAAGATCGTGACAATAAAGAAAAAGATAAGAAGTATAATAGAAAACTAGAGAAAGACCAACAAGTACAAGAACATGTTCAAACTCAAAACTAATAGGAAAAATACTAATTTTTCTAAAAAAGCAACAGTGAAAAATTAATGTACACCCATCAGAATGCAAGAATTAGGAAGATGGGTAACATCTAATGTTGGCAAGTTGTGGACCTGAACACTCATGCACTGCAAGTAAGAACAATAATTAACTGATCCAGCTATGCCAGAAAGCAGTATGGTAGTGTCCAGGAAAATAAAGTATGTGTATGCTTTATGACTCAGTGATGCATTCCTGGAGATTTACATCTCAGGGGAGTTCTCTCAGAGAATCTCTTAAGGGTACATGTTCAAGCATGTTCAGCATGATATTGCTTATAATGACAGGAATAGGAGGTATGTTCAATGTATATTTCTAGTATGAAGTTTGTAACATGAAATAACTGTATCATGGAATTCTATGAAGCTCTAAGCTCAACAAACTAGACACACATACAATAACGCTGACCAACATTTAACACATTGTAAGAAGTGAGCAAACTATTTGAATGGGATTTATAGTGCAATATCACTTGTGTAGATTAAAAATAAACACACACAAATCAAAACTATATATGTTACAAGGACACATTAAAATATATAGAAATATATATACTTAAACATATATAATATAGTTAAGAATGTAAAGCAGGTCTATTAGAAGGGAAAAATTAAATACGTAGGAGTAAATCCTGTGTGAATCAATTATCATCATGTGATATATACACAGGAGTATGATGAGTTCCACTCACTGCCTGAGTTGCGATAGCTAAAAGAAAAAGAGAAAAATAAAAGTACCCACTTATTCCTTGATCCTGAGGACTCTCTGTAATATACTACACAATGACAAGAATCTTCTGGTGCAAGGTTAGAGACGGGAATGGAAGAGGCTGAATCTATACTAATAAACGTTCTGGATTTTGCATGATTTATTTACAACAGATCAAGATTTTAGAGAATTAATTCCCCTCACATTTAAGATTTTAGGCTGTTTTAATCCAGTCACAGTACTTTGTAACAGGGCACAGGCAAAGATGGATTTGCTAATCCAACCTCATTGAACAGTACTGCTTAGCAGAGTTCAGGGAAGATTGTTCCGTCTGAGGTATACAACACTTACGCCTCCCCATGTGGATGAAGTTACCTAACAAGACGCAACTGATAGGTGCCTTTTTTTATTCGCATGTTTGGTCACATCCTGGTAATATTTGTAAGTTTCCAGCTATTGTACCCATTAGCTGACACAAAGACTGATTGCCAAAGACCTGAATGCTGCAATTATTCAATGGTGTTATCTTAATTACTAACTTCTCCCTAATAGCCCCTCTTCCTCACTTCTGACAGGGAAATCGCAGGAAAGTGGCAGAGATTGGTTCTAAGCTAGCCTTAGAAAGTTGGATTGGCTTTAATGCTTTTGTTTTGAATTAAGAGGGTTCTTTCAATAAATAATCACTACTCAAACTAAAAGGAAAAAATATGTGTCCACCAAGAGAAAGAATCATGAAAGTCCTATTCTATTATTCACCAGTCAGAAGACACCTGGAAGAATTTTGTTCAGTTCTAGAAGTCAGTTTTTAAGAAGGACTTATACAAACTGATTCCTATACAAAGAAAAATGAACATGATATTAAGTCTGGAAGCCACATCAAATCAGGAGCTAAGGGTGCTGGTACCAGAGAAGAAAAATTTTAATATTTGAAGGAGAGCACTTTTAAAATGCAAGTGTTTATGTTCTATCCCATCAGGGTCTCCAAAGTTCTGCCATGTTTATAAATCTCACAAGTTCTCAAATGGCAAGGGATTTGTTTCTGTGTTTATGATACACTGCTAGAAGATATAAGTATCTGATGTTTCACTAAATGAAAACTATGGACACCTGCAGCCCTTACTTTCAATACATCTGTGAAAATGTCTTTAATATGTTAAAGGAAATGAATATGCTCTCTTCCTAAATGGCACATACACTTGATTTTCAAATCTTGACTCCAGAATAGAATAAAATAAATGTTTCCACATCATTCTAGATCATTTTATTGCTACCTTGACTCTGTTGGACAGCTACGACTGACTGTTGGACACATATGACTGACACTTTAATATCTGCAAAAACCCAAGAACATAATCTTGGAATGAGTCACCATTTTCTATGACAGAGGCTGCCAACAAAGGTCCCAATCAGAAGTGGGACTTTCAAAGCAGAAACTAGAGTTGAAACAATACACAGTGAATTTCTGAAACTGTCTATGTTCCCGTTTCTTCAAAAGCATCTGAGGGACTGTCTACAGTACCTTGACTCTGGAGCTTAAGGGCATTTGTATCAAAAACATGAAGGTACCTATGAGCCTGATGGAAAAGCTATGCTGTTTTCTAGCTAGTTTATTCAGTAGCACCAAGATGGAAAACAGATTTATGATAGTGACAAAACCACAGAGAGCCAAGAGAAGCACTTTTCAAGATCTCTGTCAAGAAGAGGTCACTCTGGAAAGCAAAACTTCTATGCACAGCCATTACCAAAGACAGATGCTCTGGGGGCATTTTTCAAGCCAGGGGGAAAAACAGGGCCCAGACACTGTTAACTCAAAGCCCATTGGGAATCGTGGGTCTAGCCCACACGGCCTTCCCATCTACGCCAAGCCATTTTCAGGGACCAGCTTTTAATCTGGCACCTCTCAAAATGTATTTCATTCACTGTCAGGATTCTAAGTATTCAGTTTGTCAGCTTTTATGCGCAACCAAGGAGGCAATTGCTAGCTTCCAGGCAACAATTCAGCAGAGATGATCTCCATCATTTTGCTATAAGAATATTCTTATTTCTAAAATAAATAAATAAGTATTTTTCAAACATAGAAAGTAGTAGGATTTTATTTATGCATTCATCTGTGGGAAGAAACTAAGCCAATGAGAACAGAGAAGTCCCCATTCAGGTATTACCCAAGCAGGAAATCTTAATTTTTTTCTTGGTTGCATTAATGTAAAAGTGGTTTCCTTCAGAGCTGGTACCAGCTGCTAGGGGACATTTTAGGAATTTGTGGGGGAGGTTTTTTTGATTGTCACAATGTTTGAGGACCCCTAACTGTGTTTATTAGTTGGGGTCTGCAAAGAGTTGGACAGTCTCACACATTGAAGAATTGTAGCCAGAGTTACTTTTGAATGTACCATAGGACTTTCTCTCGTGGGAGGAAATTTGTTAATAATAATCCAAGCTGAGAACCTAACTGTATTTTACACATAAACACAAAGTACATTTTCAAGTTTCCAAGAATTCAAAAACCATGAAAACAAAACAGTTTTGTTCAGAGACTTACAGCAATTCTCCATGTCATGGATAGCAACCCTCTCCCTGTTATCATTCTAAATTCCAAGCTGTCACGTTCAGAATAATTCTATCTCTAATTAAGAGATATCTCTAAGTAAGCATCTGACTGCTTCACTTATGCATTGTAACACATTATTTTTAATTAATTATTTATTTTAAATTATTTCTCCTTAGGTTATAGTTAAGGCATTATATAGGTTATTTTTGGATACAATTCTTTTGTGAGATAAATATATTGCAAATATTTTCTCTTAGTTCATAGCTTATCTTTTCATCCTCTTAACATCTTTTTGAAGAACGGGTGATTTTAATCCTGATAAGCCTAATTTATATTTTTAATATTTACTGTTTTGGGTATTCTGTCAAAAAGTGTCCCTACCCAAAGTTCACAAGGATGTTCTTTTGTTTCCTTCTAGAATTTGATGGTTTTGCTCTTATATTTAGGTCTACACTATATTTCAATTAAATTTTATGTCTGGCATGGGGGAGGCAGATATCTGTCTATTTTTGGTATAGGATGTCTACTTGTTCCAGAAGCATTTATTAAGAATATAAAGCTTTTTGCCATTGAATTACCTTAAAGTTTGTTAAAAATCAATAGCTTACATATGTATAGCTCCATTTCTGGACTCTTTATTCTGTTATGTTGCTCTATGTTTCTCCTTACATAAATACCTTGTTTATTGTGGCTTTATATCGCCTTGACATCAGGTGGTATAATTCATCTAACTTTATTTTTCCGTTTCAAAACTGTTTTAGCTCTTCTAGGACTGACACATTTCTACATATATATAAGCATTTAAGCATGATCTTGTCAATTTCTGGAAAAAGCATGTTAAGATTTTGATTAGGATGTCCTTGAATGTATAGATCAAGTTGGGAAGAAATGGAAGTCTTAACAATATTGAGTCTTCCAAACCATCAATATTTGTCTAGGTCTTTTTCTCAGGAATACTTTATAGTTTTCAATGTAGAAATCTTTCACATCTTTTACATGAATCCTAATTATTTAATGATGTTACTGTAAATAGTAGAAAATAAAAAGCAATATTCTGTTTTTTGTGTATGTATAAAGAAATATATTAACTTTTGAATATTGACCTTGTATCCAGTAACTTTACTAAAGTCATTTACTACTTCTACTATTATTTCATAGATTCCTTAGGATTTTCTCCATAAGCAATCACATCAGCTGCAAATAAAAATAGTTGTTTTATTTTCAACTTCTGTGTTTTTAATTTCTTCTACTTAGTTGTACTGGCTAAGAACTCCAGACCAAAGTGAAATTAAATGGGTGAAAATGGACCTCCTTGTTTTTTTTTTTACTCATCTTTGGAATAGAGCATCAAATGTTTTTCCATTAAATACAAGGTTTTTCACCTGTGTATTTTTTCAGATTGAAGATATTTTTTCTGTTTATATTTTATTGAGAGTTTTGGCATGAGTGTATGTTGGTTTTGTCAAATACCTTCTCTACATCTATTAACATGATAATATACTTTTTCTCTTTGACTCTGTTCAGGTGATGAATTCCATTGATGGATTTTTGAATGTTGAATGAACTGTACATTCCTGGGATAAACCCCAAATAATCATGATGTTTTTATCTATTGTTGGATTATCTTTTTCTGAGGACTTTTACATCAGTATTCATGTGATATTGGTCTTGGGAACATGGTAAGGAATATGGCTCTGGACTCGAGCTGCCAGGATTCAAATGGCAACTGTACTATCTACATGCTCTTGGACACATGTAATCAGGATAATAATTACATATCTTGCCAGGATAATAATAAAGCCTACCTCATAAATTTGTTGGGAGGATTAAATGACTTGTGTTTACAACTGACTACTGGAAATCTCTAACTGGATGTGTTAGAACCATGTGAGATTTGAAATATCCAAAACCAAACTGGTTTTCTACTACTCCAAAACTTGCTCCATTCACTGACTTCCTCATCTCATGAAATGACAACTTCAGTCTACTGTCCTCAAGGCAAAACCTTGTAGTTTCTCATGCTGAATCCCTTGCAATCATCCTCAACTCCTTGTTCTTTCTCATATCAAATATACAAAATGTCAGCAAATCCTGTAGTTTCTACCTTCAAAGATATCCAGAATCTGACCACTTCTGACCACCTCACTGCTACCACGCTGACACTCTAACTTGGATCATTCTGATAATATCCTGATCTCAGGGCTTCCACCTTTGCAACCCAAAAGCCTGTTCTCAGCACAGCATCCATTATATTCCTGCAAGTATTTCACTCAAATAATGACACTCCTTTGCTCAAAACCCTCTGTCATCTTCAAAGTCCATTCATGACCTTCCAAGCCCCTTATCTGGCCCCCTATTCTCTCTATGACCTTGTTTCCTACTACACTCCCCTAGCACTCTTGCTGCTCCAGCCACATTGACCTCCCAATCTTTATTAATCACACCAGGCATAGGTCCATCTTAGGGTATTTGCAGTTGTTTATCCCTTCATCTAGAAGTCTCTTCCCCCAGATATTCGAATGGCTTGCTCCCTTACCTCCTTCAGGTCTTGATTCCAACGTCAACTTCTCAATCAGGCCTTCTGTGGCCACCTTACTTTTAAAATGTGTGTGTGTATTGACACTGCAACATTTCCTAAACTTCCTGCTTTAGCTTTCTTCAAGCATTCGTCATCATTTAATGTACTATGTAATTTACAAACATACTTTTTATGTCTCATCACCATTACCCATCAGAATATACAGTCCATGAAAAAAAGATTTTTATTTTGTCCATTCCTCTGTTCCAAGTGCCCAAACTGTACCCAGTATTTAGATCTTCAGTAAATGTTTATTGACTTAATTAAATAACACAACACACAGCTCTTACACTCAGAAAAATCTCAATAAATATTAATGTTTATAATTTTAACATTTACATCTTTGTTCAGCCTCCCAGCTTTCCAAGGGCATCAAAATATGTTCTAACTCTTGGAAGAAGCAGGAAAATTCTTTTATCTCTTTATCATTGACAGCACTGCTTGTGTTTAGTTGGGCAGACATGCCATAAAGTTCTGCAATTTCACAGGTTACAAATGAGTTGTACCTGCCCAGACTACTGCCCACCCAAGGACACACCTGGAAATAAGAAATATGATATACTTCTACTATTCTTCCTACCTTGGGGAAAAAACCATGTTCAAATCCAATCAACACCTCCAAAATCCTTTTTGATGACTCATTTCTCCAACTCCCCTTAGCTCTATGACCCTCCCACACCCCTGTTACAATCTGGTGCTTTCTATCAGTTACTTTTGTCCGGTAAATCTGTTTCTCTAAGTGAGAAACCATAGAGAACGCAGGAGGTACCTCCAAAATAGGCACTTTCTGAAGCAGTAGTTGAACAAGAGCTTTAAAAAGCCTTTTAGTAGCAGAAAATTAACTGAGTAAGCAGGTAGGTTCTTAATTGAGCCAGTGTTTTAAACCCGATATATTCACATAGCTTTCTAGTATCAATTTCCCTTTATAAGGTACTTCCATGAAAATTGTAAATAAGACCTAATTTATACATATTCCTGAATACCAGTCTTCCTAAATAAAAATCTAAGTACATAAATTATTTTCGGGCACTTGTGTTCCCTCCAGAACTCAGAGCTATGGATATTCAAACTTGTTAATGAAATCAGAGTGTAGCAACCTCATAGACCATGGTGTGCCTTTCACGCTCTCATTCCGATAATACAATTCCAGAAATATAAAATGTTAGATTCAGAAATAAGCCACTCTAAATTTTAGAGTTTAGGAGGGAGGGAGCCAAGGCTGTGCCAATGCCACAGAGCTAGCTAGCAGCAAAGTGGAGGCTAGAAATTGGGGCTTCAGCTTCGTGTCTGCAATGCTTACTCACCACCCACTCACCACCCACTCAGGTACTGGCCTCATTGTGAGTCCTGAATATTGAGTACTTTAATTGTACTAGGATGTCTGAGTTAATATAGGTTACAATGAGCTAAGCAATTTAATTCAACTTGTTCAAAAACCTGTAATGGATTTCCACTCTACACAAGATCAGAGAGAGAAAACCGGGGATGAGAGCACGTTTTGGATTTAGCTGAAAGTTCTTCAGAAATCTGAAGATCTACAATACCACTTAGAATATTACTAGCTATAGCAAAGGAATTGTCCTCTTTTAATTAGGCAAGAGAGCAGGACCTAATCCACTTCACATCTGTGATGATTAAGTACCTCTTCAGATAAATGGAGAATGGTACTTTGTACCAGATTCATTTTATCAGGGTAGAGTACAAATAAATCCATAGAATGTGACATATAGTTCTTACTACATCAGTCTGCTGGCTCTTGATACAGAAATATTTTAAGTTATAAAATTGTTATTACATACTACACTGCTCCCTCATGATAGAGAGCTGCATGGTAGCTAATAGCAATTTGAACGGACCTTGAGATTTTCACCAGCAAGGTCATCATCCAGAATCTATATACAAGCAATAATAATTTCACATGCTCTCCCACAAGAGCTCTTAAAAATGGTCTCTCCTCTACCTGAGTTTTAAGATTCAGGACAAGAATGGCTTTCCTAGCCTAGGGAAAAGTGAATGCCAAGTAGTAATTCAGAACCACAACACAAATGAGTTTCAGCAGCATATATAATTACTTTTAGTTTCAAGTGAGAATGAATTTTTTCTTCTATGTAATTCTATAAGCTCAGACTTCTGGCAGTATTAGCTACCCATAAAAATTATAACTTAAGAAGTTGAGAATAATTGGAAGGATTATTTTTACATGTGGTTAAGAAAGATAACCAAGTTTATATATTGAGGGAAAATCAAGAATGAATGTAATGAACATCATTTCCAGGTATGGTTCTAAGTTATGTTTGGGTATCCAAAAATGGACAAAACATAGTTCTTGCTCACAAGGAATTCAAATCCATTTGAGGGACACTGGTATATAAATAACAAGCGGGGAAAACTTAAGAGTCTACGGTTATGAATTCAGCTTTGCCGCTTCTTAGCTGAGAAACTTTAAGCAAGTTTCTTAACCTCTCCCAGGCTTTAATTTTCTCACTTATAAACCAGAATGCCTTCCTTCTGAGGTACTGTGAGGATTAAAGCAGATAACACATGGAAAGGGTTTAGCACATCTCCAGGTAGGAATACGCAAAATTACCATCATTATTATTACATAAGGTACAAATAAACAAATGCTAATAGAAATACAAGCAATGTTCCATGAAAGCAACTTATTCTGCCTGGTGATTAGACCTCTGCTCTGAGCTACACATGCCCTTTACAAAAGCAGCACAAATAGAACATGTTTCCTAAGATATGTTTAGAATATTTTCAGAGCAACAATCATGAGGTTATTACTATTCCGGATCAAAGGGTAAGGAGTAGCCTTGTATCTGAAACTGCTCTGTCTATGACTGACTGAAGAGGAAGACAAATCTATTATCTGCATTGTTTAAAAAAATTGCCTAAGAAAAGGAAATCACAAGGAAACCCAATTTACCTCATAGTGAAATTTGGCTTAATCTGAATCTGACTTACACCTAGGACAAGAATCTTCTGGCAACACTAAATGGTCTTTTTTTCTTTTTTTTAAATTGTACAATGTTGTGTTAATTTCTGCTATACAGCAAAGTGATTCAGTTACACATATATACGTTTTTTATATTCTTTTCCATTATGGTTTATCACAGGATATTGAATATAGTTCCCTGTGCTATACAGTAGGACCTTGTTATTTATCCATTCTGTATATAATAGTTTGCTTCTGCTAACCCCACTCTCACTCCATCCCTCCCCCACCAACTCTCCCCCTTGGCAACCACATGTCTGTTCTCTATGTTTTAAATGGTCTCTTGAAAAAGAGGCCTCACCTAGAAGTTTCTGTGGACACTGTCTGATTGGGCTGCTGTAACAAAATACCATAGACTAGGATGCTTAAACAACATACATTTATTTCTCATGGTTCTGGAGTCTGACAAGCCCAAGATCAAAGTGCTGACAGATTCAGTTCGTGGTAAGGGCCCACTTCCTGGACTGCAGACAGCCACATTCTCACTGTATCCTCACATAGTAGAGAGAGGAAGATTTAGTATCTCCTCCTCATCTTAGAATGGGTGCTCTACTCTCATGATTTCATCTAAACCTAATTACCTCCCAAAAGCCCCACCCTGTAATAGTATCATATTGGGGGTTAGAGCTTCAGCATATGAATTTTGAGAGGGACACAAATTCAACTCATAACAGACCACATAGTTACATACTGCTCCATCATGTTTTTATTATAGTTGACTTACATTACATTAGTTTCAGGTGTACAACCCAATGACCCAATATTTTAAAAGATTATACTCCATTTAAATATATTATAAAATACTGGCTATATTCCCTGTCCTGCACAATATATCCTTGCAGCTTATTTATTTTATACCTAGTAGTTTGTATCTCTTACTCCCCTACTCCTCTGTGTCTCTGCCCCCTTCCGTCTCCCCACTGGTAACCACTAATTTGTTCTCTATATCTGAGTCTGCTTCATTTTCTTATATTTACTACTTCGTTGTATATTTTTGGATTCTACATATAAGTGATATCATACAGTATTTGTCTCTGTGTGACTTATTTCACTTAGCATAATGCCCTCAAGTCCATCCATGTTGCTAAAAATGGAGTAAGTTCATTCTTTTTGGTAATATCATTTGCAAATATTTTCACTCATTAAGTTGTTTTTTGTTTTGTTGATGGTTTCCTTTGTTGTGCAAAAGTTTTTAAGTTTAATTAGGTCCCATTTATTTATTTTGCTTTTATTTCTTTTGCGTTAGAAGACAGATCCAAAAAAATATTGCTGCAATTTATGTCAAAGTGTTCTCCCTACGTTCTCTTCTAGGGGTTTTATGGTTTCATGACTTACATTTAGGTCTTTAATCCACTTTGAGTTTATTTTTGTATATGGTATGAGAAAATGTTCTAATTTCATTTTTACATGTAGCTGTCTGGTTTTCTCCATACCACTTATTGAAGAGACTGTCTTTCCCCATTGTGTATCTTTGCCTCCTTTGTCAGATTAATTGACCATGAGTGTGTGGGTTTATATTTGGTCTCTCTATTCTGTTCCAATGACTTCTGAGTCCGTTTTGTGCCAGTACCAAACTGAGGCTTCATTATACTACACTATATATATATACTATACTGTCTGAATTCTGCGAGTGTGATATCTCTAGCTTTGTTCTTTGTTCTGAAGATTGCTTTGACAATTTGGGGTCTTTTGTGATTCCATATAGATTTTAGTATTATTTGTGCTAGTTCTATGAAAGATGGCATGAGTATTTTGATGGGGATAGCATTAAATCTGTAGATTGCTTTGGGTAGGATGAACATTTGAATATTAATTCTTTCAATCCATGAACAGGATATCTTCCCATTTCTTTGTATCATCTTCAATTTCATCAATGTCTTATAATTTTCAAAGTATATATCTTTCATGTCTTTAAGTTTATTCCTAGGTATTTTATTCTTTTCGATGCAGTTTTAAACAGGATTGTTTTGCTATCTCTGATAGTGCATTATTAGTATATAGAAAAGCAATAGATTTCTGTATATTAATCTTGTATCCTGAAACTTTAATTCTTTTAATAGTTCTAATAGTTTTTTGGTGGAGACTTTAGGGTTTTCTATATATAGTACCATGTCAATTGCAAATAGTGACAGTTTTACTTCTTCCTTTCCAATTTATCCTGTTACTTTGAAAATTCTCTTTTCTCTCTTTTATTTGCATTTAATAAAAATAAGTGTCTGTTTTTAAATAGTTTCTTAACTTTGTTAGTAATTTGCTGGCAACCATACTCTGATATTTGACCCACCACTTTCCTATCAGAAATGGGTTGACTATCAATGGAAGACATTATCCTGAGGTCTCAAGAGAAACCAAACCCATCAACACCTTGATCATGGACTTTCCAGATTCCAGAACTATGAGGAATAAATTTCTATTGTTTAAGTATCCAGTCTGTGGCATTTTGTTATGGTAGCCCTAGCAGACAAATGCACGCTCCTTAATGTTTTTGAAGTTCTGTAATAGCATACATCGTCCTAGAATATACCATATGGATAAAATATTGGTCTACCTAGATAGGCTGATGAGCTGCTTGAAGAAAAAGACTTCATAGATTAAATGTGCATGGTGGTCATTTGATTTTCTCTATTGAATTATTAACTAGAAAACAGCATCACAGATCTTGTCTATCACCCACAAATCCTAAATCCTAGTCTATTAGAAATGACTGTTGGTTGAAACAGTTTCTTTTAACAAAAGGCCCCAAGATTCTCAGAATAAAAATCATAGCCCTCTTTTTCTAGTTCAAAAAACAACAGTAACAACTAGTATTGACCCTTCCTATGTGTCAGACACTGGTCTCTATGCTTGGCTATTGGTGAGGCCATCTGAAACAACAAGCTTCCTTCCAAAAGCAGCCACTGGGTTGGTTCCCATTTTCTGGACAAAAAAATACTTATTGGGACTTTTAAGAAGGAAGAGATCACAATTTTATCTCTTATAGTCTAAGGTACAGATACAATTGACCTTTCCAACCTGTGAAGCCCCAAAATACTGGACTATCAGTCAGTATTGATTACAGGTCACAGCTGGCAAAAGCTACCCTTAGCAGAGCTGTGTTATTTTCATCCCTGCTTGCAAGTGAGCTAATTCTTACTTTGGTTTCTCTCTCTAAAACTTGGTTAAAAGAAGCAAGTAGCATTTATCACCTACCAGCATTCTGACTTCTACTAACCTATTTCCCATAGAGCTTCAGATTCAGGAATCCCACACCTGTCTTGTAAGGGATCACACTATTCGTTTTACCAAGTATTTGTTACGGCATGACAAGGATAATCAACTTTCCAGCCTACAATATGTGCTTGACCACTAAGCCAAAGCAGCTCCACTTCTAAGCAACAAATCCTGTAATGGTGGTGGTTCAGCATAGGAAAAAGAAATCATTCTAGGAATTTTAAACTGGAAGGAGTTTTATATAAGAAATTAAACAGAACTATTAGATCACTAGAGTAGCAGTGTCAGGATCTCAGTAGAGCTTGAAAGAAAACTGAGCTGCCAAGTGTCAGAAATGCTGGTTAAAGCAACAAGCCAAAATGGAAGTTACAATCAAGTCTTTGATCACTTGCAGTGGTAATATAAGCAGGAGGGTAAAACCTCAGAAAATGCTGACTCTCCCGCGATATTCCATCTTCTCCCATGGAAAGGTACACAGGTGGAGGGTCGACCCGTAGACAAATACAGTACATGGGATAGACCCAGTACAGATGTGGGGGTGCTCTCACTGTTGAGGGCACTCCAAACAAAAGTCTCCTGCAATTTTATGGACTCTGGATCAGGGGAATAGAATGGGAGGGGGAGGGCTAGGACTAGAAAAGCACTGAGCCAGAGTGGAGGAAAGTATCTTCAAGGGTCCCCCCATCCTCTTTCCCATAAGGAGACCTCAGCAGAAGCACCTGAAGAGGACCTTGGCAACAAGACCCCAGATAAAACTTCTGAATGCAGATGCTTAGTCTAGAAACACAAATATGTTTAAGAGCATGGTGGGCCAGAGGGTTTGAGTGTTTGATTCTAACTCCCTTATAATGTGCACCAAGTCTTGTGTATAGTGACTAGCCGTTTTCCCTGTGAGGTCTGCCAGGTAAAGCCTATGGTCAGGCCTGAAAAATCATAGAAAGGCATTTTTTGGTGAAGAAACAGACTCTTCAGCAAGATCTAGGCAGGATCTTTAGGAATGAGTTCTAGAATACAGAACTGACCTACCAGTAAAGCCACTACTGTCAAGGCCACCACTTAGTGTTTTGAATGAAGGAACCAACACATCTAACATCCATATCTGATACCCAGTGGAATTAGGATGCTATCACAATTGCCACTACTGTCACCACCACAATTGCCTGTAGACACTCAGGAGCCTAGATAATGGTCCCTGGAGAATGTTGCACAAAAACGTCATTTCTCCACAACCTAGTTTTCCATGAACAACCAATTAAAGGAAGTTGAAGATAGAGTGAATGTGAACAAGATGGCAAATAAGGCTTCTTCTGGTTCTTAAATGTTATGATTTTCAGTATTTAATGAACTCCTGGGTTAGTCTCAAGAATAGAAAAAGGCAGGAGACAGCTCCTGCTCATGCAGAAACTGAAAATATTGATTTCCTCAAAAAATTGATTATACAAGTATCTATGATCTTAGTGGACTATCTTTAGAGTGATATTGCAGAATGTTATCTGTCACCTACTCATGACTTCTTCCCTCCTCTCCTCTCTCATTGAAGATTGCTGATAGTTTCAAATTGTTCTCCCACCATTATGCAGTGTAATTGCTAAACTTTATACCCAAATGGATAATGGTGTCCAAAAAGATAAAGTACCTTCCATACACCAAAAGTCATATTCTTTTTAATACAATCAGGGCCATAAGTGGCATTTTCTCTTCTAATGTAGCATCATAATTATACACATGATTTTAAGAATAATTAAATAACTGGAGACTGGTTTCTGTTACAATAATTATGGGAAGCAAAGACCTCTGACTGAATGAACCTCACTGAAATCTTTAATAAAGTCTGTGAAGTGCTATTTGTCATGCAAAGAAACACTGAGTTAAGGCAAATACCAGCTTAGGATAAAAAGAACATTAACTGTCCCTACCTTCATTATCCCAACCTCTCAGTCACTAATCACTTAACCTTTGTTGAAACCTCATTAGTAAAAAGGAGACCTGCTTACTAAGCATAATGGTAAGGTTTTAATGGATTTTAGAGATCGTTCACCATCTATGACTGAAATGCAAATTCATTTTATTTGAATATTTAAGAGTATTAATTGAGCATTTTTAATGGGTTTCAATTGTTAGAATAAAATAAAGTTCTCCAGGAGAATCTGAATTGTAAACAAATATTAAGGTCAAAGAAATTAAATAGAGAAAAAGTATTTTGGTGACATGAATTTTAGTTAGCACAGTTAGTTTTATAATACAATTTAAAAAATCTGTTTATTTGCCTTTAAAACTAACTGCAAATCTCTTCACTCAGGGAAATTATTTCCTGAAACTGTTTCACTGCCTTTAGAAACACTGCTTTTTTGGATTTATTTGGCTTAGTTTTTCTTTGTCTAAGACTAGAATGGAGTCTTGGAAGTAAGTATCTTTCAGTGGTGTTAAAAGATAAACTGAGGCATATTAAAAATTTTAAGAGTTTGAGCAAAAATCGATTTAAATTGGGCAGTACCAAACCAGAAGGGGTTAGGAGCACTCCACCAAAAGGAACTTGGGAAGAGACTTTTATAGAGAAAAAAGGGAAGCAAATGCAAGTAAATTACTGACTGGCTATAGCTTAACGCCTAGTTGGCTCTTTGTGATTGGTTGTCCTTAGGTTTCAATTTCATAACCTTGAGGCATTTATAGGATTAGATTTTGTTTCCTTAACTAGGTTGCCACAGCATTAGAGCCATCTCCATATAATGGCCTCCTTGTTTAATTAATTTAACAGTGGGCATATTTCAGTCTAGATAAAATTCGGGAAAAGAGAGAATGGATACTGAATGTTTACTCAGTAGTATCTGCCATGAGATATTTAGACAGAGAAGCATAAGGCTTACCATAGGAAGGATCCACAATTCCTTTTGACAAGGATTATGTTCTCCCACCTGTTCATCTAACTAATGTCTGTCTATTCTTGATTGTTTTGATACTGTTTTAATCTTGGATAAATATTCACAGAAGTTAGATTCTGCCCCTGCATCCTTTTTAAGACCTTCTGATACATGATAAGTGTTATCTAATCACATGACGCTGTGCACAAACTTCTATTATAGTAGGTAACATGCTCCATTGAAATAATTTGTTTTTATGTGCATTCTCCTCTACTGTGATCCCTCTGGGCATCAACCATGTTTCGTCATATAGGATGGTGCCTGGTACATATTTAGTGCTCCATAAATCTTTGTAGAATTAACAAATGAATGAATGAATAAAAGTATCAATAGAGTTCTACCATATTTCCAAATGTTTTTATTTATGAAAATTTAAATATTTATGTTCTATTTTTTCATCTCATAACTATATTTTAAAAGGTAACACACTTTTTCCTTTTATTTTCCTGAGGGTTTTACAAGGAAATTACATGCAGGATATAAACTTTTTAGAGAGAGATTTCCACAGTGGATACCCACACTGGATAGCCCAGACATAGGGAAGTGAACATGCAGACTAAAATTCCTAAAACTAAGCCAATTATTACAAGTTTGTCAAGATATCTTGATTTACCTTAGAATAAGACCTTATTACCTTCCCTCTAAAGGCAATGTGTGTTATGAGCATTTGCTATGAGTATGCATAAGTGGAAAATTAAAAAGCATACTTAAATGCAACATTATTCTACAAAAATGTTGGCAGTGCCCCACGGTTGACTGTGTATGCTATTAGATATTTCTGAGAATTTTCTTTGCCTGTGGTGAAGAATTTTCAGTAATTCCCTTCTTGGGTAAAATTAGGGCATCATCACAGAAGTAAACTCCACAATACAAACAGTAAATTTCTATTTTTCACAATAAAGTGTTCCTAGAAACCATGTTATGAAGCAAAAAGATTAAAATAGATTTTTGGGTTTCATATAGTTTTTGTTAAGTTTAAAACTGCAGTTACTTATTCATTTAAGCAAGTAACATTTTTATACGGGTTAGGCAGAATATTGACTGGGGCTCTCTTCCGGAACCAAGAGAGAATAAAACAACTAGACTGTAAAGTAGGCTAGGTCTCTCAGTAATTAATGCAGTAGAAAATCTAGTTCAAAGTCAAAAACCTATGGCATATATGACATCACTTCCCATTCCAGAGCCTATGAAGACAGGACTACTTGCTTATGTCATTCTTTCCTGCTTTACCCAGATTTAACTTTAGACTCTTTCTTTATACTGAGCTCCAGGGGGTCACTAGCACTCATTTGGAATTCTTACCAATATTACAGAAATTTAGTGTTGGCCTACTATCCTAGACTTAAGTTGTTGACTTACATAACTACAACAAGGAAATAAGCTTTTACCTGGTGACAACACCTTGAATTGTAGCCATAACCTCAGGAGAAGGAAACCAGTATCTTAAATCTAATTCATTAATTCAGATTCACAAATAGTGGCAAACATAACTTAAGCTATTATATTAAAAAAGTGGCTTGTACTAAATTTCTTGCATTGTTACAGTCCCCTAGCTCACACCATCATGGGGTATTTTAATAACAATTTAATTGAATTATTATGTAGATTTGCCAAATAATTCAGTTAAGCCAGAACCATTTACTTCAGCAGATATTTACTGATATCTCAGTGTACATATAGCCTATTAGTGGATTCTTTTAGGACTTTGAAAAAATGCTTCAGTGCTGTGCTCAAAAAGTTTACTGTTTTAATATCAAAAAGACATGTAGAGTTCTGCTCAGTAATGGTGGAGTAGCTTGTATTGGATTAACTTTACCATAGATTATAATTATAAACTCAAGACAAAAATTTTTTAAAAATAAAATGCAAGTGTTTAAAAACACAAGACAGTGGTCAAATTCAGTCAAAAAAAAAAAAAATAGAAGCCAACATTCAAAGTAAGGAAACTACAGTGGGTAAGACTTGGGTTTATGTGACTTTTTGCCTTTGGACGCTCCCAAAATAGTAGATTATCTAGTACTCAAGCAGAAACTTACAGTCTTGCTGGCTTAAGAGTCAGGGGATAAATTTCAAGGCTGCAAAAGTCCCTGAAATCTAAGGGATGAGTTCATAAGGGAGGATGTCAAATCAGGAATTCCAAAATAAATATAGATAAACAGATAAATACATACATGCATAAATACACAACACCAGAGTTCTTGACTGGCCACTGAACAGCACCTGTGTGGGAGATCCCAAGGAGCCTGGTAGAAAGCAACAACTGGAAGGCTGAAAGAACTAGGCAGATTTCAGATGCTAACCACCACAAAAGATATGGAGTTTGGAGTTGGAGTTTAACCAAGTTAACAGCATAACAGAACTAATATCAACACTCTTCAGAGGACAATAACAAAACTCAGAGTCTCTGTGTAACAGACATTGTCAGTGAAATAATCAAAGATTATTAGACATGTGAACAAACAAGAAAATTTGACCAGTAGTCAAGAGAAAAAAAAAATCAGTTAAGAGAAACCAACCCTGAGATGACTCAGATGTTAGAGTTAGCAAACAAGAACTTTAAAATACCTATGATTAATATATTCGATAATTTAAAGGAAATT
Source organism: Globicephala melas (assembly GCF_963455315.2). NCBI lineage: Eukaryota > Metazoa > Chordata > Mammalia > Artiodactyla > Delphinidae > Globicephala > Globicephala melas. Next base: position 35,534,898 of record NC_083329.1, on the reverse strand, counting down.
ACAGTCATAAGTGAAAGTATGTGGAAAATAAACAGAAAAATGAAAAAAATAACTAAATCAAAATTCGAGAACTAAAAGTATACATCTAAAGTAAAAAGGTCACTTGATGAACTTAACAGTAAATTGGAGACAAAAAAATTTTTGGAAAACTAATGGCCAAGAATTTCCTAAATTTGATGAAAATATAAACTTTTAGATACCTGAAGTTCAATGGACCAAAATAGAAACAAATTAAAGAGCACCACAGAGTCAAACTGGTGAAAACCAAAGACAAATAGGAAATCTTTAAAAAGCTAGAGAATATAGCACATAGAAGAAAAATATGAATGATGGCTTACGTCCTATAAATAATGGAAGTAATGGAAGCCAAAAGACAATAGAAAGAAAAAAATCTTGTCAAGCACAGAAGTCTCTAGACAGAGAAAATACTATTTTAAAATGAAGGAAAAATAAAGACAACAAAAGAACTCATTGACAGCAGGTTATACTAAACTAAATGCTACAGGAAATTATTCAGGCTGAAAGACATCACAATGTGTGAAACCTCAGATCTACACAGAGAACTGAAGAGCATCAGAAAAGCAAGTAAGTGGATAAATATAATGGATTATACTTTTCCTCACTGAATTTCTTTAAAGCCTTTGCTGTTTAAAGAAAACATTATAACATTGTATTGTAAGTCTCATAATAACACATATGTAATATACATGGTATCAATAGCAAAGGATAGAGTAGAAGGTTAAAAGACACTATACTACTGAAGGTTTGCATATTATCAACTCTACAGAGACTGTGATGAGTTGAAGATATATTACAACTCCTAGAGAAAACATAAGAGTAAATCCAAAGAGGTATAACTAGAAAGCCAGTAGAGGTATTATAGGTTGAATTTTGTCTAAAATTTATATTAAAGTTCTAATCCCTAGTATCTAAAAATGTGACCTTATTTGAAGGTAGGGTCTTTAGAGAGGAAATCCAGTTAAAAAGAGATTAGAATGAGCCTAATCCAACAGAATTGGTATACTAATGAAAGGGGATATTTGGAGACAGACATGCATACAAGAAGAAAGCCATGTCAATGGAGATGGCCAGCTATAAGCATTTATGAAATAAATAAGACATTTTATAGAAATTGATGAGCTGATTCTATAATTTATATGAAAATTCAAAGGACACAGAATAGCCCAAACAATCTGGAAGGACAAAACTGAAAGTCTGTCATCACATGACTTCAAATCTTAGCAGAAAACTACAGTAATAAAGATAATGTAATACTGGTCTAATAACAGGCAAATAGATCAATGGAACCTAATAAAGTCCAGAGATAGACAAATTCTTATATGGCCAATTAATTTCCCCAAGACACCTAGGTTATTTAATAACCTGGGGAAAAGAAAGTCTTTCCTAAAAAAAAAAAAGGTGCTATAACAACTTAATATTCACATGGAAAAATATAAACTGTAAACTCCACACCATAAGTAAAACCTGTTATGAGATGGACCATAAACCTAAACATAAAAGCTAAAATAATGAAGTATTTAGAGTAAAACACAGAACACTTCATTTGTGGCCTAGAGTCAGGCAAACATTTCTTAAACAAGACACAGAAGGTAATCATCATTTTAAAAATTGATACATTAGACAAATTAAAATTTTAAATGTCTGATCATTAAAAGATACCATTAAGAAAATGAATAGGTAAGGCTTACACTGGGAGACAATGTTTATGAAACAATATTTCCGACAAAGGATTTGCTTTCAGAAAATATAACTCCTATAATTCAATAACCAAAGGACAAACAATCCTATAAAAATGAGTGAAACTTGAACAGATACTTCACAAAGAAAGACACACAAATGATTAATAAGCTCAAAAATAAAAGCACTCATCATCATTAACCCTCAGAAAATGCAAATTAAGGCCATAGGAGATACCAATACACACTCAGTAGGATGGCAACAAGACTAACAAAACTGACACCAAGCAGGGCCCTCCCAGGTACAAGTCATTTCTGTGTCCCCCATTGCTTGTCTGTAGGAAATAGGTTTCATTCAGCCTCCTTGACCTCCCTTGCATTGCAAAGGGTAGATTTAAACAGTTGCTTATCAGGGAAGTGAAGGAATGCAGAAACAATGGAGGAGAGATCAAGAAACTATAGTGAAGCATGGGGCAGGGTCCTGGTTCTTCTTCAAGGAATAGACGTAACAGTATCGGAGTTCTTCTGCAGGGACTAAGGCCCCCACCCAGGTGGAGGATGGTAACTTCAGGCTGAACACAAGATTCCTGGAACAGCACCCTCTTACCTCACCACCAACCAATCAGAAAGAAGTCTGCACACAGTGGAAGGTAACAAAGATTCTGACGTCCTCCCCAAATGATTCTCCCTTTAAAAACTTTCATGGTCAAGCAGAATCTTCAGAGTCGGTTTATGAACATGAGTCTGCCTTCTCCCCAGGTGGCCGACCTCCTAAATAAAGCAACCTTTCCTTTCCAACCAACACTAGTCTCTCAATTACTGGCTTTCTAGTGGCGAGCAGCCGAACCTGAGTTCGGTAACAAAATCAAATGTTGGGATAACAGAGAAACTGGAACTCTCATATACTGCTGGTGGAAATGTAAAATAGTACAACCACTTGGAAAAACAGTTTAACTGTTTCTTATAAAGTTAAACATATACCATCCCTGTTTTCCAAGAAGAATGAAAACACATGTCCATGAAAAGACTTGTTCCAGACTGTTCGTAGCGTATATTCATAATGCAAAAAAACCCTTGTAAACAACACCTGGTTTGCAAATTGGCCCTCGTATACAGAGGGCAAGGAATGATCACAGAAAGAGGCAGCCCCTCCAGGTTGGTAGGTGACAATTTTAATAAGCAAGGAAAATAGGTACCAGGTTTGTGTCGGGCGGCTGCACGATAAGTAGAACTTCACACCTGACAACCAGAATCTTAAAAGTTTATATAGACCCCTTAACCATGTTTAATCATGTATTCAGTCCCATTGGTCTCAACAACACATTGCTCTCTCAAGTCTGTGTCTCTGAAAACAGCTCCCACCATGGGACTGGCAGGCAGAGAGTACCTTCAGGGACTGGAGAGGCAATGAAGGACCTCTGATCGCCCAGGTCCAGCTTGCAGATCAACTAGCAGTCACGTCCTCTAGACGACTTCCTTCATTAACACAGATACCCACCAGTAGGAAAATGGATTAACAAATTGCAGTATTTTTGTAAAAGGAACCCTACTCCACAATAAAAAAAAAAAATGCAATACTGATACAACAACATGGAGGAATGACAGAGCAGAAAAAGCCAGACACTAAAGAGCACACGTATTGTACGATCCTGTTTATGTGAAAGTCTAGTACAAAGTTAATCTACATTGAAAAAAAGATCAGAAAAGGGTAGCCTCTGGGGGCAGGAGTCACTGACTGAGAAGGAATTCTCTGGAATGACAAAAATGTTCTACCTCTTGATATGGCTAGCAGTTACACAGGCGTATGTATTTGAGAAAACTCATTCAGTTGTACACATTAAATTTGTGCATTTCACTGAATGTAGATTTGAAAGAAAACTGAAAGCAAAAGCAGTACTGAAAGTAAAAGATAGCCTCATAGAAAAATGACATATACACATGCTACAGACATAAAAACAAAAGCTATCAATGCAAGAATTCTACTTATAACGGCCTTGCAATCACTGTCTCAGATAATTCACACAATATGCCAGTGAATTTCTCATTTGGTTCTCCAGGGTACTCTGCGCAACGCTAAGGCAGTGTATTAAAAAAAATACCATATGGTGGATGTGTCCCAAGTCAAAGGAATGAAAATAAGCTCGTAAAATTCTCAAATTTAGTTTTTTCTCCAATACATTTTCAAAACATATGTTCTTGCTTTTAACAGCTTGCTTGAATATGCTAACAAATACCACAGTAAAACAAGACTCAGAGGGCTTCCCTGGTGGCGCAGTGGTTGGGAGTCCACCTGCCGATGCAGGGGACATGGGTTCCTGCCCCCGTCCGGGAAGATCCCACATGCCGCGGAGCGGCTGGGCCCGTGAGCCATGGCCGCTGAGACTGCACGTCTGGAGCCTGTGCTCCACGACGGGAGAGGCCACAACAGTGAGAGGCCCGCGTACAGCAAAAAGAAAAAACAAAAACAAAAACAAGACTCAGATTGTAATGGGAATATTTAGGAGTCTGATTTCTTAAATCTATGTCATCAGTTTGCTGAGGTTTTTTGTTTGATAAGGAGACCTATATTCATACTGCAATTAATAGAATCATATTTTATACTTAACAAATGTGCTTCTAATTGCTATGATGTAACTAAACATAGTAATACTCCCTAGTGTTAACAAAGGGTGTCAGAACCTCCAAGGTCGTGCACCATGAGGGCAAGTTTGAGATCCACTGTCCTTGACACTCAGGAAGGCATCATGTCTATTGACTTTACAGAGGAAAGCATCTGGAAGATACTGGGGCTTGTATTGAGCCTTAAAAGGGGGATTCCAAAAGGTGGGGAAAGACTAGGGAACTTCTAGCTGAGATTATGTAGCATTTGAGGTTAAAAGCCCAAGTTTGGGTGTGAGGTCAACATTAGCTCAAACTCTGGCAGTGGTATTTATTAGCTATGTGACCTTGAGCAGTTTTAAGTCGCACTTTTTCCATTCATAAAATGGGAAATAATACCTATTTTTTAGGGTTGTTGTGATGAGATAATGTGCATATAATGGTTGACACAAAAGTGCTCAAAATCAGTAGTTATTAAAAATTGTGAACTAAGCTACAAATATTATAAATACGCAAATCATTGTGGGATTAATTTGAGGTGACCAATTTACTTTTTTCAATGATATTTTTCTGGAAGTAAGTGAGAAAGCTATTTAGTTTTGTTTTGTTTTTTAGTTAATTTTTTATTTTTGGCTGCGTTGGGTCTTCGTTGCTGCACATGGGCTTTCTATAGTTGTGCCTAGCGGGGGCTACTCTTTGTTGCAGTGCGTGGGCTTCTCATTGCAGTGGCTTCTCTTGTTGCAGAGCACGGGCTCTAGGCACGCGGACGTCAGTAGTTGTGGCTCATGGACTCTAGAGAGCAGACTCAGTAGTTGTGGCTCACGGGCTCTAGAGCACAGGCTCAGTAGCTGTGGCGCACGGGCTTAAGTTGTTCCACGGCATGTGGGGGTCTTCCCGGACCAGGGATCGAACCCATGTCCCCCTGCATTGGCAGGCAGATCCTTAACCACTGCATCACCAGGGAAGTCCCAAGGCTACTTAGCTTTATATATGATGAGAGGAGTAATTTATAAAAGACATTGAAGGGCTTCCCTGGTGGCGCAGTGGTTGAGAGTCCACCTGCCGATGCAAGGGACACGGGTTCGTGCCCCGGTCCGGGAAGTTCCCACATGCCGCAGAGCGGCTGGGCCAGTGAACCATGGCCGCTGAGCCTGCGCTTCTCAACGGGAGAGGCCACAACAGTGAGAGGCCCACGTACCGCAAAAAAAAAAAAAAAGACATTGAAAGTTAGGGTAAGGAATCAGATTTAGACACATAAGTACCTAAAGATAAGTTTGAATATAATTTAGGACAGAGGACTCCATGCCATTTTATTTAGAGGAATATGTACCTTTTCATATGTAAAGAAAATATGTACATAAGTATGTATATAGTAGTGGGATAAAGTCTAGATATTTACAGGTATGTAGTCACTGTGCTAAGATATTCAAGGAAACAATTTATTCCAATTATATTGTGCTAACTTGCCAAGAAAAATGACTAATTTTCCAACCTGGTGCTTCCCAAGGAAAGTCTAACTTGGCTGCAGTTTTTTAATTTCTTTTATTCTGTTGACTGTATGCTTCTGGACTTCATTGTTAAGGTGTCTGTTTACAAACAGTGCAACACAAGAAAAATCCAAAAATGTTAGTAGCACACACATTTATGTATTATCTCAAGAAATAGCATCTGCTTCAGTTATGCTAATGAAATCATTCTGCAACTCATAATGGAGCTTGGTATACTATTTCCTGCATACTGAAAATAAAAACACAGCAAATTATGCTAATTTCAAACTAATTTACACCCAATGTTTCTCATTTATGAAAAAGAGCAGTTAGCTGGCTTGTTCAATGATAAAGGCAATACCTTTGTCACTTGGTGTCATCATTTTTCTAACAATTTCAGTCTAGGAAAATGATTAGACTACAGCCCAGAAAATAGCCATTAGGATATTATTATGCATAACACATCTTGAACCAGTGAAATAACATAAAATTATGTATTTTGTTAATAGAATGACCTACTTCTACATGACCAGACTGCTGCTTGACTTGGTTTTCCATATTTCAGATGGTCTTCTCATTTGCTAGTTCCTTCATCTTTTTTCCTAGATGTCTGGTTACTACAAAGGCTTGAAGCCATCCTCCTTTGCCTTAGGAAATAGGTCAGAAAAGTTTCAATATGTCAGTCCCCTCGCAATGCCCATAGTTAATGTCTACATGGTCTCTTCTTTGAGCCACACCAAGCATAAGTCCAAAACCACAGATACCATCAGAGAGTTCACATTCCTTGTGTTGATACTCTAACGGCCATTGGAAACGCCATGAAAACTAATATGCCTCAATCAGTTTTTGCTCCAAGGAAGAGCTCTTCTACCTTTCATGCAACAGGGCCTCCAGACCAATTTAATTTGGTCCAGTGACTGAGTCCCTAGCTCCAGGGAAATCCCTGGCCCAACAAATGAGTTTTCTCAGGTTGCCTTCCACCCCAAGCCCCAGTCGTCTCTTTGCTCACCATTACACAAGAATTGGGTAACCTTGAGACAAACAAATAAATTAGAGAAGCATTGCTGGGATGGAGAAGAATGGTAGCTTCAGGAGAGAACTGGATGGGTCCCTCATCGCCTCAGGTTAAAGCTAAATTCCATTACAGCGCAGGAGGTTTCCCCCCATTTTGGCACCTACCTACCAGGGCAGGGTCACTTCTTATGATTCCCTTTTTCTCACACTAAATTCCAGCCACACTGAATATCTTTGGCTCCTTCTCAAGTATAGTACCCTCTTTTCTGTGACTTTGTTTTACTATTTGCTCTTAGAACTCTCCTACATCTCACATATATACCTCCCCCCATTTTACTCAACCAGTTTCTATCTATCCCTCAGACCTCAGTTTAGCTGCAGTTTTTTCAAAGACTCCTTTCTTGATGCTCTTAGATTCTCTTTAAATGACATTCCTAGGGACTGCCACTGCATACTCTAATCCTTCGAGAGTTAATAAATGAGGTCCCAGGAAGAGAAAATAACACAGAAAACACTGCATTTCTATAATTAAAGTAAAATAGAAATATTATAAACAAAGGTCTTATCCTTCCACAGCCTGAATCCATTCTAGGGAAGTTAGGTCCGATCCACAGAGTATAAAAATTGGGTGACATTAAATAAAGGTTTCTGGCTTCTTTTTTTTAAAAAGTCAGAACATCTGGCAACACTACTCCTATGCTTCAACATGCCAAAAATTAACTGGGGAGCAGCTAACCCCTTTGAGAGGGCATATGGGCTTCAGTTCACCATAATCTCCACCACTCAGTGGCCACTGCCTGACTCACTTATTTGTGCTGCCCACTGGACCTCTGTAAGCATGTAAACTTGCAACCCTGAACAGAGACTGAGATAGAAAAATCTCCATGTTTATGTTGACAATGTGAGATCAAGGGTGAGATAAAGAAGAAAAAGGACTTGTGTTAGGAGATTTAAGGATTGAAGGAGGAATAATGAAAATTAACAGGAAAGGAGGGATACATCTCCAGTTTTTCTTCTTCAGTAACCTCAGTTCTAACTAGCTTGCATATGGCTTTTTTTTTTTAAACCATCGGACAGGAAACTAAGGCAGAATGGTAAATACCATGCATTTAATTAAAACTCTGCGTATCTAGGTAGACCAGTACCTGGATACAGGTGGTGACTGGGCCACAGTGTCACAGAGCTGAATTTCTAGTGCAAAAGCCATCATTCAAGGATGTGTTTCAGGGACTACAATCTGATGCCCTATTCTGCCCTGGCAAACAAAATGGGTGGTTCATTTATCCCCAGGCAATGAAGAAGGCATGAGCCCAGTGAGAAAATCCAAAAGGAATGGTCCACAAGAAACCAACTCCTATACTTCATCACTTTTGTTCCTTTCAAAAGTCAAAGTATCCTTTAGGGTATGATCTACATTTCTGGAGATTAATGAAAATACATTACTTCTAGGAGATGCAAATTTTCACTTCAGTGTTATAGGAAAAGAGCGACACTTTAGACCATAAAATATGCATTTTATCCTTTGGTGAGAAAGACTTTTAAACATGCCCTATGATCCAAAATATAAATAGCTTCATAAAACTGCCCTAGAGAAGATGAAAAGGTTGCAATTTTAAGAACAAAATCTCTTGAGGCATTCAATGGCCCACAAAATGCAATTATTGACCATAAGATTATGTTCTTCATGATACTTAGGGATCCTCTAGAACGTCCTTTTCCATACAGGTGAACGAAGCTACTCGACATTGCGTTAGTTTCCACTGCTGTAAGAATCTTCAGGGCTTAAAACAACACTAATTTATTATCTTGCATCTCTTGAAGTCAGAAGTCCTAAAATCAATGTATTTGTAGAGCTGCTTTCCTTCTGGATGCTCTAAGGGAAAATCCATTCCATTCTTTTATCCAGCTGCTTAGGTCCCTTACATACCTTAGCTCATAGAGCCCTTCCTCCATCTTTAAAGCCGGCAGTATAGCATCACCCTCTCTCTCTAGGACTCTGACCCTCCTACCTCCCTGTTATGGACCCTTGTGATAACACTGGCCCACCCAGATAGTCCAAAATAATCGCCCCATCTCAAGGCTCTTAATCAGCAAAGCCCCTTTTTCCATGTAAGGTAACATATTCATGGGTTCTGGGGATTAGGACATGGACATCTTTCGGGAGGTGGGGGGGCATTTATTATTCTGCTACAAGACACATTGATTGGAGTTGTCAGTTAGAAATCCTGGCAGTAAGGAAGGTAATTGGAGTAAAAGTACATTTAGGGAGTTCTCAAGGTGGTTTCAGACAAAACTCAATCACATAAGAACATTCTATTCTGCTATAATTTTATATTTTTAATCTACTAATATACATATTTCAAATAATTGTTCTTAGAAACATCTTTTTTTGAACCTCGTAGATGCAAATGAGATCAAATTTTTTAAATGGGTAAATATTTAATGAACATTGTACTAAGATTTTTGAGCAGCATACTCTCATTAAATACTTAGGTATTTTAAATAATACAAAAAACATGGAGCTATTGTCTAAGATAGTGGTTGTATTTAATATGCCATGTGGTTAAATGAGAATGCAAACTTATAGTCCCTGATGGGAGAACAGGACCTTCAGATACAGTTAAGATTGCTCTTGTGCATAAAGTAACAGTAATAACTAACATTTATTAAGTGTTTACCATGTTTCCTATGCAGTGATTCCCTACAATGACACATATTTTACAGATGAGGAAATAGGCACAGAAAAGTGACTTATCCCAAATTTTAAATCTACCAAGCGGTGTCTGTTTGAACCCCGGTGATCTGCATTCAGAGTCAGACGTTAGAAAAGTCTAAAAGTTTTTGTTACCTAAGGAAGTAAATTTCAGGAAGAAACTAGAGAAGGGTAGAATATTTTGGAGATTCTCTATGCAAATCAAGATATACAGTTTGTACTAATTTTCTTCATATTAACCCAGAAACCTGAAAACATTATTATTTGGATTTCTTCTAATTTGGAATTGATAGAGTTGACTATGCACAGGTTAAAAACACTACATTTGTTGATGAAATACAGAGAAAGGAGGAAAAATGAAGATAGTACTTTTCATATATATATTCACACACACACTCGTTTAAAAAAAAGTAAAACAAAGACAAACAACTCTGTGCTGATAAAAAAAAAAAACTCAAAGGAGTACTTTCCACTAAAACATTTGTTTCAAATTCTCCCACTCACCTCAAAGATCATGACCAAGACACCCTATGCCTTCCTGAAGCTGATGGTTAAAACTCCTCAAGGCTACAGGAATGGGAACTGTTAGATGAAGAAGGATCGGAGCTTGAAACAAAACTCCTTGGGCTCAAAACGCTTGTTCTCAGTGCCCCTGTCTCACCTTCCACACAAACTTTGCTACCTACTACTTTGCATCCAAATCTTTTGTCTTTTTAATTTCCTGAAAAAAACATGGAGTTGTTGTATCCAAGATGGCAGCTTCTTCACACAATATTTTATGATGAAAATTGGTATTTTGTGGTTGGTTATAGATAACTCCATCCCTTTCTCTCTGAAGCAGGCGATGAATACACGCACATACACAGTCAAGAAGAAATAAATAATACAGAGTAATACAGAGGGATCACTCACCTCCAACAGGCCCAAATTAAAATGACATAAAGCTTATCTAAAAAAGTGAATGTAAAACACCATAAAACATTTCTTACATTGTAGAGCTAACGGAAGACAACATTTGAAGCTGGGAGGTGTTTCAGAGGCCATCTTGACCACCCCTCATATTTTCTTATCGAGGAGATGGAAATTCAAGAGGGGAAAAAATAATTGCAAAAGAGTCATCAGAAGAGTCTGTGCTGAATTTAGACATCATCGCTGACACTGGCTCACATTCATATCTTAATAATGACAACTTCATCATAACAATGGTAATAACAACCAATATATTTGAGTATTTCCATGTGCTAGGCACTTCACACACATTAGTTTATTTATATTCCCCAAACCCCTTAGAAGTTAGGTTTTGTTAGCAAGTGCCTGTTCAAGGCACTTACAGAAGGCCATTTTTAAGACATTTATATTGCTTTGTCAGTCCTCACTGACAAAGGACCTCCTTTGTCAGGTCCTCACAAATAGAAATCCATCTGTAGTGACAATGACAGCAAATTCTCTGCACTGAGGCCTCATCCTTTTTCTGTTCACTGGGCAGCAAGATAGTAGAAAAGAGACATACACTATTTTACTGAAAGGCACTTTTTCAGGGTAGTTTTGGTTTGCAGTTTCAAGAACCATATGAACTACTTATTATAGACTTTCTAAATAAGTCCTTCTTGAGGCTTAAAGACTTTCAGTCTACTCACATCTTTATGGCAAAGGCATTTCAGAATAATAAATCATTTTCTTTTAAAAGACATCATAAAGCTAAGTATATTCGAAATTATATTGGCTTAACGATTTAAGTGAGGTGATTGAACAGGGAGGTTTTGGCCTTCGGGAATATGCATCTATAAGTATGTAAATCGGCTACAAAGATTATTATTTCTATATCCAAATCTTGGAAAATGCCCTCATGAAGGCAGGTGTGCCTCGCTGACCACAAGAAGACAAAGGACACGACTAAAGGAACTGCTGGCCTTTCCCTAACTCCAGGTATTTGCCTGAGCCTCCTTAGCTATGTACAGTGTGTCCTTAACCTCCAGCTGCCTGTCCCACCTAAAGGCTCACCTTCACTTTGAAGTGGAGTCCATATGGCCATAGCAGCTCTAGCCCCACATGTTGATGTTTCTCGGAAACTACGTCTGAGCACCATCCTCCAACTTTGGGCTCTTTCATCTCAGGGAGAGCAATTTAAAAAGTATGTATCAGAGGCTAAAATACAATTGACGCTTGAACAATGTGGACGTTGGGAGCACCTCCATTCTGTGTAGTCAAAAGTCTGTGTATAACTTCTTTATCCAAAATGACCATTGATAGATGAATGGATAAAGAAGATGTGGTACATATATACAATGGAATACTACTCAGCCGTAAAAAAGAATGAAATAATGCCATTTGCACCTACTTGGATGGACCTAGAGATTATCATACTAAGTGAAGTCAGTCAGAGAAAGACAAATACCATTATATCACTTATATGTGGAACATTAAATACGACACAAATGTTTGTTTCATAGATAAGTTCAGACTCACAGACATAGAGAACAGACTTGTGGTTGCCAAGGGGGAGGGGGGTGGGGGAGGGATGGAGTGGAAGTTGGGGATGAGCAGATGCAAACTATTATCTATAGAATGGATAAACAAGGTCCTACTGTATAGCACACGGAACTATATTCAATATACTGCAATAAACCATACTGGAAAAGAAAAAATGTTTTTAAATCTGTGTATAACTTAGTCAGAACATCCGTCTCCAAAGTTCCTAGATATGTTGTTCCCCAACAGTAAATTCAAACAACTGCAGATCATGTAGTACCGTAGTATTATTGAAAAACATCCGCATATAAGTAGACCCACACAGTTTGAACCCATGTTATTCAAGGGCCAACTGTATATACTTGTCTCAACAATTCTAAAAATTTCTGGTAGGAAAATGTTTAGTGATGGATATATTCAAAGATTTAGTTACAAGATTGTTCCTCTGAGTTATTTTTAAATGCCCAACAATAGAGGATTATTTACTTATTCAAAATGTTGTTACAAATGTCCATGGCATAATGTCAGTGAAAAGCACAGGTTCCAAAGGGGAAGTACATTTTGATCCCATTTTTATGTCTGTGCACACAGACACATACATGCACACACACACACACCTAGGTATAGGAGGGGAATATAAGTATTTCCAATTTTCCTTTGTATGTATTTTCTATTGTTTTCTATAATAAGGTTTTGTAATAAACAATGATTTTTAATTGTTTTTTAGTTTAGGTATAAACAATGAAAGAAAGAGCATAGAAACAAGGATAAAAATGAGAGTGAGTAAAATACTTCACCTCCTTGAGGTCATTCTCAAATGTCACCTAACCAATGTCAGCTTCCCTGGCTCTCTTTTTAAAATTGCCACCTCCACCCTTGACACTCAGTCTTCCCCTCATGCTTATCTCCATAGCACTTCCTATCATATCATCTAACATGTAATATTTTTATTTTTTACTTTGTTTTTACCTTTTATCCCCATAGTTCAGCTCCTGGAGGGCAGGGACTTGGTTTTGTTCACTGCTACTTCCTTGGTGGTTCCTAGAACAGTGACTGACCCTACATGACTGATATTCAAAAAATATCTGTAGAACACCCAACTATAAAGGAATGGCTCAGACCAGTAGCAAGAGTCAAGGAAAATAGATTCCCTAATGAGCAATTATTGTAAAAATGCTTAAAGCAACAAAAAAAAAGGGATGTGGGGAGAGGTAAACTATATTCAGAGCAAGGAGATAAAAATTTGATAGGCCACTGATTAAGATAGTGCAGGGTTAGATGATAAGAAAAAATAATCAAAACTTTTCACTTGTTACCTCACTACTGTCTTCTTTAAAGGATGATAGTGAGAAAGGTAGAACTAGCACTGAAATAAGGACACTGAAAAGGAAAGTAAGTGAGAAGGATATAAAAGAGTTCTGGTTGCTCTACATGAGGTCTGGCTTCAGTGACTCTATCGCTGTTTCTGGGAGGACTTCCATCTGGCTTTAGGTATCCATGACATGCTGGGTTACCTTGTTGTAACATCACAATTTATTGTACTTAATTACTGCTCATTTAGAAGGTCAAAACTTTGAGCATAAGCATTGTACTCTCTGTTCACTGTTGAAGCCTCAGTGCCTATCCTACCACAAAGTTCCCAATAAATGTGTTTTATTAGTTCCTTAACTACAAATCAGGGTACTAAGAAAACTTGCAAATTAGTATATTGATCCACTCAAAGGGAACATTAAAAATCAGAGGACTAGAAAAGGAAAAGATAGAGAGCAGACAATTGCCTGATTTTTTACAAAAGTAGAAGAAATATTTGGTAAATCGTTCACTGATGTATTCTGTTGTTGATCTCAGGCCAAATTCTATACTGAATAACTGAACGGAGAGCTGTGATCAATAGGGGTCATCAGGGGTTCACCTAGAAATGCTCTTGCTGGGCAGCCAGATTTTCTTGTCTAGGGTTAGTAAACATTTTAGAAAACCACCAGAAACTTTCAGTTTCTGCAAGGCATTGAACAAGGGCTCATATGATATCTTTATTGACAGTATCCTGCATATAACAGATACTTCATGAAAGTGTACTAGGCAAATGCTTGCAAAGAGTATTAACTGAACCATTTTTCTTCCAACATTTTTTGTGATTTTTTTCCTTTCTTTTATTAATCCATGTTCCTCTACCTTAAGGCACACATTTCTTCTTACCTGCCAGGAGCGCTAACCCTTTGTTGAAATTAAAGTACTATGGTGCACCTGGGATAATTACAGGATTGGTTTCATCTATCAATTTTGCCTTGGAGAAGACTGAAACAGGTCAAGGGAAGCAATGAAGTAGATGCTAGAGGTCAAAACTGGGAGCTCTGTCTTGATCTTTTTCTTGCATTCCTTCTGAGTCAAATCCCAGCTGCATCCCCAACACCCTTTGCTACCCTGGTATCTGCATAGGAAAAATATCAATCTGATAAATTTATAATACTAAGATGTTGAGGACTGAATGCTCTATCACCACAAGGCTTTTATATTAAAGGAAGATATCAGAAGGTAACTGACCTATAAAAGGTATAGACAATGATGTGCACTCACACACACTCAAACTCACTTCCTCCCATTTTCTGATACATACAAATGCTCCGGGCATGTCTACAGAAACATACATACACATCACTCACACCCATGAAGTGACACTGGAGCCCCGCATGAACTCTTTCTCCTTTAGCTATGCAGGCTTGAGTAGAAAAGCACTCGAATGGGAGTGAGAAGGCTTGGATCCTTGTCGTAACTCTTCTACTATAAAGATGTGTAATTCTGAGCAAGTCAGTTCTCTCCCTGGGCTCTAGTTTCCTTATAAAATGAAATGGCTTTAGCACAAGAAATTAAGTGCTGACATTGCTTTTGGAAGGCTGAAGGAGCAGGCTCCCGGTCAGCCTCTTGGAAAGTCTCCAGACCAGCACAGAACTGACCCCCTAAAGAAGCTGCTACCTCTGAGGTCACCACTGGAGTTATGCTGGCCTGCATCTCACTGTGCAGCATTCACTCACTGCACAGCAGCCTATCAATACCGGCCAAGCTGCATAACTGACACCCAGAACAGCAATCCAGAGACTGCAGTCAGATGCCCCTAAACCCACTAATTATTGACAGCCAAAAGACTAGAAAATGAACTTTGGAGACATCTGTTGGAAAAATCACATTCTTGTTGGCTAGCACATACAACCAGAAGCTAGAGATAAGAAGCCTCTTCTTCCATTCTCTCTTCAAATCTCACAGAAGGGACATTTGGTGAAATCTATGTCAAATCTGGATCCTTAGTTGCAAGGAAATCTTGGGAAGGCAGGTTTTAGCTTCCTAACTTCTGTGATATAAATGAGCACATAGTAGAGATTAAGACAGAATACTGAATGCTAGAAACAATATCCTGCACTGGTATGTTCTGAAAATGCAAACAGCTGTTTCAGGAGCTAGTGAGTTCCCATCACTGGAGATGTACAAGGAGACACCATATAAACTACTGTCAGGAATGTTGTAGATGAAACTGTTTTTGACCAGTAATCTGCAGACCTTGCTGCATATTTTAATCCACTGGCCTCATTTCCAAAGATTCTGGTTCAGTGGTTCTCTGGTTGGTCCCAGGAATCCATGTTTTTTAAATTCTTCCACATAGATTGTGAGGTACGGCTGGACTTAGGGACACTTGACTACAATGTCTAAGATCATTTCCAGCTCTGCATATTTTTAAGTCCTCGAATCTAGACCTTTAGGACTATACAGTTGTACGTGCCACACACTTCTAATACAGGAATTCAAATGTTACCTTCAGGTGAATACAGATCCTTGAGAAATCACAGGCTGTAAACTGGGATGTTATTCTGTTACCTTATTTGAAAGGAATCTGGTTATCAACTATTTTGTGTAATAGTAACTGGTGCCAAGGATATTCTAACTGAAGGCATTCTTTCAGATGAAGAATTCATGACTATAGCATCCTGAGGTAATTTTTTTTTCCTTAGAGGATTTACAGGCCAATAGAATACAGAAAAGAATGTTGAGCTGTTCCTATGAGAAAGGCATTTTAAGATTTTTTTTTTTTTTTCCTTTGTGGTGAATTAGCTCAACTGGATGGTGTCTGGGGATTTATCCTCTGCACAAATGCCAAATCCAGTGCCCTTGTATGCTTACCCTTGAAGGGTTGATAAATGTTTGTATTTGTTGTTCTCCTCAGCCAAACAGGTTTTATTACTGGTATTATAATCAGTGACCCAAAATTATTATTTTATCAAATTTACAGCTAAAATCCAGATTTGTTACACTATGATAAGTATCAGGATTTTTGCTGTGATTGCAGGTCCTGGTGTAGTAAACATATGTAACATGAAGGCACGGGTTACAGTCTATATACCAGAGAGATTTATATGAAATTTTAATTTTAGGAAGAAAGCATGCAGTTGGCGCCATGCTGGGGACTGAGGGCATAGACTAGGAGCTTGGAGGTACCCAGAAACAGGAAAATTGGCTTCAGCCTAAAGAGAGTGTTCACAGTTTGGATGGAAAAATGAGAGATAGGCCTGCAGTTGTAGTTTTTGCAACTCTATTTTTGATCCTATATCCACAAAAAAAAACAAAACACAAGTTTTATATTCATAAGGCAAAATACACTTCAGCCAAAGAAAAGCTTTGATTCATTAATGTTTGGTGATGGGTAATATAAAGTTATGCTGAAGTTTATAACTACATCTGAGTCTACATCAGGCTACCGATTTTCTTTTCCTGTCTAGTTTCTTTATGCTAATATCATACCCTAATGATGACTGTCTTATTACTCTACTTGTTCTTTCAGAATTTTTCAAACTATGTGAACCACATATTATACTTCGTCTTATCAATTTTTAGGACGCAATTATTAAGATGTGAAGAAAATAAGGTGGAAAGAAAAGTTTGTCCAAATTGGTGAGAATAATGGCCCTCAAATATGCATACACCTTAATCCCTGGAACCCATGAAAGACCATACTATTTGGCACGGCAAAGGAATTATGAGAATGTGATTAAGGGTATGGGCCTGAGATGGTAAATTTATCCTGGATTATCTGATGGGCCCAATCTTTCACATGAGTTCTTAAAAGTCCATAACTTTTCCCATCTGAATGGATCAGAAAGATGTTACAGGAGAAGGTCTCAATCATCTGCCATTGCTAGCTTTGAAAGTAGAAGAAAGGGATCGCAAGTCAAGAATGCAGGCCACATCTAGAAAATGAAAAAGGCAAGTAAAGGGATTCTCCTGTAGAGCGCTTAGAAAGGAATGCAGCCCAGGCAACATCTTGATTTTAGTTGAGTGAGATCTGCATTGAACTCCTGCCCTACAGAACAGTAAGGTGCCAAGTTTGTATAATGAAGCCACTAAGATTGTTGTGATTTGTTATAACAGCAATAGAAAACTAAAACATCCAATATCTTTCCTGTCCATGATTGTTCCTGTTTCATCACAGAGTAGCAGGGGCTGGTAACTTCCCAATAATAATCAACAAAATAGTTTAAGCTTTTAAAGAAGTTTAGATGAAGCAGGAAGGACATGAAGTTTGTAGCTGAAGCCATGACTCAACAAATAGCAATGTGACCTTGAGAAAACTCAACTTTTCTGAGGTTTAATATTATCTCAGATACTGAGAATAATAAGACTCGCTTATTTTAGAGAATAGTTGAAAATATCAAATTTGAAAAGGGATAAGAACATGCTTTATATATATTATACTCTATAAAGAACCATACTGCTCATTTTTTTCTCCAAGGAAATATTTATTTCCACTATAACATTTATAGTCCAACTTATAGGAGAAATAATTGTCTCCCAATATCCATTCTTTCTTTCTGCTCCTGTACTACAATCTCCCCGTTTTCAGCTGTGACTATGGCAATCAAGCCACACACTCCAGCTTCCTTTGTAGCCAGGGATGGTCATGTGGCTACGTTCTAACCCATGGGACATCAGTGACAACTGAAGTATGCAAGTTTTAGCTGATTCCCTTAAAAGGAGGATGTTGCCCTCTGCTTCTTCCTTTCCTGTTCCCAGAGGCTGGAATGGCTGTGGCAGCACGAAGACAGCACTCATCATATCAATGAGGGCATCATGCTGGGTCAGGGTGCTCAACAACACAGCCACACCTATTCATTTATATATCATCATTGCAACAGCAGAGTAGAGTAACTGCAACAAAAAACACAGGATCTACAAAGAAAAGCTATTTACCATTAGCCCTTTACAGAAAAAGCTTACTGGACCCTGCCGTAGGTAATAGGAGATCAGTGAAAGAGATGAAATCTGGGTCTTTGGACAACATCCTAGAGCAGAGAGGTCTCTTCCCCTCTGACTACCTACCGGCTTGGATTTTTATGTGAACCAGAAATAAACTTTCTATATTGTTTAATACACTATTTTATCAATTACAGTGGGCATAGTAAACTAGAAATAGTAATAGGAATAATGCTGATGATGAAAACAGTTAACACTTATATGGTGCTTACTACATTCTAGGACTCTTCTAGGTATGTGTGTGTATTACATATATGCACACATTTCATGCTCATGATAATTCTATGAATTATTATTTTTTATTCCCACTTTACAGATGAGGAAACTGAGGCCCAGTGGTTAGGTAACTTTTCCAAGGTCATACCAAAAAAGTGATAGAACCGGGATTTAGACACTACTCATTCAGCACTAGCATCTCTGCTCTTAACCGTCTATTAGATTCCCTCTTGGTTGATCACAGCTGTTTCATTTTGACTGAGAGCAAACTTTTAGTCAATCCTCCTCAAACTTATTTTTTTTTTAAACAGGAGTAAACAATAGCTTAACCCCAAAATATTGACAAGTGGTGGTTAGGGTTGGGAATATATAATAAATAGCAATTTGTTTTTTTAAAATAAAATGTCCCTTTTATTGTATACCTCATCTTCAGATTTAGAAATAGCTTAAAGATTTTTAATTATAGAAATATTATTTGAATTGGGATCATCTATTTGGAAAAAAAGAAATGCAAAGCATGGTAAAAGTTCAAAGTGATAAAATGAAGCCTGAGAATTCATAATTTAAAAAAGGAGGTGGGAGAGGGACTTTAAGAAACGGGGAACCTGAAATCATTGTGTCCTTACCAGGTGCTAGAAAGACAACAGAATACTCGTTTTCGTAACTACCTATAAGACTTTTTAAATTGGAAAATGAGATTCAGGAAAATTAAGTTAGCTGCTCAAGGTCACAGAAATCGTCAATGAAACTCAGATCTTTGCTACCCCAAGCCAAGCTTCTTTGTGCTATGATATCCGCAAGAGAATAAAAACAAAACACCCTAGTCATTCCAGGCAAGACGAAGTTTAAGATTGAGATGGGCGCTTATCTAGAGCTTCTGTGAATGATCAAGCAGGCACTTCAGAAAGCCACAATGCACAAGACTGACCCAAGACTGATCAAATATTTACAGAAGAAAAGAGGAAAGAAAATGGCCAAGTGCTGATGGCATGGAAGAAAGCAAAGTCAGTTAAAAGTCAGAGCCCCATGATGGGTACCAGATCATGAAAAAGAAAAGTTACATCTGTGAGGACACTGTTGAGCATTAAAGAAACTCACTCTCCCAGCTGGCGTATGTATTTTCACTACCAAGGAGGAGATTAGTTGCGGATAAGCTCTTTATTATTGATTTCCCCGAGCCTTGAAGTTCCCCTAAAGATGGAGAATATGATAAGATGAGCTTCATTACAATTGTGAGGTTAAATGCAAGGCACTGTGGTCGCCTCAGTCAACTAAAAAGAAATGGCCTGTATAATTAACTCGCTGTATAATCTTATTATCCCTTAGCTCCATACTGCCTAGAATTAATCAGTAAGGAGAGATAAAGCATTATTATCCTTCAAAAATGAATTTGAACCGTGGACTCAGAAAGGCCTTTTGGAGATCATCTATTCATTTTATACATAAGAAACCAACATTTCCAGGGAAGACTTGGGTGATATTGTGCTTTCTTGGTCTTAAAGCATGAAATGAATCTCTGTTGCCAAAAGCACATTTCAAAACTCATGACACGGTTGTATGCTGCCTGGAGCTGATTTCGTTTGAGCCATAGATCAGCATTCTGGGATGTTCAGGAGGAAAGATTTGTATATAATGTATACAACTTCCACATAAGTAAACAGATTAGTTTCTGCTTGGTGTGGTCAAAGAATAGGAATTGGTGTAGAGTGATGTGGGCCAAGAAGTGGCTGGAAAAATAAGCCGTGTCCTGGTTACCAGGTGCACTGTAGACCACAACTGGGAGGGTGGGCTGTTTTTCTAAGTACAGTTCAGGTCCCTGGAGGAGTTTTGGCAGAAGCATGACATAACTAATTTCAGTCACTCATCCACTCATTCATTTTGTAAGCAAGCATAGTTTTAGGCTCTCAGGAAACAGTAAGATACATTCCCTGCCCAAGAGAACCTCAAAGTCTATTGGAGGAGACAAAGCTATATAATGTAATACAAAGTAGCACTAAAGCCTGGAGAGGCAGGAGAAAGTCTATAAGGAATGGAAGGGTTATATGTGTTCTTCAGCCAGAGAAGTCTAGTTTTCAAAATGATTTCATATATGAACTCTCATTTCATCTTCATAGTAAAACTGGGACGTACAGGTCTACCCTCACCATTTACGAAACTCATACTCAAGTGAGCTGAATGACTGAGAGACCAGACCTCAAGGACATCAGAGTCTAATGCCAAACCCAGACTCTGACAGTAGCAGCTGCTTCCAGTTGCGTATTGAGAACTATTATATAGCACTATGGAAACTCAGTAGGAAAGAATTTTGTGATGTATTAGTGTATCCAGAACAGAATGATAGCACATTCCTATGTTTAGGAGAGAGACTACTGAAGGAAAATGCAAGAAAGAAAGACGCCTTCTAGCTAGAGCACGTCAACAGATCATTCAGAGTTCCATAAACAACTTTGAAACTTCACGTTTTCTCATCATTTGGGAAGTAGACACTGGACGTTAAGTTTTTACCTTCTAATGAAATTACATCATCGTGGCACTTCAACTCAGCTTCCAAACGAAGAAATATCTTCTATCACTGCTATTCTTTCTTGCTTCCTTCAGCATTTTTTTTTTGAGTTCAAAGTTCTGAAGGAGGAGATTCATAAACAACTAACTAAATTAGTGATGATAAAAATGTTTTCTCATAGAGTTGTTGTAAAGATTAAACAAGAAAACGCCCCTGTATTTGGTTGCAGGGACATTCTGGGAATTTTGGAGACTTGAAGCCCAGCCACCCTCTCAGGACAACTCCAGTGGACTGCTTCTACTACAGCAGACAGTTGCTGGAGTTGGAAATTGAGTATGGCTTGGAGGGAGGGTGCAGGGTCCAGGATCCAGACACAGAGGTCGAACTTTCCCACCTCTGTGCTGCAGGAGAGCGTGGACCCCAGTGCAAGCGAGACCTGGGGTGATCAGCAAGAGTTTCCTGGAAAGAACTTGTCCTGTAAACTCTGAGGATTCCAGGGAGGAAGGGCAGAGCTGGCCTACATGAACACTCTGGGAAGAATTCTGGTCTTCAGGGACCTTCAGAGCAAATAGGAAGTAAGCTGAGTTCTCTATATAATAAACCTGGGAGAATGCAGGACTTTATAGCTGATGGGAAGGGAAGCAAAGGGGCCTGTGTCAGATGCCTTGAGAGGAGACTGACAGAACAGAATGCTTGCTAATGCAGCTGGCACTGTCCAATAGGCAGCCAGCCCCAAGACGTAGCTTCTGCTGGGCTTACTAGCATCACTAGCATGACTGACCAAACTGTTTACCTGAGCCTCAGGTCATTTTCCTTTGTGTCACGCACTAACTCAGCTTGAGAGGAGGAAAATAGAGAGATGTAGAGACAATCTACAGCAGGGGACTCTTGGGAAAACAAAATTACTGAAATAGATAGTAGTTGCTTAAAAAGATTAATAAATGACATTTGATCACAACACAAATAACTTACCGAATCTATGAAACATTTTTATCATAAAAAAGTTTAGTAGATGAACTGAATAGGTTCATGATATTTTCAGATAATGACAAAAATCAGCATTTATCACCCCATTTATGTAAAACTATGGGAAGGAAAGAAGGAAAGAAAAGAAAAAAATCCTCATCATAATCTTAAAGGTAGTTTTCTCAAGATAACCTGAAAAGGAGATTTATGCTTCCTTTACATTTTTATGTACCATACGAATTATATCAAATAATATATAATCAAAAACATATAAGCAAAATTATATTTTTCATGAATAAAAAGTCCAATAGTATTAGAATTACAAGCGCTACTGTAGTCCATAGAACAGAAGACATGAAACGATAAGTAGTAAGATAGTTTGGCTTACTACAAAAGTAATCCTTTTCTCAAAAGGACTGGATCTTACACCCATGCACTGATGAGCAGCTGAACAGAGAGGCTGGGGGGGGCAACACGGTGAGCCAGCGGCAACGATAGGACTCCCCCTTCACCCCACTTCACTCCCACCACCTCAGTGGGACCACTTGTCTCAACCCTCAACTGCAGCTTACTGCAAACATGCATCCACTGATTCACACACACGTTGTGCACGTATTTCACAGTGAGCTTAAGAGAGGAAAGACTGTTTCAGAATCTAACTTTGTTGGCTATTCAAAGTAAGAACCACTGCATAAATCATAAGAATTAAACTTTATTTTTAAAAGGTTATCAAAATTTACAACTTATGAATGTATATCACTGATTGAATTCGGAACCAAAATTGAATGTGACCAATCAGAAATTAGCAATTCCCCCCCGATATGCTGCTCATGCACAGAGATGCTTATTTCTGCCCACCCTCAGAATTGAGAGACTGAACTGTGGTGGCACTGAATGACGCACTTTATAAGCAATAGAAATAAATCGAAAAAGAATTGCCAGTAATTACTGGGACTAATACTAATTAAAAATGTCTCTAAATGGAGGTAAGACAAAGGCATACAATTTGAATGAGATTATGCAGAAAGCCAAACTCTACTTGGGAAGATTACAATTTGCCTCAGATCAATTGATGGCAAAGAGCCCACCGGTCCTCAAGCTGCACCTACCTTTAATTGATGGCCAAAGAATACTTAGCTAGAGAAGCATCCAGCAAACTTCCCCTCCCACAAACGGGAAGCGCGAGATGTCACTCAATTATCAGCAGATATTTCTGCAAAATACTTTAGAGGAGAAATGCCCTTCTTACCTTCTACTCAGTCAGAGACATATTTATAGAGCTAATATTAGTGAAAATAATGAGAGTATTAGAGACAGCATTTAAAGTCTGAACTTGAAACAAATACAGACCAAGATGCTGAAAACTCTGCATTATTTGATTAAGGCCCTGATATAAAAGCTACTTCAGCACAGAAAAGTATGGGATGCACAGAATTGTGTATCTTATTTGTGATCTATCGTGACTATCTTCTTATAAAAGATCTTCCCTTGGCTGTGGCGAACACCTTCCTTGTAGTTTCAGTGTGGTTGACTTTGCCTCTCACCTTTCCACAGGTTATTCATCCTGGGATTAGCCAAAGAGTACTTCACGCATCTGACCATGCTGATCAGACCACTGTGGCCCCATTAGATCACCTCTAAGGCTTGTCATGTAGGTAACTAAAGAGAGAGCATCAGTCTTGTTCTGGAGTCAAGAGCTCTAGGTACCATCTAAATCTTGAGTTTCTGGTCACTATCATTCCTGCTTTCTGGGAAAAAGGAGCTCATAAAAACAAAGCCCATACTGAGAAAAAGGAAAGACAAAGAGGGAGGGAATCAGGAAAAGAGGAGAGAGAAGCCAGAGAGGAAGGAAACAAATGGAGGGAGAGAGGAAGAGGAGGGAATTGCTGGGCAACCTCATCTGAGCACCCAGATGCAGCCACGCCTAAGTCTTGTTTGGTCATGGACTTTCCAGTTGCAAAATTTAGTTTGAGGTGCACATATATTATTTGAAACATAAACGATACAGCATGAGATGCAAATATTAGCCCTGAGTTACACAGCAATATCTGAAAAGCAATAGAAAATAAAACCACCACATCAGAAAAGTTAAAATTCATTTGCCCACACTGCTTAGGGTTTTATCAATTATTTTCAAACGAGACTTGAAGTCAATTCCATAGTAGAAAAATACAGAACTATAATTTATAGTAGCCAGATGCTATTCTTTATGTAATTATAGCTAATGTAATTGTATAGAATGCTAGATAAATCTCTGCAGCTCTTCTCATGGACCGAACATTACCATAAGATTAAATTTCCAATTTGTTTAACCAAGAATACACAAACATACCACATGTATTAGTGAATGGTGGCAATACAGGACAGGAACAGAAGCAGCATTTCTAATCATGGGTGGCCTCAACCCTCGTAAGATATTCAGTAGCTAGTCACATTGTCCTTACAAGCCAGGGTCTCCCCAAATGTAAGAAATTCAATTTTTGCTATCCCACTGCCATCGTTTACTCTAGAATTCTCTTTTCAGAAAGAACACCAAGTATCATTTTTGTTTTAGAGAATTACAGAAGGCTCCTTTGTTCTTAAAATTCAGTGTCATCTAAAAAATATAATAAAAACGAACTTATATACAAAACAGAAATAGACCCACAGACATAGAAAAATTTATGGTTACTGAAGGGGAAAGGGTGAGGGAGGGATAAATTAGGAGTTTAGGATTAACATAAACACACTACTATATATAAAATAGATAACAAGGGCCTACTGTATAGAACAGGGAACTATACTCAGTATTTTGTAATAACCTACAAGGGAAAAGAATCTGAAAAATATATGTGTATAACTGAATCATTTTGCTGTACACCAGAAACACAACACTGTAAGTCAACTATACTTGAATAAAAAAGAATATTCATGATAAATTTGAAAAAAGTAAAATATTAGCAAGTTAAAAAAAAAATTCAGCATCACACCTATGCCCTAATAGGTGCTCTAATAAAAATTATGCTCTACACTCTAATAGAAATTAGTCATTCTCCACAGGTCCCTGATTCGTGTCTCTGCCTTCAGATTTCTAGTGTACTGGAAAGTGCATTTACCCCCACTGATGTCTTGACTCTGATTTAATACCCTTTTAATCCTGAGTTTAGTCTTAAGGTGAAGATAACAAATCAGTTTCAACAAAATTTTAACTCTAAAAGGCAGGTTCGAAGATGGTGGAAGAGTAAGACGTGGAGATCACCTTCCTCCCCACAAATACATCAGAAATACATCTACACGTAGAACAACTCCTACAGAACACCTACTGAATGCTGGCAGAAGACCTCAGACCTCCCAAAAGGCAAGAAACTCCCCACGTACCTGGGTAGGGCAAAAGAAAAAACAGAGACAAAAGAATAGGGACAGGACCTGCCCCAGTGGGAGGGAGCTGTGAAGGAAGAAAGGTTTCCACACACTAGGAAGTCCCTTCACAGGCAGAGACTGCAGGTGGCAGAGGGGGAAGCTTCGGTGCCGTAGGGGAGAGCACAGCAACAGGGGTGCGGAGGGCAAAGCGGAGAGATTCCCGAACAGAGGAGTGGTGCAGACCAGCACTCACCAGCCCGAGAGGCTTGTCTGCTCACCCGCCAGGGCGGGCGAGGCTGGGAGCTGAGGCTCAGGCTTCAGTTGGATCCCAGGGAGAGGACTGGGGTTGGCTGCATGAACACACCCTGAAGGGGGCTAGTGCGCCACGGCTAGCCAGGAGGGAGTCCAGGGAAAGTTCTGGAGCTGCCGAAGAAGCAAGAGACGTTTTCTTCCCTCTTTGTTTCCTGATGCACGAGGAGAGGGGATTAAGAGCACCGCTTAAAGGAGCTCCAGTGACTGGGGGAGCCGCGGCTATCAGCAAGGACCCCAGAGACGGGCATGAGACGTTAAGGCTGCTGCTGCCACCACCACCAAGAAGCCTGTGTGTGAGCACCGGTCACTCTCCACACAGCCCCTCCCGGGAGCCTGTGCAGCCCGCCACTGCCAGGGTCCCACGATGCAGGGACAACTTCCCTGGGAGAACACATGGCGCGCCTCAGGCTGGTGCAACGTCATGCCGGCTTCTGCCGCCGCAGGCTCGTCCCGCATCCGTACCCCTCCCGCCCCCCAGCCTGAGTGAGCCAGAGGGCCTGAATCAGCGGCTCCTTTAACCCCATCCTGTCTGAGCGAAGAACAGACGCCCTCAGGCGACCTACACGCAGAGGCGGAGCCAAATCCAAAGCTGAACCCCTGGAGCTGTGCGAACAAAGAACAGAAAATGAATCTCTCCCAGCAGCCTCAGGAGCAGCGGATTAAATCTGTACAGTCAACCTGATGTACCCTGCATCTGTGGAATACCTGAATAGACAATGAATCATCCCCAATTGAGGAGGTGGACTTTGGGAGCAATGACATTTTTTTGTTCCCCTTTTTCTCTTTTTGTCAGTGTGTACGTGTATGCTTCCGTGTGTGATTTTGTCTGTATAGTTTTGCTTTTACCATTTGTCCTAGAGTTCGTTTTTTTGTTTTTTTATTTTTTTAGTATAGTTTATAGCACTTGTTATCACTGGTGGATTTGTTTTTTGGTTTGGTTGCGCTCTTTTTTATTTTTATTACTTAAAAATTTTTTAATAATCATTTTTTATTTTAATAACTTTATTTTATTTTACTTTATTTTATTTTACCTTCTTCTTTGTTTTTTTCTGCCTTTTATTCTGAGCCATGTGGAGGACAGGCTCTTGGTGCTCCAGCCAGGCATCGGGGCTGTGCCTCTGAGATGGGAGAGCAAAGTTCAGGACACTGTTCCACCAGAGACCTCCCAGCTCCACATAATATCAAACAGCGAAAATGTCCAAGAGATCTCCATCTCAACACCAACACCCAGCTCCACTCAACGACTAGCAAGCTACAGTGCTGGATACCCTATGCGAAACAACTGGCAAGACAGGAACACAACCCCATCCATTAGCAGAGAGGCTGCCTAAAATCATAAGGCCACAGACACCCAAAAACACACCACCAGACACGGACCTGCCCACCAGAAAGACAAGATCCAGCCTCATCCACCAGAACACATGCACCAGTCCCCTCCACCAGGAAGCCTACACAACTCACTAAACCAACCTTAGACACTGGGGACAGATACCAAAAACAACAGGAACTACAAACCTGCAGCCTGCAAAAAGGAAATCCCAAACACAGTAAGTTAATCAAAATGAGAAGACAGAGAAATTCACAGCAGATGAAGGAGCAAGGCAAAAACCCACCAGACTTAACAAATGAAGAGGAAATAGGCAGTCTACCTGAAAAAGAATTCAGAATAATGAGAGTAAAGATGATCCAAAATCTTGGAAATAGAATGGAGGAAATACAAGAAACAAGGACCTAGAAGAACTAAAGAGGAAACAAACAGTGATGAACAACACAATAAATGAAATTACAAATTCTCTAGAAAGGATCAATAGCAGAATAGCTGAGGCAGAAGAACAGATAAGTGATCTGGAAGATAAAAGAGTGGAAATAACTACTGCAGAGCAGAATGAAGAAAAAAGAATGAAAAGAATTGAGGACAGTCTCAGAGACCTCTGGGAAAACATTAAATGCACCAACATTTGAATTATAGGGGTTCCAGAAGAAGAGAAAAAGGGACTGAGAAAATATTTGAAGAGCTTACATTTGAAAACTTGCCTAACATGGGAAAGGAAATAGTTAATCAAGTCCAGGAAGCACAGAGAGTCCCATACAGGATAAATCTAAGGAGAAATATGCCAAAACACCTATTAATCAAACTATCAAAAATTAAATACAAAGAAAAAATATTAAAAGCAGCAAGGGAAAAACAACAAATAAACTTATGGGGATTCCCTTCTGTGTTAACAGCTGACCTTTCAGCAGTAACTCTGCAAGCCATAAGGGAGTGGCGGGACATAATTAAAGTGATGAAGGAGAGAAAACCTACAACCAAGATTACTCTACCCAGAAAGGATCTCATTCAGATTTCACGGAGAAATTAAAACCTTTACAGAAGAGCAAAAGCTTAGAGAATTCAGCACCACCAAATCAGCTTCACAACAAATGCTAAAGGAACTTCTCTAGGCAGGAAACACAAGAGAAAGAAAAGACCTACAATAACAAACCCTAAACAGTTAAGAAAATGGGAATAGGAACATACATATCAATAATTACCTTAAATGAAAATGGATTAAATGCTCCAACCAAAAGACATAGACTGGCTGAATGGATACAAAAACAAGACCAGTATATATGCTGTCTACAAGAGACCCACTTCAGACCTAGGGACACATATAGACTGAAAGCGAGGGGATGGAAAAAGATATTCCATGTAAATGGAAATCAAAAGAAACCTGGAGTAGCAATTCTCATATCAGACAAAAGAGACTTTAAACTGAGACTATTACAAGAGACAAAGAAGGACACTACATAATGATCAAGGGATCAACCCAAGAAGAAGATATAACAATTGTAAATATTTATGCACCCAACATAGGAGCACCAAAAAACATGAGGTAAACGCTAACAGCCATAAAAGGGGAAATTGACAGTAACACTATCATAGTAGGGAACTTTACACCCCACTTTCACCAATGGACAGATCATCCAAAATGAAAATAAATAAGGAAACACAAGCTTTAAATAATACATTAAACAAGATGGACTTAATTGATATTTATAGGACATTCCATCCAAAAACAACAGAATACACATTATTCTCAAGTTCTCATGGAACATTCTCCAGGATAGATCATATTTGGGTCACAAATCAAGCCTTGGTAAATTTAAGAAAACTGAAATCATATCAAGTACCTTTTACAACCATAACGCTATGAGACTAGGTATTAATTACAGGAAAAAAATCTAAAAAATACAAACACATGGAGGCTAAAATAATACACTACTTAATAACCAAGAGATCACTGAAAAAATCAAAACATACCTAGAAACAAATGACAATGAAAACACGATGACCCAAAACCTATGGGATGCAGCAAAAGCACTTCTAAGAGGGAAGTTTAGAGCAATACAATCCTAACTTAACAAAAAATCTCAAACAACCTAACCTTACACCTAAAGCAATTAGAGAAAGAAGAACAAAAAAAACCCCAAAGTTAGCAGAAGAAGTCATAAAGATAACATCAGAAGTAAATGAAAAAGCAATGAAGGAAACGATAGCAAAGATCAATAAAACCAAAAGCTGGTTCTTTAAGATAAACAAAATTGATAAACCATTAGCCAGACTCATCAAGAAAAAATGGGAGAAGACTCAAATCAATAGAATTAGAAATGAAAAAGGAGAAGTAACAACTGACACTGCAGAAATACAAATGATCATGAGAGATTTCTACAAGCAACTCTATGCCAATAAAATGGACAACCTGGAAGAAATGGACAAATTCTTAGAAACGCACAACCTGCCAAGACTTAATCAGGAAGAAATAGAAAATATGAACAGACAAATCACAAGCACTGAAACTGAAACTGTGATTAAAAATCTTCCAACAACCAAAAGTCCAGGACTAGAAGGCTTCACAGGCTAACTGTATCAAACATTTAGAGAAGAGCTAACATCTGTCCTTCTCAAACTCTTGCAAAATATAGCAGACGGAGGAACACTCCCAAACTCATTCAACGAGGCCACCATCATCCTGATACCAAAACCAGAAAAGGATGTCGCAAAGAAAGAAAACTACAGGCCAATATCACTGATGAACATAGATGCAAAAATCCTCAACAAAATACTAGCAAACAGAATCCAACAGCACATTAGAAGGATCATACACCATAATCAAGTGGGGTTTACCCAGGAATGCAAGGATTCTTCAATATATAGAAGTCGATCAATGTGATACAACATATTAACAAATTGAAGGAGAAAAACCATATGATCATCTCAATAGATGCAGAGAAAGCTTTTGACATAATTCAACACCCATTTATGATAAAAACCCTGCAGAAAATAGGCACAGAGGGAACTTTCCTCAACATAATAAAGGCCATATATGACAAACCCACAGACAACATCGTCCTCAATGATGAAAAACAGAAACCATTTCCTCTAAGATCAGGAAAAAGACAAGGATGTCCACTCTCACCCCTATTATTCAACATAGTTTTGGAAATTTTAGCCACAGCAATTAGAGAAGAAGAAGAAATAAAAGGAAACCAAATTGGAAAAGAAGAAATAAAGCTGTCACTGTTTGCAGATGACATGATCCTATACATAGAGAATCCTAAAGATGCTGCCAGAAAACTACTAGAGCTAATCAATGAATTTGGTAAAGTAGCAGGATACAAAATTAATGCAGAGAAATCTCTTGCATTCCTATACACTAATGATGAAAAATCTGAAAGTGAA
This sequence comes from Globicephala melas, assembly GCF_963455315.2. Classification (NCBI taxonomy): domain Eukaryota; kingdom Metazoa; phylum Chordata; class Mammalia; order Artiodactyla; family Delphinidae; genus Globicephala; species Globicephala melas. The sequence continues at coordinate 35,504,570 of NC_083329.1, read as the reverse complement.
ATTAAGAAAACACTTCCATTTACCATTGCAACAAAAAGAATAAAATACCTAGGAATAAACCTACCTAAGGAGACAAAAGACCTGTATGCAGAAAACTATAAGACACTGATGAAAGAAATTAAAGATGATACAAACAGATGGAGAGATATACCATGCTCTTAGATTGGAAGAATCAACATGGTGAAAGTAACTATACTACCCAAAGCAATCTACAGATTCAACGCAATCCCTATCAAACTACCAATGGCATTTTTCACACAACTAGAACAAAATATTGCACAATTTGTATGGAGACACAAAAGACCCCCAATAGCCAAAGCAATCTTGAGAACGAAAAATGGAGCTGGAGGAATCAGGCTCCCTGACTTCAGACTATACTACAAAGCTACAGTTATCAAGACGGTATGGTACTGGCACAAAAACAGAAAGATAGATCAATGGAACAGGATAGAAAGCCCAGAGATAAACCCACACACATATGGTCACCTTATCTTTGAGAAAGGAGGCAAGAATATACAGTGGAGAAAAGACAGCCTCTTCAATAAGTGGTACTTGGAAAACTGGAGAGCTACATGTAAAAGAATGAAATTAGAACACTCCCTAACACCATACACAAATATACACGCAAAATGGATTAAAGCCCAAATGTAAGGCCGGACACTATCAAACTCTTAGAGGAAAACATAGGCAGAACACTATGACATAAATCACAGCAAGATCCTTTTTGAGTCACCTCCTAGAGAAATGTAAATAAAAACAAAAATAAACAAATGGGACCTAATGAAACTTAAAAGCCTTTGCAGAGCAAAGGAAACCATAAACCAGATGTAAAGAGAACCCCCAGAATCGGAGAAAATATTTGCAAATGAAGCAACTGACAAAGGATTAATCTCCAAAATTTACAAACAGCTCATGAAGCTCAATATCAAAAAAACAAACAACCCAATCCAAAAATGGGCCGAAGACCTAAATAGACATTTCTCCGAAGAAGATATACAGACTGCCAACAAACACATGAAAGAATGCTCAACTTCATTAATCATTAGAGAAATGCAAATCAAAACTACAATGAGATATCATCTCACACTGGTCAGAATGGCCATCATCAAAAAATCTACAAACAATAAATGCTGGAGAGGGTGTGGAAAAAAGGGAACCCTCTTGCACTGTTGGTGGGAATGTCAATTGATACAGCCACTATGGAGAACAGTATGGAGGTTCCTTAAAAAACTAAAGATAGAACTAACATACAACCCAGCAATCCTACTACTGGGCATATACCCTGAGAAAACCATAATTCAAGAGTCATGTACCAAAATGTTCATTGCAGCTCTATTTACAATAGCCAGGACATGGAAGCAACCTAAATGTCCATTGACAGATGAATGGATAAAGAAGATGTGGCACATATATACAATGGAATATTACTCAACCATTAAAAGAAACGAAATTGAGTTATTTGTACTGAGGAGGGTAGACCTAGGAGTCTGTCATACAGAGTGAAGTTAAGTCAGAAAGAGAAAAACAAATACAGTATGCTAACACATATATATGGAATAAAAAAAAAATGTTCATGAATAACCTAGGGGCAAGATGGGAATAAAGACACAGACCTACTAGAGAATGGATTTGAGGATATGGGGAGGGGTAAGGGTAAGCTGGGACAAAGTGAGAGAGTGGCATAGACATATATGCACTACCAAATGTAAAATAGATAGGTAGTGGGAAGAAGCCGCATAGCACTGGGAGATCAGCTCGGTGCTTTGTGACCACCTAAAGGGATTGGGATAGGGAGGGTGGGAGGCGCAAGATGGAAGAGATATGGGGACATATGTATATGTGTAACTGATTCACTTCGTTATAAAGCAGAAAGTAACACACAATTATAAAATTATAAAGCAATTATAAAGCAATTATACTCCAATAAAGATGTTTAAAAAAAGTATACTGTGAAAGGAAACAAATAAAATGCAGGTTCCATCCTTCTAAATCAATCTTTTGTTCTTGTGTTCTAAAGTCTCAAATTAAGGAAGCAATTGCTTCAGATATTTTTGAAAGGTAGAAACCTGAAATAGACATACCTCAAATAATAGTTTCAATTAAGTTTTTGGTTCCTAACGAAGCCAGACCAATTTGAAAACACTGCATACAAAATATAGTATTTAATGCAATGCCTGTCAGAGTGTGTCATATATTGTCACAAAATAGTTATATATTTGTATAAATTGGTATGGAAGCAAAGGAAAAAATGGTTAATTCAGTTTGCTTGGATCAGCTGTAAGTTATCATAATAATCTGTATCATCACTGAAATATTTATTCAATGTTTCTACTCTATTATGTAATTTCTATGACAATGTTCATTTTATAGGTTTAAAAAGAAATAACAGCACAAAGCAATTTATCTTAGACTATGACTCTCTCCTTCTACCAATACCTAGAAATTCTGGATAAGACACAACTAAAAACACAAGAGAGAAGTGAACATGGGATTGCCAGGCTGCCTGGGAGTATCTGCTGAAACAAAAAAACCCCTAAATATTGTTTTAACAGTGACAGGGGAATAGAAGACAAAATCTTGGGCCCTCACAAGTTGAGGTGTTAGAATGAAACTTCTGTAGGCATCCAGGACCATAGGAGGAAGAATGGCGAGAAGACTGTCCATCCCAGGCCTCTGCTTGGGGAAAAAAATTAGGAATCTCCTAGAAAATCTGTAATCACAAGCTAGCTGTATTAGTTTATTGCTACCATAAGAAATTGCCAAGAATTGTGTGGCTTAAAACACCAAGTTATTCTCATAGATTTCTGGAAGTCCAAAATCTAAAATGGGTCTTTTGGGGCTAAAATCAAACTAAGACCAAGAATGTGTTCCTTCTGGAGGCTGCAGAGAAGAACTCATTACTTGCCTCTGCCAGCTTCCAGGCACCGCTCCTAATGACTTTCTTCACCTTAAAAGCCAGCAGCATCATCTCTTCGTTTTGGTCTCCCGACTCCCTTTTAATAGGACTGTTGTGATTCTCTCAGGGCCACCTGGTTATTTACGATTCTCTACATCTCACATTCCTCAACTGAATCATATCTGCAAGGTCACTTTTGCCACATAAGGTAGCATATTCACAGATTCTAAGGGTTAGGATGTTTACATCTTTGGGGACCATTATTAAGCCAGTTCATTAGCCTTGAGGTGGATCTGAGGGTTGAATTTAGAATGGCCCAGGGGACAGTGCGTCAGGAACTTAAAGTGACAGAAGCCACCATGAATCCTCTCTGGAAGAATACACCTTCAATATAAGCCCCTCAGTGCTTAGGCCTATTAAGTTTTAACATAATCAGGTAAGCATAGGCTCACTAACAATATTTACCCACTGCAAGAGGAAACAAGCCCCCATCAGTTAGTGTCAGGTGGAGTAACAAGTAACAGTTATACCCCCAAGAACTTCAGATTATGGAATTATTGGGTACAGAACAGGAAAAAAAATAGTATGGTTAAAATGTTCATAGAAAATAAAGGAGAAATTTGATAAGAAGAATCAAGAGTCTATAAATAATGGCCAGATAGATCTAATAAAGAACTTGTGAAAAGAAAATAGTAATTGAAATTGAAAGCTCAAAGGATGGCAACAACTTGCAGCAGGCCAGTGCTCTCTTTAAGAACTAAAAATTCTAGATAAATTTTAAAAATCACGTAACTAATAGTATTAGAGCTACAAAAAAAAATGAGAAGTACAGGGGTAAACATCCGGGGAAAAGGAGAGCTTCAAAGAGATGAGTGACAACATAAAGACACCTTTTACTGAGGTTATTGATGATATTGTGCACAGAACATAAAATTTTCTGAGGCTAGTGAGAAACCAGAAGAGCTTTCAGCAGTTTGAGAGTCTGCAGAGAGAAAATTAATGCCTCAGGCACAGGTGGTTTTCCTCTCAAGATATTTGCCAAATTTTCAAGACAGGGAAGGGGAATCTTCACCAGAAGGTGTCCCCAGAATAAACACCATTCTATCAGTTGAAAACACTGGATGCCTATATCCAAAGAATGGGAGTTTAAACAGAAACTAACTGAGCCTTACCTAAACTCCAATCCAAGGTCATGGTCAACGCTATTCAGCCCTTGATTACATTAAAGCATTTCATATTCTGTCTGTATCTAACAGAAGAGTGAACCCTGTCTTATGGAACTTAACCAGAAGATCATCTAGAGTCTTCATAATTTTTATACACAATGTCCTATATTTAATAAAAATTTCTAGGCATGCCTAGGGGCAGAACCATAAAAGCAGAAGAAGACAGACAGAAACCAATATATTGGAGTTAGCAGAAAGTATTTTTAAATAAGTGACTTAATAGAGTGTTTTAAATAAGTGACTTAGAGTGTTTTAAGTAGAGAAATAGAAGAAAACATGGAGAATTATGACAGACTGAAATTTATAATATATAGGAATGAAAATTACTACATCTGAAATTAATAGCACAATGTTAGGTTTATAGCAGATTATGCATAGCAGAATATAGGGTTAGTGAAATGTAAGACAGGTCAATAGAAAATATTTGAAATGAAAGAAAAAAATATGCAATATATATATATACACATGTATTACATAAACATTTTTATTAGAATCCCAGAAGGAGAGGGGAATGGAGCAAAAACAGTAATATTTGAAGAGAATTTTCTAAAACTAATAAAAGTCCCACAGATAAAAGAAGCTCTGCAAACCCCAAGCAAAATAAATATGAAGAATCACCACACCAAGATACACCCTAGTAAAACTACTGAAAACCAAGGACATAAATCAAGATTTTTAAAGCATCCAGATTAAAAAGTCACATTATCCTCATAGGAGTAGCAATAAGACTTATGCCTGAATTAACAGAAACAGTGGGAGCCAGAAAACAATGAAATGACATCTTTAAATTTATGAAAGAAAATAACTACTAATCAAGAATTCTATAGTGAGCAAAAATATCATTCACATACATATATTCAGAAATCAAAATCTGAAATAATTTATCTTGAGCAGAGTTGCTCTAAAGCAAATTCTGAAGAGTTGTTCAGGGAGAAGGAAGGTGATCCCAGAGGGAGACATGGGAATGTAGGAAAGTATGAAAAGCAGTGGAAAGGAAATATGTGAGTAAACATAAATGAAAACATAATGTCTACATAATGTGTGGTTTAAACAGACTTAAAACATAGAATTATAAGGCATGAACACAATAATTCAGAATATGGGGGAGATAATTCAAAATGTTCATTCATCTAACAACTGAGTTTCCAAATACGTGAAAAACTTGTAAAACTACAAAGAATGATAGTCAAATTCACAGATTAACACCACTGCCTGATTAATATAATAAAGTAAGGACATACATTTGAACAACAAACAATTGACATTTATTAGAATACCTAAAAACAGAAGAAGATACATTCTTTTCAGATATATCTGGCACATTTATCAAGATAAAATATTTGAAATTCTGAATAAATTTTAAAAGATTGAAGTCATAGAAAGTTTTTGGTTTTTTTTTTTTTTAACATCTTTATTGGAGTATAATTGCTTTACAATGCTATGTTAGTTTCAGCTTCACAACAAAATGAATCAGTTATATATATACATATATTCCCATATCTCTTCCCGCTTGCGTCTCCCTCCCTCCCACCCTCCCTATCCCACCCCTCCAGGCGATCACAAAGCACCGAGCTGATCTCCCTGTGCTATGCGGCTGCTTCCCACTAGCTATCTACCTTACGTTTCATAGTGTATATATGTCCATGCCTCTTTATCGCTTTGTCACCGTTTACCCTTCCCCCTCCCCATAGTCTCAAATCCATTCTCTAGTAAGTCTGTGTCTTTATTCCTGTTTCACCCCTAGGTTTTTCATGACATTTTTTTTTTTAAATTCCATATATATGTGTTAGCATACGGTATTTGTCTTTCTCTTTCTGACTTACTTCACTCTGTATGACAGACTCTAGGTCTATCCACCTCATTACAAATAGCTCAATTTCGTCTCTTTTTATGGCTGAGTAATATTCCATTGTATATATGTGCCACAGCTTCTTTATCCATTCATCCGATGATGGACACTTAGGTTGTTTCCATCTCTGGGCTATTGTAAATAGAACTGCAATGAACATTTTGGTACATGACTCTTTTTGAATTATGGTTTTCTCAGGGTATATGCCCAGTAGTGGGATTGCTGGGTCATATGGTAGTTCTATTTGTAGCTTTTTAAGGAACCTCCATACTGTTCTCCACAGTGGCTGTATCAATTTACATTCCCACCAACAGTGTAAGAGGGTTCCCTTTTCTCCACACCCTCTCCAGCATTTATTGTTTCTAGATTTTTTGATGATGGCCATTCTGACTGGTGTGAGATGATATCTCATTGTAGTTTTGATTTGCATTTCTCTAATGATTCATGATGTTGAGCATTCTTTCATGTGTTTGTTGGCAATCTGTATATCTTCTTTGGAGAAATGTCTATTTAGGTCTTCTGCCCATTTTTGGATTGGGTGGTTTGTTTTTCTGTTATTAAGCTGCATGAGCTGCTTATAAATTTTGGAGATTAATCCTTTGTCAGTTGCTTCATTTGCAAATATTTTCTCCCATTCTGAGGGTTGTCTTTTGGTCTTCTTTATGGTTTCCTTTGCTGCGCAAAAGCTTTTAAGTTTCATTAGGTCCCATTTGTTTACTTTTGTTTTTATTTCCATTTCTCTAGGAGGTGGGTCAAAAAGGACCTTGCTGTGATTTATGTCATAGAGTGTTCTGCCTATGTTTTCCTCTAAGAGTTTGATAGTTTCTGGCCTTACATTTAGAGGTCTTTAATCCATTTTGAGCTTATTTTTGTGTATGGTGTTAGGGAGTGATCTAATCTCATACTTTTACATGTAGCTGTCCAGTTTTCCCAGCACCACTTATTGAATAGGCTGTCCTTTCTCCACTGTACATTTCTGCCTCCTTTGTCACAGATAAGGTGCCCATATGTGCGTGGGTTTATCTCTGGCCTTTCTATCCTGTTCCATTGATCTATCTTTCTGTTTTTGTGCCAGTACCATACCGTCTTGATAACTGTAGCTTTGTAGTATAGTCTGAAGTCAGGAAGCCTGATTCCTCCAGCTCCATTTTTCGTTCTCAAGATTGCTTTGGCTATTCGGGGTCTTTTGTGTTTCCATACAAATTGTGAAATTTTTTGTTCTAGTTCTGTGAAAAATGCCAGTGGTAGTTTGATAGGGATTGCATTGAATCTATAGATTGCTTTGGGTAGTAGAGTCATTTTCACAATGTTGATTCTTCCAATCCAAGAACATGGTATATCTCTCCATCTGTTTGTATCATCTTTAATTTCTTTCATCAGTGTCTTATAATTTTCTGCATACAGATCTTTTGTCTCCTTAGGTAGGTTTATTCCTAGATATTTTATTCTTTTTGTTGCAATGGTAAATGGGAGTGTTTTCTTGATTTCACTTTCAGATTTTTCATCATTAGTATATAGGAATGCCAGAGATTTCTGTGCATTAATTTTGTATCCTGCCACTTTACCAAATTCATTGATTAGCTCTAGTAGTTTTCTGGTAGCATCTTTAGGATTCTCTATGTATAGGATCATGTCATCTGCAAACAGTGACAGCTTTACTTCTTCTTTTCCGATTTGGATTCCTTTTATTTCCTTTTCTTCTGATTGCTGTGGCTAAAACTTCCAAAACTATGTTGAATAAGAGTGGTGAGAGTGGGCAACCTTGTCTTGTCCCTGATCTTAGTGGAAATGCTTTCAGTTTTTCACCATTGAGGATGACGTTTGCTGTGGGCTTGTCATATACGGCCTTTATTATGTTGAGGAAAGTTCCCTCTATGCCTACTTTCTGCAGGGTTTTTAATCATAAATCGGTGTTGAATTTTGTCAAAAGCTTTCTCTGCATCTATTGAGATGATCATATGGTTTTTCTCCTTCAGTTTGTTAATATGGTTTATCACATTGATAGATTTGCATATATTGAAGAATCCTTGCATTCCTGGAATAAACCCCACTTGATCATGGTGTATGATCCTTTTAATGTGCTGTTGGATTCTGTTTGCTAGTATTTTGTTGAGGATTTTTGCATCTATGTTCATCAGTGATATTGGCCTGTAGTTTTCTTTCTTTGTGACATCCTTGTCTGGTTTTGGTATCAAGGTGATGGTGGCCTCGTAGAAGGAGTTTGGGAGTGTTCCTCCCTCTGCTATATTTTGGAAGAGTTTGAGAAGGATAGGTGTTAGCTCTTCTCTAAATGTTTGATAGAATTCGTCTGTGAAGCCATCTGGTCCTGGGCTTTTCTTTGTTGGAAGATTTTTAATCACAGTTTCAATTTCAGTGCTTGTGATTGGTCTGTTCATATTTTCTATTTCTTCCTGATTCAGTCTTGGCAGGTTGTGCATTTCTAAGAATTTGTCCATTTCTTCCAGATTGTCCATTTTATTGGCATAGAGTTGCTTGTAGTAATCTCTCATGATCTCTTTTATTTCTGCAGTGTCAGTTGTTACCTCTCCTTTTTCATTTCTAATTCTATTGATTTGAGTCTTCTCCCTTTTTTTCTTGATGAGTCTGGCTAGTGGTTTATCTATTTTGTTTATCTTCTCAAAGAACCAGCTTTTAGTTTTATTGATCTTTGCTATTGTTTCCTTCATTTCTTTTTCATTTATTTCGGATCTGATATTTATTATTTCTTTTCTTCTGCTAGCTTTGGGGTTTTTTTGTTCTTCTTTCTCTAATTGCTTGAGGTGCAAGGTTAGGTTTTTTATTCGAGATGTTTCCTGCTTCTTAAGGTGGGCTTGTATTGCTATAAACTTCCCCCTCAGAACTGCTTTTGCTGCATCCCACAGGTTTTGGGTCGTTGTGTCTCCATTGTCATTTGTTTCTAGGTATTTTTTGATTTCCTCTTTGATTTCTTCAGTGATCACTTCATTATTAAGTAGTGTATTGTTTAGCCTCCATGTGTTTGTATTTTTTACAGATCTTTTCCTGTAATTGATATCTAGTCTCATAGCGTTGTGGTCAGAAAAGATACTTGATACAATTTCAATTTTCTTAAATTTACCAAGGCTTGATTTGTGACCCAAGATATGATCTATCCTGGAGAATGTTCCATGAGCACTTGAGAAAAATGTGTATTCTGTTGTTTTTGGATGGAATGTCCTATAAATATCAATTAACTCCATCTCATTTAATGTATCATTTAAAGCTTGTGTTTCCTTATTTATTTTCATTTTGGATGATGTGTCCATTGGTGAAAGTGGGGTGTTAAAGTCCCCTACTATGAATGTGTTACTGTCGATTTCCCCTTTTATGGTTGTCAGTATTTGCCTTATGTATTGAGGTGCACCTATGTTGGGTGCATAAATATTTACAATTGTTATATATTCCTCTTGGATTGCTCCCTTGATCATTATGTAGTGTCCTTCTTTGTCTCTTCTAATAGTCTTTGTTTTAAAGTCTATTTTGTCTGATATGAGAATTGCTATTCAAGCTTTCTTTTGGTTTCCATTTGCATGAAATACCTTTTTCCATCCCCTTACTTTCAGTCTGTATGTGTCTCTAGGTCTGAAGTGGGTCTCTTGTAGACAGCAAATATATGGGTCTTGTTTTTGTATCCATTCAGCCCATCTGTGTCTTTTGGTGGGAGCATTTAGTCCATTTACATTTAAGGTAATTATCGATATGTGTGTTCCTATTCCCATTTTCTTAATTGTTTTGGGTTCGTTATTGTAGGTCCTTTCCTTCTTTTGTGTTTCTTGCCTAGAAAAGTTCCTTTAGCAGTTGTTGTAGAGCTGGTTTGGTGGTGCTGAACTCTCTCAGCTTTTGCTTGTCTGTAAAGGTTTTAATTTCTCCATCAAATCTGAATGAGATCCTTGCTGGGTAGAGTAATCTTGGTTGCAGGTTTTTCTCCTTCAACACTTTCAATATGTCCTGCCACTCCCTTCTGGCTTGCAGAGTTTCTGCTGAAAGATCAGCTGTTAACCTTATGGGGATTCCCTTGTGTGTTATTTGTTGTTTTTCCCTTGCTGCTTTTAATATGTTTTCTTTGTATTTAATTTTTGACAGTTTGATTAATATGTGTCTTAGCATGTTTCTCCTTGGATTTATCCTGTATGGGACTCTCTGTGCTTCCTGGACTTGATTAACTATTTCCTTTCCCATATTAGGGAAGTTTTCAACTATAATCTCTTCAAATATCTTCTCAGTCCCTTTCTTTTTCTCTTCTTATTCTGGAACCCCTATAATTCGAATGTTGGTGCGTTTAATGTTGTCCCAGAGGTCTCTGAGACTGTCCTCAGTTCTTTTCATTCTTTTTTCTTTATTCTGCTCTGCAGTAGTTATATCCACTATTTTATCTTCCAGGTCACTTATCCGTTCTTCTACCTCAGTTATTCTGCTATTGATCCCATCTAGAGTACTTTTAATTTCATTTATTGTGTTGTTCATTGTTGCTTGTTTCATCTTTAGTTCTTCTAGGTCCTTGTTAACTGATTCTTGCAATTTGTCCATTCTACTGTCCATTCTATCTCCAAGATTTCGGATCAACCTTACTATCATTATTCTGAATTCTTTTTCAGGTAGACTGCCTATTTCCTCTTCATTTGTTAGGTCTGGTGGGTTTTTATCTTGCTCCTTCATCTGCTGTGTGTTTTTTTGTCTTTTCATTTTGCTTATCTTACTGTGTTTGGGGTCTCCTTTTTTGCAGGCTGAAGGTTCATAGTTCCTGTTGTTTTTTGTGTCTGTCCCCAGTGGCTAAGGTTGGTTCAGTGGGTTGTGTAGGCTTCCTGGTGGAGGGTACTAGTGCCTGTGTTCTGGTGGATGAGGCTGGATCTTGTCTTTCTGGTGGGCAGGTCCACGTCTGGTGGTGTGTTTTGGGGTGTCTGTAGACTTATTATGATTTTGGGCAGCCTCTCTGCTAATGGGTGGGGTTGTGTTCCTGTCTTGCTAGTGGTTTGGCATAGGATGTCCAGCACTGTAGCTTGCTGGTCGTTGAGTGAAGCTGGGTGCTGGCGTTGAGATGGAGATCTCTCGGAAATTTTTGCTGTTTGATATTATGTGCAGCTGGGAGGTCTCTCGTGGATCAGTGTCCTGAAGTTGGCTCTCCCACCTCAGAGGCACAGCACTGACTCCTGGCTGCAGCACCAAGAGCCTTTCATCCACAGGGCTCCTTAATTTGGGATGATTCGTTGTCTATTCAGGTATTCCACAGATGCAGGGTATATCAAGTTGATTGTGGAGCTTTAATCCGCTGCTTCTGAGGCTGCTGGGAGAGATTTCCCTTTCTCTTCTTTGTTCTCACAGTTCCCAGGGGCTCAGCTTTGGATTTGGCCCCGCCTGTGCGTGTCGGTCGCCGGAGGGCGTCAGTTCTTTGCTCAGACAGGACGGGGTTAAAGGAGCCGCTGATTCGGAGGCTCTGGCTCACCCAGGCCGGGGGGTAGGGAGGGTCATGGAGTGCGGGGCGGGCCTGCAGCAGCAGAGGCCGGCGTGACGTTGCAGCCTGAGGCGCGCCGTGCGTTCTCCCGGGGGAGTTGTCCCTGGATCCCGGGACCCTGGCAGTGGCGGGCTGCACAGGCTCCCCGGAAGGGCGTGTGGCTAGTGACCTGTGTTCGCACACAGGCCTCCCGACGGCGGCAGCAGCGGCCTTAGCGTCCCATGTCCGTCTCTGGGCTCCGCACTCTTAGCCGCGGCTCGCGCCCGTCCCTGGAGCTCTCTCAAGCAGCGTTCTTAATCCCCTCTCCTCGTGCACCAGGAAACAAAGAGGGACGTAAAAGTCTCTTGCCTCTTCGGCAGGTCCAGACCCCTCCCCGGACTCTCTCCCGGCCAGCCGCGGCGCACCAACGCCCTGCAGGCTGTGTTCACGCCGCCAACCTCAGTCCTCTCCCGGCGCTCCGACAAAAGCCGGAGCCTCAGCTCCCAGTCCCGCCCGCCCCAGCGGGCGAGCAGACAAGCCTCTCGGCTGGTGAGTGCCGGTCGGCCCGATCCTCTGCGCTGGAATCTGTCCGCTTTGCCCTCCGCACCCCTGTTGCTGTGCTCTACTCCACGGCTCCCAAGCTCCTCCACTCCGCCTCCCGAAGTCTCCACCCGCGAAGGGGCTTCCTAGTGTGTGGACACTTTTCCTCCTTCACAGCTCTCTCCCGCTGTTGCAGGACCCGTCCCTATCCTTTTGTCTCTGTTTAGTTTTTTCTTTTGCCCTAACCAGGTACGTGGGGTGTTCCTTGCCTTTTGGGAGGTCTGAGGTCTTCTGCCAGCGTTCAGTAGGTGCTCCGTAGGAGTTGTTTCACGCGTAGATGTATTTCTGGTGTATCTGTGGAGAGGAAGGTGATCTCCGCGTCTTACTCTTCCGCCATCTTCCCGGAAACTCTGGTTTTTTTTTTAAACCACCACCACAACGACAAAAAAATTTGATACAGAGAATGGAAAGATACCTGGGAAAATTCCAAATATTTGGAAACTAAAACAGTTCTCAATAACCCATGGGTCAAAGTCAAAAGGGAATTCAGGAGTGATGTCAGCAAGATGATGGTATAGGAGTTTCTAGCACTCAGCCCCTCCCAGAAACATCAGTTTGAGTAACTATCCACACACAAAAATACCTTCACAAGAGTTAAGGATTCCAGGTGAAGGATTACAGCACTTGGGTGAAACAAATAAAAGAGACACAGAAGAGCATAGGAAAGATGGTTTCCAATTACCAGTCATACCTCCCCCAAACCTAGGCAGCCTAGGGCAAAAAGATATCATCCCCAAGGGGATGGGCTAAGGAGCCTCCGATTGCCCAAGTCTAGCTCAAGAGTCAGCTGGTGGTCATATCCTCTCAATGACCTCCTCCAACACAAGTGTTAGCAAGGGTGTGAAGAAAAAGGGCAACTTGGTGCACTTTTGGTGGGAATGTAAATTTTACAGCCATTATGGAAAACAGTAGGGAGGTTTCTCAAAAGGTAAAAGACAAAATGACCATATGATCCAGTAATTTCATCTGGGTATGTATCTAAAGGAAATGAAATAAGTGTCTCAAAGAGATGCCTACACGCCTATGTTCTTTGCAGCCTTATTCATAATAGACAAGACATGGAAACAACCTAAGTGCCCATCAACAGTTCAATAGATAAAGAAAATGTGTCATGGGGGAGCGGCCAAGATGGCAGAGTAGGAAGAAACTTGGCTCACCTCCTCCCACGGGCACACCAAAATTACAACTATTTACAGAGCAACTAATGATGAGAATGACCCGCAGACTAGCAGAAAAGATCTACAACTTGCTACAACTATAGATACAAAGAACTATGAGATGAGTGACAGGGATGGAGATACAGTATAATCGAGACCCATATTCCCGGGTGGGTAACTCACAAATGAGAAGGCAATAACATTGTGGATGCTCTCCCCAAGGAGCAAGGGGTCTGAGACTCACATAGGGCTTAGGCCAGAGGTCCTGCATGGGGAAGATGAGCCCCCAGAACATTTGGTTTTGAAGGCCAGCAGAGCTTACTTTTGGGAGAGCCAGAGGGCCATAGGAAATAGACACTCCACTTTTAAAGGGCACACAAAATCTCACATGCTCCAGGATCCAGGGCAGAAGCAGTAGTTGGAAAGAAGCCTGAGTCAAACCCACCTGCTGTTCCTAGCCTCCCGGAGAAGCAGGAGGCAATCAGAGCTCACTCTGGGTACTTAGCAGCGATTTGGGAGAGTTTACTCTACCACAAGTACACTGGTGCTGGCAAGTGCCATTTTGGGAATCCTCAGCCATTGGACCCCTCAGCCAGATGCCCCAGAATGTGACCCCACTCAGCAGTGGGCCAACATCAGTATTTAGACACCCCAGACCCCATAGCCAGCCACGTCAGAAACTGGCCCCACCCACTGCCAGGCTGACACTAGATCTCAGACTACTGGCCTATAACCACCCACCCCAGAACACAGCTCTGCCCACTAGTGGGCCAGTACTAGTCCCAGGAACCCCCAGGGCTCAGCAACCAGCCACCTAGTGACCAGGGTCCACCCATCCGTGGACATCAAGCTCTGCACAAGGAAAAGCCTGGCAACCAACCAGACCAGGGGCCAGCCACACCTACCAGACTGCCCACTACAACAGAAGGGTCCACACAGCCCACATAGGAGGCACCCATATAGCATATAGCTCTGATGACCATAGGGAGTATGCTGTTGGGATGAATACGACATCTCCTACAAACAGCCACTTCTCGAACACTGGAAACATTATAAACCTAAGTACATAGAAATTAAAACAGAAAATAGCTCATTAGGCAAAATGAGGCAACAGCGGAATATGTACTAAATGAAGGAAAAAGACAAAAAGCCCAGAAGAAGAACTAGGTAATGATTGTAAAGATGCTCGAACTTAGAAGAATGGATGAACAGAGTGAGAAGTTAGACATTTTTAACATATACACAATGGAATATTATTCAGCCATAATAAAGAAGGAAACCCTGCCTTCTGTGACAGCATGGATGGAAATTGAGGACATTACTTAAGTAAAATAAGGTAGACAGAAAGACAAATATTTATCATCTCACTTGTGAAATTTTAAAAAACTGAACTCACAGAAACAGAGTAAAATAGTGGTTGCCAGGGGTTGGTTGTGGGGGAGAATGGAGATATGTTGCTAAAGAGTACAAACTTCAAGTTATAAGATAAATAAGTTCTAGGGATCTAATGTACAGCACAGTAAATATCATTTATAGTACTGTATTATATACTTGATTGCTGAGAGAGTAGATCTTAAATGTTCTCTACACACACACACACACACACGGTAATTATGTGAGATGGAGATATTGACTGACATTATGGTAATAATTTCACAATATATATGTGTGTCAAATAATGATGCTATACACCTTAAACTTACACAATTTTATATCTCAGTTATATCTCAAAGCTTAGGGAAAAAAGGAATTCAGGAATTTTAAACTGAATAAAAATAAAGTACAACATAATATCTGCAAGATGCAGCTAAAGCAGGGCATTGAGGAAAATTTATAACACTAAATACATATCATAAGAAAGATCTCAAAGCAGCAATTTCATATTCACCTTTATAAACAAGAAGAGAGCACATTAAGCCAGAAAGAACAAGAAAATAAAAATCAGAATAGAAATCAGTGAAATAGAAAACAAAAATGGTAGAGAAAAGTCAATGATGCCAAATGTTAGTTCACTGAGATCAATAAAATTGATAAACCTCTAGGTGGGGTACTGAAGAAAAAAGATACATAAAATTAAAATATCAGCATTGACTGACGTGATATTACTACAGATAATAAAGGGTAAAAAAGGATTATAAACTTAGGCCAATAAATTAGACAATTTATATCAAATGGACACATTTCTTGAAAAACACAGATAAAACCACAATTGTTTGTAAATAAAGTTCATTCTGGTACAGATATCTGCACAGGGGTATTATCTTCAATGCCACTCCTAATATAGGGAGTTAAGTATGGGATCCAGATAACTTAAAAGACCACAAAGCACGTTCTTACCAAGATTTATTAGGTTTTCTTCATTAGGTGTTCTTCTGATTGCTGAAAGCTTTTGGTTAGTTTCTGGAGTCCCAAAAATTTTGATTCTGGCCATTTTTGCTAGTTTCTTGCTTTGCTTTTATAGAGAAATGTACTTTGGGGTTCCTTATTCTGCTATTTTTGCTGACATCACCCTCCTCACATAATTTTATGATCACAGTATAATCTTAAGAACAAAACCAAGTAAGGACAACACGAGAAGGGGAAATTGTAGCCCAATCTCAGTGACATGAACTCAAACAACCTAAATGAAATACTAGTTTGTAAAAGATAGCAATAAATATACACACTATAATAAATTTGTATTTATAACAGACATAAATACAGGGTGAGATTAAATACAGAAAGCTGAGTAATATAAACTGCCACTAAGAAAAATCATACCATCAATACAATAGATGCTTGAAAAGAATTCCATACAAGTCAATACCACAATTAACAGCTCTTAATACTCTATGCATAGAAGGAAACTCCTTTTACCAAATAAGGAGTATGCACCAAAAACCTATGTCAACTACCTTACTTAATGGGAAACTGTTTAGAGCCACTTGCTTTAAAAATCAAGAAAAAGAATGCCCATCATTACCTGCTTTCCAATATTATTAGAGATTTCTGTCACTGGGATAGGACAAGAAAAATAAGAGGATGTATACAGTGAAAAGGAAAAGAAACTTTTTTTCACTAGAACCCCCAAGAGAATGTATAGACTTTTTTTTTTTTTTTTTTACTGAAATACAGATGATTTACAATATCATATTAGATTCAGGTGTACAGCATAGTGATCGGTTTTTTTTTTTTTTTTTTTTTTTTTTTACAGATTATACTCCATTAAAAGTTATTACAAGGTAATGGCTGTCATTTCCTGTGCTATACAATATATCCTTGTTGCTTACCCATTTTATACATAGTAGTTTGTATCTCTTAATCCCATACCCCTAAATTGCCCCTTCCTCCTTCCCTCTCCCCTTCATTAACCACTAGTTTTCTATATCTGTGAGTCTGTTTCTGTTTTGCATATACATTCATTTGTATTATTCTTTAGACTCCACATAAAAGTGGTATCATGCAGTATTTATCTTCACATAGACATTTTAGACTTATTAGAAATTGAGTTCAGTTGGGAGGGAGACGCAACAGGGAAGACATATGGGAACATATGTTTATGTATGACTGATTCACTTTGTTATAAAGCAGAAACTAACACACCATTGTAAAGCAATTATACTCCAATAAAGATGTTAAAAAAAAAAAAGAAATTGAGTTCAGCAAAGATCTTGTATACAAGATCAACTTAAAAGAATCATTTGCATTTCTGTTTCCTAGAATAGAAAAATTTAAAAAACAATTTAGAAATAATTTGATATGTCTGATCTTCCAGGAGAAATATAGAACTGTTTGAATTTTAAATATATGTAAGTATAGTTATAGTCCTCATGTAACAGGACAAGAGAGTATAAAGATGACAATTCTGCCCAAACTATTCTATAAATTCCATTCCATTACAAAGAAATTTCCAACAGGGTGTTTTGGGTTCTTAAACTGACTCAAATTTTATGAAAAAATAAAAGACAATGAACACATAATAGTTTTTAAGAACAATGTGGGGAGAATTTTTTAATGCTATAGCAACTAATAAAAATTCAGTGTGACAGAATCAGAAGCTCTGAGGTAGAATCATGCATATGTGAAAAACTTATACCAAATCTAGCATTTCAGATCAATGGTAAGAAGAAAAATAATTAATACATGTTAGAATAATTAGAATTTAGTTAGGTTATTTCCTCACACAATGCACAGAATTCCAGATGTATTCAAGACATAATTGTGTAAAGCAAACTCAAACTTATAAAGACAAACATAGGAGAAAATGTTTGTCTTTCAGTTAGTGAAGGATTTCTAAGTCAAGATGTTAAAAATAGATGTTTTCCAAAGATGACCACAATGCTATTTTCCATTCCATATGATCTTCTTACAATGTGACCTTGACACTCCTCCCATTAAGAGATGAGGTCTATGTCTCCTGTCTTTGAAAATGGGTGGGATTCTGTAACTGTTTTGACAAAAGAATACAGCAGAATTGAGAACAAAATCCCAAGGCTACGTCATTAAAGGCACAACAGCTTCCTTCTTGATTGAAGCATAAACCCTGGAGCCTTGAATTGCCAAGCAAGCAGCCCAACTACCCTACACTGTCATGCCATGAAGAAACTCACACAAGATCCTACAGATGCATCATATAGAGAATTTCTGGGACTACATGAAAAAATAAATGCCCAGTCAGCTTCCCACTGTTCTGGTTCCAGTCACCATCCCTTTGCAACTACACGAAAGATTTTGAGTCAGAGCACTCAGCTGAGCCCTTCCCAAATTCCAATCCAGAAAAACCATGGGATGTAATAACATAACTGTTAATGTTTTAAGCCACGAAGCTATGGGATGCTCTCTATATGGCACTAAAATCTGGAACAGTCTGGCTATATTCACATTGAAAAACTTCCAGTCATCCAAAATATCATAAAGAATGGAAAGATAATCTGCAGATTACAAAATAATACTTGCAACCATACCAAACATCGTATGCAGTGCAGGCAAAGAACTTCTCCAATTAATAAAAAGGCAAACAACCAAGTAGAAGAATAGGCAAATGATATGAACAGGCAATTCAGGTGACCAATACCACTAGAATGGCAAATACCATGTAAATAATTATCTAATCTAGCCAATAAATAGGAAAATATAAATGAAAATCAAAATGATACCATTTCACTCTATTACATCACAAAAACTTTAAAGTCCAATAACAAACACTGGCAGTAAAAGGAGACTGGGGTACTTTCCTACACTGCTAGTGGGTGGGTAAAGTGATGTGATCAATTTTAAGAATTAAAGTTGGAGACACAATCTATGAGTCAGTAATTCCACTCCTACATGTACATTCCTGCTACCTATATAGCAGGAAATGCATATGAAAATATTCATAACAAAATAGTTTTCTTGTTGTTGAAAACTATAATATCCAAAACAGGAAAGTCAGTAATTAGAGCATATTCAAAAAATAATTGATATAAAACAAAAAACTGGGTGAACTAGAGCTGTATGTTCTTCAACATGGATGAATCTCAAACATGTAGAACAAAAGATATAAGTTCAATATATATATGAAGCTCTTCATATGAAATTTAAAACCATTCAAAGCAGCACAACACACTGCTTTCTGAGATATCAATAGGCATAGAAGTATAAATAAATGTATGAGAAACAAACACCAAATTCAGGATAATGGTTACCTCAGGGAAGGGGAAAGTTAGGGTGATCAGAGAGGGCTATAGAAGTGGAATCTGGGTTGTCAAAATAAAATAGTAGTAGGTATGTTAATATTTGTTATATATTTTTTTAGACTTTCAGGTGTCTTAATACTGTATAATAAATTTGACATTTTCAAAGACAGAAGCAAGACCTGACACAGAGGGAGAAAAGTCAGCACTGAAAATGACACTAAGGAACAGAAGCATGCCTACCTGGAGTCTTACAGTCATCCACGGAGACCCAGACTCAGAGCACTACCAAGAAACACACAGATGGGGGGAGATTGGAAGTCAGTGGACAGAACAGAGGAAATGACTGCTTGCCTGGACTCTTACTATTGATCCCTCCAGGCTGACATCCTCTGGCAACACTTGCAGCAAAGACAGCTCTCACTCTCACTTGGGAGGGCAAAATTTGTGTCAAATTTCAGCTCCTACCCACTGCCTCCAATCATCTCTGATTTCAAGTCTCATCCACAAGGCTCCAGACAGTTGATCATATTTCTACGTGATTCCTATACAGAGGATCCAAAAAGGCCATAAAGTACAGAGGTACGTTTTATAGGATCTCTCACTGTTCTGTCTCACGAAAAGAAAAAAAAACCACCACCACCACCAAACACTGCTATCAGGGAACTGGTCTGACACTTGCAACTAAGGCTTCTGTGGTGTTTGAAGCTGGCCTGGCATTCAAGCTAGGCTGTTATTCTCATGTTGGACATAAACAATCTTATGGAACACCAATATTAGATATGATCACTGAGTCCATGATTAATTGAGACAAAACAAAGCCACTTCATAACTTTGTCTAAGCACAGGAAAATGTACAATCACTGTGTAACCTACTAAAGACCAAATATACCCATCTCCTGGCTGGTATGAGTGACTGCTTTTCTTTACCAATTACAGCATTATCCTTGCTCTCTTCTGCCGTTCCTACAGATAGCCTGTCTCAATCAATCTTATCATAGGATTGCTCTGCTTCTTGACAGCACCCAATATAGAGCAATCTTCACTTCCTTAGACCCTTCTAAAAATCACCCAACCAAAGCCCAAATCTTATAATAGATCTTTCTAACACCCTCTTACTGAGAGGCCCCACAATTCCTTATGTGTGCACTTTCTCTCACTGCAACAAGTAATAAACCCAACTTCAACTACAGGCATACTCCTGGTTGTGTTTGGCTGGAGAGCATTGACACTTGCCATCACCTATCTTCAAATAAGCCAATTACCTGTTGAAGTGAAATCAGTTTCTCAAGCTGTTCAAATAGTTATGCCTACCGCTTTGAAGTACAGAAAAGGAAGCTGAAATACTAACTACTACCCCACATCAAAACTGTAAGTAATTATCTCCAGTTTCATACAAGTTCCTCCCCTTTGATCATGACGATAAACATATAATTGCCTCTATTTCCTTTTATTTTTCATCTGATTAGAACACAAGAAATAGTCTTCTCACGGGGTAGGAGAGAATGATGTAACTTGTAGAATGTCATCCAGCTAGTAAGCAGCGTGCAAATGGACATTCAAACCCAACCAATGCTGTCTAAGTCCACAGTCCACACTTCTTCGCTATGTCATCTTCAAGATGATTAGTAGTTTTAGTACAGAAGAGAGAGGAAGAACAGCCCAATCAGAAAACAGCGTGTGTGAAAACACAAAGAAACTGTATCTCTGGGTTCCTGGCATGGCAAACGTTTACATGTGATCCAAAAGTAAGCTTGGTCGAGGGAGATACGGAGAGTGCTGGCATTTGTGAGAGGAGTGGTTGGGAGGTTAGGTAGGGTCCCATGTGTCAGGTGACAACTTAGGACAATACATATCTTGTAGCCCAAAGAGGTTTTAAGACATGGATGGAGGCAAAGGTGTGAGATCAGAGCTATGTGTTAAAATGGTAACTGAACAGAGTGAAAGATGGATTAAAGAGAGGAAAGAACTGATAGCCTATGGGAAGCACATTTTATGAAACAGGTCTTGAAATTACTACCAAATGGAGGATTTTATTCTATATATAAATCTCTCCACAACCAGGTGAGACAGCTTTGCTGTTATTTCAAGACGCATGGGTTTTAAACCACCATAGTAAGCTGTCATATCTTAGGGAATGTTAATGCAGCTCAGTTAAATTATGAGTTCTAATTAGGGTTTAATTAGAAATAGAAAGCAGCTTAGTTGGAACAAGGCTTTCTGTAGCTAGTTACAAAGCTTCATCTGCATCTTTGTTATACATTTTTTTTTAAACCCTCTATGTGCTGAATTAAGGGAGATAGTGATTTTGAATCCATTCTGCAAAACCCGTGGGTTCCACGAATCACCACCACTAGGCAATGTTGGAGAGAGATATCCCAAGAGAGCCCCTGCATTTGTATTCATGCTTCCCTTCCCAAACCCTATTTAAAACATACACCCAGAAGACCAAGGTGACAGGTAATAGATTTAATCTTGATTAAACTTAACACTGATCAAATGATAGGGACTGAAAAGAATGGGATCGTGAGAAGATGTGTCTTGGCACAATGGGGAAAGGTATTGGGAAAGATGTTGATAAATAAGCTACGAGAGGGGGAGTAGTGGCATCATAAGTAGTGACTTAGCACCTGGCAGCAGTCTCCTCAAGCAGAAGACAGAGCAATCAGAACAGGGATAAAATATAGCCTTGTAAACACTTGATTTGTTCTGCCCAACGTATCTTAAATTGTTTTCTGTAGCCCTTTAGATCCGATGGTCTCTCTCCTAGTGGGTCAGAAGCATTCACATTGTCTCTAGAAGAATTAAATTCCTTATGGCAAGATAACCAAGAAAATCAGTAAATACTGAGATTTTTTTTTATTCCTAAAATAGATGTTCTTATCTATTAACAGAAGCAATAGTTGTGAAAGTTTTGAATCACGAGAGGGCTTGGCTGAAAGAAGACTCTAAGAATCGAAGAGAAAGCTCTGAAGAGGCAGGGCAGAACAATAGATTGGAAAGAGTGGAAGACATCGACTCCCCAGACTAAGTGAGGGTGACCTGGGCTGGGAGAGGTGGGGTGAGCTTGGAAGAGATTGTTTCCACAGAGACAGTGGCCTAGTGGAAAGGAGCAGATCTGGCCGCCTGTTGGCCTGGGAAGAAATGTATTAGTTAATATATGCATAAAATACTGTCACTGAAAAATTTGTGCGTTCAATTGTTATGTCATGTGCTTGAAAATACGTTGCACGCTATGTCAATTGAACTAGAATGTACGAAGTGCGTGTTTTAGCAGAGAATGCCAGAGTCACAATTATATGTGAAGACACAGGGAGGCGAAGGCAGAAGGGTCTGTTCTGGATTCAGCTCTAATAGTCACCTGTGCAACCAACTCAGTTGGCATTTGGCCAGGTGAACAGAGATTCACAGGACCCCTTCAGTTTACCCTCCCCATCCCTGCTTACATGGTAACTCTACCATGTTGATGACATTATAATGAGCTTTGGGGGAGGGGCATAGAGTAAAATCATAAGGGGAAGAGATTAGCTGGTCACTCAAAGGGAAACCCCTAGACTGGGTGCTGAGATCATCTTGGACACATAGTTACCTGTCATTATTCCCTCTGGCATGGTCACAGCCAGGACAAAAAAAATGTGAACTTATGATTTCATCGCACTCCCTGTCAGCATTACTGCTTGGAAGCAAACTCCAGAGCTGAGGTCATACATTGTAATTACCATCTATCATCACTATGGATTTGTTTTTCTAAAAAGAACATTTTAACCCACACCAGAAAGGATAAAAGATATTCTTTAAATTTTAGCTTTATGAAAAACTTACTATATATTATATTTATTTTCCACCTTTTGCCTCTCAGTAGTGAGAATGTTGTCTTACATTTTCTGCAGAGGTGTTTCGGGGAACACCCTCAAAAAATACAGCTGTAATAAAGTAAGGAAGGCAAGACTGGGTCAAAGGTGAAGTTGACTTACAATGCTGACCTCTTTTTTTTTTTGTATTTTCTCCTAGGAAAACTTTTAAAAGGCAAAAGCTTACCATTAAGAGCATCAGATCAAATGTCAAGAAAGTATTTCCAGTGTTAGGACAATAAATGCATGTGCCTCAAGTTAAACTGTGCAAAAATTAGTTTCTTGGGTTTTAAGCTCTGAAACATACATCACGTTAAACTTAGTCATGGCTGTTCTAAGACATACTTAAGGAGAGAAGGAATTTTTCATTATTTTATGTGTTTTATACCTGCATATCTGCAAGAATACTTTTTTACTCATTAAAGTCCAGTTGCTGACCAAGACAAAAAAGGATTGTAGTTGACCTCATTCAGTCCTACAAGGAGCAATGGACCTGGAATGACTCTTCTGAGTTATCCCAAATTGAGCCTTGGGGCTGTGTCTTCACGTCCTGCCTCAGTCATAGACCACAGGCCGTGTCTTCCGGGGAGTATAACCTTGGGTGAGGCAGTTTCCTGCAGCTGAGGGCAATTTCAGTGGAGGGCATAGCTATGATCCATTTGAAGCCATATTTCCAGTACTGAGGGAAAGTGATGAGAGGAACCAGCAAAGAATCTCAGTATACATTACATCATGTGAAGCACAATCCGTCAAAACATGAACATGAGAAACTACTGTCTAGGCAATGCTTCAATTCTGCCTTTTGCAAAGACTCCATGAACGCAGGCAAGGTCTCCCATTATTGCTCCACCAGCCTACCAGCTTTCAGTTACAAACAGCGGTCCTTGACTGAATTACTGGAGAAATCTGGGTCTGCCTGGAAAGTGATGAATGACCACACTGGGGGTGCAGGTGGGAAACCTACATCTGTTTGGCTAGCTTGAGACCATGAAAGAGGGTGAGAGGAATGGGAGATTTCTTACTTTTCTTTTCCCTAGGATTTCATGTGCAAATGAGTGTAAGCTACCTCTGATGTATTGTAAGGTCAGCCCTGACAACTGTCACGTGTGGTGTGAACACTGAGTTGCTGACTGGTATCCCTGTGAGTTGCAGAAGCAGGAGTATTGGAATCCAGCAGTGGTGGTGTGTACTGATGGGTACATCTTTCCTGGTTTTCATCCTTTTCATTGTTGATATAAATTAATCTGTTGGCCTCCAATGGTTAATATTACAGTGGCTTCCTTCAGCTCAACTCCAAACTCCACACATCTTAGTGAGATAGATAAACAAAGGATAAAAAGGCACTCATAAAAGTTATTTTTAAAATATAAAAATATTTAAACGATGTGTATATATTCACGTATACATATATGAATATATTTATGTATGTGTGACTTTATTCTTATAAAGTTTCTCTTAATCTGTTTTTCCTTAACTTTAGCATTGTCTTTTAAGGACCTATGATGTCTTCTGCTGGTGAAATAATAATTTCTAAACTACAAATTAACTCCATTTAATTTTCTTCTTTTGGTTTAGCTCAAGGTAAATTCAGTAATTTATTTTTACTTTAAGGAGTATCGACTGATGCTTTTTTTCTTAAATTACTTCTTGCTATTGATCTAGTCATCTTCCTCTCTGAGTACATCCAGAGAAGGTATCATTAACAATTGGTGAACATCACTCAATATACTTCTGTGTTGGAATTTTAAATGATATTTTACGTCTCCCATATTTTTCTATTGCTTGAATTTTAAATAAGCTTATTTTTATAAAACTAAGATAAATGATAACATTACAATTTAAGAAAAAAATAGAGAAAATGTGGAGCTCCTTTAAGCTTTATTTCAGTATAAACAGATTCTCTTTGTCCCCATTTCATTACTTCAACCTCAAGGTAATGAAATGAAACCCATGGACAGAGACAGTCCTGTGTCTGAGCCAAAAGAACTGAAAATTGAAATGGTCAGAAGCATGGGACTATGAAGTAGGGCTCTTTTCACTTCCATTTCTTCATTTATAGTCTTAATTTGTATTTCCTCAAAAGAAGCCGCCTGGAGGAAATGTAAAATATGGATGCTAAAGCGATGCAATTCAAATGAGCCCCCTGCTGGGGCCACACTTGAAGCCACTTATTAATGAAATAAGGCGAAGGAAGAGCAAATTTTAATTTAATCAATAGGGTAAGGGTTACTTTCCTTCATGTTTCTTGCTCTGTTTTTGGCATTCTGCTTTTTTTTTTTTAATAAGTTACAAAAAAGAATTTTGGAAAAGTAGAGGGAAATGCATGAGGAAAATCATTCATAATTTCATTTCCCAGAGGCAACTACCATTAACATTTTAATTTCACGGTTTTTTTCTAAGCATTTTGGTTAGCACTTGGAATCATACTGAATAAGAAATATTTATATTTTCTCCATGTAATGTGATATTGAAAAGTTCTTATGAACTTTTATATTATACAAATAGATGATCATTGAAGAAATAATAAAAACTCATCCTGCCACCTAGTATACACAATTTTTGTTCTATGTACTTCCAAGCTTTTTTAAAAAGTTATACAAAACCTTCTGACCAGTTTCTTATTTAGCAATAGATCATAAACATCCTAGGTATCTCTAATTTTGTTATTAAAAAACAAATTAAAATGTTTTAAGGTATATCCTTGCTTATATTGGACACGTGTCCAATTGTTTCCTCAGGAGAAATGTCTAGAGGTGAAATTGCCAAGTCAAACTGTAGTAACATTTTAAAAGCTATTTCCAAGATTTCTGGAAGGTTGTACGAATATGCAGTTGTACTGAAAGTACCTAAGAATGTTTGTTTCACACACTTAGCAATTTTTAATATCATTACTAAGTTTAGCTTTCTAACCTAGTAGGAAAAACATTATTTCTCATTGCCTTAATTTGAATCCCTTTGATTACTATCAAGGCTAAATAATTTTTCATAGAATTACTGACTATATTTTTCTTCTATTTCTAGGCTTAACTTTTGATAAGCTTATTTGTTATTGTAACCATTTAAAAATATGAGTTTATATTACTCCTTTATCTTCCGTATTTTTAATATAGGTATTTATTTCTCATCTAATTGAATTGGCTAACATTAAAGAGTGAAATTAAATAGTAATTAATAACAGAACCTTTATTCTTATCCTGGTTTTAATGAGAATAAATCTAGTCTTCCAATAACTAAACACGTCTGGTAGTTTGAGATTTTTACCATATCTATTTCATCTAATCCTATTTTACTAAACTTAATATTTAAATCAAGATGTGTTTCATACTTCAAGTGCCTTTTTAGCATCTACCAATATATTTTTATTGATAATTTAACACTAGCTATTTTTTCTAATATTGAAGCTCTTGGCATTCATAAAACTTACCCTCCTTGGCACTGAATGTTTGAATCTGTTCTATCTGGTCTGTTCTCATTTTCAAAAATACCAGCTGTACATATATTAGACCTCCCCTTCCCTTACTTACTTTTTGTATATATTATAAAAACCTTTACTCTTTTCAGTTTTCATTTTAGATGATCTTCCAAGCCATCCATTGTATCTTTGCTAGAGTTTGTTATTTTTCTAGTTTTTGTTGCTTTCATTCTATAATATCTAAGGTTTCACTTTCATGTATTTTCTTAGCTTTTCCTACTGGCTTTTCAGATTATCCTGTTATCATATAACCTTCTCCCTGAGCTTTTCTTATTTTTAGAATTGTATTATCTATACTTTGTTGGAATAACAAAAGAGAATATAGAGAATTACTGAACTGAACCCTATGTTTCTTTGGGCAATTCATTTTACAACGTGTATTGTTAATTTCCTTTTGTTTAATACTTTTACCCATCTTTGTATGATTCATCTGCCACATTCCAGATGAAGAACATTCTGTGGAAGAAGAGGATGTGATGTGGCAACCTGCAGCCTCCTCTTTGATCTCCTTTACCTTCTCACTAAATATTTTATTGACCTAGGGAAAAACTAGTAAAATTGGCAGGGAGGAGGAGGCAAGGCACAGAGGATTATAATTAAAAACAGGCTCTGAAGCCACCCACTGGATTAAAATCTCAGTGCTGCCACTTACTAGCTTAAGATCCAAGAACTAGTAATTTTAAATGTCTTTGTTTTTTCATCTGTAAAATGAGGATAGTAAACTCTTTGATAGGTTAGTTAGAGAGAGTAGAAATGCCATAACAAGGTATATTGTTCAATTGTACTTCCTTGACTTTTTGTGGTTTTGAACCATGTCTCTTCAGGGACATTCTATATCTCCCATGAGTGTTCCATTCCTTATCTTGCAGAAGGTCAAGAGCACCTCTCAGCTCTCAGCAAAGTCTCTTCCCTGAGATATTTGAGTATCTCTGGCCAGTGCTTTGTAATTTGAGGTTGTAGTAGACATTATTGCCTTCTATCATTGTAGATGAGTTTGCTTTTTTCTTGCTGTTTCTGGCAAGTTTTAAGCAAATGAGGGGAATAAACATGTTTTAACTTGAATATTTCTACCAGAAATCTGGAATAGTTTTAACAGCTTAAGAATGATCTGAGGGAACTAACCTGTGAGGTACTCCAGTCTGAAGCCTAATAGTGAATCCTTAATAAATTATAAAATCTAGCATGATAATTACACTGTTTATATGTTCTACTCAAGATTTTTATTAGTTGATGTTTTTAAAATTTCACTGAGATTTTCTATTTCACCTATTTTCTATTTTTTTA
This sequence comes from Globicephala melas, assembly GCF_963455315.2. Classification (NCBI taxonomy): domain Eukaryota; kingdom Metazoa; phylum Chordata; class Mammalia; order Artiodactyla; family Delphinidae; genus Globicephala; species Globicephala melas. The sequence goes on along the minus strand of NC_083329.1, from coordinate 35,477,138 downwards.
CCTATATTTTTAATTGCTTTCAGGTTTCTGGTTATATCCTCTCATTCAAATACTATGTATGTGTGGTCTCTCCAACATTTGCATTGCCAGGGTTTGAGCTATTTACTGGTCTTTCCAAAAGCCTATTCATGGCTTTATTTTTATGTTTTTACCCTTATTGATTCCATCTCTTATTTTCCTTAGCTTTTAGTTTGTCTAGATTCTTGAATAGAATACCTGATTTTTATTCTTTGCTGTTAATAAACCATTTGCAGTGAATCATATTGCTCTGAATATAGCTTGGTGATACATCATTTTTGTTTGCATAATTATTTAATGACAATAAAATATTCTATGCTTTGAAAAGACTAAACATATTAACTATTCTCAGTTTTGCTTGTAGGTTAGTTCAATTTTTTTGGTTAATTATAAATAATTATATTTTGTTCAAAATACTACTTTAGTGGGTATAGTAATACATATTATAAAAACCAGAAAAATTCATAAAAGCTAAAAGGACAATTTGCACTAAAGACTCTAGAATACATTTCTTAATGCCCCCAGACTTAGAGTTAAATATTATTTTCATGTTATTTGTAGTATGTTTTTATTAATTACCAAAGAAAATATGACCATCTGTTTAGCATCAAAGACCTGGGACACTAACTGTGGTCAATGACAGACATGGTCAAGAAGGGCTTTTCTTTGTTCATTGCCCTGAGATGGTCTCTGGTTTCATTTTATTGGAAAAAAATGTCACCTTTGCAAATCATGTTACTTTTACTAGTAGCCTAGTGAAAGATATACTTGGCATTATGTATCATCATAGGCAAAGAATTAAACCATGTTCTCATAAAACTCTTGTGAAAACAATGGTGAAATGGTTAAAAGAAGGCTGAGAAAAACAAGAAGCCACTAGAGAGCTCTCTATTGGGAGGCTATGATGAGGAAAATAGAGATCTTCCAGGAACAGTGCTAGCAAATTGACATGCTTATCAATACCAAATCCTATGATTTATCAAAGGATTTCTTGTGGAAATAACCAAAATTATATGCTCAAGTTACTTCTTCCTCCTCTCAGTAGTAGGCTGAGGTTCATTTTGACTCTATGAAAGTTGTCCTGTCAGTTTGCTAATACTGAAAATGTCAAGTTTACCATCAGGTACTAAATTCCATACATGCAAAATCTCATTTAATCTTCATATTAATAAAACCATATGGTGTAACCTTGATGGATTGAACTAATAACTACTCCCACTGCAAATGCTTAGAAATTCTGAATAAAAGAAAAGCATTTTTAAAACAGCATGTTTAAATACATTATTGAGGTAGCTAGAAAAAGAAGCATAAGCCGTGGGCATCAGGAACTAAAAAAGTGGAAAGTACACAAGTTGACACTGCAACAGCCAGGGGTCAACATGAGTGGTATGCAGGAGGATACAGAACCCAGGAGATCTCCTCTAATTGCTAGGGGTTCAGATCCTAATGCCCATGTGGGTGATCAGACCTGTGTGACATCAGGAATTGAAATGTAAATCCCTGGATAAAGCCAGGACTCTCAAAGTGCTACACCCTCAGAAAATGGGGAACAGATAAAAATGTGCCTACTTTCACAGTGAGATCTCAATAATATTTTCACTATCTCGGATTCTGGATAAGAAAAAAAAATTACCTCAGTCAAAACCTCAAGCCCTCAACAAAATACTAGCAAACAGAATCCAACAGCACATTAAACGGATCATACACCATGATCAAGTGGGGTTTACTCCAGGAATGCAAGGATTCTTCAATATACGCAAATCAATCAACGTGATACACCATATTAACAAATTGAAGGAGAAAAACCATATGATCATCTCAATAGATGCAGAGAAAGCTTTTGACAAAATTCAACACCAATTTATGATAAAAACCCTGCAGAAAGTAGGCATAGAGGGAACTTTCCTCAACATAATAAAGGCCATATATGACAAACCCACAGCCAACATCGTCCTCAATGGTGAAAAACTGAAAGCATTTCCACTAAGATCAGGAACAAGACAAGGTTGCCCACTCTCACCACTCTTACTCAACATAGTTTTGGAAGTTTTAGCCACAGCAATCAGAGAAGAAAAGGAAATAAAAGGAATCCAAATCGGAAAAGAAGAAGTAAAGCTGTCACTGTTTGCAGATGACATGATACTATACATAGAGAATCCTAAAGATGCTACCAGAAAACTACTAGAGCTAATCAATGAATTTGGTAAAGTAGCAGGATACAAAATTAATGCACAGAAATCTCTGGCATTCCTATATGCTAAGGATGAAAAATCTGAAAGTGAAATCAAGAAAACACTCCCATTTACCATTGCAACAAAAAGAATAAAATACCTAGGAATAAACCTACCTAAGGAGACAAAAGACCTGTATGCAGAAAATTATAAGACACTGATGAAAGAAATTAAAGATGATACAAATAGATGGAGAGATATACCATGTTCTTGGATTGGAAGAATCAACATTGTGAAAATGACTCTACTACCCAAAGCAATCTACAGATTCAATGCAATCCCTATGAAACTACCACTGGCATTTTTCACAGAACTAGAACAAAAAATTTCACAATTTGTATGCAAACACAAAAGACCCCGAATAGTCAAAGCAATCTTGAGAACGAAAAATGGAGCTGGAGGAATCAGGCTTCCTGACTTCAGACTATACTACAAAGCTACAGTAATCAAGACAGTATGGTACTGGCACAAAAACAGAAAGATAGATCAATGGAACAGGATAGAAAGCCCAGAGATAAACCCACGCACATATGGTCACCTTATCTTTGACAAAGGAGGCAGAAATGTACAGTGGAGAAAGGACAGCCTCTTCCATAAGTGGTGCTGGGAAAACTGGACAGCTACATGTAAAAGTATGAGATTAGATCACTCCCTAACACCATACACAAAAATAAGCCCAAAATGGATCAAAGACCTAAATGTAAGGCCAGAAACTATCAAACTCTTAGAGGAAAACATAGGCAGAACACTCTATGACATAAATCACAGCAAGGTCCTTTTTGACCCACCTCCTAGAGAAATGGAAATAAAAACAAAAGTAAACAAATGGGACCTAATGAAACTTCAAAGCTTTTGCGCAGCAAAGGAAACCATAAAGAAGACCAAAAGACAACCCTCAGAATGGGAGAAAATATTTGCAAATGAAGCAACTGACAAAGGATTAATCTCCAAAATTTATAAGCAGCTCATGCAGCTTAATAACAAAAAAAGAAACAACCCAATCCAAAAATGGGCAGAAGACCTAAATAGACATTTCTCCAAAGAAGATATACAGAGTGCCAACAAACACATGAAACAATGCTCAACATCACTAATCATTAGAGAAATGCAAATCAAAACTACAATGAGATATCATCTCACACCAGTCAGAATGGCCATCATCAAAAAATCTAGAAACAGTAAATGCTGGAGAGGGTGTAGAGAAAAGGGAACCCTCTTACACTGTTGGTGGGAATGTAAATTGATACAGCCACTGTGGAGAACAGTATGGAGGTTCCTTAAAAAGCTACAAATAGAACTACCATATGACCCAGCAATCCCACTACTGGGCATATACCCTGAGAAAACCATAATTCAAAAAGAGTCATGTACCAAAATGTTCATTGCAGTTCTATTTACAATAGCCCAGAGATGGAAACAACCTAAGTGTCCATCATCGGATGAATGGATAAAGAAGATGTGGCACATATATACAATGGAATACTACTCAGCCATAAAAAGAGACGAAATTGAGCTATTTGTAATGAGGTGGATAGACCTAGAGTCTGTCATACAGAGTGAAGTAAGTCAGAAAGAGAAAGACAAATACCGTATGCTAACACATATATATGGAATTTAAGGGAAAAAAAATGTCATGAAAAACCTAGGGGTGAAACAGGAATAAAGACACAGACTTACTAGAGAATGGACTTGAGGCTATGGAGAGGGGGAAGGGTAAACGGTGACAAAGCGATAAAGAGGCATGGACATATATACACTACCAAACGTAAGGTAGATAGCTAGTGGGAAGCAGCCGCATAGCACAGGGAGATCAGCTCGGTGCTTTGTGATCGCCTGGAGGGGTGGGATAGGGAGGGTGGGAGGGAGGGAGACGCAAGCGGGAAGAGATATGGGAATATATGTATATATATAACTGATTCATTTTGTTGTGAAGCTGAAACTAACATACCATTGTAAAGCAATTATACTCCAATAAAGATGTTAAAAAAATAAATAAAAAAAAAACCTCAAGCCTACATCATCTGGGATCTTGAGTCCAATTTACAATGCCCATGAGTGATGAAAATCCAAGCTGGTACCACTGAGACACACAGCATGAGAAAATGGAAAACTGGGCTGAACCAGTGCCATGTGAAATGTCTAAAGAGGGAAAAATGACATACAAGAGGTTCCCAGTCAAAAATTATGAGACATGTTAGAAAATAATCAGCAGACAGAATAAGTAAGATTAATAGCCCCTAAGAATGACAATCTGAATCAGCTTAGAATATTTGAAATGCCTAAAGAGATAAAAGAATGGAAATAAGAAATGTAAAGAACCATAAAAAAAACAAGAAATGTAGAAAGATGGGACTTCTAGAAATGAATATATTTTTCATTGATATTTAAAATACAATTGATTGAGAAAACTAATATAGTCAATGGGAGAATCAATTAACAAAGAGCTGAGGAAATAACCCAAGATGTATCACTGAGTGAAAGTGATGCCATTTTAGGAAATGTTGAAAGATATGGAGAACAGAAGGAGAGCATCCAACATTTGTGTATTAGGAATATTAGAAAATGAGAACGAAGGAAAGCAATATTCAAAGAGGTAATGGCTGTGAAACCTCCCAAATTAATAAAAATACATGAAACCTCAGACTGAATAAGCACCAGAAGTCCTGAGCAAATTAAACAAAATATCTACATCTACATTCATCGTAGAGAAATAGCAGAATATCAAAGATATTGAAAATAAAAACTTAGAAGTTACCAGAAGAGAAAAAGACAGATTACCCAGCAAAGGAATACACTGATAGAGTTCTCAACAGCAAAACAGACACTAGGAAAGAGATGAGGAAATTGAGTCACAGAGAGGTCAGGTCTGCTCCATCAAGACTGATAACCAGTAGTGGCACAGTCAGGAATTAAAGACATCTGACTTCACATCTGTCAACACTACAGTTGTCTTTATCTCATCTTTATAAAGAAGAAAAAATCTTATTTCTCTCAATAATTCAAGAACTGCAATTTTGAGAAAAACCATATGTGTGTCTTTTAGCAAATACAAAATTGAACTAAACGATGTTTATAAAAATTCAAAAGTAGGATTTGGAGCACTGCTCCTAAGTGGTAGTGCAGATTGTAGATTTCCACACTGGGTCCAATTAAACTATACTTAGACATGTCTGAAGGTGAAGCACCCTTGACAATGTCATGCAAAATGGAAGGTGGGTGGGTTTCAAAGGATTTCCAATTTTTAATTGGGCATGCCATATGTAGTAAATGGAGAAATCTTAAACAACAGATCTCAATTTCCCACATCATCTGTAAAGCATATGATCTTGAATATAAATGAGCTGGGCAACAGATCTTTAATTTAGTGAATGTTACACATGTGTTTGTAATCTCAATAGAAGAAATTTTTAAAATGGGACAGATTCTTTCACAGCTTGTTAACTCAGTCTGAAAATAATTCCCAAAGTGAGGGACCAACGGTGACTTACGTTGAAATAAATATTTGACCTCCTACAGTGTACACTTTGAAGGACAACACATGCTCACATACACAAAAATTTTTATCACAGCTCATAAAGGGTGAAAGGCACTGCATTTTTAAAATACTTCTACAAGTACCTGTATTACTAGAGAATGTTTCAGTATTGCATGGTACAAAAGAAAAAAATACTCAGTTTACCAGATGAGTCTAAGAAAATTGTTCTGAAATTATTAACACTTTATTTATTAACAAAAGCTATTAAATTAGTGACCAGAGAATGGTTAAAGCACTAGAAAAGGCTCAACAGTCTACTAATAAGTTAAAATTATTTTCACGTAACACTGCAAGCTCACTTTTTAATAAGTGAGACACCTACTGGGAGGTGAGTGGTATAGCTGAAGCTTAAAAGATTAGATTTAAATCCTTCCTATCCTATGACTTTGGGAGCGTTACTTAAATCTCTGCTTTCATGTGGATAATGGAGATAATACTTATTTCAGACTCTTGGTGAGGATTAAACAAGATGAGGTATCAAGAAGGAAATCTACAATTGGGAATCATCTTTATCTCCAATTAAATTGTGCCTAGAGTAAAGCTGGTATGAGAAGCTATCTGGAAACTCTTGGGTTCTGGTCCCGACAAGAAAGGCAAGCGCTCACACACACTTAAAACATGGGATGCTTAGAGAGGCAACCACAGGAGTTGGTTTATTTTGATCCAGAATTCCCCACACACCCCAGAGTCACTAGAGGTCTACCCCGAAGAAGACCCACCCCTCACACCAGAGGACGTGTGTTCTGCCCCATACGGTTGTTCATGACACTTCATCCCATGTCATTAGATAGATATTACTCAGCAAAAGTCAACATTAAACGAAGGTATAAGTCAGTGAAATAGAAATGGATTAGAACCGGGTGTCAGTCCATTCTGCTCCATCCCGTGAGTCGAGCTGCCTCCCAGACAAGTGGCCCAAACATTAGTCCAGTTCCAGCCTTTGACATTCCTTATGCTACTCGAAGGAGGGGGTCCTCAACCTTTGGCAAATGCCTTCCATAGGCTAGTGTCCTGGTTTACTAGGGCACACCCAAAACGAACTCTGACATCTTTCACCAACCACAGTCCCAGCTCTGACCCATTAGGAAAGGAGCGGGCCTGGGACGAGGGCCACTAGCTCTTGCCTGTTTCCCTGGGCCCGTCATAGGACTTCACTTCCTCCAGCAGACCCCTCTCGTCTCCAACAGCCTCCATCCATTCAGTATACAGTACTGAGCACTTGCCCTACTACAGCAGTCCTGTTTATTGACTGCTTACTGTGAATTCAGCACAGTACTAAGTGTGTTTATAGTTGCATCATCTTGTTTAACATTTCAATAACTTTGTAACTATTTATGTTTTCCCTTTCCTACCTAAAGGAACTAAGGCACAGAAGATTTCAACAACTTGACTAATATTCAATTTGAAGCATGGTCTGCTCATGACTATTCTAATCCTGGAAGGAAAAGAAAAAATAAGTAAGACACACCGTTCTCCAAGAGCTTAGAGTTCAGTATGGGAGACACGTGTATACAACTCAAGCTTAGCTGTCAAGTGCTCCAGAGAAAGTCCAGACAGACTGCTTCCCCACCACCCCGCAATAATAGGAGTCTCTCCTATCATCGTCAGCTAGTAACACTTGACAATATAGCAACATATTCATACTCCTCAGGAAGCATGGACATTATAAACAGATCTACAGTAATTCTGCATGAGAATCTATCAGGGCCCTGACAGCGGCAAGAACCTTAGGCCTTTTGTCATGATGATGTTTGCATCTGTATTACGAAGGAATGCTTGGTCAAGCCAGAGAAAAGCAGCTCTGCAGGACAGAAGCAAACCCTCACAGAACTTGCCTCAGCCTGAGATGGGTAATGACTAGAAATGCTCTTCCCTAGCAGCTCAGAAAGCTATCAGGTGGCCCACAGAGCAAGGTTCATAGACCTTCTTTAGGCCCAGAGGCACAAGCTCCCTGGGTTAGAGGATTTCACAAGTTTCATGTTACAAAGTTCTAAGACGCTCCCTCACTGTCCTGGCTTTGATGGGTCACTGGGCAATCAAGGGTCACTCTGAAACCTGATGACTACGGCCACAGGACAAAATAGCCTTGGGTCTCCATTCTAATTCGGCTGTGGACTTAGTCACTGAGACAAAGGCACACTTCTTCCACCCCTGCCTCCAGGCTGAAGGAGGATCACTCATTTATGGAACAATAAATACAAAGGAGCAAATAGTCACAGAGGAAGAAAGGGTAAGGGGAAAAATTGAGGAAACTGACCATGAACAGACATGCACATGAAATTGGAGGATCTCTTTTAAACCTCAGATCTCTTGCCACTTCCCCCTTATCAAACCTGATTTTTAGTCTTCTGACCAAAGTTAGAATCAGTCACTCACCTCCCTGTTCCCTCAGAGCACTTTTGACCTCTGTATAGCATTTTTTCACTCCATCTTATAATGTAACCTCTCTCATTGGATTAAGAGCTCCTTGAAGGCAGTAAACAGTTGATGTATATTTTAATCATCTCAGCTTCCCAGGTACAGGAGACAGCAATGCGTAACAGAAGACACAGCAAAGTTACACGTACCTCTAGAGGACACCCCTCCATCATGGAAGGATCGAATACCCCAGGATGAAGGTAAGAGGCTGAGAACAAGTACCCACCATTCTGCCTCTTTGACAGTTCTCACGGGTGGTAGCCACCAGTTCCAAGTATGTATATGAGAGTGTTGGCCTTGGGCCAGAGTGAGTGAACTAACCCCAACATCTAATACACATGCAAATCCTATCTTGTCTGCCATCAAAATACATTTTAAATTCAGCCACTTCTGACCACCCAAGTCCACCAACATGCCTAAGCTGGTGGCAGCCTCCTAATTGGGTTGCCTGCTCTACTGTCCCCCCAACCCCACCCCATAGTCTTTTACCAATACAGCGTTTTTTAAAAACAGTGTATCACATCCCAGCTCAAAAACCCTCCAGTAGATTCCCATCACACTGAAAACCCAAAGCCCCTACCACAGTCTAATTGCTGTGCCCACTTCTCCCAGATACCAATCCTATCATTTCCTTTCACTCTTCCCTCACCCACCCCAGTCAGGCTTCTTGTTCATCTGTGAGCACATCTAGTGTGTTTCTACCTCAGGGCCTTTGCACTGCCTATTTCCTCTGACACTTTCCTTCCAGATCTCCATAAGACTCACTGCTCATATTATTCCAGTTTAATCTCAAATGCCACCTCTTCTGAGAGGTCTCCTCTATCTCTCCATCTAACATTGTATCCCCATTATTCATAATCCTCATGTCCTCCTTTGCTTATCCTAGAGCGATTATCACTATCTGACATGATAGTATTTCTTTGCTATCTCGTATACTAGAAGAAGCTTCCCAAGAGCATGAACTTTGACTTCTGTTCACTGTTCAATCCTCAGTGCAGCGCTGGAGTCGGAAGGCAACAGATGCATAGAAAGTAACTTCCCACAAGAACAGCATGTTTAAAGGGCCAGGAGATGACAGGCTCTGGGAGATGACAGGCTCTGGGAGATGACAACCTCAAGGGCACCTCATAGTCAAAAGGTCAGTGAACAAGTCCTGAGAAAGGGACTCAGGTGAGAATGGAGAGGCCCCCATCTTCGGCTGCACAAAGTTGAATTGCACAGGACATCCTGGCGACAAGGTCAGCATCGTCATCTACTGGGCAGTTGGGGCTTAAGGAGAGAGCACAGGAACGAGCCTGAGAACACTTGGGCATAAGCCCCAATACGCCAGTCATCGGCTGTAGGGCGTAGGCAGGTAGTTAATACCCTCTATGCCTCAGGTTTCTCAGTAGAAAGAGCAAAATGGTAATAGGCACCTTGCAGGACTGAATGAAATAAATTTAACGAGCTGATACATATGGAAGGGCCCAAGACATTACAAAGGCTAAGCAAATGTTAGATGAACATGAATCTGGTCTTAGAGGCAGCAAGGTCCAGACTACCAAACCTTCATCTTAGACCTAGAGCAAGAAAGAGCCACAGTACTAGATGATGAATGGAAATAAACAAAAAAACGTCAGCTACCAGTGAAGCTGTCTCACAGGCCTGTGTATGGTGTAAATTGAAAATAAATCTGTACTAGTGCACAGGAGAATTTATTAGCAGGTCCATCTCTGTCCTAAAGACCTTCACCTGGGTCCAGCCTATTCCCAGACAGCCACATCACCAAGATGACCAAGGAGCCAGGTTTTGTTCAACATCTGACAGTTCAAAAGGTATCTCCAAAGGTCCTTGGTGCTCCTGAGTTCCAAAGTCAATAAGCCCCTGAAAGGCAGGTGTAGAAATAATGGTGAAGAAAAGGGCCTGTTTTACAAATTGCTACACCTAACATAAGCTGGTGAGTATGCATTGTGAGTCAGCTGGCTATAACTTTTGCCCCAAACCATGAAAAGCCATCTTTCAACCCTGGTGCTTTGTACTGCATAAAACACAGGAAGGCAGGGAGAGTCCCCAAGCTAAGATTTCTAAATTCCCCTTACACTGGATATCTTTTCCATCATCCTAATTTAGATCTAGGGAAGAGATAGCAAATTCATGTTAAGTGAGGCCACCTTGCCCTCCTAAGCTTGCAGATTCATTGCAGCGCAGTTCCCAGAGAGCCCTGATATGGCCCCAACAAAGTGTTCCTGGCAGGCATTAAATTGAAACATAAGAAAGAAAAACAATTTCCTAACCCTAAGGATTGTTGAGAACGGAGAAAGAGTAACAATCTTTATGTAATCCCTCAGCTCTAGCCATGCCAGCCGTGTTCAACTCAAAGCCTAAAGAAGAGAAATTATTCATTTTCCTCCTCCCTCAACCCACCCCCACCCCTCCTTTCCCCGAGCCCCATCACGCATTGGCCATTTGGTAACCTACTCAGTGTATTCAATGGCACCAGCTAGCTATTTTGAGAAAAGAGTGTTTCTTTTGCACTCTAAAGTATTAATGAAAGTGTTCTATTTCATGTTCTTTCCTTTTCCTAAAAGAAGTACAACACAGTAATTCCATTATAGAAAGATGCTTTCCATTTCAAGATGACTGTTCACAAGACAAAGCTATTTCACTTCATAGATGAAGACACTTGGGTTCAGAGAGGTTAAGTGACTTGCCATGTATCACACGACTAAATGACAAAGCAGGGCCTAAAAGCCAAGTCTTCTGAATTGAAATTCAGAACACTTTTCACTCCACCAATGAGTTTACCTGAGCGACTACAAAGGCTTCAACCCAGCCCACATCATATCACTGGCAGTTTCTCTCACCCAAGATTGGAAATGAGACAAACTGAGCAATTTTTTTTTTTTTTTTTTTTAGCAAAAGACCATCACGTCCTCAACAAGAAAACTATGTGGACATACAGTTCAGAGGCACTCTTCAGCAAGGTTTGTTTTTTGTTGTGGCTGCTACTTCAGCAGCAACCCAACTTCTTACATTCCATGAAGAGTGAAGAGTCCCAGGAGAAAATAGGATGTGGTACAAAGGAAACAGGGAACCACAAAAGAAAGGCCAATGAGCCAATGAATAGCAAAAAGAAAAACAACGTTTTTTCTTTTTTTTTTGCGGTACGCAGGCCTCTCACTGTTGGGGCCCCTCACTGTTGTGGCCTCTCCCGTTGCAGAGCACAGGCTCCGGACGCGCAGGCTCAGCGGCCATGGCTCACGGGCCCAGCCGCTCCGCGGCATGTGGGATCTTCCCGGACCCGGGCACGAACCCGTGTCTCCTGCATCGGCAGGTGGACTCTCAACCACTGCGCCACCAGGGCCCCAACAAGACTTTTTATCTGAAGGTTTTGTTTTTGCTTTTTTTTCGCATGATAGAAATGGCATCTAGGTAGCCAGGAGCCCCTGTGAATGTCGGTGAAACACAAAAGCAGAGGGCTGGCGCCGCAGTGCCTAGGGCTCTCTGTACCTCACTGACATTTACCCCCTCTAAGGCTCATTTACCCCCTCCTCTAAGGCTCAGCTTCCATCATACTACCTCGCAGGGTTTTATGGTACCTATAAGACAGTTTATACAGAGCTATGAGCACGGTGTCAAAATATTTCCAACACTCAGTAAGTTAGCTATTATTATTACTAACGTTATCATCACTTGTGCTAGAAAGAAATCCTAACAAGGACTTTTCCCTTTCATGCCTCAGTCTGACCTTCTGCTCAACAGTCCATCTCACTGGGCTCCGGGTTCCTCTTCTGTAGACAGTTACAGCAGCCCTACCCAATTCACCAAGTCCTTAACAGGATCAAGTGGGATAGAATAGTAGGGGTGTTTAGTAAATAGTCTTTGATCATAGTCTTTTCGACTCTGGCCAGGTGATATTAAAAACGTGAGTTGAGCAACTGAAGTTTTTAAGAAGTGAAATCCTGGAATCCTCTGTAGCTCAGATAGAGGAAATGTAGAAGTGTTTATGTAAGAATGGGGTGCGGAGGGGCTTCCCTGGTGGCGCAGTGGTTGAGAGTCCGCCTGCCGATGCAGGGGACACGGGTTCGTGCCCCGTTCCGGGAAGATCCCACATGCCGCGGAGCGGCTGGGCCAGTGAGCCATGGCCGCTGAGCCTATGCGTCCGGAGCCTGTGCTCCGCAACGGGAGAGGCCACAACAGTGAGGCCCGTGTACCGCAAAAAAAAAAAAAAAAAAAAAAGAATGGGGTGGGGGGGAATAGGGGAAGCTGGGTGTTGTCATGCCATCTATTATGCCTTTATTTCTTCACTTACAAATAGAGTACTTGCTATGTGCTAGTCACTCAAGTTATGATGCGGATAGAGTGTAGACAGAACAGGCTGAGCCCCTGCCCTGGCCCTGCATGCTCGTATAAGCAGTTGGAAGGTGTATGTAGGAAGGCAGGGTGCACTGCTGGAGGATTAGCAGGGGCAGGAAAGGACACCCATGGAAATAATATTTAAAGTAGAGATCTGAAGGGTGAGAAAGCATTAACGTGCAAAGTGGTGGGAATCCCAGCAGCAGGAACACTAGTACAAAGACCCCAAAGGAGGAACAAATATGAAACATTCAAGAGACCAAAGGAGATGAGCATGAATGGGACTGAGAAAGCAAGGGGGAGGCAGCTGGGGAAGTGGACAGGGGCCAAGCCTGACCAGCCAAGTCAGAGGTTGTGATCTTTATTCTAACAACAGCATGTTAAAAATCTACAAGTTTAAAATAAAAATTAACATTTTGAAAAGATCACTCATCTGACACAATGGAAGAATGGATTCAAGGCGCATGCATGGATGGAGGAAAAGCAGTGAAAGGGAGGCTCCTGTCGTGGTCCAGGTGGGTTATAATGGCAGTTTGAAGGAGCAGGTGACAACGAGGATCGTGAGAAGTGGACAGATCCAAGACGGATTTGTGAGGCTACAGCCCTAGAACTTGGCGCTAGATTAGCTCTCGGGTGAGAGGGGGAGACGCTCTGTTTCCGCTTGGAGTAACTAGGAAGTCTATGACATTGAGAATGTGCTAGAAGATGAACATGTTTAACCGACTGAGGAATCCACATGGAAGTATTGAGCAAGCAGTGGTATACAGAGTCCAGAATACAGAGAACCTTGAACCACATCTGAGCTGTATTTGTTTTAGGCGAAAATGTGTGGAACTCAGGGGAGATGGTCCCTTCTGATGAGGGAGAGAGAATAACCGAGAAAATGGGCTTCTCTCCTCCTCAGAAGCCACATTCAACAAAGACCAGATCACTACCGTAAGTTCACTCCCTTCTCCATGCATAAACCTTCACAGCTCTGACAATGCTGCCCTTCTGCCCATTACATTTATAGCCACAAATGGCTGTCAATGGAGCTTTCAAACCTTCTTTACTGGTAGAGGGTTTATTTCCTTACGGGGACAAAAAGAGTTGACATTTGACAGACGACAGGAGAAAACAAGAATTAAAGCAGTGAGCCTTTCTAATTTTCTCTAAAACTACTGTCTTTTTCTTACATGCAAGGCTGGCCAAGCTTACAATTTCTCAGAATTTGTAGCACTGGAACATCTTTCTGACCCTAGCACTTCCCTAGAACCTCTCCCTGCCTGGGCCAAGTTATGTCAACAGCTGTGCTTCTGCTTCTCAGCCAGGTCCTCTCATCCATTCTCTTTGAGCCAAGAGCTGATGACCCTTGGGGCTCAGCTAGTGTACCAACAGGAAGCATGGCAAAATGTAGGAAAACAAATTCATTGTTAAAGCTTTCCTTGTCCTTAGCACTTCAACTCAACAGTCATGAGTGATTTCAGACTTTGCTATTTACTAGCTCTGTGTTGTTGGACAAGTTACTTCATCTCCTTTACCAGTTCTTTAACTGTAAAATGGGATAATATTGCTTTCCTCATAGGATACTTATGAAGCTAAAATAAAACATATTCATCAGAAACAATTAGTATATAGAAAGGAAACACTCTCTTCTCTTTCCATTCTGAAGTATTTTTCCAAGGATGGTCCATGAACCATCTGAATTAGTATCAGAGAGGCTGCTACAAAAAAAAAAAATCATGTTCTAGGACCCCCTCCATTGAGAGTCCGGATTTGTATAGCAGAAGACACAATCTTATTATATCCCTCAGTTTGAGGAGCCATTTCTGAAAACACTGAAAAATCTGAAGACTCTTCTGGTCCTAGATCAGTGTTTCTCAACTCTGGCTGTACATTTCATAATACAGATGCTCAGGCCTCTACTCAGACTACTTAAATCAGAACCCCCCAGGCATGCGGCCCAGGCATAAGTATTTCAAGAAGTACCAGGTGATTTAGTGCAGCCAGAGATGAGGGCTACTGGTTTCTACCTTACTAAGCTACCAGAAAATTCTATCATTCCTTTAAATTTCCATTAATATCTAGCTGCTTCCCTTCTCTTACCCTAGCAATCAGTCAGCCTCCTCCCATCTGGGATGCCTGTCTCCTCTTTGGTATTTTATCTATGTAACATAGAACGCTCAAATCACTTTTTAGAAGAGAGAACTATCAAATATTTACCTATAAACAGCACTGCCCTGTTGACATTTCCCTACTTAGAAATGCAGAGTATACTAGGCCACTAGGGGAGAGGTGTGGAATTGGGAGAAGGCACTGACCACACAACCCAAGGAGATGCTGCGTCTCTCCCACAAGACCAAGCAGATAGATACAGCAGTAAGAGGAGTGAGGTATGTCAAGAGGCACTCATTATCTTTAGGGTGGCAGCTGTGTAGAAGAATTGCTACTATGTGTAAAAGCAGGCTTTTTTTGACCTATCAAATTCTAACTTTGTAGTCTATTTTAATTAAACTGTTAGTTTCAATCTAATGGGATAAAAAAGGTAGACCAAAGAAGTTAATTGCTAAGAAAAAAAGCTAAAACTTCAGACAGCAGATTTTTCCATATTGCCACATGGAAAACAGAAAAAGGCAGCCAAAGAAAACTTGAAATATGGAAACTCTAACGTTCCGTGGTTCTCTGGCTTAAATTTTTCTATAGAATGACGAATGCCCTGGGGTAGGGGATAGAGGGAAGGCAAGACTTTTGCCTTCAGTATAATCAAGTTGATAAGCTCCTTTCTTGGGAGTAATATTTGATAGGGATGGGTGAAAGCACAGACCTCCATAAACTTACAGAAGGAGGTGTAAAAGGGAGAGGAACATGGAAGGTGTCTAAGGGAGTATGAGTGATGTTTTTGGAAGGAGACCTTTCGTATTTTATATGTTCATATTAGCATAACATTATCACAGCTTCCTTTGCTCCAGATAAAACCTGGAAAACTAGCTCAACATCAGACAGAAAGTAATCAGCAATCTTAGAGGAGGGAGACTCCATGCATCCTCAGACTTTTCCTTAGGCCCACCTCGTCTCTGCTTTTGCCCCCTGGTGCCTCCCATATATTTTCCTCCCTTGCAAAAATGTCCTGGCCATTGAAGATGATTGCTTTTGACACCCACATGCCTCTGTTACATCGTTCCTGCTTGTGATACCAAAATATGTTGCAATTGCAATTTATTTTCCACTTAAGGCAAACATGGTCCAAGCTCTCTAGTCAATAATGGGCTCAAAAACTTCACATCTCTAACTGTGACACAGTGCCCCACAAATTCCTCAGGCAAGATCCAAGGTTGGGGAGCAGATACCTTCACTTTGCCCAGTAGGGACTCTACTTCTGATCCTACTTTGACTGCATCCCAAGGATAGGTGCCAGACCACAAGGGCTGGAAAGAGCCTTCAAGGAAAGCCTAGATGAGTACCAGATAAGTTCAAATATCACCATGATTACAGTTTACATATGTCCTATTTCTTTTTCTATTGTATCTTTCTTTTCTAATAATAAATCCCCTTTTTACTCACAAAAGTAGGGAAGCCTAGTTCAGATGGTTTAAGAGGAAGAAATTAAGTGGACATCACATCTGGATCTTTATTCCTAGAGAAGAAACCTTCTAGGGAATTCCCTACCCCCTTAAATAGCCAACAAGCCAGTACATCCACTTACTTCCGTATTTTCTTTAGGTCTTAAGGGAAAACCCTAGTGGAAAACACTAAACAAGGGAATGGAGAAAACTGTGTTGGGGAAATTTGAGTATGAGGAGAGGAATTCAAACTGCCTTGCGGAGAGCATGAAAGAAGGGTACTTCTCTAAATTTAATGTGTGCTGTCCATAGGGACCTAAATAAAACACAAAGATTCTAAAATAAATTGTTTGAAAGGCACTTCAGAAACATGGGTGGAGGTTATGAAAAAGAAGAACATTTTGATTAAGATTCACCAGCCTAGATTCAGGGGGAAAAAAAAAAGGCCTTGTCTTAATACCTGCTACACCCATTGAAATTGTCTGTTCTCATGACAATGAGTCAGTGAGGGCAATACACTCATTTTTCAAAAACCTTTTGACGTCGTTTAACTTCTAGAGATAATAGCCAAAGCAAATGTCACAGAATAAAGGATAAAATAAAGTTTTATGTAGAAAAGACCCAGGGCCAGAAGATTAAAGAAAGTCCCATGTAACTCCAGGATTCGCCTAACATGGTTGGCTCAGCCCATCCTTAATGAGGTCCGGAGAAAGATCGCATTCAAGCTCCTGAAGGAACAATTTCTATTTCTGGGAAGACGACTCTAATCCCACCCAAACCATCTTCAAGTGTGTTCCTTTGGTCACAGAGGATAGGAAAGGATGAAAAGGGTACACAGGGCAGTCTAAAACCATGTCCTTGCCTAAACCAGTAAATGAATCTATATCAGAAAATGCTGTCAGATAATTAACAATACTGTATTGTATTACAAAAAAATTACTAAGAGGGTAGTCCTTATATTAGGTATTTTTATCACAAAATAAGAGGGTGGGAGGCAACTTTCGGAGGTGATGGATGTGTTTATGACACAGATTGTGGTGATGGTTTCAGAGGTATATACTTCTCTCTACATTCATCAAGTTGTGTAGATTAAATCTGTACAGGACTTCCCTGGTGGCACTGTGGTTAAGAATCTGCCTGCCAATGCCAAAGACACGGGTTTGTGCCCTGGTCCAGGAAGACCCCACAGGCTACAGAGTAACTCAGCCCATGCGCCACAACTACAGAGCCTGCGCTCTAGAGCCCGCGAGCCACAACTACTGAGCCCATGCACCTAGAGCCCGTACTCTGCAAAAAGAGAAGCCACCGCAATGAGTAGCCTGTGCACCACAATGAAGAGTAGGCCCCTTGCCTATTCTCACCACTCCTATTCAACATAGTTTTGGAAGTTTTAGCCACAGCAATAAGAGGAAAAAAGGAAATAAAAGGAATCCAAATCAGAAAAGAAGAAGTAAAGCTGTCACTGTTTGCAGATGACATGGTACTAATACATAGAGAATCCTAAAGATGCTACCAGAAAACTACTAGAGCTAATCAATGAATTTGGTAAAATAGCAGGATACAAAATTAATCCACAGATATCTGTTGCATTCCTATACACGAATGATGAAATACCTGAAAGTGAAATCAAGAAAACACTCCCATTTACCATTGCAACAAAAAGAATAAAATATCTAGGAATAAACCTACCTAAGGAGACAAAAGACCTGTATGCAGAAAATTAGACACTAATGAAAGAAATATACCATGTTCTTGGATTGGAAGAATCAACATTGTGAAAATGACTCTAATACCCAAACCAATCTACAGATTCAATGCAATCCCTATCAAAGTACCACTGGCATTTTTCACAGAACTAGAACAAAAAATTTCACAATTTGTATGCAAACACAAAAGACCCTGAATAGCCAAAGCAATCTTGAGAATGAAAAACGGAGCTGGAGGAATCAGGCTCCTGGACTTCAGACTATACTACAAAACTACAGTAATCTAGACAGTATGGTACTGGCACAAAAACAAAAAGATAGATCAATGGAACAGGATAGAAAGCCCAGAGATAAACCCACACACATATGGTCACCTTATCTTCGATAAAGGAGGCAGGAATGTACAGTGGAGAAAAGACAGCCTCTTCAATAATTGGTGCTGGGAAAACTGGACAGTTACATGTAAAAGAATGAAATTAGAACACTCCCGAACACCATACACAAAAATAGGCTCAAAAGGGATTAAAGACCTAAATGTAAGGCCAGAAACTATCAAACTCCTAGAGGAAAACATAGGCAGAACACTATAACATTAATCACAGCAAGAACCTTTTTGACCCACCTCCTAGAGAAACGGAAATAAAAACAAAAAATAAACAAATGGGACCTAATGAAACTTCAAAGCTTTTGCACAGCAAAGGAAACCATAAACAAGACAAAAAGACAACCCTCAGAATGGGAGAAAATATTTGCAAATGAAGCAACTGACAAAGGATTAATCTCCAAAATTTACAAGCAGCTCATGCAGCTCAATATCACAAAAACAAAGAACTCAATCCAAAAGTGGGCAGAAGACCTAAATAAGACATTTCTCCAAAGAAGATATACATATTGCCAACGAACACATGAAAGGATGCTCAACGTCACTAATCATTAGAGAAATGCACATCAAAACTACAATGAGGTATCACCTCACGACGGTCAGAACGGCCATCGTTAAAAAAAATCTACAAAGAATAAATGCTGGAGAGGGTGTGAAGAAAAGGGAACCCTCTTGCACTGTTGGTGGGAATGTAAATTGATACAGCCACTATGGAGAACAGTATGGAGGTTTCTTAAAGAACTAAAACTACCATATGACCCAGCAATCCCACTACTGGGCATATACCCTGAGAAAACCAAAATTCAGAGAGAGTCATGTGCAAAATGTTCATTGCAGCTCTATTTACAATAGCCCGGAGATGGAAACAACCTAAGTGCCCATCATCGGATGAATGGATAAAGAAGATGTGGCACATATATACAATGGAATATTACTCAGCCATAAAAAGAAACGAAATTGAGCTATTTGTAATGAGGTGGATAGACCTAGAGTCTGTCATACAGAGTGAAGTAAGTCAGAAAGAAAAAGACAAATACCATATGCTAACACATGTATATGGAATTTAAGAAAAAAATGTCATGAAGAACCTAGGGACAAGATAGGAATAAAGACGCAGACCTACTGGAGAACAGACTTGAGGATATGGGGAGGGGGAAGAGTGAGCTGTGACAGGGCGAGAGAGAGTCATGGACATATATACACTACCAAACGTAAGGTAGATAGCTAGTGGGAAGCAGCCTCATGGCACAGGGATATTGGCTCAGTGCTTTGTGACAGCCTGGAGGGGTGGGATAGGGAGGGAGACACAAGAGGGAAGAGATATGGGAACATATGTATATGTATAACTGATTCACTTTGTTATAAAGCAGAAACTAACACACCATTGTAAAGCAATTATACTCCAATAAAGATATAAAAAATAAATAGATTGCCATCTGTATACCAGGCCAAAAAAAAAAACTACAAAGAATAAATGCTGGAGAGGGTGTGGAGAAAAGGGAACCCTCTTGCAGTGTTGGTGGGAATGTAAATTGATACAGCCACTATGGAGAACAGTATGGAGGTTTCTTGAAGAACTAAAACTACCATACAACCCAGCAATCCCACTACTGGGCATATACCCTGAGAAAATCATAATTCAAAAAGAGTCATGTACCACAGTGTTCATTGCAGCTCTATTTACAATAGCCAGGACATGGAAGCCACTTAAGTGTCCATCAACAGATGAATAGATAAAGATGATGTGGCACATACACACAATGGAATATTACTCAGCCATAAAAAAGAAATGAAAGTTATTTGCAGTGAGGTGGGTGGACCTACAGTCTGTCATACAGAGTGAAGTAAGTCAGAAAGAGAAAAACAAATACCATGTGCTAACACATATATACGGAATCTAAAAAAAGGGGGGGTTCTGACGAACCTAGGGACAGGACAGGAATAAAGACGCAGATTAGAGAATGGGCTTGAGGACATGGGTGGGGAAGGGTAAGCTGGCACGAAGTGACAGAGTAGTGTTGACATATATACACTACCAAATGTAAAATAGATAGCTAGTGGGAAGCAGCTGCATAGCACAGGGAGATCAGCTCGGTGCTTTGTGACCACCTAGAGGGGTGGGAGAGGGAGGGTGGGAGAGGGAGGGTGGGAGAGGGAGGGTGGGAGAGGGAGGGTGGGAGAGGGAGGGTGGGAGAGGGAGGGTGGGAGAGGGAGGGTGGGAGAGGGAGGGTGGGAGAGGGAGGGGATATGCATACATGTGGTTGATTCACTTTGTTGTGCAGTGGAGAGTGGCACAGCATTATGGGGCAATTATACTCCACTAAAGATGTTAAAAAAAAAAAAAGAGCTCCAGTAGCATTGTTCACTGAAGTTTCTCTACTTCCTGGGAAACAGATTCACTTTAGTTGCACAGGATTGAAAGATGGGGCCCACATGGTATGGGGTAAGTTTCTGCAGTTCATTTCTTTCTTACCTCTGAAAAAATGATTTCATAGAATAGAACAGAGGCTTTGACTTCAACTCATCAAAACTGATTTAATCAAAAGCAAAACATAATTAAAAGAAACAAAGGCACTCAGAACATCAGCACTACTTTTTCTTAAAAAAAAAAATGGAGTCCAAATCAAAGAGCTAGTGATCTTCTGGTCAAGATGAAAAAGTTACACCTCTATCAGCAGATAACATTACTTCTCATAGAGGCAGATGTCATCATAGTTAAGACCTTGGCTGTACCATCTTCCAGCTGTGGTACCTTCAGCAAGTCAATTTTTTATAATGGAGATAATATACGACCTCAGTGAACAGACTGGCTTAAGAAAAAAAAAGAATAGAGATTGGTATTTGGAACCTTTTTCCCAAACCAGTTTAAGAGTACCACCCTCGATGCATATGGACAGGGAGTTGACCCCTAAAATCATTTAGAGCCTTTGTTACACAAATACCCTTTAGGAATTTAAGGGAAACTGCCTGTTAAGATGAAGTAGGTTTGCAATGAAGTCATTTTGACTGAAATTCAGTTTTTTATCATGTTCTTTGTATTTTGAAATACAATTTATATTTTATGGCAAGACGAAAAATTTAAAACACGCAGAAAAATGTTCTGTCCTTTGGCCTCCTCTCTCCCCTCTACTGTGCACTGTGTACCTACATTATGCATCCACCAAACCTCCCCCATCGGCAGGAATACCTGCTCAACCATAAACAGCAACATTCTCCCAGCATCAACAACTCCTTAAAAGGTAACACTTTTTTTTTTTTTTTTTTTTTTTTTGCGGTACACAGGCCTCTCACTGTTGCGGCCTCTCCCGTTGCGGAGCACAGGCTCCGGACGCGCAGGCTCAGCGGCCATGGCTCACGGGGCCTAGCCGCTCCGCGGCATGTTGGATGTTCCCGGACCGGGGCACAAACCCGTGTCCCCTGCATCGGCAGGCGGACTCTCAACCACTGTGCCACCAGGGAAGCCCCTTTGTTAATCTCTTAAGGGGCCACAATGACGTTTAGATGTGGACTGTGTAAACTGTCAATAATGCATCCTTTAATGTACAGCCCTCTGTTTCAAAAAGCTATGCAACTGTGCCTTTGACTTCTAATGGGAAGAATGGTTCTCAGAGCTTTCTGAGATGCTGTTCCCAGGTTACAATCTTCAATTTGGCTAGAGTAAGTTTCCATTTCTTTTAAATCAACTAATTTTTCATGGACAATGTCAGATCAACCTCCAAATCCTCTTGTTTATTTCAAACCTCGTCCTCATTTCTTGCTGCTTTCTCTCTTCAAAACTCTCATCCTGTGTCATATTCCCAGTAAGTCAATGTTCAGCTAAAATTAAAGGAATTATTCCTGTGAAATGTTTAGTAATGAGTATACAAAATTTCACCTGAGAAAGTTGTTTTGAGCACAATTCCATTTTGGCAAACAAGTATGACTGATGAGACAATGAACTGTCAACTGTCTTATCCAAGGCCGTGTCAGTACACTTCCATTATACTCGATGTGGAATAACAGGTTTGAATTGTGCAGGTCCACTTATAGTTTTTTTCAGTAGTAAATATCCTGGCTGCAATAGAATATGTGGGCACTTGTGGCAGCAGCAGGGCGGGCACAGTGACAAAGACTGGAAAGTAATGAAGACACTGGGCCCTTAGAAGATTTGCCTGAGTGCACAGGCAAGACAGTAAAGGAAAAAGGAATTGACACTGAGTACTTATGTGCTCAGTAATAAGCCATTAGAGACATTAGCATCTTGATCATCAAGAGGGGATAGAAAATTTTTGGATGAGACATCTTGGGAAATTTTCTGAACCCTATGATTTCTAACAAGACATCCTGAAAGAGCGATCATGAGCATCTCCAGCCTAGCTCCAAAAATGGATGCTTGCGGGCGGACAGGAAAACAGAGAGAGTTTCTTCTCCTAGAACAAGCGTCTACTATTTTGCTATTCCCTCTCAGTTTTGCCCCATTCTGATTTATTAACCCCTTATTATATGATCGGAAGCAGGTGGGCGCTGCTAGGAGAGATCGGCCTCCCATTAGAGATTGTCCTCCCTCTGTATTTTGCTGTACGCACTTGCTGTCTTGTCTCTCCAAAGGATCTGGGCTTTCCGAGCAGCTTGGTGCTTGTAGCAAATCAGATCAAACAAATGTAAGCGATTACACAGTTCCCACCTACAGATCAACATTTATCAGCCAAGAGCATGTCACTTCTCGTCTGGTGACTATCTGATGGAGAAGATGATGCAGGGCAGAGGCTACTGCATTCGTCCTGGAGCTGCTTGGATTTTCAGCTCCATTGCTGAACAACTCTGGCCCTCAGATTCTCCGACTTCTAATTCTTCTATTAGAAACTCTTCTTTTCTTTCCCCTACCCTCAAGTGCCCTCCTAGACTGAATGTCACCAAACTGCCCTGTATCAGTCATCTAACCAGCCCTCTCCAAGCTGGAGGACAAGTGTGGCCTCTGGCACTCCATTGGGAAACAGCAATGTGAATTCTATTATGTCCGTCCTTCTTGGAGGGGGGGGGGAAGCCTGTATAGCACTAATGTCCCAAATATAATCTGCTCAGCAGTATGGCAGCTTCTGAGGCAGCTGCTCTCGAGTCACACAAGAGAATATGAGGAAAATAAAGTTTACACTGAGGTTTTACTCTGCACAGTGAAGGCTCCCTCACATCTCTCAAAGCGAAATAACTACTTTTCTGTCAACTATAACCTGTATACACTTCTATTGTAACGCCCCTAACCTTTTGTACTTTTTAAATGATTATCTGTCTCCCTTTAGAAGGGGAAACGCTGGGAAAGAGGGACAGATAATTTGTCTCATTTATCTATCCAAAGTATTTGCCTCACCGTTTGACACGTAAGAGGTCCTCAATCAATTTGTTGAATATTTTTACATCCTGAAATTCATTCTAGAAGAGGTTGGGAAAAGAAATGTAATAGCCACTAGTTATTACAGAAAAATACTGATGCAAAAAGAGTAGGCTTTTGATTTTTCATAGACAAGGAAGAATTAAATGTGTTAGAGTTCTCCAGAGAAAGAACCAGTGGTGTATATGTATACATGTACACGTGGGAGATTATAAGGAATTTGTTCCAGCAATCATTAAGGCTACAGTCCCAATTTCTGCAGTTGGCAAGGTGGAGACCAGGGGAGCTGGTGGTGTAATTTTAGAATAAATGCCAGCAGACTTGAGACCCAGCAGTTTCCAAAGTTTTAGTTTGAGTCTAAAGGCATGAAAAAGCCTCTATCCCAGTTCAAAGGCCGTCCAGCAAGTAGTCCCTCTTGTTCAGGGGAGGGTCAGGCTTTTTGTTCTATTCAGGTCTTCAACTGATGGAATGAGGGCCACCCACATATGGAGGGCAATCTGCTTTACTTGGTCCATTGATTTGTGTTAAACTAATCCAAGAACACTCCCAAAGACACACCCAGAATGTTTCTGCAAATATCTAGGCACCCTGTGCCCAATCAGGTCGACATATAGTAACTATTATTGGATTGGCCAAAAAAGTTCGTTCAGGTTTTTCCATGATATGAAAACCTGAAGGAACTTTGTGGCCAACCCAATACATTAAGTATATAAAAGTCCAAAGTGAATAGATCATCCCCTATCCTCTTACATTCATTCAAACACATAAGGACGTACTATGTGCCTGGCATTACGGGATTCTCTTGCTTCCCTCTCTTTTCTCTCTCATGGGGTCTAACATTCTACCAAGGTGGTGGGTGGCACCCACATGCTAGAAGGGACAGGTGAGCTGGGGCAACACAGACATGATCTGGAAACAATGAGAAGGTAAATGCCGCATCCCAGCCCCCAGACAGGACTCTGCACTCAGATTTTCATTTCTAGGCAATACTGCTGGGGAGAAACGCTTTCCTCCCAGAGATATCAAAGGAAGGCTTACTTGGAATGATTCACACAAGGATTCTCAAGCTTGGCTGTACTTTAAAAATCACCCTGGGAGCTTTAAAAGCCACTTATGCCTGAGCTCCGATTAAATTAGAACATCTAGGGATGGTGAAGCCAAAGCATTCGTAGTTTTTAAAAGCTCCCAAAGCGATTCTGTAGCCAGGGTCGAGGGTCACAGATGTTACACTGATTTACACAGTCCTACATGTTAGGCTCCTGATTATAATTTCCTAAGTGCTCACTTGTCTGCACTACCATATATACCACTCTTGCTGGGGGTAAAAATACGGTAAAGATGAGAAATACGGTAAAGATTGGACATCCTGGTTAAGTTGTCCAATGGGTCAGTGGAAAAAACACAGTCCAGTGTCACTGTTGAGAACTGGTTTTGGCTTGAGATTCAGTGGCTCATGCATGTGTGTTAGCCTCTTGCTAGAACTATTCCCTCTTGCTCCGTTCTTCCTCAGTCTTGGTGCCTCTGTCTGTTCTCAATGACAGAGACAAATACCAATGTCTGATCCAGTTGCTTGGTCCTCTCACCCGAGTTTGTCACCAGTTTTTCAAAGTAATGGGTAACACTGTGCAGATTATACCGTGGCAGCATGGCGGACTCCTCACAGCAGGAGGCAATGGAGTCTCCACTTACGGTCAAGGCAGCCCAGCTACAAAAGGGGGAGCAGCCTGATTTATGCCAAATGGGCTCCCACAAGGAGGCAGGGATGGAGTGCAAAAAACTTTCCTGGACCCTACAGAGAAGGAGCATTTTACAGTGGGAGGAAGCCAAGCCCAAAGCCTTCCTCTCGCCCAGTTCCTGTCTCCTGTAAATAATGGAATCAATTCTGAGAGTCTCAGGACTTGTAGGGGTAGCACACCTGAGTGGTTTAAGAACATAGGCTATCCAGACGAAACAACGCACGTTTGAATTCCAACATTACCACGTATCACCTGTGTGACTTTGGGCAAATTACTTAACCTCTCTCATTTGTTTTGCTCAGTTAAGAAAGGGGATAATGAAAGTGCTTGCCTATTAAAGTTGCTTTATAATTATAGAATATAAAGCACGTGGAGAGGTTAGCACAGTGCTCAGCACATAGTAATGCTCAAGTAAATGGGAGTTATTCTTAATGTAAATGTACCACCCAGAAGTCCTTGCGTTTTAGATTATACTAGTGACTAAGGAAATCTCATGTCCCATCAGAGTCTGGGCTGCCTGTCATGAGTACCAACTATTAGCTTAGTCACCCCACACCTCGGCCAGGGAGAAGTCAGCCTGGTGGCCCATGAGGAACCACCTCATGCCCAGAGCTGACCACGCCACTAGTGGCAGATGGGCCCAGCCCTATGCAGTAGACTCATCTTTCTGCCATGTCTAAAGTGCTTACATCACTGTCTCTCCTGCTTTCCAATCCCAATCTCTCTCTGGTTCATCTCAAAGACTGAAGTGAGCCCTAGACTCCAGCCAGTTACTTAAGAGGGCTTGAACCTTTCACCTAATTCATGCAAACTCTTTTCCTCTGGAGAGCACGTCTATGAGCACCACCACCCATCTTCAAGCCTCCAACACATGACTCACAGCATTCCCTCAAAGCAGACCTCTCCCCAGGTAGCCACTATCCTCAGCCTACATGGGACTCACCTCTCAAATTTACTATCAAACTTGCTATTCAGTTGCCAGGCTACCTGTTAGTCTGATGCCCTAGTACATGTCCCCACATCCCTCATCAGGAGTTAAACGGATCCAGCCAGCTCCCTCCTCTTCGGTAAGAGTTAGGAGTGTGCCACAGAGTCATGCTTACACCGGGATCTTATCCACCTTTGCTTCCAAAACACTCTATCCCTCACCTGCCTGCTGATCAAAGCTTTGATGTCTTTGGCACTTGTGGGTTTCACCTCTTGCTCCCATGTCTACTTTGATACTTCAGTCTAATTTAAGAATCATTTAATATAGGTATGTCAAATACAGAAGTCAGTACACAACCCATGGCAAACAGATTGCAGCAAAAGATCAGGAGCCAAAAACTTTAAAGTTTAATCCATTTTCTATGGTTTATAAATATCTCAAACTTCTTTTGGTCTTTATATTACACAAAAACTAAGTCAACAGTGAGGGGCTGCAAATTTTTCATTTATTCAGTGTCTATATATGTATATTTGTTCAGACAAGAGGCTCCTGGCTTTTGAATTCCCAGGGAGGAAGCCAGCCACTACCACTGCTCAGGGTAATGTCTGAGCTTCATTGCACCAAGAGGAGATGTAGCCCTGTCTGCATTTCCCTGGCAGAGAAACCGTCTCTATCCTCATCATGAATTCCCTTAAAAGATAATTCCTTTCCATCTACATGTCTGTCTTTGTCTATGACTTGATCACATTTGGGGGTCAAAATGCTTTCCAACGGGACGCAAAATTATAAAACGTTTGCCTTTAGAAAGGACTGTTGAAATAACCGAGTTGAGTGATTCCCAAAGCATGGGATGCATTCCACTAGAGAATGACAAGATTGTAGGGAATACATAAAACATTAACAGTGAGTCACATGGTAAGATAGTATTGTTTCCAATTCTCTTCCAACCACCCTGATTGGTCTGGGAGAAGGTTTCAGTTTGGTGCTAATATATCTTCAACACCTCTCTAGCACTTCCTAAACTGCCTTTTACATAGAGAAGCCTCTGTCTCAGAATCTTCTGACCACCTCATCTATCTTGGATTAACAAGGTTTTATTTTAATTTATTCATTTTATGGTTACCTGCTATTTGTGATGTCATATCAATTTTTTAATTTGCAGCCACAATAGAACATTTCCTTTAAAAATTTTTTAAACGAGTCAACTTAAGAGTATTAAATAAATTAGAACACAGATATATTCGTGTTGCAAAATTTGCCAAGCCAATATACAAATTGAAATTCAACCCCTGATTTTACCAATGAAGAAACTGACAACTGGGGACCTGATGATGATACTGATGCCCACAGTCACATGTCTGGCTGACGGCGAAGCCAAGACAGGAAACAGTCCTGTCAATCCTGAGTAAATACTGCTCGACAATTCCATTAGGAATATGACAACGTAAAAGAGTATAGTGGGCCTTCATGTGCTCACACATCCTGTTCAGCTCTACTACACCTACTTCACACCTAATTGGGAAACTTTCTAGTGCATTTTGGAAAGTGACTTCCTTCTGTTACATCTTCTAGGTTGGATGTGAACATTTAGGGCTTCATATTAGAAATAAGGAGATCAACAAGTGAGTTTATTACAGGATAGTGAATGTTATGCTTCAATTTCACAAGTGAGAAAATACAAAAATGTGCTTTGAAATTAAGCAGTGATCCCCAATTAGCAAACAGCGTAATTACATCCAACATTGTAACAATACTGTTTTCTTGCATTTACAACTCCCTAGTTATGATTCTCTAATGGGAACCACAGCAGAATGTCATCTTTTGCTAGGAGATGATTATACCGTAAGAAAGAATGGCCTCCCATGCCCCAAGCACATCAGGCAGTATTTCTTTGCCACATGTAGAGCAGAGCTAGCTACATATTTGCCCCTTGGGAGGATACCATGTTTGCCAATGAGAATACGTGCTCTTAAGATACAGTTTCTTTCCACCCTTAAGATTATTCTTTGCAGCTGGTTGATTGATTACCAGAGATTTCTCATTACCTAGATGCTTGAGGTTCCTCCATGACAGTCTATCAGTGGGGGCCGAGATGCAATCGTAATCAACAAACATTGGTGTACCACGACCGAGCATACTACAGTTTTAACCAACCAATGGTAGTTGTCATTATTGGAAACTTGGCTCAGCATTTTGCATGCATTACGTCATATACTCTTCACAGCACCCCTGTGATCCCTATCTTCCATGTAAGGAATCCAAAGCTTAGAAAAGTTAAGTTCTTACCCAAAGATACGAACTCAGCAGTTGCAGAACGAGGATTTGAATACACACCTTTCTGACTCCCAAAAGCAAACGGTTAACCACAAACTCTGAGAACTTACCGTGACAATGCAATGCTCTGTGCCAGGTGGGGCGATGAGACACAGTCACCTCAGGCCAAATCATAATTTACTCATAACCCTTACAAGGCTGGTTGTTTCTAAACATTCACCAGGTTGATAACAGTGTCAAAATAATAAAGGATTTTTTAAAATCAACGTTTTTAGGGAAGAAATGCTAGTAATACCCACAATACAGCCATTTTTAAATAAAAATGCACTTATATAAAATTATAGGATGAATAACTAGTAAAATATCTATACAACTACAATAGTTTTCTTGTTAATGCTATAGAAAACTACCAAACTTAGTGACTTAACACAAATTTGTTCTCTTACAGTTCTGGAGGTAGGTAGTCCAAAATCAGTTTCACTGAGCGAAAATCAAGGTGTTCGCAGGGCTGGCTCCTCCTGGAAGCTCTCGGGGAAAAATCCTTTCCTCGACTTTTCAACTTCTAAAGGCCTCCTGCAGGCCTTAGCTGCCGCTTGCTTCCCGGCGTCAGCACAACCTCTCGCTACCATCTTCATATCAGCAACTGAGTTTCGGCCTCCTGCCCCACTCTTATAAGGACGCTTGTGATGACATTGGGCCCACCTGGATAACCCAAGATAATCTTCCCATCTGAAGACCCTTAATTTAATCACATCAGTAAAGCCTCTTTTGCCATGAAAGGTAACATAGTCACTGATTCTGGGGGTTAGGACACGGACATTTCTGGGCCATTATTCTGTCCACAATTACCAACATGTACATTTTTTTAGTTGAAACAGTTTTAATTAAATTGGAAAGGAATCGGACTTTACTGTAATCACCTGCGTGCAATTTCCAATTAATTTATGGTTTACTGGGGCTTAATTTCATGGCTAAACAATGACTTCTTTTTCCTTCTGGGTGAAAACTTTCTGAAGCACGTGGGTGCAGTGACTAGTATGGCTCTGGGTTACCAAGCAGAAAAAAGGTAGAGATTATAAAAATGCAGGAAGTGGTTAAATAAATTCATTTACTGTTAGCAGTTCACTAGGAATAAGTGAAGGAACAAAGAGGATTAAAGGAGGAGAGAGGGGAAAACCTACAGCTTCTTGACTGGTCGTTGAGATCAGTCATGATTAGAATCAGGACATTCTAATCATGTTCTGATTAGAACAGGCATAGCAAGAAAACACATGCTCCATAAGCACGGGTAAGTTTCGTCTTCTAACCATGGAAGAGATCTGCACTGCTAAGAGGCCCTTGACATGTGACTGGATACCAACCAACCAACAAAAGACAGGCAAACGATCAAAAACTTGGCAAAATCTGAGTAGGGCAAGCCCATGCAGAAATGTACTTGCTTTTGTTTGGTTTCTCCTTTGAATTGGTATTTGGAGAACATCCACTCACTTAATGCCCTAAGGAGAGATGGACAGTCTCCTGATATCTCATTCTGGTTAAAAAAAAAAAAAAACCCTACAAGCGTTGCTACACAGATACAGCTGTGTTTTGAAGGCTCAAGTTGCTGCTTCTAGAAGAATCAAGTGACATTGAAAGTACATTTGTAAAGAGATCAACACAGTTCTAATACTGTACTGGAAACTTGTTTTACCTAAATGTTTCCCTTTTTATTCACGCTTGCTTCTAATGACATTTCAACGTGTCTATTCATCTCCTAGGAGGACATTAACTAATACATAATGTTACTTTATTAAGAACCTATAATATAGCTTGTTTTCTAAAATAATCAAATGTGAAAATATATTAGATGCTTTGAAACAACTAGCCATACCTAATGAAATATTTTTATTACCCTAATTAGAATTCCTATATATCAGTGAGGACAGAGAAACAGAGAGAAGACTTGGGCTGATAGTTCCTAAAACTTGCTCTAGTGCTTCTCAAACTTTACTGCATATACAAAGCACTCAAGGATAGTGTTAAAATGCGGATTCTGGTTTAGTAGGTAGGGGAAGGGGCAAAGGGGGAAGCTCATGGATTCTGCACTTCTTATAAGTCCCTAAGTGATATCACTGTTGCTATGCTTCCCCCTTTAAGTACTGACCTCACAGAGAACTTTATAAAATTACAAATTCCAAAGTACCACCCCAAACCTTCTCGCAGAGCTGAAATTTCAACAAACCCCTTCTGACTGTTTCTATACCACCAGCCTTACACTGATTCAGTGAGCTGAGGTGTCACAACCCAAATGCCTGCTGGGAGCATGTGGTTATATAAATACTTCAATTGGATTTATTTTAAAATGGGTGCTAAGCTGGTTGGGCTGGAACTAAGCTTCAGACCAGCCTTAATCACATGCCTTTTAACATGCTTTGCAGCCAGTACACGATGGCAAATAATGGTACACAGCCCACCAGTTTACAACCTCTGAGCCTAGAGTTGGCAGTCTTAACATTTTGGAGACTATGGCCCCTGTGTGAATTTGTTATAAATTATGGGACATCCACCCCCATAAAAGTCTACACACACACATGCACACATTTCATAAAGAGTTTCAGGAAGTTGCATGTTTCCTAGTTTGTCCATGGACTCTTGAAGAGTTCATGAACCTCTGGCTATAAGTCCTTGGTCCAGTTACTCTGCCTTGCAAACACCATCTGTTTTAGTAATGGACAACATACTACTTTTAAATATCATTTTGATATCATTTTGACTCCTCTAGGAAAACTATCTCTGAAACTAACCTACTGCACCTGGCTATGGGCTTCTTCACACCCACTCTACCCACCCCCAGGTGTTCCTCAGAACCTGCCTTCAGGCTGCACTGCCTGTCTGCGTTTTCCATCCTGTCTTGGCTTGCTCCCTGGTTGAGCGTCTAAAACGTCCCCCCTCCAATTGCAGTTATTCCTTCTGAGGCCAAGCCTCTGTTTTTCAAGTTCTTTTTACCTGTCTCCCAACTTGGAGAGTTTGAGACTGCTACCTTTATTTTATTTTATTTATTTTATTTTTTTGCGGTACGTGGGCCTCTCACTGTTGTGGCCTCTCCCGTTGCGGAGCAACAGGCTCCGGACGCGCAGGCTCAGCGGCCATGGCCCACGGGCTCAGCCGCTCCGCAGCACGTGGGATCCTCCCAGACCGGGGCACGAACCCGCGTCCCCTGCATCGGCAGGCGGACTCTCAACCACTGCGCCACGAGGGAAGCCCTAGACTGCTACCTTTAATCAGAAATTATTACTTAAAAGATTTCTCAATCACTTAGTATTTTACCTTCCTTCTCCAGGAATAGTCTTGAACATGCCAAGAAAGGTCTTATGCCTCTTACTCTGGCGGTTTTACCAGTCTTAGAAGCCCTCTGCTTAAAGGGGTTTTCTTTTTCAATCGTTTTGGAAAAAGTTTTTAAAATGCAAATATGTTGTGAACAGGATACAATTGTACTTCAAAGGATATGCAAAGAAATAAAGAATTTCAGCATTAAAGTGAAGAAATGGAGTCTGATCTGGATTGCTAATGCACATACACACACACACACTAAAGATCTTTGGCATGTGTGGTTATACAGTTTATTTTATCATCTATTCCTGTAAACTTTCTTAGGAATTTATATTTCATAATATTTTATGTGCAATAATTGAGGGTTATAGAATTGAGCATTACTAGTGAGTTACAATATGTGGCATTACACACTGAAAAATTTTGTTGTCATTTCTCCTCATTAAAAGACGTCAAATATAGTAAGTCGATTGTAAAGGTAAAACTAAGGAATATCAGCAAATTTTAGTTTTTTATTGGAAAGTTTATTACGTTGTAAGAGCAAAAAAATAAGAGGAGGAGGGATGATCTGAAGATTTATCCAAATAAACATTTACTGCTGCCTTATCCACATGATTATTAGGTAGGTACCAAGTTTTCTATTTTACATGATGAAAAAGGGACTTTAGAATTCAATAAATGATTTGTTTGTTTGAATATAAACCTCTTTCTTGATAAGTAGGCATGGTGTTTGGAGTCCAGAATGAGACTCTGCCATATCATTGGTAATAATGGGAATTAGCTTGACCTATGACAGTAAAATTTTATATGGACAGAAAATTGATCAAAGTGAAATTATGCAAAATCAAACCTACAAAAATAGAGTTAGTCTCATAAAAGCACAACTTACCTGAGACCTATATGAATATAATAAATATCCAAAGTAGACTGCGACAATTGTGAATGGATAGGTCAGTCAATGGAGCATTTAAAAGACTTCACAGAATGATTTTATAGTAGTGCACACTCACACCTTATGAAGTTTTGTTCAATAGACTTTAATTATACATCCCTATTATTAGGTGGATAAACCAAACCATCTTAGCCTAATTCCATTAAATATTTGACCCTTCTGAGTTTTTTCTTGATCACTTGCTTAGTGGTTTTCCTTTGCTGATGTAACAAATTTCCATAAACTAAGTGGCTTAAAACAACACAAATGTATTCTCTTTTAGTTCTGGACGTTGGAAGTCTGAAGTGAAGCTAAAAATTAAAGTGTCAGCTAGGTTTTTTCTGAAGGCTCCAAGGGGGAAATCCCTTCTTTTCCTCTTCCAGCTTCTGGTGGCTGTCAGCATTCCTTGGATGGTGGCCACACCACTCCAGTCTTTGCTTTTGTTGTCACACTGCCTTCTCCAATCCTAATCACCTGCCTCCATCTTATAAGGACACCTGTCGTAACATTGGGACCACTTAGATAATTGAAGATGCAAACCTTCCCATCTCAAGATCTTTAAATTAGTAGCATGTGAAAAGTCCCTTTTGCCATATAAGGTAACATAGATTCAGGAATTAGAATGTGGATATGTTGATTTTACTCCTGCAAGGTTCAGAAATCTGACATTAAGGGCACATGAATGTAAATTCATTGCTTGGGGCAGACTTACAAACTCACAAGCCTGATGTATAAGATCAGACTGTCCATTTTTGTTAATTTATTTTGAGAAATATGTAAGTACTGAAATATTTAAGCCTGTACGGATAGATCTTTGTATCTCTACAGGAAAGTGTACAAGGAAAATCAAATCATAATCAGAAGGTTGGACAAGATCTTCAGTTCCATGTCATTTGAGTCCTAGAAAGAGAGGACAGAAAGATTCAGGTAGAAAAAAATATATTTTAATAAGCACTGTTCTAAAACATCCCAAAGTTGGTGAAAGAAATAAATTTACAGATTTAAAAAAGCACAGTGAACCCCATGTAGAATTAACTCAAAGAAAATTACAATTGAACACATCATAATCAAATAGCAGAAAACCACAGGGAAAAAATATATCTTACAATAGCTAGAGTAAAGTGATACATTACATACAGGAGAAGAGCAATATGAATGATGGCAGAATTCCTAGCAGAGACCAGAAGATAGTAGAACTACACCTTTAAAATGCTGAAAGAAAAAAACCCTCAATCCAGAATTTTATATTTAGTGAAAATATCCTTCAGGAATGAAGGCAAACTAACCATTATCAGATGATGGAAAACTTAGAGAATTTGTCACCAACAGACCTACTGTAAAAGAACTGATAAAGGATGAAGGATGTTCTTCAGGTTGAAGGGAAATGATGCCAGAGGAAAAGTTAAATCTTCAGGAATGAAGAAAGAGCAAGAGAATGATAAATATCTTTGCAAATGTAAAAATCTATTTTTCCCCATGACCAATGAAAGCAAAAATTATAAGATCTCAATGGATTTCAATAATTGTAGATTAAATTCATATGGAAACTATAACATAGAGGTTAGTGAAAGGTAGTAAATGGTTGCAAAGAACCTACATTTTACTTGAAGTGGTATAGTATTGAATCTAAGCAGGCAGTGAGAAATTGGCTATGTGTAGTGTAATCTTTAGGGCAAACACTAAAAAGAATAATACAAAGAGATATAGCCAAACAGCCAATAGAAAATTAAAATGGAATACTAAAAAACATATTCAAGTAATTCAAAAAGGTCAGGAAAGAAAGAAAAGGGGAATAAAAACCAAAGTTAAACAGAAAACAAATACAATCAGCCCTCCACACCCATGGGTTCTGCATCCACATATTCAACCAACCACAGATTGAAAATATTTGAAAACAAAATTCCAGAAAATTCCAAAAAGCAAAACTTGAATTTGTGGCACTCCAGCAACTATTTACATAGCAATTACATTGTATTGATAACTATTTACATAGCATTTAAATTATAAAAGATAAGTAATCTAGAGATAATTTAAAGTATATGGGAGGATGCCTCTAAGTTATAGGCAAATACTACATTATTTTATATAGAAGACTTGAGCATCCATGGATTTTGGTATTCACAGGGTCCTGGGAGCAATCCCCCATGGATACAGAGAGACCACTGTAAAATGGTCGACTTAAATCCAACCATATCATTAATTACATTAACTATTAATGGTCTAAAGAAAACACTACAGTTAAAAAAAGCAGAAATTAATAGTATATATTTTAAAAAGCAAGAACTTACTATATGCTCCCTAAAAATGACAAACTTTACATATAAAGGCAAAGATAGGTGAAATGAAATGGGAGGGATAAAGATATACCATGCAAACAATATGCATAAGAAGGCTAGAATGACTTTTTATATCAAAAGAAAAGATTTCAAATATCAAAAAAATAAACTTTAAGACAAAAAATATTACCTGAGATGCAGAAGGATTTTTCATAATGATGAAAAAAAAAGATATAACAATTTAAAATGTGTATTCACCTAGTGACAGAATCTCAAACTACATGGATCAAAAGCTGAAGAATTAAAGGGAGAGATAGACTACTATACAAATAGAGTAGATTTTAACATCCATTTTCCAATAATTGATAGAGAAACTAAACATTAAAATATCAGGAAGGACAAAGAGATCTGGACAACACCCTGAAACATTTAAATTTAATTAACATTCATAGAACACTACATCCAAAAAATGCAAAATACAAATTTTTTTCAAGTTCACATGGTACATACACCAAGAGAGACAATATGCTGAGTCATAAAGCAAGTCACAATAATTTTATAGCACTGAAATCACACAAAGTGTATCATCTGACCACAATAGTATTTGATTTTTAAATATTTACTATAAATAATATATCTGGGAAAATTCTAAAGAGATAGAATTTAAATAATATATTTCTAAATATTTGTGACTGAAAGATGAAATAACCAAAGAAATTTGAAAATATTTTGTAGGGCAGGCCAGCAGGCTGGAAATTCAAAGTAAGGGTTGATGTTGCAGTGTTAAGTCTGAAATTTGCAAGCAGGACAACAGGCTGGAAATTCAGTCAAGATTTTATGTTGCAATATTGAGGCAGAATTTCTTCTTTAAGAAACCCCATTTTTTGCTGTTAAGGCTTTCAACTAATTGGATGAAGCCAACCCACATTTTGGAAGGTAATCTGCTTTAGTTAAAGTCTGCTGATTGTAAATGTTAACTACATCCACACATACATTCACAGTAACATCTAGCCTAGTATTTGACCAAACAACTGGGCACCATAGCCAAGACAAGTTGACACATAAAATTAACCATCAGATACAATACATCAAAGTGTGCAAGATGATGCTAAGGTATTGCTTAAAAAGGAAGTTATAGTTTTGAATGCCTAAATTGGAAAAGAAGAAAGATCTAAAACCAATGATATAATGTCCCCCCTT
The DNA here is from genome assembly GCF_963455315.2 of Globicephala melas. NCBI lineage: Eukaryota > Metazoa > Chordata > Mammalia > Artiodactyla > Delphinidae > Globicephala > Globicephala melas. The sequence continues at coordinate 35,440,955 of NC_083329.1, read as the reverse complement.
AAAAATAAACTAGAAAAAGAGCAAAGTAACCCCAAAGAAACTAGAAGGAAGAAAATAATAAAAAACAGAATTTAATGAAATTTTAAAATGGACAGATAATAATTTTAAAAATAAAAGGCTGCTTTTTTGAAAATATCAGTAGTATTGAGAAACCTCTAGATAAACTGATCAATAAAAAAAAGAACAAAAGTCACCCTTAGTAGGAACAAAAAGAAGGCTATCACCACAAACATGAAAATGATAATAAGAGAAAATTACATACAACTTTGTGACAACAAATTCAACAACTTAGAAGAAATGGATAACTTCTTGAAAGGCACAATTTACCAAAACTGACACAAGAAGAAACAGAAAACAGGAATAGTTAAATATATATTAAATAATTTAAATTTTATATCAAAAACATCCCCCAAAAGAAAATTCCAATAAAATTCATATTAAGAGTGAATATCAAATATTCTAGGAAGAAATATCACCAATATTACCCAAACTTTATTAAAAAATAGAGAAGGAACAAAGGAATATTCTTCATGTATACAGAAGTAAAATCCTTAAGAAAATATAAGCAAATAATTTTTTAAATAAATTAAAAAGATAATAGATAATGACCACCTAAGGTTTATGCTAAGAATGCAAGGTTAGCTTAACATACAAAAATCAATCTATGTAATTTACTATATTAAAAAAATAAAGCAGAAAAACTATATAATACTTTCAATACATGCAGAAGAAAACATTTGAAAAATTTTAACACTATTCATAATGAAAGCTCTGAACAAACTAGAAATAATAGTGAATACCTTCAAAGTGGTAAACAGTATTTTTAAAAATCTACCATTAATGTCATACTTAATGGTGAAAGTGCAAATTATTTTATCCAGACATCAGGAACAAAGGAAGAATGCTTGCTTTCACCACTTCTAACCTATATTGTTCTGGCACTTCTAGTCATTGCAATAAGATAAGAAAAAGACAAAAAAGACAAAACTTGGAAAAGGAAAAGAAAATCATCATTGTTTGCAGATGATATAATTTTTCACATAGAAATTTCAAAGAGTCTACAGAACAACTAGTAGAATCAGTAAAAACATTATCCAGGATGCAGGATACAAGGTTATTATTTTTAAAACCTATGGTATTCTTCTATACTAGCAAAAATAATTGCAAAGTGAAATTTAAAAAATTCCTTTCAGAGTGGTATCAAAAATATAAAATACCTAAGAATAAATCTAACAAAAACACCCAATACCTTGAAACTTAAAGCTGTAAAAAATTGTGAGAGAAATTAAGGAAGTCCTAAATAAATAGAAAAATATGCCATGTTCATGGATTGGAAGACTCATATTGTAAAGTTGGGAATTCTCACCAAATTGATCTATCGCTTAATTATAACAGACAAAATCTGGAAACAACCCAAAAGTCCATCAAGAGGTGAATGAGAAAACAAATTGTGAATTATCCACACACAATGGAGTACTACTCAACAATGAAAAGGAATGGATTACTGATAGATGCAACAATTTGGATGAATATATACATCATTAAGTTGAATGAAAGAAATCAGGGGGGAAAAAGAAAACATTCTGATGATTCCACCTATTTAATGCAGAAAAACTGGCAAAACCAATCACACTGTTAGAAGACAGTAGAGTGGGTACATTTGCAGAGTGGTAGAGACTGGGAGGGAAAAAGAGAGGCTCCTTATTCCCCATATTGTTTTTTGTTTCTTGATGTAGGTGTTGGTTACAAAGTTGTGTTCACACAAAGAAAATTTATCAAGCTGAATATTAATGATATGTGCATATATGTGTATATATAATTAATATAAATTTTAAAATATAAAACAAAAAACACGGCTACAGACTTTGCATTTTCTACTTCCTTGAGCAATTAATAGTAGAACTAGTATTTTTTTGTGCCCCAGGGACCTTATACCATGATATTAGAAGTCACACTCTCTATTCTTGAACTCTAGAGCTAGTGACGCTCATCTTCATCAGTGACAAATACTATACCCGTATAAGCACCAGCGGCAGCTACAAGAACACTATACACCACTTGGCTGACATCTAATGATGATAAGCCACTCTCCTATTTAAAGAACATTTGCTGGACATTCTAAGTTTCCACACACACACACACACACACACACACACACACTACCACCATCTCTACCATTGCTAAGGAAAAGAACAAAAATTATATTGTAGCTATCAAAAGTAGCATTCTTTGCCATATGTTTGCCTACGTTCCCCTCTTCTGAAGATAATGAAGTAGATTCTTCTGTCATTATTTGGGGCAATAATTGCTTTTTGAGCAATCTTAATTGACAAATGCATTTGTCAATTCAGGCCATGTCCAGATGGTCACAATTCTATGAGTTAATAGGCATAGCATTTTATTCCAAATCTAAAACAAATGTTTGTCTCTCCAGGTCAAGTTCTGACTGGGCTAGAACCATCTCTATTAAAAACCTTGTCTCAACTTCAGGAATCCTGTGGGGAGAGAACAGACTGAGGGAAAACTTAGTGGCCTACATGTGTCAATCACCATAAGCTACTGGAGAACCTGAATTCTCCCCCAGGGAAGACAAAAATTTGTCTGGAGAACACATCAGAGCTCACTGACAGATACCAAGACATCTGAAGCTATGAAAAATTGGTTTAAAAAAATAGTCCCAATTATAGCCCTTATTGTATCCACGCTCCTTAAAAATGTATCTTTGCAGCTTATCCTATGAAAATGATGTCTCTTTTTTTTTTAATTAATTAATTACTTTATTTATTTATTTTTGGCTGCGTTGGGTCTTTGTTGCTGAGCGCGGGCTTTTCTCTAGTTGTGGCGAGTGGGGACTACTCTTCGTTGTGGCGCACAGGCTTCTCATTGCGGTGGCTTCTCTTGTTGCGGAGCATGGACTCTAGCCACACGGGCTTCAGTAGTTGTGGCTCGCGGGCTCTAGACCGCAGGCTCAGTAGCTGTGGCGCACGGACTTAGTTGCTCTGTGGCCTGTGGGATCTTCCCAGACCAGGGCTCGAACCCGTGTCCCCTGCATTGGCAGGTGGATTCTTAACCACTGCACCACCAGGGAAGCCCCTGATGAGTCTCTTTATTCACCCCCTGAACTTAGGCCAGTCCTATGACTTGCTTTGGCTAATACAATATGGAGAAAGTGATGTTGTGCCAGTTCTGAGCCTAAGTCGCAAGAGGCATTATGTGCTTCCCCTTTCTTTCTCGGAACCCTGCCACAATCATATGAACAAACCCAAGCTAGCCTGCTGGAGGAGAGTTCAGTTGTACTAGCCAAGGCTGTCCTAGACCAGCCTACAACCAGCTGATCCACATATGTGTAAGAGAGCCTCGTCATGGTCAGCAGAGTTGCTTATCCAACCCACAGCTGCTCACAGACACAGAATGAGCCCATGGGAGACCAGAACTGCCTAGCTGACAGACTTGCAAACTAAATACACTTGTATTTTTAAGCCACTAAGATTTGGTTTTTATACAAATTGTTAGGCAATAGATAACTAAAACAGAAATAGATGAGAGCATCCCTATTGCCACCATCAGAGATATAGATCTTTGGGAAGAATCTGGGTCTAATTTCCTCAGTTTGTGAATATAAGTAAAGATAAAACATAAAGGACACGAACTAAGAGTCAGAAGCACCAGCTCTTTTCTTTACTACATTTAGCTAATATTACAAAATTTCTTTGATCAGTTCTATTACGATAAACATATTACTAACTAGCACTTAGGCACTTAATATAGACAGATGATTATGCTAAACATTTTACATCGGTTTTCCCCCATAATCTGGAGGAATGAAGGATTGCTCAGAATCACACAGGGAACGTTTATGAATGTGAATTTTTCTAACACAAGAGCCCATGTCCTACAATTCCATTATATTCTACTGCCTCTCACTATGGTAAGGCATAAAGCTGCAACTTAAATGGGGCTGAAAATCTAACATCAGTACACTAAGCCAATAATAACTGCAGTTCAAGTTATCCTTGAAAATGTCTTTCTCTATAAATTACAACACCAGCTGTCAGGAAGTCCACCAGAGTCAGTTTTTTCCTCCAGTATTGAACAGACAGCTAGAGTTTGGGAGGGAGAGAGGTCAGTATAAATAGATAGATTGAGTTTCAGAGTCCAGGTTGAATTGAAAAGAAAAATACATACACACAGGGCCATGTATTTTATAAATGGTTAGATGTTCACACTACGAGAGATATATGAGATTTGAAACCCACTGAATGATCATCATACTCACCTCTTCCATTTCATTTTTCCTTTGGCCCATAAGCCAGACTGACAGATGGAATCACCGGGATATTAAAATTTGCTCTTTCTCTGTTCCTGTCTCTTTCCATTGCCAAGTGTTTAAACACTTAAATTCACCAAAGTTAAATGTGTATTTGGTGCAACTCCACTCCACTGTTTCAGGAAAGCATGATATGCTGTCACTTCCAGAGTCATCAGGGAAGTAAGAGTATGTGGAGAACTGGAAAGGGTGCCAGACTAAGAACCAGGATCCCCTGGAACTGATCCCTGATCTGGCACTAACTTGCTATGTGACCAAGAGCTATGTGACCTTGCTGTGTGTCAAAATCCATTTGACATCTCTGGAGCTCAGTTCCCTCACCTGTAAAATGATTTTTACTCTGAGAAATGTGCCTTAACCCTTTTATACCAAGAGAAAAAACCAAGCAGGTAAAATGTGACTGCTCCCAGGAAATCAGAAAGGGTGTGGGAGGGGTGGGATTGATGCTTGGCTCCTGTTCCTAAAGGAACAACTGGTTTCCCTGCAGCTCTCCTGGATGCTTCCTGAGACCCAGACTTGTCGTGCCTTCTGTCAGCCGCACACTGCACCCCCGGGCTCTGTGATGTCATGGATCCAGGGTATGACAGTCCTGAGCTCCAGCCTTAGCTCTTTCCCTAATTACCAGCATAAACCTTGGCAAATTACCTAAGCTCTAATTTTAATTTCCTCATGCGTGCAACAGAACAAATAATATATATTTAACCTACATACACAATAATAGATGGTATTTTTGTTAAGTACATAAGATAACATATGTTAAGCCCAGTTATTCTGTGCCCCTTGGGATCATGTAAACACTCCACAGACAACAAAAACAGAAAACTACTAACTTAAGCAAAAAAAATAATAATAAATTGGCAATAATAAATGCTACTGAGTGAGCTCAGAAAACTGAAGAGAGAGCAACCAGACCTTGGAAGGACTGCGCCCGGGGCAGACTTGGGCATCCCCACAGTAGAGTGAACGTTTCTACCTGGGTCCCTGCCCCACCCACCTTCTGTGTTTAGGATGGAAACTGCCAGGAGACCTAACCCAATTGGCTTAGCTTGGATCATACGATGACATCTGGTCAAAGGGAAAGAGCTGTGTGATGGAAAACCCCGTTCAAGCTGTATGAAGTGAAGAGGGGTGACATCCCTGAAGGGAGGAGGTACTGTTACCAGAATAAGAGACAGATGTTGCTGGGAAGAGAGAAACCATATTCCACACCCAGTCGGGAGAGCCATCATCAATGTCACACAAGGTTAAATCCTTCTAAAAAGGCATTGTTGGGTTGTTGTTGTTTGTTTTTTAATGGCCTGTTCAGTGATATCACCCTCTGGTTATGTCCTTGCCATGACCTTTCCTGCTCCCCAACCTGCCTGCCTGTTGGGCCTTTTGTGCTTCCAGCCAATTTCCCATTGGAAGTCCTGCTGAGTTTAATAGCCTTTAGGGGCAAAGCTCTTTATGGGTTAACTAGGGCATAAAACACCATCAATCCAATGGGTAGGCCTAGGTGCTCCAAATGTAAGACTTGGTTTTCTCACTTAGAGATGCAAACAAACTCCACAAAATTGATGACTCAAAAAAACTTAAAAACTGTGATCTTCACCCAGAAACAACACAAAGAAACTCAGAAACCAGAGCAGAAATGTGGCCTCTCCATGAACTCCCTCCCTCTGTGAACTCCCTTATGCTATTTGAACAGCTGTCACAGGCTCAGCCTGGTCTTCTGAACCCTCCATGACATCAGGTCAGACAGTAACATCAATACTATATTTAGCCAGGAGGGAATTAGGAGATGAGGAAAATCAGGGGCAAAACAGACCAAAATGAATAGTGCAGGCCATTCTTTGTAATTTTTCTTAGCAAAGCAAGGAGATGCTTGATCTATATACTTAGGCTCAAGGGCTCCAGATCCTAATGTGAACTTTCTGGGTGATGTCTTGTGATTCATTTAATCTGTGGCCTTTTCCTACCCAGCACAAAATACCTGGATAAAAATTCATACCTGCAATCCCAAAGTGAGGAACCATAATTCAGTCTAACTCAGTTTTCAATGTAACAGAACCACCAGAAGTCAGGATACCTGGGTTTTCATCTAACTGCCAACCACTACCTAACTTAAGAGGTGTTGTTTTCCTTCTGTGGGTCTCACTGTTCTCATCCTTCGAGTGAGGATGCTGAACCACATGTTTCTAAGGTCCCTTCCTTCCTGATTTAATGTTCAATGAAGCTAGGGTCTGAGGGATTCCTAGGAATAAATGCTTCCAGTGTACACAGAACCCAGGTTTCTCCTGGGGAGGAAATACATGAAAATTAAAGGGCTCCATTTTCCCACCTTGATCTAACGGGGGTGAAGAGCTGAAAAGGGCACTTGTTAATGTTGCTTGTGAACTCTGGAAAATCATTCTTTGTGGGCAAGTGTTCTACAGTATTTGGGATGATAATAAGTCAGGGGTGAGCAAACTTTTTCTGTAAAAGGTCAGATAATAAATAGTTTAGGCTATGCAGGCCTATTGTCTCTGTTGCAACTATTCAACCCTGGCTTTATAGTGTGAAAGCAGACACAGACAACAAATAAATGAGTATGGCTGTGTCCAGTACAAAGACACGTGGTGGGGACTTGACCCATTGGCTGCAGTTTGCTGGCTCCTGATATAAGTGATGGTCTTATCTTTACAGAGATATTCAAGGCCTGATAGATTTTATGGACGGAGTCAGGGGAATGTTGCAAAGCTATAAAAAAATTTGCAATAATAATAGTAACATGAAGATCACTGAAATAGGAGCCCAACATGGAAGTTAAAGGCAAATTCCATCATTTAACTAGTTCGCAAATTGTTTAACCTCTGAGAATCTCAGTTTCTTCATTTTTAAGTGGAAAAAAAGGAAATGCTGTGCCTAAAGGAATAAGAACAAGAATAGTAACTATTCACTGTTGAATGTCATCATAAAATTTTAAATGCTCCTTTCACATTTATCATCATAGTTAATTCTATAGTAATCAAGACAGTATGGTACTGGCACAAAAACAGAAACATAGGTCAATGGAACAAGATAGAAAGCCCAGAGATAAACCCATGCACATATAGTCACCTTATCTTTGATAAAGGAGGCAAGAGTACACAATGCAGAAAAGACAGCCTCTTCAATAAGTGGTGATGGGAAAACTGGACAGCTACATGTAAAAGAATGAAATTAGAGCACTCCCTAACACCATACACAAAAATAGACTCAAAATGGATTAAAGACGTAAATGTAAGGCCAGAAACTATCAAACTCTTAGAGGAAAACATAGGCAGAACAGTCTATGACATAAATCACAGCAAGGTCCTTTTTGACCCACCTCCTAGAGAAATGGAAATAAAAACAAAAATAAACAAATGGGACCTAATGAAACTTAAAAGCTTTTGCACAGCAAAGGAAACCATAAACAAGACGAAAAGACAACCCTCAGAATGGGAGAAAATATTTGCAAACAAAGCAACTGACAAAGGATTAATCTCCAAAATATACAAGCAGCTCATGAAGCTCAATATCACAAAAACAAACAACCCAATATAAAGATGGGCAGAAGACCTAAATAGACATTTCTCCAAAGAAGTTATACAGACTGCCAACAAACACATGAAAGGATGCTCAACATCACTAATCCTTAGAGAAATGCACATCAAAACTACAATGAGGTATCACCTCACACTGGTCAGAATGGCCATCATCAAAAAATCTACAAAGAATAAATGCTGGAGAGGGTGTGGAGAAAAGGGAACCCTCTTGCACTGTTGGTGGGAATGTGAATTGATACAGTCACTATGGAGAACAGTATGGAGGTTTCTTAAAAATCTACAAATAGAATTACCATATGACCCAGCAATCCCACTACTGGGCATATACCCTGAGAAAACCGTAATTCAAAAAGAGTCATGTACCACAATGTTCATTGCAACTCTATTTACAATAGCCAGGTCATGGAAGCAACTTAAGTGTCCATCGACAGATGAATGGATAAAGAAGATGTGGCACATATATACAATGGAATATTACTCAGCCATAAAAAGAAATGAAACTGAGTTATTTGTAGTGAGGTGGATAGGCCTAGAGCCTTTCATACAGAGTGAAGTAAGTCAGAAAGAGAAAAACAAATACCATATGCCAACACACATATATGGAATCTAAAAAAAAAAAAAAAAAAGAAAGAAAAAAAAGGTTCTAATGAACCTAGGGGCAGGACAGAAATAAAGACACAGACATAGAGAATGGACTTGAGGACACAGGGAGGGGAAGGGTAAGCTGGGACTAAGTGACAGAGTGGTATTGACATATATACACTGCCAAATGTAAAATAGATAGTGGGAAGCAGCTGCATAGCACAGGGAGACCATCTTGGTGCTTTGTGACCAACTAGAGGGGTGGGATAGAGAGGGTGGGAGGGAGATGCAAGAGGGAGGGGATATGGGGATACATGTATACGTACAGCTGATTCACTTTGTTGTACAGCAGAAGGTAACACAACAATGTAAAGCAATTATACTCCAATAAAGATGTTAAAAAAAAATTCTAAACAAAACTCTTAGCTTCTATCTAAAGTGGTAAATGTTATCTAAGTGTCAACATTCTGGCTTGTAGATATCATTATTTCCATGTTATAGATCAGACACTGAAAGTCATGTGAAGAGTAAAAGTAACATGAAAATGCTCTGAAAACTGTACATTAGCATAAGGTGTTATAATTACTCAAGATAAGGAGTACAATGTTTCCCAAGTCTTCCTTTCAAAGATTAAAGTAGTGCATTTTCATCACAGAATTTAAAATCTAATTCATTTAAATTCTATTGAATTTAAAATGCATTCAGTAATGCATGTTCAGCACCCACTATTATGTGTAATCAGCCTCCACCCTCAAGGAGCTTCTGACCCCATATGTACAGAGCCCTAATCTACCCCTGAGGAGAAGCTAGAGAATCGCTCCTATTTCTTTGCCTTCCCTAATGCATATCCAGGAAAATAGAGTTGCTGTTATTTTCATGGACATTATAATTACATGGCGACAGAGATCCAGGCATGGTTCCCACCTGTGCCAATAAGATGAGTGGAGGAATTGGGAGGGGGAGATTCTGAGCGAAATCTGGCATCTTCCAACTCCCAGCAGCCCTGTGGGTGAGAAGGCTGCAGAGGTTCTCCTTTGCCTGAACATGTGTAAAGGCAAAGATGACAGGTATACAGCGAATATCCTCCCATGCTTTACACTGGATGATCAGATGAAAAAGACACACATGCAAGTCATCACTTCCAAGTGTTTGAAATCATCCCAGGCATTACCTTTAGACATTTTACAGTTTTAAAGAGCAAAGATCACAGTTGTTAAATTCCATCTGCAGAGCGCCTGACATTATAATTTGACACATGACATTTTTTGGTGTTTTTTGATGTACATTTTTGTACTACAGTTGACCCTTGAACAACACGGGAGTTGGTGGCACTGACCCCCCATGCAGTCAAAAATCCATGAATAACTTTACAGTCAGCCCTCCATGACTACAGTTCCATATCCAGGGATTAAACCGATGACAGATCATGTAGTACTCTGGTATACATTTATATAAAAAAATTTGCATATAAGTGCACCCATACATTTCAAACCTGTGTTATTCAAGGGTCAACTGTAAATGGAGCATTGTTCTAAAATAGGAAACTAGGAAACACATACACACACACAAATAATTGATGTAACAAGAGTATAATTTCATAAGACAAAATAACTGTTTAAGTGGTAAATCATTTACAAAGATGGTCACAACCACCTCTCCCTCCTGCATGCACTTTTGCAATATGACTGCCACTCTTCTTATCTAGAGATGGAGTTTGACTTTCCCTCCCTGTGAATCTGGGCTGACATCGAAGCTTGTTTGCCAGTAGAATGTGGCAGAATGACATTTACAAATAATGATGTTAGGCTTTAAGAGGATTTACAGCTTTTGTTTTTGTCTGCTTAGAGCCCTGAGTCTCCATATTTAAAAAAAAAGTCTTCTAAAATAAGCTATTTAAATAAGATCCAGTCTTATAACATCACAAGTGCAAGTTTCAACTGAAAATCATTCATACGAAGAACAAAGAAGATCTCAAATTAAATGAGAAAAGAAAATGAACAAATATGACACAAATGTTGGAATCATCTGACTTGGATTTTAAAGCACCATCTAAAAAAAATGCTTCAGTGAGCATATGAAAATGCTTGAACCAAATGAAAACATAGAAAGTCATAGAAAAGAAACAGAAGATATGAAGAAGAACCAAATGGAAATTTTAGAACTAACACACACCATAAATGAAATAAAAAACTCAGTTGATGGGTTCAACAGCACAATGGAAAGGACAGAGAAGAATCAATAAAGTTGAAAATTAAAACGATAGAAATTACCCAATCTATACAACAGAGAGAAAGCAGTAAAAAAAAAAGAAAAAATTAATAGAGACTCAGGGATGTGGGGACTATGACAAAAGGTTATCATTCATGTCAGTGAAGTCCAGTAAGAAAGGGGAAAGAGGGTGGGCTGGAAAAGTATTCAAAGAGGGCTTCCGGGGCCTCCCTGGTGGTGCAGTGGTTGAGAGTCCGCCTGCCGATGCAGGGGATATGGGTTTGTGCCCTGATCCGGGAAGATCCCACATGCCGTGGAGCGGCTGGGCCCGTGAGCCATGGCTGCTGAGCCTGCGCGTCCGGAGCCTGTGCTCTGCAACGGGAGAGGCCACAACAGTGAGAGGCCCGCGTACCACAAAAAAAAAAAAAAAAAAAAAAAAAGAGGGCTTCCCTGGTAGTGCAGTGGTTGAGAGTCTGCCTGCCAATGCAGAGGACACAGGTTCACGTCCTGGTCTGGGAAGATACCACATGCCATGGAGCAGCTAAGCCTGTACTCCACAACTACTGAGCCTGCGCTCTAGAGCCCGTGAGCCACAACTACTGAGCCAGTGTGCCTACAGCCCATGCTCTGCAACGGGGGAGGCCACCACAGTGAGAAGCCCACACACTGCAATGAAGATCCAATGCAGCCAAAAATAAATAAAACAAATAAGTTTTTTTTTTTAATTAAAAGAAAAAAAAGTATTCAAAGAAATCATGGCTGAAAATTTCCCAAATTTGGCAAGACATAAGCCTACAGATATAAGAAGCTGAAAGAAACTCAAATGGGATAAACCCAAAGAAATCTATGTCAAGACATACTATAGCTAAACTTCTGAAAACTGAAGACAAAAAAATCTTGAAAGCAACCTGAGAGAAATGATGCATACCTATAGGAAAAAAAAAAAAAGTTTGAATGAGTCAGACTTCTCATTGGAATCCCTAAAGCCCGGAAAAAGGTAGCGCAACAATTTTCAAATGCTGAAAGACAAGAACCATGAATCCAGAATCCTATAATTAGCAAAAAATATCCTTGACGAATAAAGAGGAAATAAGATATTTCCAGATAAATGGTAACTAGAAATTGTTGCCAGCAGACCAACTAGAAAAGAATGACTAAAGGAAGTTCTCTAAACAGAAAGAAAAATGATGAAAGAAGACATCTTGGAAAATCAGGATAGAAGAAAGCACAGAAAAATCAAAAGATGGGTAAATGCCGAAATATTTCCTTCTCTTAAATTTTCTAAATTGTGTTGGATGGTTGAAGCAAAAATTGTAACACTGTCTGCTGTGGTTCTCAATGTATATAGAGGAAATATGTAAGACAAGTATAATGAGAGAAAGTAAAGGGATTGAAAAGAGGGGTGAGTTTTCTACACTTAAGTCAAACTGGTAAATGTGGACACCTGTAGACTGTGATAAGGTGTTTATATGTAACGTAACACCTAGAGCAACCACTATACAAGCTATACAAAAAAAACACTCAAAAATGCTATAGATAAATCAAAACTGAATTTAAGTAGCCCTCAGGAAGGCAAGAAAAAAGAACAGAAAAACGAAAATATCAGAAAACAAAATTCTTCAAAAAGCACAATTATAGTGGCCTCCAAGCACTCAGGTGCAGAGTGGTTAAAGCCAGTGCTCTGGAGCCAGCCTGTCGGGTTACATTTCTGACTCCATCACATTGGGCAGATTCCCTAATCTCCCTGTGCCTCAGGTACTATATCTGTCAACTGGAGATAATAGTATCCACTTCACAGTATTTTGTTAAGGCTTAAATAAGTTAATATTTATTGACAACACTGCCTAGCAAATGGTAAATTATACATGTGTTTTCCAATGAACTAAAATATAGTTGACCTGAAGAATGTCAGGGTCAACCCTCCCTATATGCGATTCCTCCGTGTCAGAGGTTCTTCTGTATCTGAGGTTCCTCCATATCCAAGGTTCTGCATCCTTGGATTCAACAACCGAGTATCCTGTAGGACTGCAGTATTTACTGTTGAAAAAAATCCACAAATAAGTGGACCCACACAGTTCAAGCCTGGGTCGTTCAAGGGTCAAATGTAATTAAGTTGATTTCCCAACTAGGGTCAGAGAAACATCCAACTGGTTCTCTTTTTTGCCCTCACAAATTACACTGTGACAAACTTTCTTGTTCTTTAGGTTTATTCCATATTTCTGACTATTCTTAGGATACAGGAGTCCTCTGGAATATGTCCTGATGTTCATATGCAGCCCCACATTTTTCCTGACAGGATAATAAACGTCCCAGACTTCTATAAGAGGTGGTTGTGACACAGAACTTGAATAAACAGAGTAGCTGGAGTTTCCACCAAATTCATTTTGCCAGCACAGAAAATAGAGAGTGGAGGTCTTTAAGACAGATGATGTAAATAAAGAAGCCCTAATTGCTTATGATTTTATACCAGTGAATTCACTAAGGCAGCATGGTATCTTAGTTATGAGCATAGACTCTGAGTTTAGATTGCCTGGGTTCAAATCCCAGCTCTATCATTTATTAGCTGTGCAATCTTGGGCCCATTGCTTAACTTCTCTGTGCTTCAGTTTCTTCATCTGTACAAAGGGAGGAATAATAGTATCTACCTCACAGGGATGTTATGAGGCTGAAATGAGTTAATACACCTCAAGTACTCGGAGTAGTTCCTGCCGTTCTACCAAATAGAATAGCTAAGTGAAACCCCTTTCGTGATGGCCTAAATTCATCCTGAAAGCATGCAGATAAGAAAACAATCATGAACCTCAATGTGAAATGGTGAGGAAAAGAGGGAAAATACCTCCCTCTCTTATCGTTGAGTAACGTCAGCTGTCAAGAGTGCTGTAATAGAGCTACTGGCTATGGGCCACCACTATCTGTAGCCTGCTGAACGTGGACTTCTCAATAAATCATCTCTAAAGGATGAGTGAAACAAGCAGTTTCGCATAAAGCATTGTTTTTTTTCATCTGAGCAGATTCTAGCTGCCTGCACATGTGGGAGCTTAGCACAATTATTTGATGACAAACAGGTAGGCCCGTCCCATAGGGGCATCTAAAAGGCTCAGTGCTTAGTCTGAACTCTTTGAATATCTTGGTTTAAAGGAATTTCGCTATTTTTGGCTTAAAGGAACTCCATGACTCAATGGGTTTATTCTTAAATTCCTTATGGCTGTAAATCAAAATATAAGATCATGCTTTGGGAGATGTTGTTTATGTTTTTAATTGGAGTTAAAAATAAATTGCTAAAATCTCTCAAACTCTGGGCTTAGGATAGATTCTATTTTGGGAAATTATTACACAGTATGTAAACAAACTGTACCAAGATAAATTGTACAAGATTCCATGATTCCTTGCTACGAAAGAATAGCAGCTGCTTGTTGTAAAAATGTCAGCTTCCCCTCTATCTTTAGTTTCTCTTTTCCTCACTTATAATGACTGATTTCACTCTGAAATCTAGACATGGGACGGACTATAAAAGCGTTAATCCATCCATTTTATTCAACCTGGCAGCAGGATATTCAAGACGCAAAGGAATTACTCTATCGTCGTCAGATTTCATACACTGCAAAACAAACAAACAACGAAAAAACCCAGATGTTTGGGGCTGATACTTATGCCCTCAACTCATACCTAATTAGCATATTGACAACATATCTTGATTTCCTAATCCAGTTCCAATGTTAAATATTCTGGCCTATTCTTAGCATAAACTCTCAGATCATCCTGGAAATTCAAATAGCTAAGTGGTTTTTTTTATTACTTCCCTATAACCCTGAAGAGCCATGTGTTCCATTTTAAGGGTGAAAAATATTAAGACCATGAGCTTAGGCAGCTCCTCCTGTTTCTAATAGCTGAGTATTGTCTGCCCATTTCCAGGACACAATGTTGGGGTCTGGCCTCCATAACGTGGGGAACTTGATTACTGTTCTGAAGAAAGCTTCAGAAGGGAGGCGTCTTATGACTTCTTAAGAATTTCTGCTCCAGTGTGCTTTGGAGACCTCACGGATTGAAAGGAGAGTCTGGGGTAAATAGGAAGACTCCACTAGAGGACTTCCAGCTGGGGACTATTTGTATATTGGACCCTGTTCTCTAAGGGGATAAGCTCAACAGAGCAAGTCCAAGGTAATGGGAAAAGAGACCAAAGAGCAGTCCAGCCTCTACAGCTGTAGCGTGTGGACTCTGGAGTCCAAAGACATGGATTTGGATCGTATCTTTACCACTTAGTAGCTGTGTGACCTCAGATAAGTTAAAAAATCCTCTGTGGTGATAAAAACAGTGTCATCCTGATAGTATTGTTGTGAGGATTAAATGAGCTAAAATACCTAGAATAGTGCTTCTGAAATAGTATTTCCTATTTGAGTATTATTATTGAGGCTGTTACTAGTACTGTTATGTCCATATTGAGAGAGATTTACAACGGATGCTCAGAAAACAAGAACTAATAAAACATATTAAGTGCCTACCATTCCCCTGGTCCATTCAATAATGTAAAAACATACGGATAAATGGGGAGAAGAGACAAATCTGCCATGCACAAGAATTCCAAATAATTTATGTAGATACTCAAGCATAACTCCCCACTCATAAGTGAGAGCCCCACGCGGTGACTCTCTTCCAAAGAGCGCAGTGTAGAAAGTGGCAGGGGACCGACAACTTTAAGAAACCTGACAAAACACTACCTCAGCCAGATGACCAAGGTCACCATCAACAGTGATGCGTCAGGTTAACTGCATGTACCCTAACCCCAGCCAACTCCTGAGAAGAACATCAGATATATCACAGTTGAGGGACATTCAACAAAATACCTGACCAGTACTCCTCAAAGCTTTCAAGGTTATTGAATACAAGAAGGTTCTGAAAGACTGTAATAGCCAAGAAGAGTCTAAGGAGACATGAAAACTAAATGTAATGTGGTGGCTCCTAGAACAAAAAAGGATATTAGGTGAAAACAAAAGAAATCTAAGTATGGATCTAGTAATAATACCATACCATATTGGTTCCTTCATTGTAACAAATGTACCGTACCAACGTAAGACATTAATAACAGGGGAAACTGCAGAGGTATATGGGAATTTTCTGTACTATCTTTGCAATTTATCTACAAATATAAAACTGTTCTAGAAACTAAAGTTTTTTTTTGTTTTTTTTTTAAAGATATGGGTTAGGTTCACAAGGAACTCCCAGAGTGACGGGGGAGACAAGTAATTAAATTGTAACGCAGTGTGGAATGTGTAAGGATGGATGCATGTAAAATGTGCTGAGTCTGCACAGAAAATGCAAGGGTTAATGCCAACGTTGCGGGTGGTAAAGGTGGGCTTTTAGGAGGGAGGCACTGTCTGAGCTGCAATTTTCTGGAATGAATCAGGAGGTGGGGAGGGCAGGCCTCCTAAGCAGGACAGCTTGGGTAAAGATGTGGATACTACTGAGCCCTCTGGTGTTATCAGGGCATTAAGTGGGCAGGAAAGGTGTCACAACACGGGACACTGACGTGGGAAGAGTCAGATCAGGAAGGACCTGGCAGCTGGACTAAGAACTGGACCGCACTCAGTCAGAGGGAGGCCCGGCCCAGCAAGGCTATTTCCAAAAGGGGATGGTTGGAAGGGCAAAGCAGCGGGAAACACTGCTGACAGGCGCCCCATTCCCTTTAAATTCAAGTGCCTGTCGTTCCTCCACTGCCGGAAACGACAGCTGGAACATACCAGGCCTGACCTACTTTTAATTCCATTTGTCTGCTCATGCCATTGGGCTCAATTTATTGGTGGCTAATAGGCTCTTTCTAGAGAAAGATTCATGACTAGAGAAAAAGAACTTAATATTATTAGTCAGAAGGCTTCTCCTGGAAGGGAGAGGGCAAATGACCGAAGGGCCCTGTCCCTAAGGCTTGGCCTGGATGACAGGTCTTAGCCATCTCAGCCTGTGTGTGGTCATGTGAAACAGAGCCCCACCAGGGAGGGCAGGGGGCAGAAGTTAGGCCGGGGGTTGGAATGGAAATGCACTTTTATCAGGGGCTAGTATTGAGGAAAATGCCCTGGGGATTGGACTCCAACCTGAACACAGGCCAGCAGCCTAGAAAGGCTATTAAAATAAGAAGACAAATCTCTATCACTCTTTGCAAAGTCACCAGCATACTGCTTACATCACTAAGAAGAGCAGTGTGGGTTATGAGTTGAGTTGTGCAGATTTAAATGCCAATGTTTGAAATCCTCAAAGAGAATTTCTCCAACCAATACTTTTGGTTGTCACAGTAATGGCGAGAGGCAAGAATTGCCAGACGTCCCACAACACCTGGCAGGGTCCCACCTACCAAACAATTATCCTCCATTCCACACGCTTTTTACACATCACTCCAGAGAGCCATGACGAGCAAAATCTGGGCAGACTTATCAGAGCCTAGAACACAGTTCTGTGTTACACAGAAACACAAAGTATCTTTTGCAAGCTATTAATTCTGCAGAAACAACAACCGCCAGGAAAACCAAAGAGTTTTCATCGTTTGAAATTTCCACAAGCCATTCACCATTCTGGACAGTATCATGACTTAGAGCAACACGGATGGTAGTTTTTGGATCTTAGGTTGTGTGACCTTGCACTTGTAGTCTCTGCATTTACAGAGGTTCTATATATAAATGCCTAGTATAGAATGTCTTCATTAGGTCTTCCACTGTGGTTATGTTTGAAAATTTACATATTGAAATACATATATCACTTTAGCAGAAATTGTTTTCTTTTTATTTCTCCTGTATATTATCACTAAAATGTTACATTAACGTTTTAATTGTGTGAATGGGTAGCTTCCTTTAGGATAGTAAAGAGGACACTACCAAATGTTTGCTTTAATTAGGTGTTGGGTCTGATAGGGTTGAGAAACACAGTATTAGATACAAGGTGGCAGTGAAAATGGGAGGGAGGAAAGCCTCTCTCAGCAGCCTGCCCTTTCATCATCTCTAGGAGGAAAAGAAATGGCTCTGGGGGGCTCTGTTATTCCAGGAAGCTGCTGGCCTGAAACCACAAGGGACTCAGTTTAAGGAAATTCCTGCGGGCAGAAGCCAAAGTGGGCTCCAGGACTGTCCCAGAAATCTGGAGCTACTCTGAGGCCCAATTAAATGCAATTAAATTAAACTCCAAACATGCTTCAGAAATATCAAGGGAAGTCTAATCTCCTTAGGGTTTTGAGACCAAGCCAGGATTGGGTTCTGCTTTAAAAGAGTGATACTTCCCACACAGAGACAGAAGGAAGCCTCATGGAACTGTTTTCTGTGAGAGGGCAGGGCAACTACTTACCAAAGTGTCCTACATTGGGTGTCAGCACCCTTGCTGGAATTAAGTCGATTTCCTTTGGTTCGATAAGGTTAGGTTTTGTTTTCACCTTTATGAGGATTCGGTGAAGATGATGCTGTTAGTAAAGACACATATGATGGTGATGATACCAGCCAGTACACAGTGGAACAGAAACGCCCTTTGGGTTCTGATGTCAGTATCCAGTTCCTCCTCACTAAGCACCATGGAGACAGCCTTTATCCAGTGCAGCCAGGGGACAAGCTCTAAGCCAGGTAGCCTCTTCCTTTGCACAGCCCATATTGTTTTTGACCCACACAGCCTCACTGAGGTATCCGGTTTCTTGCATCAGAGTAGGGTACACAGTTCTCAGAAAAGAGGACCTGAACAGACATTCAGATCAATGGTGTTTACCACCATGCCCCACAAGAGTTGCAGCAAAGGGCTTCCCTGGTGGCACAGTGGTTAAGAGTCCGCCTGCCGATGCAGGGGACACGGGTTCGTGCCCCGGTCCGGGAAGATCCCACATGCCGCGGAGCAGCTGGGCCCGTGAGCCATGGCCGCTGAGCCTGCGCGTCCGGAGCCTGTGCTCCGCAACGGGAGAGGCCACAACAGTGAGAGGCCCGCGTACCGCAAAAAAACAAAAAGAGTTGCAGCAAGAAGCTTCCTTGTATGCAATGCCTATTTCAGAAGATTCTGGACATTAGCACTGGATGAGGATTAGAGCCCATATATAATTTCTCAGGGTACTTGTGATTTTACTAACTTGTCAGCAACAATATTACCCTCCTTGATCTCCCAGGGGTTTATCAGATTCAAATTGTGTTATTTATCTCCATTTCCCTTAGTGAAAATATTAAAAGGTCAGTGCTTAAACTAGCTGAGGAAATTCATGTTGCACCCGAAGAGTGGTATGCTAAACCCAACCTGAGGGGGAACTTTCAACTGAAGTGCTTCGTGCAGAACCCACATGGTTTATACTTACTATCAGCACCAAAAGTCATTTACAGAGAGCTGTAAGTTAGGTGTTGGTTTCTTTAAGAATTTGGAACTTTTATGGCAGTTTCAGAGGAATATTCCTCTAAAGGAAATAACAGCAAAAAAAAGAAAAACAGCACCATCAATAAAGTGCTATTTATTGAGTCCTAACTACATTTCAGATGTAGTGCCAAGGGCATGTGGCCTCTGCTATCGCAGTTATTCCTCATAATAACTCCATGATACAAGTATTATCATCTCCGACTTCCAGTCAAGCAAACTGAAGTTCAAATATGCTAATTAGCTTTTCCAAGCAGCTTGAAAGTAGAAGATTTGAATCCAGGACTGTCTGGCTCCCGTGCCCTGGTTTTTAATCACTGCCCCACGAGAGGCAGTGTGGACCATGGCTAGAGTATGAACCTCGGCGTAAAACATGTCCTGAGTCACTGGCTGTGTGATCTGGAATAAAAATCTCAACACTGGCGTTCTGTTTCTCCAAGATTTCACGGTTAGTCTGAAGAGAGCTGAGTTGGGTGCAGACAGCTGGCTGAGGCCGGGCTGGATCGTTATTCCCTGAACCAGCCCCCAGAGTCTGCTGAAAGGTCATGCAGTGAATATTTCAGGTGCACACTGATGAGCTAGTTGGACGCACGCTTGAAGAATAATGGTAACAACGAACTTACGGATTTATGTTCGCAAGGCCAGGCCTCTTGAAGCTGTTCATTTCCTGGTCAGTCCCTTAGCACGAGGTGAGGAGTAGAGACAGCTGTCCTCTACAGTCAAGTTTTTGCTGTGCTGTGTTTGCAATCTAAATGCAGCTGTCCAACCCAAGTGTCCATTCACAGATGAATGGATAAAGAAGATGTGGCACATATATACAATGGAATATTACTCAGCCATAAAAAGAAACGAAACTGAGTTATTTGTAGTGAGGTGGATGGACCTAGAGACTGGTCAGAAAGAGAAAAACAAATACCGTATGCTAACACATATATATGGAATCTAAAAACAAAATTTCCTGATGAACCTAGTGGCAGGACAGGAATAAAGACATAGACGTAGAGAATGGACTTGAGGACACTGTAGGGGAGGGGGAAGCTGGGGCGAAGTGTGAGTAGCATCGACATATATACACTACCATATGTAAAATAGATAGCTAGTGGGAAGCGGCCGCATAGCACAGGGAGATCAGCTGGGTGCTTTGTGACCACCTAGAGGAGTGGGATAGGGAGGGTGGGAGGGAGGCTCGAGAGGGAGTGGATATGGGGATGTACGTGTGCATGTGGCTGATTCACTTTGTTGGGTGACAGAGGCTAGCACAGTATTGCGAAGCAGTTATACTCCAATAAAGATCTATTAAAAAATAATAGTAAAAATAAAAATAAATGCAGCTATCTAAATGCAGCTGAGATTACCTCATCCTTCTGGATTTTGCTGCTATTAGATGGTCGAAACTGCTGACTGAGTAGCCCAGCTACCACTTCTGGACTCATGGGAACTAAATCCAGAAAGTATATATATAGAGAGATACTATGTAATACATATAGAATACATAGTATTATACATATACAACACATACATTATATAAATTATATAATTTATAATGTATAACTTATATAATATCTCATATGACATTGTATAATGCCTAATATGTGTGTGTGTGTATATATATACATATATCAAAGCCCAATTACTAGCTGCACATACACAAAAATACACAAAAGTTAAAACTATTTATAGATCAAAACAAGTACTTATATGACTGAATTAATACATGGCATGGATATAAAATACCCAGGAGAATAAATTTTAAAGGAATACAAACTTTATCTAATTATAGTTCTTGAGAGGAAACATGGTGGAAAGAGCTTGGTTTTCCTCCAGCTCTGCCACTAACTAGCTCAGTAAATCTACAAGATCCAGTGAGGTCCATAACAAGCTTATGGGTCAGACAATTTAAATTATGGTGAGGCAGGGCACTGATATGTGCAATACAATTCACATGTGCAACAAAAACAAAAGTCCTTTTTGTCCCATAACTAATCACATCTTTATGGGGCTCTCATTCCCACCAATAGTGGAAAAAGGAAATAAATATGACAATTCAAGGTTATTTAGTTTCAAGTTTTAAAAAGCCTCCTTCAGTGTAAAACTTCATTTGAGCAAATAGTCTACTCAAACTCCCTCTCAGCAGCTTTTCCCTCTTTCTTCAATTTCAGTGTTCTCCTATTCCCTCCTTCTTCACAGTTTAGTATCTGAGTATGCATCCTCTCCTCATAGGACTGGGACATCTAGTCTACCTGCTTTCCTTACCTCACAGTTCTACAATGCAAGTGTTGGTGCAGACAGGCTCCTAGGCACTCTCTACCAGCGTCTGTGGAGATGCAGCTAATCCTGGTGATGTAGGGTGTCATGCTGGCCCCTGCTCCTCAATCTCCTAAATAAAGTGGTCAAAAGAGTTCCAGAAATAAATGTCTGAGAAAGTACAAGAGATGGAATCTTATTCATCATTCCAACTACACCCACGACACCAATAACCATTTACAGTAGGTGACTCAACATGTTTTATCTCCAGCCCAGACTACTCCTACATCTGACATATGTAGCCAAGTGAAACTCATATCTCTATATGGTGTCAAATTGAATATACTCAACCAAATTCATGACCTTAATCTCCCCAAATCTGGCATTCTCTTGGAATTCCTTAAAACAATAAGTGCATTTACCATCCCCCAGCTATTCAAGCTAGAAATTTAGAGCTAATACTGGCAAGTCTCTCTACCTCAGCCTCTATATATAATTCATCATCAGGTCCTATTTCTTTGACCTCCTAATTACCTCACAAATCTGCCCCTTTCCCTCTGTCTTCACTGCCACCTCCTGCTCCATGTCACCATTGTCCCTCATTTGGACTGCTTCAAACCAGTCAGGTGGCTGGTTTACCTGTGTCCACTCTGGCCTTCTTCTAATCCCTTCTTCCCACCTCAGCCAGAGAGATGTGTGCCAATCAGCTCACACATACACACACACACACACACACACACACACACACACACACCCCACACACACCACACACCACACACATACTCCTCTTAAGACTCTAGCTGGTGTCCTATTACTCTAAGGTAAAGACCAAAGTATTTAACATGCTTCTCAGAATCCTGCGTCTTCTGGTCCCCTGCAGCCTCCCTTCACACACTCCCCTTCACTCTCATTCTGGTGACACTGGTGTGATTTCAGTCTCTCAATCTGAAAGGCTTCCTCCTGACACAGGGCCTTTGTGTATACTATTCCCTCTGTCTTGAAGGCTCCTCTCCCCACTTAACCCTCCTTTGCCTGGCTAACAGAACTCTTCCTTCTGATCTCACCTGATCATCATTTCCTCAGGGAGCCTTTTCTAACCTTCCTAAAAATGTAAAATCATCTTGTCATATGTACTTCTTCTCAGTGGTAAGTTTACATGTATGTATATGATTTTTTGATTAATGTATCTCTCTCTCACTAGACTGTAAACTTCATGAGAGCAGAAAAATCATCTGTTTTGGTTCACAATTTTCTCCTTAGCACTCAAAACAATGTATGGTACATAGTAAGATGCTTCCGCATATATTTTCATTTCTATTCATTGTATACATAACTGAATGCATAAAATCCCACCAGAAACTGATGATTATATTTTTAAAAACTCAGTTATTGATGTTTGTGGCGTTGACTCTCAACAGGAGAAATGTTTTCAGACCAGAGAATGAGTGCAGTCTATACCACCTGTTCGCCAGGTAACCTTTGGAAAATCATTTACCACAGCAGTTGCGTTATAATAATAATACCAGTTTTCAAGCACAGGGCTATAGATAAACTGTCAAGTGCTATACAAATGTAAGACATTATGATTTATTAGCAAAGTTTAAAAGCTTTTTATGCAAAGGCCACCAAAAAATACATAAAAACACAAACTTAATGTTGAGAAAAGCCTTATGATTTCCTCCCACATGCTTCAATTTTATATTAGTTGATATTGATGCTTAATCAAATGATACACTGAAATATTTATGGAACATTCTTTAGGTTCCAATACCTTGAAAAAAATCTCTTTATTTCCTATTTTTTAATCATTATTATAGTTAAGTGGGTGAAATCAGTCCCTTCCTCATAGCTGAGGAAACTGAGCTTTAAGAGAGCAAGTACGTTGCCCAAGGTCACAAGCTAATAAGGGATGAACTAGGGTTCCAACACCTGTTCTGTGACTTCAAAATCCATCCATGCGCTGGAACTCTGGATAACTTTAAAGGAGAAATTTTATCAAACAAAAGTAGCATTTCACTTTTTTGTGGAGGATCCATATTGAAACCAGAATTACTAGCCTAGAAAATGGCCTGCAAGAAATATCCCAAACACTTGAGGAAAAAAACTATAGAAATGGTAATCATGAAGAAAAATTTTAGAGACTTAGAGTCTATATCCAGGAGACCTAATATATGAATAACAGATATTTTAGAAGGATAAAGGGAGATAGATGAGAGGAGGTAGTATTTAGACAAATAAAAGGAAAAATGTTTCTGAGATAATGGAAGACTTTGGTCTGCAGATTGAAAGGGCTCTCTGATTTCAAGGACAGGAATAAGAAAAAGAGACACTGAGGCATGCTGTAATAAAGTTTTTGATCTCTTAAGGATAAAGAGAGATATCTTACAAGCTCCCAAGCAAAACAACAATAACAACTACTACCTACACAGGAAGAAAAAAATCAGACTAGCATTTATAACATTGGAAGTTAAACAGTAGAATCAAATCTACAGCTAAGAGCAAAGACTGCAACTTAATTCTATGCCCTATCAAGCTATGATTGCCCTTTCAGGATGTGCAAGACCCCAGAGAGTGAATCACCTATATATTCCATCTAAGGAAAATACTCAGGAACATTAACCAACTAATAAGTGAAACCAAAAACTGACCGAAAGATGGAAAAAGAGAAAGATAAAAGAGCAGTGAAGAAAATAAACATGATGTATTTGTACATAAAGATGGATAGAGATTGACAGCTGAAGATACAGACATAAAAAGATGAGGATAAACTACATGATATTGCTTACCTAAGGGGTAAAGAAGGCTTTTGAAATAGCAGAGACATACTCTAAGGAAAACTCTAATAGGTACTAAATTGTGATAACAAAATCTAGGCATTTGGAAAAACGAAAAGCATTCCAAAAGATTAACGGTAGCAAGAGGGGAAAGAAAGGTGAGAGAAGTGAAAGTATTTTAATGGTCTCATCCTGTAGGGCAGGGAGAACTGGAGAAACAGCATCAAACAATGAGTGCACACCAAGTCAGGGTTTATTCATCTGGTGGAAGACAACCATTACTAAAAGAGAAAAATACACAAGAAATTCCAATTTAACAAGGGGAAAGAAATAGAATGAATATAAACTTAAACCAGCTAGGCTAAGAAAAAGGAAACAGAAGAAATAAGAAAATGACTAATGAAATGCAAAGATTGAAGAAATAAAGTCATTACATTGAATGTGAATAGACTGAAGTGTCCTATTAAAATATAAAGACTGTTGGATTACGTTGTATACATTTTGTTATTTGCAAACTTGCATTTAAGTTGAAGTGGTAAAGAAGATGGAAAATAAAAGGATCAGCAAGGAGATACCAGACAAGAAAACAGAAATGGCAACATTAATAACATATAAGGTGGAATTTAAGGCTAAAACATTATATACAATTGAAAGAATCACTATGTTTTGATAAAAAGTATAATTGAGGAATTTAGCTAAATCACTACAAACTATACATACTAAAAAAATTGCAGCTAAATATGTGAATCAAAAACTATTAGATATACAAAGAAAACTTGAAAAACACAATTGAAATAGGAGACTTCAATACAATTCTTTCAGAACCTAGTGGTCAAAAGTTAGTTAAGGTTACAGAAAAATTTAATAATACGGTCAATAAGGTTGATTTAATAAATTATGTGGTAGGGTAGAGGAACTAGTTTGTACCAGCTTTTGGAAGCCAATTGTGAGTATCTCTTCCCATCTTCATATTCAGTGATGTCACATTAGTAACTAGAAATAGGTCATGGTGGGAGTATATACACCATGGAAAACAAATGCTACAAGTGCTACAAATCGTATCTAGAGATTTGGTTGTTAAACATTTATCAGCACACCACTGAGTCTCTGCATGAACATTTACAATCAAATAAGGATACAATTTTTCTTGTATATCAATGGAACATGTTGAAAAGTTAATCATGTACTCGATTCAAAAACTTAATGGATTCCAAAAATGAAGATTTTTACAAACTATGTCTTTTTGATCATACACCAATGAAACTTGAAATAAGTGACAAGAATTACCACTGAAAAATTTAGAAACATACTTCTAGTAAGTCTTAGATCAAAAAAGTACAATAAAAGAGAAATCAGTATCATCTAGAAAGCAACAAGAGAACCATTTATTCAGAATCTATGGTATAAAGGGAAAGCTCTTCTTCATAGAAATGTTATAGCCTTAAATGCCTTTATTATTAAAGAAGAATGAGTAAGAAAGAATAATGCAAAGGGGCTAAGTACTAATCTTAAGAAATTGGAAAAAAAGAACCATAAAATGAACCAAGAAGCAATGATGAGAGAATAAAGATGAAAACTGAAACTAATAAAACAGAAAAAGAAAGGATTGAAAAAAGATAAAGAAATCCACAAACTGGTTCTTTGGAGGAAAAAAATAGATAATTTTTTCCATCAGGCCCTTGAATAAGAAAAAACAAGAGCAAAAGTAAAGCAATATTAGAGTTGAGAAAGGAAATATAACCACAGATGTAGGGGCAATTAAAAGAATTGTAAGAGAATATATCACGAAACTGTTTACGATGCATTCAAAACACATTTGAAAATGCTTTTCCTGAAAGCACAAATTCTTTAAACTGACCTAAGAAAAAATGGAAAACTCAAATATTCCAATCATCATAAAACTGGAAAGGAGATTAAAAATCCACCATTCAAAAACGCATCAACACCAGATGGGGTCATAGCCATGTATTGCTATCTTTTAAAGAACAGACAAATATTTATTTAATCTATTCCATTCCTAGGAAGAAGATGAAAATTTCTTCAGTTAAATTTTGGAAGATAAAATTATTCTAACATCAAAACTGATAAAGGTATTAAACAAAAAAGAAGAAGAAAAAGAGGAAGAGGAGAAGGAGGAAGAAGGGATGGAGGAGGAGGGGGAGGAGAACGAGAAAGAGCCCTTTCCCTTAGATATAAACTCAATAACGACAGGGATGTTTATGCTTAAATACTACAACCTTAGTACCCAGACTGATACATGACATAAAGCAGGTGCTCAATAAACAACATTTGAGTGAATAATGAACCAATTCTCCTCGTGAACATAGATGCCAAAACTAAAAATAAATTTTTTGCAAACAGAATTTGATGACACGTCAAAATATTTATATCATATCAACAGATGCTGATATGATATCCTAATGTCATATAGTATTTTAAATTAACCAGTATTACAGAGGAAATGATATATAATACCAACATTCTTTATTATTTCCATGAAGCATCTAGAAAATCCAGTAAGTAAAAAAAAGTAAAACAATGAATGTGAGCATTAAAAAAGAAAAAAAATAATATGTTATTCCTGATATATGTCTCTATACCTAGAAAACCCAATTATCCTAGAGAAATTTCCATAGGAATTATTAATTGATAAAATCCAAATGCACTGAAATGGGAATAATATCTCATTTTCTAAAACAATGACAAAAAGAAACATGCAAGAGAGCTACTTAAGCATGGAAAGATATATACAAGGTTAGCATTTTGCATTACCATGTGGCAGGGAACGGAATCAAGGAAGAACAGGAAGGAAATGCCAGGTGAAGTTCAAATGCAAAAACTATGTAACAAGTTCAGATTTTAATTTTATTAGTAAAATGGTTCTTAAAAGATGCATTTGTTTATTTTCAATGGATTGCATTGTTCCAAAGGAAGGTATAAAATGAAAGAATTAAGAGGTCATCCTTCCCAACTCCAACTTGAGGTGGTGAGACACAGGTCGAGAGCATAAGAAGCATAAATTTGAACTCCAACATCTCTCCTTCCAGGGCCCTGGCCTACTTTGCTGCGTAATCTTTCTCTGTAACTTTCTATAGGGTTGCAACTTTCCACCTGTGATACATTAGCCATAAGAGGGAAGGAACCGGCCAACCTCAGGTGTGTGCTGCTTGATTAGAATTCTCCACCAATGGGCCCCATCAAGGACTGGTTTCATTCCTCTATGTTGCTACCCCAATAACTGCATGATTAAAATGTTTAATTGTTTACTCTCTCTAAGCTTCTTCTAATCCCACTGCATCACACTTATGAAACTAGTAGTCTTACTCTCCTACTGAAGAGCCTTCATTCTAAAGCAGCATCCTCCCCACCACTAGCCACCACCACTCATCTGACCATGGTATTTGATTAAAAGGTAGTTTATCGGGCTTCCCTGGTGGCGCAGTGGTTGAGAGTCCGCCTGCCGATGCAGGGGACACGGGTTCGTGCCCTGGTCCGGGAAGATCCCACGTGCCGCGGAGCGGCGAGGGCCCGTGAGCCATGGCCGCTGAGCCTGCGCGTCCGGAGCCTGTGCTCCGCAACGGGAGAGGCCACAGCAGTGAGAGGCCCGCATACCACAAAAAAACAAACAAACAAACAAACAAAAAAACAGGTAGTTCATTGAACACATTGAGATAGGCGCTTATATGACATAATCCATGATTGAATGAACATAATTTTAAAAAAAGAAGAAAAGTCATTCAGATGTGTTAAATGATGCTAGAAATGTTCAGCATATTTTACTTTATGAAGTAACAAAAATATTAGAGACTTAAATCATCTTAATTTATTAAGATCAAAATTATATATTTAATCTTACATTTTTGTTATAAATTTTGGATATAAAATATTTTACTAAAAGAAGTGGCTTTTTCTTTTATTACAAAGCCTCTAACTATTAGGAATATTTCTGATTCTGGTACAGTACCAAGATTATTATTATATTTATTTTCACTATGGCATTATGTAGAAATCCCAGTTCACACAAGTCCATGGAGTAAAAGATAGAAGCACACAGGTTTTATGTCTTGAGATATTTGGATATTTTTAAATTGCACCAACCCAAGAAGTATTCATTGTTTCATCATTGACAACCACCTCTTCCTTTTTCAAGAAACTAAGGGCTTTGATTGTTCATCTTCAATGTTGTAATAGTCCTCCATTGTGTTTTTTAAACTGAGATACAGCTTTGAAAAACCACAAATGTATGCTGTTTTGATTAAAACTCTTTAAGCTATAGCTAGAGTCATGACAGACTAATTTGTTTAGTAAAAATATTGATAACAATTAACATCCAATAGCACAATAACGTTCATCACCCTCAACCACCCTGCTGAAATCAAGGGAGACCTATACGTAGGGATTAGAGAGAAAGTGAGGAAGTCTGGAGCCACTTCCTGGCAGTCCCCACATTACAGCAGAATCCAACCCAGCTGACAGCACAGAACTTACCACGATAAAGGTAAATTTCTTTCTAAAGATCAAGATATCTGGTCTATATACATTTTTTTCTTTTTTTTAAATTGAAGTAGAGTTGATTTACAAGTTGTGGCAATCTCTGCTGTACAGCCGTGACTCGGTTAAACACATAGAGACATTCTTTTATTCATATGCTTCTCCATGTGGTTTATCACAGGATACTGAATATAGTTCCCTGTGCTACACAGTAGGACCTTGTTGTTTATCCATTCCAAATGTAATAGTTTGTATCTACCAACCCCAAACTCCCAGTCCACCCCTCTCCCTCCTCCTCCCCCACACTTGGCAACCACAAGTCTGTTCTCTATGTCTGGTCTATATACTTTTTTAAAGTTTGATTTCTCTTATTAATATGAATTTAACCCAATTCCTTGCAAAACAATATCCATTTGTCCTCTCCCTTCCTCATAGTAGTAAGCAATAAATAGCTGCACACTGAAATCACTCTTTTCTAGTCCCCAAGTTTCCCCTTTGTCCACCAAAAAGGATACAGATAGACATTTCAGCCCATCCTGACACAACACATCATTGTTAATACTTAATGAATACCCTGCTTTCCCCACGAGAGTGTAAATTCTGTGAAGTCAGAATCCTTGTCTATCTGGAAACCCAATGTCATCATATCCTGAGTATTATATAGTTCCTGAAACATAATAGGAACTCAGTATTTGTGGAAACAAGAAGAGGAAGAGCTGGGAGGGGAGGGGAGAGGAAGAAAGGAAAGAAGGAAGTCAGGAAGCAAGCAGGCATATAATAATAAATGATAATAAATGGTGGCTTATTATTCAAAAAGTAGGTGTGATTATTATTGCTGTCACTATGCACGTTTTATGAAGGGGGTTGTAAATCCATTTGCCTGCATTTACAAAGACATCATTAGTCCTTCAGATGTTTTGTTGGACCTTAGCCACAACAGAATCATATTTCCAGGCTAACGTCTCTGAAAGAAATTTATTTTGGCTTCTGTTTATTTCTAAGCTAAGTATAGGGTAACCATATTTTAAAACAAACAAAAAAAAACTGTCTCTGAAGCTATCTGAACCAAGAACAGCAAGTTCTGTTTTTATGAGGAAATGGATTTTCCATTAAATGGAAAACAGTATTTTTTTAAATTTATGTTTAAATTTAGAGTACTGAAAGTCCAATTTAAGAATGTTTTCTGACCATGGAAAGATCAACTTCCCTCAATTGTGAAGAATGCCAATTTTCATTGACTTCATATTTTCACTCTAAGTATTGTGTCCTTCTGAGCTAGGAAAACAAGCAAAGGCATTCTATTAGGCTTTAAAGTTTCTCTCACAGTCCATATAATCATCTCAAGAGTACTGTTCTATTTTAGCACATTTTTGGAAAAGTTATCATACTCAAAAAATATGGCTATTTGTCAACATCCTCTTTCCTCTGTAGCAAGATGGATTTTCCCCTGCCTTTGCTCACCAGGAACCCTTTCTCATTGTGTGAAGTCATTTTAAACTGAAGAAGTAATTCTCCATCTCTGCTGATTTTAACCAGGAATGGAAGTTATGTATCAGGAGTATCAGCACTTTCCTATCCCTTGCCCGTGTCAGAGATCACCAATCAATCATGGCAAATCCAGAGCCTGGATTTGATCACAGAATTCATATCAACATAGGCTTTCAGGCAGTCACCTGCAATTAATTAGACTATTTATATGAGTCTAAACTTGTTTTGCCATTTCTGGTCTAGAAACTACCTGAAAGCAGTGAGGTCTATTAGATACCTTAAGATTCATTTTAGTTCTATTATTCATTCTTTTTTTTAACATCTTTATTGGAGTATAATTGCTTTACAATGGTGTGTTAGTTTCTGCTTTATAACAAAGTGAATCAGTTATACATATACATATGTTCCCATATCTCTTCCCTCTTGCATCTCCCTCCCTCCCACCCTCCCTATCCCTCCCCTCTAGGTGGTCACAAACCACCGAGCTGATCTCCCTGTGCTATATGGCTGCTTCCCACTAGCTATCTATTTTATGTTTGGTAGTGTATATATGTCCATGCCACTCTCTAACTTTGTCACAGCCCAAGGATCTAGGAGAGACAATTCAAGCAATCTTCCATACTCTAGAATAACAAAACATCAACATTCTTTGTGCTGATGTCAGCAATCAAGTTAGAGAGTAGTGACCAGGTATAAGTTTAAGTAGTAGGAGTTGTGTGTCCTGGGAAAGACATGTAACCCCATGTATCTTCTGTAAAATTGGAATGAAACTCCACGACCTGAATTATACTATTCTTCCCCAACCCAGCCTTTCAGTGATCAAGATTTCAGGGTCTATTTAGATCTTGTATAAATACAAGAAAAATGAATTACACGAGAGGTAGGTAAAATGTATGCTACTAGAAATGTGGAGTAAAGTTGGTCTTGGGGAAAAGGGAATGGAAATAAAATCCTAAGAACAAAGGGACAGAGTATGGAGCTAACCCTGCCACCCAGGTTGACAGAACATGGGACAAGAAAGGAAAAAATGCTGCTGCAGGATGGAAGGTCCAGGGTGGGACGATGTGAAATTGATGAGAGGATGGGGCAGAAACAGAAACTCTGCTTCTGAATCTTGGTTCTAGCTATTTAGGAGACATTTTGTTACCATCAGTGAGTGAAGTGATGGGTAGTGGTGAAAAATGGTATATACTACAATGAGATATACAACCAATGATATATGCAACCAGCTGGATATCAACCTTTGGAATCTCCAGATGTTTGGCTGGTTCTATTACAGATACAAGCTAGGGCAATAGAACAAAGTGAGTTACCTCAAGTACCAATACCCCAATACCAAGAAATATCTCAAAATCAATCTTAGCTACAAAATATTTGAATCTGTGACTCTAGAACTATATCCACTATACCTTTTCTAGTTTTCCTCTTCACATCATTTCACATCATGTACCAGAGATGACAAAAATGCTGTCATGAGATGAATGCTGCGAGTGACAGTGCCCCTTGAGCCCCATCATATAGAGAAGTACTGAAGCACCGCCACTCCCTCCAGGACAGGCCCATGACTCACAGCATACCTGCCAGACCCATATGATGGTTTAGGAAGATTCAAAATCTTACCCATATTTTTCTGTTTTGCCAAATATACAACAAAATGAATCAAATGAATGGGTGTACTCAGTGTTCCTCTCCCCAGCACCAAGCTTTTTTCCTTTCGGGAGGGGGCAGCTTTAAGAGTGGGACACTGCCTTGGTTTCCTTTTTAATCTCTCTGCTCTCACATCAGAGCAGTAGAAATCTAGAAACTGTTACCAATTTTTCCCTGGTCCAACTGGATTGCAGGAGAGAAGAATCAAACAGTCAAACCTAACAGTCTGCAACAGTCAGAGTTCTTCTGAGAAGCAGAATCATTCATATATATATCTGTATCCATAAATATATGTATATGTGTATATCCATATACATGGAGAGATATGGACAGATATAGATATAGGAGATACACACACACACATATATATATCCTATGTGTGGTATATACCTATATATGGTATATCCTATTTTATATATATGGAAAGATTTATTTTAAGGAATTGGCTTATTCAATTATGCGAGTTGGTAAGCCTAAAATCCCTAATATAATATTGTTAGTGAAGTATACTTCAATTAAAAAGAAGTCACTAGGGCAGACCAGCAACCTAGAAATTCAGGCAAGAGGTGATGCTGTAGTCTTGAATCCAAAATCTACAGGGCAGGCCAGCAGGCTGGAAACTCTGGCAAGATTTCTATGTTCCAGTCTTAAGGCAGAATTCCTTCTTTTCTTGAAACCTCAGTTTCTGTTTTTTAAGGTCTTAAGTGATTAGATGAGTCCCAATCACATTATAAAGGGTAATCTCATTTACCTAAAGTCAACTGGAACTGTACATGTTAATCACATCCACAAAGTACCTTCACAACAGTATCTAAAGCAGTGTTCGATCAAACAACTGGGCACCATGGTCCAGCCAAATTGACAC
The DNA here is from genome assembly GCF_963455315.2 of Globicephala melas. NCBI lineage: Eukaryota > Metazoa > Chordata > Mammalia > Artiodactyla > Delphinidae > Globicephala > Globicephala melas. The sequence continues at coordinate 35,408,432 of NC_083329.1, read as the reverse complement.
ATAAAATTTCACCATCACCCAGTCCTACTGATGTCTCAAACTATTGATCTTCTAGAATTTAATTATTTACATATCATTCTACCAGAGTAATAAATATATAACTTTTCTTGTTGTAAAAGAAATTCAAGAAATGTCAAAATGATCGTTTCATACACTTGGCATAGCTCTTTTAGTAGTAAAGGAGAAAATTATGTCACAAGTAAGCTTTAGAGTTGTTTAAAGAAAAAGCTCTAAAATATTGCAAGGTTCTTCTTTATAAATATAGGAATAAATTGGTAGAATGTTTTGGAAAGCATTCTAAGGTCAGATATCCAATGCCATATCGCCACAGAAGTACAAGACAGGAATTGAAGCAACACAGGCAAAAATCAACACACACATAATACTCACTACACCAGAAACCTGAGGATTTTTTCCCCTTTTATATGGAAGAGAAATGCAGCTTTTTTCAGGAGTTTACATTCTCTGTGATTTTTTTTGATTTCAGAAAATAAGATCAAGAAAAAAATGAAAATGCTTTATTATTGCCAAAAATTCAACAATAAGTAGAGAAAATGTGGAATTGACTTATTCTATGACACCACAGATTCAACATCCTATGGTTCTAAAAGTCCCTTTCATTTATCCATTAATGTTATTGAACATTATTGCATGCCTGCTATGTCCCAGGCCCTCTCTTATGGTGCTGGCAATGCAGAGATTCCCAGCAACATGGCAGAGATCCTGAGAAGGAACTGTTTGTGTTTATGAAATAACTGTGAAGCAGTGAGATAACATTTTTTTCTCTGCATAAATGCATAAACATTGCATAAATGCCTACCACCACCTGCCAGATAGGTGAATCTACCAAGCTGAGGCGATGTTTGTATGTTTAGGAACATCCCTCTTTAAAGTATGCCTACCTCCTGACACACCCACCATCCACACTCCCAAACCCATTATTTTTCCCCCTCCTAGTCCCTTGGAGTTTTTCCCCAACATAGCATATCATTTACCTGTGTTTGTCTGTTTCTTGTTTACCATGCTAACTCCCGCTCTTGGCACAGTGCTTAGAAAAGGGCAAGAGATTCAGTTACTTGTTGAGTGAATGAATGAATGGCATTTCACAATTATATATATGCCAAAACCTGAACTGAGTCGAGGGGTTGAAGAAAACATATCCTACCGCCTGACCAAAGAGGCATCCCCAACCATGGGCTGTCTATATTACTAGCCCCATCTTTGAAACATGCTATGCCAAAACAGTGGGGACACTTTCTTAACCTGAGAGAATTAAGATTTATTGCCCTAAGGCATCCACTGTATGTCATAAATTAATGTCTCTCTTATTCATCTAGAATGTTCTATATTATCCTTAGGGAATCTGAGAAAATCGGCACCCAAATCCTCTTCTGTGTTCAGTTGAGAAAGGCTGAGTGGAGGTACCCCACACGGCTCGGTGGCAAACCTTCCAGACTGTATAAATGCAATTACACTGACCAACTGTGCATAATTACTCTTTACTCTTGGCTATCTCCCTACACGTCCTTCTAACCCATTTAACTCTGACCATTTTAATTCTGCACTGGTGGCAGGAACACTCAGCTCTGTCGTTTTAATGCATCACTATGAGGTAACATCTCTTCTCTCCTAAGTCAAAGGCCTCTTTGTCAACTTTTCTAGTGCATCATTATGGGGCCCTGGGCAGGGGGAGTTCCAGGCTTCCAGTCCCTTCTTAGAGTAGCCATGCTCTTCATGCAGTTTCTGATATTTCTGAGTTAGCCATAGAGGACAGTCAATGTCAGGAATTTCAGGAGATGAGGGAGGTGGGATGAGCCTAGAACCCCTCTATCAAGTCTGTTGCATTGTACTCAGCAATAGGAGCTAATTCAGGAACAGCCAGGATACCAGGTGGAGGAGAGGGCGAGCAGTACCGAGCGTTCCCTACGCAGTAGCCGCCTGCTGGCCGGCTGACTCACCATCTTATTTTCCTTTCATCATTCTGAGAAAAATAGGACTCCCTCTCCCTATGTTATGCTGCTCTCGGTAGGAGCCCAAACCTCAAAGAAGCTGGGACAAGAAGGTGAAAACGAGGATGTTTGATCACTTTATAGGAAGTCTTGATATAAGCAGAAAAGAGCCTACTTCTGCTTCCATTAAACAAAAACTGGCTCAGTGGTCTGCTTAATCAGGATACCACTTGGATATTTTCTCAGCTATTTTACCATTTTCATCTTTCAAACATTCTTTCAAGACAGATGTGACAGGAACAGTGCAACCTGTGTGTCTCTCGAGGAACAATAAGTAGAGAATTATTATAGATACAGGAGAGGTGAGTTTTGCATCTATCCTTACGGTGCTACTGAATTTCTAAAGTTAAGATCCTCGTCTAAAATCCCAAGCAGGATACATACGTAACAGTCTAGAGTGGTTTTCTGATGCCATTCCAAATACTTGTGGGAATAAGTGATGCTGATTAATAAAACAAATCATTCAGTTAGAGTTTGTCTTTCTGTGTGAGAGATGTTTGCCATTGCTGAATAGGTTGAAAAATAAAAGATCAGCCCTACACAGACTACTCCCTTCCTCTCCAAAGCCTAGTCTGCTGTGGGCGTGTGGACCAGACCAAGTAGGTCCCCATTCGGCATGGTTGACAGAGGAAAATGAGATAAAGTGTACTTCCACACTGCTTGATGACTTTTCTCTTCAGAGGAACTATCAGAAGCATAATGTATTTGGTCATCTAAACACAGTACTTATTAAACATAAATGTATATTGTAATAGCAATAAAAGCAAATACTGTGAGCGAGCAGGCACTATTTTAAGCATTTTGCGTGTGTCAGTTCATTTAATCCTCACAAGACCCCCATGCCGTAGATGCTACTATTAATCTCATTTTACATATTAAGAAACTAAGGCACTGAGAGGAAAGTAACTTACCTAAGATCACATGATGAGCAGGTACAGTTGTCCCTCGGTATCCGTAGGGGATTAGTTCTAGGGCCCCTCATGGATACCCAAATCCATGCACGTTCAAGTGCCTGATAATATTAGAAAATGGCCGAGTACAGTCCCTCCTCCCTCCTTATCCGCGAAACCTGCGGTTAGGGAGGGCTGACTGTATTTTGAAATAATATTGAAACAAAGATAGGTGAAGAATAGTACCTCTTGCCACTAAATTTTGTTTCCATCATCAGTTAACTAAACTTTGGTTTAGGAAAATTTTTATTTTCTCGAAAAAAGAAATAATTCCATGCCTGAGGCCAGGGCTCCTCTCCTAACTATTTGTAGTTTGCGTGTTATATAACACAGGGTGTGTCCTCCTGCTGACAGAGTTAAATTGAGGCTAGTTCTCACTAAATATTCATACTATGGGTGAAGAAAACTGCTATCTGTTCCTGGGGGTTGTGTTACCTGTGGTGATTCCATACTCTATTTCTTTTTCTGCATCAGAAAGAGGAAAATTGAGACTTTTGAAATCCCCAAGAGTTTCCCCCAAATGGCTATTCTAGCCATTAATCATGACTCAACCTAAAAACTCATGAAGGAACCAAGTTGCTGATTCATTCAACTAGCCCTCCTCCCCGGGCCCAGGAGGTGCCTGCTACACCACTTGATCCCTCTGGCTTAGCTGTGCTTAGCAAAAATGATTCCTTACTGGGGCCTTTGCTCCTGGAACATTTAAAAGCACAATTTAGAAAGAGCAGTAGCTTTTAAATACAGTTACATACTGCTTCCCTCACTAGGTGCAAATGTCTTATGAATTTTAAGTGAGACTTTTACCTAAACCACTATACAGACCTCGGTTTCCAAAACAGAATTTGCCACATTTTAAGTCCTAGGTAAATTCTAGCTGACAAATGGCCTCAAGTTCCAATACGTGCAACAAGGAAAATGTATAGCTCCTTAGCTTGTGTTTTACTTCCTACTTCAGTCCCCAAATGATGAGGCTACTATAATGAAGGATTCTAGACTCCCAAGCTTTTAAACAAGGGTCCATTTAGTGCTGGCAACAGAAAGCAACACACTATTTCTCTCCCTTCTCCTACCCCCATCTGCCCCTTGACCCTCCAGATGGAAGCATCTCACGGACATATCCTGTGGTTTATTGAATACAGAGAATTCTCAGACTAGTCCTAAGTACGTGGCTTGTTGTAGGGACTCACGGGTATTTGTCTGGGAGGACACATTAAGAAGATTCACAACACAATGAACCTCATAATCAATAATAGCTACCTTTGAACACTCACTGTGTGCGAGGCACCTTTCTAAATGACTTACATGTTTTAACTCCTTTAGTCTTCACAGGGCAACAATGAGGTAGGCACTCTTCTTATCATCCACATTTTATAGAGGAGAATATTGAAGCACAGAGAGGTTAAGTAACTTGCCAAGGTCACACAGCTGGTTAGAGGCAGAGCCGAACGTTTGGACTCAGGCATTCCAGCTTCAGAATTCCTGAGTTTAGCCACTGTGTTCCAGCCTCCTCTCAGAGTAGAAGTTTTATGCTGACTGCCCTCCTCTTCCAGGCCTCAGAGATAAAGAAAGAAATGGTCAGCTACATACTTGCCTGGGGGTTCGTGGGAGGGGTAGATTTCAGAAAACCCAGTTCTGGGGGCTTTTGTTTGGTTTTTGGAGGGGGCATTGTTTCTGTTACTGAAAAAAGACTCTTTATAACAAGTATCATAATGTTTGTCTAGCAGAGAACCTTTGGACATGTTTATCTGACCTTCCAGGGTAGAAATAAACAAGAGTCGAGATCTGCATTTGCACTTACAGTTCTGACACATTAAGAATCCAATGAATACCCAAAGCACCAACATAGGTCACAAATGATACAAGCAGAGCAGCATACCTGGAGGGTGGGTGATTTCTAAGCCTGTTTTATCCCTCTGCATCCAAACAATATGGATTTGTTGATAGAAACATGTCAGTTTCAACTTTTTCAGTATTCCTGACATTTACTTAGACTCGAGGAATAGAGAAGAAATATTGTAGTCTACAAAAGCAATCAAATCATTGGACTATCTCCACTACAGAGTTTCATACTGGCAAACTCCATTCCTCTTTGGAAATCCAGCACGATTCTGGAATTTTCAGAGCCTAAAATAGAAACCAGAGTGTAAGGAGAGCTGGAGCCTTATGTATCTTGCTCACAAATGTGTTGCAGTTGCCTAGCAGCAAGTAGGCACTGAATACACCGACTAAACGTTGGTAAATGAATGAGTTGGGACAACAGAGTTCCCTGTGAGTCTGGTTCCATTCCTGCTTTGAGGCAACCAGGTAAGACTCCTATTCCAATTTATTCTAGAACTTCTGCAGGATATGCAACCTGAAACATAGCAGCCAAGGAAAATCTTTGTCCAAACGCATACCTCTAAGACAATTTCAGTAGCCACAGGACTTGTTGACTATAAGACCAGCATCTGACCACAGGTTAAAGGTAAAGGCCTCTGCCCACCCATGTACCACAAACCCACTTGCAAAGTAATTTAGTGTAACTGGTCTTTGGGGTCAGACTTAAATTCAAATCTGAACTCCACCATTTATGAGCTGCATTTTGAACCTCTCTTAACCTCCTGTTTCCTCATCTTTAAAATCAAGAGAATAATTCATACCAGAGTTGTTGTAAGAATTATATTAGATAATATTTTTTAAAGGCTAGCAGAGTACCTGGCATACAGGAAATGCCTAATAAATGGCTAGGAAGAGTAGAATAGGAAGAGGCTGAATACTTTTTCATTCTAGGCGCCTCCTCCATGTAATTTTTTAAAAGGCTCACAGCACACGGATTAGATGATTACCAATTTGTCTTTCTTTTTTTTAAAAAAAAAAAACAGTGGGCACTTGGTTTATTTATCTTCCTGAGACTTAATCTATTTTGAATTTCAAATAACATCCTACAGCTTGGCTTGGGTTGTTATTCTTTTTAAATTTATTTATTTATTTTATTTTTGCTGTGTTGGGTCTTCGTTTCTGTGCGAGGGCTTTCTCTAGTTGTGGTAAGCGGGGGCCACTCTTCATCGCAGTGCGCGGGCTTCTCACTATCGCGGGCTCTTTTGTTGCGGAGCACAGGCTCCAGACGCGCAGGCTCAGTAGTTGTGGCTCACGGGCCCAGTTGCTCCGCGGCACGTGGGATCTTCCCAGACCAGGGCTCGAACCCGTTTCCCCTGCATTGGCAGGCGGATTCTCAACCACTGCGCCACCAGGGAAGCCCACCAATTTGTCTTTCAAACAGTCTATGTGTATCCTCCATGTGATACTGAACCTCTCAGAAGAATTGTGATCTCTTCTAGCAATGTGCCAAGGGAGCTTTGGCAAGAGTGGGGCTCATCACCATGGCGCTGGCAAGTCAGTCGTGTTACGCTCATAATGAGAATACGTTTCACTAAATGAAAGGATTTATGTAGTTTCCAGAAATAATTAGCTTGCTGCTAGGCTGGGGTCCTCATTGATGTTATTCTCAGACCACCTTCCCAAATAACTTTAATAAAGAAAAGAACTCTTGACTTTTCCATATTCTGAAGATTTCAATCTAACATGTTATTCTGATAACATATGGAGAAGCCTCTTAGATTATCTTGGTCCCCGTCAGGAATTTTGTTTCCTGTACTGAGAGCATCTTAGTCACAGAAAATATTTGTGCTTATATGGTGATAAGGGCCATAAAATATGAAAAACATGTTTTGCCTATCAAACCATTTAACAAGCGTACAATGATGATTGCTACCACTAGCAATGTGATCCTAAGAGAAGCAGACCCTTGGATTCAAGGAGGAAAGGAAGAGAAATGAAGCTACTATTTTAAAATGCATATAATGTCCCAGAAGCTAGTATATTTAACTACCATCACTCACTGAGTTTCCCATGTGCCAAGCTCTTTGTTAAGCACGTTTATGCCCACGTTCTCTCATTTAATCATCACACCTATTCTCTGACATTTGTAAAAACAGACCCTATTTTCCAACTGGGAAAACCGCAAGGCAAAAGTTAACTTGCCCAAGGTTCCTTATCTAAGAAGTGGCAAGTTCAGAACTTAAACCCTGAAATCTGGATTTGAAGTCTAAGATTTCTCATGCTACCACTTCATGTTTCCTACTGTTGAATTCAGCAGATGGTAAAATCTTGACCCTTACAATTGGAGCAAGTAGGGGTGTAGGATCTCATTTTCTGACTAATATACAGTAACAGATATTATCATATAGGAGGACAACTTCATGACCTCTCTACGTATACCAACAAAATGAAGGTGTACCCCAAATAGTCTGTCAAATGAGGAATAAGCTAGATCTTGATCTCTCTAGAGATCAACGGGTTCCAACAGAACTCTAAAATCCTGGAGTCTCTACTTACAATGATTTTGTTGTGTTTGTATCATGGTCCAGTTTTAGATCAACTGCTTACATATAGTAAGTTTTCCTCACTCATCAACTTCTCCCAACTCATGGCTTTTCCTCCAACGCCTTTTCCGTTTACAGGCATACCTCACTTTATTGCGTTTCACTTCATTTCACTTCACAGATACTGTGTTTCTTACAAACTGAAGGTCTGTGGCAATCCTGCATTGAGCAAGTCTATCAGCACCATTGTTCCAACAGCATCTGATCACGTTTTGCTAATTCTCACAATATTTCAAACCCTCCACCAGCAAAAAAGATTTTGACTTGCTGAAGGCTTAGATAATAGTCTAATTTTTTAGCAATAAAGGATTTTTTAATTAAGGTAGATACATTTTTTAGACACAATGCTATTTCACAGGTAATAGACTACAGTATAATGTAAACATAATTTTATATACACTGGGAAACTAAAAAATTCACGTGACTTGCTTTTTTGCAATATTTGCTTTATTGTGATGGCCTGAAACCAAACCTGCAGTATCTCTGAGGTCTGCCTGTATTTTCATAAATAGGTTTCATAATCAAAAATACAAGAGAATCATAGCAACACTAATTCCACCCCCCAGGACTAGTTCCTGAAGGCATGCTTCAGACCTTGCACTTGCTTTTCAGACAAGAGTGGAAATAATTGGGCTGCACTAGGTCTATTTTTATGAAATTATTCTGAAGAACAGTCATTAAGTTGGGAAGAGTCTACCTTATCCATCTCCACGGGTTTGCTAAATGAGGACAGTGGTTTGTGGAAAAGCAGTTGTGAGCTTTTAAAACCACCATGTTTCATACAGTAGTTGATTTCTTATATACTTCAGTGGGCCTGGTCTCAAAGCCCAAACTTAAAAGAAAAAGAGCCATCACTAGCTCTATTTTAATAACAATTCTTCTCTACAGTATCCAGAACTATGTGACATGCTCAGAAAAAATATCGTTATAAACATATAAATTCACATCATAAAAGCAATGTTGTGATTCTTAAACTGTGGGGTAGCCTGTCCATTAGTGGGATATTCGTTTTTATGATGGGTCTCTAAAAAGTGGTCCAGAGTGTGAGGTGGACTCGTGCAGCACATGATTTCCCAACAAGGCTCTTTCTTCCTGAGATTTGCAGAGTCACCTCAGTGGTTTTCACAGCTGCAAGTGGTTTAGGGCAACTAGAAGGGTTTCCAGGCCAAAGACGTTGGTTCTAATCCTGGATCTGCTGGTAGAATTCACTTCATTTCAATATATTTCCTCATCTCCAACACGTGTGGTTTGGACGAGATGATTTCTGAGGTCCTCCACAAACCTCAAGCTCTAAGGTTCCTTCTTCTACCCTCCCCACCCCCCATCCCATACACACACTGGCTTCTTCCCTTCCCATTGCAAACACCACTGGAAACAGGAGTGACATCTCAGACTGGTCTGATGATCAGACTCCAAGACACTGATAGCGGCACTTTCACTGCTGAGCGGGGTCTCCGTGCAGTCAAATGCCCACTTGGGAGTGGGATGCACTTGGCCGTAGCTTCCTTTCCTGCTCTTAGCCATGCAGATGAAGTGGAAAGTTGGCCCAAGGCTTGTTTTCCATACCACTCTGCCCTCCCTTGTTCCCTGTCCACAGCAGAGCTCAAGCCCATCTGCAGCCTCCGCTATTTTAGGCCTCGGATTGTGAAACAACTGCATTTTTCCTTACAGTCTCTCTCTCCTCCCTCGCTCTGTAGTTCCGTACCCCTGCTTCTGCGGATGTGATAGACTGGGTATAACCAGCTGGGGGGGAATTAAAAATTAGGCTGATACAGTCCCATTAGCTTTCCCAGGGTTCTATGAACTGAGAGCTCAAGCCCAAACCCCCTTGCAAACATGTAGCTTTTTTCTCAGCTTACTTTCTGCATGTTCCATATGGTTGCCCCTTCCCAGAGAACCTTCTAGGGAGGAGAGGACTCAGGCTGAAGTGAGAAGCAGAAGCTCTCAATTCCTTCGCTCTGACACTCCACTGTCACCAATCATGCCATACCAATGAGATGGTTAGGAGAATACCCTTTGAGTTCAGAAACAAATACAGACAACCGTTTTATCAGAAGTTAGCTTATACCCTAATTAATAGAGAGTTTGCACGAAATGGAAGCTCTTACCTGACAAACATATGGCAAAAATTCCTTTGTCTGAACTAGTTCACATGAAGCTCAAGCCTCTTTTTCTCAGAGTATCTCTAGCTCTATCGTTTTCTTTTACCGTGTGTCTGTCTCTCCCTCTCCCTCTCTCTCACACACACACACACACACACACCACACGCTCTGCAGGTGACCATGTAGGTACATCACTGCATCGCATTGAGAGGGACTGAGGATTTAGTCCTTCCCAGACAAGCCACCTGAACAGAGAGCCTGCTTGGGAAGTCCAGAGGAGAAATAATACAACTGGTCCCAGTTTTTCCCGTCCGCAGCCCACATATACACCCCCTAACACACGCACGGCATCTGGCTTGCACACCCTAGCATCTTCCCACCCAGTGGGAGCTGTGCACCTCGAATCGTTACCGTAGCTATGAAGACTGACTTCTCGAGGACATACCTCTGGACTGAGGAAATGTGCTGGCCAGAGGCAGCTGCTCGCTCTGCCCAGTGGGGCTCAGGCTACCCTCCTCTCTTGCCAAGTTGAACTGGGCTCCCTTCCAGCTTGTCCCTGAGGGCAGTGACTTATCATTAATGACATTTTCCAGGTCCTTAGCCTCTCATCCTGTCATGGGAATCCTATCATTTGCACACCATTGACTGGGGCCTAAACGCTGCTTTGGGTGTAGAAGAAAAAGAAAGCAAGCTGAAAAAAATATTCAACAGCCACGTCCTCAGGCAGTTATGAAAACTCAGCTGTAAGGGTTATGTCTGGCCTCCCAGAGAAGGAGAAAGAAGAAAGACAAAAAACATTCAAGAGCTGTCAAATTCCAGAGTTCCTTCTGTAAGTCCTTCCTTCCCCTAGTGATAATAAATGCGGGCTGTGTCGAAAATTTCTCATTTTTCCTAACACTCCCTGAGGAACTCTCAAGCTGTTGTCATTAAGCTAATGTTTTCTAAACCATAAGAACATTTATAGTAATTAGACATGGAAGGCTTCTTACCTTTCCAGAATCTTAATGCCGTAGCCTAGCAGAGGAAGCTAAGGAGTCTTCTCAATTACAACGGCTACTCTCTTGTACCATTTTTTGTTTTTGTTTTTCAAGAGGATGGGGAGACCCGGGGTACGATGACAAGGTAGCACAAACCTAGGGCAGAGCTGGCTCCCCAGAGAACCCAGAGAGGAAGACCTGTGCCAGGGACCACCCTCTGCACCGCGCCACAGCTGAGAGAAGAGGAAAGATGGGAATTGTGTGACTTAGAGACTGTCCCATTTCACCTCAGTGCTAACCAAACGTTCTTGGTGACACTGTATTCCTTAGAGTGGCAGGCAGTAAGAAGTCATTCTTTCTGGAGTGATCCCATGTGCTTTGTACCCCATCCAGCTTTGTCAACCTAGAGCTCCTCTACATAATGGGCTGCCCTGGCCAAGACTGGTCCCAAAGATTAGATTTGCTACATATTGTAAAAATATTACATATTCAGAGTAAAATCTTCAATAATGCAGAATGGTATATGATGAAAGGTAAAATTCCTCTCCTTATATCCTTATATCCTTTAAGAAATGATTTATACATATGCAACTGATTCTGTAGATAATAATTTTTTAAATATTCAAATGGGGATCACACAGAGCACACTGTTCCATTGCTTGCTTTTTAAACTTAATGTATTTGGACATTTTTCCATATCGGTATGCTCAGATCTAATTTGTTCTTCTTAAGAACTGAACATTGCTTGGGCAGACTGTAATTTAATGAATCCTCTCCTAAGAGACTGTTAGGTGACTTTCTGTTGTTTGTTGTTACCAGCCATGCTGCAGTTAAATTGTTTGTACACATATATTTGTGTAGCTGTGCACGCGGATCTTCGAAGTGGAATCCTAGGCTTAAAAAGTATGTACCTTGTAAATTCTGATAGATGAAGTCAGATTGATCTCAACAGTAGTTACAGGTAAAGTGTTTGCTTTTCCACAGCTTGGCCCATGCCCAGTTTTCACCACTAACTGAAAATGGGATTTTATTGTTTTAATCTCCATTTCTTTAATTATGAATAAAATTGGGAATATCCCTACTCACAATAAATCTTCAGTGTGCATTTATAATGCCTTAGTTTTACAGAAACACATTTCCTCCATGAACTGCTTATTCATATCCTTGACTCATTTTCTTTTGGACTGTTCAGTTACTCTTCTGGATTTGTAAGATGATGTACATATATAGGAAAAGACAATATCTTTATCATTTGCATCCACATTTTTTCCCACTTTGATCTTTGAATTTTTTTACTTTGTTTACAAGTATTGTTAAAATACTAAAGTTTTACACATTTTTAAACGTAACCCAATTTGTCAACTTTGTGCTTCATAACTTCTGGGTTTTATGTCACACCCCAGGAGCTTCCCCACTCCAAAATTATTTTTTTAAGTACTGGTATTTTCTTCTAGCACTTTCATTACTTAATTCTTTAAGTATAAATGTTTTAATAATTTGGAATTTATTTTGGTATAAGACATGACATAAGGATTGTTTCCAAATTTCCAGTTGTCCAAAAATAATTTATTATATGATGTAATTTTGCCTTAGTGATTTCAAATACTACCCAGCATGTCTAGTCTGAAAACATATGCAGGTCTATTTCTAGAATCTGTAGTCTGTTTCACTGATTTTTTATTTACACCTTGATTATAAACCGACTTAATTACTCTAACTTTATTATGCATTTTAATACTTGGTAGGATTAGTTTTTCCTCATAATTCTTCTTTAGTATATTTTATTTTCAAGCTGGAAGAGTTGCAGGCAGACTCCCTCTTCAAGGGTAGTGGCTTGAGCTTTTGATGACTGTTCTTTAGTTCTGTGAAAACCCAGTTGAGTGGGTCCTTTGGTTGTGCAATGCCCACCCATTGGCTCTGGGGAAGACCTAAATGTAAACCCAGAAGCAATCTGGGGTCTGTCTAGAAATGTAAATTGGGCAGATCTTTGAACAGATCTATGTTTCTATAGTTTATATAGCCAGTAGAGAAACATTTCTTCCCTAAGTGTGATTTATAATGCTGTATTCATATACACGAGTGCATGTGGCAGAGTAAAGTGTGTCTCTGTTAGCATTTGTGTCCAGGAGTTGCAAAGATGGGATGGAAGAGCCAGCATCACAGACGAGCCTGAGTGGAGTCCTGATGCTCTCTTCACCTACAGTGCAAGAGAGAAGGTAAAAAGGAACAGGCCAGGACTGGTGCTGTCCATGCTGGGCCTGGGTTCTTCATTGCACAGTTGGTGTCATGAAAAACTGAATTAGGAACACGAATATGCTCAAACTTCAGACTTCTGGTTTATTCTAGAGCCTTCAGAGAAAACCTTCTTCCTGTGGAGTTTTCTCTACAGGGAATGAATATCTCTAGTCATCTTGGAAGGAGAGGTAGGGAACATGAATGTTTGGAGGTCTTTATGGCAGGGGGGCTAGACTCTAGGTAAGAACGTGCTCAAGGGCACTGCACTATGGACGGTTAGGCAGCAGGCTGGGGACTCCACTGAAAGGGGAGTTGGGGAAAAAGGTACACCTTGTAGATGACCTCATGGAGGGGCTTTGAACCCTGCCACACCTGGAATCCTTTTTGCATTCTCTTTGCTGTTATTCCCTTCTGAAACCCCGAAGTCTTCATAAAGCCTCAGACCATCTAACAGGCAGTTATGGGGGGTTAAGGGAAGTGGCTGTGCCCACCTGGGGAAAACAGTCAAGGGCCATCCAGCTGCAGGACGAAGAGGGCTGGGAAGCAGCAGGCTGGGGGCGAGTTGGCAGGAAATGAACTGACAGAGGGCAGAGGTGGCAACAAGAACCATAACCGATGTCTGTAATGTGAGCGTTTCCCAGAAGCCCCAGAAATACCAACATAGGGAAACCTGGAAACCAGTGGAATTTCTACAGGCAGTCAAATTTGGTCACTAAGGAGAAATGTGACCTCACACCTGTTGAAGAAGGGTCGTTTCTGTAACAAACGTGTAACCTCTTGTAAATACGTTTTGTTCCTTAATGTGAGGTATCCTTTTCCTCATTAAACTAAGTTTTTCAAATGGGCCAGTTTCTGTCTAGGCCTCACCTGACAGACTCAGTTTTCAAATAGTCCAGTAAATCCTATCCAGGTAGGTAGATTCTTTATCCTAAATAGATAACCAAAATTTAAAATCCATCTTATCCAGGTGGTTACCTCAACTCCACTCTTAACAGACGGGGGGCTTGGACATCAATCTTGGCTACAGCCTTTGCTGGTGAGCAGGGAGAAGTTGTCGTGATGGACAGCTCCGGCATCTTCTCATGGATACTGCCTGTGGAGACAGACTTGGCTCTTCCAAGTACTGCTAAATAAAAATAATTAAAGAATTGCAGTTCCTATGAGCCCACACTATCCTTCTTTCCGTCCTACCCTCCTCTATGTAGGTGAACAGATCTAACCTCCCACCCTCCACGCTGCCCTTAGACAGCCTTTAAAGGACTCGTTCAATACAAGCTTCCTTTGACATTCCCTTCAACTCAGGTTAAACCAGATATAAATTTGGATTTGGGAAGATCCTTGTATCCCCCTTACAGACAACTCTGTAATGCAATTATCACTTAACGTTACCCAGTTCTTAAGCACCCAGGAAAAACCGTCTTTTGGCTCAGTTGCCATTAGCCTTCATGAGTTCACTCATCCATCAAATAAACACTTATTGAGCATGTGTCTACTGTATTCACAATCTTATACCATGAATAACAGAGATGATGGTAAGAGTAGCTTTCATTTTTATAGTGTTTTTATTTTTTAAATAATTTCCAAATGTATTACCTCATCTAATCCTAAGTAGAAAAAAAATGTCTGTGTCTTAAAATAAATTTAGAATCCTTGGGAAACAATAATATTCCACGCCAATGTTAAAAATATAATAAACTTGATACTTTTTGTTAGGTTTTACAAAATAAGAAAATTAACATAAGGTCAGCTTAATCTTAGAAGGATAATTAGAGGAGTTGACTCAGAGCAATTTTTTTTTAATTTTAGAGATGGATATGAGTAAATTTTTTTAAGTTATTTTTCATATAATCACAATATGGAAACTTTGGAAAATGAAAAATAAGACACCACTATCCTAATTGATATTATTAGCATGGATAAGAAAAAAATAATGAAATGGAGTACGTACTAGAATGTTTCCTTCCATTGATTTTTCTAGTATGTACTAGAATGTTTCCTTATATGCTATTTATAAATATACGTGGATATCTATCTATCTATATAATTTAATGTTCTGATTTTTAACTAACATTAGGGTGTAAATATTTATATGCTCCCTCAGAGTGTTATTAACCATCATTTTAATACTTATATCACAGTGACTATATCATAATGTACCATATAACCACTGCTCTATTACTAAACATACAGAGATTTCCAACTTTTCAACTATTCTGAGCAAAATAGTCCTCCCATATTGTTGTTTCCTTAAGTTCCCTACAAGAAACCTTTTTTTTTCTTTTTTGGAAACCTATTTTGAGTAATCTATCTTCTTTTGAGTTCAAGCTTTCTTGCTGAAACTATGGTAAGTCCTTGCAAAATTAAGGTGATTAAAATCTTTTTTTTTGCGGTACGCGGGCCTCTCACTGTTGTGGCCTCTCCCGTTGCGGAGCACAGGCTCCAGACGCGCAGGCTCAGCGACCACGGCTCACGGGCCCAGCCGCTCCACGGCATGTGGGATCCTCCCAGACCGGGGCACGAACCCGTGTCCCCTGCATCGGCAGGCGGACTCTCAACCACTGCGCCCCCAGGGAAGCCCAAGGTGATTAAAATCTTAATGAAGATTTTTGCTGCAATTTTCACTAATTTAAGTCTACATCCATTCTTGAATGACTAGTCCTCCACAATTTTTTCTGCCTGCTTTATTCTTCTGCCAGGTAAACAACATATTGTTTTCTGTCAACGGTTTGTTATACAAACACGAAACCATTACCATCAATAAAACACACTAATTAAAATAAAAGTTGGGGTATCTTTAAGGACTAAACATAAAAAACGAATCAGTAGCGAAACTAAGCCTTTTTTCTGGGTTGAATTAAACTGTACAACATTTTGACCTGTGGAATCACTCTGGTGCACTGAAGACAGATTTAGGAAAACATTTTCCTGAGTAATCCAGTGGATTTGCTCTGTTTCTGTTTAGTTTTTGTCTCTTTTCCCCAAGTCTGTTTGCATGAAAATAAGAAATGTTCCTGATTTCCCACCTGCATGGCGCCATTCTGCTACTCCTTTAATTAACCAGTCCTCTTGAAATCACCTTTCACTTTCCTCCCACATTGTTCTAATTCTATCCATAGATCCCGTTGTTGAGCTGTTCACAGTACTTGCTAGCATCCCATTTGGTGGTTGATTTTATAAGCAAAAGCAAATCAACAGTTTTGTTACATTTAAAGTTTCACATCCAGATATATTTACTGCAGTAACTTCTACACATCTTTTTCTTGCAGGAAATTTCAGTGCAGATCATTTAAAAAGTGGAGAAATGGGCAGTTATTGCAAAAACAAATGCTGCAGGATCAAATTCCTCCAACCAAAAATAAATAAAAGGTCCACAGGATACATGCATTTTAAAATGTCTCTCTATAAATGTCAGGATGTTGAATATAACTAGGAGTACTTCGTAAGATTGGTTAGCTATTTAAGCTTTATATACAAAGAAGTTGAAGAACAAATATTTTTATGTTTAATGTTGTTACAAAACAAATACATGTTTACTGTAAATATTCAAAATTCACAAAAAAAGCACAAAGAAGAAAATAAAATCAAATCCACCAGTAATACTTTAATATTCTCTGTCAAGAGAACCACACTGTTAACATGATGGTTTTCTTTTTTATAAAAATGGAATCATATTCTACATCAGGATCTACAATCATGCATTTTTCAATTAACAGTATACTGTGAGCAATTTCCTGTGTTATTAGTGTCCTAAAACATGATTTTTATCTTATTCTATATATAAATACACCATAGATTATTTAATTCCCACTTTTTAACAGTCGTGAGGTTCTTTTTCTATTATAAGTAAATGTAATTGTGACCTTACATACATTTTTTGTACATCTCTTATTATTTCCTTAGAAGAGATTTCTGAAAAGCTAGAAAAATTAGAAAAATTCCTAGTTTTGCTGGTCAAAAAATATGAACAATTTTAGAAATTTTTAGTAAATGCTGTGGAGTTGCTCATGAAGGATTTTTCATTCTTTCAATCTATGAAAATGTACTGCATCTATTCCTTCCTACATTTAAATTTTTAAAAATCAAGTGTGAATATTGTTAACTAACTTCATCTGTTTGCCTATGTATTCATCCTTCAGTCCCTTTACATTTTAATCCTTTTGTTTCTATAAAAATTATGCACCTAGAAACAATGGCATTTTGTCCCATCATGCTTATAACTGGAAGAAGCCCACAGTTCATTTCAACCTTAATGCTTAATCCCTTCAACCAAAGACTGTTCTCTCCCAGGAAGGGACTCTAAGATTAATGGAAAATCACCACTTCTGACTGAAAAAAAAAGACTTTATACTCTAAGATAGGCACCTAATATTTTAGCTGCCCAGTATTCCTTCCTTCCCTGAGTTAATATTTTTGGTGGGGCACGGGGGGAACAACACCTGCCCCATCCTCTCTGCTTAGAGCACAGTTGCCAATCAGTGTCCTGCTCCTGGTCATAGTGATTTATTCACCCCTTCAGTAATTATTTATTGAGTGCCTATTTTGTGCCATGAGCTATTCTAAGATCTTGGAATTCAGCAGTGAGCAAAAAATGAAAAAGTTCCTGCTTTCTTGGAGTTTAGATCCTAGTTAGAGGAGTTGGGCCAAATTAGACCAGTTGGAGTTATTTTCTAGAGTTTTACATGCAGACAGTGAAAAAAATACTCCTTTTCCCCCCTTGATTGAGAGCTGTAATGATACAATCCCAGAGCTCCCAGCAGCCATGCCTCTGCCCTGTGATGGCACTAGAAGAAGGAGGCCAAGACATACCGTAGAAGCTCAGAAAAGAGCTGAAGAGTGAGAGAGAGCCACAGTCCTTAAGCTGTTTTGCATCCC
The DNA here is from genome assembly GCF_963455315.2 of Globicephala melas. Classification (NCBI taxonomy): domain Eukaryota; kingdom Metazoa; phylum Chordata; class Mammalia; order Artiodactyla; family Delphinidae; genus Globicephala; species Globicephala melas. The sequence continues at coordinate 35,390,866 of NC_083329.1, read as the reverse complement.
CAGACCCATCCCTCTGTTGCCTAGTTACAAGAGACAGTATAGTGTTCCCTGTCTTTTTTTGTCCGTAACCTATTTGTCTAACACAGACTCTGGTCCCACACTGATAAGTGCCTTACTTTCTTTTCTTCTGTCCTAGAAGATGGAATCTAGGAGTGCTAGAAGCAGGAGATAACATATGCTCAGCTTTTGTTTACGTGTTTGTTTGTTTGTTTGTTTTTGCTATTAAGTAAAAGTACTAAAGTACTAAATAGCAGTACTTTATTTAAGTATTTCATTTGCTTGTACATTTCATTCAACAAACATTCATTGAGCAACTACTATGCATCAGAGAGTCTCAGTGCTAAGGACACAGCAGTGAACAAAGCACACAAAAATCCCTATCCTTAGGGAGTTCAATTTCTAGTGGAGCCAGATGACAACCATCAAACCAACAAATAGAGTGGTTGGCGATAAGAAAATGCAAGGACGGAAGGAGAATAGGGAGTGCTGAGAAGGGGCAGTCAGGGATCATTGTTTTATTAAGAACAGCCTGGGAAGGCCTTGCTTTTTAAGGGGAGGTTTGAGCAGAGCCTTGAAGGAGAGACGGGAGCAAACCACAGATCACTGAGGGAATGCGATTGGTTAATAGAGGTGAACAGCTGAGGAATGCCCTGACACTGCACAGTAAGTCAGCTCATGCTGTCTATTCACTGGGAAGAGTCTTTGACTCTAAGACAATTAATTTTAAATAAGAAGGAAAGCGGGAGAGACCTTCAAGATGGCGGAGGAGTAAGACGCGGAGATCACCTTCCTCCCCACAAATACATCAAAAATACATCTACATGTAGAACAACTCCTACAGAACACCTACTGAATGCTGGCAGATGACCTCAGACTTCCCAAAATGCAAGAAACTCCCCACATACCTGGGTAGGGCAAAAGAAAAAACAGAGACAAAAGAATAGGGACGGGACCTGCACCTCTGGGAGGGAGTTGTGAAGGAGGAAAAGTTTCCACACACTAGGAAGCCCCTTCGCAGGCGGAGACAGGGGGTGGGCGGCCGGGGGGGGAAGCTTCAGAGCCACAGAGGAGAGCGCAGCAACAGGGGTGCGGAGGGAAAGGCAGACAGATTCCTGCAGAGAGGATCGGTGCTGACCAACACTCACCAGCCTGAGAGGCTTGTCTGCTCACCCGCCAGGGCGGGCGGGGGCTGGGAGCTGAGGCTCAGGCTTCGGAGGTCGGATCCCAGGGAGAAGACCGGGGTTGGCTGTGTGAAGACACCCTGAAGGGGCTAGTGCACCACAGCCAGGAGGGAGTCCAGGAAAAAGTCTGGACCAGCCAAAGAGGCAAGAGACCATTGTTTCCAGGTGCATGAGGAAAAGGGATTCCTTCCCCACATGCCCACAGAAGGCAGAGCACTGCCTAAGCGAGCTCCAGAGATGGGCGTGAGCCGCAGCTATCAGCTCAGATCCCAGAGATGGGCATGACCTACTAATGCTGCTGCCACTGCCACCAAGAATCCTATGTGCGAGCACAGGTCACTACCCACACCCCCCTGGGACCTGTGCAGCATGCCACTGCCAGGGTCCCGAGATCCAGGGACAACTTCCCCAGAAGAAAACACAGTGCGCCTCAGGCTGTTGCAATGTCATGCCAGCCTCTGCTGCTGCAGGCTCACCCTGCATTCCAACTATACTACCATACCCCTCCCTCTTCCAGCCTGAGTGAGCAAGAGAGCCCTAATCAGCAGCTGCTTTAACCTCCTCCTGTCTGGGCAGGGAATAGACTCCTGATGGTGGCCTACATGTAGAGGTGGGGCCAAAACCAAAGCTGAACCCCAGGAGCTGTGATAACAAAGAAGAGAAAGGGAAATTTCTCCCAGCAGCCTCAGAAGCAGCAGATGAAATCCCCACAATCAACTTGATAAACCCTGCATCTGCAGAATACCTGAATAGACAATGAATGTTCCCAAAATTGAGGTGGTGGACTTTGGGAGCAACTGTAGACTTGGGGTTTGCTTTCTGCATCTAATTTGTTTCTGGTTTTATGTTTATCTTAGTTTAGTTTTTAATGCTTATTATAATTGGTGGATTTGTTTATTGGTTTGGTTGCTCTCTTCCTTTTATTTTCTTTTTTTGTATTTTTAATTTATTTTTTATTTATTGTTTTTCCTTTTTCTCTTTTCGTGAGTTTGTATCTGTATGCTTCTTTGTGTAATTTTGTCTGTTTAGGTTTGCTTTTACCATTTGTCCTAGGGTTTTGTGTGTTCATTTTTTTTTTTCTTTCTTCCTTTTCTTCTGAGCCATGTGGCTAGTAGGGCCTTGGTGCTCCAGCTAGGTGTCAGGCCTGACCCTCTGAGGTGGGAGGGCCGAGTCCAGGACATTGGACCACCAGAAACCTCCCATCCCCACATAATATCAATTCGTGAGAGCTCTCCCAGAGCTCTTCATCTCAACATTAAGACCCAGCTCCACCTAACGGCCAGCAAGCTCCAGTGCTGGACGCCCCAGGCCAAACAACTAGCTAAAAAGGAACACAAACCAACCAATTTGCAGAGAGGCTGCCTAAAATCATACTAAGTTCACAGACACTCCAAAACACACCACCGGACACAACCCTGCCCACCAGAAGGACAAGATCCAGCCCCACCCATCAGAACACAGGCACCAGTCCCCTCCACCAGGAAGCCTGCACAAGGCACTGAACAAACCTCACACACTGGGGACAGATACCAGAAATAAGGGAACTATGAACCTTCAGCCTGTGAAAAGAAGACCCCAAACACAGAAAATTAACAAAATGAGAAGACAAAGAAATATGCAGCAGAAGAAGGAGCAAGGTAAACACCCACCAGACTAAATGAATGAAGAGTAAATGGGCAGTCTAAGTGAAAAAGAATTGAGAGTAATGATAGTAAACATGATCCAAAATCTCGGAAATGGAATGGAGAAAATACAAGAAACATTTAACAAGAACCTAGAAGAACTAAAGAGCAAACAATGATGAACAACATAATAAAGTAAATCAAAAATACTCTAGAAGGGGGCTTCCCAGGTGGCGCAGTGGTTGAGAGTCTGCCTGCCGATGCAGGGGATACGGGTTCGTGCCCCAGTCTGGGAAGATCCCACATGCCGCGGAGCGGCTGGGCCCGTGAGCCATGGCCACTGAGCCTGCGCGTCCGGAGCCTGTGCTCCACAACGGGAGAGACCACAACAGTGAGAGGCCAGCGAACAGCAAAAAAAAAAAAAAAAAAAAAATACTCGAGAAGGAATCAATAGCAGAATAACTGACGCAGAAGAATGGATAAGTGACCTGGAAGATAAAATAGTGGAAATAACTGTAATAGGAGCAGAATAAAGAAAAAAGAATGAAAAGAATTGAGGACAGTCTCAGAGACCTCTGGGACAATATTAAATGCACCAACATTCGAATTATAAGGGTTCCAGAGGAAGAGGAGAAAAAGGAACGGTCTGAGAAAATATTTGAAGAGATTATAGTTGAAAACTTCCCTAACATGGGAAAGGGAATAGTCAATCAAGTCCAGGAAGCACAGAGTCCAAAACAGGATGAATACAAGGAGAAAAATGACAAGACACATATTATCAAACTATCAAAAATTAAATTCAAAGAAAACATATTAAAAGCAGCAAGGGAAAAGAACAAATAACATACAAGGGAAACTCCATAAGGTGAACAGCTGATCTTTCAGCAGGAACTCTGCAAGCCAGAAGGGAGTGGCAGGACATATTTAAAGAGATGAAAGGGAAAAACCTTCAACCAACATTACTCTACCTAACAAGGATCTCATTCAGATTTGACGGCGAAATCAAAACCTTTACAGACAAGCAAAAGCTAAGAGAATTCAGCATCACCAAACCAGCTTTACAACAAATGCTAAAGGAATTTCTCTAGGTGGGAAACACAAGAGATGGAAAAGGCCTACAATAACAAATCCAAACCAATTTAAAAAATAGTAATAGGAACATACATACCGATAACTACCTTAAAGGTAAATGGATTAAATGCTCCAACCAAAAGACATAGACTGGCTGAATGGATACAAAAACAAGACCCATATATATATGCTGTCTACAAGAGACCCATTTCAGAACAAGGGACACACACAGACAGAAAGTGAGGGGATCGAAAAAGCTATTCCATGCAAATGGAAATCAAAAGAAAGCTGGAGTAGCAATTCCCATATCAGACAAAATAGACTTTAAAATAAAGACTATTACAAGAGACAAAGAAGAACACCACATAATGATCAAGGGATCAATCCAAGAAGAAGACATAACAATTGTAAATATTTATGCACCCAGCATAGGAGCACCTCAATACATAAAGTAAGTGCTAACAGCCATAAAAGGGGAAATCAACAGTAACACAATCATAGTAGGAGACTTTAACACCCCACTTGCACCAATGGACAGGTCATCCAAAATGAAAATAAATAAGGAAACACAAGGTTTAAATGACACATAAGACCAGATAGACTTGATGCTTATAGGTCATTCCATCCAAAAACAACAGAATACACTTTCTTCTCAAGTGATCATGGAACATTCTCCAGGACAGATCATATCTTGGGTCACAAATCAAGCCTTGGTAAATTTAAGAAAATTGGAATCATATCAAGTATCTTTTCCAACCTCAATGCTATTAGACTAGATATCAACTACAGGAAAAAAACTGTAAAAAATACAAACACATGGAGGCTAAACAATACACTACTAAATAACCAAGAAATCACTGAAGAAAGCAAAGAGGAAATCAAAAAATACCTAGAAACAAATGACAATGAAAACATAATGACCCAAAACCTACGGGATGCAGCAAAAGCAGTTCTAAGAGGGAAGTTTATAGCAATACAATCCTACTTCAAGAAACAAGAAACAACTCAAATAAACAACCTAACCTTACACCTAAAGCAATTAGAGAAGAAAGAACAAAAAACCCCCAAAAGTTAGCAGAAGGAAAGTAATCATAAAGATCAGATAGGAAATAAATGAAAAAGAAATGAAGGAAACGATAGCAAAGATCAATAAAACTAAAAGCTGGTTCTTTAAGAAGATAAACAAAATTGATAAACCATTAGCAGACTCAACAAGAAAAAAAGGGAAAAGACTCAAATCAATAGAATTAGAAATGAAAAAGGAGAAGTAACAATGAACACTGCAGAAATACAAAGGAACATGAGAAATTGCTACAGGCAACTGTATGCCAATAAAATGGACAATCTGAAAGAAATGGACAAATTCTTAGAAATGCACAACTTTCCAAGACTGAACTAGGAAGAAATAGATAATATGAATAGGCCAATCACAAGCACAGAAATTGAAACTGTGATTAAATATATTCCAACAAACAAAAGCCCAGGACCAGATGGCTTCACAGGTGAATTCTATCAAACATTTAGAGAAGATCTAACACCTATCCTTCTCAAGCTCTTACAAAATATAGCAGAGGGAGGAATACTCCTGAACTTATTCTATGATGCCACCATCACCCTGATACCAAAACCAGACAAAGATGTCACAAAAAAAGAAAACTACAGGCCAATATCACTGATGAACATAGATGCAAAAATCCTCAACAAAATACAGCAAACAGAATCCAACAGCACATTAAAAGGATCATACACCATGATCAAGTGGGGTTTATCCCAGGAATGCAAGAATTCTTCAATATATGCAAATCAATCAATGTGATACACCATATTAACAAACTGAGGATAAAAACCATATGATAATCTCAATAGATGCAGAAAAAGCTTTTGACAAAATTCAACACCCATTTATGATAAAAACCCTGCAGAAAGTAGGCATAGAGGGGACTTTCCTCAACATAATAAAGGCCGTATATGACAAACCCACAGCCAACGTCATTCTCAATGCTGAAAAACAGAAACCATTTCCTCTAAGATCAGGAACAAGACAAGGTTGCGCACTCTCACCACTATTATTCAACATAGTTTTGGAAGTTTAGTCAGAGCAACCAGAGAAGAAAAAGAAAAAAAAAGGAATACAAATCAGAAAAGAAGAATTAAAACTGTCACTCTTTGCAGTTGACATGATAGTATTCATTGAGAATCCTAAAGATGCTACAAGAAAACTACTAGACCTAATCAATGAATCTGGTAAAGTCGCAGGATACAAAATTAATGCACAGAAATCTCTTGCATACCTATACAGTAATGATGAAAAATCTGAAAGAGAAATTAAGGAAACTCTCCCATTTACCACTGCAACAAAAAGAATAAAATACCTAGGAATAAACCTACCTAGGGAGACAAAAGACCTGTATGCAGAAAACTATAAGACACTGATGAAAGAAATTAAAGATGATACAAACAGATGGAGAGATATACCATGTTCTTGGATTGGAAGAAACAACATTGTGAAAATGACTATACTACCCAAAGCAATCTACAGATTCAGTGTGATCCCTATCAAACTACCATTGGCATTTTTCACTCACCTTATCTTTGACAAAGGAGCCAAGAATATACAATGGAGAAAAGGCAGCCTCTTCAATAAGTGGTGCTGTGAAAACTGGACAGCTACAGGTAAAAGAATGAAATTAGAACACTCCCTAACACCATACACAAAAATAAACTCAAAATGGATTAAAGACCTAAATGTAAGGCCAGACACTATCAAACTATTAGAGGAAAACATAGGCAGAACCAACTGTGACATAAATCACAGCAAGATTATTTTTGACCCACCTCCTAGAGAAATAGAAAGAAAGTCAAAAATAAACAAATGGGACCTAATAAAACTTAAAATCTTTTGCACAGCAAAGGAAACCATAAATAAGATATAAAAACAACCCTCAGAATGGGAGAAAATATTTGCAAATGAAGAAACTGACAAGGGATTAATCTCCAAAATTGATGAGTATCTCATTCAGCTCAATATCAAAAAAACAAACAACCCAATCTAAAAATGGGCAGAAGATCTAAATACACATTTCTCCAAAGAAGATATACAGATTGCCAACAAACACATGAAAGGATGCTCAACATCACGAATCATTAGAGAAATGCAAATCAAAACCACAATGAGGTATCACCTCACACCAGTCAGATAGGCCATCATCAAAATATCTACAAACGATAAATGCTGGAGAGGGTGTGGAGAAAGGGGAACCCTCTTGCACTGTTGGAGGGAATGTAAATTGATACAGCCACTATGGAGAACAGTATGTACGTTTCTTAAAAAACTAAAAATAGAACTACCATACGACCCAGAAATCCCACTACTGGGCATATGCCCTGAGAAAACCGTAATTCAATAAGGGACATGTACCACAATGTTCATTGCAGCATTATTTACAATAGCCAGGACATGGAAGCAACCTAAATGTCCATCAATAGATGAATGAATAAAGAAGATGTGGCAAATATATACAATGGACTATTACTCAGCCCTAAAAAGAAATGAAACTGAGTTATTTGTAGTGAGTTGGATGGACCTAGAGTCTGTCCTACAGAGTGAAGTAAGTCAGAAAGAGAAACACAAATACCATATGCTAACACATATGTACGGAATCTAAAAAAACAATGGTTCTGAAGAACCTAGGGGCAGGACAGGAATAAAGATGTAGAGAATGCACTTCAGGACATGGGGAGGGGGAAGGGTAAGCTGGAATGAAGTGGGAGAGTGGTATGGACATATATACACTACCAAATATAAAACAGATAGCTAGTGGGAAGCAGTTGCATAGCACAGGGAGATCAGCTTGGTGCTTTGTGACCACCCAGAGGGGTGGGATAGGGAGGGTGGGAGGGAGATGCAAGAGGGAGGGGATATGGGGATAGATGTATACATACAGCTGATTCACTTTGTTTTACAGCAGAAACTAACAGAACATTGTGAAGCAATTATACTCCAATAAAGATGTTAAAAGAAGAAAAAGCAAAGGAAGGGAAAAAGAGAAAAGCATTAAAGGCTATTGTAGATTTAGTTTACACTGAAAGCTTTTTTTTTTTTTTTTTTTTTTACTATCACCTTTAAAGACATGGTTGATGAAATGTTTTTAAAATTCCTGTTCTTTTGGTAAGGAGATAAAATGTTATCTCCACTAAGGGTGGGATATCAAAATGATCCTTTTGGGAGACTTAATAAGAGATCCATGTCTGAGTGCCCCTGGTGTCTAATTTAGCTCCCTTAGCATGGTCCTTTCCTAAAAAGTCACTGAGAGTCTAGTTTCCACTGGATTGAAATTTAGAGTGGGGTGTCCTCAACTGAGATGACAAGAGACAATGACACCCATAAAATCAGGCAACATGCACAACCTCAGGGCCAGAAAGACCAGAAAGACTGTGTGTGTGTGTGTGTGTGTGTGTGTGTGTGTGTAAACATATATATATGTGCTAATGTGTATGAATATATATACTAATATGTATGCATACATGTAGTATATATATACATACATCATACATATAGTGTGTGTGAATATATATACATATATACATATATCTAACACTGAGACCCAGGGTAAATTGAAACAAGGCTTCCCTTCTCTGACAAAGATAAATGATTCCACTATTAGCTGAAACCCCAAACTCCTCCCCTCAGAAGAAGTGAATTATGAATGTGCCCAGAATTGCTGCCCTTCTAAATCACAGGCCCTCCCTTTCTCTATATCACGTGTTTATGAACAAAGACAAGATCAAATTAAAATGCTCAGAGAGCCATCGAGAGAGCGCCTGGATTTAAAACCGTGGAGAATCTCAGAACCAACTTGTCCAGTGACGTGTCACTGTCTTGTGGGCTGCAACCCTGATGGAGGAAAGCCTGTGAAATTGGTCAATCAGAGAATCACAAATGCCTTTTAAAACGTGATGCCTTTCTTCCCATTCAGGGCACCCTTTATTCATAGGCACCTAATACCCTCTTATTCTATCCTCTGCTGCTTGGCCTTCATTTCCTCACTTGTAAAATATAATGGTTGGATCAGATTTTCATTAAGGTCCCTGAAGCTTGAAGTGATAAACTCATGCACTCTTCAGTGTTAGAACAAAATGATCACCCTGTAAGGACTGCACTCAACACCAATACTGAGCGCAGCTCAAAAGAGCTCCCTCTGGTCTATAAGCAAGACTTTTTTTTTTTTTTTGCAGTATGCGGCTTCTCACTGTTGTGGCCTCTCCCGTTATGGAGCGCAGGCTCCGGACGCGCAGGCTCAGTGGCCATGGCTCACGGGTCCAGCTGCTCCACGGCATGTGGGACCTTCCTGGACCGGGGCACGAACCCATGTCCCCTGCATCGGCAGGCGGACTCTCAACCACTGTGCCACCAGGGAAGCCCTAAGCAAGACGTCTTAAACAGCTTTCTACTTAATTTGAAAGTTTCATATGTTCAGAAGAAACCAGTCCAGACTCCTTTTTTAAAAGAAAATCTTCTAGTTAGAAGAAAGAGGAACCATTTTCAACAATATTGGGAAACTCTGAAGTAAGGTTAGAAATCCTGTGGCAAGTGATAAAGTACCACTCCCTTCTGTGATTCACGTGTGGATAGAACACAGGAAACCCAGAGGCAAGCTGAAAATAGCCCCAAGCACAGAGGCTGGGAAAGTGATCAACTTCTGCTCCCCAAGACTCCACGGGCTGGGACTGGCCCGAGAGAACATCCGGGGGCCGAGCCCTGAGGGCACTGCTATTCCACTTACTTCTACTTACTTCTACTGTTTCCAAGTAGATGGTAGAGCCCAATTCTGCTCTTTTTTAAAAAAAGTAAATAAATAACATTTTACATAAAAAGCACAGGCAGCAGATGATAATCCTTGCCCTTCTCACATATTTCTATCCCTATAAGCCTACCTGGCAGACATAAGTTACCCAACAGATGCACAAACTACCTGAGAGGGGATTAATCCTGGGAGGGAACTTCTTCACTCTCATAAGCTTAGCTTTACACCTCCAACCTGCATCAGAATTCCCCAGACCGTGATGCTGAATGGAGATTCCCAAATCTGCACAGACCTCCTGACTCAGAAGTACGGAGCCCACTGCAGTCACCACGCTAGGTCATACTTCCACACATAGAACTGAGGACAGCAGAATCATATCATAGGGAACACCCGAACAGAAGGCCAAGACACTGAGGTTCTAGCCCAGATGTCACTGTTAGTTGTGTGGCGTTAGGGATTACTTTTTCAAGGAGTCTCTCTCTAGTTCAGTTGTCTAAAGAATCGGTATGAACACCTTTATGGCCACTCATACTTCGGTTGTATTTGACATTTAAAGATGAAATCTTAATGGGGCAATGACTCTCCTGGGGAAATATTGCATTCACAGCACAGTTCCAGGCATCTGGAGCTAGCAGGAGGGAGAGAGACCCTGCTTGTCCCTGAGTCATAACACGTGGGCAGCCACTTGGCATCAACAGGCAGGAGCTGAACCAGTTCTCATGCCCACACTGCCACATCATCCTTGACTGTGAAAGTTCTAGAATCAGTCCAGCACCTGGGTGTGCAGCAGGGTTACCCCTGACATGGCACAATTAACGTAACTTCTCCAGGATATCTCTGGGGTCATTTTTTTGCTCATTCTCAATCTTTAAGTGCCTATCATGTAAAAGAACCTAGAGAGTTACTACAGATGCCAAGTCAAATAAGACACAGCTCCTTCCTTCAGGAATCTACAGGTTCAGGACTTCCCTGGTGGCGCAGTGGTTAAGAATCTGCCTGCCAATGCAGGGGACACGGGTTCGAGCCCTAGTCCGGGAAGATCCCACATGCCACGGAGCAGCTAAGCTTGCAAGCCACAACTACTGACCCTGAGCTCTAGAGCCCGCGAGCCACAACTACTGAAGCCTGTGCGCTTAGAGCCCGTGCTCCGCCACAAGAGAAGCAACCTTAATGTGAAGCCCGTGCACCACAACAAAGGATAGCCCCCACTCACCGCAACTAGAGAAAGCCCGTGCACAGCAACGAAGACCCAACAATAAAGAGCCAATACAGCCAAAAATAAATTAAATAAATAAATAAATAAATAATAAAATATATTTAAAAACAAAGAATCTACAGGTTCGTGGGAAAGACAGACAAGTTCACAGGTGACTAGAGTCCCAGGCGACATGTGCTGTGGGACAAGTGAGGCTGGACGGCAGGTGAAAGTGGTGGCATCTAAGCTGGCTGGGGGAGAGAAGAGGCAGGCGAAGCTAGCCAGAGAAAACCAGGCTTCTCTGGAGTTGCGAGGATGTGAGAAAGCCAGCCAGGTGCATGAGGTGGACAAGGACGTAAGGGACATGGAACAGCACAGATACCATGGCATCTTCAGGCAACTGCAAGTGATTTAGTTTGTCTGGACACAGGGTACCTGAGTGAGAAATGAAGCTCTAAAGGAAGTAAGAGCCAACATCCGGAAAGTCTTCTGTGCTAAACTAGTGAAAATTATAAGGAGACGATGGTGAAAGAGTCTAAATAGGGAATACCATGATAAGAAATGCATTTTATAACAATCCCTCTTGGAGAGCACAAGGAAGGGCAGGTGGGAGAGGAGCCAAAATGAAGGCAAAGAGACCCGTTAGAACGTTGATGGATTGATGCATTTGAGAACTGCACAAGCCTGAACCAGGGCAAAGGCAGGGGGCTCCAGAGACAGGAATGGAGGTACAGCCTTGAAAAGATGGGCCATACAGGTTGGATATGGTAGTTGAAAAAGAGAAGAACCCATTATTATTATTTTTTTTAAAAAAAAAGGAAGAAAGAAAAGAAAATAAAAGAAAAAAAGAAAACAAATTCAATGAGAACTGGAAACATTTGGTTCAAACATGCTAAATCAATAGTCTGATGAGTGTCTGGGCGCTGTCTTCTGTTGCCACTCTGAATCCCTCTAATGGACAATTCCTAAATTAATGTGTCAGGAAGCTAATCTCCTCTTGGACATAGACAGGTAAGGCAAAACCCGAAAAGGGCTTAGAAAAGTCAATGACGGGAGAGTTTAGATCTTCATACAAGAGAAGGAAAAGATGTCAAACCCTCACATCACGTGGCTAAAGTTTCTTCAGGAAGTGCTATTTGTCACTTCACTGTGCTCCAGGATGTCAGCCACCTCCATCCACTGTCAACCAACAGCAGGATAAAAAAAAAAGAGAGAGAGAGACAAAAAACAGGAGGAATATTCCAGAGAACTTCATACCATTGAGAAGCAAGGAAACAAGATTAACTGGATTAATAACAGAAATAAACAAAAGATAAAAGAAAAATCTTCCAAAGCATCCCTCCCTCTCACTTTTCCAAATCCTCCACTCATTGCATTCCCCAAATACCTTCTAGGAAAAGTTGTTGATGTGTTTGTTTTATTCCAAAATAATTAAGGCTCAAGGTATTGGTGAAGCACAGAGAGGTTATAACATGAGAATCCCCAGGAAGTTCATAATGTAAGAGTGTCAGGGAATCATGTCACAGACCACGTCAAGGTCATGTGGCCAAAACGCTCCCTTAGTTTTGTTTGCATTCTCCTCTTGCAGCAGCAAGAGTCCTGCCAAATCACTAGACTGGTGGAGGGACAGGACACTCTGCTGAGAATCAGGATATTTGGATTTCAGTCTCAGGTGTGTCATGGAATCTCCCTAAGCCTTGGTTTCCTCCTTTGTAAAAGGAGGAATTCATAATCCTTGCCTCTTCAACTTCAAGGGGCTCTTGGTAGGATCAGATTAAGAGAAGGTAAATAAAAATCCCTTTGCGGGCTTCCCTGGTGGTGCAGTGGTTGAGAGTCCGCCTGCCGATGCAGGGGACACGGGTGCGTGCCCCGGTCCGGGAAGATCCCACATGCCGCGGAGCGGCTGGGCTCGTGCGCAATGGCCACTGAGCCTGCGCGTCCGGAGCCTGTGCTCCGCAACGCGAGAGGCCACAACAGTGAGAGACCCGCGTACCGCAAAAAAAAAAAACAAAAAACAAAAACCTCTTTGCACATTACAAACTGCTACAGTAACGTAAGTCTGTTTAATTGTCACTCTTCTCATTATCATCATCAGAGTAAGTGTGAGCTAGTTCAACCAGCAGAGCGTGGGTGGCCTGAGCCAAATCTATCTTCATTCCTGAATATAATCCCCAATCCCTCACCTCCTTCTTAAGGTGAATTACTATGGTCTCTCATTTTCATATAAGGAGGATAATATTTGTGGAAACCAGTGAGCTTAGAACAGTAACAAATTTGTTCTAGTGCTCATTGTGCTTTTTTTTCCCTTTTTCAAATTTTATTTTAAATGTTTACTTTTTTTAAAACATCTTTATTGGAGTATAGTTGCTTTACAATGGTGTGTTAATTTCTGCTTTATAACAAAGTGAATCAGCTATACATACACATATATCCCCATATCTCCTCCTTCTTGCGTCTCCCTCCCACCCTCTCTATCCCACCCCTCTAGGTGGCCACAAAGCACCAAGCTGATCTCCCTGTGCTATGCGGCTACTTCCCACTAGCTAGCTATTTTACGTTTGGTAGTGTATATATGTCAACGCTACTCTCTCACTTCGTCCCAGCTTACCCTTCCTCCTCCCATGTCCTCAAGTCCATTCTCTACGTCTGTGTCTTTATTTCTGTCCTGCCCCTAGGTTTATCAGAATCTTTTTTTTCTCTTTTTAGATTCCATATCTATGTGTTAGCATACAGTATTTGTTTTTCTCTTTCTGACTTACTTCACTCTGTATGACAGACTCTAGGTCCATCCACCTCACTACAAGTAACTCAATTTCGTTTCTTTTTATGGCTGAGTAATATTCCATTGTATATATGTGCCACATCTTCTTTATCCATTCATCTGTCGATGGACACTTAGGTTGCTTCCATGTCCTGGCTATTGTAAATAGTGCTGCAATGAACATTTGGGTGCATGTGTCTTTTTGAATTATGGTTTTCTCAGGGTATATGCCCAGTAGTGGGATTGCTGGGTCATATGGTAATTCTATTTTTAGTTTTTTAAGAAACCTCCATACTGTTCTCCACAGTGGCTGTATCAATTTACATTCCCACCAACAGTGCAAAAGTGTTCCCTTTGCTCCACACCCTCTCCAGCATTTATTGTTTGTAGATTTTTTGATGATGGCCATTCTGACTGGTGTGAGGTGATACCTCATTGTGGTTTTGATTTGCATTTCTCTAATGATTCTCGATGTTGAGCATCCTTTCATGTGTTTCTTGGCAATCTGTATATCTTCCTTGGAGAAATGTCTATTTAGGTCTTCTGCTCATTGTGCTTTGTTGACCTCAGATGGATGTTACTGAATATGTTTCCATTTTATTTATTTATTTATTTATATTTTATTTTTGGCTGCATTGGGTCTTCTTTGCTGCATGAGGGCTTTCTCTAGTTGCGGCGAGCGGGGGCAACTCTTCATTGTGGTGCACGGGTTTCTCATTGTCGTGGCTTCTCTTGTTGCGGAGCATGAGCTCTAGGCGCGCGGGCTTCTGTAGTTGTGGCATGCAGGCTCAGTAGTTGTGGCTCACGGGCCAGTAGCTGTGGCGCACGGGCTGTGTTGCTCCGTAGCATGTGGGATCTTCCCAGACCAGGGCTCGAACCTGTGTCCCCTGCATTGGCAGGTGGATTCTTAACCACTGCGCTACCAGGGAAGTCCTCCATTTTATTTCAACGTGTAGAACAAGCAGAGAAATACATGTTATGGGCCTCGCTGCTGTGAACTGAGCACATCTCTCATTATTTAGAAACTATATGAACAAAATTCTAGGAAGAAGCTTGGTTGATCCCTAAGAACTAATGGGTTTGCTTCTATTTTCTCCTAGTTTATGGTACTTCTCAATAAATCAGTAAGTCATTTGATTACTAGTATGAAATTCCTTGTGGATAAAATGGGATTAAAACATTGTAACAGAAATCACCCAGTACGTAAACTCCTTAACAATTCCAAATTATTCTTTGGATTCTGCATTTTTCTTAATGCTCCAAAATAGATGCATCAGTGTAAGTGGTGATGCTAATGTCCTCTGCTATGTAATCCCATCCTTAGGAGGATATGCCAAGAAAGGAATTGATTATAATCAGAATTTCATGCCACTGTAGCTTAGCCATACTCTTCTTTTTTTTTTTTTTTGCGGTACGCGGGCCTCTCACTGTCGTGGCCTCTCTCGTTGCGGAGCACAGGCTCCGGACATGCTGGCTCAGCGGGCATGGCTTATGGGCCTAGCCGCTCTGCGGCATGTGGGATCTTCCTGGACCAGGGCACGAACCCGTGTCTCCTGCATCGGCAGGTGGACTCTCAACCACTGCGCCACCAGGGAAGCCCAGCCATACTCTTATACTAACATCTAGTTCTAAAATAATGCCTCCCCTCTTGGCATATTTACAAAAAAGAAAGAGCAGCAGTGAGATGACAAGATGCACCAAAATAAATGAATTATTCATATTTATTGATATATCTAAAATGATAGCAGCAAATCAGGACGTGCAAACTACTGATGTATCTAAACAGCACTGTACATTTTAGTGATGAAGGATCTAATGAATCATCTAAATGTCTGACCTGTGTAATATATAAACATCCAGACTAATGGCTGTATCCCCCCTCCTTTTGGTCAAAATGTATTGGACTCCTATAGACCCCAGGCAAATGTAGATAGGGAAGGAGTGTTGTGTAACAAGCATAACCATAATGTAATAATCAGTAACAAAGTCATTTTAGAATCACAAAGTACAGAATGACAAGGGGAGAGACTTCTGATCAGTGGGCAGATTTTTATGGACACTGCTCCTGAAACAGCCCTAAAACTTAAAATTCTGGATGAAATCTTTTAAAACCTTTAAAAATTTATAGCTGAGCTTGTGGGGAAAGAAGAAATACAGGTCAAAAGTAAGCACCAATCTACCATTAATCCTGGGAGGTCTAGAGCTGGGATTTAACAGGCATAAGGAGGCTGGAAACAAACCTATGAGAATAAGATAAGAGGTCAGTCAGAGACCTGGAACCGCTCCCCCCACCAAGGATTTTCACCCTTGAAGGAGAGGACAGGAATGCCTGACTCCCTTGGCCTTGGCCGTGGAAATAGTTGGGGAAAAGGCTCCTTAGAATTCTTAATCATAAGTTCATAACCAGGCAAATTGGGGCTAAAACTCAAGTAGCCTGTGTGGCCCAGGAAAGCCTAAACTAAAATTTTAGTTTAAAGTGGTTTAGGTTTGTTATGCCCCCAGGAACATGGCATTAGCAAAAGAAAATCCTTTCTGTATTAACATATTTTAGGCAGAGGACTCAAAGAATTTAAGATAAAGTTCCCAGGAAATTGAGCACACAATGAAAAAAATCCCTAATCTTATGAGGTAAGAAGACACTATAGTAAAAATTCAACAACTGGGGGAAAAAAAAAAACCTATAGAATCAAATCCACAAAACTTCAGGTATTGGAATTATCAGATACAGAATACAAAATAAGTATGTTTAATATATTTAAAGAAATAAAAGAGGCTTCTTCTTAAGTATAAGACAAGAACAAGTTACTATCAAAATTGACCTGACATAAATAGAACTAAATAAAATTTCCACTTTCAATAATTACAGACTAAGGAAAACAGACAAATCTTTCCACCAGGGACAATTAGAGAAGCAGGGTGGAATGTCAAACACATCTGCTTAGGAACACTGGAGAGCTCACAGGATATTGAGGAGTGTGATGCAAAGATTCTGGGATAATTGGTGGTCTAAGAGTGTTGGAGGATGCTGTTCTGCTATGAGTGTTTGCCCATTCCAGGAGAAAACTGAGAGGTGGGAGCAAAATGGTCTAAAAGAGCTAGGTAGTTAAGTCCAGGGCATGCCAAAGGTGAAGACCGGTGAATGCCCCTAGCTTTGTTCTAGGGCCTGAGGAGCTACACTCAAGGAGTAGGAGTTTCCTAGAAATCAATAGGCTTTCACAGAGCCTGCAGCTCAGCTTCGAATCATATCAACCTCTGAAGCTTATCCTGGATTCCTATGTCCCCAGATGCCCAGCAAAAGCAAACTTAGATCTTCACTGGAGGAAGATACTATCACCTAATGTTATTTTTGCAAACAATTATTTCCACAAAGAAATCCATAACAAAAAGATAAGAGAGAATCCTCATTTGTTTGCAACTTCAGAAATACCACTTTTCAGTAACCTCGGAGTCAAAGAAAAAAAATTCAAATGGAAATTTGAAGGTATGTAAATTGTTTTTTAAATGACATATCAAAACTTATGAAAAACAACTAGAGGCAAATTTATAATTTTAAAGCATGCATTAGAAAAGAGGAAAGACTGAAAATCAATGAGATAAACATCCTAACATCCATCTCAAGAAATTACAAAAACCTACCAAATGAAGATAAATAGAAGATGGAAGATAACAAAATTAATGAACTAGAAATAATACATACAATAGAAAATATCAACCAAGCCAAAATGTGTGTGCTTTAAAAAAAGGAATAAACTTATCAACTCTTGGAGGTATTAGTCAACTAAAAAAAAAAAAAAAAAAGAGATAGGGACTTCCCTGGTGGTGCAGTGGTTAGGAGTCTGCCTGCCAATGCAGGGGACACGGGTTCAAGCCCTGGTCTGGGAAGATCCCACATGCCGCGGAGCCGCTAAGCCCATACGCCACAACTGCTGAGCCTGCACTCTAGAGCCCGCGAGCCACAACTACTGAAGCCCGCACACCTACAGCCCTTGCTCTGCAACAAGAGAAGCTACCACAATGAGAAGCCCGTGCACTGCAGTGAAGAGTAGTCCCCACTCACCACAACTAGAGCAAGCAATGAAAACCCAACACAGCCAAAAAATAAAGAAATTAAAAAAAAATTTTTTTAAGAGATGAATTAAATAAATTCCTATAAAATAAGACTTACAAAAACTGATACAGAAGGTATAGTAAATTTGCAGTCTACTAACAATTTAAAAGTCTGACTCTGTAATTAAAAACCTTGTAACCCCACAAGGCTCACAGAAAGTTGGCTCACAGGAAAATATTACCAAAGAATATACACAAAGTGTGAACACGACCCAATTCATTTTATGATTCTGAAACCATGTAGGACCCTATGGGGCCCTCCCAAGTATATATGAAGGCCTTTCTGTGCTCCCCATTTCTTGTTTGTAGGGAAAAGGCTTCAGCCTCCTAGGCCTTCTCTGAGTTACAAAGGGCAGGTTCAAACAGTTAGCAACTAGAGGAGTGAGGGAACACAGAGAAATGATAATGCAGCGGTGGGGCGGGGTCCTAGTTCCTCTTTGGCAGGTGTTCATAGCAATGTGATACATACCTCTGAGTTCTTTTACAGGAACTATGGCCCCCACCCAGGTGGAGGTTGGTAACTACAGGCTAAACACAAGAACATGGACCCCAAACTGGTTGGAACTAGAAGGCTAATGATTGAGATTCCTGGAACACCACCCTGTTACCTCACCACCAACCAGTCAGAGGAGAGTTAGACTCCCTGCAACCCAAAATTTGCCTATAAAACCTTCTTCCCTGAAACCCACTGGGGCGTTCAGGTCTTTTGAGCATGAGCCACCCATTCTCCTTTCTTGGCCCTGCAATAAACGTACTGTGGGATTCCATACCATATGATATTCTGGAAAAGGTAAAACTATGGAGACAGCAAAAGGATCAGTGGTTTCCTAGGGCTTGGGGTGGGAAGGAAAAAAGGATGAATTGGTGGAGCACAGGGAATTTTTAGGTCAGTGAAACTATTCTGTATGATACTATAGGGTAGATACATAACTTTATGCATTTGTCAAAATCCATAGACCTATACAACACATAGAATGAACCTTAATGTAAACTATGGACTTTAGTTAATAATAATGTATCAGTGTAGGTTCATCAATTGTAACAAATGTACCACTGTAGTAGGAGATGTTGATAATAGGGGAGGCTATGCATGTGTGAGGGCCAAGGGGTATATGGGAAATCTCTGTTCTTTCCACTCAGTTGTGCTAAGAACCTAAAACTGCTCTAAAAAATAAAGCTTATTTTAAAAAATTAGACTGCAGTGTTGATGAAAAGATAGAAAGAGCAGAAAGTATAAGTATAGAGAGCCCAGAAACAGACCCATACACTTATGGAGATTTGATTTATGACAAAGATAACATGGCAGAGTAGTGGGGAAAGGATATTACTTACAATAAATGGTCCCAGCACAATTGTAAATCCATTTATAATAAAAGAAACATAACCCCCTAATTCACACCATACAGAAAAATGATTTCGAGGTAAATTGTAGATCTAAATGCAAAGGCCAAAAATAAAGCTCCTAGAAGGTAATGAAGAGAGTATTTTCATGGTTTAAGGAAAAGGAAAGACTTCTTAAACCTGACACACAAAATGGTAACTATCAAGGAAAACTCTGACAAATTTGAATAAATTAAAATCAAGACACCTTTAAGATAGTAGGAAGATAACCCATGGAGTGGGAGAAGTTCTTAATATTATTTATAACTGACAAAGTGCTCATGTCTAATGGACATTTAAAAAGAAAATTATCCCTACAAATGAATGAGAAAACGTCAGACGACTCAACAGAAAAATGAACAAGAAATTTGAACAGATACTATATGAAAAGTCTATCCAAAATGCTGATAACCATATACAAACACATGAAACCTCATTGATGATCAGAGAAATGCAAATTAAAGTCACATGAGGTACTACTATATACCTACTAGAAGGGCTAAAAGTAAAAACAATTTTTTAAAAAAACTTGACAATACAAGCTATGGGTCAGGATGGGAAGCAAAAGGAATTCTCACCCACTACTGGTGGAGGGTGTAAATTGGAAGAACCACTCTGGAAAACAGTTCGACATAACTACTAAAATTGAAAATATGCAGACCTTATGACCCAGGAATTCCATTTCTAGATAGATATCCCACATAAATGAGTGTAAGCGTACACATAGTGCAAGAATGTTCCTTGCACCATTATTTACAGTTGCTTCAAACTGGAATAAGCCAATGTCCATCAATAGTAAACTTGACAAAGTGTGATGTGTTCATACAATGAACTATTATAACACAATAAAAACGAACAAGATAAAGCTACACACTGAACCTAGGTGAATCTCACAGACCTAATGTTGAGCTAAATAAAGCAAACCTGGAACACTTTAAAAAAGATGGTTCCATTTAAAATAGCTGATTTTCAGTGTGATAATTTCTAGGTCCATCCATACTGCTGCAAATGGCATTATTTCATTCTTTTTTATGGCTGAATAATATCATGCTAAGTGAAGTAAGTCAGAGGGAGAAAGATAAATATCATATGATATCACTTCTTTGGAATCTTAAAAATGATACAAATGAACTTATTTACAAAACAGAAACAGACTCACAGACATAGAAAAAAATCTTACAGTTACCAAAGGGGAAAACGAGGGAGGGGGTATATTAGGAGTTTGGGATTAGCAGATACACACTACTATATGTAAAACAGATAAATAACAAGAACCTACTGAATAGCACAGGGAACTATATCCAATACCTTGTAATAACCCATAATGCAAAAGAATCTGAAAAAGAATATATATATACACATACATATAACTGAATCACTTTGCTGTATACCTGAAACTAACACAACATTGTAAATCAACTATACTTCAATAAAGAAAAAAAAAAAGATTGAGTTCTGACCCTATCAAAAGTGTTCTAGTTAACACTTGTAAGAGAACAAAGCATAGAGAACTTTAACATCTACACAAACCAACAGGACAAACTGACCGATAAGAGTGTATATACCTCGGGCTTCCCTGGTGGCACAGTGGTTGAGAGTCCGCCTGCCGATGCAGGGGATGCGGGTTCGTGCCCCGGTCTGGGAAGATCCCACATGTCGCGAAGTGGCTGGGCCCGTGAGCCATGGCTGCTGAGCCTGCGCGTCCGGAGCCTGTGCTCCACAACGGGAGAGGCCACAACAGTGAGAGGCCCGCGTACCGAATAAAAAAAAAAAAGAGTGTATATACCTCAATGTAATATGGGGAAGAAATAAATTACACTGCTCATGCTGCAGTACCATGTGCCACGTAGAGCTGCTGGGGTCAGGAAGATGCAGTGGTCATAATGAAAAAAAGTTATTATGCATGAGTGAATTCCCTCATGTTGTGTCTGGAAGATGTTATGCCTGGCAGTAGGGGACTAGTGGGAATAAAAGTTTTAAGTTCTTTTTCTGTATCCTTAAAATAAATCAGAAGTCGAACAAAATAATAAATAAAATAGCCCATACTAATCCATACTGTTTAGGGATGCATTCCTAGGTGGAATATAAATAAATACGTTTTCTTTGAAAAAATGAGGTAGTTTTACAGAGTAGTTATCGTTAGGGAGAAGGGAAAAAATGATTGGGAAGGGGTACAAAAGAACTTAAAGGGTACAGGCAACACTCTATTTTTAGTGGTTATGTAGGTTCATTTTGCATTAAATTATAGAGGTGTCTGTGACAGACAGAATCTAGGGTGAACCCATGATTCCCATGCTTTCTGTGGGTGGGTCCTGTGACTTGATTTTAATCAAGAGAACATGCCAAAGGTAACAGAATGTAGGTGACTGTGTGTACATAAAACTAGCCCATCTTACCAGGAGTCTCTCTCTCTGTGGCTTTCTTTGAAGAAGAAATCTGCCATATTGTGAGCTGCCATATGGAAAGGGCCAGGCAAGAAGGAGCTGAAGGTAGCCTCTGGCCAAAGCTGAAAAGAAATTGAGGCCCTCAGCCCGACAGCCTGCGAGGAAATGAACACTCCCAAAAACCACATTAGCTTGAATGCTGATGCTTCCCCAGATGAGTCTCACATAAAACAGCACAAAGAGGGCTTCCCTGGTGGCGCAGTGGTTGGGAGGCCGCCTGCCAATGCAGGGGACATGGGTTCGTGCCCCAGTCCAGGGGGATCCCAC
Organism: Globicephala melas; assembly: GCF_963455315.2. Lineage (NCBI taxonomy): Eukaryota > Metazoa > Chordata > Mammalia > Artiodactyla > Delphinidae > Globicephala > Globicephala melas. Next base: position 35,369,034 of record NC_083329.1, on the reverse strand, counting down.
ATGCCGCGGAACGGCTGGGACCGTGGGCCATGGCTGCTGGGCCTGCGCGTCCGGGGCCTGTGCTCCGCGGCGGTGAGGGGCCCGCGTACCGCAAAAGAAAAGAAAAAATACAGCACAAAGAGATAAAGAGATAAAAACATGAAAAAGTAAAGAGGCAAGAAAAATTACATGAGTTCCAAAAATGTCTGTTGGGAATTCATGGAAGACAGAGCAGAGATAAGAAGGGAGAAACAATATGTTTAAGATACAATGTTTTGTTTTGTTTAGTTTTTTGAATTTTTATTTTATATTGGAGTATAGTTGATTTACAATGTTGTGTTAGTTTTAGGTGTAAAGTGAGTCAGATACATATGTATATGCCTAAGGAGAAAGATGAAGGAAATGGGACTACAGCATAATGTTCTCAAATCTGATTCTCTTTTCCCTGGGCAATGCCTGCACCTGGGATAAGAATGTTTGGCGGCATTCCAGGGAATCGATCTGCCTTTCTTCCTTGATCCCATGTCCTGTAGCTTCTACTAAAGATGCTTTCAGTTGTTCCTGAGAACCAGGATAGAGAGTGCTTTTTTGGAAAGAGATAGACTCTGATGGCAGAGTCCACTATATCAGTTCCTCCTGGGCAAAATAACCAACTACCCTTAGGAGTGCCATGAAGAGCCCCACCTCATGAGTGAGAAAATAGAAAAGAAAGTGCAAAGGAAATAAATCGAGGCCATAGCATAGAATGCATGGCATCACAGAAAGAGTAGGGAGAAATGGAAGGAAAGCAGGGAGGAAAGAAGCAGAGAGCAGCATAAAAGCAAAGTGAAAGAAGAAAGTGAGGGAACAAAGAGAAGAAATGATTAGAAAGCTGATAACGACAAGCAGACAGCGAATGGTCCCCAGTGAGAGTAGGTCGCCTCCAAGATGACAGCCCAAGGAGCAGCACAATCAGTAAATCTTTGCGCACTGATTGCTCCAAAGGAGAAACCAACAGAGATGGCTAACAGGTGAAGAGATGGAGTACGGAGAGACACCAAGACCCTGTTCTTTGGCACATCAGCTTTTGCCAGCTCCCTATGGATCTAAGTACAAAATGCAGCGTTTGTGCAGGTCTACCTGTAGATATAATGGCATAACATGTTAGGAGTCAATTTTGTATAATTCTTTATGTATAGAGAGTAGAAAAGAATGACTAATAGTTCCATAAATGTATACATTCTCATGAAACAATTCTAGAAATACTGAATGGTAGAAAAAAAGACGATAAAAAAGTACCCAAATCCCACCTACTGGAGATTAGCATTGCTACCACATGGTAGACATCATTTCAGGTAAATCAGATAAATATGTCTATATCTATATCTATCTATATATACACACATATATATAAATATATATATATATATACAAGCACACACATCTGTCTAAGTACACACACATACACATATATGTCACACACATAACTGCATGCATGGTTGGATGAACAGAAGGATGTACACAGATACAAAACAAATAGATAAAAGATAGAGGAAGCAAGCAAGCAAGCAAAAATAAAAGACAAAGGAAGGAAGGAAGGAAAGAAGGGAGGGGAGGAAGAGAGAGTGAAAGAAAGAAAACTTTTGCAAAATGAACTTACTCTACCTGCTGTTTTCATTAAAATATTTCCATGGAGTCACATTATCTAATGTGGATACAGCAAAAATTAAGATTGCTAAGACAAAGAACATTACTCACCACTCAGTTCTACAAGGGCTAAGTCAGAACCCACTGCAGCTGACCACCAACAGCAAACCCAGAAAGGAATTCAGGATGAAAAACACGACGAGGCACTCTGTGCTTCCTGAGAAGCAAGCCCTTAAATAGTTAGATGCATACTTCAGGAAGAATTTCAATGACCCCAGATTCTCACATCTTCCCATACACAGAAAAGCACTAAAATCATTCATCTGAGATATCTGTTCCTCACGATTAGCAGCAATCTTTTACTAAGATGTATGCTTGACGGCATGAATTTCCTAACCAAAAATCATGTATAAACTCGTTCCTCCCCTACCTTCTTGGAGCAGTTTCCTCAGAGCAACTGAGTAGCTGACTCTCAGGCTCTAGTCCTCAGCAAGACCCTGAATAAAACTTAAACTCACAGATCTTACGCTTTTTTTAAAGTCAACACTAAGCATTTCTTTAACTTACACATATACAACCATACACTTATATAAAGAGAGAGAAAGAGACAGAGAGGAAAATTAAAAATTTACATAGTACAGACATTTCAACTTACCTTCCCTTTCACTTAAGGAGCATGAGAGACATTTCTATCTGTTCCTCATTCACAGTCAAGGACAATGTACCTCCGTAGGGCAAGTATCTCGCTGAACTGAATACGAGCTTTGGCATTCAAGAGGACATACTGTTTGCATAATATGCCTCCAAACACAAACTTACTACCTTACCTAGTACTCTAATGAGGAAACAATGATTTCTTCCAAAGCTGGAGATTAAATTGGCCGTGCTGAACTTACTAAGCAAAAGTGGCCTTCACTGCCACACACTTTCTGAGATTTTCAAAGAAAATTTTGATTACATGTAATATTCACATTCTGGGATCATGTTAAAACCTATCTCTTAAGCAAGATAAAATTTTTCACTATAAATTCAGTGTTCTTGAAATTTGCCGGAAGTTACCAAAGAACTGAAAAATTACTAAATCTCAAATCAATATTTCTGAGAGTTAATTTATAAAAAGGAACCCAAACAAAAAGACATAGAGTTATTTTTTTAAACTATGCTAAGATTCTTTCTTAATTACTTATTTTAAGTTTAGTTAATGCCTAGTCGTTCCCTTCTTGAAAGATATGGAAATTAACACCATACTTTCTCCCACCATCCCTCCCTCAATTCCCACTTTTTATTAGTTACATAATTATTTTACATTGTCAAAGTTTATAATATTACAGTCTGTTCTGTGGTCATATTCCTCACAGCTGTTTGGTCTCTAATTCCATGAGTTTCACCGCTACTCCACAAATCATGACATCATCTATCTCTTGATGTACTACATTTTGTCATCCTGTAGATTTTTCAAGATTGGATCACAGATACCACGTGATTTAGAATGTCTGTTTTTCACCTTTCCACTTGCATAACCAAGCCACTTGATATTGGTAGATATTGTTCCATTGTCTTCAGACACTGACTGGTCCCGTTAAGAAAGCTGGGATCAAACGTATTTTTCCCTTGTATAAGATCTAAATTTTCTGACCACTGAATTTCCTTTATTCCTAAAATATAGTAATTTCTCCTAGATATACCTTAACTATCAAGGTTGTTATTTTTTTCTTCCTAGGATAAACTGTGTCTTTTTTATCTGTAACTTCATGTTTTTATTTAGTTCAAAAAAGTTGTCTGCTATTATATTTTTACTCGATAATTTTTCCTTTATGTCTAGAGTTATGTAAGTATGCAATCAATACTCCTTGAATGCATAAATGATATGTTGGAATACTTTTTCTCTTCCATTTATTGTTCTCTTCTTCAGAAAATCAATTCTACTTTTGTTGATTATGCTTTCTCTGTCTTCCAATCTGACCACTTTTTTTATACCTTTCTTTTCTTTTTTTCATACCTTTCTTTTCTTTTTTTTCTTTGGCCACACTGTAGGATCTCAGTTCTTCTACCAGGAACTGAACCTGGGCCCTCAGCAGTAAAAGCACTAAGTCCTAACCACTGGACCACCAGGGAATGCCCATATACCCTTTTTAATATCTCTGTCTTTTCCTTTTTGTCTTTGTGATTCCTCAAGCCTATTCACCACTTTTACCTCTGGCTGTGTTTTCAGCACTGTGTCCTTTACTCTTGTCACTTCTGAAGTGTGCTTCATCTCTGTAATGATTTTGTTTCCTTGCGGTTCTTCCCTAAATTCTACTGACACACTATTCATTTCCTGCTTGATGTATTATAGTCTCTTCACAGAACCCTTTGAGCTCTCTTTTGGAAAACATAATGTAATTTCTTAAAAAATATGTACACTTATTTGTCTGAACTCTTCCTTTCTGTTGGTAATTTTTGGGGGTTGATTCTTTTTGTGATGTATTTTTTTCTACCCTTTAAAATGGAAATAGTGAGTCTTCTTTAAATGGAGCCAACTATTAGCTAAGGAATAATGTGGACAGGGGAGAGCGATCTAGAGCAATCCACAAAGTCAATTCAGGTTCATGGCTGTGGACACAGTCTCACTGAGTCTATCTCAATTTATATGGTGGGCTGGGAGCTCTGGTGCATATGTTAAGCTAACAGTTTTAATCAGAATGAAAGGAAACAGCCATCTGGACACCTTCATCCACTTTGAAACGGTGCTCATCGCCAACATTCCTGGCTGATGAAACATATAGATTACCAAAGAGATTGGAATATATACAGCCCCTGCTGTGGACCCATCACTTTCAGCTACAGGCAGACCCCTCTATCTTTCTCCAGCCTTCGTGTGGAGTGAAAATTCATGGAGGTTAACACTTCTGCTCAGTGTTGTTCAGCATCACAGTGGAATATTTTCTCATCCCCAGTGAAATACTGAAATGGTAATGAAAACTGCTGGTAAATAATAAACCCAGGGATAGGCAGGGGCAAAATGAGTTAGAACCAAAAGATGTGTAACTGAAAGGGATGCTTGGGAGAGGGAGAAAGGGGATGACTCATACTCAGAATTATGCAGGAGGCAGAGTTAAGTGTATAAGAAACTCTAGTATTGGGATTTAGAGCTTGAGTACTGCAGAATTTCAGAACTGATCTGTGCCACTGGTTAGACAATCAATTAAGCTCTGATTACGCACATTTATCCTCCTGACTCATACTTCTAGTACCTACATGGAAAAGCCAAAAGCTGAAGAAGGATTCAAATCACAGCCCGGACTGCTCTGCTCCTTTCCAAGTGCTTCCTCTTGCCATTCCTAGGAATTCAGAAGCCCCAACTGATTCAGACCAGGAGCTGAGAAGCGGTGGGGAGGGGGGTGGTGCGGACGGGGACATCAAGGTCAGGGAGGAGGGTGTGGTTGCTGAAATCTGCCAGAGGGCAGGTCCAGAGGTGGGAGACCTAATGCTTTGCCATGGGAGGATGTCTCCCCTTTGTCTCTGAGGGTTAGTGCCGCTGTCCATCAAGTCCTTTCTAGGTTATAAGTAGGTGAAAAACAGCTTCCCCGCTCTCCTTTATCCTGCTGCTGTTTGGATGGATTTAGACAAGAGGAATATCCTAGACTCTGATCTCAGCTCTACCTTTTACTTCCTTACTCCCAGGGTAAACTTCGACACTTTAACCTCTCTGGACCTCAGTTTCCTCATATGTGAGAGGTACAGTCCACTGTGTTTAAAATAAATAGGCTACAAGGATATACTGTACAGGGAATATGGCCAATATTTTATAATAACTATAAATGGAGTATAATCTTTAAAAATTGTGAATCACTATCTTGTACACCTGAAATTTATATAATATTGTAAAGCAACTGTATCTCAATAAAAAAGAGAATTAAACTCGCAAAAAAAAAAAAAAAGGAATGTCAGTGAGACTTTTCTTTTAGAGATGGCATCACTGCCAGTGAGAACTATTAACCTGGGTCTCCATAGGGCATTCCTCACTTAGGGACCTGTGTCCTGTCATAGCATAGAAGATATCCTGGGAATCTAAAGAATTATAGGATGAGCCCTTTAGGTTTGGGACATTTGAGAGAAATCTGGGGCAGTTTGGGGCAGGTTGCAGTTGGGGCCATTTTATTGTTTCATTGAATATAAGGGGTTTCCCCCCCTGTTTTTCATTCTTTTTGCCACTTTAGGTGAGGTTTTTTTTTTTTTAGGTGAGTTTTAAGGGAGGAAAGAGGAGTAAAAGTGCTTTTACAAGTATTTAACCAGAAACTCCCTAAGTTTGGCTTAAATATTTAGCACATTTTGATTACAATTCACAGTGTATGTGCAGAGGGAGTTTGGGGGTTTATAGCATTGAGTTTCAAGTCAGTTTAAACACTGCTCCCATCACTCCTGAGATCTTGGACCAGTGACTTAATCTCTCTATGCCTCTGTGTCTCCATAGGAGAAAAATGGAGATAATAAAATCTTAATGATAAGATTATTTGGGGGCTTAAATAAAATAACCCTTTTTTTTTTTTTTTTTTTTGCGGTACGTGGGCCTCTCACTGCTGTGGCCTCTCCCGCTGCAGAGCACAGGCTCCGGATGCACAGGCTCATCGGCCATGGCTCACGGGCCAAGCCGCTCCGCGGCATGTGGGATCTTCCCGGACTGGGGCACGAACCCACGTCCCCTGCACCGGCAGGCAGACTGTCAACCACTGCGCCACCAGGGAAGCCCTCATTCCTCATTTTGTTTTTGTGGGGTTTTTTTTTTTTTCCGGTACACGGGCCTCTCATTGTTGTGGCCTCTCCCGCTGCGGAGCACAGGCTCCGAACGCGCAGGCTCAGCGGCCATGGCTCACGGGCCCAGCCGCTCCGTGGCATGTGGGATCTTCCCAGACCGGGTCACGAACCCGCGTCCCCTGCATCGGCAGGCGGACTCTCAACCACTGCGCCACCAGGGAAGCCCTAAAATAACTCATTTTAAACTCTGAGCGAATAGGAGGGGAACCAAAAAAATCCTACTTAACTGCTATTATAAATTTGCCTTAAAAGTGCCAGTTTAAAGAAACAATGAAGTATTGGTTGATTTGCCAAACCTAAATCTGGATAGACCCTACTAAGGTGCAGAAGGAACATAAGTCATCCTCTTCCTCCCGCAGGTATTGGAGAAAATAAAATACCAAAATAGACAGAGGTGGCACACCTCTCCTCTTTATAGCCATGCAGTTTAGGAAGGCTTAGAATGAGTGACTAGAAATTTTCTCAAGTCCTATATAGAATAAGGTAAGGTACAGAAGGAAGAAAAGGAAGGAAGGAAGGAAGGAAAGAAGGCTACTTCTGCCCTAAGAATATAAGTTGCCAATCTTATACTCTCACTGACCTGTATTATTTAAGAATTTTATTTCCTACTATCTCTGTGAAACCAACTTATAGTCATGCTTGACATTATCAATTGATTTCAAACTTAACTTCCCCCTGGTACCTTAGAAAAGGATGAAGCCTGAAGAGATGACAGCAAGAGATATTAGGAATGTAAGCATACAAATTGCTCAATATCAGGCTATCACTGGGAGCTGAGCATTGCTTCACTGATGGGAGACTGGCTAGGGAAGCAGTGATTGTGAATTAAAGAAAGAGCTTTAAAACTGTCTTCTCCTCTGTCTATAGACAGTGGGTGAGCATCCAGAGCAGATATTTGTCTGTTACAATAGATGGAACAGTTCTTTAAGACATGCCTTTATGGAGATGCCAACGATTTTATGAGAATGACTAATCCCAATTTGTAACAAGACCCATGTACAGCTTTACAATACAGTTAACTTAAGCACATGGACAGGCAGAAAATATTTAAATGGGTTTTCCCCCAAAAGATGCTCTCTCCTTAGCTCTTCTACCCACGTTAGTCCACGTCCCTGTGCTGATTCATTTTACAGCATAAAGGAAGTTTCATTTCTTAGCTTTGGGGAAAGAAACATAACTCCCAGATTGAGTTTAAGTTGAAAACAGGGATCACTATTAAACATCCTCTGTGGATGTCAGTGCTTTAAATGTGTAACTGTCCAGTAATCATGCTCATTAATCAGGGAGGCTAACTACAGAATAGCTGCAAACAAAGAAAAGCTCTGTGAGGAAGATCTGTTTAGGACACCTAATGACACTTTTGCTGGGGGACTTCTCTAAAAACAGCTAAGGAAATAAGCTAGAGACACATAATATTCAATAGGTCAGCCTTTCTATTAGTTGAATTTGCATGTTTTTATCTTTATCTTTTTATCTCTTAAACTAAGGAAACAACATCTCAGAAGATAATTAGGCATCACAGGCACCATGAAGCCATTCATCTTCAAAGCTTCTGCCTGGCAATTTGATACGTTGAGACAACTTCAGTTTCTTAATTTCCTTCATATAGTTATCACTTAAATAATTGGAACAAATTTTCTACGTCATATCCTTCCCTATTCATTTATAATTATCCAATGAATTGAAGTACTTTCCCTATTCATTCATAATTATCCAATGAATTGAAGTACTTTCCTGTAATTTCAACCATAATATAATAAGTGCTATAATCAGATAAGTTTAAAGTTTAATCAACTCAAACTTCTATATCTATGGAAATCTTTTAGTAATCTAAATTAAAATCACCTCTGATAATTCACTCACTCCTCTCTATGGTATTTGGTAGTTCAAGGAGGGGCATGGTGTTAGCATTCAATGGCTTTGTATTGTATTGAGCAACAGTTATTTTCTTTAAGCACAACATAAATTACATTTTAATATCTCTACAGATTTCCATATTGACAAGAAGAAAGCAAAGCAAATTTACTAAATAAATTTGAACGGGATGGCCTAGTGTTATTACATCTCCATACTTTAAGGACATGAATTTGCTCGCTTAAAAGCCATCTGATGAAATTCTAGTGCCTGTATTTTAAAGGGCAGGTAAGCTCAATCTCATTAGAGTCCATGGTGACAGTCTGGGAAAGCATATTCAAACTGCACTTCGGGAATAATCCATTTTGTTGTAAAAATCCATTTATGATATAAATACATACACACACACACATATACACATACACATACATTCAGGTCTGCAGATCTATTGGAGGCAAAAGTCTACTAAATTAGGAAGCCACTTCTGCAGACAGTCTCTCAGTACACAGTGATATCAATACTGTGAATTAATTGATGCTTTTTTCCAGTTATACATTCTATGCAGAAAATTATAAGGAAAGGGAAAAGAATAGGCTATAAATCGCACTTACTATTAAAAAATACTTATCATTAACATTTTGAAAATACAGAATAGTATAAAAAAGGAAATAAAAATCATCTATAATGTCAATATTCAGTAATAACCACTTTAACAGTCTGGTATACACACGTATACATACATACACAAGGATTTACACATATAAGCTTTTCTTCAATTGGGATTTTACTACTATATATGCAAATGCAGCTTCTTACCTGGAAGTTTTCACTTGAAATTGTGCCATTAATTTTCTTTTTGTATTATGTACGGTCAGGCCACTCAAGATGGCTGTTCTCTCGCTCTCAGAACATCCTCTGCGCGACCAGTGGCCTGCTTCTCCTGTATCTTACTCACCTGACTGACCTTCCTATGTACTTGCCCCAGGCCCCAGCTGGTGATTGTTCTTATCAAAGGGGCCGGGAGGGGCGTGCCCTTCTGCTAGTTTCCCTGGTAACTAATGAGCCCACCTGACATCAATTCTCCTTATAACTGGTAACCTCTCCCCCACCAACTCCCAGCAAAGACTGCCGCCGCGTCCTGCCCATCATTCGCTGCACGTGGTGGGGTGTTGCTCCAGGACCTTGCTTCAGACGTGTAAGCTCCCCCCTCCATTAAATCACTGATGTCTCTGTTGCTGACTCCGAGCTCTTTCTTTGTTCTTGAAGCTGGGCAAGCACAGGCCTCGTAGGCCTGCGGGGTGCAGCCCAACATATTATTAACTATATTTCCAAAACGTGTTTATTGTTAATGGCTGTTAGACTATAAGCTCCATGAGCATAGGGACTATCTTGTCTGTATAACCAGTAACAAGTATGACATAATTTATTTAACCATTTTCCTATTGTTTGACATTTAGGTGGTTTCCAAATTTTCACTGTCATAAATATTACAGTATTCTTTTTTTTTGCGGTACGCGGGCCTCTCACTGTTGTGGCCTCTCCCGTTGCGGAGCACAGGCTCCGGACGCACAGGCCTAGCCGCTTCGCGGCACGTGGGATCTTGCTGGACCGAGGCACGAACCCGTGTCCCCTGCATCGGCAGGCGGACTCTCAACCACTGCGCCACCAGGGAAGCCCTACAGTATTCTTAATGTATGACTTTTCCCAGTCTTTCCCCATTACTTGACAGCTGTTTTGTTTCTCTCTCTCTCCCACCCTCAGAGGGGAGCTCTATTTTGCCTGTTGAGTCTTTGAGCTTTTGTGATGCAGATTGAGAAGGAAAGAGGTGAAGCTGAAGTTGAAGAACAAGAGGTGTGTGGGCGCTAGGAGTGCAAGAGGGATTTTCTGAGAATTTTGGAGGACAAGAGATGTGGGAGGTAAAAAGTATTGCAGTGGTCTGTGTAGCCTCTTCACTGTGTTCTTAAAATGTAAGTACAGAAATTGAAGTGAATCAGGTGGGTTTCTTTGCCTGCCCAACATTCATCCTTTAGGATTAGGGAATCCTAGCTTCTGAAACAAACAGCCCCCAAATCTCAGTGGTTTAACATCATTAAAGTTTAGGACTCGCTCATGTCACTGTCCTTTGGGGTGTTCAGTGGGTGAACTTCAGGTGGTGACACAGGAACTCAACTCCTTCCATATGGTGGATCTGACATCCCACAGGGTCTCCGAGTCTTGCACTGGTCCTTCTACATCCTGCCTGGAGGTAAGGAAGCAGAGAGAGCACCAAGGGCTCGGCAGGAGGTTTAATGGGCCAGACCTGGAGGTGGAGTACATCGCTTTTGCTCCGTTCTGTTTTCCAGAATTCAGTCAGGTAGCCCCCATCTAGCTGCAAGGGAAATTGAGAATGTAGTTTATTGTGTCCCAGAGATGGCTAGTCTCTGTTATCACTTCCTATTCTCTGAAGTCCTGATAAAACTGTTACTCAAGGTATCTGTGTTCTCTTGGCCAAATGGTAGACGGGGCCCAAGTAAGGCTATTCGGAATCTCCTTCCTTCCCAATTATTTGAATCTTGAGTAGAGTGACAAAAAGATGGAAAACATTTGGGGCTGGTTCATTCTGATGACAGTGCCCTGTAATAACCCTTCCTTCCAAGGAATGCAGGAACCATTCCTTCCTGCGAGGGGGACCACCGTAGCCTGGGAACTGTCTTTTACAAGAACTAGATATTCGACTTTTCCTTCATATCCATAATCTACCCACATCCTTACAACAAATTCCTTTGCTGCCTAAGTTAGCTACAGTTATTTTTTGTTGCTTATAATCAAAGGACCCTAATACAGAATTTGAACTCTCTTTGAATTATGTTCCTTTGTTATTATTACTCATCTGTGTTTCTTCACTTATAGCACCACTTTTGGATGATGGTTTTATAAATGTTACAGAAATAATGTTGAGATAAACTGATGTGTACATAAATCTTTACCTTATTTCCAATAATTTTCCTAAACCAAATGCCTAGACCAAATATATTTTTAAAAAGCATTTTAACCCTAATTATGTATTTCAGTCATTTAAAGACCGATACAAAATCTTTTCACATCATAAACATTCCATTTCAGCTTCAGAAATTGTGTTTTCAACATTATAAGTAATAGCAAACACAAGAAAGCACTCATCACACAGCCTAGTGTTAAAGTTAGGTGATGAATCTAATCATAAGTGAGGAAATCCTTCCAGAAACTTTAGATACAGTGTGAGTTTTCTAGAACGCTGTGTCCTCAGTTGCAATAGGATGGCAAGAAAACTTGTGTCATATCCTTAGTGAGCCTTCAGTCGCTTATTTGCTTTTGGTCATGGTCAATTCAGATCTCAGTTTCAGTGGAAGCCATTCTTGGTCCTCTCTCTTTTATTCGTGTCTCTTTTCCTCCACACTGGGACATCTCTTAACCTCCGTGAAGCACCAGGCCATTAAGGTCTGCCCACATAAGTCAGTCAAGTCTTTATGAAATTGCCCATGAGGTTTTGCTGTTGCATGAAGACAAATTCTTTCATAGAGGGTTGGTTTGTCTTCTTGGTTTAGGAAAGAAAATAGGAAAATCTGGCATACAGATATTCATGTATCCCAAAAAGAAAGATAAAGAGAATTTTTCTTTTTAATTTCCAAAAAGAGGAAAAGCTTTTTTGAGCCCTGCATACCTTGGGCAATTCTTTTTTTTTTTTTTCATCTACAGCATTACACTTTATTGACATATAATAACCAACTTTTAATAACACTTTATCATTGTAAAGATCTCGCCCTTTTTTTTTAACATCTTTATTGGAGTATAATTGCTTTACAATGGTGGGTTCGTTTCTGCTTTATAACAATGGGAATCAGTTATACATATATATATATGTTCCCGTATCTCTTCCCTCTTGCGTCTCCCTCCCTCCCACCCTCCCTATCCCATCCTTCTAGGTGGTCACAAAGCACCGAGCTGATCTCCCTGTGCTATGCAGCTGCTTCTCACTAGCTGTCGATTTTACGTTTGGTAGTGTATATATGTCCATGCCACTCTCTCACTTTGTCACAGCTTACCCTTCCCCCTCCCCATGTCCTCAAGTCCATTCTCTAGTAGGTCTGTGTCTTTATTCCCATCTTACCCCTAGGTTCTCCATGACCTTTTTTTTTTTTTATCTTAGATTCCATATATATGTTAGCATACGGTATTTGTTTTTCTCTTTTTGACTTACTTCACTCTGTATGACAGACTCTAGGTCCATCCACCTCACTACAAATAACTCAATTTCGTTTCTTTTTATGGCTGAGTAATATTCCATTGTATATATGTGCCACATCTTCTTTATTCATCATCTGTCAATGGGCACTTAGGTTGCTTCCATGTCCTGGCTATTGTAAATAGTGCTGCAATGAACATTGTGGTACATGACTCTTTTTAATTATGGTTTTCTCAGGGTATATGCCCAGTAGTGGGATTGCTGGGTCATATGGTAGTTCTATTTTTAGTTTTTTAAGGAACCTCGTCTCATAGCGTTGTGGATGGAAAAGATACTTGATACGATTTCAATTTTCTTAAATTTACCAAGGCTTCATTTGTGACCCAAGATATGATCTATCCTGGAGAATGTTCCATGAGCACTTGAGAAGAATGTATATTCTGTTGTTTTTGGATGGAATGTCCTATAAATATCAATTAAGTCCATCTTGTTTAATGTGTCATTTAAAGCTTGTGTTTCCTTATTTATTTTCATTTTGGATGATCTGTCCATTGGTGAAAGTGGGGTGTTAAAGTCCCCTACTATGATTGTGTTACTGTTGATTTCCCCTTTTATGGCTGTTAGCATTTACTTTATGTATTGAGGTTCTCCTATGCTGGGTGCATAAATATTTACAATTGTTATATCTTCTTCTTGGATCGAGCCCTTGATCATTATGTAGTGTCCTTGTCTCTTCTAATAGTCTTTATTTTAAAGTCTGTTTTGTCTGATATGAGAATTGCTATTCCAGCTTTCTTTTGATTTCCATTTTCATGGAATATCTTTTTCCATCCCCTCACTTTTCAGTCTGTATGTGTCCCTAGGTCTGAAGTGGGTCTCTTGTAGACAGCATATATACAGGTCTTGTTTCTGTATCCATTCAGCCAGTCTACGTCTTTTGGTTGAAGCATTTAATCCATTTACATTTAAGGTAATTATCGATATATATGTTCCTATTCCCATTTTCTTAATTGTTTTGGGTTTGTTATTGTAGGTCTTTTCCTTCTCTTGTGTTTCCTGCCTAGAGAAGTTCCTTCAGCATTTGTTGTAAAGTTGGTTTGTTGGTGCTGAATTCTCTTAGCTTTTGCTTGTCTGTAAAGGTTTTAATTTCTCCATCAAATCTGAATGAGATCCTTGCTGGGTAGAGTAATCTTGGTTGTAGGTTTTTCTCCTTCATCACTTTAAATATGTCCTGCCACTCCCTTCTGGCTTGCAGAGTTTCTGCTGAAAGATGAGCTGTTAACCTTATGGGGATTCCCTTGTGTGTTATTTGTTGTTTTTCCCTTCCTTGGGCAATTCTTATACAATAATATGCAACTGTGAAATTGGAATAACTGTCACTGGGTAAAATTTATCTCAGCTGTGGCCAACTCAGGCAAGTATTTTGTTATTATTGTCCAACTTGTGTTGCTTGAAATACATTCTTTATCAAAATGTTAGCATAAAATGTTTAATTAGTATTTAACCCAAAATATAATATAATATATATATTTAAAGAAAAACAGGCACAAAATTAATTAACAATAGAAAATTTTAACAAAGCAATACAAAAGTAGGAGTGAACACTTTTAATAAAATTAGACTGAAACAAGTCTTTCTTAACTTGAAAGAAAGAAGAAAATGAAAAAGCTTTTAAAAGCCACTTAGCAAAAAGTCCTCATAGAATAATTTTGTGAGCAAATTTTAAACCTCTATACAGAATAAATTTTGTTACTGAGCCCTGGAACAGTTTAAAGGAAAAGGAAATATTCCAAATACATGGTACAAACAACATTACACTATTGCCAAATCTTACTAAACTAAAAGAAAGCTACTGACCAATCTTACTTATGAATGTCAACAAAAAAATATCCTAAACAAAATGTTAGTAAATAGAATTGGATAAGACACTGAAAGGATAGTAGATCATGAATAAGTGTCATTCATTCTAGATTGCAAGGATAATTTGATATAAGTAAATAAGTTAACATACTCTTTTAGCTGCCAAAAACATTTAATTCCAAATCTTTTCCTGATTTTTTAAAAAATTTGTGAAGTTGGATGGAATGGATATTGCCTGAATGTATAAGATAAATACATATTGAAAATTTAAGGCCAGTATTTAGTGGATAAATAATGGAAATGTTTCCATTAAAGTCAGAAATAAGGATTTCTTAGATCGTCGCAATTATTTAGTACTATTCTGAACATTTGAGACAATGCAATTAATCAAGGAAATGAAATAAGAGGTATCCATCCTTGAAGGGAGGATGCAAAATTATCATAATTTCCAGCTAATATAATTTTATACTCATAAACGCCAGGAAAACAAACTGTAAAACTTTTGGAACTATTAAGAGTATCAGTAAGGTAGCTAGTTTTAAAATAAATATACAAAAATGCAGTCAGTCTTTTCGTTTACCAGTGATAACTAGTGAGAAAACTACCATGTTTACAACAACTAAAAACAAAGAAAATCAAATAGAAAAATAACTGAAAAGAAATATACAGTAATACAAGTTATAAAACTCTACCAATGCACAAAAATTAACTCAAAATGAATTAAAGACTTGAACATAAGACCTGAAACCATAAAGCTTCTAGAATAAAACATAGTCAGTAAGCTTCTTGAAATACATAGGTCTTGGCAATGATTTTTAAATCTCATACTAAAAGCAAGAGTAACAAAAGCAAAAATAAAGTGGGACTACATCAAATTACAAAGCTTCTGCACAACAAATGCAGCAATCAACAAAATTAAAAGGCAACATACTGCATAAGAGAAAATATTTGCAAATCACACAGCTGATAAGGGTTTAATATCCAAAATATATAAAGAATTCATACAACTGTGGTGATCATTTCACAATGTATACAAATATCAAATCATTATGTTGTACACCTGAAACTAATATAATGCTTTATCAATTATACCTCAATAAAAATGAATTTAAAGACATACCTTGCTTCTGGACAGAAAGATTTGGTGTTGTAAAGATGTCACTTCTCTTTAAAATAGACTACAAATTATATGAAATTTCAATAAAAATCCAACAGGATTATTTTACAACATGACAAAAATTACTTTCAAGTTCATCTGCAAAGACCATAACAAAGGAGAGGTAGGGAGGGGCACGCACTTTCCCTATTAGATAGTAACATCTTGTATTTAGCAGTAATAGTAATAACAACAACAGCAACAACATGGATGGTATTGGCATAGGAAAAGACAGACTGTGAAGCGGGGCGGTGAGGGAATAGAAAATCACAGAAACAGACTCAAGTATTATGAAAGTTTAGTGTTGTTGGTTTGCAAACTCAGGAGCTTCCTGGGTGACATTTGAAACTGTCCGCCCCACCCCTCCATGAGGAGGCAAGCCACTCCCTATTGGTGGGTGGCAGGTTTAATAAGGAAGGGAACTTAACGATGCTTGCCATGGGTGGCTGCAAGATGAGTAGCTCTCTGCACCTGCCCCCCAGAATCTTAAAAGTTTATACAGAGGCCTTAACTGGGTTCAGTCATGCATACAGTCCAGATGGTCTCAACAACACAATACTCTCTCAAAGCTGTGTCCTTGAAGGGCTTCTAGGTGGGCAGAGTAGGTGGTACATGCATTCCGAGGATAGGGGAGGGGGCAAGAAGTCTCTGATTGCCCGGGGTCCAGCTTGCAGGTCAACTAGTAGTCACGTCCTCACCATGACCTCCTCCAACAAGTGTATGATAAATGTGGCATTTCAAATCACAGGGGAAAGATTTGCTATTCACTAAATAATTTGGGACAACTGGCAACTTAAGGGAGAAATTACATCTCATGAATTCAATTCCAGGTAGATTAAAATTTTTAATAAATGTCAAAAGTGAAACAAAAGTCTGAGTACACATTTTTAATAACAATAAAGTGCAACAAGTCTTTCCTAACTTGACACCAAAGCCAGAAACCATAAAAGAAAATGCACTTACATAGAAATTAAGTACTTCCTGGCAGCAAAAACAAAAACAAAATAACACAATTATAGAAGTGTAAAAAACTTAGAAAAAACTAGTAACACACAGGATGGACAAAGAATTACTACTACAGGATGAAGAGCTCTTACAAATCAACTATAAAAAGAAAAATGGTCAAAGACTATGAATAATCAATTCATGAAAGAACAAATTAAATGGATGAAAAGTATGAAAAGATGTTCAGTTTCATTATTTTCTAAAATAAAAAAAGAACAACAAAAAACAAATCTTTTTAAACCATAAGATTGGCATCAGGTGAATCAAGTGTTGGTCTAGAAGAGGCAAATTTTTACCTCCACCCTCTTACTATTGTTGGCTGGGCCTGAGAATTAAACTGACATAGACAGATTAACAGGAGAAAAGTATACACATTTAAATTAAGTTTTACATGACACAGGAACCCTCATAAGGAATGAAGACCCAAAGAAATGGCAGAACCTACATGCTTTTATATTAGGTTGAAAAAAAGAAGCAATTGTGGAAAAGTAACTGAACACTGTAGAGAGGGTAAAGGAAGGTAAGAATTATTTGAACAAGGTCTGTTTGTACAGAGTTCTTTCTGTCTCAGTTCCATGTCTCTGGTGATAAGAACGTCTTCCTCTTTCCTGGCACAGAGATCACACCTTTCCCATGGGAGTTTTATCTCCTGCTTTCAGGAATAAAAAGGAGGGTCTGAATGCCCATCTTGCCTCTGCTGTTTCTCACGTGCCTTTAATGCAAAATAAGCAATATGCCATATCTGCGTATTTTGGGGTGACATGCTCTGAACTCCTTCACTGGCAAAGGGGAAAAAAACTGGCATTTTTCCAAAACTTCTGATAGGGGTATGAATGGATACCTTTCTGGAAGGCGTTTTTATCAATCCATATTGCAATTATAATGGCACAACTCGTTCAATCCAAGATCTCATATGGAGAAATTCTCCACAAAGACATAGTTACAGCATAGGGGGGAAAATGCGTAAACATGCCCGTTGTTTTAATAATGATAAAAGCAAAACTGAAAAAACAAAACACAACAAAATGTCCGTCACTAGGTGATCGGTCAAGTAAATGAGACACTTGGCTACCATTAAAATTTAAGGCTGTAGTTTTTTATCTTTTGAGGTGGAAACACGAAATCAGCACACTTCTGAGTGGGGAAAAAAGTAGGCTGCAGTAAAGGATGAATTCATTTATAAAGCATATGTCCACATATCTATACATGTGTCCATGTACATTTAGAAATCTGGAAGTTTATCTCTGGATGGTGAGATTTGGTGATTTTATGGTCTTAATGGTTTTTTTCTCATTTGATTTTTATTTATTTATTTACTTGCTAAATGAGCATGTACCCTCTTAACTGTAAAATATTAAGCTTTTCCAAAATAAGTCACCTTGCCAACCAGTTCCCCAACCCTTTTGGTTCTGTCCCTCCCTCTACACCAACAGTAGCACATTTCTTCAATACTAAACTGCACATTTTTTTCTCACTAGGAGCCATCTTAAAATATATGGCATCTCACAATTGCTGTTGGCCAGGAGGCTGACATGACATAGCTGTCAGTGCCTGTGTATGTGCAAACGTGGTTATAGTTATTCATATTGTCATCACTTCAGTTAATTGCAGACATCACTGGTACTACATCTGTTGAGTATAACTGGCATTTAAAATTGCTTTGGTTACTGTTGCTATATAACTAATCACCTCAAGACTTAATGGTTTAAAACAACCATCATTTTATTATCTCTCACAGCTTCTGTGGGCCAGGAATTCAGGAAGAGCTTGATCGGATGCTTCTGGTTAAGAAATCTCTCATGAGACTGCAGTCCCATAGTGGCTGGAATCAGAACAGCAGAGGCGGAGGGTGCAGGAGCACCTGGAAACTGACAAAGCATCTTTCTCTCTTTGCTAGTCTCGGGGCTTCTCCATGTGATCCTTCTGAGTTAGAATAGTTTGGGCTTCCTTGCAGCATGGCGGCCACAGACCAGCCAGACTGCTGACATGGAAGCTCTGGGCTCTAGAGCAAATATTCCAGCAAACGAGGTGGAATTTGTATCATCTTTTTCAGACCTGGCTTCAGGAGTCATGCAGTGCCACATCGATGCTTTCCACTGGTTACACGCAAGTCACAAACTAGCCTAGATTCAAGGAATGAGAAACTAGACTTCCCCTCTTAATGCGGCAGTAGTAAGCTTCTAGAAGCACACGTGGGACAAGAGTTATTACTGTGATCATCTTTGGGGAAAAAAATATCTGCCACAAAATGTTCTCAAAAAGATTATACTTGTGTTTAGCATTAAAATGTAAAGTTATCGGGCTTCCCTGGTGGTGCACTGGTTGAGAGTCCGCCTGCCGATGCAGGGGACACGGGTTCGTGCCCCGGTCCGGGAGGATCCCACATGCCGTGGAGCGGCTGGGTCCGTGAGCCATGGCTGCTGAGCCTGTGCGTCCGGAGCCTGTGCTCCACAACGGGAGAGGCCACAGCAGTGACAAGGCCCGTGTACCGAAAAAAAAAAAAAAAAAAAGTAAAGTTATCTTAAATCCAGAAAAGTACTACATGATAAAAACAAATCCCTTTCTTTATGTCTAACAGAACTCTTTCAATAGGTGTAAAATAAAACTTTCAAGTGATAAGGGAGCGGTGTCTCATAGTTTAATTGGCAGAATTTATTCTGTCTTGGTGTCTATTGCAGAGATGTCTTCCATTCGCCCGTTCGGGTCCACTTCCCACACTTCTCCTTGTGAAGCGGATGGACGTGCTCCTGTGCCCACTGGCTTCAGGTTGGGTTGGACCAGTGGAGAGGCCCGGCAGGAGATGGGTGGGAGGGTGGGAGGGAGGGAGGGCAGGCGGACAGAGCATTCACTTACCTGTTCTCTGCCTGTGAGCTCCTGACTCAGGCTGTCGCTTTACAATTCGCTCCCCTTCCAGGTTTATGTAACATCCCGCATCCCTCTTTCTTTTATACTAAGGTAGTGACAGTTCCTCAGATGTTAGCCCTAGGTTTCTACACTTTCCTTTCTGGTTGCTCTACATCTTTGTAATTAGTGCCTTTGTAAATAAGTCCCTGACTGGTCAAGAGGTATATAGAATAATGCTGCATTTTACAATTAACGGCATCTTAGAATAGATTAAACACAGCTTTAGAAGTGACTTCACTTTACACGTTAACAGGATGAACAGAGACTGGCCTGTCCAAGGCCTTCCCACTGTGGGGAGGTAGGCTGGTGAAGCTGGAAGCTAAGCGGGGAGACATCAGGCAAATTCCCTCCTGTAGAGAGGCATGGCCACTGGGCTCTATGGGCGTGATCCACTGTAATATTTTCTGTTGTAATGCCCTTGTGCTACAAACACACTTTCAGTTATGTCTGCTTGGTGTTACAGCCTGATCTCATCTATAACATAGGCAAGGCCCAAACCTACCCTTGTTGTGTAGCAGAAATACAAGAGCAGCAGGAAGGAGAGACTGTTGCCAAAGCAAGAAATGACCTAAGCAGGATGGAGAATGCTCACACAGAAACAGCTGACTGAAGGGATCAATAAGAATCAGAATGGACAGGACATGGATGATTTCTTCGTGGAGTCTCAGATACCTGGGGAACCTCTGCTGCCGTATGTGACTCGGGGTCTCAAAGGAGAGGGGAGCTCCCTGAAGTCTGGGGACACCTAGGTTTCATAGTTTTAAACCTACTTAGGTGAGCCTATTCGTTGAACACTTTTAGGCATGAGCCCACTCTTAGCCATATCTCTGTGTCTTACTGGTGGGAAGCAAGCCAGAACCTCCTAAATCACCTTGAAATCTGCTTAAAAATTTTAGCCATTTCAATTCTGCCAGATACACCAGTGGTACACGGCACTGAAAACTAGGCATATTCTTTGCAAGTAGAAATGGGTAAAGGGACATGTTCTTGCTTTCATTTGACACGTTACTGATTCTTCTGAAACTTACCAAAATAGAGCATGCAGACTCTAATTGGTTGTGGAAACTGCCTTATAAAAATGCAGTTAACACTTTTTTGAGTAAAACATTATTTCAAAGGTGACTGTCAAGTTAATTTCAACAATTATGAATCCTGTTTTTTCAATAATTCTAATTATTGAAATGTCAAGGAAAAATAGATTATATTCCCAAAAAAGGGATTAAAAAGATCATTAGGAGAGCCAGAGCTTTGGCGCACCGTGTACTGTTTATACTGAAAGAGCTCTTGCAACTCCCTCTTTCTCCACTAACTTGTCTCTTTCCCATATTATAAGAATCCTCTATGTGCAAAGATCTCTGTTTCCACAACTGCAGCAGTTGTTACTTAACTTTCTTCCCTCAGGGTATTTATAGTGTCTCCTAAAGATTAGCTGTGATGTTCCATTTTGCCAAAGGTGCCCACCTCCCTTGAACAAGACCTCCTCCAGGGGCTTCCCTGGTGGCACAGTGGTTGAGAATCTGCCTGCCAATGTAGGGGACACGGGTTCGAGCCCTGGTCTGGGAGGATCCCACATGCCGCGGAGCAACTGGGCCCGTGAGCCACAACTACTGAGCCTGCGCGTCTGGAGCCTGTGCTCTGCAACAAGAGAGGCCGCAATAGTGAGAGGCTCGCACACCGCGATGAAGAGTGGCCCCCGCTTGCCACAACTACAGAAAGCCCTCGCACAGAAACTAAGACCCAACACAGCAAAAATAAATTAATTAAATAATAAACTCCTACCCCCAACATCTAAAAAAAAAAAAGACCTCCTCCAGCAAGATAATTCTTTAACATTTCAGAGTTAAAAAGAAAATGTACTGAAAATGAGAATTATCTGTAAAACAATCCCATTCTGACGGTTGTCTACTTTCATTTGTGAATGGATTAATAAACATGGAAGATTAAAAAATAGGTTTATCTTTATATCATTTGGCCCCAACTTAAGATCATTCAGGTCTAGAAAACCTACCTGCAACAGTAACCCTGGGCAAATAGTCCCAGGAATTCCAATTGTCCACATATGCCATGTTTGATACATACATTTTATGTCATAATTAGTAGGTAGAGAAATATAAAATATTATACAATGTGGCTGGTGAGGCAAAATGTTCGCTTTCAAAAATCTGAACTTTGAGACCCTAGAAATAGACTGGGAGAGCCTCTGCAATATTCTTTCAGCAGAGCTTCTATATAAGGCAGGATCCTCCTAGGTGCTCATGTCAGAAACCCAATTCAAACTAACTTCTTTCAGAAACTCAAACTTGTCTAATAAGATCGTTCTAAAACTCTGGTTAAGATATTTTTCAAGAAAACATGTCTTTTTCTCAGCTTTCCTCACCAATGGTAGATAAATTAAATAAATGAGTGCCCTTTTTTATCTTTGCTGTGGTGAAATGGAAATGAAAACATTTTACCTCAGCCTATATTAGGTAGTGTTGCTATAAAAGCTCACGCTCCACTACAGTTCATGTTATAATGTTGAAGAGATAGTTTACATCCCAAAGATCTGTGCTTTGCATGATCCAAATGGATGATTGGGAATTAGGCCAAATGTTCCCTTAATTGATTTAATTTACTAATTTTTTTTATTTTTGCAGATAAGTTAAAAGCCAATATTTAAAAGCTTGCTACAATTAAATTTCTAAGAGCCAAGCAAACAAGTATAAAGAGTCATCTTTGACTATGCACCCAGAAATAGTTTCAGGTGTTAATTTTATCTCCACGTCTAAAATATATTCTAACATTCCATTCAGAGCCATTGATGAGAAAGTCGATGGAGTGACGGGGATGAGAGGCAACATTCCTCAATAGAATTGCTCTCTTGAGCCAGAAAAAGCAGTCAAAGCTGTCTCACAGGTGCAGATCTCCCAAAGACCAGGACTGGGGGCAACTGGCCAAATCTTCCTGACAAACCTCAGCTATTACCTAATTACCCTCATTTGTCTTTGCTTTAAAAAGCTAGGGAATTCTCTCAGTTCTCAGCTCCAATGGAGCGGGAGAGAGACCTGGCCCATGGCGTAGATGGATTTGGTTAACAGCTTGCTTTCAGCTGCAAGGGACCGTGGGGGGTCTGTAAGTAACTGAAAAAGGTCTGATTTGAGCTACTATTGCCAACACTGTCTGAAATTTCTATAAACACTCTCTCAGGTTCAGACATCGATCCAAGGAATGTATCTTGTAAGAAGGGGACATTGCCTCTGAATAATGGATTAATCTATTTGACCAACTGGCTGACCATAAAGAGACAGCAAAAGAGGAGAGAATGGGACACAGGTGAGTTAAGTTTTAATAAGGAGACTATAGAAAGGCACACATTAAAGGGCAATAGCAGTTAGGGCAGTATATTAGGGTTCTCCAGAGAAACAGAACCAGTGTTATTTTATATATATTATATATAGGTTTTTAATATACATACATCATATATATTTACATACATATCAACCAATATTCTATTGAGATATATATATAGATATCTATGTCAATATCTATACATATATAGGGACAGAGAGTTTTAGACACATACATATATAAAGAGATTTATTATAAGGAATTGCTCACGTGATTATGGAGGTGGAGAAGTCCCTCGATCTACCATCTGCAAGCTGGAAACCCAGAAAAGCTGGTGATGCAGTTCAGTCTGAGTCCAAAGGCCTGAAAACCAGAGGGCTGATGGTCCCATTTCAAATGCAGGAGAAGACTGATGTCTCAGCTCAAGTAGTCAGGCACAGAGTGAATTTTCCCACCCGCCATCTTTTTGTTCTATTTAGGCCCTCAATGGATTGGATGAAGCGCACCCACATTGGGGAGGGCAATCTGCTTTACTCAATCTATGGCTTCAAATCTCATCCAGAAACACCCTTACAGAAACACCCTGAAAAAACACTCAGCCAAATATATGGACACCCCATGATCCAGTCAAATTAATACACAAAATTAACCATCACAGGCAGGCTGCAATAGAAAGGGATAACCAAAGAAAGCACTGAGATACTAGGTACCTAGAAATGCAGGAATCCAAGAAAAGGATTTGGAAGCAGGAATCACAACCTTTGTTCCCTTCACCATGATCTGGGATTTAACCTTGAACAACTGCTTTTGGGTATTCAGTGTAAGATGAAGTATTTGGAGAAGCAAGAGTGAGTCCCCTCAGAGTTCAGATGCATATTTCCAGGCCCACAAAAACAGTCAGTAACCAGTGAGATGCATTTTGTGGAAGGGAGAATGTAAGGAAAAGTACACATCAGCTGGAAAGCTCACATTTATTACTTACAAGTTAATGTCCTTGAGCTCCGTAAACCTCAGTCCCCTTACCCAAAAAATGGAGATAAGACTTTTTAGGGTTGTTTTGAGGATTAGCAGAATGACCGGTGAGTAAAAAACACTCAATTAATGTAAGCTGTATCAATCGCTGCCATAACACACACACACACACACACACACACACACACACACACACACACACGATGGTGAAAGCCTGGATCTTGGCCAAGGTCAACATCTCATTCTCAATGGCTAATATTCAACACATATTTGACAAAGATCAACTCTTTGTTTTGTTGACAACATTCTGATCAGCTGCTTGGCCATGGGGACAGGAATATGATGCACTGATTCTTAGCCGACCCTGTGCTAGCACCAATATTAATTAGTTTATGCCAGGAATTCCTCAATAATGTAGGAATTAGCCAGGTCTGCACTTAAACTTAAAACCCATATGTCTTTAAATATAACTGAAAACTATCTAAGATGGCCTGTGGGTTATTTCCTTCCACAAGCTTGCTGGATTTTTGGTACCAACAGTAGCATGGAATCCTAAAGGGTACTTACAAGAGAGTCTGTGAGAATCTTGTGTATTCCTCTGACAAGATTCTGTAACCATATACAAATGATTTAAATATTATTTCACACTCATCATGCTTTCCATACTAATTGCACACAGAATCAGCTAGATGATTCAGTTTTCCGGCATCTGTGGGAACAGCGATTCTCAACATTTGGAACCCGGATGAGCTGTACCAGAATCACCTGTTAGGCACCCTCCACTGCCCCCCAGGGCATAATGAATCAGAATTTCTGTAAATGGGGCCCAGGAATCTTTACGTTTAAGAAGCTCCCTGGATCATTCTTATTCAGAGTGAAGTTCAGAAAACACTGGGTTTAAGATATAAGGTGGTATGGCTAATGTTAGAATTAACATTTCTAGTATCAGAGCCCTTCGCCTTCAAACTCTGTGGCTGACATTCTATCAAAATTCAGTCTCTTTCTTTGCCTTATTTAAGAACAATTCAGTTAACAGAATCATTCAAAAAATTAAACAGTTTTCCGTGCCTTTGGGTCAGCATTCTGGATTCAATTCAATTGTAGATAATTAAAGAGCAGAAACGCAGAAGTGGGGAAAGTTCAGTTGTTTAAAGGCTGTGATTTGTGACTGTGGGTAACTTCTCTGCACTTCTACTACCCCAGGGATAGTTCTCAGGGGTGAGCTGTTCCTCACCCGCCCCATCAGTACACTCTCCCTATATCACGCTCATCACATGTGTTGCGTCCTGCCTTGCATATGTGCCTTGCACACTTGGTGTTCTGCACATGTCATGGTTATGCTACAGTCATTTCTCAGCTGGGGAAGTGCTAGGCTTTCCCTAATTGAGTAACTGCACACTCTCAGTGGATGATGGTCAGTTCTGTGATTCATTTCTTTTCCTCCACGTGATGTTTGCTCTGACCATATTTACTGAAATGCAGTTTTACATCTATTGAACTTAATAAGGGAAAAAATTGAACTTGTATTTTGTAGGTTTTTTTCACTTCATTTTTCTTGTAATAATCATTTTTATTATATTTTTAAATGCATAGCTGTGTCACAGATTTAAAAAACATTCCTTCACCAAAGATAGTTTGCAAAGCACTGCTCTGTATCACATTTTGTCAACAACTTCAGACAAAACAGCTCTAGTTTACCATGTTCTCACTTGCTAACCAGGAGGGGGTTGTATTAGATCAGCCATGAGCTTCTCTAGGTCTGTAATTCTCTGTGTATACAGTATATCTCGTTTACCTATGGGTGGATTATTCACTTGTGAATCATCCATGACAAACTTTTATATCTCCACTGATGTTTTCCTGCCTCTCCTCATAGCTCTGCACCATCTCTCCCACTGTGAGACTGTGTAGGTCTAAAGAACATTTTAATAATAGCCCAATCAAAATGTAATTAAGAAAGGTAATTTGGCACTAAAAATATATAATACATAACAAAAATGAATTCTATATAGTTCTTGCCATCTGCTATTTTGAATTATCACTTCTCTCCTCCACTGAGATTTAAATATTTATATAAATGTATTGAAGTATGCATTTCTTTTTGAACTCCCTGCATGTGCCTTATCACAGTAGACATCATAATTTATTATAATCATTTGTGTAACGTTTCAGCTTCCTTGCTAAACATTTAGCTTCACAAGAATGGAATGCATTTCTGTCTTACCACTTAGTTCTACTGTTTAGATAACCTCTGACATATTAATAAATACTTATGTGATTGAATGAGTGAATGGATGAATAAATGAATTTCTTAGAGGAAGAAACATGGATTAGTCTTTCATTTCTTTATTGTCTCCTGAGTATTTCTTGTCCACTACCTTCCTTTTGTTCCATAATCTCTGAGCACAAATTATATAGTTTGAATAGAATCTAAGATTTCACGTGTCTGTTCAGGGAGCCCTAGTTACAAGATGTCTTAATTCCTTCTCAGGTTTTTGTAAAGTGTCAAATGCCCAGAATAACTGTTATCTGTTAAGTCTACTTCTGATATGTTATCAACCTCTCTCCCTTTCTGTTTTGGATTAGACATCATAAATTTTGCTTTTAGATTTTTATTGATGATCACATCACATCTCTCTTGCTTGCATTGTATAAGCAGGGTTTTGGTTTTGTCTTCTTTTTTTAATGTATTTAGCCAGCAGGAGCTTAAAAAGCGAAGTGTTTTAAGTTAAGAAATTACTTTTTTTCTCCAGAGAAAGTGTAGACAAAGCAAGTTGAAAGAGAGACCCAATTAAATAAACTTCTGTCTCTGGGCATGAGATCCCAAGGTCTGCATGCTTCACATGTAATACTAACAAGGCCTTCCTTTTTGGATTTACTCTGCTTGGAGTAAGAAATGACATCACAATATGCATTACTCCCAGTGCTTTCAAAATGTGCTGACTTGCTGAAAGTTTCCAAATGGCTTCTTTGTAAGCTGTTAATGACCATCTGGCTTAGCTGTAGATAAACAAGTTTCAACATATGGACCGTAACACATACATGGCACTGCTTCACTAGTGCAGAAAATTAAGAAAAGGTCACTCTCCTGACATGAGAAACTCATGCTAAAGATGCAGCACCATGTAGCGGAGGGCCCGCCCTAAGTTGCACATAGGAAAGCTTAATTCCAGCTCCTTCCTGCCCACTCACTGCACGTGTCACTTGATTATACCAAGTCTCCTGGATTTCCTCATCTGAAAATTAAAAAGAATACCAGGTCAACATTGGCTTTCCTCCTTCTCTTTCCCTCCTTCTTTCCCTCTCTCCTTTTTTTCCTTCCTTCCTATTAAGAAATATTTATCGATCTTTTATAGTTCTCAGCACATGGGTCTTTTACCTCCTTTTTTAGGTTTATTCCTAGGTATTTTATTGTTTTTGAAGTGATTTTAAACAAGATTGTTTTTTACTTTCTCTTTCTGATATTTCATTGTTAGTGTAAAGAAATGCAACAGATTTCTGTATATTAATCTTTTATCCTACTACCTTGCAGAATTCATTTATTATTTCTAATAGTTTTGTCTGGAGTCTTTAGGGTTTTCTCTATACAGTATCATGTCATCTGCAGATAATGACAACTTACCTCTTCCCTTCCAATTTGGATACCTTTGATTTCTTTTTCTTGCCTTACTGCTGTCATTAGCACTTCCAATACTATGTTGAATAGAAGTGGTAAGAGTAGACATCCTTGTATTGTTTCAGATTTTAGCAGGAAGGCTTTCAGCTTTTCACTGTTGAGTATTATGTTGCCTGTGAGTTTGTCATAAATAGCTTTTATTATGTTGAGATATGTTCCCTCTATACCTACTTTGGTGAGACTTTTTGTCATGAATAGATGTTGAATTTTATCAAATGCTTTTTCTGCATCTATTGAAATGATCATGTGGTTTTGTCTTTTTTTTATTAATGTGATGTATCACACTGATTGATCTATATATGTTGAACCATCCTTGCTGCCCTGGAATGAATCCAACTTGATCATGGTGTATGATCCTTTTTATATATTGTTGGATTCGATTTGCTAAAATTTTGTTGAGGATATTTACATCTATATTCATCAAACGTATTGGCCTGTAATTTTCCTTTTTTGTAATACTACAAAGCTACAGTAATCAAAGCAGTGTGGTACTACTGGGCATATACTTAGAGAAAACAGTAATTCAAAAAGATCCATGCACCCCAATGTTCATTGCAGCACTATTTACAATAGCCAGGTAATGAAAGCAACCTAAATGCCCATCGACAGACAAATGGATAAAGAAGATGTGGTACATATATATAATGGAATATTACTCAGCCATAAAAAGGAACAAAATTGGGTCATTTGTAAAGACGTGGATGGACCTAGAGACTGTCATACAGATGAAGTAAATCAGAAAGAGAAAAACAAATATGCTATATTAACACATATATGTGGAATCTAGAAAAATGGTACAGATGAACCAGTTTGCAAGGCAGAAATAGAGACACAGATATAGAGAACAAATGTATGGACACCAAGGGGGGAAAGGGTGGGGTGGGATGAACTGGGAGATTGGAATTGACATATATGCACTAATATGTATAAAACAGATAACTAATGAGAACCTGCTGTATAGCACAGGGAACTCTACTTCATTTCACTGTACACCAGAAACTAACACAACACTGTAAAACAACTATACCCCAATTAAAAAAAGAAAAAAAAAAGTGTGGTATTGGCACACAAAAAAAGACATATAGATTCAACAGAACAGAATAGAGAGCCCAGAAAGAAACCTATAAACCTATGGTCAATCAATCTTAGACAAAGGAGGCAAGAATATACAATAGAGAAAGGACTGTCTCTTCAGCAAGTGGTATTGGGAAAGCTGGACAGCCGCATGTAACTCAATGAAGTTAGTGCACATCCTCACCCCATACACAAAAATAAACTCAAAATGGTTTAAAGACCTAAATATAATACATGATACCATAAAACTCCTAGAAGAGAATATAGGCAAAAGTTTCTTGGACATAAATCATAGCAATATTTTCATAGATCAGTCTCCCAAGGAAAAGAAATAAAAACAAAAAAAAGTACATGGTACCTATTCAAACTTAAAAGCTTTTGCACAGCAAAGAAAACTATCAACAAAAAGAAAAAACAACCTACAGAATGGGAGAAAGTATTTGCAAACAATGCAACTGACAAGGGGTTAATTTCCAAAATATATTAACAACTTACACAACTCAATGTAAAAAAAAAAAAAAAGCCCAAACAACCCAATCAAAAAATGGGCAGAAGACCTAATAGACATTTCTCCAAGGAAGACATACAGATGGCCAGCAAGCACATGAAAAGATGCTCAACATCACTAATTATTAGAGAAATGCAAATCAAAACCCCAATGAAGTATCATCTCACACCGGTCAGAATGGACATCATCAAAAAGTCTACAAAGAGGGACTTCCCTGGTGGCGCAGTGGTTGAGAGTCTGCCTGCTGATGCAGGGGACACAGGTTCATGTCCCGGTCTGGGAAGATCCCACATGCCATGGAGCGGCTGGGCCCGTGAGCCATGGCCGCTGAGCCTGCGTGTCTGGAGCCTGTGCTCTGCAACGGGAGAGGCCACAACAGTGAGAGGCCCATGTACTGCAAAAAAAAAAAAAAAAAGAATCCGCCTGCCAATGCAGGGGACATGAGTTCGAGCCCTGGACCAGGAAGATCCCACATGCCATGGAGTAACTGAGCCCGTGAGCCACAATTACTGAGCCTGTGCTCTAGAGCCCGCGAGCCACAACTACTGAGCCTGTGTGCCACAACTGCTGAAGCCCAGAAACCTAGAGCCCATGTTCCACAACAAGAGAAGCCACCGCAATGAGAAGCCAGTGCACAACGAAGAGTAGCCCCCACTCGCCACAACTAGAGAAAGACCACGTGCAGCAACGAAGACCCAATGCAGCCAAAAATAAATAAATAAAATACATTAATTTTTAAAAAAGTCTACAAAGAATAAATGCTGGAGAGGGTGTGGAGAAAAGGAAACTCTCCTACACTGCTGGTGGAAATGTAAATTGATATAACCACTATGGAAAACAGTATGGAGATTCCTTAGGAAAGTAAAAATATAGCTACCAAACTAAAAATAGAGCTACTATATGACTCACCAATCCCACTCCTAAGCACATAACTGGAAAAGACAAAAACTCTAATTTGAAAAGATACATCCACCCCAATGTTCACAGTAGCACTATTTAAAATAGCCAAGACATGGAAACAACCTAAGTGTGCACCAACAGATGAATGCATAAAGATGTGATACACACCCACACACACTAGAATATTACTCAGCCATAAAAAAGAATGAGATAATACCATTTGCAGAGATTGGTTCAAGATGGCAGAGTAGAAGGACGTGCTCTCACTCCCTTTTGCGAGAGCACCGGAATCACAGCTAACTGCTGAACAATCATAGACAGGAAGACACTGGAACTCACCAAAAAGATATCCCACACCCAAAGACAATGGAGAATCCATAATGAGATGGTAGCAGGGGCGCAATCACAATAAAATCAAATCCCATAACTGCTGGGTGGGTGACTCACAAACTGGAGAAAACTTATACCACAGAAGTCCACCCACTGGAGTGAAGGTTCTAAGCCCCACGTAAGGCTTCCCAACCTGGGGGTCCGGCAACAGGAGGAGGAATTCCTAGAGAATCAGACTTTGAAGGCTAGCGGAATTTGATTACAGGACTTCGACAGGACTGGGGGAAACAGAGACTCCACCCTTGGAGGGCACACACAAAGTAGTGTGCACATCAGGACACAGGGGAACGAGCAGTGACCCCCATAGGAGACTGAACCAGACCTACCTGCTAGTGTTGGAGGGTCTCCTGCAGAGGTGTGGGGTGGCTGTGTCTCATCGTGAGGACAAGGACACTGGCAGGAGAAGTTCTGGGAAGTACTCCTTGGTGTGAGCCCTCCCAGAGTCTGCCATTAGCCCCAACAAAGAGCCCAGGTAGCCTCCAGTGTTGGGTCGCCTCAGGCCAAAGAACCAAAAGGGAGGGAACCCAGCCCAACCCATCATCAGGCGAGAGGATTAAAGTTTTACTGAGCTCTGCCTACCAGAGCAACAGCCAGCTCTACCCACCACCAGTCCCTCCCATCAGGAAACCTGCACAAGGCTCTTAGATAGCCTAATCCACCAGAAGGCAGACAGCAGAAGCAAGAAGAACTACAATCCTGCAGCCTGTGGAACAACAGCCACATTCACAGAAACATAGACAAGATGAAAAGGCAAAGGGCTATGTACCAGATGGAGGAACAAGATAAAACCCCAGAAAAACAACTAAATGAAGTGGAGATAGGCAACCTTCCAGAAAAAGAATTCAGAATAATGATAGTGAAGATGATCCAGGACCTCAGAAAAACAATGGAGGCAAAGATAGGGAAGATGCAAGAAATGTTTAACAAGGACCTAGAAGAATTAAAGAACAAACAAACAGAGATGAACAATACAATAACTGAAATGAAAAATACACTAGAGGGAATCAATAGCAGAATAACTGAGGCAGAAGAACGGATAAGTGACTTGGACGACAGAATGGTGGAATTCACTGCTGTGGAACAGAATAAAGAAAACAGAATGAAAAGAAATGAAGACAGCCTAAGAGACCTCTGGGACAACAGTAAACTCAACAAAATTCGCATTATAGGGGACCCAGAAGGAGAGGAGAGAGAGAAAGGAGCCAAGAAAATATTTGAAGACATTATAGTTGAAAACTTCCCTAACATGGGAAAGGAAATAGCCACCCAATCCAGGAAGTGAAGAGAGTCCCAGGAAGGATAAACACAAGGAGAAACACACCGAGACACGTAGTAATCAAACTGGTGAAAATTAAAGACCAAGAAAAATTATTGAAAGCAGCAAGGGAAAAACGACAAATAACATACAAGGGAACTCCCATAAGGTTAACAGCTTATTTCTCAGCAAAAACTCTACAAGCCAGAAGGCAGTGGCATGACATATTTAAAGTGATGAAAGGAAAGACCTACAACCAAGATTACT
The DNA here is from genome assembly GCF_963455315.2 of Globicephala melas. Taxonomy (NCBI): domain Eukaryota; kingdom Metazoa; phylum Chordata; class Mammalia; order Artiodactyla; family Delphinidae; genus Globicephala; species Globicephala melas. Next base: position 35,337,286 of record NC_083329.1, on the reverse strand, counting down.
CTAACCGGCAAGGATCTCATTAAGATTCAATGGAGAAATCAAAATCTTTACAGACAAGCAAAAGCTAAGACAATTCAGCACCACCAAACCAGCTCTACAACAAATGCTAAAGGAACTTCTCTAAGTGGGAAACACAAGAGAAGAAAAGGACCTCCAAAAACAAACCCAAAACAATTAAGAAAATGGGAATAGGAACATACATATCGATAATTACCTTAAACATGAATGGATTAAATGCTCCAACCAAAAGACACAGGCTTGCTGAATGGATATGAAAACAAGACCCATCTATATGCTGTCTACAAGAGACCCACTTCAGACCTAGGGACACATACAGACTGATAGTGAGGGGATGGAAAAATATATTCCATGCAAATGAAAATCAAAAGAAAGCTGGAGTAGCAATACTCATATAAGATAAAATAGACCTTAAAATAAAGAATGTTACAAGAGACAAGGAAGGACACTACACAATGATCAAGGGATCGATCCAAGAAGAAGATGTAACAATTATAAATATATATGCACCCAATATAGGAGCACCTCAATACATAAGGCAACTGCTAACAGCTATAAAAGAGGAAATCGACAGTAACACAATAATAGTGGGGGACCTTAACACCTCACCTACACCAATGGACAGATTATCCAAAAAGAAAATTAATAAGAAAACACAAGCTTTAAATGACACAATAGACCAGATAGATTTAATGGATATTTATAGGACATTCCATCCAAAAACAGCAGATTACACTTTCTTCTCAAGTGCGCACGGAACATTCTCCAGGATAGATCACATCTTGGGTCACAAATAAAGCCTCAGTAAATTTAAGAAAATCGAAATTATATCAAGCATCTTTTCTGACCACAATGCTATGAGATTAAAAATCAATTACAGGGAAAAAAATGTAGAAAACACAAACACACGGAGGCTAAGCAATACGTTACTAAATAACCAAGAGATTAATGAAGAAATCAAAGGGAAATCAAAAGGTACCTAGAGACAAATGACAATGAAAACATGACGATCCAAAACCTATGGGACGCAGCAAAAGCAGATATAAGAGGGAAGTTTATAGCAATACAAGCCTACCTCAAGAAACAAGAAAAATCTCAAATAAACAATCTAACCTTACACCAAAAGGAACTAGAGAAAGAAGAACAAACAAAACCCAAAACTAGCAGAAGGAAAGAAATCATAAATATCAGAGCAGAAATAAATGAAATAGAAACAAAGAAAACAACAGCAAAGATCAATAAAACTTAAAGCTCGTTCTTTGAGAAGAAAAACAAAATTGATAAAAAATTTACAAGACTCATCAAGAAAAAGAGGGAGAGGACTCAAATCAATAAAATTAGAAATGAAAAAGGAGAAGTTACGACAGACACCACAGAAATATAAAGCATCCTAAGAGATTACTACAAGCAACTCTATGCCAATAAAATGGACAGCCTGGAAGAAATGGACAATTCTTAGAAAACACAACCTTCTGAGACTGAACCAGGAAGAAACAGAAAATATAAACAGACCAATCACAAGCACTGAAAATTGAAACTGTGATTAAAAATCTTCCAACAAACGAAAGTCGAGGACCAGATGGTTTCATAGGTGAATTCTATAAATCATTTAGAGAAGAGCTAGCTCCCATTCTTCTCAAACTCTTCAAAAAACTGCAGAGGAAGGAACACTACCAAACTCATTCTATGAGGCCACCATCACCCTGATACCAAAATCAGACAAAGATACTACAAAAAAAGAAAATTACAGACCAGTATCACTGATGAATATAGATGCAAAAATGCTCAAGAAAATACTAGCAAACAGAATCCAACAATGCATTAAAAGCATTATATACCATGATCAAGTGGGATTTATCCCAGGGATGCAAGGATTCTTCAATATACGCAAATCAATGTGATACACCATATTAACAAACTGAAGGAGAAAAACCATATGATCATCTCAACAGATGCAGATGTTGACAAAATTCAACACCCATTTATGATAAAAACTCTCCAGAAAGTGGGCAAAGAGGGAACCTACCTCAACATAATAAAGGCCATATACGACAAACCAACAGCAAACATCATTCTCAATGGTGAAAAATGGAAAGCATTTCCTCAAAGATCAGGAACAAGACAAGGATGTCTACTCTCACCCCTATTATTCAACATAGTTTTGGAAGTCCTAGCCCCAGCAATCAGAGAAGAAAAAGAAATAAAAGGAATACAAATTGCAAAAGAAGAAGTAAAACTGTCACTGTTTGCAGATGACATGATACTATACATAGAGAATCCTAACGATGCCACCAGAAGACTACTAGAGCTAATCAATGAATTTGGTAAAGTTGAAGGATACAAAATTAATGCACAGAAATCCCTTGCATTCCTATACACTAATGATGAAAAATCTGAAAGAGAGGAAACACTCCCATTTACCATTGCAACAAAAATAATAAAATACCTAGGAATAAACCTACCTAGGGAGACAAAAGACCTATATACAGAAAACTATAAGTCACTGATGAAAGAAATTAAAGATGATACAAACAGATGGAGAGATATAGCATGTTCTTGGATTGGAAGAATCAATATTGTGAAAATGACTATACTACCCAAAACAATCTACAGATTCAATGCAATCCCTATCAAATTACCAATGGCATTTTTCACAGAACTAGAACAAAAAGTTTCACAATTTGTATGGAAACACAAAAGACCCCGAATAGCCAAAACAATCTTGAGAACGAAAAATGGAGCTGGAGGAATCAGGCTCCCAGACTTCAGACTATACTACTACAAAGCTACAGCCATCAAAACAACATGGTACTGGCACAAAAACAGAAATATAGATCAATGAAACAGGATAGAAAGCTCAGTGTTAAACCCATGCACCTATGGCCCACTAATCTATGACAAAGGAGGCAAGGATATACAATGGAGAAAAGACAGTCTCTTCAATAAGTGGTGCTGGGAAAACTGGACAGCTACATGTAAAAGAAGGAAATTAGAACACTCCCTAACACCATACACAAAAACCAACTCAAAATGGATTAAAGACCTAAATGTAAGATCAGACACTATAAAATTCTTAGAGGAAAACATAGGAAGAACACTCTTTGACATAAACCACAGCAAGATCTTTTTGATCCACCTCCTAGAGTAATGGAAAGAAAAACAAAAATAAACAAATGGGACCTAATGAAACTTAAAAGCTTTTGCAAAGCAAAGGAAACTACAAACAAGACAAAAAGACAACCCTCAGAATGGGAGAAAATATTTGCAAACGAATCAATGGACAAAGGATTAATCTCCAAAATATATAAACAGCTTATGCAGCTCAATATTTTAAAAAATGAATAACCTAATCCAAAAATGGGTGGAAGACCTAAATAGACATTTCTCCAAAGAAGACATACAGATGGCCAAGAAGTACATGAAAAGCTGCTCAACATCACTAATTATTAGAGAAATGCAAATCAAAACTACAATGAGGTATCACCTCACACCAGTTAGAATGGGCATCATCAGAAAATCTACAAACAACAAATGCTGGAGAGGGTGTGGAGAAAAGGGAACCCTCCTGCACTCTTGGTGGGAATGTAAATTGATACAGCCACTATGGAGAACAGTATGGAGGTTCCTTAACAAACTAAAAATAGAGTTACCATATGACCCAGCAATCCCACTACTGGGCATATACCCAGAGAAAACCATAATTCAAAAAGACATGCATCCCAATGTTCACTGCAGCACTATTTACAATAGCCAGGTCATGGAAGCAACCTAAATGCCCATCGACTGATGAATGGATAAAGAAGATGTGGTACATATATCCAGTGGAATATTACTCAGACATAAAAAGGAATGAAATTGGGTCATTTGTAGAGACGTGGATGAATCTAGACTGTCATATAGAGTGAAGTAAGTCAGAAAGAGAAAAACAAATATCGTATATTAACGCATATATGTGGAACCTAGAAAAATGGTATAGATGAACCGGTTTGCAGGGCACTAATTGAGACACAGATGTAGAGAGCAAACCTATGGACACCAAGGGGGGAAAGCGGTGGCGGGTAGGGGTGGTGGTGTGATGAACTGGGAGATTGGAATTGACATATATACACTAATATATATATAAAATGGATAACTAATAAGAACCTGCTGTATAAAAAAATTAATAAAATATAATTCAAAAAAGAAAAACAGAAAAAAATAAAACCACTTACAGGCATCTCAAGCACATAACATCATGGTAAACGCTTTAAGAATTTATGAAACAATTTCCAGAAAACCTAGGCTCTATGAGTGCCTCTTGTTTAATATTTACAGAATCAAACTAAGGCAACAGTCACTATGTTATCTCTTACAAGTACATTACTGCTCAGTAATCCTTTCCCAACATTCAGCCTTACCAAAAGATGATAGCTGATATCCTAGAGTGAGAAGAGAGATTAGAATAGTCATTCTTGCTGAACAGTCCAAAAATATATGTAAAATGTTTATCTCAGTGATCTTCCCAATTCTTAGTTAAAACAAAAGCTGTACCTTTGGCACAAATTATATCATAGGTGAAATAGTATAAATTGTTTGACATTTTTTCTCATTCTCTCTCAATTTCTACCTTTTCCTTTCCTTTGGCTGCCATACATGGAAAGCACAGTGTCCAATGTCCAGCCTCTGTAGCCAGAATGAAGCAGAGAGTTCAAGGATCAGGCGTTCAAGTCAGGCAGGATAAAGAGCCAATATGAAAATCTAAGGTCCTAATAAAAAAAATTAAACACATATGAAAACCTGCATCAACCCAATTAACCATTATGTCCTGTCTTAAACTACAGGAAAGAAACATGTCGTTCCCTACAAACCGCTACAGCACGTACTATACTATATGGTGACAAGCTGAGAAACGTCTGCCTTCTGATGGCAAATTCCTCAAACGGAAGGACTGACTTTACGCATTCTGGTTCCCTCGATGTCCGCAGTGCTGAATGTAGCAGGAACCCAATAAATGCTCATTAATCAAATCAAGGAGTCACTATTTTTTTTTAAAAGTTACAAAATGGATGCAATTAATTACAGAACTGTCTTAACTACCTGTTAGGATTGTAGCAGATATATAAAGTTTGCCCTTCTGTTATTCCATGTAGAGCGACATTTATAACATCAGACCTTCAATTAAAAGTCATTTAAATTGCTTTATTACAGCTACAAATAAACTTTATTTGATGTAATGTAATAAAACATTTTCAAATTTAACAACATTTATCTGACCAGAAATAATCATTTAAATTATGACTATAATTATTTACAGTTACTTTAGCAAATCTGCGGTTCAGGAATTTGTACAAGCTTTGTTGGAAAGGACAGTGCCCACCTCCCCTTTCAGAAAGGCAGACCCTTCCCCGTGTGTTGTAAGAAGCAATGTCAGTGAAAGTTGGAAGAAATCCACCATCCACGTTGGAATTCCACATTATCCTGTGAGAGAACAGCTATATATATTATAGGAAAATAATATTCTCTTTCAGTTCTCTTTTGTCAAATGAAGGTTGGTATTCATTTTGTCCCCTTAGAGGTACTCTTCTCTGATCTACTGTCTTTCTGTCTCCCTAGCTCATACATATTACACAGAACCATTTTAAAAATATATACTGTCTACAAAGGGATCATTTCTGTTTCCTGCCCTGCCCTGAATGTCTACCACTTTGGGGAGAGGGAGAGGAGAAGAACAGAATTGCCCAGGCGCACATTTGATTTAAGATACAGAGAACACAAAAACCAATCCTCCAGAAGGAGCAGAATGGTACTCTGGAGGGCTCCTAACACTGGCCCAGGTGACCTCCGATGCACACAGTTTAATAAAACGCTGCTCAATGAGAATTAACATGTGGATGTTCCATCTCCAGAAGCGTCACAGTCTTCCATGGAAACCCCATTATTCCCATACTTCCTCCCCCAATCCTCACAGTTGGGGACCAGCCTGTGGGCCCACTGCACCCAGGTGTAAACAACAGTCACACGTTCTGTGCCAACAATCATGTTACTATATGGTGTGGTGAGGTAGCCCCCGCTCTTCATCCAGGGAAAACTCCTCACAGGAGGAACTGCCCTCACCTCTCAGGATCCCCCAGAAGAAGAGCAAGTGCGAGAAAAAGCTTTATCCAGGTTTTACTATTCTCTCCATCCTGAGATGTTCCTGAGTTAACACCATAATGAGAGAAGCGAGTTAACAAAGAAAGTACACTGGTGGGGACGTCACAGGGACCCTGCAAAAAAGCCAAACTGTTTGACAGAAGCTGAACAGACACTGCTCTGGGAGATCATTAGTGGTAGCTGATGACGGGGTTCTGTTTTCTAACGTGGACGTGCAACGTATTCATCACTATGCTTACCGCAGTTTGCTGGGGAAAACACCCTTCTGTCCCACAACAAAATACATCTGTCTCAAAAACAAACAAAAACAAAAACACATCTGGCTCATACATGATTCCTGAATATTCACCACAAGGCCTAGACTCAGAAGCATGGGAAGCGTGCATGGGAACTTTCTTCACTTGCACGGACTTGGACAGAAGCAAAGCACCAGAAACTGTTTCCTTTCTGGAACTCAGTTCTGTGCGTGTGCTCACTGCTGAGCTGATGGGGCTGTTTTCATCTGCACACAATAGCAGTGATCCACAGGGAAAAAAGGAGAGGTCACCATCCCCCTCATAGTATACTTGGAACAGCAGGTATACTTTGCTGGTCACATTTTAGCCATCCCAAGAAAGGACAGAAGCCTCATTCCATTCCGAAGTCTCAGCAACTGATTTCGTTCTGTTTCCACCTCTGTCTTGCCTTGTTTATTTCATCTCCATTATTCTGCTTTTGATCATGAATCATGACTTTTTTTTCTACAGTAGTCAGAGTTTTGTCTATAAAGAGAAAGAGAGAGAGAGAGAGAGAGAGAGAAAGGAGGCAAGAAAATGATTTAGCAGAACTGTAAATGTGAGTTTTCATTTTGTGGTGGGTGGATTTAATATTTACTGCATTCAGTCATTTGAATTATTTGTGGTTTCTAAGGGGTTATGAGCATCTAAGGGGAAAGAAACAGTGCTATGGCTCTTTTCATACATTTCATAGCTTCTGTAAGTTGCCAGGGCCTTAATATATTTGCAAATCAGCTCCAGATAACCCTTTAGAAATTCACTTTTATAACATAGCTTTAGGCCAAAATGGCTCTACTCTCAATAATCCTTGCAAAATACTACTTGCCATACTTGAAGATAATAATGTTGACTACAGTGCGAGTATTCTCCCCGTCAAACCTAGGAGGGGGCACTATAGTAAACCCTGTGTGCAGAGACCGGGAAACCCCACCTCCCTGACTTCCTTCCTCCCTAGATTCACAGAAGTACCATGAGTCATGGAGAAGTTTTGGCCAACAGCTGAGGAAGTCTCTCTCTCCTTAGTGCAGAGCCACAGTCCCTCTAGATACACACTCTCCTACCTCTGTACCATCACAGGACTCAACTTACCGAACTATATCCATGTGCATGAGAGCCAGGTCTTAGAGGGTCCAGGGCCTCTGCCTTCCCATCCCATTGAAAGTGCCCCTCTCACTTGGCTGTCAAGACTTGTCGGATGGGTTTCCCTGGTGACAGGATCAGTTTCTCCATAAGACACCATCTCTCGCTTTGTGCCTTACCCCACGTGACGGTGCCTGAGGAGAAGCACCGCGCTTCAGCTCGGACCCGTGGCTCCAGGCTGCTGGGTGTGTAGGTGCAGGCACTGGAAAAAGGCTGTGTCCCCAGTGGGGCTCCACACTTATTCTTAGCCTGGGGCCTCTGCCTCTTCTCCCATAGAGGAGGCTGCACTTCCTCTGCAGCTCACAACGGCTCCTGAACTTTCCTGAATCTCTCCCAGCTCCAGCACCATCTCTGAAGTCCCCCTTTCCTCACCACCCACCTGCTAGTCAACTTCCAAATGTCCAGACATCCTTGGCCTCTTTCCTAGTCTCAATGCCACCCTCCTCGTGCAGGCCCTCCCGACAGGAGACCTCACTTTTACATTGGTCTCCAACCCATCTCCTTTCTCCTGCTGTGAACCCCTATTTACACGGCATACCTTGTCTCACTCCAGCTCAAAAACCTTCCTCTCTCCCCACACCCACTTTGCCTACCTGCCCTCCAAGCTGACCCCAATTTACTCAGTTTCCAGGTCCTGCTGAAGACATACCCCAGGTTCTTTATGTACCTCCATCCATTTCTGTGTCCCTCTGTCCATACTGTCCCCTCTGCTTTGAGTAGTCCCAAACCCACCTCCACCCCTGCCATCCCTTAATCCTACTCTTTATTGAAGACCCACCCCAAATATCACCTCCTTCATGATTTGCACCATGGATATCTTCTTTCTAAGACAGGCCCCCGAGGCTTATTTTTCTTGTAGGTATGTTTGTATTGCTTCATTTTATTTTGTGCTATATGTATTTACTGTCTATTAAGAAAACAAACAAACAAAAATATTAGAAAAATCAAGAGAGGTCAATTGCCTGCATTTCCTACTTGAAAGAGACTGCGAAGTTAAAATGTAGGCAACTGCAAAGCATGAAGCGAACAAGCTATTATTAGTACTAATTGATGATTTAATAAAATAAAGAGCTGAATTCCAGCTAGTTAATGATGAGGAAAATACTACTCTGGGGAAAGAAAATCTATGAAAGAGCCACATTTTTGTTTGTTTCTGTCTTTAAGACAACATCCCACCACAGATATCCAGGTGCTTGAAGCTTCTTCCTAATTTCCACTGGGACCCGTTTCATCTTTTTTTTTTTTAATCACTGGTTTCTGTAAAGAAAAGGTAGAATCACCCTGAGCTCCAAAGCTTCAGTACAAACCAGGGAGCAGCATATTGACAGAATTCATGGCAGGAACTCAAGGTTATTCCACTAGAATTGCAATTGACAGGGATTATAAGAGGCTCATTGACGAAAAGAAGGGAGAAGGGAAGGCAGAGCTACTTCAAAACCATTTCATGAAATTCTTTTATATGGAAGTATTTTAGAAACTGCTATTCAATATTGTTCACAGTAATGGTGTCAAAGAACAAATGTCATCTAAATGTGACACTTAAAAGCCATTTATGGTGATTCAAAGCAAATCCATAAATAAAGCCATCAAATTTAAAAAAAAATCCCTGCTTCTATCACATTATCACATTTGGTTTTATATTACCAGTATTTGAATACTTGTGAAAAGGTGACAAAGACTGTAATTTAGACTAGTGAATTACAATTACCAGTGAAGTATTTATAGCCTTTTCCCTCTATTCACTCGCTACCCAAGGAAGACTCCTGAGTGCCTGCCAGACTCCTGAGCCTCTCACTACGTTGATCAAGAAAATGGGGAAATATTTGGAAGTAGCAATACACAATCCAGTAGATTGTTTTTACAGGAAAGGAAGAAAACTATTATATAGGAGAAAAAAATAGAGCCAAGAAGGTGGAATTAGGGACAAAAGTAAAAGAGACTAGAACCCAAGCAGCCAGAGGGGAAGAAAAGAGCTAGAGAGATTGGAGGGAGCAGCCCGGAGTCTCTAGGTTGGCCAAGAAGTGTGAGCGCTAGAGAGATAGGGTGGGGGGACAAAGGGTTCTAAGGTTTGCTGTGAGCTATGGACTGGATGCCACATTATTCTTCCAGAGACTCCAGTAGAGTTAGGACTGCTTGGGGTTATCCAACTGGTGTTTACCTGAATGCAGCTGTGCAGAGCATGGACCATGGTGGGAGTTCTGGTTACTAGTCTTTTACCAGCCACCACCACATCTACAGCCACCCAGCCCACTGGACTGTGAGCTTCCAGAGGCAAGGACTGTCGCTTATTCATCCTTATATCCCAGACATTCCTGGCGCCATGCCTTGTACACAAGAAGCCCTCAAATGTTTCTGGAGAAAACAAGCCAATGAAGAGATGCCTTACTTCCAGCCTCTAGCTTCTAATGCATTCCACATGATGCCACTAAATCAGTCTCCATGGCTTTGGTGAGTCCATTTTCCTACTTGCAGGGATTCAGTTGATGGCTTCCTTCTGCCCACACTAGGGTTTCTCAACCTTAGCACTATGGACGTTTGGGGCTGGGTGATTCTTTGCTCTGGGGGCTGCCTATGTAAGCCAGGATGTTTAGGAACGTCCTCAGCCTCTACCCACCAGATGCCAGGAGGTCTTCCACCCCCCCAGTTGTGACAACCAAAATGTCTCCAGACATTGTCAAATGTCCCCTGGGGGCATAATCACCCCAGGTTGAGAACCACTTCTCTACACTAAAAATCCCAAATTTCTGGGGCTGGAATGGAAGATCCTTCATAATTTAATTTATTCGACCTTTCCATTATGATCTCTAAATCTCCCCTACAACAATGCTTAGCTTTGGGCAGCCTGTCCTTTGCGTAAGGTCCCACACTGACGCCTCCATAGCAAATGTCTCCTTCATGTGGAATGCCATCTCTAGTCTCCTTTAGTTATAAATGCTTTAACTTTCATAGATGTACTCGAGCCCATATCCTTCCGGAAGTCTTCTCTGATCAGTTAGGGAAATCACTGAGTTACTTTCCTCTCTTTTGAATCCTATAGCTTTTCCTGTCTCCACTTTTCCTGTGTTCTCAACACAAAAAGAGTGAATGAGCATGTGCGTGTTTATGTGCAGTCTGTGCAATAGAAATACATGCACTAAGGCAGGAAAGACATCATGTGTTTTCTGTATCCTCCTCAATGCCTGACACAGTTATAAACAAGAATTTAAAAAGGAGTCCTCCCACATTGGAACTGAAAAGAAAGCAGCCTGGTATAGAATTTTTTAACAGCAGCTATTCCAACTCTCTAATTAGAAACTTCCTAGAGTTAATAAATATTTAGGCCATTCATCCCAAATGATTTTAACATTCCATAATTATAAATAAGATCAATAATTATAAATTCAAACAGAGAGATGTAGTGAGGGCACAGTCATTTTCTGAGGCCAGGGGAGAGCAAACTATGACCCGTGGGCCAAACCCAGCTGGCTACTTGTTTTTGTAAATAAAGTTTTATTGGTACACCACCATACTCATTTGGTTACTTGTGTCTGGGACTGCTTGCTCACTACAAAGCCAGAAATAAGTAGTTTCAGTGGAGAACGTATGGCTAGCAAAGCCTAAAATATTTACCATCTGGCCCTTCACAGTGAAAGTTTGCTGAGCCCTGTCTTAGATTAACAGGAAAGTAATACCCAAGACTCCGCATTAGCTAAAGACACAGAGGCAAACATCCTTGGATGTTATGTTGGCTGATTTACTTTTATAAAAGTCATAGTAGTGTGGACGTTAAAAGTACATTTAAACACAGATGTCCTGTGCTCAAATTCAGCTCCACATGGATGGCTGAAAAAATTATTTGACCTCCCCAACAGAATGGAGATGAAGGAACCCACCTCTCATAAAGTCATAAGGATTAAGTGACATAATTCACATGGAGTGCCCAGCGTAATACGTGAGAGTGAATCATCAATATATGTGGGTGACTATTATTTCAAACTGGAAAGCCTGTTTGTGTGACATTTGAAAATTAGCGTTTTGTAAACTATCTGAATTATGTGTGAATTATTAGCTTAAATAATCAATAAAATTATTCTCAAGTTCTTTGACTGTACAGGAGGAAAACTAACAGAGTGGTGTTTCCTAGTTGAGGATTTCTATGGGTCTTTCCTAGTTTCTATATTGGCTACTTAACTGGACCCCCGGCCACCAGTCTTTCTATTTTATCCACCCTTCCCACTGCTGCCAGGGAGACTCTCTTCAAACGCATCTTTCAGCATGTTACTCCTGGGAACTGAAACCAACATGCTTTTCAGCTCCTGTGCTAAACAGCTCTGGGGCCAGGCAAAATCACCCAGTACTTGTTCCAGGAAACAGTTGTTTCCAAAAGATAAGACTGTGCACCAACTAAACAAGCTTACTCGTCAATAGTAAGACTATTAGACTTACTGATAGTTTGCTCATTAATACTGGCATCGAGGTGCCTGGATGGGAGGGGAGTTTGGGGGGAGAATGGATACATGTATATGTATGGCTGAGTCCCTTTGCTGTGCACCCAAAACTATCACAGCATTGTGAATCGGCTATACTCCAATATAAAATAAAAAGTTAAAAAAAAAAAAAAAAGGCCCTCACTTAGTTATACCCACCAATCCAAAGCTATCATGTCATAATCCCTGCCCAGTCCTTACTAGTTCCCTACCTTAACATGACCCAGCACAAGCTCTAAAACTCTATCAATATCCTTTGCTTATTCCCTCCATCTGAGAAGCTATCAAGTCTCTGTCAAGGAGGTGTCCTCCTAAGCTACAGTAAGTCTAATAAACTTAACTTACTTCTATTAACAAGTTTTTTCTAAATGTCTTCTTAGAGAGCTGATGGCTAAAATCCCCAGCTCAAAACATTCCATAGCTCTTCACTCCTACAGACTCAAGTCATTTGACAAGTAGTGTTGCGTAATAGCTAAGAGCACATGCATTGGAGTGATTCATACCATACCTACCACTTAGGGGCTATGGGATCTGAGGTAAGTTACTTTACGTTCCTGAGCCTCAGTTATTCTTCTGAAAATTGGGGATGCCAGAAGCACCTACTTTACAGGTAGAACGATGTACACCATGACAGCATGTAGTAGGTGTTCAATAATTGTTAGAAATTATTACTTTTATTATCTAGTACAGTGTCAGGCACTGTACTAGATTCTGCAAACAGAAATTTGACTAAGACATAGTTCCTTCCCTGAAGGAATTTAGAATCCGGTCCTGGTGAACAAACACTAGTGGTCAATTCAGTAAGACTCTTATAGGCCTGGAAATATCCCTGGGGATATAGGTTGCTCATTGCATATATTCTGAAACCTAAGATTGTATTCTTTCTTAAAAAAAAAAAAAAAACTCTAATTTTTTACTGCGAACAATTTCATATGTACCAAAGAGTGTATATAATAGAAGTAAAAATAAATACCTGTGAAGCTATTTCACAGCTCAAGAATTAGCATATCTGTAGTCTTACAACTTTGAGTTCCTAGGACAGGAAATGATGATCTCTGGTTTCCCTTATCCATATTAAGGAGATGTTTCTGCCTCCTTCATCCTGGTGATGAGTTAGAGAACAAGCTGAGTTCCTTGAGGTTTTCAGAGTCATTTGGGGTGTATCCTAGGTTGGGAGCCCCTAGAGTCTACTGTAATCCACGAGGGCACTTCGGGACCCTGTTCCCCTCAGACAGCTGAGAGCACAGAGGTCTCCCTGGCCATCTTGATCACAGATAAAGGCTAGTATATGGAGAGTATATAGAGGCAAGACTTACATGATGTGGGATGTAGACCCAGTGGTAACGCTAATCACTGTGGGATATCTCACTTGCCAGGACTCAGTTACCTCTTCTGTCATATGAAGGGATCGGGCAAGATGACTGAGGAGGTCCCTCTAAGCTACCACCGTCCATGGTTCTCTGGTCTATTCCAGAGAACCATGTTCAGTGAAGAGGGATAACTCTTCTCTCACATCCAACACTGATCTGCTCTCTCTCTCACCAGCACCTTCTACTTCCACAATCCAGTTTCTTCCCCTCAGCTTTCAAACATGAAGATACCTCCTCTACCTCAAATTTAAAACAAGGTCTTCACTGGACCCGCCAACTTTGCTATATTGTCTCCTTCCTTCTTTACAGTGCCAAATTCAGTCATATGTGTGTTACATGTAAACCCCATTTCCTTATCACCACTGGCCCTTCGTGGTCCTTTTTTGGATCCCAATGCCCACTGTAATTGCTTCTTGGAAAGCTACTAGCGCTTCCCAGACAAACTCAGCAACTCTCTATCAATTCCCAACTCCTAAAGATGGGTCGTACTTTCTGAAAGCTCTGTAGTTTTCAAGACTTTGCTCCATCCTGGCATCTCCCCACACGAACCATTCCATACTGCCCCAGACTACTCGGGCCCTTCTCCCACCCTCCTCGTGCAGGCCCTCCTGACGGGAGACCTCTCTTTTACATTGGTCTCCTACCCACTTCCCTTCTCCTATTTATACGGCATACCTTGTCTCACTCCAGCTCAAAAACCTTCAGCTCTCCCCACACCCACTTTGCCTACCTGCCCTCCAAGCTGACCCCAATCTACCCAGCTTCTAGGTCCTGCTGAAGACACACCCCAGATTCTTTATGAACCTCCATCCATTTTTGTGTCCCTCTGTTCATGCTGTCCCCTCTGCTTTGAGCAGCCCCAAACCCAGCTCCACCCCTGCCATCCCTTAATCCTACTCTCTATTCAAGACCCACCCCAAATATCACCTCCTTCATGATTTCCACCAGTGAAGGACGAGGTCATCAAAACAGTTTTACTGGATCTAAGAGTAATAGCAACTAAAATGATAATGTTACAAGAATCAGAGCTATAAGGACCTAAATAACATCCAATTTACGGAGAAAGGATAAAAAACATCACCTTCCTTGTCAGCACTGACATCAACTGCAATTCATCAGCGAATCAGTCTCTTCTTCCAATCCAACTAAAAACCTATCTTTGGCTTTTGGAATTCTACTGGGTGGAAGACTGGAGTCTACAGTATTCTAAATTCAAATCTGATACGCTTAGTAGAAAATAAGCTTGCTACTGATTCTGGAAGCTTTCTACGATGTGCTTCCAAAAGGAGTCCCATATAAGGGTTGGGGGGATAGAAGGAAAACAGTGATAAATGACCTTACAGCACAAGCTCAGGTCTCTCAGGCCTCTCGGCAAGCTTCAGGGCCTCGTGCATGCCTGCAGCCGAGAGCTTCCGGTTAATATTCCGGTACTGGCACTGGAGCAGGCTGCGGTAGGTGGTCCTCAGGTCCCGGTTGAAGAAGGCATATATAAAGGGGTTAATGAGAGAGTTTGCATAGCCCAGCCACAGAAATGTCCTCTCCACCCACAGCGGGATGCAACTGCACGCGGTGCCACAGATGAAGGGTCTGGCCGTCGAGAGGAGGAAAAACGGCAGCCAGCACACAGTGAAGGCCCCGACGATGATCCCCAAGGTGGTGGCCGCTTTCTGTTCCCTCTTAAAGATGGAGATGTTTTTCCGTTCATGTTTGAGGAGTCTCGAAAGGTTTGCACACTCCTCCACCTCCTTCTGGAGCTTCACCATGCCATTCAGGGAGACGACGCTGTCGGGCTCCACGGGACGCGGGAAGCCGGGGAACTTGTGTTTGGCGGCGCTCTTCCTGGCGGCCTTGTAAATCTGGTAGTACATGAAAAGCATGACGGACATGGGGATGTAAAACGCCACTGCGGTGGAGTAGATCGTGTAGCCAAAATCCTGGCTGATCAAGCACACCTTGTCATCGTTTACGTTCTGAGCCCAGCCAAAGAGCGGTGGTAAAGTGATGGAGGCGGACAGAAGCCAGACAGAGAGGATCATCTTGGCCATGCACTTCCCGTTCTGTCTCACGGGGTACGTCAGCGGCCTCGTGATCCCAAGGTACCTGGGAGAGAAATGGAAAGAGAACACGTGACTGCCGTGATCACAGCAGATCCACTGGGGAGTACCACCAGCCAGGGACTAGGCTGTGTACCTAGTAGCTCTCTTCTTCACACAGCCCTTCCAGGTAGGCATCATTATTCCCATTTCATAGAAAGGTAAACTAAGACTCTGAGAGGTTACCTATTTTTTTCCAGGTCACACAGTCAGCCAAAGGCACTGCCAGCATGTCCATGCTCTTTTCATACCTTGCAGCTTCTCACAGACTGTGCAGTCAATGAACTATAGATTCAACATATGCCTTCCCCCGCACCATGATCACTGCCACTGAAGTCAGCCAGGAACAAAATGTCAGGCCTGATGGGATGTTGTGATGCATCCTCGTGAGTTAGCCGAGCTCTACCACACTCGGATATTACACACCCACTGATCTCCTCTGTTGTCTTAATTCAGGCCAGCTCTGAATTCATTTTCAGTTCCCCTTTGCACTGAAATGAAAGCACTTCTTTAAGATCAGAGAGAGCTGTGAGATATTTAGGAAATCCTAGGGTTTTGGAATGGAAAGTAGCAAGTGATCATTTTTTTATCCCCAGAAAATTCTCACGCAAGAGTTATGTCCGAGGAACAGTCTATGAAACGAAAGCAGCCTGCCTCGTCTCTCCAGTTCTAAGGAGGATCACAAGGAAGGGCGTAATTCTGAAAAATATTAGGCAAATTCTGTGCTTAGTTCTATATAGAGAATAGATATTTCTCTGTCTCTGTTATCA
This sequence comes from Globicephala melas, assembly GCF_963455315.2. Classification (NCBI taxonomy): domain Eukaryota; kingdom Metazoa; phylum Chordata; class Mammalia; order Artiodactyla; family Delphinidae; genus Globicephala; species Globicephala melas. The sequence goes on along the minus strand of NC_083329.1, from coordinate 35,321,022 downwards.
AGGATTTATAACGCAAAAGAGACTCAGCAAACAGAGAAAACACAGTCGGCAAGATGTTCTGTCAAATGCTTGGTACTTTTCCGCTTTCCAAATTTGTTTTCTCCTCTGTATTTAATAGTCTTAGCTTCTATTTGGGGGAGGATTCAAAGAGCACGTGAGAAGCTAAGATAGGTAAAAGCTGGCCATTTTGTTGGTTTTCTACTTCATTTATGTACATAAAAGATACACTCGTGAAACACGAAAAGTTATTTTCTGAAAGTAGGTCACTTGGTGGTTTGGAATTTAAAAAATAATTATTTTGGGGATAGAAATAGCCTCACATGTTACGTTTGAATTATTTCACAAAAGTCGCAAATCATGCTTTCACGATGAAAATTAGCATCAATGCAACACTTACAAGGCAAAACTGAAATACGGTAAAAAATGAATAAGCCAGATTTGCTTATACAGTGAGAATATTCATTCCATCCTTCAACAAATATCAATAGAGTTCCTTCTATATGCCAGATGCCGTTTTAAATGTTGGGAATATGGCAGTGAACAAAAGAAACAAAAATCGTGAATGCAGGCACATGGGGAGATCATGCAGGGGGTGAATGGGAGGACTGAGCCTCGTGGTAATGTTGAAGGGACTTCTGATCCCTCCTCCCAGGGATGCAGGGGTTAGTGGTACCAGTTCTTCATTTCACCTCTGCCTTCCCTTGTCCTTGATAAAGCTGACTCACAAGCACTATCTCTAGGTTTTTCAGCTGTAACTAGGATTATGTTTTGGTTCCTGGATAGAATGAAGGATGAGAAAGAGGGAGGTTCTCCTGAGAACTCAAGAATAAGAGCTGAAAAGGAAGGGAAAAGAGAAAAGGAAGTGGGAAGGAGGGAGCAAGGGAAGAAGAGGGGAAAGATAGAGAGAAGGGAAGTGTGAAGTAGCTTCGACCTTATGTGGAATTGCCAAATTATCTGAGTTTTAAGCTATGGGGAAAAAAAATTTAAGGAAAAGAAAAGAAAAAAAAGGTAGATGAGGAAAGCCCTGAAGAAAGGGGTTAGAACTCACTGCACGGCTCACAATTAAGCTCATCCCTGCCCTGAGGCTGAATGCAGAGTTTCCACCAGAAAAAAAACAAACAAAACCTCCCCTTCTTTGCTTTGGTTCAGGAGCTCTCTCCAAGCTTTTCCTGCTGGAACTCCTTTGCAAACCTCCCTTTTTGGACCTAATCCTTGCTCTCTATCAACTCCTGTGAATGGAGCCTTTGGGCTCCTTCCCAGATTCCCCAGGCAGCCTTTGCCAGGGCTTGGACTTTGATTATTTTCTCCCTTTGCCTGTAGTTACAGGCATAAACTGCTTGTTCCCAAGCCAGGACCTGGCTTCCAGGATATTGTACCAACCCAGGTTGGAGGTCCAATGACAGCGATTAGTTCATATAGTTTCCTAGGTGGCCACCAGATGGCACTGTCAGACCATCTTACATCTACTTATTGGGGGGTTGGGATGGTAGGTAGGTAGAGCAATACTGTAGGTGTTTGTTGGAAGGAGGAAGAAGGAGGATTACTCATGACAAGAAAATAAATTATATTGTATTTGGGGGGGTCATACAAAAAATTAGCAAGCCTGGAACTCACAACCTGGTAAACTCCAATTCTTGAGGAAGTCAGTTCCGTTTTCCCTTCCATCCTTCACATTTTCATTACTTAAATAGGGACTTATATCTTCAGGCTTACTTAAATCTAGCTTCTCACCTGCTCACATAAGTAATATCAAATCTACAAAGATTAATCCTGAGAGATTAATTGAGTATCAAATGACATCTCAGAGTATTAAATAATCTCATAAGAATGACATACTTATTCATCCTAATATATTTAGTCTGACTTACATTACATTTCAGTGATGAGGACTCAGTCCTTCCTGGATATACAAATTATATTCCATAAACTTCCCTATTTTAGGCTCCATTCTCTAACAGCCTCAAGTAATGTCTTACAGTAAAGGGAATTATATTTTCTTCTTTAGTCTCCTGGATACCACCTGGGACTTTTAAAGGCTAAAATCAACCAAAAGATGATCAGAAAAAAATATGAGTGCTCATTAAAGTGTCTGGAAAAAAAATAAATAAACAAAAGTCAACAACTTTCTAAGAAAGGATTAACAATCAGAAAATATCATGGAAGAAAATAATTTCATTCACAGCAACAATCAAAAAATTAAAATATCTAGAAAAATCTTTTTAAATGACCAGGGCCTATACGAGAAAACATAAAATGATACCGAGAGACCTAAGGGAATGCCTGAATCCGTGAGAAAAAAAAACTTTTAATAAGAAAATCTAGTATTACAAAAGTGCCAATTTTCCCTTAATTAATATAAAAATATATAACTCTAGCTGAAAATCTTAGCATTTCTTTTGTTAGTCCGACCTAATGATTTTTAAGTTCATCAAGTAAATAAGCAAAAACAGACAAAATCTGAAAGAGATGAAAAATGAAGGGATGCTTATAAAAAAAAGTATAAAGCCACAGAAATAAAAATTCAATAATAATTATTCAAAAATAGACAGATCAATAGAACAAAAGAGATCCCAGAAGTATATTCAAATATATAAGGGAATTTAATATCAGAAAGCAAGTCATTTTAAATCAGAGTAAAAGATTAGATATTCATGAAGTCTGACAACTGGCTAGCAATTGGGGTAAAAATAAATCTGAATTATCTTTCTCCTTACTCAAAAATAAATCCCAGATGGATCAAAGATGATCATGTAAAAAAATTAAACCCTAAGACTACTATGAGGAAATATAGGTATTTCTGCAATCCGGCCAAAGGTCACTGTTAACCATGATACAGAAGCTTGAAACTATCAAATGATGCATCGATAAATTTTTGACAAAAATTGTATTAAATAAATAAATGACATTTAGTTTAATTTTTAAAAAATCACTACATACAGAATTAAGTCAAATGACAAACTTGCAGTCCAAATAACAATATCTCAACATTCACAGATCTCTTACAAGTCAGTAAGAAAAAGACAACCATCTCAACAAAAATAGTGAAGCAATTAAACAAAAAAGAAATAAGAATATCCAATAAGCACTTGGAAATATGTACAACTTCATTAATAATTAAAGATATACAAATTTTAAAATAAGGACAAGTGCTCTATCATTTTGCTGACAGGAGTTTCAACTGAGATAACAGTTTTGGAGGGCAGTTTGGTAATTAATATACATTAACATTTGCCTTTTGGCTCAGTCAGGTTTCTAGGAATTTGTCCTGGGAATATAATTGTACAGGTGCAAAATGATTAACGTGCAAGGAAGGATGTTAACTAAACATATAATAGAGGAGAAAAGAGATGCAAGCTAAATATCTATCAGCAGATTAAAGTATAGTGTGTGTGTGTGTATATATATCATGTAACGATTAAAAATTAGGATGTATATATCTATTTACTGATATGAAAACAACCCAACCAAAAGTAGATAGAAAACAATGACTAGCCCTAAAGGACAAGAAACAGAGTATCATATATTCTATTAATCTGTTTATGTAAAACTAGGTGTTTGTATGGGTGTGTGTGCATGTATATATACTGAGATGTCTCGGAAAATATCCACCAAAATATTAATAGCAATTTTATCTGAGTTGTAGAGATTTGATTAGTTTAAACTTTTTTCTCTTTGCTTTTTTATGCATATTTTTTTAACTATATAATTTTTAAAAAGCCATTTTAATTCTAAGAACAAAATGAAAGGTTTAAGAGAATTCTTAAGTCCTAAGTCACATAAGTGATTTTGGCAACACAGATGATTTGGTGCATAAAATCTGTAAGAAGCTGATAATTAAATCTTAGATAGTTTTATTCGATTAGCTTTTCAAAAGTGTTTTATTACATTCACAAGTTCACACAAAGAAAACAGAACTCACTGGCATTTAAAATCCCATAATTACTATATAAAGTAATATTGGTATTCAGGGAAGTGTTTGTCCAAATTACAAATTCATTCTCCCCAATCTTGGATAGTATAAACCTGACCTTTCGGGGCGGGGTGGGGGGAAGCAACCTAGATTGATTCTAAATATTCCCTAATATGCATGGTTAACATTTGTCACACTAGCATTTTATGCTCACTGTTAATTAGAAAGTGCTGTGCTTATAAAGCCTTCAGAATTTTACTTTAAAATGCATACAAATGTGAAAGTACAGTAAATCTCAGAGACAAAGGCACCAAAGTATTATATAATTGAAAAATGTATGCAGCTCACATTAGGGGTTCCATTATAGTGGGGGTTTAGAGAAAAAGAGGATTAGGGAGTTAAAATACACATGGAGAGGGACTGGAAAGCAGATTAACTCGCTGCCTGTCTTCTATCCTAACTGTATAGAAATTATAGATAATGGTTCTTTAATTAAATGGCTTCTCCTGAGTTTTGTTGCTATAGAATAATACTTTATAGGGTAAAGGAAACTGGGTAGAATTACTCTGTAATACAGTGTTTTGGGGAATGTTAGGCTTAAAAAAGGTTTGCACACTTAGAATCTCTCTTCCATGAGACCTCCTCCCTTACAGCAGGTGAAATTCACTGCAAGCTCCAGCCTACATCAGTGGTTCCCGAAATTATCAGATTATCAGACTCACCAAGAATCTTCAGAAACATACAGACTCTGGGGCCACCATCCACAGATTCTCTTTCGAGGTCTGGAGACTCAGGTTCTGTATTTAGGACTGATGATTCTGGTTCTTTACCCCATGCACTTTTAGGGTAACTTTCCTTCATTCAATTACAAAGACTTTACACTTATTGTATGAAGGACTTTACTTTTACTTTTCATATTTCATCTTAATGGTGTGCTTCCAGTTTGGCCTAACAAAATTGTCACAAATCATATTTCCAATATCTCAGTTATGAGTTCTATCTTTCAGAACTGTGCTAAATGCAAATGAGGTAAGCATGGTTTTTGTCTTCATCAAGTTGTAGATTTGTTTAAATGTGTAATACACAGTAGGGTTTCATAAACCTTTCTGACAATAAGAAATAAGAAGATTTTTACAACAAGAAATACATTTCCCACAGTTGCAATATACATATTTATGTATACAAATAAGAAATTGATATACATATGGGTGTACATCTATGAAGGTATATAGATACAGATGCATATATTTATACGTATGAAACTGAAACAAAGTTTCATATGTATAAATATATACCATACTTACCATGACAACTTGCAATTCACTCTCTTCTACTGCCTGCTATTCTACTTCAGATTTTATAAATGCTGGTCTTAATGCACTAATTTCATTTCATGACCCAATAATGGAGCATGACCCAAAGTTTGAAAATTACTGCACTTCAATAAACACATGGAAAGGTATTAAACATCACGAGTCATGAGGGAAATGCAAATTAAAAACACACTGAGATAATACCAACATACATCAGACTGGTTAAAATTTTAAATAATGATGATGGTGACAATAATAGTAAGAATAATAAATTATAATGCCAAGTGTTTTGTGAAGATACATAGCAACTGTCATTGTCATGCACTGCTGGTGGGAGTGTAACCTGATGTAACTTTGGGAAACCATTTCTTAACACCTACTAAAGCTGAAAAAAAAAAACCAATACATATATATTTTTTTCTGTGACCCAGCAATTCTTCTACGTATACAACGAACATTCATCAGAATACATGTATAAGAATGTTCAAAGCAGTGCTAATGGTAATAACCCCAAATAAAACCAACCCATTCTACAAGAATAAAATAAGTACAATTCTGCAACGGTTGAATGGGTACATAAATTGTGGTACGTTTACACAGCAAATTCTAGAAAATAACAAGAATGAACCAACTACTGCATCAACATGGATGACTCTCACAAACATAACACTGAGCTAAAGAAGCCAAAGCCTAAAGAGAACACAACGTCCCCAAACAGGCAAAACTAACCTATGGTGATAGAAGCCAGAAGAGTCGTTGCCTTGAGGGGAGGGGGCATGTTCTGGAAATGTTCTATTTCTTTATCTGGGTGTGTACATAGGTATGTTCACTTTGTAGAAGTTAAGTGAGCTGTGCAGTTAGGACTTATGTAGTGTTCAGAATATATATAAATAAAGTTAATTTTTAAAATAAAAAACACCATGGACTTAACATATGCCATTGAACCGGATGTTGACCTGTTCTCTAAAACTTTTTATTTTTATTGGAGTATAGCTGATTTACAATGTTGTGTTAGTTTCAGTTGCACAGTAAAGTGAATCAGTTATGCATATACATATATCCACTCTTTTTTAGATTATTTTTCCATATAGGTCATTACAGAGTATTGAGTAGAGTTCCCCGTGCTATACAGTAGGTCCTTATAAGTTATCTATTTCATCACCCGGATACCAAAAACAGACAAAGATACCACAAAAAAAGAAAATTACAGGTCAATATCACTGATGAACACTGAAGCAAAAATCCTCAACAAAGTGCTAGCAAACGGAACCCAACAACACATTAAAAGGATCATACAGCATGATCAAGTGGCATAAAACTATTTTCAAAATGGGGTTCCACTATACTTTTAAACCATTTTCATCAGTGTGTCCAAGCTGTAATTATAGTTAAAACCAGTAAACAATCTAAAATCCCTATTCTGACCTCAGTATTGAGGAAGAGAAGTGGGCAGAGGAGCGGGGACAAAAAAGTAACAAAATTCAACAAAATTTGTAAAGTAGAACAAAAGCTTCCTCTTTGAAAAAGTAAATTATGAAACAAGAAATGAGCTTTTCCCTTTAGGGAGAGAATCAGAATTAATTAAAATAAAGCAAATCGCTTTTAAAATATTCATATATTGTTGCTACCTAATTAATGACCACAATTTAGTGGCTTGACACCAATCCTGTAGGTGTCCTCACAGTTCTGTAGGTCAAAAGTCTGGACACAGCACAACTGAGTTCTCTACTCAGGGTCTCACCAGGCTGAAATCAAGGTGTTGGCCAGGGCTGAGGTGTCACATGAGGTTCAGAGTACTCTTCCAAGCACATGTGTTTGTTGGCAGAATTCATTTTCCTGTAGCTACAGAACTCACAGAGGTTACCGCCTTCAAGCATCGGCTGCAGTTCTCAACCTCTCTGATCTTTAAACCCTCTTTGAAAAGCACTCACCTGATTAGATCAGGCCCATTGACATTCAAGGGGAAGGAAGTATACAGAGCATGCACACTCGGGAAGGGGAGTCTCGGGGCCATCTTAGAACTCTGTCTACCACAGACACTTGGTCATAAGAGAAGCTAAGGAGACAGAAAATATCGCACCAAGGGAGCTCAGCAAAGACCTATTTGCTACCTACTCAAGTTGAGACAAGCCTTCCAGTGAGACTAATGTTGTCTACACTCTATCATAAAGCAATGGTTTTTCTGCTGAATTTTTCTGTCATTTAATGCAAAAACATAAGGGTCCTTTTACTGTCCACTTGGTTTTTAGTCACCTGTTACGTAAAACTCTTTATGTCTATTAAAAACTACCAAAGCAGTGTTTTTAGGTAATTACAGAAAGTCATGAAAATGAACAATATAGGAGATCACTAGTGACCCCTACATTATGCCTGGTGTTAATCACTGCAGTTGTATCTGAACTTACAACAGACCCTGAATTTTCCCACCACAGAATTTTTCCACTCAGAGAAACAGAGAAATGGCAAGGCAAAGAGTGAGCCCCAAACTTACCAACAACAATAAAACAAAGGAATGGGGCTTCCCTGGTGGCGCAGTGGTTGAGAGTCCGCCTGCCGATGCAGGGGACACGGGTTCGTGACCCGGTCCGGGAAGATCCCACATGCCGCGGAGCGGCTGGGCCTGTGAGCCATGGCCGCTGGGCCTGTGCATCCGGAGCCTGTGCTCCGCAGCGGGAGAGGCCACAACAGTGAGAGGCCCACGTACCGCAAAAAAAAACCACAAAAAACCCCACAAAGGAATGGCATAAAAGCTTAGCTAAAAAGTTCAAAGATTACAGGAAGGGAAAAAAAAATATATATATATTTTTTTCTGTTGTATGATTGTACTAAGGGGCTTCTAATCCCACCTCACCCCCAGGAGCAGTACTGAAGAAAGAGGGTAAGTGAATAAAATCCTTAAAATTCGGACTAGTACCCTCTTGTTTGGAGAGAAGCAAACTGAGGTGTTAAGAAGCCAGCCTGAAAAAAAGTAATGAAAAACCATCGTGAACAGAAGCCCCAACATACCATTTCAGCAAAGGTAAGAAGGGCCACCAGAATTTGCTCTCTTTTAGGACCCTGGGCTGAACCGGGATACACCAAGGTCCACAAGGGGTAACCCTCAGCTCAGTGGAAAGTACTCCGGTACAGGACATTGAATGAGAATTCAGAAAAAAGAACAGCCCTCCATTAAAGGCTACACTCAGCTGCAGTGAAGTCTACTCCCTTCCCTTCCTCCAGCCCTGCACCTTCAGGCTATGGAGAAGTAGATACAATAAACGGTAGTCTAAAGAACACAATGAACCGATATCAAGTAGGGCTGAATATCAAGAAGAAGTCAACCACACTACGTCAGAACAAACATTAAGCTTTATATAACCCATGAATGAGCAAGATGGGGAAAAATGATATAGTAACTATACCAACATGCTACAAAAATAACCCTGGTGGAAGAAGCAACTGAATATGCATAAGGCTGTTGAAAAACAAAGTTCAAAAAGAAAACACAACCCTCAGAAGAGAAGCAGTTTTCCTACAAATACTTTTTTTCACTGTGAAGGAGCTTAACAAGTATATGTTATCACTACAGTAGAGACTCAAAGATGAGATGTTAAAACAACAGAACAAGACACAAAAAGGGACTGTAGGGACTTCCCTGGTGGCGCAGTGGTTAAAAATCCACCTGCTAATGCGGGAGTCACAGGTTTGAGCCCTGGTCCTGGTCTGGGAAGATCCCACAGGCCGTGGAGCAACTAAGCCTGTGAGCCACAATTACTGAAGCCCACGCGCCTAGAGCCTGTGCTCTGCAGCAAGAGAAGCCATCACAGTGAGAGGCCCGCACACCACAGCGAAGAGTAGCCTCCGCTCTCTGCAACTAGGGAAAACCCGCTTGCGGTGACAAAGAGCCAACACAGCCAAACATAAATAAATAAAATAAATTAAAGAAAAAAAAAGGGGACTGTAGAGTTAAGGAAATAAACTGAGGCCAAAACACCACCAGTGCAGATTTAATAGATAAATCAGAAGCAGCTTGGAATAGAACAGACACACCTGAAGAGCAAATCAATGGCATGAAGTAAAGCCTTGAGGTAATAACAATAAATAAAACACAGAGGGAAAAATGCATTCAAGCAATTAAAAAGAAGATAACAGTCATACAAAGAGAATGCAACGTAAACATCACTGGTGTTCCCAAAGAAACGAAAGAACCCAACAAACATAAACAACAAAATTGAAAACAGAGGTGCAGAGGTAAACAGAGGTACAATACATAAAAAGGATATTTTCCTTAATGAAAGAGCTGAATGTTATGATCCAAGGGACACATAACATAGTGGGGGAAAAAATAACAGAATTATTATCAACGAGATCTATCCAGGTAAAGTCACTGAACTTCAGAACGTGGAAAGACGTACGCAGACATCTGAAATGAAAAAAGAAATCGAGGAATGTGAAAGGGTGGGAAAAAATCAAGCTGGTTCTCAACAGCATCAATCCGTAACGGGACAAACTTTAGAAAAGCCTAGAAAGCTGTGAGTGTACAATAACATTATACCTGCTATTTAAGGTTATGAAATCAACAAGGAGACTTTCTCAAACATGAAAGAATTTGGGGGGGATATAGTGCCCTTTATGGGTTTATCACTTTTGGGGGTGGGGGGAAACCAAAATTCATCCAACCAAAAGATGAATCAAATTGAAGAATTTAGAACCATGATTCTAAACCAAGGTTATCACTGAACCTGTTTAAATGTAGAAACTAACACCTGTGGGAATGATATTAGAAAAACAGAATGTAAATTTCACAAAGTAAAAACAATATAAACCACAAGAATCAGGAGCTGAGGGAAACAGCGTAGGATACAGCATTAGAATTCTAACCATGTCAACTTTCACAGTGGGGAACAATTGATACTGTCTAAAATTTTAATATATAGTTTATGTAAATCCAGTTTCTCACCGGTTTTCATATTTTCCCCATGACCTTCATATAATCTTTTAGGAACTACTAGCTCTAAAATTAATAGCTCTTACTTGAAGTTCTTCCTTCTTTTTCATTTTTCTTCTTTTAAATTCAAGTAAACTCAGTTTCAATATTTCATGAAAATAACATGTATAGTGTGATCTCATTCTTATAAGTTTTTATCTATCAACTTTCTATCTACCTGCCTGTAGAGTCAGCCAACCAGACCGCCAGCCATCCTTCTAAGTGGACGTAAGCACAAAGAGACAACTACAATGACGCTCGCCAAATGTTATCATGGTTTTTTTGCTCTGCACAGGGAGTTTAGATGATTTGTGGTTTTATTTGTATTTTTTACAATTGCTTGAAATTTTTATAATGAGCACATTTAATTTTCACAAAAATTATTTCTCTAAAATATAGCAAGACCTTTTTAGAAATAATGATTTCAACCAGTCATTTAACTCACCTGCCAGTTGGTTCCTTACAAATCTCTCCATGAACTCGGCAAGTTTGGAATTAACTGTTAATTTAACCGTATTCAATCCCTCAGAAAAGTTTGCAAATTATCTGTGCTCTCTGAATTCTCACTAACTTCTTGGATTGCAAAGTAAATTGGGAGAGAAAGCCACTTCTAAGCATCCTAACAATACAATCTCCTAATGAGATGCGGTGGACTAAAGATGCCTATGTATTCTTTGTCCCCTCTCTCTTTGAGAGGTAAACTCTTCCCCTCTCCTTTATTCTAAACTCACCTTGTGACTTATGTTTACCAACAGAGAGTGGGGCAAGTGATACTGTGTAACTTCTGAGGCTGAGCCTTAAGAGATCTGCAGCTTCCACCTTCACTGCTTGGAAAACTCCCCCTTAGGAGTCCACCATGCTGTGAGGAAGCCCAAGCTAACCCTGTTAAGAAAGATAGTGCCACGTGGGGGAGCACTGGGGAGTCAGACATATAAATGAAGCCTTCTTGGACCTTTCAGTCCAGCCTAGATACCAGCTGAGTGCAGCCAAGTGAGTAATCCCACAGGATGCCTTTTGGAGTCAACAAACCACCCACATGAACTCTGCCCAAGTTCCTGACCCAGGAAATTAGTAGCAATAATAAATAAAGTTACAGTGTGGTTTATGAGGCAACAGTAGATAATTGAGACAGCGGTAACAATGCCTTAGTCTCCTAACTAGCACGTGACCTTAGAAATTGGATTCGCTGGCAAGTCCTTCACCACACCACTAGGAATGAGTCTGTCCAACCCTACTGTTTTAACTTGACGCCTGCATCCTCTAAAAAGTGAGCCACAAACACTAGTGTTTGAAGCAACTCTAAAATCCATTCCATGCCTACACTGGGACTTTGACTCCATCTTGACTGATTAATTTATTCATTCAAAGACTATTATCTGCAGGACACCAGGTACTGCTTTAAGGACTGGGGAGATACAGTAGTGAATGAAACAGACAAAAATCTATGAAGCTGACAAACTGGTGTGGGGCGGAGAGAAAACTCATAAATAAGTAAAAGCATATAGTAGGGCCAGATAATTATGAGTGCAATGGAGGAAAATAAGGCAGGGGAGGGGACTAGGGAGTTCAGGGTGGAGTTGGGGGCAAGCTGCAACACCGATTTGCATTGTGATCACAACCTCGAAGCCCTTTCGCCTCTACCTGCCAGGCTAGGTGTCTGGACCTCAGCGTTTCCTTGAAATTTGAGATTGGCATGTCCCTTTGAGTTGAAGATCCTCATTATCTCAAGCAGGAGTTTCCTACACAAGTTTTATTCAACAGAATCTAAACCTTCCCCGTGCAAGGACGTATTTAAAGAACACTGACTGTGGGCCTGTGCTTTCTTCCCTCCTCTAAGGCCCAGCTTCTATATTATTTCTCTTCCTCTCTCTCTAACTTTCCAAGTCTACAGGTTTATTCTGTTCCACCTACAGGTATAAATGTATGGGTGGGTGCATGTGTTTCTACTGTGTGTCTATATTATATTCCATTCAATCCTCCATAGTTCTCATTCCTTTTCACCCCAGTTTTATGGAACACCTTATCTATCTCAGCTGCTTTTATTTCCTACCCACCCACTTCCTTCTGATTCTCCCAATAATCTGGTTTCCACCCCCATCACTCAAAAGCATTTTACTATAAAAGGTTACCTCCCTTTTAGTCAATTCTAATTGTTTTTTTCTCATTTCTAACTTTTGTTGTTGTTGTTGTTGTTGTTTTGTGTGGTACGCAGGCCTCTCACTGCTGTGGCCTCTCCCGCTGCAGAGCACAGGCTCCGGACGCACAGGCTCCGGACGCGCAGGCTCAGCGGCCATGGCTCATGGGCCCAGCCGCTCCGCAGCATGTAGGATCCTCCCAGACCGGGGCACGAACCCATGTCCCCTGCATCGGCAGGCGGACTTTCAACCACTGCGCCACCAGGGAAGCCCTCTCATTTCTGATAAGGCTTGACTTCTGTCCTCCCTGAAGTGGGATTGCAGACTGCCCAGTCTTTCTCAAAATGCTCTCCACCCTTAACTTCTGTGGCACTGCCTTGCCCCCTTCCTTATCTTAGGCTGCATGGAGAGGTACCATCTCTGGAGTGGCTAGATGATAGTTAACCTCAAGAGACAATGAAAACAATCTAAACCTTGCACTGGGCAGATCTGGTTTGAATTCTAGCTCTGTCCCTTTAACTAGCTAAAGTATTCTGAAAAAGATCCTCAACGTTCCTGAGCTTTCTCTGCCTCACACATAAAGCAACAGGAAAAGAATATCTATCTTGTGATTCACTATGATGATTACATGCCAACATGTATGTAACTAAAGCTTTTGCCCCACTCTCTACCTAACAGCCACTCAAAATATATAGCTGACTTCCTTTCCTCCGAACCCCCTTTTAAAGAAAGGAATGGGTAAATAAAACTGTAACCTGAGTCGATCCAATAAGAGAGTAAGAGGGCTGTAATACAAAGCATCTGAGAAAGGAAGTAAGACTAGAGGGGAGTTATCTCTACATACAACAGAGTATAGCAGCACACAGTAGGTGTTTGTAGAATTCACTGGTGCGATTGCTGGCTGGATCTGAATTGGTGAAGTGGCAGTACGAAAGGTGAAAAGAAGACAGAAGCAAGAGATAATGTTGAAACAGAGTAAACAGAACTTGAAAATGGTTTAGTAAGGATGAGGGATAGGGATAAAGATAAAGGAAGAATTGAAGAAGCTCATGTGTTTTCAAGCCAGGATGACAGGGAAGATGGTGGGCCAGTATCTGAAGTAAGCAGTTCTCAATCCACTGTAATCCACCTTTCACCCAAGAGGCCTCTGAGACGGATCTCGCTGGGATGACTGATGCCCTCTCTAGATCCCGAGGACATTTCTCCATCCTCATCATACCCGATAGCTCTGCAGCTCTCAGTATACCCTCACTGCCTCCTTCTTGAAACTCTTTCCTTGGTCCAATATTGCCACACTCTCCCAGTTTTCCCACCCCTCTGCCCACTCTTGCTCAGTCTTCTTTGCTGCCTTGTCCTCCACTAGCGGGCCTTGATGTTTCGGAATTCCTCAAGGCTGCGTCCCAACCCCACTTTTCTTCTATTTCTAATTTCCTAGCTGTCCTCCACAATTACCAGTGCTTCAAAAACCTCTATTGGCTGGTGATCCCAAAATTTGAATCCCTAGCCCAGACCTCCCCTTGGAGCCCCGGACTGACAAATCCAACTGCCTCCTTCACGTCTCTACTTTGCTATCTCTGAAATATTTTATTCACTCCTTTGTTCAACAGACTTCTATTAAACACCTTGTATGGGTCTGGCCCCATCTCGACATGTGCAAACGTATCATCATCTCCACCAACTGAGCCTTCTTCTATTCCCCTGATTCGTGAATCCATCTAAGGGTGTGGTCCAGAAACCTGGGAGTCACCCTTGACTCCTCCTCTTTCATCATTCCCCTCCCCATTATCGCCACAGCCCTGCCTGTTTTACCTCCTCAGTGCCTCTAAAACCCACCCGCTTCTGTCTGTCTCCACTGCTACCACTCTAGAATCACTCTCTCTCCAGGGATCACCACAACAGCCTCTGAATCGGCCCTCCATATCTCTTCTCCTCCTTCCTAATCCATTCGCTTCATGCATCCAGGGTGATATTTTCTTTATAAATTTTTTAATGTTAACTTATTTCATTGGATAAGTAACATCTTCACATACTTCAAAATTTTACGTATAATTAGGTGTATATTGAGAAGTCTTACTTCAAATCCTATTTCCGTCCTCGTATATGTATCACTTTTATTAGAATCCTGCGCACTCCTCCAGCTTTTCTTTGTACAAAGGCAAGCAAATAGAAATACGTGTTCACGTCCACTTTCTTACACGTGAGACAGCACACTGGACGCACTATTTTGCATTCTTCACCTAACAATATATCCTGGAGATACTTTCACACTAGTGCATTGAGAGCTCCCTCATGCTTTTTCAGAGCTGCATAGCATTCCATTGCAGGGCTTAGTCATCGTTTATCCAGTAATCCAGAAATAATAGGATAAATAAATTCAACTGGTATCAACAACATTTTTACCTACGCCACCCACCAATCAAGGACATCCACACTTCAGATGCGAACACCCAGACATATAAAGGATGAAACGATTCCAATATCTTGGTGATACGAACCCTAAAACTTAGGGGCCACCTGTCCTTCAGTTGGCCTTTGAAGAAAAGGAAGGATGTGGTTGGCAAAGGCTGGTGTTCAGCCACTCAAGGTCCCACTGACACACAGCGCAGAATTGATGTTTCTTCCCATTAGCCAAGAACACTCCCATTATCTGGAGCCCAGGGCCCAGTTCACAAAAATCCTGCAACGGCTGAAGGTGTGTGTCCCTGAGCCATCCTTGCAGAAAAGACAAGAAGGCAAGTTTCCTTAATGTACCCCAAGTTGCTGCACCATTTGAATCTGAACATCATTTTACTCCTGCGTTAAGAATATCATGCATAGCAGTCTAAATTCATCGATATTCAAGTTATTAAAAAGCACAGAAAAATATGGCATATATAGCTTTGGGAAAGACACATGTCTCTCTATTTAATATTTTGAAAACACCATTTCCCCTTAAATGAATTGTATGGAAAGTTACAAATGAAATTTACTCTATACTCTTTTCTATTCATTATTGTTGATAATTAATTTGCCCATTTCCATGAATCTTCCCCCAAAGCAATCAACTAGCAAGTATATTTCATCTTCAAAAGCATATATGTATGCATATGAATACATAATTCCAACGTATTTTCTTTCTGAACTCAATTGCTTATCTGACCTAGGCCCATCACAAATGTTCACATATTTCCACTGAAATAGAGTAGAATATAGATCAGCCTGTACTTACCAAAATGCATTTTCTCATTTAAAGTTTTAAACATACTCAGCTTTATACCTCGTGACTAACTATAACCAAATACATACTTTAAATAATTATGAGAACAATGAACAAAAGATGTTTTGCAATTAGAAAATCAATGATATAATATATTCCAACCTACAAAAGGAATTTTAAAAATTAGGTTCTAAAAACATCAGAACCAGTTGGCAAAACACCAAATGCCAAGAGTCAGTGCTTTGAACAAAATGAGTAAAATTGAAAATCCCTTTTGTGGACCGTGAGATGAGAAAGAAATTAAAAGAGGAAAGAAACGAAAAGAGGAAGAAAATATCACATAGAAAGACCAATAATTTTCAAAGTAAATTAAAACATACAAGAAAGAATTAAGAAAAACCTCTTGGGAAGAGCCATAAATCAGTATATCTTTAAAAATAATATTTGGGAAGGCATCTCAATTGAAAACTGATGACAGAATTACCATCAAATAATTCAATAACCTCCTAAGTTCAGAGGATATTAAGACAAATTCTTAAAAACAAAACCTCCACATCATAGCAGCACAATTTTATTCTTATCTACATAATACTTTAAAACAGCAAATAGGCATCAGGTATTTGGTTACTTATTCTTGTCTTTCATTTTAATCCTTTATTCTTGCATTTTAAAAAATTATTTCCCCACAAAATGGCATTACTTATCAGTTTGAAATAATATTCAGTATTAGTAGTCTATATGAGCCATTGCAGAGTCTAATAGCTTAGCTGTCTTCCTCTCCTAGGATACACGACGTACATCAGTAAGAGAGAGACGTTCCCCTCCTCTTCCTTCCTCCTTTGGCACACTGATCACTAAAAACCCACTACAACTTTAATTTAAAGGTTATCTGGCATATGAAAGGGACATTTATCCCCCAAGGAGAGAGGGGAACTACTTAAAAGGAATAAGACTTTTATTAATATTTTTCAATCAAATGTTGCAATCTCTTTATCCTTTTTCCTTTTGTAATTTTCATGTTGGCCTATGTAAGTGCTTTGTCCAGGTAATACTCACCCTTTCTAGTAAAGTCATCAGATGGGACGAGTTTATTGAAAAAGAAACAGAATTAAAAATTCAATGACCAAAAAAACAAAAAAAAACCCCTACAACTTTAGTGCAGAGGTTATTTCTATTCTCTTCTTTCCCTTAGTCCTGTTTCACGACATGCGTCTTTACACTAAAGTAAAAACCTTCCAGAATTAAAAATCATAGCTGATAAACTTACTTTCTACATGTATGGGGAAAAAATTGTGTTTTTATACATTTGTCTACCCATAAACCCACCCTCCATTGTGTAAGTTTAATGAAATATGGCTTATTTTTTCCTTTTATCCCAGAATGATTATGCTAAAAGAACAAGAAGAGCAAAAATAATTCTGCCTCATGTTTTCATAGCATTTGAATAACACCGGCTGATATCTACTGAGCATACAGCATGCCAGGCTCTGTGATAAATGCTTATACACAGCATTGGATTCAGTCCCTACAACCCTAAATGGTAGGTATTATCCCCATTTTACAAATGGGGAATTTGAGGCTCAGAGAGGTTAACTTACTCTCCCAATGTCACATAGTTAATAAAGCTCAAAACTGGGTTTCAAACATGGGTTTTTCTCCAGAGCCTCCCCTTGATCAATACACACTTCTCTACTGAATCAGTTACAAAACGCATCCATATACCTGGTCTAGTATAATCCCTGTTTCCCATTTATACTGGAGAATCATTGAATATCTAGCTGGGAAGAGCTTAGAAGCCCTGACTCTAACTCAATATGGAAATTCCCACTTAGAGCATGACTAGCTTTTAGTTAAATTCATACACTGACAGAGAAGTCACAGCTGCTTGAAGCAAACAGCTACACTGTTGGATGGTCACAAATGTTTAAAAAGTTCTACGCTAAGTCCAGGACAACTGTACCTTTTGATGGATTCCCTTCCATGGGTGTTATTCTTTTAGAGCAACTGAGACTAATTCTTCATCTTTTCCATATGACAACTATTCAAATGACTGCAGCCATCTGTGATCTTTTCACATCTTTTGTTCAGTTAGGTCCTTTCCATTGGAAATGACAAAACTCCACGCTCAGACAAGATTAAGCAAGAAGGCAAGTGTAAGCAGATAAAAAAAGTTCACAGATAAAAAAAGTTCACAGATAAAAAAAGTTCTGGTTACACTTCAGGCACGTCTCAATCCAGGGGCCCAAAATGATGTCACCAGAATCTGGGTTCTCTCCAATTCTCATCTCTATTCCCATCAACGTGGCTTAATTCTCAAGCTCAGCGAATGGCAATATGGTGTCCAGTAGCTCCAGAATTATATTTTGCAAGGTTCAATCTGATTCAAAAGTGTATGCTTTCCCCCGGCACAGCCAGAAAATGTCTTACTGTGTTTTGTTGGCTCTGATCAGTTCACACATCCATCCCTGAACAAATGCAGGCCAGGACCCAACACCCCAGACTGGGGCATCCACTTCACCAAAACACATGGAGTAAGAATAGGGGTAGGGATAGTTTCCCAGACAAAAATAGTAGTTCTATTGAAAACAAATCATCCTTCTTTTCAGTAGACTTTGTCAGTGATCTTACAGCATGACTACAGACTTGAACTCACGACTCCAAATGTGCCTGAACCAGCATAGATGATGTGAAAAGCAGAATCATTTTTTCACATTTGTGTGTTAGATTTATGATTCAAGCTTATATAATTATATTGGTAATTCAAGGTGTTTCTTCTTTGTTGGAGTTGTTCTTCTCTCAAGTACTGAGCGCTCATTTTGTGCTAACTGTGTCCCTACTGTAGCCTATTCCTTAGGGAGATTCTACAAGCGTATTTCTCATTATGACTTCTGCACTTTTGTCTGACAGGTTTATAATTTGGAGGCTGCTTCACTTGAATTTTGTTATAACAGAGGATCAGTTAGATATATTTGGCTAGGAAAAAAATTTTTTTTCAGAAAAACCAGCTCAAAATGGCCTAAACACTGAGAATGATTTATTATCTCCCCAAACATGAAGTCACAAAGTTGGCTGGCTCTGAGGTACTTAATTTGCCAGCCCAAGAACATCATGCAGGACTGGGTTTCCTTCCATCTTTTCGCTCTGACATCCTCAGTGCTGGGACCGGCAGCTCCATGGACAGGATATGGCAACCGCCATTCCAAGCATCACACACAAACCAAACCCAGTGGGACTCTGATATACCGTTTCTTCATGAGCATCTCTTTTTAAGCAATAAAACCCTCCCAGATGGCCTTCTCCACAGCCTTCTGCTCAAAGTTCTCCAGCTGTGAATGACATCACATATTTATCCCTAAACCAATCACAGATAGAAACACGAGACAACCATGAGTGGTTGAGTGAAACATGACCACGTGTAGAAGAGGGGGCACCTGAACAAAATAAGGTTCTTTTTTTTTTTTTTTTTTACGGTACGTGGGCCTCCCACCGCCACGGCCCCTCCCGTCGCGGAGCACAGGCTCCAGACGCGCAGGCCCAGCGGCCATGGCCCACGGGCCCAGCCGCTCCGCAGCACGCGGGATCACCCCGGACCGGGGCACGAACCCGCGCCCCCCGCATTGGCAGGCGGACCCCCAACCACTGCGCCACCAGGGAAGCCCCAAAATAAGGTTCTTTTAACAAGGAAGAAGAGGGGACATACTTGGGGAGGTAGCAGAAAAGAGTTAAAATCAATCATACTCTCATCACCCCAGAAACAGATCTGATTAACACTGTGGTGTATTTCCTTCCAAACTTTTTTTCCGTCTTTTTTGGTTGCCTCTCTTAAAGTGTTTTCATTCATTCATTTGCCTGACAAATATTTATTGAGAACCTACCTGCTTCCCACTACTGTTCTAGGCAATGGAGATACGGTGGTGATAAAGGCAAGGAAACAATCGGATATGGTTTTTCCAGGCAGTGTTAGGTGCCAGGTAGATGAACTAAAAAGGGATTGAGAGCGAGGACAGTGCAGTGGGCGAGAACAGGTGGTGAGGTGAGGGCAGGCCTATCTGAGCAGAGTCCTGAGACAGGTGAGAGTGAGTCACAGGAGGATCCAGAGAAAGTGAATCCTATATGCAGAGGCCCTGAGAGCAGCACACGGCCATGTCCAAAAGCCAGCTGAGGAGCCAGAGCGGCCAGCATCATTGGGTGAGCAAGAAAGGGAGATGTGAGTGACACATCTGGCCAGGAGCCGGACCTTGTGGGGCCTGGCAGGCCCTTATGAGGCCTTCGGTTTTATTCTCAGTGAGATGAGAAGCCCTTGGAGGGCTGAGCAGGGGAGATGGGGCCTGACTTACATTTTGCAACATTCACTCGGGCTGCTCTATGCAGGAGAGACTCTGTGGACACAAAATTCTAGTAAGCAGACTTCTTTCAAGAATTTCTGACAGCTTTTTAATGTCATTTTTTCCTCATTTATAAGAACAATGCTGTCTATTCACAAGCTTTCTCCTATGTCTCTGAGAGTCTGTTTCAATTCCTTATTGTAGACAGGCACTGGCCAAGAGAAATATATAATGAGAGCCACAGATTTAAAGTTTCTAGTAAAAAAAAGAAGTAAAAAGAAATAGGTGAGCTTGAATTTAATATTTTATTTAACCCATATTTCCTAAATATAATTTCCACATATAACCAATATAAAAATTTTAATGAGATATTGTACAGTCTTTTCCTTGTAAAAAAGCCTTTGAAATCTAATGTATATTTTACACATACAGCACATCACAATTCTCACTAACCACATGTAGTTACTGCTTACCATACTGGACCTGGAAGTTTGGGACAATAGTTCTGTATTCCTTCTAATGTGTCCCTTATGCTATATCATACCTTTAATATTTGAGGACTTAACTTCATAAATATTTTAATTTTAAAAGTTCTGGCTAACTTCAATATCCAGTATCACTGAGATCTGTTGGGTGGAACTTGTCTCATTCTATTATCTCTTTAGATTAACTTTTTAGTTTCAAATACTTTAATTAAAAAACACACTCATATAGTTGTAGGCTGGCTAGCTCTAGTTGAGGATATTTACTTGAAAAAAGTAGAATACTGGCAATCTTTATATCCTGCAATTAACTGGATAAATTTTATTAACCTTCAAAAAGATGTGAAGCTGAATTATTTTTTCTTTCAAGTTCATGACCTAAATTTAATTTAGTCATGTAAGTAATTTCATAAACTTCACACCTCATAGGTTGAAAGAACTTCTCATAGGTTGAAAGAACGTAACATCGTTTTTTAATTTTAAAAGCAGCATTTAAGCAGAGTAAAATGAAATTATCAGGTATAAAAATGCTGATTAACCAGAATACTTAGGGAATAAGATGGTTTTGTTAATTGAATTCTAAAGTTAATGTTTGTTCCTAATTGTGAAAAATCTTTCTAAAATATATTAGGCAGACTTCCACTTAAATAAGTATAGTCTACTTACTATAACATAATTTTATTTGATGATTCTAGAAGTTGTGCAGCTTCGGTGTTATTATTCTGACTAACAGCCATTCTTGTACAGAGATATAAAGAAAATCCAATTATCTGAGGTCTTAGTTTAGCTGAGGTCTGGCCAGAATTCCCTACAGCACGGCAAATGAGAATAACTATTATTTTATAGAGTAAGTGAGAGTGTACCAGTTAGCAATGCCATCAGGGACCTATCCTTCTAAATTCCCATTCCCTATCCTTCTAAATTCCCATTCTTAACAGACTTATTTTGTGACCTTAAGATAGCTCCTACAAAGAGAGGCATAACTTCCACATTCCAGGCAAAAAGACAGGAGAAAGGCCAAACGGCAAAAGATTAAGCCAACCAAGACTGTCCAGTTGTAAGCCTTTCTCCAGGAGCTGCCCCCAAGAACTTCCATCCCAGTCTCCTTGGCCAGGACTGTGTAAAATGACCGCTCTAGTCCCAAGAGAGGCCGGGAGGCTAGTAGTTCAAGTGGAAGCATTGCCATCCAAACCAACCAGTGTCTTGTTAATAAAGAAAACTGGTAGAATGTATTGGAAAAGACAACTGGCAGTTGCACACAAGGAATTCCTACTGTGGGAAACAGGGAGTTGGCTCCTGGATCCCCTATGTTTTGTGGCAGCTGAACAGGAAGTGAGAAGCAAATAGGATCAGTAATGAGGGGACACAATTTGTATCGACAAGTAACAATGCCACCTCACATCCACACAGGCCTCTTCATCAATTCCTCTTCACTTGATGTTGGAAAGTCCTCCATGGACAGACACTCCCAAGTGTACAATTCCTACTTGTTCTTTCCTCCTCTGATTCCCCTGAAGTTGATTCTAACTAGCTGAACCATGGATCCCAAAGGATGTGGACAATGGCATGACTCTCTCTACGCCAGCCGTGTCAGCCAGCAGGCGAGACCACTGGACATGCTGAGGCTCCTGACTCTCCTAAAAACAGAGACTAATATTAAAACGAAAGACAAGCCTCACGGCTCCAGATGCTCAAACATGACCCCTTTAAACGAACTGGGGTCCCCCACAGAAACATACGCTAGATATTCGCCTTCTACCTCTATAATTAATCCAGGCCACTTCCCACTTGCCCGCACCCACCGCCTCTCACACACGGCTTTCCTGTTTCTTCCACCGTCCAAATATGGCTCAACTCTGAACCTGATTTTTCAGCTTTGACTGCAATATCCCTCCAGACTTCAGCACACTCTCCCTCCAGCCCCAGGCAACCTGACCTTTGCCTTGCTCCTGGGTGACCCGCAGCTGGTGTTGTCCCACCTGTCAGAGAGGAGATCAGGCACCCCTAAATTTCTACTTGGAAGTGGGAGAGCTGCCACCCCGATCCTGGCTGGGAACACTGGTGAAGCGCCCGTGGGAGGGAGAATTTCACACAGGCCACTTGATGGCGCTGTTGTCTTGCACAGCCCCCAAGCGTGGTCCCTGGGGAAACGTGTGTGCCCCCGAAGATTCATAAGAAGAATTCCAGGGACTTCCCTGGAGGTGCAGTGGTTAAGAATCCACCTGCCAACGCAGGGGACACGGGTTCGACCCCTGGTCCGGGAAGTTCCTGTGGCGCAACTAAGCCCATGCACCGCAACTATTGAGCCTGCGCTCTAGAGCCCACGAGCCACAACTACTAAACCCTGCATGCTCTAGGGCCTGCATGCCGCAACTACTTAGCCCGCGTACTTCAACTACTGAAGATTGCGTGCCTAGAGCCTGTTCCCCGCAACAAGAGAAGCCACTGCAATGAGAAGCCCGCGCACAGCAACGAAGAACCAAGACAGCCAAAACGCTAAATAATAATAATAATAATAATTTAAAAACCCAGAATTCCAGCAAGCTCTCTTCCTCTTTCTTCCCCTTTGGAGCAGAGAATGCTGGAACAGAAGAGGGTTACAAATGACAGGGGAAGAGGGACTAACATCATCAGAAATGACAAAATGAAACTCTCTACGTTTCTGAGTCTGCTAAGAAGTAAAATCGGATGTGACTTTGGAAAGCAGCCAGTGTTACATCCCAGCTAGGAAATAGCAAGCGACAGCCAAGGCCCGCTGTGATCTGACCCCTGCCTTCTGCTCCAACCTCACCGCGGGCTACTCCTGCCCTACACCTGCTTTTTGTTTCTCACATACTGTGTTGGTTGAAAGAAGCTGGGTTATGTTCTGAGCAAAAGCAACTCTGAGATCACAACAGTTGTTTATTTTTCACTCATGTCACATCTTCTGTGAGTCCAGGCAACACGGTAGTCCAGCTCTCCACCTTAGTGGTGGCTAAGCGGTGCATCTCTGTGTCAAGGCATGCTTCCACCATCCCCGTGGCAGGGGAAGTGTGCTCTGGAGCCCCACACCCACAGATGAGCGCTCCCACCCAGAAGGAATGCTTGTCACTTCCACCCACATTCCACTGGCTATGGCATATTATGTAGCCTTAACTAACCACAGTGGGACAGGAAGTCAATCCGCCACGTGTCCAAAAGGAGGACGATGGAAACACTGGCGAGCAAGGCTAATCCCTGCCACACAGTCCATGTCCTCTTCCACCTCCACATTCTAGGTCCTCAGAGTGGACCTTGGTTAACTTCCGTTCCCATCACTTATTCCTCACCCTCCAGCCCGGTACCCAGGCTAAGTGAGAACTGTGCTGATATCATTATACTTGTCACAGCATGTTATTATTTGTCTTACTCACAAAATTGCATGCTTCCAAAGGGATTTTACTTGTCTTTTAAAAATTCAAGTATGGAATTCAGTACATGGTATAGAAGGGGCACATAGTAGGGGATTCATCAATGTGCAATAAAGGGTTAAGTGAATAAACACAGAGCAGCTCAGGGGGTACGAAGGAATAGTGAGAGGCACAATGCCACAGGGAAATGGAACAGACTCATGTCCAGTGTGAAGGTCAATCATCACTAAGACTGACAAAATCAAGCTCCCTACATTTGTAAATCTAAGAAGTAAAACCCAATGGAATTATGGGAAGTTATCTGATTTTTTGTTAGTTTTTTAGGTGGTGCTGTAGTTGTTTGTCCCAGCGAGAGACAGACATAGCCCAGTGCCTAGAACATTGTAGGATTCCGTATGTCTTAAGTTTCTCCCTCTCTCCTAAGAGTACCACTGGTACTCTTGAAGAAGAAAACAAGGACAATCAAAACTCCCTTACAAGGAATAAATATTTACATATATGATTGAAATTTTAAATTTTGAAACCTTTTTCAGTTTTTATATTAGAAAGTAATATGAGACCCATAGCAAAAATTTTGAATAATATGAAAAGGTATGAATTCAAAAGTGAAAGTCTCCTTGCCCATTTCCACCCTAGATTCCCAATACTACTCTCAGAAAAAATCGCTATAACGGTGTATTCTTCTAGAAAGTCTCTGCACATACTGCATTCAGACGTGTTGATATGTAATCTTTTCACATAAATGAGATCATACCCTACAAATTCTACAACCTGCTTTTTTCTCTTCACTGTATATATCGGACATGTCTCTATTATGTCTCCTTTATTTTAAAGCTGAATAGTGAGAATAAGGAATTTAAGCCAAACCAATAAGCCACAACTTTTTGGAGTTTTGCTTTTAAATATATCTTTCAAAGAGAAGAAGAGTTTAAGACATTCTCCTATGGAAACAATGAGAAAACTGAGCTCATATTCCACAGAAAATCCCGAAGACATCAGAAGAGTACTATATGGTCAATACAGACCTCTCCAAAAGTCTTTAGAATTACTGACTTCCTAAGTAATTAACTCCCTAGAATCATGCCCCATTACCTTTCCTAGATATCAAGGAATGAGATGCCTGGATCCTTCCAAAGGAAAGGCACTCTGACAACGCTATGACAGTGCCCTGGAATGGCCAAGTAGACTCAACCAGGATCCTCCAAAACAAGGCAAACCTTTGCCCCTTTCCATGTTCTTGAGGCTCCCAAGAGCTCATCTGAGGCTCGGACAATTTTCTAACACTCATCCTGGGGCCTTTTATTTCCTCTTCCCACAAATCTGCCTGGTCAGTTTTGATTGTTTTTGTTCCTTGCTCATACTTTCGATTGCATCTTTTACTTCTTTAAAAACAGTAAACATGGGTATTTGAGGTTCAGTATTTTATAATTACATCTAAAGTCTACAGACCCAACTGGGCTGTGAGTAGTGGCTGCTAGCAGTGCCTGGTTTCCGGAGGAGTTTTATGATGTGGTGATTGTGAGCCTGGGCTTCCTGGGACTTTAACTGCAGGGACTCTCTGAGGCCTATAATGAACGTGTGTTTCTCCAGGGACCATTTGCCTCCATTTCTGCCGGGCCGGGCAGCATTGTCAATCCATAATCCCTTTATACCAAATTCTAGTTTGGGGTTTTTTGTTTGTTTTCCTTACACCTCAGGAGTAGTATGAACTTGAACCTAAACCTCCTCAGTGCCTGCTTCTGGTTACAAATCCTTAAGAGAGATTTTGCACCATACAGTGCCAGGGTTAAGAAAAGCAAATTTCCCTGCTAACTCCCTGCAAGTCCCCACACCCACAGGGCATCCTTGCAAGGGTCCTGAATTCGAGTGGCAGCTTCAATCTCATTCCCCGTTTTGTAAAAACCCAGGGTTTATCTCTTGCCTACAGATTGCAGTCTTTGCAGTCAAGGTTCTAGGTCGCCAAAAATCAGCAGCTCTCCCCAGGGAGGCCACCAGCTTCCATGCTGGTTTTCCCCCTCTGACTGCTTGCTTTCTCTCCATTTCAGGCTTATAAGGATTCCTCTCACTTTCTGGCCAGATCAGCCATGCAATTTAAATGACATATATTCCTTTTAATTTTATCTGGCATTCTAGGGTTTTGCATTAGATAGGCTTTACAGAATAACTAGTCCATCCATAATACTACCAGAAATAGCCTGGATTTTAATCTGATGCTAAAATTTACTCAGTATTTTGTTCACCCCATTATTTGAATGGTTTGTTTCCCTCTCCTCGTCATCTGCTTCAGTAATCATGATGTTCCTGCTATCCTGTGGCGCCCCGTCAAACTCACCTCTGCCTGAGTTGTCTCTTATTATCTCCTCTCATTTTCCATTAAGCTCTGGCTCTTCACCATGGATTTTTCCAACCAGGTCTGCCCAGAGGAGAAAGGTTACTGTATAATTATTATTTTTATCATGTGACTTCAAGCAAGAGTTCTAGAAAATTTAGTTCGTGACAGGTACAATAAAATTACACACAGAAAGATGGGGATTAATTACATTCTCACTAAGACAAGTCCTATTGTAGAGATGATGTGGAATAGTATGGCATTTTATACATTATCTGTCTTAAAATACACCACACACAAAACTATCTAATTATGTTGCCAACCACCTCAGGGGATATAACCATCTACATCCTATAACGCTTTCATTACCTTAAAATTAATCACAAAGGACTCTGAAAAGATCCATTAATAGCCCCCGCAAAACATACTAAATACCTCCATGTTGTTCTTTCTTTGACGCTCAAGCATTGGGATTCCAAGCCCAGCCTCTGAGATAAACAGCCTGGGTTTGAATCCCTGCTCTACATCTCTATGAGCCTCTGGTCCTCATCTGCACAACAGGGATAACAGCTCCTCCCTTACAGGACCACATCAGGGTTTAAATAAGAACATCTATAAAATCCTTGGTACAGTTCCTGGCACATAGGTTGTCTTCAATAAACAGCAGCTAAAAGAACGAATTCTATTAATACATAGTTTTAAAAAAAAAATTCCCAGAATTCTCACAAATGGAGTAGTGAGCACAACTGGGCCAATATCAGTAAAGTGTAAGGAAGCCAAGAGGTTTGTTGAAGGAATGGGAATTAATGTGTGCTGACCTGACCACTCTTCTACCTGGTCCTCTGTGGAACTAACTCACTCTCCAAGATGATCAGTCAGGATAAAGCCTCAATTCAGAATCTGTAATAGCTGGTTGTGTGATTCAGCGTCATTAGCACAAGTACATATAGTTCTATGCTACTGCCCAGCTCATGCATCAGCCGTTCGTGCTCTTGACCACTCTGGGGAACACTCACGCTCCCAGCTATCGCACTGGATGCTACTCTGCCTGGAATACTCCACAGTCTTTCCTAGGCTAAGTCCTACTCATTCTCTACATACCAGCTTGGACGCAGCTTCCTCCAGACTCTCCAGTGTTACTGAGAGCCCTGCTCTGAGCTCCTAGAGCATCTCCTCATCACAGCATCAACTACCCTGGACCATGACTACACACTTATTTGTTTGGATCCTCAGTAAGGTAAGATGCATTAGGATAGCAACCATGTTCTTCCTTGATCAGCACGAAATCCAAACCCTGGTACAATGGCTGACAGGCATTAAATACTGGTTGGATGAATGAATGAATGAAACACACAAACAACTGTAGCAAAAGACTTATCTGTCCCACAGACATCACTTAGAAGTATAAGAAATATCAAAGGTGTTTGATCACGCAGACAGACCTAAATATCTAATTGAGGTAATCGAACTGAAGAAGTGGCAGAGACATACACATTGAATGCTGTCTTCTTGGTGAAAGCCAAGAAGAGTCTAAGGGATTTTTAAACCCTAGATGCAAATTCCTTTTCACCTATTTAAGGTCCCCCATCTGTCTGTTTCTTTCTCTCTCTCTTTTTTCTCTCTCTCTGATACACACACACACACCTCCATATAGTACATGACTTGTTACCTGATACATAGCCACTAAATAAATATTATCTGAATAACTGAGTGGCACCCCTATATTTTCCCCCCATCAATCCTAACACTTTGCCTGTGGTTAAAGTGTTAACTTCCAGCCTCCATTTTTGTGATGTATTTTAAATAATATTTACTATAGATGGATCCTTTTGTTTTTCAATGAACATACACAGTATTTTATTAATATCATTTAAGGACTTCTAAAAATAATACATGCTATATCAGGCAATCACTGATATTTCACTAGTATATGGCCAGGTATTTTTTCCTTTCATTAATTTTGGGATTTGGGCATTTTTTTAATTTATTGTTTTTACTGAAGTATAGTTGACTTACAATATTGTGTTAGTTTCTGGGGTACAGCAAAGTGATTCAGTTACGTATTTTTTTTAATTATAGGTTATTACAAGATATTGAATATAGTTCCCTATGTTATACAGTAGGACCTTGTTGTTCATCTATTTTATATACAGTAGTTTGTGTCTGCTCATCCCAAACTCCTAATTTATCCCTCCCCACCAACTTTCCCCTTTGGTAACCGTAAGTTTGTTTTCTATGTCTGTGAGTCTGTTTCTGTTTCATAGATAAGTGCATTTTTGTCATATTTTAGATTCCACATATAGGTGATATCATATATTTGTCTTTCTCTGACTTACTTCACTTGGTATCATAATCTCTAGGTCCATCCATGTTGCCGCAAATGACATTATTTCATTCTTTTTTTTTTTCTTTTTTTTTTTGCAGTACACGGGCCTCTCACTGTTGTGACCTCTCCTGTTGCGGAGCACAGGCTCTGGACGTGCAGGCTCAGCGGCCATGGCTCATGGGCCCAGCCGCTCCGCGGCACGTGGGATCTTCCCGGACCGGGGCACGAACCCGTGTCCCCTACATCAGCAGGCGACTCTCAACCACTGCGCCACCAGGGAAGCCCTATTTCATACTTTTTTATGGCTGAGTAATATTCCATTGTATATATAGACCACATCTTCTTTATCCATTCATCTGTTGATGGACATTTAGGTTGTTTCCATGTCTTGGCTATTGTAAATAGTGTTGCCGTATGAATATAGGGGTGCATGTATCTTTTTGAGTTATAGTTGTTTTTCTGGATACATGCCCAGGAGTGGGATTGCTGGATCATACGGCAACTCTATTTTTAGGTTTCTGGGGGGAACCCCAATAGTGTTTTCACAAATGAACTTATCTATTAAACAGAAACAGACTCACAGATATAAAGAACAGACTTGTGGTTGCCAAGGGGAGGGGGGAGGGATGGATTGTGAGTTTAGGGTTAGCAGATGCAAACTATTATATATAGAATAGATAACTCTCCACAGTGGCTGCACCAATGTACATTCCCACCAACAGTGTAGGAGGGCTCCCTTTTCTCCACACCCTCTCCAGCATTTATTGTTTGTGACTTTTTTTTATAGTTGATCCTTATTCTTTACGCAGTCTTAACATCATGGGGTTTTTTCCCCAATATTTCTTACTGCTCTTCAAAGTGCACTGTAATGCCTGATGATAAGGACTGAGCCCTGAGTACAGAGGTCCACAAAGTCCTCCAGCCCTCAGCAGCACTTCCCAGGAGAGCTAGGAAACAGTCACTGTGTGGCCTGCTAAGCAACCCAACGTGAGAATGTACCTGCCCCTGGAGTGTGCTTCCCAACCTAGATTCATGTGCCCATGGGGATGTGGCTTTTCTGTGAGGAGCTTTCACACCACCTGGCTTCCAGACAAAATACTGCTCCTTCCAGGCCTTTCTGGGGAGGAACTTCCTCAGCACATTCTGCCCAGGTTGATCTGCAACCTGAATCAACCTGTGTTTTCATTAAAAACACATAATTTAGAAAAGCAGCTGGAGGACCACCAGCTCAGCGTTTGCCCACACACCCAACAAGCAGGATAACCGCCTTGGGGGCCTTCACACTCTGTCAGTGCCAAGTGGCCGAGGGTAGGCCTCAGCTAAGAAAGGTTCATCCGCTTCAGCCGCAGGAAAAGGCTGGGTATACTTGCCTGCTGCTAGAGACCTGTTCATATTTCTCTACGCAGGTCAGTGATGTTTTTTCTTCCCACACACATCCTCTTGGGAACTTTGAAGCTAATAAAGAGGCCAGCTGTGATGCCTGGGTTAACACTCCATGTGTGTCTGTTCCTGACCTCAGGGTACATGACATAGGAACAAGATAGGAAATGCTTAAAAAATGGAAAAGCGATGAGATGGGGAAAGGGTGAGAAACCCTGACAGAGTCTAACTTCCCTTTACTCTCGGTTATTACCTGAACTTTTATTTTTAAAACCACAAAGCCTTGAAATTCATGAATAATACAGGAAATCTGTAAAATGCCACTTTTCTGGAATAAGCAGGACATTAAAATGCAAAGTGCAGTTCCACACACAGCTGCACTCAATGTGACAAATTAAGCTCCTAGTCTTGACATTTACCTTCAAGATGTTTGTTCAATGTAGAGAGAAAGAGCAGGGAAGAAGCAGATGACAGGAGTGGCCACAACAACCCCCAGGAGGCCAGCCCCGCATAAGATGCCCTCAGGAGGTGAAAGGTTACGCTGGGAGCCCTCCTTCCCCTCCAGCAGAGGACACGGGAAGAACCATCTTCTGTGCTGTTGCATTTTCTCAGGAAGACCTTCTCATAAAAACGGCATTCTTTAATCATAACGATCTCTCTTCCGAATGAGCAGGACAGAAATCTAGAAACTGAGTAAACTAGAAAGTTTCTGACTCCCTGTTGGACCCGTAACTCCATCGTTTACTCACTCAGCTAGACTCACAAAGCCCATCGTCACACCCTCCCTTATCTTTCAACATATTTATTCAGGAGGAGTGCCTACTATGTGCCTGCCATGCTTAGGATCCCTCAGTCAACAGTGCAGACCAAGCTCACCGTCTTCTGCCGGCAGCTGGGGATGGGCATGAAGAGCCAACACTTCCATCAGCTGCAGTAATAAGTGTTTCACACGTTAGCTTACCCAATCCCCATTGCAGCCCTGCGAGGGAGGTACTAGGATTATTCGCATTTTACAGATGAGGAAACTGAGGCACAGAGACGGTATCTGGCTGGCGAACTGGTAAGCAGACGAGCTGGGATGTGAACCCACACACCCTGGCTCCAGAATCAGCACGCTTTAACCACTTCACTAGTTTACCTCTCGCTATGGCCTCCTGCTGCCTTACTATTTGTTTACAACAATGAGCGCACCCTCCCAAGGGCAGGGTCCACACCCTAGTTATTTGGTAAATCGCCATTCACAACCCCTACAGAGTCTGGGTCGTGGGTACTCAATAAATATTTACTGAATAAATGATTCACCTTCTATTACTATTAAATTACCCTGGAGCTACAACAGCCAGTTGTAGTGGAAAGAGGCCTGGCACAGGAAAGACTACTAATATTACCGAGTGGTTGACGGCATTGTCAAAGGCAGCCAAAGGTTATGGCAATTACCTGGCATGCTTAGGGTCCATCAGCAAACAGTGCAGACCAAGCTCACTACCTTCCACCGGCAGCTGGGGATGGGGATGAAGAACCAACACTTCCGTCGGCTGCTAAGTGTTTTACACATTAGCTCCCCCAATTTCCATTGCAGCCCCGTGAGGGAGGTACCATTATTATTCGCATTTTACAGACGAGGAAACTGAAAATGTCAGGAAAATGTCTCCATGTAGGTGCCTTGCCATCATGCTACACACCTCACGCTTGATTTGATAACCAACGCTAGTTGCCTAGTATATAAAGTTAACATTCCAAACCTAAAACCAATCGATCCGTGGTATTCTTAAGGGGTCAACAAAGCAGAACATTTTAAACAGAGCTCTTCTGAAAAATCCATGATCATGGACACAACATAACAAGGAAGATCTCAAATTCTTACAGGAAAAACCTACATATGTGTAGCTACAAAAGACTGTACTAATCTTGTGAAAAGCAGATAAAACCAATCATTTGGAGACCAAGAATTCAACTGGGTCCAGATATAAAGCCCAAAAGAAAATGACTGTTCCTGATGTCTACTTCTGCAGGAACCCAATTCTCTTTGCACATTTTTTTTACTAATACATTGTGATATCAATGTATTAGTATGAGAGAAGAATAAAGGTACTATCTAAACCAAACAAACTGAATTAACTGCTTTTTTAAGACCTCTTATCAAAAATAATAGAAAAAATAAGAGTATCTTATTTCAGTTAGTCACTTGTGGTTGCTTTTCCCCTCTGACATAAAGTGAAGATAAAGAAAGAGAAGAAGTCAATGAAAAATGCTGGGAAGCATTGTCATGGGCCAAAATGCAAATGTCCAGAAGAGTCTGTACACTTCTAATCCCCACTTCCTAACCTAGTAAACTCCTATTCATCCTTCAATACCTTGCTCAAGTGTCACCTCCACTGTGAAGCTCTTCCCTTCTGTGCCCCACCTCCAGCTGCTCACTCTCATTACTGAGATCCTATAGCACCTGAGAAGTAACATTATCATATCATATCATATCATATCATAACTATGTACTGACATCCTTCTCCCACAGAGAATATGAGGCCTTCCTTATGAAGTTTCTCAGTACGTCCACCAGCTAAATAACTACTGAAACGAGAAGTAAACAATGATCATTTAAACAAATATTATTTCCTTCTTTCTAAGCTATTTGTATTATTGCACAACAAAAAGCTCTTCAAAGCAGCATAAAGATCCAGCAATTCTCAAGGCCTTTACTTTGACTCTCCTTTTGTGATTTTTTTTTTTCCTGTATGGTCTTCAAAACTAGTCCTGCTGAGCTACAAAATCAACCATCACTGAAATGTAAAGAAGAAGAAATAACCAAGGACTTTGGTTTTCAATGCTATTTTTGTCTGTTCTGCCCACGATAAAACTGTCAGTAAGGACACCCCACACACATCAGTGCATCTGCCTGAACTGAAAAGAATGCGGAAAGGCTCACTGGGAACATCAAACCTACTTTATAAATCCAAGTGCCCAGACATGATCTCTTTCTTTAAATGCTCTTGGCAAATGTACGGCTGAAGGTTAACAGACAATTAAGAATCACTGTAGTTCAATGAAAATGATGAATGAAACAGATCAGCCTTGCATGGTTGCATAAAATCAGCTACAATTAAACAAAAATAAGCCACTAGAGAAAGCACTGTGCTTGCTAAATGCATCTCGCTGGTATAGTGCCATGGTTAAATGTTTGGATTTAGGGAGATCACAGAGCCAGAATTTAAATCCATGCTCCGCCATGTATAAGCTGGGCAACATTGAACGTGTTACTTGATCTCTTTATGCCTCAGTTTTCTTATCTGTAAAATGGGAATAATAATAGTACAATCCCAGGTTTGTTATAAGCACTTAGCAGAGTGTCTGGCATATGGTAAATATTCGATAAGTATTAACACTTACCATTCTTTCTCTTATCTCATTTATTTATTCATTAGTTCAAGAAAATAAACATTTAATGCAGACACTAAACATTGTGCTGGAGACTTTCACACACCATTGCGATTCCTATCTGGAAAAATGAAAAGGGTTAGACATGATGAAACTTTCCAATGCCAACATCTTTTATCCTAGTTGTGTGAGTAGTCAAACATGGCTACCAGGGTTCTGCAAATATTTGGTTCAAATTTCATTGTTAAAATATATCAATCATGTTTTTGGAACTGTGCTATAGAGCATCAGCCACACTCACTTGTGTTCTCTATCAAATTTTAACAAAAAGCAGACCCCAAATGATTTAATTTGTGCTGCCTGGTTACCTCTGTCTTTTTCTGGAGCCCTCATGATAAAGTTTCCTTGTGGATATATTTGAACTTCTTGGGAATGTGATGCTGATTAAGAAGACTGCAGGTCTTTTCTTGTTTTGTTTTGCTAAAATTCAGACCTACCCATGTCTACTCACATAAAATCATACAAGCCAATACAGCACAACAGACGTGTGCTCCTCTCAATTAAATGACAAGGTACATGCATATGGTATTTTCTGCTAAATGGTGACAAATTAAGATGGCCAAGGAACACATTAATTGACTCTTTAAACTGAACACTTAACAATTAATAATTGCATGCACATGTTACTTGCTGTGATATTAATTTGAAATGAGCATTTCCTACTCTTTTGAGCTACAGTTAAATTGAAGAGCAAGCTATTAAAAGATACTACCATGTGCAGCTACTCATCTGTGTGAACCCAGATTTTCTGGATACCATGTAAAGAGAGAGTGTGTGTGTATATGAGAGAGAGAAAGAGATACAGAGAGACACAGAATGAAAAGAGAGAGAAAATTAAATCGGATGCTTAGATTGATGTGACTAGAACTGTTTTCTATAAACACAAATTTCATTGGAAGTTTATTAAATCAGCCTCATTGATCTTTTGAATGACTTTATAGTAATCGAATGTTGCAAATTCAAACTAACAGCTTATACTAACAAAATGTCCCTTTAGTCTCTTCTTCATATTTGAATCTTACATAATATTTCATTTAAAAGGGGGGGTTCAGAAAACTTTGTTCCAAGCTATTCTCTTTAGTGAGCAATTACCATAGGTCAGTAACTATTATGATTCCTAGGTGGGACACAAAGAAAAATATTACCAAGTACCTGTCCACAAGCTTTAAATCTAGAAAAGACAGACATATGCACATTTACAATAAGGCAGTACACGGGAAGTGCCACCAAAGTGTGTGTGTGTGTGTGTGTGTGTGTGTGTGTGTGTAATTATATATAATACCTGAAGGAATGAGGAGGTAGATTGGGGGATGATCAGTTTGAACTGGGAAGTTAAAGGAAAAGTTATATAAATAATTAGTATTGAAGTTGCACATTGAATACTGAATAGAATTCAATAGGAGGGTTAAATGGAAAGACTCAAGGTAGCAGATTCAGGAAATGTTCAAGAAAAATGCATGGTCCAGTGTGTGTATATACTTTTTTGTTCACATGCACTGAAGGGGGGAGGGGAGGAGAGAGAACAACCTGAGATAAGGCTAGCTTAAATTAAAATATGTTGTAGCCCTTAAAACTGCACCTAGAATAAAGATGTACGTTTGGTATTTATCCTATATCTAATGAGCCCAAAGAGAAAATGTTTAAAGTGAACTGTTGATATTCCCTTCCAGTTTTTTCTTTCAGTCAAGATATCATTATCATTTCCAGTAAACTGAAGCTTGATAATCCTCCTGTTTCTTGATCTTTCCTCACAAATGTGAAAATTATTCCAGTATTTGACAAGAGTTTTAATTCTTCAAATTTGAAGTATCTAGTCACAGCTGCTCCCTATAATTCTTTGGTATTTACCTGAGAAATCTCCAAGTCTGCTTTCGGTATAGTCTACAAAAAATACATCATGAAATTAAAGAACTTTGAAGAGGGAAGAAACCATAAAATCATGTAACTCCAATTCCTCATTTTCAAAGGCATCTATGACCCATAAAGGTTAAATGACTCTGTTGAAGGGATGAAATGAAACGGAGCATGAAACCATTTTTTAACTCAAAAAACACTAAAAAAAAATTTTTTTAAGTGTCAAACAAGTTCATCACACAAGTTCTCAGTGCTAGGACTATAAACATGATAGCATGATTCCAATATTTAAGTTTCTTGACTTCCGAGCCAAGCTTATCTTCTTGCAGGGTCCAGTGGGGGATTAAAAATAAGGCAACACCAAGTCCCTGGTTCCAAGACCTCTATGTCTAATTGGGGAGATAACAGATAAAGTCTATAAATAGAAGACTTTTTTTTGGCTACAGCCATACCAGATGGAAATAATCATAATTCTTCATTTATAACACATTATCAACATTGCTCCATGTATGACTCTCCTTTTCATTTATTTTATTTATCTTTACAAATACAGTGAACACCATGAATGCCCCATCCATCCCAAGAACCACGATGCAGATGATCATATCTACCGATGGGCACCTTCCTGTCCCTTTCTCTGCCTTCCCTCACACAGGAGGGGAAGCCCACTTCCTGCTGTTAATAAGGGAAGACTCAGTGGAGTCGGTCCAACTTGAGCCGAGGATGCTCACTAGCATCTGGATACATGGAAAATAATATCCAAACGTGAATAAAATCTTGAACAAAGTTCAAACACAAAAAACTACAAGGCAGGTTTGTGGAGGGAGTAGGAGGGATACAAAGACTCATTCAGCGGAACAATAATTTGTGAACGGGCTTAATGAGAAACAACAGAAGACACACCTTATGGTTAGAGGGCTCTAAACACCACCTAAGGGGTCTTAAGTTTATTCTGGAGACAACGGGGAGATTCTCAAAGGGGAAATGAATGATCAAAGTAGTGTTTGGGGAAAATCAGCAGGATGGATATAACCAAAACAGTCCGAAGGGAAGGAAACCAAAGTCAGAAAGTTCAGAGTTGTACAAGAAAATGTCACAGAAAATGACAACTGGCCAACATTCCAGTAGCAGCCACTCCCTGCGTCCCACAAAAATAACCACCCGTCATGAAAAACAAAGACGTAAGACTTATAAAATCACTTAAGTAAATAATCTATTAACAAGAACCCTCAGATTATCTTTAAAAATATTCAACAAGAGATAGCTTAAAATAAACACATCTATTAAAATCACAAAGAGTTAAAGGATAAACAGAGTCACTAGGCAAACGCTAATTTTAAAAAAGCAGATGGCCATATTAATTTCAGATGAAGTAGGGTATACAATTCAGCTGACCTGAAATGTCTATAGGAAAATATAAATTTCACAGATAACCCCCCCAAAGAAGTACACAGTGTAAAGAGACTAATTAGTAGTGAAAGAAACTGAAAAATTAAAGGGAAGAAAAAGGCTCCAGAACCAGATGTTCTAATATGGACAAAAAGATGTAAAACCAACCAATTCATTTTATAAATCTAATATAATTCTAATATCTGAGAAAACGAGCTCCCATTAAAAACAAATTGCTGAGGGGCTTCCCTGGTGGCGCAGTGGTTGAGAATCTGCCTGCTAATGAAGGGGACACGGGTTCAAGCCCTGGTCTGGGAAGATCCCACATGCCGCGGAGCAACTAGGCCCATGAGGCACAACTACTGAGCCTGCGTGTCTGGAGCCTGTGCTCCGCAACAAGAGAGGCCGCGATAGTGAGAAGCCCACGCACCGTGATGAAGAGTGGCCCCCGCTTGCCACAACTAGAGAAAGCCCTCGCACAGAAACGAAGACCCAACACAGCCCTAAATAAATAAATTAATTAAGAAAAAAAAAAGAGTAAATCCTATAAAAAAAAAATTGCTGAAATTAACTATGGACCAGTCCCATGTCTTTAATTTTAATATCCCTTATCTACCAGGCACTATGCTAAAACATAAGAAAAAATATGTTCTCTGTCTTCCTGGTACTTACAGTCTAGACATTAAACAAGTAATTATTAGTGTCATGAAGTACATATGTGAAAATCACAACAAAATATTGACAAACATTTTTAAAATAAACTAAAAGAATCATTCATAATGACCACAGAGGAGGTTAATCCCAGGAATGCAAGTATAGTTTAATGTTAATTTATTTATGAAAATGACTATACTGCCCAAAGGAATCTACAGATTCAATGCAATCCCTATCAAATTACCAATGGCATTTTTCACAGAATTAGAACAAAAAAATTTACAATTTATACGGAAACACAAAAGAATAGCCAAATCAATCTTGAGAAAGAAAAATGGAGCTGGAGGAATCAGGGTCCCTGGCTTCAGACTATACTACAAAGCTACAGTCATCAAAACAGTATGGTACTGGCACAAAAACAGACTATAGATTAGTGGAACAGAATAAAAAGTCCAGATATAAACCAACGCACCTATGGCCACCTAATCTATAACAAAGGAGGCAAGAACATACAGTGGAGCAAAGAGAGCCTCTTCAATAAGTGGTGCTGGGAAAGCTGGACAGCTACATGTAAAATAATGAAATTAGAACACCCCCTAAGGCCATGCACAAAATAAACTCAAAATGGATTAAAGACCTAAATGTAAGAACAGACACTATAAAACTCTTAGAGGAAAACATAGGCAGAAGAACATGCCTTGACATAAATCGCAGCAAGATCTTTTTTGATCCACCTCCTAGAGTAATGAAAATAAAAACAAAAATAAACAAATGGGACCTAATTAAATGTAAAAGCTGTTGCACAGCAAAGGAAACCATAAACAAAATGAAAAGACAACCCTCAGAATGGGAGAAAATATTTGCAAACAAAGCAACCGACAAAGGATTACTCTCCAAAATATATGAACAGCTCATGCAGCTCAATATCAAAAAAAACAAGCAACCCAATCAAAACATGGGCAAAAGATCTAAGTAGACATTTCTCCAAAGAAGACATACAGATGGCCAAAAAGCACATAAAAAGATGCTCAACATCACTAATTATTAGAGAAATGCAAATCAAAACTACAATGAGGGCTTCCCTGGTGGCGCAGTGGTTGAGAATCTGCCTGCCAATGCAGGGGACACGGGTTCGAGTCCTGGTCTGGGAAGATCCCACATGCCGCAGAGCAACTAGGCCCGTGAGCCACAAGTAATGAGCCTGCAAGTCTGGATCCTGTGATCCGCAACAAGAGAGGCCGTGATAGTGAGAGGCTCGAGCACCGCGATGAAGAGTGGCCCCCGCTTGCCGCAACTAGAGAAAGCTCTCGCACGGAAACGAAGACCCAACACAGCCAAAAATAAATAAATAAATAAATAAATAAATAAATAAATAAATAAAT
Source organism: Globicephala melas (assembly GCF_963455315.2). Taxonomy (NCBI): domain Eukaryota; kingdom Metazoa; phylum Chordata; class Mammalia; order Artiodactyla; family Delphinidae; genus Globicephala; species Globicephala melas. The sequence goes on along the minus strand of NC_083329.1, from coordinate 35,282,560 downwards.
AAAAACTACAATGAGATATCACCTCACACAGGCCAGAATGGCCATCATCAAAAAATCTACAAACAATAAATGCTGGAGAGGGTGTGGGGAAAAGGGAACCCTCCTACGCTGTTGGTGGGAATGTAAATTGGTACAGCCACTATGGAGAACAATATGGAGGTTCCTTAAAAAACTAAAAATAGAACTACCATATGACCCAGCAATCCTACTCCTGGGCATATATCTGGAGAAAACATTAATTTGAAAAGATACATGCACTCCAATATTCATTGCAGCCCTATTTACAATAGCCAGGACATGGAAGCAACCTAAATGTCCATCAAGAGAGGAATGGATAAAGAAGATGTGGTACATATATACAGTGGAATATTACTCAGCCATAAAAAAGAACAATGTAATGCCATTTGCAGCCACATGAATGAAACTAGAGATTGTCATACTGAGTGAAATAAGTCAGACAGAGAAAGACAAATATCATATGATATCGCTTATATGTGGACTCTATAAAGGGGGTATAAATGAACTTATCTACAAAACAGAAATATAGTTACAGACATAGAAAACAAAGTGGATATATGTATATATATAACTGATTCACTTTGCTGTACACCTGAAAATAACATAACATTGTAAATCAACTATACTCCAATAAAAATTTTAAAAAATAAAATAAAGTTCTGGGGCTTGGATTCAGGTACCTGAATCAATAAAAAAAGAAATTTATTTATATAATATAGTTGTATGTCAACATATCTAATATATATATATATACACATGCTAATATATAGCTAGTGAAAAGTTTAATTATATTAAAAACAAATTTTTTAAAAAACAAACAAAAATAAGATCAGCTCAGAATTGCAGACCAGTGTAAACTGTGGCCTTAACACTTATATGCTAATTCCTTGAGGTATAAAAGAGTATTTTTTTAAAAACCCATAACAGCGTTGGAAAGCAAGAAGGGGAACCTTCAGTGAACCAAAACTCATATGGAATACCTTAAAGATAGAAAGTAGACTGGATAAGATGAAAAGAGGAACCACGGTCCAAAATACTCAGAGAAAATGACTGCTGAACAATGTGGTAGAGCTTCTGGGGGTGTTCTAAGCTAAGAAGTAGAATGGATATAGGAGAGGGATCCAGGGCAACCAATAGTGTGATCTGAGTGGAGATAGTTATCACAGTAGGAACATACAGGCAAAACCTGTCACTCCCCACTCACCCCTGTGCCCCAAACACTGACCAGTAGAACAGCCCACTGGAAATGCATCCTCCCTCCCTTATCATTACTGGGCTGCTTCAGTGAAAAAGACACCATTAGCAGACAGGCAAGATGAGTCCACAACCAAGAACTCCAAAACATTTGGGGACAACCAAAATCACCAAACTCAACAAGACCTAACACCAGAGGAAGAATTATTGGAACAAACAGGGAGAGACTTTAAAATAAGTATAATTTTTAAAAGCATAATTAATAATCCCAAAATGATCAGGCAAGATATTAGTCGTTAAAAAGTAAAAGTTTATAAAGAAATTGTATCTTTGAAATATAATAGGATATTTGTTTTCTCAAAATGAGTCAAGTAATTCTAAAGCTCATCTAGAAGAATACCTAGATGATCTTAGCCAAGAAATTTTGGAAAGGAAATAAATGGTCTTATCAGATAATAAAAAATTAAAACAGCAAGATAGTGGTATAAGAACTGATAATTAATCAGGTAGGATAATAGCCCAGAAACAGACCTCAGTATATTAAACCTTACTACAACAACGAAAATAATGAAAGAACTGACTGTAAAAAAAAAAAAAATCCACAAAATAGCTAAAATAATTCACAAATATTTAAATTATCAAAGGATAAAGACATCCTAAGCAAAAATGCAATCTAAGAAATAAAACAAGATAGTTTTGACTGTATTAAAAATACTACACAGGGCTTCCCTGGTGGTGCAGTGGTTGAGAGTCCGCCTGCCGATGCAGGGGACATGGGTTCGTGCCCCGGTCCGGGAAGATCCCACATGCCATGGAGCGGCTGAGCCTGTGAGCCATGGCCGCTGAACCTGCACATCCGGAGCCTGTGCTCCGCAACGGGAGAGGCCACAACAGTGAGAGGCCCGCGTACCACAAAAAAAAAAAAAAAAAAAAAAAAAACTACACAAAAATAAAAAGCAAACAGTAAATCAGAAAAATATATCTGCAAAATATATGACAAAAAAGGGATTAGCCTCCAAATATAGAGAGCTCTTATGACTTAATTTTTAATTAGTATAGATACTGAGATACAAAGAAAAAAGATTCCTTGAATATTCACTATTTTAATGGTATTTATCTCTAAGTCGTAAAAGTAAAATTTTACTTCCTTTATATTTTTTTGTATACCCCAAATTTTCTACAATGAACACAGTATTTTTATAATCAGAAATAAAAGTTATTTCCAAATCAGTAAAATGAAGATGAACACACAGGCAAAGACAATTCACAAAAGAAGAAATAAAAGGCCAGATAAGATATGATAAAAGGTGGACATCTCTAATGAAAACGACAAAATAAAATAGAATGCCATGTTTGTTTCTTAAATTGTCGAAGTTTAAAAAACAATTTTTTTTTAAATGATACTACCAAGTGTTGACAAGAATTCAATGAAACATACTCTCACATACTCTTGGTGGTGGAAACTAAACTGGTATTATCTTTCCGAAGAACGTGGCAATATATACAGTTAAGTATTAAAAATAACAAACTCCTATAATTTCTACTTACAGGAGATTACCCTGAGAAAATAATCATAGCAGCAAACAAGTATTTTCGAATTTTATTTTATTTTTTTATAGAGCAGGTTCTTAGTAGTTATCTATGTTATACATGTTAGTGCACATATGTCAATCCCAATCTCCCAATTCATCCCACCATCACCACCCCTGCTTTCCCCACTTAGTGTCCATCCGTTTGTTCTCTACATCTGTGTCTCTATTTCTGCCTTGCAAACTGGTTCATCTGTGCCATTTTTCTAGATTCCACATATATGCGTTAATACACGATATTTGTTTTTCTCTTTCTGACTTACTTCACTCCGTATGACAGTTTCTAGGTCCATCCATGTCTCTACAAATGACCTAATTTCGTTCCTTTTCATGGCTGAGTAACTTTCCATTATATATATATACCTCACCTTCTTTATCCATTCATCTATCGATAGGCATTTAGATTGCTTCCATGACCTGGCTATTGTAAATAGTGCTGCAGTGAATGTTGGGGTGCATGTGTCTTTTTGAATTATGGCTTTCTCTGGGTATATGCCCAGTAGTGGGATTGCTGGGTCATACGGTAATTCTATTTTTAGTTTTTTAAGCAATCTCCATACTGTTCTCCATAGTGGCTGTATCAATTTACATTCCCATCTACAGTGCAAGAGGGTTCCCTTTTCTCCACACCCTCACCAGCATTTGTTGTTTGTAGACTTTCTGTGATGCCCATTCTAACAGGTGTGAGGTAATACCTCATTGTAGTTTTGATTTGCATTTCTCTAATAATTAGTGATGTTGAGCAGCTTTTCATGTGCCTCTTGGCCATCTGTATGTCTTCTTTGGAGAAATGTCTATTTAGGTCTTCTGCCCATTTTTTCATTGGGTTGTTTGTGTTTGTTTTTTTAATATTGAGCTGCATGAGCTATTTATATATTTTGGAGATTAATCCTTTGTCTGTTGATTCATTTGCAAATATTTTCTGCCATTCTGGGGGTGGTCTTTTCGTCTTGTTTGTAGATTCCTTTGCTGTGCAAAAGATTTTAAGTTTCATTAGATCCCATTTGTTCACTTTTTTTACTTCCATTACTCTAGGAGGTGGATCAAAAAAGATCTTGCTGTGATTTATGTCAATGAGTGTTCTTCCTAAGTTTTCCTCTAAGAGTTTTATAGCATCCATTTTTACATTTAGGTCTTTAATCCATTTTGAGTTTATTTTTGTGTATGGTGTTAGGGAGTGTTCTAATTTCATTCTTTTACATGTAGCTGTCCAGTTTTCCCAACACGACTTACTGAAGAGACTGTCTTTTCTCCTTTGTATAACCTTGCCTCATTTGTCATAGATTAGTTGACCATAGGTGTGTGGGTTTATCTCTGGGCTTTCTATCCTGTTCCATTGATCTATATTTCTCTTTCTGTGCAAGTACCATATTGTCTTGATTACTGTAGCTTTGTAGTATAGTCTGAAGTCAGGGAGCCTGATTCCTCCAGCTCCGTTTTTTTCCATCAAGATTGCTTTGGCTATTCAGGGTCTATTTTGTCTCCATACAAATTTTAAGATTTTTTGTTCTAGTTCTGCGAAATATGCCATTGGTAATTGGATAGGGATTGCATTGAATCTGCAGATTGCTTTGGGTAGTATAGTCATTTTCACAATATTGATTCTTCCAATCCAAGAACATGGTATATCTCTCCATCTGTTTGTGTCATCTTTGATTTCTTTCATCAGTGTCATATATTCTGAGTACAGGTCCTTTACCTCCATAGATAGGTTTATTCCTAAGTATTTTATTCTTTTTGTTGCAATGGTGATTGGGATTATTTCCTTCATTTCTCTTTCTGATCTTTCATTGTTAGTGTATAGGAATGCAAGAGATTTCTGTGCATTAATTTTGTATCCTGCAACTTTACCAAATTCATTGGTTAGCTCTAGTAGTTTTCTGGTGGCATCTTTAGGCTTCTCTATGTTTAGTATCACGTCATCTGCAAACAGTGACAGTTTTACTTCTTCTTTTCCAATTTGTATTCCTTTTATTTCTTTTTCTTCTCTGAATGCCATGGCTAGGACTTCCAAAACTATGTTGAATAACAGGGGTGAGAGTGGACATCCTTGTCTTGTTTCTGATCTTAGAGGAAATGTTTTAGGTTTTTCACCATTGAGTTTGATGTTTGCTTTGGGTTTCTCATATATGGCCTTTATTATGTTGAGGTAAGTTCCCTCTATGCCCATTTTCTGGAGAGTTTTTATCATAAATGGGTGTTGAATTTTGTCAAAAGCTTTTTCTGCATCTATTGAGATGATATGGCTTTTATTCTTCAATTTATTAATGTGGTTTATCACATTGATTGATTTGCATATATTGAAGAATCTTTGCAGCCCTGGGATAAATCCCACTTGATCATGGTATATGATCCTTTTAATGTGTTGTTGGATTCTGTTTGGTAGTATTTTGTTGAGGATTTTTGCATCTATATTCATCAGTGATATTGGTCTGTAATTTTTTTTTTGTAGTATCTTTGTCTGGTTTTGGTATCAGGGTGATGGTGGCCTCACAGAATGAGTTTGGGAGTGTTCCTTCCTCTGCAGTTTTTTGGAAGAGTTTGAGAAGGATGGGTGTTAGCTCCTCTCTAAATGTTTGATAGAATTCACCTGTGAAGCCATCTGGTCCTGGACTTTTGTTTGTTGGTACAGTTTTAATCAATTTCAGGGATTGTGATTGGTCTGTTTATATTTTCTATTTCTTCCTGGTTCAGTTTTGGAAGGTTATACCTTTCTAAGAATTGTCCATTTCTTCCAGGTTGTCCATTTTATTGGCATAGAGTTGCTTGTAGTAGTCTCTTAGGATGCTTTGTATTTCTTCCATGTCCATAGTAACTTCTCCTTTTTCATTTCTAATTTTATTGATTTGAGTCCTCTCCCTTCTTTTCTTGATAGTTTGGCTGAAGGTTTATCAATTTCGTTTATCTTCTCAAAGAACCACCTTTTAGTTTTATTGATCTTTGCTATTGTTTTCTTTGTTTCTATTTCATTTATTTCTGCTCTGAGCTTTATGGTTTCTTTCCTTCTGCGAACTTTGGGTTTTGTTTGTTCTTCTTTCTCTAGTTCCTTTAGGTGTAAGGTCAGATTGTTTATTTGAGGTTTTTCTTGTTTCCTGAGGTAGGATTGCATTGCTATAAACTTCCATCGTAGAACGGCTTTTGCTGCATCCCATAGGTTTTGGATTGTCATGTTTTTGTTGCCATTTGTCTCTAGGTATTTTTTGATTTCCCCTTTGATTTCTTCAGTGATCTCTTGGTTATTTAGTAACATACTGTTTAGCCTCCATGTGTTTGTGCTTTTTACGGGTTTTTTCCCTGTAATTTATTTATAATCTCATAGTGTTGTGGTCAGAAAAGATGCTTGATATGATTTCAATTTTCTTAAATTTACTGAGGCTTGATTTGTGACCCAAGACGTAATCTACCCTGGAGAATGTTCTGGGTGCACTTGAGAAGAAAGTGTAATCTGCTGTTTTTGGATGGAATGTCCTATAAATATCAATTAAATCTATCTGGTCTGTTGTGTCATTTAAAGCTTGTGTTTCCTTATTTATTTTCTGTTTGGATGATCTTTCCCTTGGTGTAAGTGGGGTGTTAAAGTCCCCTACTATTATTGTGTTACTGTCGATTTCCCCTTTCATGGTTTTTAGCATTTGCCTTATGTATCGAGGTGCTCATATGTTGGGTGCATAAAAATTTAAAATTATTATATCTTTTTCTTGGATCGATCCCTTGATCATTATGTAGTGTCCTGCCTTGTCTTTTGTAACATTCTTTATACTAAATCTATTTTATCTGATATGAGTATTGCTACCCCAGCTTTCTTTTGATTTCCATTTGCATGGACTATCATTTTCCATCCCCTCACTTTCAGTCTGTATGTGTCCCTAGGCCTGAAGTGGGTCTCTTGTAGACACCCTATATGTGGGTCTTGTTTTTGTATCCATTCAGCAAGTCTGTGTCTTTTGGTTGGAGCATTTAATCCATTCACATGTGATTATCAATTACATTCACATGTAATTATCAATATGTAAGTTCCTATTACCATTTTCTTAATTTTTTGAGGTTTGTTTTTGTAGGTCATTTTCTTCTCTTGTGTTTCCCACTTAGAGAAGTTCCTTTAGCATTTGTTGTAGAACTGTTTTGGTGGTGCTGAATTCTTTTAGCTTTTGCTTGTCTGTAAAGCTTTTGATTTTTCCATCAAATCTGAATGAGATCCTTGCCAGGTAGAGTAATCTTGGTTGTAGGTTCTTCCCTTTATCACTTTAAATATATCATGCCACTCCCTTCTGGCTTGTAGAGTTTCTGCTGAGAAATCAGCTGTTAACCATATGGGAATTCCCTTGAATGTTATTTGTCATTTTTCCCTTGTTGCTTTTAATAATTTTTCTTTGTCTTTAATTTTTTTCAGTTTGATTACTATGTGTCTTGGTGTGTTTCTCCTTGGGTTTATCCTGCCTGGGACTCTCTGCAATTCCTGAACTTGGGTGGCTATTTCCTTTCCCATGTTAGAGAAGTTTTCAACTATAATGTCTTCAAGTATCTTCTTGGGTCCTTTTTCTCTCTCTTCTGCTTCTGGGACCCCTATAACGTGAATGTTGTTGAGTTTAATGTTGCCCCAGAATTCTCTTACACTGTCTTCATTTCTTTTCATTGTTTTTTTCTTTATTCTGTTCTGCAGCAGTGAAATCCACCGTTCTGTCTTCCAGGTCATTTATCAATTCTTCTGCCTTAGTTATTCTGCTATTGATTCCTTCTAGTATATTTCTCATTTCAGTTACTGTATTGTTCATCTCTGTTTGTTTGTTCTTTAGTTCTTCTAGGTCTTTGTTAAACATTTCTTGCGTCTTCTCAATCTTTGCCTCCATTCTTTTTGCAAGGTCCTGGATCATCTTTACTATCATTATTCTGAATTCTTTTTCTGGAAGGTTGCCTATCTCCACTTCATTTAGTTACTTTTCTGGGGTTTTATCATGTTCCTTCATCTGGTACATGGTCCTCTGCCTTTTCATTTTCTCTGTCTTTCTGTGAATGTGGTTTTTGTTCCACAGGCTACAGGACTGTAGTTCTTCTTGCTTCTGCTGTCTGCCCTTTGGTGGATCAGAGGCTATCATTCTTTAAGTACAGATCAATAATTTCCCCTAAATACATTTTCTTGTATTTGCTCACACTGAGGCTCACTTGCCACTTCTCTACCCACATAATTTTGTGAGAGCCTTCTATAATTTATTCCCAAGTCTTGTTACTTTTTAAATATACCTTCTTTCTTTTAATAAGTGTATGGGAATCATTGAATTATAAAGCTGGAAAAGACCACAGCCTCTTTATCAAATTCATCCTTCTCAGTTTTATAGTACAGCTTGGAGGTATTAAAACACTTGTCTAAAGCAAACGCTCTCCACCTTGCTGCCTTTCTTGGCGGTCGCCGCATTCCCCATGACTGAGACAATGAAAGGAAGTGGTTAGGGCGGGCAAGGGGAGCCGGCGCCATCCCCGCTGCTCCACAGGCTGAGGCAGCTCCTGCTTCTGCACCGGTCAGAGTGGTCAGTACTCCTGGAGCTGGTGCCTGTAGCGCGGGCGGTAAGACTGGGCTGATTCTGAGGCCAGGGCTTCGGCAAACTCCTCAGCCTCAGCAGCAGCAGCGGTAGCAGCGGCAGTGACAGTGGCGGCAGCGGTGGCGGGAAGACACCAACAAGTATTTTCATCATACTCTTTAATAACAGTCAAAACCCAGAAATAACCTGAATATATCAATAAATAGGGAAATAACTACATAAATTATGGTACACAATTATGCAGTTTCCAAAAGACATACTTTTGAAAAATGACTTAATTGTGGGGTAACTGCACCCAAAATAATTTTAAATGAAAACAGCAAGAGATAAAATTCTATGTACAGTGAGAATTTAAAATGGTGCAGCTGCTGTGGAAAATAGTATGGTGATTCCTCAAAAATTTAAAAATAGAATTAGCATATAACCCAGCAATTTCACTTCTGGTTATACACCCAAAAGAACAGAAAGCAGGGTCTTGAAGAGACATGTGTATACCCATGTTCAAAGCAGTATTATTCACAATAGCCAAAAGGTGGAAGCAACCCAAGTGTCCATCAACAGAGGAATGCATCATCAAGATGTGATATATCCATACAATGAAATATTATCCAGCCTTAAAGAGGAAGGTTATTCCGACACGTTACAACATGGATGTACCTTGAGGACATAATGCTGAGACAGATAAAACATTCCCAAAAAGACAAATGCTGTCTGATTTCCACACAGATGTGGTACCTGCAGTTGTCAAATTCATAGACAGAAAATAGAATGGTGGTTGCCAGGGGCTGAGGAGAGAGAAGAATGGAGAGTTATTTAATGGGTACAGAATTTCAGTTTTGCAAGATGAAGAGAAGTGTACAGTTAATAATGGTCAAGATTGTAAATTTTATTTGTACCCTACCACAGTTTTTTAAATGGGGGGAGAAAAATAAGCATGAACCCACTTTCGAAAGACATTGATATGTATAAGAGAAAAAAAATTATCACCTCCCTCAACCACCTCCACTACCACAATTTACTACGTAAACTGATGGTACGAGCGCAAAAGCTTAAAAGTTCTCTGAATAATGAAAAATAAAATAGTATCTTCCATAAGATAGTAGAAGTCTAGGAAAGAGGTAGGTGGAAGAAGGCAGGATCTAGTAAGATGGGAGCCCACAAAAGAGAGAGGAGGATTAAAAGGAAAACAAAAACTCCATTGCCAAAGAAAATTTACAATACATTAGAAATGGCTTATAAATACTTCTGTGCAAGTGGATTCTTCTGGGGAAGCTCAGAGACGAGGCTGAGTGGCAGCTGACACCTGGGTTATATAAGAAATGTCTAGGAAAAAAGACTGGAAGGATACCCCCTAATGGTCAGTGATGGTTATTTCTGGATAACAGGACTCCTGGTGATTTTTTTTTCCTTTTCACGTGTATTCATTTATGTATTTTCTAAACTTTCTACAACCAGCATGTGGGGATTTATTTTTCAGTGGTTGTTTTGGAGTGCAGTAAAAAAAAACAGGGGAGGGGTGATGGGCATGAAAGAAAGGTAAACAAGAGACACTGCCTTGTGAAAGACAAATCTACAGGATTTAGGGGCAGGGCCACTGAGGAACTTTATCCTTTTGCAGTTCATTCATTTGCTGATTCGCTGATCTAACACACATTTATCGATATTCAAAGGAAACTAAAATGAAGAAGACCCAGTCCTTGCTCTCAAGTAGCCGTGAGTCTAACAGACTCATAGTCAGCTCACCATAAAGCCATGTGAGAAGCACTGCAAGAATGCTTCGTACCAAGCACACACCATAAGAAGAACTAGAAATCTTGTCAAAGTACCAACTAGAATCTAGGATGGAAAAATACTTTGAATTAGTATAAACCAGTAGATGCAAGATATTGTCGTAACTATCTGTATTATTCCACTGAGGAACAAAACCCCCATAAAACCACGGAAAATATATCAAGGAAGATGTCCCTCTGAGCGGCTTGTTCAAACAGTACACGTTTGGGCAGCAAACATTTTGATAAGCATTTTTGAATTAAATCTTTCAAAAGTAATGTGCTTTATTTGCATCCTGAAACAGCATATGCAGAACAAAATCTAATGCTTTCCTGATGACTCAGTGCCATCATCCAAAGAATCAAGTATTCTGTTGCCTGTGACACAGCTCTCACATGCTCTCAAGAGCTATTGGTTTCTCTAGGGTTATTTCCTCCAGACTGGGTCCAGATTTCTAGGTTTTTCTCATTCTTGTATGTGTTTTTGGCAGCTTTTTATAAATTTTATCTTAAATACATTGAATTTTAGAGCTGGAAGGGAACTCAGAGATTAACCAGTTCAACGCACTCATCTCAGAGGAGGAAGCTGTTTCCTCCTTCACTCTGAAGTTCTGCCTCTAACTTAGTGCCATTTTAATGCTCCTGCCTTGATGAACTCCTCTCCATTTTCTGATTTTCTGCCTCTAATCTGACAACTGGGAAACCAGATAAGCAATCTTGTTAGAACTACACCAAAAATAACAATAATCAAAATGGAAAAAAATATGCTAAGAATACAAAGTATGACTTTTTTTTTTTTTTTTTGTGGTACGTGGGCCCCTCACTGTTGTGGCCTCTCCTGTTGTGGAGCACAGGCTCCAGACACGCAGGCTCAGCGGCCATGGCTCACGGGCCCAGCCACTCCGCGGCATGTGGGATCTTCCCGGACCGGGGCACGAACCCGTGTCCCCTGTATTGGCAGGCGGAATCTCAACCACTGCGCCACCAGGGAAGCCCCAAAGTATGACTTTTAACGTTGTTCTCTTGGGCCATACGTTGTGGGAACATGGAAGCCGCTTTTCCAAACTTCAGGTTTTGCAATTCTGTTTGCAATAAGAAACTGAAGGTTTCCAGGACTGTCACATGAAGAACGCTCATCCTCTGAAAAGGAGGACTTCTTCCCCTTATGAACTGTGTGATCTTGAGTAATCACACATGTAATCATGTGATTCTGAGCCTCAGTTTGCTCACGTGTATAAAGGGAACAAAGTCTACCAGGATAATAATTAGTGGATTACATGAAGTCATGTGCTTTAACGAGTGCTCAAAAAACGGGAGTTGCTGCTGCTGCTTCTCTCTGCTTTTCCTCAAGCAACACAAGAAGGCATGTTTGCAGATGCTCCACAGTATCTTCATTTTACTTATCTCCTTCAGGACTGGATGCAATCCTGCTCAAAGCAAAATGGGTTCTCCCTAGGGCTTCTCAATGTAGACACCATTAGAATCATCTGGGCGCTTTTAAAACGCTTGCTGCCTAAGCCCTGCCTGCAGATATTCTGATTTGACTGGCCTGGATTGGGACCCAGGTGCAGACACTTTTTAAAAGCTCTCCAGATGATTTTCATAGGAGCCCAGGTTGTGAGTTAATACTCTAGAGAAAGACCTCGAGCCGTGCTGAGCCTCCATGCCTGTCTGCGTTGGATCAGGACCCCTAAAAGTCCCCTGTCCACCGGCCAGACTCCGGGTTGGTTTCTTCTTGGTGCTTCCACACTGATACTTTGAGACCCTCCCCTGACTCAACTCCTCTTTCCCTCAAATTGCATGACAATGTCTGGTGTAAGTCTGATCTCATACCAGGTATATACACTGGTATGACTGTACCACTTGTTAATATAATACTTCCATTCTAGCTGGCAAACAGCTACTGCCCCACGCTCTCTGAGTGGCCCCCACTATCTCCATCATCCAGCCCTAATACCCACATCCACTGTAATTGGTCAGTGGTCATAGTTAAATATCTTGAATATCATCCCTGGTGTTCATGACCTAGGACTTTGTCCCAGAGCAATGAAATTTAGAGTCATGATTTGTAAAGATTATGAGTGGGACCCTTTGCATAGACAGCCATGCAGTTTACAGCCTAATTTTATTCAGGTCTTTGTTCAAATGTCCAAGTACTGGAGAAAATGTGTCCCAGACCCACTCACTCTAAAAAGGCACTTCTCTACTCACCTCACCATGTTTTAATTTGCTGCAAAGCACAAATTACTCACTATTACACTTTTTAGTTTATGTGTTGTTTGAGTCCCTCCACTAGATCCAAGGTTCTGTGAGAACGAGGATTTGGTCTGGTTTGTTTGCTCTCTATTCCCAAAGTGTTGAACAGAATCCATTCCACAGTAAGTGATAATCAATATTTGCCAACAATAAATGAATAAAATAATTCACATACTACCAAGAAAATATATGGATGAAAGAAAATATCTGCAAATCATATATCTGATAAAGGACTTGTGTCCAGAATATATAAAGAACTCCTACAATTCAATAATAAAACCACAAACAGGGCTTCCCTAGTGGCACAGTGGTTGAGAGTCCACCTGCTGATGCAGGGGACGCGGGTTCGTGCCCCGGTCCAGGAGGATCTCACATGCCGCAGAGCGGCTGGGCCCGTGAGCCATGGCTGCTGAGCCTGCGCGTCTGGAGCCTGTGCTTTGCAACGGGAGAAGCCACAGCAGTCACAGGCCCACGTACCAAAAAAAACAAAAACAAAAAAAAACCCACAAACAATTCAACTAAAAAGGGGGGTGAAGTTTTGAATAGACATCTCACCAAAGAAAATACATGATTGGCTAATAAATTGCTCAAAATCAGGAATGGATAGGAAAATGCAAATTTAATGACAACTAAATTCCACTATACACCCACTAAAGTGGCTATAAGCAAAAAAGACGTGTGAACATAAAGAAACTGGACTCCCATACATCGCTTTTGGGAATGTACAACCAATTTGGAAAATAGTTCGATAGTTTCTTAGAAAGTTAAACATATTCTTACTAGTAATTCCACTCATAGTTATCTGCCCAAGAAAAATAAAAACAATATCCACACGAGGACTTAGAACTGTTCATAACAGCCAAAAAAGTAGAAACATTTCAGATGTCCTTCAGTTGTTGAGTAGATAAACAAAACACGGTATATCCATTCAACAGAATACTATTCTGCAAATATGTGTGTGTGTGTGTGTGTGTGTGTGTGTGTATAAAAGGAATGATCTACTGATACATACTACAGTATGGATGAACCTCAAAAATATTATGCCAACTGAAAGAAGCAAGACACAAAAGACCACATATTGTATGATTCTATTTACATGAAATTTCAAAAAAAATGGCAAATCTATGGATACTGAAAGCAGAAGACTGGTTGCCTAGGAATGGGAAATGGGAAATAAGGGCACAGGGAATTGGGGGATGTACTGAAAATTTTCCAGAACTGGATCGAGGTGATATATACACAACTCCATAAATTCACTCAAAATCACTGATCTGTGTACTTTACACGTAAATTTTATGGTATGTAAATTATCCTCACTAAAGCTGTTAAACAACAATGAAAAGATGAAATAAAAACCACTATGGAAATACGTGTTCATTGCACTCCCTCCCAGAAAATCTCTCCTACTTCCTTTTCACAAATACTGCTTCTTTATCCACTATGGCAAGCAGACATGTCTAGGGCTGGGAACCAAGTCAAGAGGGATCTGCTGGGCTTGGGACATTGTCTTTGAACAGCATACCCCATTCCGCCATAACTTCTCCCAAACAGCCAATGACTTGTGGGTAATTTGGAGTCACAACCCCAAATTGCCCCATGAAGGCTTAACCTGATATATGGTTTCTACTTCTGTGGCGTACCTGCTTCGAACTGTCCTCGTAGTTCCCAAGCTCACTTTTGTCCTGGACACTAGCTTTAGTTCAGCCTTATTCTTCACTGTATAAACCTGAAACAAAACCCCTCAGTTCCATCCTAGATCCTGCTCAAAGAACCTCACTTATACTGGCACCAGCTAGCTTCCCACTAGTTCTGGGGAGGAATAGAGTGCAGGCAGTATCTCACAACCTAAAAGGTATATCCCAGGGATTCCTATCCTCCTTCAAAAATGAGGACCCCTTTTAAATGTCAAAACATTTTTCAAGTCCACACTTAGTAGTAATTGTACTTTTAGTATCGGTTGTCTGAAAAAATACAGAATGACGAAAAGCTATGATAGCTTAAATGCTCTTAAGTAAATTTGCATTTTATTAATCATAACTACATCTATATTTATTAGGAAGGAAAATCTCCTATTTTGAAAAAGGGGGAAACATTTACTCCAGCTGCTTCTGTGTTCTAAGAAAGTGAAGAATTCACCTCTGGGGGAAAAAGTCATTCTAGGTCGTGAAAGGGAAGGTTCTAGGCTAATCTGATGAGAGAGAAAGGGGCTGAAAGGAAACAAATTGTTCCACATAATAAAATAATACAGATCTTTTAAGTTGCTCCCAGGCAGATTAAGAGAGTAACGGCTTGGGCTTCCCTGGTGGTGCAGTGGTTGAGAGTCCGCCTGCCGATGCAGGGGACGCGGGTTTGTGCTCCGGTCCGGGAGGACCCCACATGCCGCGGAGCAGCTGGGCCCGTGAGCCATGGCCGCTGAGCCTGCGCGTCCGGAGCCTGTGCTCCGCAATGGGAGAGGCCACAACAGTGAGAGGCCCGCGTACCGCAAAAAAAAAAAAAAAAAAAAAAAAAAAGAGAGTACCGGCTTTTAGGTTTTGTTTTTGTTATTGGAGGGTGTGGGCAAAGAGGGAAGGAAGGACCCCAACACATTGAAAGAGATGTTGCGGGGTAAAGAGTTGATGAGAAGAGGAACTGAACATGAATTCAGACCATTATTATTTGGAGCAAGGACTTGGAGGCTCTTAGAACGACCCAACCCACAAAAGGGGAATATCCACTATAGGAAATGTGGTTTCTGATCACACATTGAAAGAGATGTTGCGGGGGAAAGAGTTGATGAGAAGAGGAACTGAACATGAATTCAGACCATTATTATTTGGAGCAAGGACTTGGAGGCTCTTAGAACGACCCAACCCACAAAAGGGGAATATCCACTATAGGAAATGTGGTTTCTGATCATTTTCTTGAGTTATTTCTTTAGAATCATAAGAACTACAAGTGACTTTTACAGATACCGGGAGAGGATCCCAAGCATCTGAACTAGTACACACAAGGATTAAAACATCAACACAGACCCCACAGTCCTGCCAAGTCTGTTGTTTCAAAGGAGAGCTGTAACACCCTAATACTACAGTAAAAGCAACAATCTCCACAACTTACAAGAAAAGCACTCTTGCATATACATTTTTATTTTTACCACCAAAATACCCTAAGAGAAAGGTATTACCAACCCAACTTCACAACGGGGAGAGTGAAATGATACCTTACAGTTACTAAGGAAGTCACAGAATGAGAACAAAAAGCAGGGCCTTTCCATTCTGAAAGCAGTGCTCTTTCTATATCAACACAGGTATGGAAAAGGAACAAGAAAAAAAAGGGCGTCAATAAAATTTTAATTAATTTATCAGATTTCAATAGCCAACAGAGAACACCTGAGAGGTCAAAGAATGAAGCCCTGCTCTAGACAGATTAGGTGCTACTGCTAACTTTAAACCATCTCCCACTAAACAATAAGAATATTCATTCATTCAATAATTCAACAGACTTTTATTTATTGACTATTTATCTTGTGCTAGTGCATTGACAAAAGCCAAGTTTCAGTAATTACAACTTGAATACAGTTCAATAATTGGTATCAATAAACAGTGTAATGATATTCTTCCCTTGATGGTAAGAACCTGATTCACTGCCATATTGGTTTGTGGATGTTATTAAGCTGATGAAAATCCTGCCTTTCCTAAAGAACAAAAAGCATTTACCCTGAAAGACATTAATTACAATCGCACACAAACCACCCGCCTACACTGCTTTTCAATTTGTAACCAGATAAACACAGAAGACTATTCATGAATTTTTTTATTCTAGAGCACCCAAGGTAAGGCAAAAGTCATAGCTGAGAAGTTGCCCAAGTGCAGTTGAGCAATGACATGGCCCAAAGTCATCACAGGAAGATGTGACCCAGAAAAGTTGCTCTACAAAAAAGGGAAATAAATGAACAACTTCCTCAACTTATGTTGTGCCAGTCACTGTCTTCTGTCACTGGAGTCACTGGACAAGTCAGTCCAGTGTGCCTTCCAAGTTCTGGTTCTGCCACTTAGTTGTTTCAACAGGTACTTACTTTCTCTGTGCTTCAGTTTTCTCTTTATAGAATGTAAAGGTTGACCTACATAATCTCTAGAATTCTCTATCAATCAGGGTCTCAGCAAGAAATAGACTCAAATTAGGATAATTCAAGGTGACTATTTACAGAGGTATGGGCAGGAGATAGGGAAACTACAAAGGACAGGGCAGCCACAGAAGAATAATCACCATCCCAGGTCCAAAGGCAGGAGGGAAGGAGGCAGTTACAGGACCCAAAAGGAAGGAGTCATGTAGCAAGGGCCACCTTGAGAGGAGCAGTGACTTCCCATCAAGGGGCACAGTCAGTGCAAGGTGATCACCTTGCAGGAAGGGCTGGATCTCCCTTTGATATCCTTCCCCGGACTTGCCATTGGCTGAACTCAACAAGAAGTCAAAGAACATATCAGTTTCCCAGGGAAGAGAACAGAGTGGAGAAGGGTAGAGAGTAAGACCTGGAGATGGGAACTAGCACAGGTCCCTTCCAGTTTTAACACTCACTGATTCTGTTTGTCTGTTAATTTGACCACTGACATGCCAAACCTGGAACTTCTGGGCAGTTAGGAATGGGTATGGAGCAACATACACACCAAGGTCAGTCCCTATGCTATCACTGTACAGAATATTTCAAGGTGCTGATATCATGCTCCTAGATGAACCTCCAAGGTCTAGATATGTTATCTGATTTTTATCTTTAAAAGAGGATACATGACCTAAAAGGAATAGACCATATTTTCTATCCACTTCTCGGTGAAGCATAAGAGTTAAGACGCCAGCGCTGAAATCAGATACACCCAAGTTTGATTCCAGGTTCTGACTCTGGGTAACCTGATTAAACTCTCTAAGCCTCTCCTCGTTTGTAAAATGGTGATAATAGAACCTAGTGCATGGGGCTGTTGGGAAGATTCGAAGAGACGGTCAGCATGTAGCCCAGAGTCTGACTGATACAAGGCAACATTTAATCCTCCACTGGGCATTTATCCAACAAAAATTTCTTGGGGAGTTGTTAATGACTATTACCTGAGTTACCTTCCTCTTCCTTCATTCTGACTCTGAAGGACTCCTTCATATGACTGACTTTCTAGGGTTCCCAAAATGCCAACAATCAATCATAGATTTTTACCGAAGCTACACATTAAACGGATTTGTTTGAAGTTATCACCTTAGACAAGATGAAATTAATAGCTTTCAGTGTAAAAACTGTTCATTTTGAAAATATAAATCTTCCACATTGAAAATAAAATCAAAGAAAATATAAATCAATCATCATGTAATGCCATTTGAAAACTATAATTTAGAAAAAGGAAACTTGGATTCCATCAAAAGGATTTATTCCAGCAGCATCTTTTATGACTATATAATCCTATTTTTAAAAAACTTGGGGGACTTTATTATCTATAGATACACAAAGATAGGATAAGGATGGGAAAAAGACCACCATAACTATAAACGAGAATGTGAAAGTACAAAATGTCACGAGTATAGCAAACATCAGGTTTTGGATTCCTAGCTGGGGAGTGGGGAAGAAATAAGTGAAGAGACTGTTGGTGACACAGAAGCCAAGACCCAAAGACATCACAACTGAGCTGCACATTCTCATCTGGCCCGTCCACATTTCCAGAGTGCGTTCTTGGTCCAGGCGCTGGGATAGGCCTTAGGTGAGCAAATCCTATTAGCCCTCCGGACACCACTGCTGCTTTTGGAGTATCCAAGGTCTGCTGGGAAGGTAGACTTATAAACAGTCATCCAGAGAACATTATGGACATTGTGCTATAACACAAACAAATCAACATGGGAACATAAATTCAGGGGAAAGGAGGGTCAAAATACTAAAGGCTTGCTGTCGGTTAGCCTTTGCTGTGTAAAAACTAATCGAAAACCATGTGGTTAAACACCAGCCATTTATTCAGCTCCCTATTGGCAGGTTAGGGGGGCCGTTCTGGGCCAGGCAACGTCAGTCCATCTCGGGTGGGTTTTCTTATGTCTGTGGTCAGGTGGTAGACCTGCTGGTGCCTGAGTAGTTTAGGATGGCTTCATTCACCTGCGTGGTAACTGGCAGCCAGGGAAGTCGGAGGACTAAGCCCTGGGTCTCTCGTTGTCCAGCCTGGGCTTCCTCACATGATAGCAGTCACAGGGTTCCCAAAACCAGCAAAAGAAGGCAAATTCCAAGTCTCTGCCTACATCATGTTTGCTAAAGTCCCATCAGCCAAAGCAAGTTAGACGGCCACGCCAAGAGTCAACATGGGAAGGGTTGTAAAGTCACACTTGAAAGGCACAACAGACATGGGAAGAGCTGGGAGCCATTTCTATAATGTATCACAAGGCTACACACAAATGATATCTGAGGGGAATGTAACAGTCTCCTAGGAATTTACCAGGGTAGGAGCTATTCCCTGGAAGAAGAATCAAGACAGGAACCAGCACGTAAATGGAAAAATGCCTCAGACTCACCAAAGATGGAGCAATGAGAGGTTCTGGAGGCAAGGTTAGATTCAAAACGTGATTTCTTTTTGTACAAGTATATCTGAAATATCTGTGGCTGTAGTGCATCCCATCATACTGTCTCCAGTGTCTAATCTTGCCCCTGGGGCTTGGAAGCTAACCCAATAAGGCTGCTGGGGACGCTCATATAATACGCTCTGCAGGTAAAAACTCTATTATACTGACCCTCCTTACAGGGAGACCTTGGTGACAGGACATCCTGGAAATGAAATCCACAGCATCTTCATAAGCCATGAGAAGCAGAACTGTGCCTTCAAAGATATAGAAAAAAGGCTCTGGCAGCTATGATGAGGTACCCACTCAAGGGAGTAAGGAAACAAGACCCGCCGAAGCAGAACTGTGTCATAAATGGTGTGGCTTCTATGTCCCTCTTTCATTTTCCCTTCCTGTTTCATACTCAAGACACAATTAAATAGTCAATTGTTGCCAGTTTCATTCATTCATTCGTTCGTTCGTTCACTTCTCCAGCCAATATTTATTGAGACTTTCCACATACCAACAGAAGCTGGAAGCAAACAGAGATGAATAAGATGTCTCTGTCCCCACGAACCTCAGCACTTGATGTGTGGGGGACAGAGAAATATAATCAACTACATTTCAGCCTGATGGTGATAGAGAAGGAAGCTCAGAGTGGTCAGGGAGAGCCTGGGAGGAGCACCTAAGCCAGACCAAGGTGTCAGGGACAGCCTCCTGGAGACCATGACACTTTCGCTGCGTCATGAAGAATGCTTGGGAAATAGGCAGAAAAGAGGAGGGCATTCTAGGCAGAGGAAACAGAATGTACTGGGACATGGAAGCAAAGGAGGACATGGTATATGCAGGAAAACAGAAGCAGCCCCTATACTTCCTGTGACACATACGAAGTACACAGAGGAAAGGGCAAGCGCAGGAGACAGCTAGGATGTTATCTGAGGAGTGACGGTGCACCACAAACCCTCCCCTCCCCATTCTCTACAACATTATACAAGGTACCAGTCATTTATCCTTCCCGACTGACCCACTGAGCGCACCTCAGCATGAATGAACTCAAGTCCCTGACGTGCCTCAAGCAGCATCTGAAGGAAATCATGGAACTGACCTTGGCCCCTATTTCTGGCATCACTGGACAGGTAGGGTGGTTTGCAGGCGGGCTGGCATTCCCTGAAGCCTCATCAAGACCCCATGTAGACTTTTCCTACGGGAATCCTGGTCTAAACAGCCCCGATCCCTGATCTTTCCACACCAAGCTCCCCTACTCTACTCCCAAATTTACCAGACTCATTTATTCATTCAGGGATATTTTTGCATTCCCACTAGTGTACATGAGCCTGAGGAAGAAGAATCAGACACTGTCTTGAGCCTAAAGTGTTTCTACTCTAGTAGGATATTCCTTAATCCATTGATCCATTCATTCAACAAATATGATTCAGCGCCTACTGTGTGCCACGAACTCTGCAAATGCTAGGAAAATCGAAGTCAAAGTTCTTGCCCATTCTAATGGAATTTAAGACAGGCACATAAACAATTATCTCGAAGGTACAACGCAGCAGATACAGGGTTGGAATGCAGGTTTCCCGACTCCCAGGTGAGTAGCTAAACTTCTTGAAAGAGCTGTTTCTAGTCAATGTCTCTCCTTCCTTCCTCCCAATCTCTCCTCACCTCTCTCCACCAGGGCTTCCATTCCACTGTTTCACTGAAACCTCTCTTCTCAAGATCACCAGTGACTTCAAGGTCACCCAATTCACTGGCCATTTTTCTAGCTTTATCTTACAACAGCGTTTGACACAGGTGATATTCTATCCTTGTCAAAACATTTCCCTTAATTTCCATGATAGCACTCTCCAGGTGTTCCTACTTCACTGCCCATCCCTTTTTAAACTTTGCTGGCTCTTCCTCTTCTCTTGACCTCTAAACATTTTATCTTGCTAAGGACGGGTAGCTGGACCCCACCCTATGGCTTTAAATATCATTTCCAATGAAGCCCAAATTTGTATCTCCAGTCCTGACTTCTCTCTGGAACCCGAGACTCTTATATCCAAATGTCTAATGATATCAAACTTAGCATTCAAAATAGAACTCTTGGAAATGCAAATCAAAACAACAATGAGGGATCACCTCACACCAGTCAGAATGGCCATCATTTTTTTTTTTAAAGACACATTTATTCAGCACCATGATCAGACTATTACATTTAACGATCAACAGCATGGGCGCAAAAAAAAAAAAAAAAAAAAAACTACATTAAGACCCTTTGTTGGAATGCTTTACACTTTCCACAGAACAGAAACTAAAATAACCTGTTATACAATTAGTCACAAATACAGTCCTCGAGTTTTTTTGCCCATACACTAGTATTGTCTAAAACATGTCTTCTTTGTAGCAGCTAGGCCCTGCCACCACTGTGCTTGACTGAGTTCACAAACCTGTAGCTTCCCTGTCACTTCTCTGGCTCTCCTCTCCTGCTAAGCTTTGTTTCCTGGCGGTAATCAAAACCTCCTGCCACTGTCATAGCTCCTGCTGCTGCTGGAACAGCCATAGCCACCTTGGTTTCATGGTTTGGCAAAGTACTGACCTCCACCACCATAGGGGCCAGCACTTCTGCCTCCAAAGTTTCCTCCTTTTATGGGTTCAAAATTTGAAGATTGATTGTTGTAAATGCCAAAATCATTGTAGCCTCCACCACCTCCAAAATTGCTCCCATCATTACCAAATCCATTATAGCCATCCCCACTGCCACCACAGCCACCACCACCGTGGCTGCCACCAAAGCCAGCTCGACCACTGAAGTTTCCTCCATGACCAAAGCTGTCATTCCCACAAAAACCCCCTCCACGACCACCACCAAAGCTTCCAGAACCACTTCGACCTCTTTGGCTGGATGAGGCACTAGCCATCTCTTGCTGAGATGGGGCTTTCCTTTGTTCACAGTTGTGGCCATTCACAGTGTGGTATTTCTGACTGACAATCCTGTCTATGGAGTCATGGTCATCAAAGGTTACGAAAGCAAAGCCTCTCTTTTTGCCACTGCCTTGGTCAGTCATGATTTCAATCACTTCCATACTGTTCAAAATAATCTCTTAGGTGATGTTCTTCAGTGTCTTTTTTAATGCCACCAACAAAAATCTTTTTCACAGTTAAGTGGGCACCAGGTCTTTGAGAATCTTCTCTTGAGATGGCCCTCTTTGGTTCCCCAACTCTTCCATCCACCTCGTGTGGCCTTGAGTAGCATACATGACAACCCGGAAGCCTCTGGAGTGCCTGGTGCTTGGATCCCTCATTACCACACAGTCTGTGCACACTCCCGACTGCTCACAATGGCTCCTCAGGCTCTCATCACTTGTTTCAAAGCTCAAACCTCCGACGAAGAGCTTCCGCAGCTGTTCGGGCTCTTTGGGAGACTCTGACTTAGACATGATGGCAGTGGAGCTGGGGGGAGACATCAATGATGCTTACTCGGTGGCGTCCACAGGCAGAAAGCAGAATGGCCATCATTAAAAAGTCTACAAATAACAAATACTGGAGAGGGTGTGGAGAAAAGGGAACCCTCTTACACTGTTGGTAGGAATGTAAATTGGTGCAGCCATTATGGAGAATAGTATGGAAGTTCCTCAAAAAAAAAACTAAAAATAGAGTTGCCACATGATCCAGCAATCCCACTCCTGGGCATATATCCAGACAAAATTATAATTCAAAAAGATATGTGCACCCCTATATTCACAGCAGCGCTATTCACAATAGCCAAGACATGGAAGCAACCTAAATGTCTATCAACAGATGAATGGATAAAGATGTGGTACATATATACAATGGAATGTAGCAGTCAGCCATAAAAAAGAATGAAATAATGCCATATGCAGCAACATGGATGGACCTAGAGATTAGCACACTAAGTGAAGTCAGAAAGAGAAAGACAAATACTAAATGATATCACTTATAGGTGGAATCTAAAATATGACACAAATGAACTTATCTACAAAACAGACATAGAGAACAGACTTGTGGTTGCCAAGGGTGGGGGGAGGGAAGGATTGAAAGTTTGGGGTTAGCAGATACAAACTATTATATAGAGAATGGATAAACGACAAAGTTCCATTGTATAGCACAGGGAACTATATTCAATATCCTGTGATAAACCATAATGGAAAAGAATGTGTGTGTGTGTGTATTATATATATATAAGTGAATTATTTTGCTGTACAGCAGAAATTAATACAACATTGTAAATCAACTATATATCAATAAAATAAATTTTTTTAAAAACCCAAGATAGAACTCTTGATTTTCACCACCAGTTCTGCTACTCTCTTATTTGATCAACAGCATAACCATCGACTGAGTTGCTCGAGCCCAAAGCACATAGTCATCCTTTTTTCTTCTCTGTCCCTCACCCCCCAGATCCAATCCATCAGTTAGTTCTGCCAGTGTGCCTCCCAGACGTATCTTGAACTCCTCCACTTTGCTCCATCTTCACTCCTCTCAATCATCTTTTATCTCAACAACAACAGAAGCCTTCCCATTGGTCTCCCAGCTTTCACTCACACTACTTTCCATTTCATTCTCCACAAAGTAACCACAAGGAACTATTAAGATTACAAACCAGATCATGTCACCCAAGACTTCAAACTCTCCAAGGCCTCCACTGCATTTAGAATAAAATCCAATCTCTTTACCTGTCCCAAATCCCATTATGAGTTGTGACCACTGCTTTACTCTCATCTCCTTCTGGGCTTTCCTTTGATCTCTCTACTCCAATCACACTGGCCCAGGGCCTTTGCACCAGCTGCTGCCTTTGCCTGGAATGTTCTTCCTCCTGATCTTCACATAGGCAGCTCCATCACGTTATTTACATCATGATGTATATGTCACCTCCTCAGACAGGCCTTCCATGATCAACCACTCTAACACATCACTCTGTTTTAATTCTCCATGTGGCACTTATTACTAATGAATCAGTGTGTGTGTGTGTGTGTGTGTGTGTGTGTGTGTGTGTGTGTTTAGTTTATATGTTTCTTGCCTATTTATTCTTACTAGAATGTAAGATTCAAGATAGCAGAGGCCTTATTTGCTTTTGCTGAGGATATAAAAGAGTAACCAATAAAGATTAAGTAATCAATAAATACTGAAGATGTGAATAGATGAATCCCCTAGGACTCCCATAATAAGAAAAGGCAATTTTTCTGTCAAGAAATTGCTAACATTCACAGGAAGACAGACAAAATGAAAAGGCAGAGGGCTATGTACCATATGAAGGAGCAAGGTAAAACCCCAGAAAAACAACTAAATGAAGTGCAGATAAGCAACCTTCCAGAAAAAGAATTCAGAATAATGATAGTAAAGATGATCCAGGACCTCGCAAAAAGAATGGAGGCAAAGACCAAGAAGATGCAAGAAATGTTTAACAAAGACCTAGACAAATTAAAGAACAAACAGAGGTGAACAATACAATGACTGAAATTAAAAATACACTAGAAGGAAACAACAGCAGAATAAGTGAGGCAGAAGAATGGATAAGTGACCGGGAAGACAGAATGGTGGAATTCACTGCTGCAGAACAGAATAAAGAAAAAAGAATGAAAAGAAATGAAGACAGACTAAGAGACCTCTGGGACAACATTAAACGCAACAACATTCGCGTTATAGGGGTCCCAGAAGGAGAAGAGACAGAGAAAGGACCCAAGAAAATATTTGAACAGATTATAGTCGAAAACTTCCCTAAGATGGGAAAGGAAATAGCCACCCAAGCACAGAGAGTCCCATACAGGATAAACACAAGGAGAAACACGCCGAGACACACAGTAATCACACTGGCAAAAATTAAAGACAAAGAAAAATTACTGAAAGCAGCAAAGGAAAGACGACAAATAACATACAAGGGAACTCCCATAAGGTTAACAGCTGATTTCTCAGCAGAAATTCTACAAGCCAGAAGGGAGTGGCATGACATATTTAAAGTGATGAAAGGGAAGAATCTACAACCAAGATCACTCTACCTGGCAAAGATCTCATTCAGATTTGATGGAGAACTCAAAAGCTTTACAGACAAGTAAAAGCTAAGAGAATTCAGCACCACCAAACCAGCTCTACAGCAAATGCTAAAGGAATTTCTCTAAGTGGGAAACACAAAAGAAAAGGACCGACAAAAATGAACCCAGGGGCTTCCCTGGTGGCGCAGTGGTTGAGAGCCCGCCTGCCGATGCAGGGGACACGGGTTCGTGCCCCGGTCCGGGAGGATCCCACATGCCGCGGAGCAGCTGGGCCCGTGAGCCATGGCCACTGAGCCTGCGCGTCCAGAGCCTGTGCTCCACAACGGGAGAGCCCACAACAGTGAGAGGCCCGCGTACTGGGAAAAAAAAAATAAAAAATAAACCCAAAACAATTAAGAAAATTGTAAGAGGAGCATACATATGAATAATTACCTTAAATGTGAATGGATTAAATGCTCCAACCAAAAGACACAGGCTCGCTAAATGGATACAAAAACAAGATCCATATATATGCTGTCTACAAGAGACCCACTTCTGACCTAGGGACACATACAGACAGAAAGTGAGGGGATGGAAAAAGATATTCCATGAAAATGGAAATCTAAAGAAAGCTGGAGTAGCAATACTCATATCAGATAAAATAGACTTTAAAATAAAGAATGTTACAAGAGACAAGGAAGGACACTACATAATGATCAAGGGATCGATCCAAGAAAAAGATGTAACCATTATAAATATATATGCACCCAACATATTAGCACCCCAATACATAAGGCAACTGCTAACAGCTATGAAAGAGGACATCAACAGTAACACAATAATAGTGGGGGACCTTAACACCTCACTTACACCAATGGACAGATCATCCAAACAGAAAATTAATGAGGAAACAAGCTTTAAATGACAAAACATACCAGATAGATTTAATTGATAATTTTAGGACATTCCATCCAAAAACAACAGATTACACTTTCTTCTCAAGTGTCCATGAAACATTCTCCAGGATAGATGACATCTAGGGTCACAAATAAAGCCTCAGTAAATTTAAGAAAATTGAAATCATATCAAGCATCTTTTCTGACCACAACGCTAGGAGATTAGAAATCAATTACAGGGAAAAAAATTGTAACAAACACAAACACATGGAGGCTAAACAATATGTTACTAAATAACCAAGAGATCACTGAAGAACTCAAAGAGGATATCAAAAAATACCTAGAGACAAATGACAATGAAAACACAATGATCCAAAATGTATAGGATGCAGCAAAAGCAATTCTAAGAGGGAAGTTTATAGCAATACAAGCCTACCTCAAGAAACAAGAAAAATCTCAAATAAACAATCTAACATTACACCTAAGGGAACTAGAGAAAGAAGAACAAACAAAACCCAAAGTTAGCAGAAGGAAAGAAATCATAAAGATCAGAGCAGAAATAAATGAATAGAAACAAAGAAAATAGCAAAGATCAATAAAACTTAAACCTGGTTCTTTGAGAAGATAAACAAAATTGATAAACCATTAGCCAGAGTCATCAAGAAAAGAGGGAGAAGACTCAAATCAATAAAATCAGTAATGAAAAAGGAGAAGTTACAACAGGCACCACAGAAATACAAAGCATCCTAAGAGACTACTACAAGTAACTCTATGGCAATACTCTATGGCAATAAAATGGACAACCTGGAAGAAATGGACAATTCTTAGAAAGGTATAACCTTCCAAGACTGAACCAGGAAGAAATAGAAAATATGGACAAATCACAAGCACTGAAATTGAAACTGTGATTAAAAATCTTCCAACAAACAAAAGTCCAGGACCAGATGGCTTCACAGGTGAATTCTATCAAACATTTAGAGAGGAGCTAACACCCATCCTTCTCAAACTCTTGCAAAAAACTGCAGAGGAAGGAACACTCCCAAACTCATTCTGGGAGGCCCCCATCATCCTGATACCAAAACCAGTCAAATATACTACAAGAAAAGAAAATTACAGACCAATATCACTGATGAATATAGATGCAAAAATCCTCAACAAAATACTAGCAAACAGAATCCAACAACACATTAAAAGGATCATACACCATGATCAAGTGGGATTCAGCCCAGGGATGCAAGGATTCTTCAATATATGCAAATCAATCAATGTGAAACACCATATTAACAAACTGAAGAAGAAAAACCATATCATCATCTCAGTAGATGCAGAAAAAGCTTTTGACAAAATTCAACACCCATTTATGATAAAAACTCTCCAGAAAGTGGGCATAGAGGGAACTTACCTCAACATAATAAAGGGCATACAGGACAAACCCAGAGCAAACATCATTCTCAGTGGTGAAAAACTGAAAGCATTTCTTCTAAGATCAGGAACAAGACAAGGATGTCCACTCTCACCCCTATTATTCAACATAGTTGTGGAAGTCCTAGCCACGGCAATCAGAGAAGAAAAAGAAATAAAAGGAATACAAATTGCAAAAGAAGAAGTAAAACTGTCACTGTTTGCAGATGACATGATACTATACATAGAGAATCCTAAACATGTCACCAGAAAACTACTAGAGCTAACCAATGAATTTGGTAAAGTTGCAGGATACAAAATTAATGTACAGAAATCTCTTGAATTCCTATACACTAATGATGAAAAATCTGAAAGAGAAATTAAGGAAACACTCCCATTTACCACTGCAACAAAAAGAATAAAATACCTAGGAATAAACCTACCTAGGGAGACAAAAGACCTGTATGTAGAAAACTATAAGACACTGATGAAAGAAATCAAAGATGATACAAACAGATGGAGAGATATACCATGTTCTTGGATTGGAAGAATCAATATTGTAAAAATGACTATACTACCCAAAGCAATCTACAAATTCAATGCAATCCCTATCAAATTACTAATGGCATTTTTTACAGAACTAGAACAAAAAATCTTAAAATTTGTATGGAGACACAAAAGACCCCGAATAGCCAAAGCAGTCTTGAAGGAAAAAAACGGAGCTGGAGGAATCAGACGCCTTGACTTCGGACTATACTACAAAGTTACAGCAATCAAAACAACATGGTACTGGCACAAAAACAGAAATATAGATCAATGGAACAGGACAGAAAGCCCAGAGATAAACCCACACACCTATGGTCAACTAATCTATGATAAAGGAGGTAAGGATATACAATGGAGAAAAGACAGTCTCTTCAATAAGTCGTGCTGGGAAAACTGGACAGCTACATGTAAAAGAATGAAATTAGAACACTCCCTAACACCATACACAGAAATAAACTCAAAATGGATTAGAGACCTAAATGTAAGACTGGATACTATAAAACTCTTAAAGGAAAACATAAGAACACTCTTCGACATAAATCACAGCAAGATCTCTTTTGATCCACCTCAAGAGTAATGGAAATAAAAACAAAAATAGGGCTTCCCTGGTGGTGCAGTGGTTGAGAGTCCGCCTGCCGATGCAGGGCACACGGGTTCGTGCCCCGGTCCGGGAAGATCCCACATGCCGCGGAGTGGCTAGGCCCGTGAGCCATGGCCGCTGGGCCTGCACGTCCGGAGCCTGTGCTCCGCAATGGGAGAGACCACAGCAGTGAGAGGCCCGCGTACTGCAAAAAAGAAAAAAAAAAAAAATAAAAAAAAATAAACAAATGGGACCTAATGGAACTTAAAAGCTTTTGCAAAGCAAAGGAAACTACAAACAAGACGAAAAGACAACCCTCAGAATGGAAGAAAATATTTGCAAACGGGGCTTCCCTGGTGGCGCAGTGGTTGAGAGTCCACCTGGCGATGCAGGGGACATGGGTTTGTGCCCCAGTCTGGGAAGATCCCACATTCTGTGGAGCGGCTAGGCCCGTGAGCCATGGCCACTGAGCCTGCGCGTCCGGAGCCTGTGCTCCGCAACAGGAGAGGCCACAACAGTGAGAGGCCCGCATACTGCAAAAAAAAAAAAAAAAAAAATTAAGAAAAAAAATATTTGCAAACGAATCAATGGACAAAGGATTAATCTCCAAAATATATAAACAGCTCATGCAGCTCAATACTAAAAGAACCAACAACCCAGTCCAAAAATGGGCAGAAGACCTAAACAGACATTTCTCCAAAGAAGTCATACAGATGGCCAAGAGGCACATGAAAAGCTGCTCAACATCACTAATTATTAGAGAAATGCAAATCAAAACTACAATGAGGTATCACCTCACACCAGTTAGAATGGGCATCATCAAAAAATCTACAAACAAGAAATGCTGGAGAGGATGTAGAGGAAAGGGAACCCTCTTGCACTGCTGGTAGGAATGTAAATTGATACAGTCACTATGGAGAACAGTATGGAGGTTCCTTAAAAAACTAAAAAGAGAATTACCATATGACCCAGCAATCCCACTACTGGGCGTATACCGAGAGAAAACCATAATTCAAAAAGACACATGCACTCCAGTGTTCATTGCAGCACTATTTACAATAGCCAGGTCACGGAAGCAGCCTAAATGCCCATTGACAGATGAATGGATAAAGAAGACGTGGTCCATATATACAATGGAATATTACTCAGGCATAAAAAGGAATGAAATTGGGTTATTTGTAGAGACGTGGATGAATCTACAGACTGTCATACAGAGTGAAGTGAGTCAGAAAGAGAAAAACAAATATCGTATTTAACGTATGTATGGAACCTATATGTGTGGAACCTATAAAAATGGTACAGATGAAATTGTACAGAGAAGCAGATGTAGAGAACAAATATATGGACACCAAGTGGGGAAAGCAGCGGGGGAGGGGTGTTGTGATCAATTGGGAGATTGGGATTGACATATATACACTAATATGTGTAAAATGGATAACTAATAAGAACCTGCTGTATAAAAAAATAAATAAAATAAAATACAAAAAAGAAGAAGAAATTGCTAACCAAGGACTATCACCTTTGACCCAGAAAGGAAGCCAGAGTGGTAGGAGCCTGGCAGTATTCAGAAAACTATCAAGTATAAAACCGTGAGGTAATCTGTTTATTAAACGGGAGAATCTGCAAAGACTTCTCTTGAGAATATCAGAGACTTTTTCAAACCTAACGTATAGAACATACTTCTCCCAAAATACAATTCTGAAATATTCAGGCAGCTGGGCTGGATTGATTATAGATGGATTGAAGCATGCCATTTAAGTCTCCCCATGATAGGCTATAAATATTGATAGCCCCCTTTAGGTGGACGGTTCTGCCTGATGCTCCACATGAAAGAACCATTTGGAAGGAAGAAAGCTATCCAGCTGTCTCTCTTTGAAAGATTGGGAAATATTATCAGAATGCCCAGAAATACAGAATTTGAATCAGAACAGAGGCCAGGATGAAAGTGAGAATACAAACTGGCTAAATGGGCAAAAATAAGCTCCCCAAATAGATGCACTGGAGATGTTCCCCCAAAGTCCCACAGCTGCTCAGCCCCCAGAGGCTGGCATCCTGTACTTCAACAGGCAACATCAGAAGCATGAGCGCTTAGTTCTGACCTAGCAGTCCTCGTTTTGCAGCAGTCCTTAACAAGAACTCTCCAGGCACAGAAAGGCTGTTCAAAAACAGACCATAGAGTACTGGGGGTTTTATTGATGGAAGTGCTCAAACTAGCCAATTGTTTGCAAACAGAAGCTAAATGACTCATAAACTCTTTCAAGAAAGGTCATATCGCACAGGGATTGACTGCAAAGCAACATGTACAACCTAACTTTTTAAAGGTCCAAATTTTCTGGTGTGTGAATAAAATAATCTTAATTTAGGCTCAACTAGATAACCCCTTGAGGACGAGGCTGCGTCTTTATTCAGCTTTGTATCCCCACAGTACTTCAATACCCAGTAGGCAAACAACAAGGATTTGCTTAGTAAATAAATCTCACCCCCACCATCTCCTCTAGCTTGCTCGCCCATGTATCCTCTCTCTCCCTCTCCCCTCCCCTCCCTCTTTCTCTCTCTCCATCCATATCCCCACCACCTACCTAACCCTCTCTCCACCCCTCTTCTCTCTCTCTCTCACACACACACACACACACACACACACGTATATACACTTGGCCTCTTTGTTAGGACCTCCTACTCATCTAACTTAAAACTATGAAGATGTGGATCTTAACATTCCACAGCGACCTCACCTTGACCATAACCCCAAAGCTAACAGATGGACTGGAGTGGGAGATACCACGGATGAACACTAGAGAAAAATGTGACAAAACACATCTGGCCCCAAGGATATTAGATAAGAGATTACGGACTGATATGAATATAATAATAATTATTATTAACATCATCACTGTCCTGTCTGAACAGCAGGAGAAAACACTTCTCACTTGACACGGTTCAGAGATGATGTTCACAAAGCCAACAGCCCTCTGAGCTGGAGTCAGACCTTCCCTCAGCCAAGCAGGATTCACTGCTTTCCTCCTGTGTGCTCTTAGGCAAGTTACTTAACCTCTCTCAGCCTCCCTTTCCTCATCCTGCAGGAGTAGCAGGGATGAGAGTAACCACAGAGTGGTCATGGGGATGAAATGAGATGCATCACATAAATCCCATGGCACTGGGCCCGGCACATAGTACGTGCTCAATAAATGATATTGCGACTGTCAGTTACTGTGCTTCCCTACTTGGGTATCTCCTTCATGCCTGACACCTATGGCTTTCCTTCTGGGATGCATGAGCTTGGTCGAAATATGTTTTGTTCATTGAAACGAAAAGGATCTGGGATTTTTGCTTCATTTTGCCTGCCTTTTCACCCTGCTTCATGGCACAGCAATGATGACAATAAAGAGCTGACTCCTGGCTCTAAGCTGCTAAATCTTTTGCATCACTAGGGCTTTATTTATGTCAGTGTTCCTCACCCACGTGGAGAGCAGAAAGTGACTCACCAGCCTACTATGCCTTGATGGGACGACCCTTTGGGACTGTCCCATTGCCTCCACGCCGTTTCTGTTTCATTATACAATCTCCTGACTCTAATTTAGTTTCCCTAAAAAACTTCACCAAGAAGAACATTTCATAAGAAGCTGGAGAATAAAAAGGCAAGGCCAGGGCTTCCCTGGTGGCGCAGTGGTTGAGAGTCCACCTGCCGATGCAGGCGACACGGGTTCATGCCCCGGTCTGAGAAGATCCCACATGCCGCGGAGCGGCTAGGCCCGTGAGCCATGGCCGCTGAGCCTGCGCGTCCGGAGCCTGTGCTCCGCAATGGTAGAGGCCACGGCAGTGAGAGGCCCGTGTACCGCAAAAAAAAAAAAAAAAAAAAGAAGTTAGGGCCAGACATTTGGGAATCAGAGGCACCCACCTTCCCTCTCTTCCTTCCTTCCTTCCTCAGTCAATCCACACGGATTAACTGAACACCTACTATGTGCTAAGTACTATGCTGGGGGCTGGGGATTCAGTCTCCAACAAGAGAGACCCTGGTCCTACCATGCCTGCTGTATGGATGACCCCACAAATCATGAATCCATTACAATTAATTTCACAAACCAGTCATTACAAATTGAGGTGAGTGCAAGAAAGAAAACATGCAGGGAGTTATAAGACTGTCTAAGATAGTCTGGGGATTCTCGGAATGCTTCCATGAGGCAGTAACATCTAGTTGAGGACCTGTCTGAAGAGTGATAAGAATGAACCAGCCCAAGAGGCACATAAGTGTGTCAGCGGAGTGGGGTGGGGAGTAGGCAATAAAAAGACTTGTGAAGTCCCTGAATTGCAAAATCTCAAGGAATAGAAACAAGCTCAGAGTTGCCAGAATATGGGGGGGGGGGGGGGAAGGGGGGCAGGGGAGGAAGAGAGACGACCTACACGATAGTTAGAGAATTGAACTGACTTGAACAGACACTTTGGCAGAAGTCGGCAAACTCCAGCAGGGTTAAATCTGGTCCCTTTCTGTTTTTGTATAGCCTCCCCACACACACCAGCTAAGAATGTTTTCATATTTTTAAATAGTTGAAAAAAATTAAAAAGACTAATATTTAATAACATTGTGAAAATCTTATGAAATTCAAATTACAGTAGCCATAAATAAAGTTTTACTGGAACACAGCCATGCCCGTACATTTACATATTGTCTATAGCCGCTTTCACACTACAGTGGCAGAGTTGGGGAGCTGCGACAGAGACTATATGGCATACAAGCCTAAAATATTTACTATCTAGATCTTTGTGGAAAAAAATTGCCAACCCCTGATCTAGTGAGATAGGCAGAAGTCAGATTATAAGATCTTTTAAATCATATTAAAATTTTAGGAACTTATCCCAAGAGCAGGGGAACTCACTAACCCATTAAAGAGTTTGAAGAGGAGAACAGCATAGTTCAGCAGCGCCCAGACCTGTATGCACATTGGGTTAACCTAGGGAGCTTCCAGAATATAATGCATGAGTCTCACCCCCAGAGACTGTGCATCAGTTGGGTTTGTGTATGGCCTGGGTATGGGCTTTGGAATTTTTTGAAGATTCCTAGGTGATGCTAATGTGCAAGTAAACTTTGGGAACCATGGATAGAATCGCATTTGCATTTTTACAAGATCACGCTAACTCAGGGCTTCTCCCTCTGGCTGAATACACATTAGAATCATCTGGGGGATATTTTCAAAGATCCTGATGCCAAGGTCCACCCAGACCAATTACATCAGGATCTCTAGAGATGGGCTCCGAGCACTGCCCAGGTGATTCTAACGTGCAGCTAAGGTTACACACTCTGCATTAATGTGCAGCAAGGGTAGATACACGAAAGCCCTGAGAGGCTACTTCGCATGGTCCAAGTGAAAGATGGCAGAGGCTTGGCTTGAGTGTCTGGCGCTGGGACTGGGGAGAAGAAAAGTGAAGGGACAGTGAGCAGGACCTGGCGATGCACTGGTGACAGGGGAGGGCTGGGTGGAAAGTTTCAAAAGTGATACCTAAATGTCTAGCAAAGCAAATGGGTGCAGCCTGATGCCACTTATTGGGATGGGAACCTTGGAAGAGGAAGAAGTTTGGGGGGTAAGAACATTAGTTCTGTTCTGACATATTGTTAAAAGGGAGGATGCCTATGATGGGATTAGTCAGATTGAGGCTATAAAGAAGGCTGCGTCACGTCACAAGAGGCCTTGAATGCTATCTTAACAATGTTCTCTTTATATAGCAGACAATGGCTACAATGATGTAGAGGAACACATATGGGCTTTTGATTCAGATGGTGTTCCTGCCACATACAGTGTGTGTGCTCCCTCAGCTTCCTCATCTACAGAATGAGATTTAAAATGTTCACACTCTGTCTCCTATACCTTTGGCCAGCCGACCTCAATGACAGCACAGGCCTCAATAAATGCCCTTACAAAGGTGTTGTGAAGATTAAATGAGATATTATGTGAATCTCTAGAAATTTATGTAGCACAAAAGACCCTCAAAAATGGTAGCTGTTATTCCTAAAGGAGAATGGCACAGTGACACCTCACAATGATGTTTTAGGAAGTGTATATGGACAATGGTGTGAAGGATAAGCACATAAGATAAGAAACTGGCACTTAGGTTTAGCAGTTATGACAGACAACATGATGGTATCTGTTCATCCATCAGTAAGAAGTCAGAGTCCCGCAATCCTGTGGCGTCCACAGTCCTCCAGAATCCCGGCTACCCTCCCGGTGCACTGCTTCTCCTTCCCAAGTGTGGCTCTGGTTGTCTGTCTTGACCAAGATGAAGGCCAGAGCTCTAGCCACCATACTCACAGCCCAGGCGACAAGATGGAGAAAAAGACAGAAAGAAGAGGATTCTATCAACTCTTAAAGTGTATATACAAGCTGAAAATTAATTTTAGAGATGAGCAAGGATGACTTCCTTCAAAGATAAAGGGGATCCAGAGACACCAGAATGCACCCTGCACTGCTGATCACAGCAGAATCAAGGCCAAGAGCAGAACTCAGATCATCGAAGCAAATGAGTCATAGTACCTGGCCAGGAAGCAAGGCTTCAGCCAGACACCAGGCAGAACTCAAGATTATGGTTCTTGCAAGTTAGTCGCAGGAGTTCCTGTAATTGTGGACAACCCAAAAATGACCCCTGCCCTCAAACATGAGGCTAAAAACTAATGGATGCTGAGAGCATTAAAACAATAACTGTATCCGCTCAGATTAACCATACATCTGATGTAAATCCATATACACCTCACAAGATGTCATCAAATAAATACTTCTGTCCCTTTAATGTAAAACAAAATACATATGTACGAAAGTGCCTAAAATATACATGAATATTTTAATAGTAATTTTTAAAGGGAACCCTCATGTAACTACCTCTACAGGCAAGAGATAAAACATTACACCACCGCAAAAGCACACCTCTCTGATCACAGCACCCCTCCTTCCCACCCAGAAGTAATTAACTACTATCCTTGTTCTTGTGATGTATACTTCCTTCCTTTTCTTTACGATATTTACACTTATGTATGTCTCTAAACAATGTTGTTTCTTTCATTTTTATATGAATGGAATCATGTGTTCTTCTGGACTCCACTTCTTCTGCTCAGCATTATGTTTGTGGCCCCAAAGAATTTATGGGTGAAATTACATGATGTCTGACATCTGAGTTAAAATACTGTGAGGAAGGAGGAGTTGCAAAGTATACTTTGAATATGGTGGTCATAAATTCATCACTGTTGAAGCTAGGCGATGGATAGATTAGGCTCTTTATACTATACTCTTGACTCTTAAATAAGTTTCAAAATTTTTATAATAAAAAATTGTTTACATTACTTTGTGAGATTCATTTTACTACAACAATTTTCATTGCTATATAGCAACAGTTTTCTAAGTAAGGTCCCAAAACCAGGAGCATCAGAATCATTGGGGAATTTGTTTAAATGAAAATATGCAAATAATTGGGCTCCACCCCAGACTTACTGAACCAGAAACTCTTGGAATGGGGTCCAGTAATCTGTGTTTTAATAAGTCCTCCAGATAGTTCTGATGCATGCTCAAGTTTGATAACCACTACTCAATAGTATTCCATTCTGTGAATGTTCCACAATTGATTTATCCATTCTACTACGGATACACTTATATATTATTTCAAGTTTGGGTGTTTCAAATTTGTGGATATTATAAATATTCTTGTACAAGACTTTTGGTGACAAGAGTCTCTCTGACATATACCTAGTGGTAAAATAACAGAATCCCAGAATCAGAGGGTGTATGTATCATCAACACTACATGATAATGGCAAACTATTTTCAAAGTTGTTCACCAATTCACAGTCCCACTAGTAACGTACGAAAGTTCCCGCTGCTCTACATCCTCGCCAATATTTGGTATTTTTCAGATATTTTAATTGTTGCCATCTTAGAGGGTTTAACACTTTTAAGCTATCCAAGTTGGGATCAAAAAGCATGTATTAGGGAACAGAACTCCAGACATGAAATCATAGTATTGCAAATATATTAGTTGGTGGGCTTACATGGAATAGGCCTGATGTAGGAAGAATTTGGCATGATGGAGAAACTGAAAAAGGTCGATATGACTATACTATGGAAAGCAAGGTGAAATACAGTACAAAATGTTGTTGGGAAGTAAGGGAGGAATAAATCAGGGACCTTGTAGGTGTGCTAAAGACTTTGAATTGTATTCCTAGTGAAATGAAAAGCCAATGAAGGGTTTTAAGCACAAAATTTACATCATTATATTTCTATATCTGCATACATTTAAAATCTTTCAGGCACACATCCACTTCTACCTATGATGGGGTTGCTTAATGCTTCAGAACAATGCTTCTGCTGAAAACAACTAGAAAAGCTGGATAAAGCACAAATACACACACACACACACACACACACCTGCCTAAAGGCATAACAGAGTTTTTGAGAAAACCAGGAGTGGAGGGGACAAAATCCTAGAAATGAGAGAACCACAAAGAGATGAGCCAAAATTCTGCAGCCACTCTTTCCCTTGGGACATTTGCCTAAACTAGGTGAGGGGTAAGGAGCTGAGGATCTAGGCAAAAAGCCTCAACAGAAATGCTATTAAGAGGCAAAAATACCAGAAGAAATTTTGGTAGTCTCTTGAGGAAAGAAAAACAAAAATTAGAGACCTGAGATGCCAAGATCCAAATAAGAAGGAAGGAACAGAAAACTATGCCCAACACTTGGCTGGTATTCCCCTCAAGACATTTGCTGAATTCTGAAGCTGTGCAGGGCAGGAGGCTAAGAAGCCAAGGAGAACTCTCCCAAAAAACTTTCAGTGAGAGTTTTGATAGTCTCCCACTGCTAAGGAGAGAAAGAAACAGAGTTCTGAACTAGCCAAGGGGAGAAGTCATTGAGAACCCCCTATGCTCTTAGCTGAAGTTCCAAGAAAGCTACACCCTAGAAAGAGGCATTGGCCAGTGGCAGACACAGCTTTATTATAACTAAAACAAAGCCTACAGTCAGCTAA
Source organism: Globicephala melas (assembly GCF_963455315.2). Lineage (NCBI taxonomy): Eukaryota > Metazoa > Chordata > Mammalia > Artiodactyla > Delphinidae > Globicephala > Globicephala melas. The sequence continues at coordinate 35,245,287 of NC_083329.1, read as the reverse complement.
GTCCCTAACTGGATTACAATAATCAGTCCCCCAATATGCCTGCCTAGAAGCTATTTTCTCTGGAGTAGAATAACATCATATACAACATCCACAGTTTTTCATACAAAATGTTGAGTATACAATTAAAGTTTATTAAGCATGCCAAGACACAAAGCAAAAACCCAGAGCTGAGGGCGGGGTTGGGGGGGGGAGAGATCACACACAAAGAAACCACAAGTGATTCAGATATTAGAGTTGGTAGAAAAAGAGTCTAACTATGATTAATATGCTCAGAAGTAAAATAGCAAGTTGGAGAAATTCAGTGAAAAGGCAAAGAATTTCACCAGAGAGTTAGAATCAATAAAAAGGATCAAATGCAAAAAATAAAGATCAAATATAATTTCTAGTACTCTAAAATTAAGAACTCAATAGATAAGAGCAAACAACCTATTAAACAGAGCAGAAGAGATGATTAAGAAATTGGAAGGTAGGTCAAAATTCTTCAAAGCTGAAGAACAGAGAAAAATATAAAGTGGAAAAGAAAGAAAAGAGTGTAAGATACATGTGTGATAAAGTAAAACAATCTAAATTATGTAACTTTGAAGACGTAGAAGAAGAAAGAAGAGGATAGTAAAAGTATTTAAAGAGATACTAGCAAACTGATTAGAGATATCAATACACAAATACAAAAGTTACTAAGAACCTCAGCAGGGTTGACAGCAAATAAACAACAGAAAATAATCAATAATGCCAAACCTTGGGACATCACAGAAAAATGTATAAAAACAAAAGACAAAAAGAAAATCCTGAAAGCAGCCAGAGGAAAAAAGACACATTATCTTCAAAGAAGTAATAACAATGTTGGTAAATGACTAATTTTTCAACAGAAATGATGGAAGCCTGAAGATAATGGAATAATGTTTTAAAGTGCTGAACAAAAACTCAAACATAGAATTCCATACTTAGAGAAAATATCATTCAAAATGATAGTAAAATTAAGACATTTTTAGATAAGTAAAAACTGAGAGGATCTGTCACCAGCAAACCCTCACTTTAAAAAATGCTAATGAAAGTCTAACAGGCATAAGAAAATGATCCCAGATGAAGGCATGATAATATAGGAAAAAATAAAGAGCAGTGGAAAAGGTAACCATGTGGGTAAATAAGAATGAATACTGACTGCTTAAAATAACAATAAAGATAATATCTAATAGGTTTTTTAAATATGTAGATTAAAATGCATGACAATAACACAAAAGATGTCAGGGGGGTATACAGAATTAAAATTCAATAAGGTACCTTATAATCCAGTGTTATATTTACCCAAAAGGAATGACAATATGTACACAGGATGACATAAATAAATATTTATAGAAGCACTGTTAGTGATATATAGAAAATGGAAACAATGCAAATGTCCATCTACAGGTGAACTGATAAGCAAATTAAATGGAATATTACTCAGCAAAAATAAATGAATAAAACGTTGACAGGCTAAAAACTACGGATGAATCGCACAGCAGACATTATTATTGAGCAAAAGATGCCAGGTTTAAGAGTACACACTATATGATGCCATTTTATGAGGTTTTTGTCCAAGAAAAACTAATCTATGATGCTAACAGTCAGGACAATGCTTATCTTTGGGAGTATTAGAAACTGGAGAAGAGCAAGAGGGGACCTCTAGGAGGTTGGTGATGTTCAATTTCTTGATCTAGCTGCAGATTATCTCCATGGGTTCACTTAGTGGAAATGCATCAAGCTCTACATTTAGGATTGCTCACTTTTCTGTATGTATTTCAAAAAATCGTTTGAAAATATATTTCGTAAGTACAGAAAGTTATATGCAGGATAACAAGACTGTATCAAGCATCAAGATTAAGAAACAAAGTATGACCGATATCATTGATATGTATGTTACTCCCTGATTACACCTCCACCCACCCCACCAGAGATAACTACTCTCATGAATTTGGTGCTCACCATTCCTCTGAACTATTTTATACTTTGACTCCTTATGTCAGTTCACCTAAACAATATATAGAACTGTTTTGCATGTTTTTAAACTGTATATAAAAGATAATTTGACTTCTATTGTTTAAAGATTATTCTAAAAAGGGCACAAGGAAACTTTCTGGGATGACAAAATATTCTATATCTTATTTGGAGTGTTGGTTACATGGGTACATACATTTGTCAAAACTCATCAAAATGTACATTTAATATCTGTGCATTTCACTACAGGGAAATGTTATCTCACTTAAAACCATTTTTAAAAAAATAGATCATTCTAGCTTCTTCATAGGCAATGGATGAAGACTGGACAGAAGTGGAATCAGGAAGGCCAGTTAAAGTATTACAGCAGACCTAGTGAGGGTCAAACGCACCTATCTGAGGAGTAAGGAAATAAAGTCAGATTGTGGTCACAGTTCTTTGAGCAGCTTAACTGTGAAGTGGAGCAGTAACTGGAGGGAGGAGTGAAGCCAAAGAAGGAGTTCTTAAAAATGGAATATCAAGCTTGACCCTGTTGAGAGGCAACACTGAAGGCAAAGAAGAGATGAGGACTCAAGGGAAAAACCAAGTCCTCCAGAATGTGAGAGGGAATAGGATGTGAAGTGCAGGTGGTTTGGTCTTTGCTGGGATACAGTGTCTTCTTGTTTTTTAACTGGAAGGAAATTAAAAGGGTAGAGATGCAGGAAAAATCGTTTGGTGGTGGAAAGACAAAGTAGTTTCCATCCAATGGCTGCTACTTTTTCAATGATCATGGGTCACTATCTATAAACGATGGGGATCAGAGTGTTGAAGCCTGTGAAGAAGAAGGGCATGAAATTCCATTGGAAAAGGCTGGAAAAGCAACCCAGCATGGTGGGGAGGGGTTAAGAAAAATCAAATGTTCCATTTTAGACAGGTTAAATGCCCAACAGGTAACCAAATTCTTGTAACATAGCATGGGCTCAGAATATTATTATTCATCTTTGCTTATGCTGCACGAAGCATAGCATAACACATATTAGGTACCCGAGAGAGAATGGATAAATGAATGAAGGAAGATTAAATTTTTGTCATATTTTCTTAGCACATTTTTATATCATTGGCCATATTCCACAATGGAACTGAAGAAAAAATAGAAATAATGCACCTTATCAGTCAACCGATAACAAATGCATTTTCCTTTTTCTCATTTTTAGTTCTGTGTGTTCTTGGAAGAAAGGCAATCTGTGTCTTCCGATGCTATAAATTCTTCATTTTATCTAAATAAATGACATATTCATCTTCTAAGATAACTGTTAAGCAGAATTCACCAATGGGGCAATTCTCATTAAAAAACTAAGAGACAGAATCTTCATCCCTATGTTAACACAATTTGTGACAATCGTAAGGATAGAGTTGACAAAGAAATTAGAAGCTCTGGCCAAGGTGGATGGACCTAGAGTCTGTCATACAGAGTGAAGTAAGTCAGAAAGAGAAAAACAAATACCATATGCTAACACATATATATATGGAATCTAAAAAAAGAAAAAAAATGGTTCTGAAGAACCTAGAGGCAGAGCAGGAATAAAGATGCAGACGTAGAGAATGGACTTGAGGACATTCTCAAGGCGGGGGGAAGGGTAAACTGGGACTGGAATGAAGTGAGAGAGTGGCATTGACATATATACACTACCAAATGTAAAACAGATAGCAAGTGGGAAGCAGCTGCATAGCACAGGGAGATCAGCTTGGTGCTTTATGACCACCTAGAGGGGTGGGATAGGGAGGGTGGGAGGGAGATGCAAGAGGGAGGAGATATGGGGATATATGCATATGTATAACTGATTCACTTTGTGATACAGCAGAAACTAACACACCATTGTAAAGCAAGTATACTCCAATAAAGATGTTAAAAAAAAGAAAGGATTAACCTCATCTCTGTATTGGAGATGTTCCTGCTGCTGCTAAGTCACATGTGCATCATGAGTAAAGAAAACCTTTAGCTCATGTACAGGAATCTCAGCGTGGTCCCACCCAAACCTGGTCATCCTAGGAGACAAATTAGCACACTGTGCTGTTTGCTTATCATTTATCAATTATGAAATGAAAAAAGCTTATAAATGCATTACTTGCAGCAGAAATTGTTATTCGCTTTATTACACTAAGTTCCATTTAAAAGGACTCCATTCATGCAAGAAGCACCATTTTCGTTGGATGAACAGTCGGATTTTTACGCTTATAATTCAAGCATATACTTACTGTGTATATTGAGTGCACTCTCCCAGTTCCTGTTGCCACAGCCAGACTGCAGTCAGACTGTAAATGCATATCTGTGGTCATGCTTAACTACAGTCATTCAGAACTTCAGCTGTCAAGTTTGGAGCTAATATTCTCACGTATGCAGTTCATGCTCTACTCTTAAAAATAATTCCTTGTTTGCTATTAGAAGCTCCTAACATAACATACAAAATGGCAGGATCAATTTTTTAAAATAATCTAGATCTTTAACTAAATGCAAATACAATGTATTTTTCTTCCCTGAAAATATCCCCTTCCTTCAGTAACTATAAACCCTGGCCAAGCAGTAAAATAGCACAACATGTTAAATATTAAAAAATAAAACAAACAAACAAAAAAAAACCCACACACACAATATAGCAGTGTTTACAGGGAGGAAAAGGAGGAAAACCTCAGTTTTGTGCTACACCATCCTTTGAGACACTCTCATTTTAAGTCTGGAGGCATCAATTACTTCTCCTTTGCTGTAAGGTCTACACGTTTAAAGGTTCTGTAGGTCCACTAAGAAAATAAGCAACTGTTTCTCTGTATCATTAAACACAACAGGATACCAGCCTGTGCTGGTTTTAAAACACTAGCAAAACTCCAGCTGTGAATATTAAGGTTTTACTATTTCAGTCTCCAGAGAAGCAGAGAGTTGTTTTGTTGCCAGAGCATTAGGACCGTACTTCAAGTTGTCAACTGCACAATATTTCTAGGACCAACGACTAGCTCCACTGCAGAATCTTGTAATCCTAGAGTCTGAAGAAACCTTGCAGGTCTCCTATTCCAATCTGACATCCAAGACAGGAATTTTTTCCCTCAGCATCCCTGACAGACAGTCAGCCTCTGTTTCAATTACTCCAGTGGGGGAGTTCTCAAGAGAAGATTCCCAAGGGATATGATGAAATGCTAGAACCAACCATTCAGACAGGGAATAAGGCTCCAGTAAGCCTGGAGGATACAGACAGACTTGCCAGACGGTAAAACCAGACTTCCAAAAGAATGTGACTCAGAATCAGCAATCACAGAGGTGCAACGTTAAAACATGTAGACCCCCCAATTTTGGGGCCATTCTAGGTCTTTTTATTGGCCTGAGAAGTAGCTTGTGCAATCAGGAAAGCAAGGTGGCTCTTCTCCCGCGGATTTCTTAAAGAACTGATTCTTTCAGGCTCACAGCAAGGATTTGTCAGGCTCAGAGAGGATCAAATCCCTTCCTTCTGAAAACCAAGACAAGGAACCCCCTGGTGGAACTTCTAACGCTTAAAATACTCTTAACTTTGGTCTTAAAATTCTCACTACCGTAAACCAGAACATTTCGAGCTCTTCTTTTAAAGGTGTATATAGGCTACGCTGTAACTGAAGTTGTTTGGTTGGTGTCGGGTTGATGTGTGTGTGTGGGGGGGGGTGGTTAAGCGCAGCCCTTCCTCCCGCAGGGGAGTCTGGTTTATCCGACCAAGAAAGGCAAGTGTGTGGGGCTGAGCTGCCAGCACATCCCCAGGCGGACCCCGGGACGGGGCAGCCCGGCCCTTACCTGTCGATGCTGATCACGCACAGGGTCATGATCGAGGCCGTGCAGCACATGACGTCCATGGCGATAAAGACGTTGCAGAAGAAGTGGCCAAAGATCCACTTGCCCCCGATAAGGTCGGTGACGCTGACGAAGGGCATGACCGCCACGGCCACCGAGAGGTCGGCCAGCGCCAGGGACACGATCAGGTAGTTGGAGGGCTGGCGGAGCTTCTTGACGAAGCACACAGAGATCACCACCAGGCAGTTGCCGGCGATCGTCAGCAGCGTGATGAGCGTCAGGATGGAGCCGATCACAACTTTCTCGGCTCTGCCGTAGTTGATCTGCTCCCCGCAGCCGGAGGCATTGTCCGGGAGTGTGTCCCAGGTGGGCACGGGGCTGGCCGTCACCTCAGGGACCCCGTGCAGCAGGTGCGGCGCCCAGGAGCCCGCGACCGGGCCGGCACCGTCGGAGCTCAGGTCGGGCAGCCCGCGTCCCACCTCTGGCAGGAGAAAAGAGCGGAGGTGCCCGTAGAGGTCCGGGCGGCCGCTGCTGTTAACGTCCATCATCGTGCCGCTGTGCGTCGCTGCCCATGGAGCCGGCGCCCCCGCCACGCGCTCCGGCTGCCGGCCCGGGGGCTTCACCTCGTCGGTTCCGCTCCGCTCGGCCCAGCCATGGGGCCCGCGCAGTCCGCTGGAGGGCGCCCCGGCTCGGCCTTGCGGCCCCGCACGTCCCGGTCCCCCAACAGCAGCGGACGACGCGGGAGCGCGGCCACCCGGGGACTCCCTGCGGGAGGCGCCTCCAGCACCCGACGGACCCCCGGGACGCGCGGGATCGGGGGCCGGCGGGCCGGGCTCGGCTGGCCGCACCGCACCGCTCGTACCACTCGCAGACTTCAGCCGCCGAGTGGCTCGGCCGAGAGCGCCCGGGAGGCAGCGGCAGAAGTTGCGGAGAGCGCCCCGCCCCTCGCGCCCGCCGCCGCCGCCGCCGCCGCCGCCGCCGCTCCCCTGCGGCAACCGCGCCGCGTCCCCGTCGCCGCCGCCGCCGCCGCCGGCCGCTGCCCGCCCGCCCCGGGCTCCGGGACGGGTTTCCCCGGCTGGGCAGGGGCCGCCGTCTCTCCCGCGCGCCCCGGCACTGGGCGGGGAGCGGTGCTCCACGTGCCTCCCGGAATCCCGAGCTGCTTTGCCCGGGGATCTTCCGCAGGAGGCTCACACTCCCTCCGACAGACCCGAACCTCCTCACTAGTGAACGACAGTTTGGTGGGGGAGGACTAGGGAGCCCGTGGACGCTCGGACTCATTGCAAAATGAAGAATCCGGGGAGGGATTTTTTTTTTTTCTTTAATCTTGATTTAAAATAAACCTTTCTTAGCACTCCACCAAGCAACAAACAGATACTTCCGTTTCCTATTTTGACCACTGATGGGAGAAAGCGAGGATGGAGAAAAGAGAAGCGGCTGAATGGGGGTGGGGGTGGGAGCTCAGAAGGAGAAAAGGGAGAGGGAGGGACGCCCGGGTCCTGACACCTAGGATGAGATGGGGGCTCTGGGGAAGGGACCTCCAGAGGGCTTAAACCCATTGTGACCAACACTCCAGGCGTCTAGAAACAGGCCTCTCAGCTCTGAAAATAGACCTTGGCTGCTTTTACATTCAGACTTCAGTGCCTAATGTATTAAAATGAGGGTTAATTCTCCCATGGCATTCTGGAAATCTTGCACGTAAGAGAAGAAATGACCGGTTATAAATGTTTTGCAGAATCCTGGGTGTGTATGTTGATTTAATTAATGCCTATTGCCTAAAATCCCCTTGGTATTGAAACCCTGTCAGAGTGGCTGATTTTTATTATGTGTGAGACTTATTTCACTCCATTTTGTTTAAAGATTTTATCGGAAGCCAGCAGTGATTTCTTTAGTCTAAAGACTAAGAATAATCAAATCTGTTTTCTTTTCTAGTTAGACCCTAGCGGATCATAAATAAGAAAAGGAACAGAAACCTCAAAATGTATTGACGTGAGTGCTGGGTGACACTCTTCATTCTTCAGGGTGGGTGTTAGCCCTGTTTTTCCAGATAAGGAAACACAGTTGCTATTGCAATCAGCTGGTAAGTAAGAGGTTTCAAACCCAGGTTTATCTGATTACTATGTTCATATTCTTCCCTCTACACATTCCAAAAAAAAATTTTTTAAGTAGAAGAAATAAATCCCTAAATCATGGGCCAATGCTGACAGCTCTTTCACTACTGTGAACATGTCAGCGGCTCTCCTCTGTCTGGGGTAAGCAGATCAACACATTCAGAGGAAGAGTGCAGCGTAACATGTAGACCACAAAAAAATACTATTTCATGGTTAAGAGGATGGGTGAGGAAATTTCTTCAACCTTACTTAAGTTAGTATTAAACATAATTTCAGACAAAAGAAAACTAGTTTGTAGCTGGAAGGCATCTGAGAAACCATTTGTTCACCCTGCAATACAGAGAGGGAAATAGAGGCTGGGACAAGTTTAATGACTTGTCCAAAATCACTCATGACTGCATTGAAACGTCTCAGGTTTTTGGTTTTTGAGGTTTAGAATTGTCTCAAGGCCTCTTAAAAATTCCTTAAGGTGGCAAATTTCACAAGCTACTTGGGACTTTTCTCATTTTAACTTTTTAACTTATTTTAACTCATTTTGACTTTTCTCATTTTTTTATCCCCCTTGAGTACTCTAATCAGGGTCAGCTTACTTTATGTCTTGGCTCTTTTAAGTAATATTCCACATTAATTAATTATACAAAGAATTTGAAAAGCAATATTTTTTATTTGAGTTTAAAGTCAATATAATTTGCCCCCTACACTCTGGTCAGCCCTTACCCAGCCCACTTATGTTTCATAGCTGCTTCTGATGTTTTTTGCTTTTGTTTTTTCATTGTAGACATATAAATGCACCAAATAATCAGTAAAATACTACTTTCAAATTTACTTCCTCTTCCATTTGCAATATAGCATCAGGTCCAAACTCCCCTTTTTATACAGAAGTCACTTATATTATCCCTGGTGATGGCTGAGTGTATTTCCTAAGAGTTGCTAGGTTTTTAATTTATAAGCTATCACAGTGCATAAACACAGTTATTGAAAATCTTAGCTTCTGCAGCATTACGTTGCTATGTTGAGTTTAAATTTCATCTATCATTGTATCATTCCAAAATCCAGACAGAACAATTTGGAATTCTGTTTCCCTCTAACATTGAATAACAAATAATCATATCTTAATAAAAATATTAAAATCTCATTTATCCTTTTCCACAATTTTCTCACACAAAAAAGCTAAAGATACAGCTTCACAAAATATTCATAAAAATACGTAAACATTCACCTAAATGTGTTGTTTTGCCCTTGGTTTCCTGGGGTTTTAAAATCCGTATCAAGGTGTTGCTGCCTTTCCCCTCCCCCTGCCACCCTACTCTGGCTCTTATATTGGAGATAATAAGAGAGGGGTTGGCATCTAAATCAAATCACATCTTTAGTTTTTAATCCCTTTAATTTCTTTCATTGAAAAAATAACTCTGCTATTTTAAAAAGTACCAAACCTTGTATAGACTCTCATTTCCTATAACAGCATTTTCCTAAAATTGTCAATGAGGGCACCTGAAACGACAGCTTTCTGAGGTTTCCAACTGGCAATCTCCTGCACTCAAAACTGTTCTGGGTGAGTACAGAAGAGTAACCGCATCCTACAATAAGAATTATCGTCTTGGGCTTCCCTGGTGGCGCAGTGGTTGAGAGTCCGCCTGCTGATGCAGGGGACACGAGTTTGTGCCCCGGTCCGGGAAGATCCCACATGCCACAGAGCAGCTGGGCCGGTGATCCTGGCCGCTGAGCCTGTGTTCCACAACGGGAGAGGCCACAACAGTGTGAGGCCCACGTACCGCAAAAGAAAAAAAAAAGAATTATTGTCTTTTTATAAGCTCTTCTTCCTGTAGGTACACCTCTGGCTCATCTAAAGGTATGTGCTGAATCATGTCTCTGCAGGCCCACACATACCCAGCCGGAGGACATAAGCTTAGGAGAGTTTATTTTCCCATAAACCAGCATACTCTGACCGTCTAGATTTAATTTAAGAAACACAAGGAAAATAAAGCTTTCTATGCCATAGGATGCATTGGCAACACACTGGTCAGTTAAGCATACTAACGTCATGCTGACTGGGGCTCTAGTAATTTCCAATGCCCGATGAGGCTGACTTTCTACAGGACTACTCTTGCACTTCTCCAAAGTTTTTCAGCTATTTACTTGTACACCCTATTGGTTCACTCAACTAAACTAATTGTCTGGGTGTTGACCGCAGAATTGGATGAGAAAAGACTAGGAAAACAGTGCTTAGATAGGTATAGTACTAAGATTAGTGTGTATAAATATCGAAATCCTACACTGTGTACCAGTTGGGTTGTAGAGCAGTAGCACAGAGCCAGAACACCCATCCTAGCAACTGTCAACAGAGATATGGGGAGGCCCAGTTGGGATAAATGGTAGTCTGGGACACAAGAATGTCCCCATCTCTGTGAAATCCCCCTCACCATGGCTAGTCTCATCCTTTCTAGGCTCTGAAGGCTCTTAAAACACTTTCTACACATCTTTATTATAGCACTTACTGGTGCATTACGCTTTATGTTTACATGACTGTCTTTTCCAGCAGACTGTGAACTCCCCAAAGGCAAGGATATTTTCTTATTCCCGCTACATACTAGGTGCTCAATAAATGTTTGTCAAAATGTAGAAAAATGCCTATAACCAAGAGTCGTTCATGATTTAAAATAATTCCTCATCTTAAAAGTGAATGGTGAGTTTTGTTTTGATTCAGATATATGTGTCCTTTAATTGTGATACTTTCACTTGCATTTTCCCTTAATGCTAACTAGAAAAATGTATTTTTTTTCCTTTGGTTCCATTTAGAAAATGTTCATTCTCTTTACAAAGTAAATGTATCCTTTAAAATTTTTCCTCAACAGCAAGAATATATGAACAGAAAATCAGAGAATGGATAGATCCAAGAACACTTAACTTATTTTTCTAATTACTCCATTTTTTCTTACCGTGACCTTCTCGAAATATAAGTGGTACATGCTCACCCTCTAGTGGTGAATCTATTCCTCATACAAATTCCACACAGAGAGAACTTCCATGGAAAGCTCTTTTCAGGGAACAAATTGGACAATGTCAGCTTCCATGGTCCAAATCTGAAGGACTAATTGAAAGAAAAATTAAGTCCTTCACCTTAAAGAAAAACAGATAATATGAGCATTCACTCGATTGAGTCAATATTTATTGAGCATCTAATACATGCCAGGTATTGTTTTAGGAGTTCTTTTTAAAAAGGACACGTTAAGTTGGAGACCCTATTGGACATCCAAGTGGAGATGTCATATAGTCAGATACAAGTTCAGGAGAAGATCTCTCAAGAAGAAGAGCAGATAGAGAAGAAGCCTGAGGAATTAACCCTAGGATGCTCCAACATCCTGAGGTTGGGGAGAGGAAGAGAGACCAACAAAGACTGAGGAGAGACCATTGAGTTAGGAGGAAAACCAAGAGAGATTGGATGCTCAAAGGGAAGGGAGGAAGATGTTTCAAGGAGAAGAAATTGATGAACTCGGCCAAATGCCAAGTAAGGAAAGAACTATTCCAGTGAAGTGGCAGGAATAAAAGTAGACTAGAATGGGTTCAAGAGATCATGAGGAGAGAGAAAATAGCAACTGGGAGGGCATACAATTTTTGGAGTAGTTTTATTCAAAAGAGTAGCAGAGAATTGGGCAGAAGATAGAGGGACATGTGGTATTTAAAGATAAGTAGAATAGAAAGAAGTAAGAAAGTCTTTCATTGAAGAATTGATAGGCTGCATCTTATACTACATTTTTTAATCCCCCGTAGAATTTTAGGAATCCTTCTACAGTCTTCAAAATAATGTGATATGGAAATTGCCATTATGTTCATGTCCCCATTTTTAGGCAAAACTATCCCTGATCCAGTCATTCAATAAACGTGTACCAGCTATATATTAATAGGCACTGTGCTAAGTGCTAGGGATGAACAAATAAGGCAAAATTCTCCACTCTGCAGGTGTTCATTACCTGGTGAAAGAGACAGACTAGATACAGTGCAATATGAAAAGCCTCATAAGTATGAAACAAATATGTGGGAGTCCAGAGGAAAGAAGCATTGGCTCTTCCTGGGGAGACCAAAGAATTCACAGAGCTAACACTTCCCCTCAGGCAGAAGTTTCATCAGCAGACTGGAGCAAAGGGGAGTGCAGTGCCAGCAGGGGTCCATTAACATGTGGAACACTTGCCATAACTGCATCATATAAAATGCATTGGAAACGGCGAGGGTAGACTTCTTGGGGGCCAATCATAAAGAATCACGTGTGCCATGCAAGGTACATATGAACTTTACTCTGTAAGAAGTGTCATATTTTTCTAAAATTAAATATGATTCTGAGCCCCCACCCTATTTATCTGATGGGCAATTCAACTCGTCATTATTGTGGCTCCCTCTTCCCCTGCCCTACCCTGAGGTTCCACTGATGGACCTGGAGTCTTGTACCCAAAGCAGACCATTCCACAAGGCTGCTCTGTTTCTCCCTGTTGTCTAAGCCCACATAATCCCACGAAGCAGTACTGCTGCTCCTGTGTCCTTCAGGAGCATGGGAACCTTGACTGAGGCTGTACACCCAGAGTCTAAGGGTCCATGGCCCTCGGTGAACGGAGCACCCATCCCGCAATAGGTCTGCCCGCTTCCTTGAGGGTCCCTACTACGTGAGGAAAAGCAAACCACATCTTCCCTATAGTCAGGAAATGTATTCCTTTCACTTTCTAAAACCACCCTCCCCAAAAATCAGACACTGACCCTACAATTACCTGGCATGAACACTTAAATATTACTGGCCTGGGATTTTGCCCTTCGGGATACATTTGGCAATGTGTGGAGACATCTACTGTTATTAAACCAGACGGATGCTACTGGCATCAGTAGTTAGAGGCACAGGACAACCTCCCACAACAAAGGGTTATCTGGCCCAAAATGGCAACAGTGCTAAGGTTGGGAAACTATGTTATTGACTACATTTTAAATTGAAAATGCACAACTTGAGAAATAAAAATATTTAATTGATTTTTTAAAAATCAGTATTCCTTTGATTTATAAATTTTTAAAAAAAGTTTTTATTTATGTATTTATTTTTGGCTGCGTTGGGTCTTCATTGCTGTGCACAGCCTTTCTCTAGTTGTGGCGAGCGGGGGCCACTTTTCGTTGCAGTGCTCGGGCTTCTTATCATGGTGGCCTCTCCTGCTGCGGGGCACACAGGCTCTAGGTGCGCGGGCTTCAGTAATTGTGGTGCACGGGCTGAGCAGTTGTGGCTTGTGGGCTCTAGAGCGCAGGCTCAGTAGTTGTGGCACAAGGGCTTAGTTGCTCCACGACATGTGGGATCTTCCTGGACCAGGGATTGAACCTGTGTCCCCTGCATTGGCAGGTGGATTCTTAACCACTATGCCACCAGGGAAGTCCCTATTCCTTTGATTTAGACTGGAAACTTAATAAATTGTTTTCCTGAACCAAAATAAAGTACAGAGTTAGTTTCAGGTATTATTATTATTTTGCATCGTTGTCTACAGTACAGAATCCAACCTTGATTCCTCCAACTGGAAGCAATATTTAGTTTTATTCATTTTTATAACCAAAGACTATTGTGCAGAAATAAAAATACTTCTGAACACAGATAAATTCTTTGGACAATGGATTTTATATTTGAGGCAAATTCTCAACTTATGAGATTCAGAACCCCCTGTTTTAGTCAGTTCAGACTGCTATGGCACATTACCAAAGACTGGGTGTCTTAAACAACAGAAATTTATTTCTCACAGTTCTGGAGCTGGGAAGTCAGGTTCTGGTGAGGACCCTCTTCTCAGTTTGCAGGTGGTCATCTTCTTGCTATGTGCTCATATGGCAGAGATCAAAGAGAGAAGAAGCAAGCTTTCTCATGTCTCTTCTTACAAGGGCACTAATCCCATCATGAGGGTTCCACCCTCATGACCTAACTATCTCACAAAGGCCCCATCTCTAAGTACCATTACATTTGGGGTTAGAATTTCAGCAGATGAATTTGGGGGTACACAAACATTCAGTCCATAGCACCTGCTTTTTAAATAAAATATTTTGTAGCGATAGAGGAGAGAATAAATAAATATGTATTTAAGTATATGAATGCTTGGGCACCACTGTATCAAAAATATAGCAGATGCCTATATCTACTTATAACAAATATGTTTATATTTCTTAAATGTTTAAATATAGACAAGATAACTAACTGAATATTGTCAATAGTTCTAACTTATGCATACTATTTTGAAGTAAGGGCTAAATACATAAATATATTTACTTATTTAACATATATCAGATAGCATATAAGATGATGTATGTGTGGGTATGTCTGGTAATACGTACATATATGAATCACCATGAATGTGACTGCTGTAAACGCAGAGTGATACAGGTGTGCTGCATTGTCAACTCGAATAACAAAAGTAGTGTTGCTGCAATGACATAATTTTTTGAAATTGGGAACAACTCTTATAGTTCTCTTATATATGTAGTTCCAACCAACTCTCATAGTTCCAAGCAAAGAAAAGTACAATCTTCCCTCATTTACTCAATAGTTATACTCCTAGAAAGTTCTGTGCCTATAAAAATTGTGGAAAAATTGCCGTGCTTTTATATGTAAAACCTATTTAGGTTCTAGGCTCAGGTAGTGATAAGCAAGCTCTACCCCATGTGAATGCCTGGCTTGATATTCCAAAGTCATACAAGATGAGGGACAAGTGTTCATTGTATGAGACTTTCTCATTCACTGCAGCATAGTTAACACTTCTGGCCTCTTCCCACTAAAAGCTAGTGTCAACCACCTCACTTCTCAATTATAGTGACAATGATAAGATTAAAACAACAAATTACTATGACAAGCGAAAAAAAAAAAAACATACCCACACAAATTTTCAAGTGCCCCCCTAGGGTTAGCTGAGAGGTAGAATACAGGGTCTGAACACTGTTGTGGACCTCTGATTTAAAAAGGGTTGAGCAGCTAAAAACAAGGTCCTACTGTACAGCACAGGGAACTACAATTCAATATCCTGTGATAAGCCATAATGGAAAAGAATATGAAAAAGAATATATATATATACATATATATGTATATATATATGTATAACTGAATCACTTTGCTGTACAGCAGAAATTAACACAGCTGTAATTTTACAGCTGTAAATCAACTATACTTGAATAAAATACTTAAAAAAATAATGAAGGGTTCAGTCAACGTTTTCTGTAGTTTACAACAGATAGTAGATATTTTAGGTTTTGTGGGCCAAGATGCAAAATTGAGGCTATTATGTAGGTGCTTAAATAGAAAAACTTCCTTTTGTAATTTTTAATCACATTAGTGATATTAATTGAGAAGGGCAAATTAAGCAGATTGCCATAAAGTTTCAAGGTTTAAATCTTAGTATCTTTTTTGGATCACAGTTTTCAACTCCACATTGGTGCTGCACTATGAGGTTAGACCATAATTTTCACATCTAGAAACCAGTTTCTATGCCAAAAATGAGCTAGATTATTCCTAGCCAGATCATTTTGCCAAAGACACAATTTTGCTATATATGAACAAATCAGTTTATATGCTTTTTCAAAAGGTGGGAAAAGAGAGTATTTAAAGGGGTTATAGCATCGACAAAAGAAGCAAATCTGGTCCAGCCTCCACTGGTGAGCCAAGGTGGATATCTTTTTCCTTGATAGCATCAATAAGTAAATTTCTTTCAGCAGTTCAAAATTTTCTCAGCATCCACTATATGCACTACAGCTATTTTGAGCACAGACTGTGGGTCATGGTCAAGTATGATGGCTATCATTTGTATAGATTTTAAGTTTTAAAGCTCAAAGTGGTTCTGGCCTATAGTATAATAAATTGGCTAAAATTCTGTGTCTTGACAAAATGTCACATTGTGCTTATGTTTCACGAGTCTGATGTTAACACTGACCACTGCAGGAATCCCATCTGTAGTCATGGTTACCAATTCTAACACGTCTACTTTAAAACGCTCAAAATTTTTCTCCATACACAAAAATAAGCCACTTCCTAATGATGTGCCTTGTTTGAGCACCATTTCCAAAAGATATTTAGTCATATCAAAATTCTCAACACAACTTTTATATATCTACTTACTTATCAACTGTAATAGAAAATGCCAGAAATAACCTAGTTTTTTCATGCAATTTACCCTGCAAGTTCTAAGCTATATTTCCAACATACTGAGAATAGAGTTTGCAAATGCTAGTTTCTGTTTAGGACCTGTTCTTTCTTTTGCCTTCTATAAATATTCTTTGCAAACTAGTCTTCAGGAAAAAAAAACAAAGTTTTAGTTGCCTGAGCAGTTGTTTTCTTCACTTAATACACAACAATTTCCCACTACGGGGCATATACCCAGAGAAAACCATAACTCAAAAAGACACATGCACCCCAATGTTCATTGCAGCACTATTTACAATAGCCAGGTCATGGAAGCAACCTAAATGTCCATTGACGAATGAAGAAGATGTGGTACATATATGCAATGGAATATTACTCAGCCATAAAAAGGAACAAAATTGTGTCATTTGTAGAGACATGGATGGACCTAGAGATTGTCATACAGAGTGAAGTCAGAAAGAGAAAAACAAATGTCGTATATTAACACATATTTGTGAAATCTAGAAAAATGGTACAGATGAACCAGTTTGCAAGGCAGAAATAGAGACACACATGTAGAGAACAAACGTATGAACACCAAGTGGGGAAAGGGGAGGTGGGATGAACTGGGAGATTGGGATTAACATATACACGCTAATATGTATAAAATAGATAACTGATGAGAACTTGCTGTATAGCACAGGGAACTCCACTTCGCTGTACAGTAGAAACTAACACAACATTGTAAAACAACTATACTTCCCCCCACAAAAAAAATCCACAACAATTCAAGGCAGCATCACTGCAGTGGTTCTGTCAACTTGACTGGGCCACTGGATGCCCAGATAAGTGTCAAACATTCTGGCTGTGTATCTGAGTTTTTTTCTGAATGAGATTAGCATTTGAACCAGTAGATTGAGTAAAGCAGATTAACCTCCATAATGTAGGTGGGCTTCATCCAATCAGTTGAAGACCTGAATAGAACAAGAGGATTGACCCTTCTAATAGGAGAGGATTCCTCCTGCCTGACTGCCTTCAAGCTGAGTCAGGGGTGTTCCCCTTTCAGTGGACTCAAACTGAAATATCACCTCTTCCTGAATCTTGAGCCTGCCTGCCTTCAGACTGGAACTATACCATCAGCTCTCCTGGGTCTCCTGCCTGCCAACTGCCGGTCTTGGGACTTGTCAGCCTCCAAAATCACACAAGTCGCTTCTTTTTAAAAATTCCTCTCTGTCTGTCTCTCTCTCTCTCTCTCTCTCTCGATATATATATACATACACACACACACACACACACACACACACACACACACACACACTCTTGGTTCTATTTCTCTGGAGGACCCTGACACTAATACAATCACTTATTTTACTTGCATTAAAAAAACAACCATATTGAAATTTTAGCCCTTTTCTTTCCATCCGTTTCCATCACACATCTTTTCCAGATACCAATCATAGCTCTTTTGATTTCTTTCGTAATAACGTCTTAAGTTGTATTCTTTTGTCACAGGCACACTTTGCATCTTAAAAAGGTAGGAATACTCCTTATTTTTACAATGATAATTTTTATAATACACTAGACTTCTTCACCTGTGTTTCGTTTTCAAACTTTTGATAGACACATAGATATAAAAAAAATTCACTTTCATCTTAATTGCACTTTAAAAAAAAAAAAAAAACCCCTACCATTGCAAGCAGGGATACTCACAGCCTAGAAGATGGACAAATTCTTATGCTATCAGGTCAGTAAGGGGAGTTTCTGAGGGAGGAATTATTGAGAGAGGCTCCTTGAATTGGTGATGTCCTGTGGAGTCCCATTTGAGTTCTAGACTTAGCAATTAACTCCTCTAGTATGCTTTACCAGGGCCCCTGGGAAAAGCTGGGCAGGTGATTCACTGTACAGACTTACCAGCCATGTGATAAACAGGGGCAAATGCGAGTCTGGTCGGAGGAAGGGCATCTTTTTCTGATCGGCACAGGAGCTCCAGTAAGTGCTCCATCATTGGGAACAAGAGGGGGTGTTCTATTTGGGTTGCTGGTGTATCATGCCAGTCTACCACATGCATAGTTCTGTGAATTTCTGGCCATGTGTTTAGGTAATTGAATACATCCAACAGTGCTACAACTGGGTTGACATGGGTATGAAGGTAAACAAGAGGTCATGGGTTCATTTATTAAATCTGCAACTTTTTACTGAGTACCACCTAATTTATGCCAGTTCTGGATACATGCCAGACCTCTGAATCTTGTTGCTCCTCGATTTCATGCATCAAAATTTAATTCAAGCATCACCTCCTCCAGGAAACTGTCCCATATCCCCTCCAAATCTCCCAAACTTCTCCCTCAATCTGGAAAAGAAGACCCTGCCAGATGTTTTTGACACACCTGTGCAAGTCATGTTATAATATTGCTTTCTTGCCTTGCCCCACCTCAGCCTTAAGCTGACAGAGGACAGGAAGCCCAGAGGAGTGTTTCTCAGCTCCCTCAGGAAGGGTGAGCCAAGTCAGAAGAGGATAAGGGCACAGACCAACTGAGCATGCACTGACACTGAGGGGCCAGCCCAAGAGAGGCCCTCAGGAAGACCCAGAAGGGCTGGAACATGGCCTTGGATGCTAAAGCCCATTTTCTCTTTCTTAGCTCCCTAAGGAAGAGGAAATAACTGAAGAGTCATCCTCTTTGAGCCCAGGACTCCTACTTGATATAATAGGAATAACAATAACAATATTGGCTGGTTGTGAGGATTAAATCAGACAGTAGATAGGAAGTCTGTAGAGTAATTATACAGTACAATTATCTTCCAGTCAGAAATTTCCAAGGTCTTCTAACTCCAGATCCTTTTTGCTCTAGGAACCCAGCCCCCCAGGCCAACTTCTGACCCCTCTTCCCTGCTCCTCTCCCCTATGCCATCATCCCTTTTCCCTCTTCCCATCCCTCCTCCCCTCTTCCATCTCCATCCTTTCCTCCCCGCTCCTTCCCTACTTCCTCTTTCCTCTTCCTCCAGCCCTCCATTCTCTTCTTCCTTTCCCTCTTCTTCTCTTCCTCCTCCCTTCCTATCCTCCAACTCTCCTCTCTGCTTGCTTTGCCCAGGAGACAGTACACCAAGTGAGAACTGAACCAAACTACCCGGATCCAAATGTAGGTCTACCATGATTAACTAAGCCTTAGATGACTCAGATGTAAAATGCAGATGTTGCTAAAAAGCAGGACTTAACTCACAGTTGCTTTGAAAATTAAATAGATATGTAGGTAATTACTTAGCAAATAGACTTGCCCTCAGTAAAGTGCTCAAGTGTTATCCATCCATTTTCCTTCTTGCCCTTTTTCTTCCTTGTCACCGAAGCCCAGGGTGAAGATGAGAAAAGAAGTCTAAAGGGTACAGTTCACAGCAACAGCACCATGACTTTCAAAGAAAGAAGCTCTTTGTAGTCTAATGCTGGCATCAAATAATGAGTCATCTTATTCACCTTCACCACACATATTTCTGGCCAATCTAGATTTTGTGGTCATAGGTGAAGACCTGTGAAATTAACACCAGGTTTTCTGATGAAAAGCAAAGGGTTTGCTTTATATGACTTTGTTCTATTTGCAGAAGTACATTTTTCTTCTGTTCTTACTCAGGAAATACCAAGTATTGGGAAAGCAAAAGATTTCATCTTTACTAAATTAAACCAAAAGGAGAATTACATGCTATTACATGGGACAGATCCCTCTTAAAATTCTCTTCTGAGACCAAGAAAGAAATCATGAAGAGGAGTACAAATCAAGATGTGGCCCTATAGACCAGAGACTGTGTATTGTTTGTGGCAAGTTAGCACAGAAATTGGAAATGTTTAGAAACTTTCACAGCCATTAGGCATTGTCTGGATGCCCAAGCCCCCAGTTAGTGGACTCCTCTTATTCAGCTGAGTACAGAGCAGTTCAGATGTTAGATTAGTCTTTTGAGGACAGATCTGCCTATTGGTAATGCACAATGGACCACGTACTGGTCCTAGAAGAATTGGGGGGGGGGGCAGGGGGCGGCAGCGACCTGGCCCTTCATCACAGACGTTTGAGAAGCACTGATGTAAACTATAGTTCCACAGTTTTATGTTCTCGGATCACTGATTTATCAATCTTTAAGAAGAGTTCACTTACACGAAGTTCAAAAATGTGGAAACATCAAATGTGTGGGATTTGATTGTACATTTCTTAGATGGAAAACTGTAAAACATTTTAATTTTGCCCCTCCTTGTCTAACCGGTTTTTGGCTAAACCAGCGTTGGAGCTAACCGCTCATCCTAGAGAGAATCCTGTCATCTCGTGGCTGAGAGCGTTGACTGTAAGAAAGAGTACCGTGCTGTGGCACCGCCAGTTGTGATTGGGCAAAAAGACCTTTTTCTCGGGCAGTCCTCTTTTAGGTCAGTTTCTCCATTTCCCCGTTAAGTCCATTTTATAAACAACGGAATGGACTTTAGGGGAGGGAAAGATAAACGGGTTCCCTACTACTTTTTAAGCGTTTCCGGCCCTTAGCAAAAGGGTTTGGTTCACGGTAGGCGCTCAATAAATGCTGTATACGTACATTTTGAAAGAATCACTTTCTACATTATTTCATAGGAGGAACGGTGGAAGATGTGAACTCCTCCGGGAGAAACCAAACATTCTCATTCGGAAAAAGACGAAGAAGGATTGAAGTGAGGCTGTAGATTCCCACACACTAATTTCCGCCGGTACTTGAAGGCGAGCGAGGAACCTGCTGATCTTAGTCCACGGGAGTCGGGGGGGGGCGGGGGGGGGGGTCAGACCGCGCAGGTAAACTGCAATTCCCGACATGCCCGAGGGGGCGGGCCCGGCGGCTGCGCAGATAGGCGCGCGACCGTCACGTGATTTCGCCATGGCGGCGTTTGCGGATTTGGACCTGCGGGCGGGTTCCGACCTGAAGGCGCTGCGCGGGCTAGTGGAGATTGCTGCTCACTGTGAGTCTCCCCGGCTTCGCGGGCCGCGGTGCCTGCCCAGTCTCTCTGTCCCCCCAGACTGTCAGGCCACGCTCGGGAGGGACCCGGGCGGGCCTCATTCCCGTCTCATGGGGTCTCCTGGCTGTCCCTGGAAGCCGAGGCCCCTGCGGTGTCGCTCTGATTCTGGGCGCGGGAAACTCGAAAGCACTGGGGAGCTGTTACCCAGTCTAGCTCCTTATTTCTTGCGAATTGAGGAAACTGAGGCCCTGACAGGGCGAGGAATTTGCATAGGGCCCCACAGCTGATGGATGGCAGAAGCCAGGGCTTCCAAGTATAGTCTCCTACGTCAGTGCTTTTAATTTCGCCCCTTCCTGCGTCTCACGACAGTGTTCTGACACTCAGATGCAGGAAGCTGGTGCACCTATGGGTCCGAGAAGTGAGGGAGGGACATGGGGTCGCGAGTGTTTGAATTATACTTTGTAGAGGGAGGGTTGGTGGGGGCGGAGGACATACTAGGAGCGTGAGAGGGGAGCAGCATGGCCAAAATGCTAGAATGTTACGCATACTTGAATCCAAGGGAAGCAAAAGCTCTGAGAGTTAAGACCCCCATTTTAATTACTGGAGTTAATCGCGACTGCTGTCTCTTTCCTTAGACTGTAAAATGTCTACGTGGGAATAGAGGGAGTTAAAAATAAAGAGGTTTCTGCAGGGCCTGTTAAGTAATGGTTGCTCAGTAAATAATTGAGGGAGGAAGAAAAGAAGGAAACTGGACAAACTAATGAGAGGGGGGACCACTATTTTGGCATTAATATGCTTTATCTTTTAATATTAATATCCTGTTGTTCCCATTGGTGTTTAAATAACTTAAAGATTGGAGTCATGATTTAGGCATGTTTTTGATAGTCCACATGTCCAAAACAAGGCTGTGTTGAGGCTGATAAAGCAAGGCCCTGGCTTCAGAGAGTTCCCAGTCTCTTGGTGGGTAGCTCAGAGGCGTATGTGGACAGTGGTGTGAGGGAGTCGTTACTACATTTCTCCTTAGCAAAAGGGCCTTTGAAGTAGAAAGGGTAAAAAGCAAAAGAAACGAGTAAGAATGAAGGTGAAAAAGTATACATGTGATGGGATGAAAATGAACAAAAGGACACGAAGGAGAATGATGGTTTAAAGGAGTTGAGCAAAGTGTCTTTGGTATAATGCTAATGATACACCACCAAAGTCAAACAAAGCCCTGACTCTGTGCCAGCCACTGTTCTAAAACATCCTTTGTGTGTTATCTCATTGAATCCTGCCAGTCGTATAAGGTGAGTTCTGTTATTATCACCATTTGGCAGACGAAGAACTTGAAACTTAAGGTTAAGTAACTTCTAAGTAGTAATGCATAGATTTGAAAATGGGCCGTCTGACTCCAGAGCCCATAACCATTCTTCTTACTACCTTCTAGTCTTGACACGAATTGGGATGAGCTTATGTGTAAAAGAGGTTGTTGTATTTAACAAGAATGTTCGATTTTTCTTTTCAGTGGGCTATTCAGTTGTTGCCATCAATCATGTTGTTGAATTTAAGGAAAAGAAACAGGTAAAATACAATTTCTTAAGTTAATAATAACCAGCATTTATAGTTACTTTGTGTATATTGGTAATATTGAAGCTACAGATGAGCACTCTTTGTGCATTATCTTATTTTAATGTTAATAGTTGAGCTGATGCGTATTTGTACAAATGATAGTTTTTTGTGAAGTGCTAGGGCATGGTATAAGGATTCTTAAAGTTGATTTGATGTTAAGTAACTTTCAATAACTTCTTAAAAGTGCATTGTTATTCATTAAACTGTAATCACAATATTTAATCTTTTTTATTGTACTGTCATGGACTCATTACTAATTGATTTCCCTCCCAAACATACTAGTAAATATGTATATCTCCCTTTAGGCCAACAACTGTTCCTTACAGATTGTTTCATTCTAACAACTATTGTTCATCCCTCCTATCCATTGGTGTTCTCAGCTGCTTCTCTGCTTTAGCTTTCTTCGTTAAAAAACACACACATGCACATACACACAACTTATTTAGTGTTTCTGAGTGCCAGAAATTAGCTTTTTTAAAAAAATATTCTTCTTTGTTGTAGGAAATTGAAAAACCAGTAGCTGTTTCTGAACTCTTTACAACTTTGCCAATTGTACAGGTAAGTGTTTTGTTTAAGAAACATAGTACTTATTCATCCAGCTCAGACATGCCCAGTCATATATGTGGTTCTTTAATCTGTACTGCCCCTTCCTCTGTCTACTAGTCTTAGCTTTCCATGAAGATTCAGCTCTTCCATGAAACATTATGTACATCTCTTTTTCTGTGGCTGTACAGGTATACCTCAGAGATCTTGTAGGTCTGGTTCCAGACCACCACAATAAAACGAGTCACACGAATGTTTTGGTTTCCTGGTGCATATTAAATTTACGCTTACATTGTACTGTAGTTCAATAAGTGTGAAGTAGCGTTACGTCTAAAAAAAAAAAAACAATGTATATACCTTAATTTTAAAATATTTTATTGCTTAAAAATGCTCACCGTCATCTCAGTCTTCAGCAAGTTGTAATCTTTTTGCCTGTGGAGGGTCTTGCCTCAGTGCTGAAGGCTGCTGACCGATCAGGGTGGTGGTTTCTGAAGGTTGGGGTGGCTGCGGCAGTTTCTTAAAATAAGACAACAGTGAGTTTGCTGCATGAATGGACTCTTCCTTTCACTATGATTTCTCTGTAGCATGCAACGCTGTTTGATAGTATTTTACCCACAGCAGATCTTTCAGAATTGGAGTTAGTCTTCTCATACCCTGCCACTGCTTTATCAACTAAGTTTATATAATATTCTGAATCCTTTGTTGTCGTTTCAACAATTGATTAAGTTCGATGTCTTATATGGGTATGGTTTTTTTCACTGAAAACAATTACAATAGTACCATCAAAGATCAGTGATCAGGGAATTCCCTGGCAGTCCAGTGGTTAGCACTCGGCACTTCCATTGCGAGGGGCCCGGTTCGCATTGATCATAGATCACCATAACACATATGAAAATAATGAAAAAGTGTGAAATACTGGGAGAATTACCAAAATATGACACAGAGACATGAAGTGAGCGAATGCTGTTGGAAAATGGCGCCAGTAGACTTGCTCAACACGGGGTTGCCGCCACCCTTCAATTTGTAAAAAATGCAATATCAGTGAAGCACGACAAAGCAAAACACAATAAAACTAGGTACACCTGTATTATAAATTCCTTGAGAGTGAGGACTAGGTTTTACTGATCTTCACTATCTTTTATTGTTAGTACCTTTTAATGAGTACTTTCCACTGCTAAGGAGGAAAATCAGTCATTTCTATTTTGTGCTTTTTTCATTACAGGGAAAATCAAAACCAATTAAGATTTTAACTAGACTGACAATTATCGTTTCGGATCCATCTCACTGCAATGTTTTGGTAGGTTAGTTGTTTTTCTTCTCTCTTGGCCTTGTAAGTTGTATTGATTTCTGCTGAATACTGTTGTTTTTCCAACTCCTCCCATTCTTCCATCTCCCCCGACCCCCAGTGTGTGACACTTGACTGCTCTCCTTAGCTCAGAGTTCACATAGTATAACAGAATCTCTTCTACTCATGGCACATGTATAAGAATACCACAATTAAAGAATCTTTCAGCAAGTGGTTTTCATTGAACTTACATGAAGTGGACATAGGTGGGTACTGGGGATATTGCTATGAATAATACAGACACAATCCTTTTAAAAATGGGAGGGGGGCTTCCCTGGTGGCGCAGTGGTTGAGCGTCCACCTGCCGATGCAGGGGACACGGGTTCGTGTCCCAGTCTGGAAGGATCCCACATGCCGCAGAGCGGCTGGGCCCATGAGCCATGGCCGCTGAGCCTGCGCGTCCGGAGCCTGTGCTCCGCAACGGGAGAGGCCACAACAGTGAGAGGCCCGCGTATCGCAAAAAAATTAAAAATTAAAAATAAATAAAAATGGGAGGAATGTTTAAAAAGTGGGAGGTAGCAAATAAGGAATGTCCTGGGAATGTGCAACAGGAGGCCCACCGAGGAAGCTGATGTTCAAACAGGGGCCAGAAGAATCAGTGTTATAGGTGCCAAGTGAGGGAGAGAATGTTTCCACAGACAGAATGGATTATGCAAGGTCCTGAATCCAAGAAGAAACATGGTGCATTCTGGAAAATGAAACACCAGTTGAGTTGAGCCTGATGAGCTGTGTATCCTGGGATGAGGTTAGGGAGGTGGGTCTGGGTGAGCAATTAGAAGAAGCCTTTGAAGGTTTTAACCAAGGGAGTACAGTTATGAAGTTTGCATTATAGAGACTAGATTAGAAGGGATAAAGGAGGGGATTTAAGAGGCACTGGGGCCGGGGGAGACGGGAGGATTGACAGGATTTGGATGGATTTGTTGATTGGATAGAAGGTGATGACTCCCTGCCTTGGCCTGAGCAGCCAGGTAAGTAGATGGTACCATTTCCTGAGATGGGACATAGAAAGAGAAGTAAGTTTAGATCATCACGTTTCAGACGTGATGGGTTATTGTGAGAGTTCCAGTGGAGCTTGTCAAATGGGGGGTTGGAAAAAAAGGTGTGACCCTCAGAAGAGGGACCCTAATTAAAGATACTGATTTGGAAGTGGTCACCCTGTAGAGAGTAATTGAAATCATGAGACTGGATGAGACTCCTTGGTAAAAATATGTGGGAAGAGAAGGTCTAGGACAGAGCCCTGAGGAAATTCGGTATTTAATGGTGGAGTAAAGGATGAGGGATGAGCTAGGATTAGAGACTGAGGCAGGACTGTCTGAGAAGTAGGTGGACAACGAGGAATGTGAGAAGGCTCAGCAGCATCAAGGTGCCTAAGTAGTTAAGTCAGAGAAGGGCTAAAACATGTGTTGAATGGGCAAGTCTCCTAATGACGTGGAGGTCATTGGTTGCCTTAGTAAAAGCCATTTCCACGGAAATGATAGGGACGTGAGAACATGCAGCCAGTGTGTGCTGCTGACTTTGCTTGAGAAAATTGCTTCTGTGGAGGAACAGAAGGCATAGGGAGGCTGGTGGATGAGAACCTGCTGTCTAGATTTTGTTTGTTAGATGGAGACTTGAGAATGCCTGGTGCTGATGGGATGGGTCCAGTGAGGGAGAGAGAAAGTGAGATCTCTGAGAAGGTGAGCTGTTTCATCTTTAGCTGGAATGGCCTCCTCTATCATAGAACAGGAGTAATCAAGGAAGGGCTGGCCTCCTTTCTAACATTAGCATTGCTAAAGAAATTACAGAAAGCCAAATTTTGGGATTTCATACAACTGCAGGCAGCATTCTGGTTATCTAAGCCCAGGGAGACATAAATGGAGCTGACTTTTTATGGTCATGAAGAGTTTGATTTTCTCTTGTTATCATGAACATCCTTGTGGCCCCTATTTCTCCACATCCCAGATGGGAGTGGGCAAGCAGAGGACAAAGAGTCCTGGATCCTGACTTTTTCTGAGACCTGGAGCCTGCTCTGTCTCAGCATACATCTGCCCAGCAGGTTTTCTTACCTGCTCAAGCACAGTACCTGCTGCTTCTCTTCAACCTATCTCTTTCCTCCTCTAATTTTTATCATGGCTTTTCTTTTTGCAGAATAAGAGGTAAAAAATTTTAAAGGTGCCAACAGGCAAAGAAGAAATATCCCATATCTCATCACTCAGAGATTGTACTCTTGAATATATATTTTTCCAGCCTTTTCACATGCATACACATATAAGTTTGAGACTTTCTTTTATAAACAATCTTTAACGGATAAATTCCTCTTCTTCTGTCTTAGGACTCTCGGGTATTTTCTTGCATGCTTAGCAGTTTAATTTGTATTTAACAGTATTCTCATTGTGAACCTAATCACATCACACTTAGTCACGTGTATTTCTTATCTCACCAAAAAATGGTGAGTTCCACTGAGAACAGACATATGCCTTAAGTGATTTTGTATCCCCAGTGCCCCACACACAGCAGGTGCTCAGTAAATTTCTGGCAAGCTCCTCCACTAGCTTGTAAGAGCAGCAGCTATCTAATTTGATTTTTCTATCTCAAATAAAATATTTGGTACACAGTTAAAGCATAACAATGTGGGGAGGAAGGAAGGAGGATGATTCCTTCCTCCTTGGTGGGATGGAAGTTGGTATCTGGAGTCTCATGTGCTGAGGAGGTCTTTTCTGACAACATAAAAAGCAAAGCAGAAATGTCGGTGGCATATTAGAAGTGTTACACAATTGAAATATAAGTGCAGCCAGGACATTAGTCAGAATTTCATATGCATTTGTTGTTGCATAAGTATGGTAACATTCTTTTTATATTACTAGAGAGCAACTTCTTCAAGAGTCCGGCTGTATGATATCGTTGCAGTTTTTCCAAAGACAGAAAAACTTTTTCATGTAAGTAACAGATAGTAAAAGAAAATAATACTCATTATTTTATATAAGAAGTTTGATGTTATACCTTTGTAGGTGACCTGTATCATCTCATCTGGAAACTTTGAGGATTTTTCATTTATACTTGGTGTTCTGGAATTGCACAAGGGTGTATTTGGGTGACATATTTTGTTTTGTTTTATTTATTCTGCTAGATATTTGATGGGCTGAGATTAAAAGAGTCCATCAAGTTTTCTTCTGTTTCTTTATCTCTGCTTCATTCATTCATTTGAAACTTCTCTTAGGTAAATGATGGTCCATCTCTTTCTAGCTCTAAAAGCGCTTCAGTTTCTGCCCTTCTTACTATTCACTGCTGCCTGTGACAGAAGAAGGGAGCAAGGTACTACTGTGGCATAGAAGATTCCTTCTCTGTTTTAGCTTTCCCGTTTGTGTGCTCTGAGGTGTGGTCCATATGCCAGCATGATCATATCAGCCTTTGGTCTTCTAGAAATCCTTCAGAATCAACCATCTGCTGATACTATTCCTTTTTGTATAAGAGAACCTTTATGAATTTAATTTCTTTTGTCCTTTTCAAATGGCCATTTCTATGACTTTTCAGGAGGGAAAATTGTTTAATGTGTATGGTCATTTTGTCAACTTGAGACAGAACACACTGGGCATTGTAAGTGATCACAGAAAAGAAAAAATCAAATGTAATATAATTTTTCAGGAATATGTTTTACTGTGTAAAGTGAGGTATAGCTCCTTTAAGAAGTTTGGAATGTTGTCTTTA